>NC_090921.1:1291760404-1293207071 GCF_040938575.1 Ambystoma mexicanum
TATCTACCCGATCAAACGCCTGTGTGAAGTCGATAAATATGAAAAAGAGACACGGGCCATATTGTAGTGCTTTGCTCTTCAAGACACTAAGTAAGAGAACGTTAACTCGGTCCCCGCATTTTTTTTTTAAACCCGCTTGTAGGTGATGTTTGCATTTAGCAGATGATGCCCAAGTTTGAATGTTTTCATTAGAAGAGACCCAAACACTTTTCCGATTGCATCAAGTAGCGCTATTGGGGGAAGGTTTTGTGGGTCGCTCTTATTTCCCTTTTTGTAAATCGGTATTACTATCGCAGAGGTCCCGGATGGTGGGATCGACTTTGTCTCTGCACATCTTTGGAAGATTATACTAATTAGCGCTGACCATTCTGTAGGATGGGTTTTTAAGTCAAAGTTTGTAATTCCATCGGGCCCGAGGCCCTGGAGTTTTTGAGTTTTTTGATTACGTCTTCAATGTCTTCCCTGTTTTCAAGGTTAATCCAGTCGATGTTATCACGGTATGATTCTTCTTTCTGTTCGTTACAAGGAGATTGAAACACTGTTTTGAAGTGTGCTTCCCAAGTATGTTGCCCAATGTTATTTGGAATTGAGGCTGTCATTGGCGTGTCAATAGATTTCAGCAGATACCACAATTCTCTCGGGTTGTGGGTGCTAATTGCTTTGGCAATGGCTTCCGCGTCCTGTTGGTAGAGCTTCGCTCAATGAAATCTAACCCATGCCTTATAGTTTCTTGAGGCTTCATTGATTTTAATTTTTGCCTGTGTCGTGGGCAGTTTGCCTGCCATTCTTTTGGTTGTTCTGTATTCACGTCTTTTTTCTACAAGCTCTCTGTCGTAAGAGTGTTTTCTCAGTGTATAAGAAAGCTTCTTGTTTGCAGACTGGTGTTTGTAAAACAAGACAAGTGGTTGGTAGTCAACTTGTTTGACTTGCTCTGTCTGACCGAGAGACTTGTATTTTTTAGTCAGTTCTTAAATGGCATTAGCTGTTCATTTAATTTAAGAACCTTGACTGTTGGTCTCAATTTGCATGTTCATCCTTTCATTTTTCCTACACGGAATATTCCAAGACATTTCCAGCAGATTGTGGTCACTTGCAATGGTTCGCAGTTACTCGAAGGAAGTTGTCAGTTGCAGCAATGGTTTAGATACGAATATGTAATCAATTGTGGCTCGAGAGTCGGCACGTTCCCATGTCGGTGGTCTGTTTTGTTGCATGAACACTGTGTCTGTGTTGAATAGTTCTCTTGACTGTGTCACGTCTGACCAGGCTTTCCCACCGCATTAAGCCAGTGATGTTTTTAATTTGGCGTGTGTTGAGTTGCCTGTTCAACAAATGGCGTTTAAGTCGCCACAGATGAGAAGGTAGGGCGCCATGAGCATTGCCATTGTCTCGTCAGTCACTTGCTGTAACATTGCGATGTACTTCGCAGGTTGGATGGCTGCCGGGATCCAATAGGTGTTTACAATAACCACTGTGTTTGGGTCATTTGTTTCACTCACATAATTCTTGTGGTCAAATGTTGGAGTAACTGCTAGTACAGATGAGTTGGCAATCAGGATTTTATCCATAGACAAACCGCAACCATTTCGACATGCTGTTATGATTCCTGAGGAAGGGTGACCAAATTGCCTTTTGGAAGGGGGTGCAATGGTGATTTCATATCCCTCTAGGGATGGAGTCTGGGACAGCCATGTCTCCTGCAGACAAATAATGTTGTATTCCCCCAGGTTTAAGTCACCTGCCACCGTTAGTGGCAGAAAACCTCTTGTGTTCCATGAGCACAGTTTTAGATTATGGTAGCGTTCATCTTCTCGGCGTTCCGTAGGATGATTGTGGTCTTCGATCTCGAGTTGATATTTGTTAAGGTCTGAGGAGAGTGCTTTCGGTAACCACAACCAAATGCCTTATTTATGCTGAGGTTTGTTTGTTGGCGGTGTTTGGATCTGATTGATCTGGACTGATTGTGTGATGGTGCTTGTAGTCATTCGGACGTTATCATTTGATCTCATTGAGTGTTTTTGTCTCATTTACCCTTGCCATTCCCCATACATATTCACTATACACCTACTTTTTACTGTAATTTGCACTCATAAATACAATTTTACTCTCAGCGACACTGTGTGATCCTTGACACAATTATTTTCTTTTTCTTCTCCAAATGCCCCCATATTGCATAGACATAATGTATGGCGAGTGAAACGTTGTCCCCCTTTGTCAACTCCAGACGTCTCACTCTCACCCAAATCCGACTCCTCCTCACCTGAATATTCAGATGACGACTTTTTCCTTTGTCCCTTCTTCTTTTGTGGCTTTTTTCGTGAGAAGAGGTATGGCCGTCCTCCGATGGAACGTGAACACAAAATTGATGGGTGGAAGGTTTTGAATGAATCTGTACCACTGGCGTTGCTCTGGGCAACCTTCCACACCACTGTTTTTTATCCCGTCTGCACCATTGTAAATGGGGTCCAGCCATATACAAATCAGTCTGGTACTGCCACCAATGGTAGCAGCCTAGCCCAAACTGCAAGGCCAGGTCCCCTCTGCACGGAAACGCAAGCAACCCCAGAAATGTTTCGGCCTTGTTGGGCCTCCTCAGTGAGGTGCAGCTTGGTTCCCTATGGCGCAGCGAGCAAGGGACCCACGTCTGGGCATACCCCCTCTCACATAATGAGACAAACAGTGAAAACAAAAGTGATGGGTGGAAGGTTTTGAATGAATCTGTACCACTGGCGTTGCTCTGGTCAACCTTCCACACCACCATTTTTTAGCCCATCTGCGCCATTGCAAAGGGGGTCCAGCCATATGCAAATCAGTCTGGTACTGCCACCAATGGTAGCAGCCCAGCCCGAACTGCTCGGCCAGGTCCCCTCTCCACAGAAACGCAAGCAACCCCAGACATGTTTCGGCCTTGTTGGGCCTCCTCAGTGAGGTGCAGCTTGGTTATTCTAAACCTTCCAGCCATCACCTCTTTTGTTTTGCTATTGTCACCTCGAGTGGGAAGGGTATGCCCAGACGTGGGTCCCTTGCCTGCTGGGCCTACAGACCCAAGCTACTCCTCACTGATGATGCCCAACAAGGTTGGAACATGTCTGGGGATGCTTGTGGTCTCGTGCAGAAGGGATGTGACATAGCAGTTCGGGATGGACTACCCCTTTGGGGGTGGTACCAAGCCTGATTTGCATATGGTCTTTCCCCTTTTGTAATGGCTTGGCAGGCAAAGAACGATGGTCTGGAGGGTTGCCCAGAGCAATGCCAGAGGTTAAGATTTATTCTAAACCTTCCAGCCATCACTTCTTTTGTTTTGCTGTTGTCACCCCGAGTGGGACGGGTATGTCCAGACGTGGGTCCCGTGCCTGCTGGGCCTAGAGACCCAAGCTACACCTCACTGATGATGCCCAACAAGGTTGAAACATGTCTGGGGAAGCTTGTGGTCTCGTGCAGAAGGGATGTGACCTAGCAGTTCTTGCTGGACTACCCCTTTGGGGATGGGACCAAGCCTGATTCGCATATGGTCTTTCCCCTTTTGTAATGGCTTGGCAGGTGAAGAACGATGGTCTGGAGGGTTGCCCAGAGCAATGCCAGAGGTTAAGATTTATCCTAAACCTTCCAGCCAATCACGTTTTTTGTTTTGCCGTCCTCCGATGGAAGCCACCCTGACACCCTAGGTGGACAGGGATACAGGGGACCCCCTCACGAGAAAGCCAGTGAGAGGAAAAAAGCGGATGCTCAAACAAACCTCTCTTGTCAGCAGTTAAGATGGGCAAAGAAGGCTCCAGTCCAGATGTCTATTGAAGGAGATGGCACACAGAGCCCCTTGTAGAGCACAGTGGATAATATGGACAGAGTCTGATGGTATAGTCTCTTATATATGTAGTTCTCTTGCAGGTATGGAGTTAAATTCCGTGGAAGGATGAAATCCAGGGCAGAGCCACAGAGGAAGAGTCCAGAGAAAACACAGGTAAGCTGAAACAGAAGGCAGCAATACCGGCAGAGAAAGGAAGCGACAGGAAGGATCAGAAAGGGTAACACTTAAGAAAACACAAGTGGAAGGATCCCGAGGGATAGCAGAGGAAACAGGTAGAAAATGTAAGAAATGCACCAAACCAGCACGGAAATAACAGAGGAAAGAAAGTTAGGCAAAGGCAGAGGAGGAAAGAAAGAATATTGATACCGGTAATGGAGGAAACGGGCGGCGGTAAGCAGAAACCAGGAAGAGCAACCAGGAAGAGCACAGCAGGAATGAACACGGAAAGAAAAAAAAATGAAGTCAGAAAGATCGGGACGGGACCCAAAGGAGGGCCGAGTCAGTTACCACACCAACAGGGAAGAGCGCAGGCACCCGGAGCAAAAAGCGATGTGTTGGAACGTGCCAAACAGGATGAGAGGCGTGGTTAAGAGCGGAAGCAAAACAACAGAGGGAAAAAGACTAGACCGAGAAGCACGGAAGTGGAAGAAAAACAGAATGGCACATCTTAATGGCGAGAAAGTCACCATCTACCCCACAAGCACCATGAAGGAAGGAGCGAAAGACACATGACACCCTTCTTGGCACTCCTGCAGTGCGCTCTAAATATTTGGTGCATATGCTTTAAACTTTCATGCATAACATCCCATGCCTCTACATTGTATCGCAATACATATCCCATGCTGCTTCTCTGTCCCTTAACTATCAATATTCTCGCTAATGTGGTCATCCATGCTCTTTCTAAAATGCCCCATCCCGCCTCAATAAGGGATGGCTATTGCCACACATAAAATCAATACATCAGGGGCACTCTGTGGTGTCTAACAATAAAGCACCCAACAACACCCCATTGAATGACCAAACAACCCCCTGGAAATGGGAATTTGGCTTATGCAACCCTAAACAGCAACTCAATGGGGCTACCGAGCCCACACACATACAATAGCTGAGAGAAGCCCTTCATTCTAAACAATATATTCAACACAAGGTTCAAACATATATAGCTCTTCTGCCCAAAACAACAATTCTTCAAAATACACATTTTGACTCACCACCCAGAGGTCAAATTGCTTCACAACATATGACTGTAAAGTAATATATCTCTCAACATCTGTTTTCAACAATCATACACTTAATGCCATAAAAAATGCTGCTTTTCGAAACTTGCTTATCTATCTATTTACTCAGCGGGTATCAGCCAAATCAATCCATAATTAAGTGTTCCTACTTCTGTAAAACCCCCAAAAAAAATCACAATTTAATTTATCGAGTTCGGGTTCTACCCCATATTTTCATATGCGTCCGAGTGAACCCCAGGCCACTTCCAGCCTAGGACCAGAAAAAAAAGATTTTTCAAAATTGTACAAAATACGTCTCTAAACACTTTCCTTGCATGCTTAGACATTTATTAGTGTAAATTCTACAAATTTTAATCATTTTCCATGATTTTTCTAATGTCATTTTTCCCTGTTTTTCAATGTGCATATACATACAAATGGTTTCCTAATCCACCCATAGCCTTGCCAAAAACATTTAACCGCATATTGCTGTTTCTCCTGCGCAAGCTGTCTCAGTTACATTAACTCAAGAACTATCCCTGTGTCCTTTGGTGCAACAGCCCTACTTTTTTCTGCGATCATAAATCACCCTCCAAACTTTGCCAACCTGTTATCTCTCAGTCCTTGATCAGGCATCGTTGTCATACCGCCGAGTTCTTGGCGTCTATGGAGCCGCTGGCGACGCGGAACCTAGCTTCGTTCGCTTCGGCCACGCCCCCTGTTTCCTGGTTTCCTTTTTTCTGATTCTGATTGGCTAGACGCTCCGCGGCCCGGTGTTTTAACCAGCCACTTCCGGGTCACGGACGCGTTGCAACGCTTCCGGTTTCGTCCGTAGGCTGAGTTGCTTGCTGCCTGTGGCTTTCGTGCTGCTCTCTCGCTTGCTGCGGGTCGGGTCCTCGTACCCTGTCTGAACCTGTCTGTCCTTCATTCCGCTGGATCTGTCTGCCTTTCCCTTTCTCTCCTGGTTCGCAATTATTCTCCTTTGCCCTCCTTCCATCTTGCTTCCCCTCCCACCTTCCCATCTTCACTTACCGCATTTTTCCTTTTCCTGTCTGTTATTCTTCCCGCTCTTCCTTCACCTACCTTCAGTATTGCTTCTGTGACCTCCCGTGTACCAGACTCCGGCCTGTTCCCCTGGACTGCCTTTGCTTGCTGCATCAGTACTTCCTTACTTGGCCTGTGTACCAGTTCCTCGGACCTCTTAATGGACTGCCTGTGTTTCTGAATCTTCACTCCACGTGTTGTCTTCAGTCACTTCTACCAGATCTTACCTAGAGTACCCCTGGTTCCACGTTTACAAGACACCCAACGATTCTACAGGGGTTTTTTGTGCCTAAGGCTTTTTCCCCTCTTGGTCGATCCCGGGGGGTGGGCCCCCTGGTCTCCCTTCTTTGGGGAGCACGGTGGCTTCCTTCCGGGGTCGTCCCTATCTTCATAAAAAAAAGGTGTCTACTGGAAGAAAAGAAAAGAAGGGTTCTTGGAAGGAAGAAGAAGGTGAGGAGTCGGGGAAGGGGGAGATTTCAGAAGCTACACTTTCGGACGAAGACATCACCGACCCCGGTGACAGTTTGCAACGCCCAAAAGAGATGGCCACCCCACAGCAGGTACAAGAACTCGTAGCCGCTGTACAAAGTCTAAGTCTAGAGATGCAGAACCTTAAGACTGCTAACGCCACCCTTCAACAGCGTATGACGGACAGAGAAAGACCTTTAGCCGATTTACCTCCACTTCCCTTAGTATCAGGGAAGTTCGATGGATCCCCAAAGAAGGTTAAAGAATTTCTGGACGCATGCAATCTTCATTTTACCTTTCGCCCTCTGACCTTCGCCTCAGATCACGCCAAGGTGGGGTTTATGATCACCCACATGATCGGAAATGCCCTGGCTTGGGCTACCCCTCTAGTAAACCAGTCAGACCCGGTTTTACAGGACTACGATGCCTTTAAGGCCCTGATTCAACAAACCTTTTTGCGAACAGAGAGTACATACTTGGCCTCGGAGGACCTCCTTGACATCCGTCAAGGGAATGCTGATTTACTGACATACATCACCACTTTCAAACAGGTGGCTGCAGAGGCAGGTTGGCAGGAACAGGCTCAGTATGCCATATTTCGGCGAGGTTTAAGGGAGGAATTGAAGGACGAACTTGCCCGAATAGAGAGACCGGTGTCTTTCGCCGAACTTCTGACAGCTACCCTCCGAATTGACTTCAGGATGACGGAAAGACGTCAAGAGAAGAGGAAGATCAGGCTAAGCGTACCCCCTCCCGTGGAGACTCCTTCACCAGCATCTGTACCCTTCCAACGGACAACTAAAGAAGAACCCATGCAGATTGGGACCACCAGAGCCCCACTGACACCGGAAGAAAGGAAACGGCGCAGGGAGGGTTCCTTGTGTATGTACTGTGGATCTTCATTACATTTATTAAAAGATTGTCCGGAAGTACCACCCAGAAGATCGGGAAACGCTCACCCTCGGTAAACATTGGGACGCATTACCGAGGGGCTGCTTTTAGTCCCTACGCACCACTTTCTGTATCCTCTACAGAAACATCTGAAGACTCCCGGTTGATGGTGCTCACAGTTTCTCTCAGAGTAGGCCCCAAAGAAGTAACCGCTTTAGCACTACTCGACTGTGGAGCAGCAGGAAACTTCATGGATACCCATTGGGCAGAACGACATGGAGTCAAGAGGATAGCCAAGAATGAAGATCAAAAGGTGGAAGGAGTTGATGGCGAACCTTTGAGCTCGGGTTTGATCACTCATACCACTAAAGCACTTACTTTATCCATCCAACAACACACCGAAAGTATCACATTCGATATCATCAGAGCTGCTCACTTCCCTCTTATCCTGGGTATCTGTTGGTTACGCAGACACAACCCCTGTATTGATTGGTCTAGAAACCTACTTAGCTTTCAGTCCTCACTATGTAAATCGGAATGTTTGCCAGAACCAAGATTCGAGACCGTCAAGACCACTAATAGCTGCGAAGTCAAAACGGTGCACTGTCTTCCCCACTACCTGAAGGAGTTCAATGAAGTGGCAACTGAAAAGATACCCGTAGAGCTCCCTCCTCACCGGCCTGAAGACTGTTGCATCGATCTCACCCCAGGTGCATTGGTACCCTTCGGTAGGATGTTTCCACTATCATTAGAAGAAAAATAATACCTCCGAAAGTACCTGGACAGCAACATGGAGAACTGGCTAATTAGGCCTTCCAAGTCCCCTGCAGGGGCATCACTGTTCTTCATCTCAAAAAAGGATTCTAAGGAGTTGAGGCCGTGTATAGACTATCGCGGCCTAAACAAGGTTACCATAAAGGACCGGTATCCTATGCCATTGATAACCGATATCCTACAAGCTGTACAGGGTGCTACCATCTTTACCAAACTCGACCTGAGGAATGCGTATCACTTACTCCGGGTGCAGAAAGGAGATGAATGGAAGACAGCATTCCGGACTCCTTTCGGACTTTTTGAATACCAGGTAATGCCGTTCGGATTGGTAAATGCCCCGTCGGTATTCCAACGATTTATGGACAGACTATTCTCAGATCTCCTGTGCCAAACCACATTGGTTTATTTAGATGACATACTGATATACTCTCGTACTCCTGAAGACCATGTGGAACATGTTAGGGAAGTATTCAGAAGACTACAGAGAAACCAGTTGTCGGTTAAACTCACCAAATGTGTGTTTTCAGCCTCCTCCATTCCTTATTTAGGATACATTCTGTCAGACCACGGAATCTCCATGGATCCTAATAAGGTGTCTTCCATCCTTGAATGGCCCTCACCCACCTCAGTCAAAGAGATACAAAGATTCCTGGGGTTAGCAAACTTCTACCGAAGATTCATCCCAAATTTCTCTCAAAAGATATTACCTATCACCTCGCTCTTAAAGAAATCTGCAACTCCATTTAAATGGACAACGGAGGCAGAAGACAGCTTTGGTACTCTTAAAGAAGCCTTCTGTTCAGCACCCATTTTACAACAACCAAACCAACATCTACCCTTCATTCTAGAGACGGACGCTTCTTCAGCCGCAATAGGGGCTGTACTTCTTCAAGAAATCCAGGGTACAGAACATCCGGTGGCTTATTTCTCGAAGACCCTAACCTCCAGCCAAAAGAACTACTCGGTTATTGAGCGAGAACTTCTAGCCATGAAAGCGGCCTGTGTAGAATGGCGTCATCTACTTCAAGGAGGAAGGTTCCCGTTCACCATAAGGACTGATCATAAGAACTTACAGGTTCTCAAACAGTTCGAGTGTTACAATACTCGACAGGCCCGATGGGCTCATTTCTTCGCACAATTCGAATTCAGCATAACTTACATCCCGGGAAAAAATAACATTGTAGCCGACTCTCTTTCCCGCCGGAGTGATTACCTGTCAGAGTCAGAGACGAATCTTGAACGGATGTTTCCCCAGTCCAGGACCATCGGAATAATTTCTAAATTCCTTCAGCAGGTACAGGAGGATTCTGGAGGTCGTTTTGAAATTGAAAAACACTCTAAAGATCTAGCCTATGAAATCAGGAACGGTCTTTACCTTGTAGGAGGAAAACTTTATCTACCCACTCCGGCTTTTCGTAAAACCGCACTTGTCTGGTGTCATGACTCTAAACTAGGAGGACACAGGGGTGTGGCTGGTACTCACGACTATCTTCAAAGACATTTCTATTGGCCTACAATGAAAAAGGATGTAGAGCAGTACGTTCAGTCATGCATCGTCTGTCTGAGGAGTAAATCATCCCGAAGAAGACCAATTGGTCTACTGGAACCTAATGCTGTACCAAAGGGTCCCTGGAGCACAATTTCAACTGATTTCATAGTGGATTTACCTCCGTCTGAAGGATGCACCTGTGTCATGGTAGTAGTGGATTCATTTACCAAATTGGCTCACTTCTCCCCATTACCTGGCATCCCTACGGCAGCCAAGATGGCGGAAGTGTTTCTCCAAGACATATTCCGGTTACACGGTCTACCTAACAAGATTATTTCAGACCGGGGTAGTCAGTACACTTCCCAGTTCTGGAAGGCCCTGTGTAGCAGACTAGGTATTGAAAGAGCTCTCACCTCTGGATTTCATCCACAATCCAATGGGCAAACTGAACGTTTGAACGGA
Source organism: Ambystoma mexicanum (assembly GCF_040938575.1). NCBI lineage: Eukaryota > Metazoa > Chordata > Amphibia > Caudata > Ambystomatidae > Ambystoma > Ambystoma mexicanum. The sequence continues at coordinate 1,291,770,555 of NC_090921.1, forward strand.
ACCCTGGAGCAGTACTTAAGATGCTTTATCAACAGCCAACAAGACAACTGGTGCACACTACTCCCTCTAGCTGAATTCTCTTATAATAACTCCACACATGCAGCTCTGGGGTTCAGCCCTTTTTTTGGTACTTATGGTTTTCACCCTCGCTCCATTCTTCCTGTCTCAGGCCTTTCTACTAACGTACCTTCAGTAGATTCTTCACTCTCCCTCCTTAGAGAGACACACAAAAAGGTAGAAGAAGGCCTTAAGTCAGCCCAAGCCCGATATTGCATTCAAGCCAATAAACATCGTAGACCTGTACCAGGATGGGATGTGGGTACCCATGTTATGCTCTCCACTAGATATTTACCTCGTTGGGTACATCCCTCCAAGTTATCTCCAAAATATCTAGGGCCATATGAGATCATACAGAAAATCAATCCTGTGGCTTTTCGCCTAAGACTACCAAATAACCTAAAAAGGGTACACCCTGTTTTCCATGCTTCCCAACTTAAGTCATTTCATGCTGATACATGGGCACGACAGGTTAGACAGACTCCTATTCCCCAGGGTTCCACTCGAGCTGAATATGAGGTCGCCCAACTCTGTGACTCCAGGTATCATAAGGGCAGGCTGGAATATTTGGTTAAGTGGAAAGGCTACCCTTCTTCGGAAAACTCTTGGGAACCCATCACACACATTAATGCTCCTGTCTTACTTCGCAAATACCACTTTTTTCATCCAGGGAAACCCAGAGGAGGAGCGTATAGGAGGGGGCATACTGTCATACCGCCGAGTTCTTGGCGTCTATGGAGCCGCTGGCGACGCGGAACCTAGCTTCGTTCGCTTCAGCCACGCCCCCTGTTTCCTGGTTTCCTTTTTTCTGATTCTGATTGGCTAGACGCTCCGCGGCCCGGTGTTTTAACCAGCCACTTCCGGGTCACGGACGCGTTGCAACGCTTCCGGTTTCGTCCGTAGGCTGAGTTGCTTGCTGCCTGTGGCTTTCGTGCTGCTCTCTCGCTTGCTGCGGGTCGGGTCCTCGTACCCTGTCTGAACCTGTCTGTCCTTCATTCCGCTGGATCTGTCTGCCTTTCCCTTTCTCTCCTGGTTCGCAATTATTCTCCTTTGCCCTCCTTCCATCTTGCTTCCCCTCCCACCTTCCCATCTTCACTTACCGCATTTTTCCTTTTCCTGTCTGTTATTCTTCCCGCTCTTCCTTCACCTACCTTCAGTATTGCTTCTGTGACCTCCCGTGTACCAGACTCCGGCCTGTTCCCCTGGACTGCCTTTGCTTGCTGCATCAGTACTTCCTTACTTGGCCTGTGTACCAGTTCCTCGGACCTCTTAATGGACTGCCTGTGTTTCTGAATCTTCACTCCACGTGTTGTCTTCAGTCACTTCTACCAGATCTTACCTAGAGTACCCCTGGTTCCATGTTTACAAGACACCCAACGATTCTACAGGGGTTTTTTGTGCCTAAGGCTTTTTCCCCTCTTGGTCGATCCCGGGGGTGGGCCCCCTGGTCTCCCTTCTTTGGGGAGCACGGTGGCTTCCTTCCGGGGTCGTCCCTATCTTCATAAAAAAAAGGTGTCTACTCGAAGAAAAGAAAAGAAGGGTTCTTGGAAGGAAGAAGAAGGTGAGGAGTCGGGGGAGGGGGAGATTTCAGAAGCTACACTTTCGGACGAAGACATCACCGACCCCGGTGACAATCGTAGCCGCTCCCAACAGCGGTCTCAAACACACAAATTTGCATGGTGCATCTAAAAGTGGTCATAGGTTTATGTAATTTCACTTAAAAAATGTATAAATCATTTTATCTTCTTGGATGTGGCCTTGGAAACCAGGATCTAATGGCAGATTTTTCTTCATTTCATTTAAGATCTTTTAAATCCCTTCTCTTTGTAAGCTACGTAGTTCCCTGTTTAAAGCATGATTGACCTCTCTCATATATTTGTCGTGTCTTATCTTTCCTCTGTTTACATGAACCACAATTGCAGATTTCTATTGTTGGAAGTCATTTATTATCTTAAAGTTGTAAACTATGTAGGAATATAAAATTAACCCTGTATCTACCAACGCCCGCTCGCTGCAGGGGTGTGAAACAACCACACTTTTTGGCTGCAAACTCATTTTTTGCTTGATTCTTTCTTCATAGCATTTCAAAAATAAAACACGAGTGCCCTTATTAATGGCTTACTCGAAACCTCCATCTTTTTTTCCACAAGTCCCTGCCTATTTTTAGATGGGTGCATACCACCTTTCTTAAATAAATAATGTATTTTCTTGACTTCCTCTTATTTTATACAGTTCATTGTCGCTCCTCGACAACTTGATTTCACAGCAAACCTATAACACACAGCACAGACAAGCCAGCCTCAACATGTATATCCCCAGTGTTCCACACTGCTATTACTGGCCTTTAAAATATCCCCATGGGGGTGTGAGTCATCCCCTCTTATAGATCTATCTATATGCAGCCTAGGTTTACCCATGTGGGTTTTGAGACCCCTTCTATACATTGCTTAAATGTAGGACTCTGGGCTTTCTTATGGAATGCTCCTCGTCCATATACCTTAGTTGATGCTCTTCATCATATGCTAAACACCCAACCCCTGTCACTCTTCTAAACTACCACATTACTTTTTAAACCACTGATTACCTTTAAATTACTTTTGGATTACTTTTACATTATTCCCAGATTAATTCTACATTACTTTTGGGTTACTTTTTAAAGACCCCTTAATAATACATGTCTTTATTGTCTCCCTCTTTACCCCAGTCCCCCATAATACTTACCCCAATCCACAGGTGTCAAAGCGCCATGCTGTCAGTCATAGCAGACCCCTCCTGGCAAGATGGGGCACACTGCAGATTCATTTACTTACCCTGCCACTCTTACCAGGGCCCATCTTCCAGTCATGCCAGCATGTGCTTCTGGATTCTTGGCTCTTGGAAAGCTATTTCAGGCTCCCATTGCTGGTCTCCAAGTAAATAGGAGGGCCCTGCATCCTCCATAACCTTTGACATCAGTGGACTGAGGTACTGGAGACCAACCAAGGAGGTAGAAGGACACCCGGGCTGTGTTCAAAATCATCTTTAATGCATCAGAGGACTCCAGGAAACCACATCAACAAGCTCCCAAAACCAGCTCCTTTTATACTTTTTGAAAACTGATGTAACATTTCTTGCAATTGTGCAATACACATTGATTGGCTCATACAACTAAAAGCAAACCTCTACTTGACTGGGATTGGCTGATTTAACTGCCACTCACCAAGCCCACATGACATAATTTGGAATTCATGATTTGACTAACACTCAATCTGATAGCTTGCGTGAGACTCAACCAAAAACTCATAAATCCTTTCATGTCTGGAAAGGAGAAGCCCTTATCAGATCCTCAGAGTCTTTTTGACAGGCTATACAGTGCTTTTCCTGCCAATCATTTCTAAATATACACACCAGACATGTTTATCTAAAATGAACTGCCAGTGAACTGCTGATGAACCGCTGCCAAATAATTACTTAAATATCTTGCATGAATAAGGGTTTTACCACCATTTTGTCTCATCAGCATCCATTTTAGAAAATACCTGAGCCTTGGCCTGAATATTCTGTGTAGCTATCAAATGATGAGCTATTATTTCTACTTTTATGCATAACTGTTTTCCTATACAGTTCCCAGACTAAATTGTCGATATTTATGATGTACGTGTAATACCTGAGATACTCTAAACTGCGTGGGGCATGACCCTAAAAAAATATGTTGCCCTAAATTGTTTCAAAAAGCGCTACAATTGTGATTTTTGCGATACTGGAACCAATAATCAGTCTGACATGTCATCTGTATTCAGTTTGAGGGGGGAGGGGGTCTAGTACCTGCTCTATGCTTATATGAGAGAAGGAGCAGTAGATGCTGAGGGGAGCCTGAAGGAGAGCTGGGCGTCATCTGCATAACAATGAAAGTTAGAGCAGAAGGTAGAGACGGGTGGGCCAGAGGTACCAGGTAGTGGTTAAATAGCCAGGGAGAGAGGTTAGACCCATGGGAAACACCACAACAGAAGGTAGGTTAGAGTCAAGGCTGGAGAGCAGTTACCATGCTTCTGGCTTCTCTGAAGCCAGACTGGTGGTCATGGAGACAACCAGCAGATTCAGTATGTAATGTAGATTAAGCTGGGAGGTGGCCAGTTTTTCCAGGAGTTTTCCCAGGAAAGGAGCGATCGAGATCGGGTGATAAAGAGGAAGAATTGGCAGAAGACTTCCTAAGAAGGGGGTGCACAAGGGAGTGTCAAGGGGGCGGGGAAGGTTCCAGTGGCAAAAGAGTGATTGCAGAAACTGGCCAAGGTTGGAGCAAGGGTGTCAATGTGGTGCTTGATGGTTCTGAAGGAGCAGGGGAGCACCTGCATCAGGAGTGAACATGGGAAGGAGTGAACTCCATCCTCATGAAAAGACTCCATGACACCCTTGGTATCTCGAAGCGGCACTGGACTGGCTTACCTCCTTCCTAACCAATCGCTCTTCCAAAGTCATACTGGGTTCCTTCTCCTCCCCTGCTTCCTCCTCCACCTGTGGCATCCCCCAGGGCTCCATTCTTTCACCTTGGCTCTTTAACATCTACCTTACTCTGCTTGCATGCCTCATTTCCTCCTTCTCCCCTAACTTTCAGTGCTATGCGGATGACACAAAACTCTTCTTCAAACTTCCTACAGACACCCTTCCACCCTCCTTCATTCCTGACTGCCTCTCTGCCATACAGGCCTGGTATACTTCTAATGGCCTCTGCCTCAACGCCAGCAAAACTGAGATCCTCCCTATTGGGATCCCCGCACCCTACGTTTTCCCATTTCTCTGGCATTCCACCATGGGTCCTCCCCCTTCTCCCTCCTCGGAAGGCAGGAATTTCAAAGTAATCTTCCACTCCTCTCTCTCCTTCCTCCCTCATACTCAGGACATTGTCAAGAAGTCCCAATTTCAGCTCTTTCTTCTGAAAGGAATTCTACCTTTCCTCACCTTCCCCCAGAGACTCAATGTTACCTGGGCTTTTGTTCTCTCCAGGCTTGACTATTGGGTTAAATAAAAAAATTAAAATAAAAGTGCATTTTCGGCCGTCAGAATTATCTGTGGTCGCAGTGATCACATAGATCATTAGGTTCATCTTCCCCTTCTCACTATCTTCTTTGGTTTATTTAATTAATTATTCATTATTGTTGTCATTACATTTTCTATCATCCTCTGTCCCCTTCCTGTTGCCCTGTGGGTGTTTTGAAACAGTATTTGCTTCCTGTATAAGCGCCTAACACGTAAACAATAAATAGATAAAAAGAAGAGAAGAACTGGCCGGGGAGGGGCCAGGAAAGGTAGAGGGAGTGGCTGAGGAAGTAGAGGAAGAGAGAGTGGATAGGATGTCCTGGGTTTTAGTGGTGAAATGAGATGCCAAGCCTGTTCAAAGGGCCTGGGAGGGAACAGGAGAGGTAGAGACTGCAGCAGGATTGGCCAGCTCCTTGCAGATTTTGAAAAGTTTGTCCAAGTTGTTAGGGGCTGCCAAGACGCAGGCTTGGATGTAGGATCTCTTCTTAGAGAGGACAGATATTCTGTATTGCCTTTGGAGCAGGCAGCAGGCCAGTTTGTAAGAGTATGTGCTGGATGCCCCCCACTTCATCTCGGCCACCCTACAATTGTGCTTAAGGGTGGAAAGGTCAGAATCGTACCAAGTGTTGCACTTGGATGCAGGCTTCAAATAGATCCTCGTGACATAAGCAAGGATATCAAGAGTGTTAGAAATAGAGAGATGAAGGTTGGAAAGTGCTGTGTCAGAATGTGAGTCAGCCAAAGGTGTGGGAGGAGGAGAGAAGGGTGAAAGCCTCAACTCACATACGCTTCATGGGAATGATTACAGAGTAGGTGTGCGGCAGTGCTGGGGACGACTTAGTCTGAGGGGCAGAGAGAGACAGGTGATAGGAGAGAAGGCCCATGCCTCTCTGTAAATAAGGTGTGGATGCTGGTGGACCAGGCCATTTATTTAGAGCTTCAGGTTAACTAGAAAGTGATTTATTTATCCATTAAAAAATAAATGTTTCTATATTTGGAACAACCACATACGTTTCAGTCTGTAATTGCTTTAGTTCTTTCCCATAGCGATGACTCTTTGATTTCCTTTTTGCAGCTTCCCTTCCAATGACATCAATAGATCCCCCAACATTTTTCTATCATTTGATTCCTGTCCTGACTTTTGGAGTTAAGTAAAAACTTTTAGCTTTACTTCCCTTGCTCAACTCATCCCTCTCGGGGGCAATGGTCAGACTATAAGTGTTACACATTACCAACATTGGTCATGGTGGCAGAGCACGAGAATAGGAAGAACGGCTCATAATGTAATCATGCAGGCTCCCAAAGCGACGGTTCTTCATGTGGAAGACAACGGTCTAGTTGTTTCATGTACATCTGACGTACCCGTACCTGTTCACGTGACTCCTGATAAGGAAGGAAGTGTTGCTAGCATACGCGTCGCTACTGCCTTTACCGACGCTCCGTAAGTTCGACTCTAGGATTTCCACCTTCTGTAACTCCAGACTCTCATTGCCTTCTTATATCTAACTTCTGCCCTCTCTCTGCATCTCATACCCACAGGCATATACTCTGGCCGTATTCCGCATTCATCATTAGTTTTGTGTCGGGAGTTCCGCCCTTGTCAGTGAGTGCAACTAAACTCTACTTCCCCTCCAGCCCTCTCTCTCCCGCCGTACCTCACACTTTCCTCTTCATTTCTGTTCGCTTTAGCATTACAGCTCTGTCCTGCCAAGGGACCCGAGACAGGTTTCAAGAATTCCATGATTCGCCAAGAGTCTCGCTAAACCTAATGTAGTACGGAAACACGGCAAAAGACTCCTGCGTTTCCGACCCGATTCATACAGAAGGGCTTGGAAGTTACCTTGGCAACGGTGGAAGCCGTTGTCAAGGGGAGGGAGTAGGTGCTCAGGAAGCAAACGCTAGTCACATGACTTGCTCTTCTTAAGCTCCGCCCTGTCCTAAAATCAGTGCTTCTGATTGAGCCTTTTTGGTATTCTGCTTTCGATCTGTGTGTTTTTTGTGATTTCTGCTAACTTTTACGGACCTGCATTTGGATTTCCCTAGTCTGTCTTGGTACCTCCAACTTCTGGTTTTCCGACATACGGCACTCGTCCCTGGACTCTCTCCTTGCCTGCTCCTTGGTTCTGTCGCCGCCCGCTTGTGTTTTTGATTCGGACTGGTATTTGGCTTGCTTTTCTTGACCCTTGTATTTTGACGCCCATACGGATTTCAGGTTTTTCTCGTTTGAGTTCCTATCTTGTGTACTCATTTTTTGTTACTTCCACGTATCTTGTACCGATAACTTTCTCAGCCCTCGCTTCCTTGCGGGATAGGAGTTTTCAGCCTCAGCTGCACCGCGGGATATTATCAGCCTCCGCTGCACCGCGGGATCCTGCCAGCCTCCGCTGCATCGTGGGAATAGGAGTTCTCAGCCTCAGCTGCACTGCGGGATCCTGTCAGCCTCCGCTGCTACGTGGGAGTGTTGTGTTTTCTATCTTGGCCACCCCGTAGGATTCGGACAGCGTTCGTTGAAGACCAAGACCCGGACTCAGCCTCAGCTGCACCGTGGGAGAGATCTAGTGGAACTATTGCAGTACGGTAACTTGTGCTTCATTTGTTTACATTTTTGGTTCAGGGAAGTGGGTCACTACAAACTATATGGGTTAGATAGGAACTTATCTCTCACGTTTGGCTAATTCAAGGGATATTGTTGCCTCCTTGTACTGTTTATCTAGCATAGGCTATTATTTTGTATCATAGATCTCTCAGTCCATTCTGTTCTCACGTAGTGGTTTCTGTTACAGGAATTTCCACGACTACTGACTAGATTCCTTGTCCTAAAAGTTCTGGGTTTTGCCACTAGCCTCACAGGTTAGTGTTATAGTTATCTTGCTCGAATTTTGTTATAATAATTCAGGTTATTAATTACTGTAGCTTTCTTCACAGCCACGAGGTCTCCAAGGATTCCAGTCTTTCGATTAATCAATCTCTCTGTATGTTCCTTTGTACATTCAGAGAGATATATTGATAGAAAGAATTCTTCCTCTACACTACAGGGTCAAGTTTGTGAGGAAGAATTCTGACAAGCTCTAACAAAACTGAACAGACTCCTTGGACTCCCGGACATCTCCGAGAATATCCGCACCCCGTTAAGGACCCCATTCAGAATTCCTTGTACGTCACATCTCCTATACTCAGTGCTCTTCTTACCTCGCAGTCTTTCTTGCTGGCACTTACCTGTTCTGTCTTGTTCCCTTGGAAAGGTCTTTGATCCTCTTCGCGTTCCAGCTCGCCTAGAGGGACCCGTCCAGGCTTCTACCGTCCAGTCCGAAGAGTAGCAGTCACTCAGGGTTTTTTTCCCCCGGAGGGTTTCCCTGGGGGTCTCGCCTTCCTCCTCACTGGTATTCTTTACAGGGAGAGAGGCAGCAAGACTTCCACGGGGGATTTTCCAATTTCTGTCAGTTGTCTCCGTTGAGGACTGCGGTCTGCCCAGGTTAGTGATATTTACATCTATAAATCAATACCATTTGACAGATAGCGACACCATAAGGTATTGGCTTGCCAGGGCGGACGGGATCAGCTATGGAGCAACAGATGCAACAACTCATGGCTGCAATGCAGTCCATGTCGTTAGAAATGCAGACCCTAAAACAGGATAATTCACAATTAAAACAGCAGATAGGTCATGCCTTTTCTGAAACTCCACCGTCAACATTTCACACTGAAAAGTTTGACGGAAACCTGCTCAAGTTGAAAGAGTTTCTTGACAGCTGTACTATTCAGTTCACATGTACACCCAGATTCTTTCCCAATGAGAAAGATAAGGTGGGATTTGTGATTTCCCATTTATCGGGTCCAGCATTAGCATGGGCTACCCCTTTAGTTACCTCGGGAAATGTCTTCCTTGATTCCTACCCTGCCTTTACTAATAGCTTGCAGACCATGTTTGGTCGAAAAGAAATTTCGGGCTCCATACAAGAAAGGTTACTCGATTTGAAACAGGGATCAAAAGACCTCATTTCATATATCACGCTCTTTAAACAATTGTCCTCTGAGACCGGATGGCCAGATGATGGTCTTATCACTTTATTTCGGCGAGGGCTGTCAGCAGAGCTCAAGGACGAGGTCTCGAAGATTCCTAGACCAGCAAATTTGGCCGAGATGATTTCTATTACCATGCAGATAGACTACCGGTTACAAGAACGCCATTATGAGAGGAAGAAGGGTAAAAGCCCTCAAAACCCATTCGGAGTTTCTGCCCGGAAACACAAAGCCAGTCTGTACTGAAGAGCCCATGCAAATTGGGACTATAAAGGGTCCTTTATCCAACACAGAAAGGGAGAGGAGAAAGACCTTAGGACTGTGTATGTTTTGTGGTTCCTCAGTACACATTCTAAGAGACTGCCCCCTAGTACCACCTCGTAGAAACCAATCCCACGTTCCGGGAAACGCCAAACCCCTACCGTAGGGGGAACCACGGTAGGAGTCTTTAGACAGGGTTCCCCTACTAGAAATGAATCTCTCTCAGACAATGAGGTTGTTGATCAACCTATGGTAGTGATATCTTTAACAATAACCCTCCTGAATACCATCCTAAAGAATGTCCCTGCACTTATTGATTGCGGAGCGGCTGGGAATTTTTTGGATGATGAATGGTCAACCAAGAAAGGGGTTCCTAGAGTACTAGAATAACCAAACCACTAGCCACTCCGATTCAAGGAGTTGATGGGACTCCTTTGAGTTCCGGTCCCATCTGGGAACAAACGATACCTTTAAACTGTTCGGTGATTGCTCACCAAGAAACCATGGAATTCGATCTCGTCAGAATGGCCCATTTTCCGGTTATCTTGGGTCTCCCGTGGTTACGATTACATAATCCCTTCATCAACTGGTCAGCCGGTACTCTCTTTTTAGGTTCCGAGTACTGTGTCTCTCATTGTTTGTCCCACACTTCAGTAGGAGTACATATCCTGTCGGAGATAGAAAGATGTCAGAAAATTCCGTCTATAAGTCACATCAGAAGGATTCCTGATTGCCATCAACAATCCCTATCAGTTTTCTCTACTCCCAGATTTCCGACTCTTCCACCACATTGCAGAGACGACTGCCATATTGATCTACTGCCCGATCAACCAATTCCATTCGGTCGCATGTATGTACTATCCCACAAAGAAAAGGCCGCTTTGAAGGCGTACCTTCAACAAAACATCCAAAACGGGCTAATTTCCATATCCAATTCTCCTGCCGGAGCTTCATTATTCTTCATCCCAAAAAAAGATTCAGAAGAATTACGGTCGTGTATAGATTACCGCGGTCTGAACAGGATCACTATTCCAGACAAGTATCCCATGCCGCTGATTCCAGACATCTTGGAGGCAGTTCAAGGGGCCTCATTCTATACTAAGCTGGACCTCAGAGGAGTCTATAATCTCATCAGAATTACTCACAGAGATGAATGGAAAACGGCTTTCCGTGCTCCTTTTGGACACTACCAGTATCATGTTAAGCCCTTCGGCCTGGTCAACGCACCGGCAATCTTTCAAAGATTCATGGACCATCTATTTTCAGATATTCTTCTTCACTTTCTCATAATAAAATCTCGATAATATTTTGATTTTTTCCAAGGACAAAGAAGAAAATATCCGTCATGTCAATTTGGTGTTGGCTGGCCTTCAAGAAAACCAACTATATTGCAAGGCGGAAACATGTGAATTTCATCAAAGACAAGTAACATATTTAGGATTTGTCCTGTCTCCTCAAGGGATTTCTATGGATCCTAGAAAGGTATCATCAGTGTTGAATTGGCCTCCACCAACGTCCATAAAAGAAATCCAGAGATTTCTGGGTTTCACGAATTTCTATCGCAAATTCATCCCCAGTTTTTCTGAAACAGTTCAACCTATCACTCGGCTGCTAAAAAGGGGGTCTCCTTCGATTGGGATGAAGAGGCACAGAAAGCCTTTGAAAGGCTAAAACACCTTTTTACTTCAGCAGAGATATTGGCAACCCCAGATCAAAACCGACCTTTTGCGGTGGAGACGGACACTTCCCACCAAGCGCCGGGGGCGGTTTTACTCCAAAAGAACGACCAAGGAGATGAGAAACCAGTAGCTTATCTAGCCAAGACATTTAGCCATTCGGAAAATAATTATTCTGTCCTTGAAAAGGAGTTACTAGCTATTAAAAGAGCATTTGAAGAGTGGAGACATTTGTTATTGGGAACAAGATACCCGGTCGAGGTACGCACGGATCACCAGAATCTCAAGGTTCTGCAGCAAGCCTATACGACTAACAGCAGACAAGCGCAATGGGCACATTTTTTTTTGCCATTTAGAAGAGTTTACCTACCTCCCGGGGAATCAAAACCTTAGTGCAGATGCCCTTTCACGCAAAGATTTCTCCCCTTACCAATTCACCACAGAACCCCTATTTGCTAAAGCCAAATTTGTAGCCATGATAACTGACTTTCTTCAAGATCTGAAACATGCAACGTCACAGAATAGACAGACTTGTGAAGAACTAGCGGGCCATCACCCGCTTAAGTTGACTCAAGGCTGTGACTTTCACAAGGCTCAAGTCCTTGTTCCCTCCGTCTCTTTACAAAAAGAGGTGCTCCAAATGTGCCACGACTCCAGAGCTGCCGGACATCGAGGGTTTCGAAACACCTTGGAATTGATCTCTCGACATTTCTGGTGGCCTACAGTAAGAACTGAGGTCCGCGATTATGTTTCCGCCTGTGTAGTGTGTCAACAGTCCAAGATTCCTCGAGTTCCACCCTCCGGCTTATTATCCCGTATGCCTATCCCGGATCAACCATGGAAGTATATTTCTACTGATTTTATTGTTGATCTACCAATCTAGTCTCAACATACCACTATTATGGTAACTATTGACTATCTTACTAAATTGGCTCACTTTACTCCTCTTACCAAGATTCCCGGTGCAGAACAAATGGCAAAGGTGTTTTAGCAGAAATCTTCTCCTGACGTGGTCTTCCGGACACAATTGTTTCTGATCGACGTCCCCAATATACCTCTAAATTCTGGAGATATTTGTGTTGTGAATTGGGAATAAAGAGATCCCTCAGTTCCGGATATCACCCACAGACCAATGGTCAGACACAACGTTTAAATCAAACGTTGGAAGAGTATCTTCGGTGCTTTGTGTCAGCAGCCCAAGATGACTGGTTGGGATTACTTCCATTGGCGGAATTCGCATACAACATTGCGTATCATTCCTCCTTCAACTCTACCCCTTTCTACTGCTCCTATGAGTATCATCCATCCTTTTTACCCTCCATCTCTCTTCCTTCATTGCATTGTCCGGGAGTTGACCGCATTGTTTGTGACTGGCCCGTCAATCTTTGAAAGCAGTCCAGGATCGAGCCAAACAATATGCGGATCGTCATCGCAGAAAAATACCTTCACTTCAGAAGGAAGAAATGGTTTGGCTAGCTTGCCGTTTTCACCCCAAACATTTGGTTCCTTCCAAACTGTCTCCTCGGTTTTTTGGTCCCTTCAAGATCTTCTCCATAGTAGGATCATCAACGGTTCGGTTAAAGCTGCCTCGTCCCTGGTCTCAAATTCACCCAGTTTTTCATGTTTCCCAGATCAAGTTATCTATTCCGGACCGTTTTGCTCGGACACCTAAGACTCACCCTCCACCAGTGAACACTGAGACAGGTCCGGAATATGAGGTTGCCAACATCTGTGACTCAAGATACAGACGAGGTCGCCTTCAGTTTCTAATTGACTGGAAAGGATACTAACCTTCAGAAAGGACGTGGGAAGCTGCTTCGTGGGTTCATGCCCCCCAATTGGTGAGAAAGTTCTATCACTTTCATCCCGGAAAGCCGGGTTCACCTTCCCTGAGGAAGGGTTATACTGTTACACATTACCAACGTTGGTCATGGTGGCAGAGCAGGAGAATAGGAAGAACGGCTCAAAATGTAATCATGCAGGCTCCCAAAGCGACGGTTCTTCATGTGGAAGACAACGGTCTAGTTGTTTCACGTACATCAGACGTACCCGTACCTGTTCATGTGACTCCTGATAAGGAAGGAAGTGTTGCTAGCATACGCGTCGCTACTGCCTTTACCGACGCTCCGTAAGTTCGCCTCTAGTATTTCCACCTTCTGCAACTCCAGACTCTCATTACCTTCTTATATCTAACTTCTGCCCTCTCGCTGCATCTCATACCTACAGTCATATACTCTGGCCGTATTCCGCATTCACCATTAGTTTCGTGTCAGGAGTTCCGCCCTTGTCAGTGAGTGCAACTAAACTCTACTTCCCCTCCAGCCTGCCCTCTCCCGCCGTACCTCACACTTTCCTCTTCATTTCTGTTCGCTTTAGCATTACAGCTCTAACAAAACTGAACAGACTCCTTGGACTCCCGGACATCTCCGAGAATATCCGCACCCCGTTAAGGACCCCATTCAGAATTCCTTGTACGTCACATCTCCAATACTCAGTGCTCTTCTTTCCTCAGTCTTTCTTGCTGGCACTTACCTGTTCTGTCTTGTTCCCTTGGAAAGGTCTTCGATCCTCTTCGCATTCCAGCTCGCCTAGAAGGACCCGTCCAGGCTTATACCATCCAGTCCGAAGAGTAGCAGTCACTCAGGGTTTTTTCCCCAGGAGGGTTTCCCTGGGGGTCTTGCCTTCCTCACTGGTATTCTTTTCAGGGAGAGAGGGAGCAAGACTCCCACAGGGGATTTTCCAATTTCTGCCAGTTGTCTCCGTTGCAGACCGCGGTCTGCCCAGGTTAGTGATATTTACATCTATAATTCAATACCATTTTACAGTAAGACTACGAGTGCAGGGGGACCATGCCCACCCCTTTTTGAGATTCCTTGTTGGTTTTAAGCAGCACACATCATTTTACAGTGAGGTGGTGCAGAAGTACTTTGTAACCCATTTTATTTGTCTTGTAATACAGGTTATGTTACTTTTATGATGTGTCCAAGATGAGCTTATGGCAGGAGACACTTTTCTAATGTGTTTATGTTGTACTGTGTGCACTTATGAATTTTACCGCATAATGCCATTTTATGTACAATATATTAAAAATGGACATGCCACATGTTTTTCACTGTGTTCTTTGCTTAACATCAATTTCAGTAAAGGTAGCCATTGCTACCAAAAATGGTTGCTCAGCGGTCAAGGGAAATCAATCAAGGATTAATGCAGGATGCAAAGAAAGGTTCAGCCATACTACCAGCAAGAATCAAACAGTAGGGTTTTCAGTGTTTTCCTAAACTGCTAGTTGTTTCAAATGTGCCTACTATCCAATGGAAGGCTATTCCAGACCTTGATACCAAGGTCCATACAGGATTTACCAAAGACACTACGGACCGACAAGGATAGATGTAGCAATGATCTGAAGTCTAATGGAGCAATACCAAGCAAACCGTCTACTCATATGTGGGAGTGGGACCACAAAGAGTCTTTTGGAAAATTGTTGGAAGTTTCATTATTTCATGCGACTGGAGCCTTTGTATGTGATTGCACTTAACAATATTTGCAATAATGCGAGCATTCATGTTTTGTAAATTCTGCAAACGTTGAAAGAGATATTTGCTGCAACCTATATGTAGACAATTACAATGATCAGGTTTACACCCAATTATGACACTTGCAAGACTAGAGAAGGCAGAATCAGAAAACAGTGGTCAAAGCTTTCTGAGACTTGTGGGGGTGGGCCTCTAGTCACCTTAACCCAAAGCAGGCCCAAGTGCACGTTTATACGTGAAGCAAGTTTATTGTATAATCAGCAGGGAGGGTCTTGTTGCCCAGCTTCCAGGCACTTTGTGACACACCATACCCAGATTCTATTTATTTTTCATTGTTGATTTTGACATTTATTCTTGCTGCACGAGTGCAAAACTTAAATGCATCAACTTGAACACAAATTACCACTTAAAATAAAACATATCACATTTTCCTTAACTATGCTGGATATATATACAATTGCAACATCGTGCCAGCTTTCCCGCTCCCCCAGTCACAAATATGGTGCACACAATGTGAACCCCTCTTCCTCTTTGGGAACTTTCCTGACCACACCAACATTCCCCCCTTTAGTTAATACTTAAACTAATAAACCAAATGCTTGTCCTTTAAAATCATCTTCTCAGGGAAAAGCCCTACAATCATCTCTCACATTGGTCCCAATTTGGGCATACTCCTCTGCTGAACCACCCCAACTCATCCCCCCACCATATCCACAATCTACACGCTGCTCCACACAATCATCCCAACTTGGTCAACAACACAAGACGGCTTCAGTGTGAGTACCTATGTGATATGAAATGGTAGTGGCTCTAGCTTTGTACAGTGTCACAGTCATCATGGCAGCTACCTTCTGTACCTGAGCAGAACAAAATCACAAGAGCATTTGATAGAAACAAAAGAAATTAATAAAAAAGACAAAAATTGGCATTAGAATTTTTACAGCTAGGCTCATCCAAGATAGCACCCGAGAAAAGAGTTCAACCAAGGGTCATTTGTTATTCCTGCCTCATTCTCCATGATCACTCTGAGCTTGTGCAAGGCAGCGATTGTTTGTGTCATGGTTCCATTCTCTGAATCATTGGGAGGCGCAGGCGTGCAGCAGATGCTCTCTATCTTCTGACAGACCCCTTCCTCAATAGCTGATAGGAGGTCAGGCTATACCTGTTTTGCAAAGCTGTGAACCTCAAGGCGTGCGGTTCTTCCTTGATGGCACTGAAATTTGATTTGAAAAAAATCACAAGAAGCAGGAGTTCATACCAGGTCACCTTGAGCCACTTTACATTTCATTCCATATGACTAAACAACCGATACTGCACTTTGTTGTCCATCAACGCTTTTGAAGATGCCGCCAAAAGATAGTTGAACCGCATGGTCCGTTGCAATAGTTCCTCCTTTCCATGATCAGAGAGTCATTGATGTGTTGATGTGTCCATATTTGATGAGACAAGGGATGCAAAGGGCACAGGGGCCATGAATGGGTTTTTGAGACTTGGGTAGGCAAGAATTAAATGTTCCTCAGGAATAAAAAGGACAGGCACATATAACATGGTGAAACGGATCACTCCTCGCCAAGCTGGAGGTAGCTGCCTGTAGGCAAACAGTTCACAAGTCCAAAAACCATTGAGGAGCGCAGCTGTACCTCCAGCCAGATGGGTGATGCGAAGCATGTGGCTGCAGTTCCCATTTGTGCCAACAGGCACTGTGTGATCGCCCTTAAAATACAAAAGAAAATGGGTACATTTCTGTATCTTAACAGGTTTTTCTTGCACCTTGAGCCATGTCAGATGTTTAAAATATTTTTGTCACACATTTCCACATTCTTGGTTTACTTATGCCACCCCTTCTTCTGGAATTCCCCTCATCCGTCCAGCTCTGCAACTCCTCACCCCTTGCTCCCATTGATCGTTGGTGATAATAGCCCCTTTAAAACTCAATTGGACTCGTTCCGTACACTGAACATTCATTCTTCTGCTCCTCATGATATGAGGCTGAACATTCTTCGTCAGCAGGTAAAATACACGCTGCGACCGATTGCCCTTGGAACTGCCCTCTGACCCTGCACAAAGTTAGGCACCAGACTCAGTGCCTCTGGTAGCTCTATTTCATCCAGGATAAACATCCTAGGGACACCAGAAACATGGGGGATGAGAGGGCATATGTAGAAAAATCCTACATATCTCTCTCTCCCAACTCTCCTCATATGGCTATACCATGCATTATCTGCCGCAAAACCGTGCACATCTAATATGGAGTCTAAATGTACATTGTCCTCACTGTCCAGGAAATCAGCATCAACATTTCTTTGTGATCTCAATAATATATAGTCAAATTCTATGATTCTAGATCCATTTAAACCATTCATATTCATAATGTTTGCCATCTTTGAACATGACAAAAGAAACAAAAAAAAGACATAAAAATCACTCTAATATACATTATATATCCAAAGTTTTCTTCTTCTTCTTGAAACAATTTAAATTCCTAATTTTCTTTAGCACCCCCTTTTCCACTGGAATGAGCTGTGAGGACATATTTACCTTTGAACCCACTCCTGCGCCGGTGGAGGGGCGCTGGTATCGCTTCGTACGTCACTGGTATGGACCCAGCTCCTGCAGCCCTCCACCTTCACAGCTGTCAGAGTTGCAAAAATGGCATAGTGTGGCCCACGGAAACGCAGCTCATGCCAGCATCGCACATAGGTATGGATAAAGATCCAGTCCGCAGGTAACAATAGTTGCTTGTGCAGATCGTCAGATTCTTTGCTACTTCCTCCTGTAGGCTGTTGGTTAGAAGACAAAACCTGTGAAGATAAGGTACCCCCTGAACTCCTCACCCAGGACCGCTGCTGTCTTATGCTATGTGCGCAGGGGAGACCGGTGTGTGTAATATTTTCCCCATAGATCTCGTGCAGGCTAAGGTGGCACTCTTTTCCTGGCTGGTTCCTCAAATAAAATAAAACCAAAGGCAGACAGTATAAGCACAGTTTACTTAAATCACTACACATTTTTGCAAAACGGACCTTAAGAACCCCATTTAACTGTTCCACAAACCCGTTGGCCTGTGCGTGGTATACTGAATACAACATGTGCTTGATTCCCAAGAGCGAAGTGATTTCTGAGAACAAGGTATTAAAATAGTGTGTTCCATTGTTGGACGTCAAGACCTCACAAATTCCCCACTGCGGAAATACCTGTGTCACCAGAAACTTTGCTGCAGGCTTAGCATCAGGGTGTGCGCAGGGGCCAACCTCAAGCAACCGAGAGAATGGTCAAACTACAACTATAAGGTACCAGTAATTGCTACATCTCACAAGCATATCGACAAGATCAATATGGAGTTCCCGAAATGGCCCAGTGGTACTAGGTAAAACTCCCCTTTCTGACCTCATGGTGTTTCCAGTATTGCATTCTCTACAAACTATAGTTTCCTAAAAATCTACTTCCCTATTCCTGGAGGTTTTGTATAAACCATTCCTCCTGGAGCTCTGCTGCAATTTGGTGTCAAGAAGTATGTGATGGGTAATGTAGATGATCTAGAGCCAAAGGAAACAAATCTACAGGCTTTACTACCTTCCCAGCAAGCGCCTGCTTCCACAGCAAATCCGTGAGCGAGAGGGCACACCCTCTCTTTGCCCAAAGCTCCTGTTGCTCTTTAGGTGCTTTTCCTTGCATTTCCATGATTTGAAGCGACAGGACTGCAGTGTATGGAGCTAGCAACTGTACCTGCACACAGTTTCCATGTTCTGGCAATCTGTAAATGGGAAATATGCAGCTTCCTTCACGGCCCTCTCTGCAGCATCATTTCCCAGTGCTACTGAGTTAGCAAGATTAGTGTGAGCAGCGCACTTTACAATTGCTACCACTGTGGACAGGGTCAACGCTTCGATTAGTCTGGATAGCAGCACAGCATACGGGACAGGTGTCCGCCATATCTTCTAAACCCTCTAGATTGCCACCTTGATAAACCTGAATGCACAGTGGAGGTTACATATTCAGAGTCAGAATAAATAGTGACCGTCTTCCCCTTACTCATTTCTAGTGCCTCTGTAAGTGCCACTATTTTTAGCTGCTTGCATGGAGTAATGGAAAGGCAACTGTTTCTTCAGTCTGACCTGGTTTTCACCATCCACAAAACCCACAATGGCTGCACCCATATGCCGCTCACAGGTGTCCTGAGTGATTATCGAGGACCCATCAACAAAAAGTATGTCACCTCCCTCCAAAGCATCCTCCTTAACACTTGCCCTCTTCTTCCTCATATGTTGCACAATCGTGGACAATGTCATCAGGTTTCAGTGACTCGGCTACAAATGCTGAGGGACTGACTAGGTGACACCGTACGGGATGTATAGCTACATTTGATAAAATAACCTCATGCCCCAAAACTCTTTGGGTCATCAAAGTCGACTTTGATTTCTCCAAGATCACAAATACTGCATGCTCCCTGTACAATGGCACCGGGCAACCCACGGTAATGGTGGAAGACATTTGAATTGCAAAAGTTGATGCCGCTGAAGCCTGCTCACAAGATAACTGTCCCTGCATCACTGGGTCTAAAAGTCTGCTATAGTATGCAAAAGGTTTTTGGCCTAGCGAAGTTTGCTGGGCCAGGACCACTGTCATCACCTGCCTGTTTGAGTGCAAAAACAAATTAAAGGGTTTCTTGTAATTTGGGGTCGCCAAGACCGGAGCATTACTGTTCGATGGCCTCCAGTGCTTTTCAGTTGGAAGGCTTCCATACATATTGTAAACTGGCCACTCAGGGGCCTAGGGGTTGTCCGATGGGGGGGGGGCTTGGCGATAGCCATAGACCTGAAGTTTTCAAATAGCGGTGAATACTGATTGCAATTATGTGTCGGCCATCAATGGGACATTTGTGGGTAAAGAGGAAGAGGTTTTGTTTGTTGACACTTTTTGGAACCTGGTGAACTATAGCGTCAAAGCCTTTCATAGGGTTCTGGATGATGTGCTGGAGGGGTGGCCGTCTTCTAACATGCCACGATTTATCATTATAGGGGGGGGTTTAACGCACAATGTGCCGATGCTACTGACAACAGGGGCCTTGATGAGGTACTCCATATCTATTTTCCCAAGGATGATCCTTCAGTCGTATGGGACAACTACTTGCATAACTGGGGTCTGGAGATATGCTTGCCCGGGAGAGGGGAACAGGGGCAGGAGTTCCACACATGTACCAGGGGTAAGAAGCGATCTTGGATTGATCATTTTTACATTTCCTCTGCTCTGAGTTCGAAGTGTGGACCTCAGGTCCGTGGCCACGACCGGGGAAGTGATCACTGCCCTTTGTTCTTGACTCTTAATTGGTCTTTGCAGAGGTGCATGGTTTCCCCAACATTACGGAGTCAGCTAGAAGTTTGACGATAAACTGGGATAAATCTACATGCACAAAATGTCTTCAGGCGTTGTCCCGGCTGGTGGAAACTGAGGGTAATAGCTCTAGCAAATTTTCAGTAGAGTTGTTTAGGGGAACTCTCACTAAATGTGGGGCACTTTTGGCCAAAAGGTGAAGGTATCACGGGGCACAAAAGCATTTGCATCGATATGACAGGAACATAATGGAGGAAAGGAAAGCCAAAAGGTATGAGCTCAGGGAACTAAGGACTCTTTCCTTGCCAGCTTTACAGCATTTCCTGGAAAAAAAGAAGATACTATATCGATGAGAATTTTGAAATTACCCAGAGTAGAGGCACACATTCAAAGGAATCTGGAGACTCTAGGGGTGATGGTGAATAATAACTGTGCCAGTTTTTGGTCTATAATTAAGGCTCAGGTGTCTGCTTTAGATCAGGAAAGGGTTGCTTCCATTCCAGAACATACATGGATTGAGTATTATAGAGAAAAATGTGTTTTAACTGCAAATGAGGTGGCTTGCCGACTCCCATCCTGCCATGAGCAGGGCACCTTCCACTGGGAGGAACAGGACATCTTGTGGGCTATAGGCCAGGCTAAGGCTTCTAGAGCGCCAGACCCTGATAGTTTTCTGCCCTTTCTCATAAAGAAGGATCCTCTCCTCTGGGTGGGGCCCTTGATGACTCTCTTCAAAAGTATGCATCTTGCCCACAGAGTTCCCCCTACGTGGCAAGTCATCCGTAATACCTATATACAAACATGGGGATGTGGCTGACCACAGAAACTACAGGCCTCTTGCCCTTTTGGACTCATCCAGCACAATCTTCTCTGCCTTACTGCTTAGAGATCTAAATCATCAGCTAGAGCCCTTTAACTTACCCTCGATTTACCAGGTCGGGTTTTGGTCTGGGATGGGAACTACTCTTAAGGCAACAGTGCTGTCACATCTGCTGACTACTGTTAAAAAAGGGGTGGTGGGCCCAGCCTACATGGCTTCCATAGACATGAGTGCATTTGACAACGTTAGTTGGAACATGTCATGGAATAAACTCTTGGACTGGAATATCCCACTA
Organism: Ambystoma mexicanum; assembly: GCF_040938575.1. Lineage (NCBI taxonomy): Eukaryota > Metazoa > Chordata > Amphibia > Caudata > Ambystomatidae > Ambystoma > Ambystoma mexicanum. Next base: position 1,291,791,558 of record NC_090921.1, read on the forward strand.
AAATCAAAACAACTTCTGGCGCTGTTACATAACGATTCTGTTGTGAGTGTGAGATTGACTAGGGAGGGGGTCATGTCAGGCCCTATTCCCACGTTTGTGGGGTTTAGACATGGATGTGTTGTGGCCCCCACTCTTTTCAACCTCTGCATGGCAGACCTTAACGAACTCTGAGTTTCAGGAGTCACGTTGCCAGTGCGGATGATATCATCTTCTTCGATAAAACACAGCTGGGCCTGCACCGGAAGCTGATTCTGTTCCATCAATACGCTGTTGATAATAACCTGAAGATTAATGTAAACAAGTCGAAGGTTATAGTTTCTATGACTAAACCGCATTCAGTGTTTTTTTTTTAATAGAGGGTGGGTGTCCGGCCTCTTGAGAGGGTGCAGAGGATGAGGTACTTAGGCTTCACCCTTACAAATACCTACTCGAAGAAAGCTTGGAAAATCTGTATAAAGGGCACAGTTACTCCCGTTAGCACAAATGAAAAGAGTACATCACCAGCTATGCCGTTACTCTTTGCTTCCTCCTGTGAGTTTCTATTTGCAGAAGGTAGAGCCAACCATCTTGTATGGGTTGGCGTTAAAACCCTTTGACCTGGGTCCTTGTTTGAATTCTGTGCAGCGACAGCTTTGGAAGCAAACTTTGGGCCTGGCAAACTCAGTGCCAAATGCAGTTATCAGGCACAAATTTTGCCTGGTCTCACTAGCTGGAAGGGCCCTATGAAAGAAGTTTGCCGAATATGCCAAGTTTTTGAACCCTCTTAAAAATTCCCTATATCAAAAATTGGGGGATTATCTAGCTTGGACTCAAGAGACATCTATTGAAGAGTTCAATGCAGTGATGTGCAAAATACTTCTGCAGATAGGGCCATCAACGGAGGAGCTGGTAACTACACCAATCCTAGTTAAAAAGAAGTTGTTTTGGTACACTGGTGCAAAACTTGCGATTTACTAGCAACTTTCTCTCTCTACACCGAGTTTGCTTTATTCACTTGTCCCAAAATTTGGAGGGTCTACTTGCACTTCCATTTAAATCAAATGTCCACTCTCGAGCGGAGCAACAAATGGGCCAACTCCGTTGAAAATGTATATTGTAGGTTCTGTATGGACCAAAGTAAGCAGGAAACATTGAAACACATTGTTCTGTGCTGTCAAGCCTTTAACGATGCCGGGCAATGCTACTAGGGCTCCATAGAATCTGCAGAGCTATTCTGGATCCAATTGGTGTGGGGGGAAACAGTGTGAAATTGGTTGTAGCTCTGCATGCTTTTCTCTGCATTGTTACAAAAAGACTGGAGGAACTGATGTAACTAGTTACGGCAAGTGTTTATTTTAAAATGGATGTCTTATTCTGGGAATTCATGTTGAATTATTGTTTTAGTTATTTCTTTTTACCTAAGTTTTGATCTTCTTTCTTTTTGTTTTCCTTATTTAAGTAATGTTCATGAAAAGCCTATTTTTATAGGCTGAAACAATTAAAAAAATGACCACCTGGTCAATAGTTTCTTTGAGTTCCAAACGGTCGCTGCTGCAGTACCCCGACTGTGTTCAGCCAGTTAAGCTCACTCACTGACGAAGGCCAGTCGCCACTTCTTTGCACCCGAGGCCACCGAGTCTTCGAGTGCAGCAGGCCCAACATCGCCTGCCATTGCCAGCATATCCAACCCCCAAGCCATTGCTGCTGTTGAAAAACACTGCAACGTTGAAACCCATTCCCGCTGCTTCCAAACTTAACTCTGGCTTGGTGCCAAAAAGGACCCAGACACCTGGTTTGAAGCTGATAAGCTTGGCTCAATGCTGTTGAGTGCCAAATACAAGAACATAATGCATTTGTAGAGGCCCTGTTCCCCTGGTCCGCCGTACCTTTTAAGCCCTCTTCCCCACCTTTTAAAGACCCCTTCATAAATGTTGACATTTGCCTGTTTAATCAATCACATGCACCCCTGTCTTCACCCAGGGTACCCCTTATTCCAACATCTGCATGCTCTGAGTTTCCTCTACAGGGGTGAGTCTTTATTGTAGTAAATTATTTGTGTACATTGTTAGTTTCTATTAAAGTTTCCAATCTTGGTTGGACATTCTTTTATTTTGGTACCACTGTACTATTGCTGTTTGTATTGTATCTGAACCAGCTCACACCCCTCCTGAAGAGCATATTCCAAATGAAGAGAAGGATGTTTACCAGTCATTCCTGTTTCACCTTTATGATTGGGATCTCTGCTGTGTTAGTCAGAGCTCCCAAGCGTGGCAAGTTTTGAGGCGGCCAGCTAGTCCCGTTTTTCCCTTTGGATTCTGGGACTTTTCTTTCTGATTTGAAATTCAGGAAAACTACAAGTCACAGAATTCCTAGCAAAACCTGGACTAGGTAGCCTTCTCACACATCATGGCTACAAACACTTGAGGTACTTGAGGTTACATACATGCCAACCTACCTAATGTAGGTGGAAGACTCCCCATTTTTCTATCAAAAATGTTGCCATTTTTTATTTTCTCCCTCCTAAAATAATGTAACTCCACATGGAACTGAAGTGGGTCATTTTATTCTCCCGCTTTCTGAGACAGAATATCCCTCCCAGGTGAACCAAAATGCTGGCAGTGCACAAGACCGGCTGAATGTACCTACAAGAAAAGATAAAACCCTACCTCCCATCTTGCACCCTAAGATCAAGCACTGCCCTCTTTCTAGTGATTCCAACCTCTAATTCTGTCAGGATCAGAATATCCACCTTCTCAACCTTGGCCCCAACTCTGTGGAACTCACTCCCCCCACATATTCGACACACCCAAGACCAGATGACCTTGCACAAAGCCCTAAAAAAGCGTCTCTTTCCGTAATGCCGACTATGACCATCTGAGGCGACTTAGTGCTTGTAACCCGATGACAAATGCTCAAATGAGATCCCGAGCAATGACGCCACTGAATACACTTATTAAGTCACTATTATGCAAACACGAGCTTGAAATCCAGAATAGCGAACTCCTTCGAACATAACTCCACTCAAACACTCACCTCCCATATCACTATGCTTAATCTCTACTCTACACAAACACAGAATTAGAGTGCAGCTACACCCCGCGATCAATTTCGGCCTAGCTGCTCACATATGAACGTTACTCCACAAACACCTCATCATTCTAATAAAACACAGCTACATCCCATGACAACTGGCCTAGCTGCACACATAAGCATCCTATACAGGCCTAATGCAGCCAGATCCCAGTCTTGGTGTCCATCCTCCTGACTGCACACATTCAACTGATATCAATACCACCACACCTAATACTAGACACACATAACTGGTGCACCCAAGCACCCTCTGACACCTTACTCTCTCAACTGACCTGGACTACAGTCCGCAAGAGCGTTCAACCTACCAGCCCTTTGTGGTCATACCAATGATATATAGAACGTGAAGATCTGCTCTCCAACCTTGACTCTAACATTCCCTCTGTCCTCATCCTACTTGATCTCAACTCTGCCTTTGACACAGTCAACCATACCACCCTGCTCAACCGTCTTCTTGACAACCTGGGTATCACTAATCATGCTATGGCCTGGCTGACCTCTTCTCCCTGATCGACCCTCCCAGGTTCCACTTGGGTTCTTCCTTTCATCAATCTCCCTCTCTATCTGTGGTGTTCCCCAGGGGTCTAACCTCTCGCCCTGGCTTTTTAACCAATGGCAACTCTCGCCTACTGCATCTCCATTTTCTGCTCAAACTTCCAGTGCTATGTTGATGACACAACTCATTTTGAGGATGCCCTCAGCCAACTCCTCTCCTTCCCTCATCTTTGATTGCCTAATCGCCATTCGAAATTGGTGTACTGCCAACAATCTTTGTCTAAATACCAATAAGACTGAGATCCTCCTCATTGGTTTACCTTCACCATCCTTTCCCCTCACTCTCTGGCCGGGCTCCCATGGCCCTCCTCCTATCCCTACTTGCGAGGCTAAGAACCTCAGAATCATCTTTGACCCCACACTTTCCTTCTCCGCCCACATTTTTGACGTCTCTAAAAAGTCAAACTTCACCTCCTCAGAGGCACTCTCCCTTTCTTCTCCTTCCCTCAGAAGCTCACTGTCTCCCAAGCTCTGGTTCTCTCCAGGTTGGACTACTGTAACAGCCTCTTTCTAAATCTACCTGCCTCCACTCTCTGCCCTCTACAACTAATCCAGAACAGGACTGCGAGGCGAGACTTGTCCTTGGCATCAAGCCATGGGATCGCATCTCTTCAGCTCTAAAATTGCTTCATTAGCTCCCAGTGGATGCAAGGATTACATTTAAAACCCTGTGCACTGTCCACAAGGCTTTCTGGGGCCTTAGTCCAAAATACCTTCAACTATCCCTCCATAAATAACTCCCCTCCCGAGCCCTTCGCTCCTCTACTTCAAATACCCTCACTGTCAGTCGTTTTTCAACTAAACAAGCTGGGGGTAGACCTCTGTCTTCGGCTGGGGCTTCCCTTTGGAACAGCCTCCCTGCCACCTTGAAACTTGAGGAGAACCATCTCTGGTTCCAGAAGCACCTCAAGACCTTCCACTTCGCCTCTTCCTTTGCCCTCTTCTCCCCTGCTGACCTGTTTTTCTCTCTTGTCACCATGCACCTGGCCACCCTCTGTCCTTCTGGCCCAGGTACCTCCTCATCCCGACTCCCTACTGCACTAAGTGCGGGCCACCCATTGCACTGGGATCTGTATGTGTACCCATACAGTCCTCCACTTTTTTCTGCACTTATCAGATATACCCTATCTGACCAATCATGCACTTGCCACTTGCGTACTGCACTACCACCTTTTCCTTGCCTGTATTTATTTATTTCACTTATTATTTATTCTTTTCGCTCCTCCGTTTTGCACTTTCCACTTCTCCCCCTTCCACACACTTTTCCCCTTTTCCCCTTCTCCATGCACTTGCACATTCTTATTGTCACTGGGCCTAGTAAGATCTTTGTTTTCATTTTACATTTTTTTTTTGTTCTCCCTTGTTCCCCTCCCTTTGCTTGGTCGCGCACTGAAATACTTGTGTACGAGCGCGATATAAATAAAATATATCATCTCATTTATAAATGGCAAATAACAAAACACACCTCTCAAAACACCATACGTTTCATCTAACATGCTTTTGGCGGCTGTCACCAGCCTTGTAATCAGCTGACTCGCAAGCCAAGCCCTCTGCATGCCCATACACTTCAAATGGGCTCTCACCTGGCAAAAACAAAATCAGGTGTTTTCAACTGCCTTAGCAGGAAAACATTTTGAGAACGATGCACACACGCTATTGGCGGGTATTACCTGCCACGGAACCGGTTCTCTCAGCCACCAAGGTCCTAACATGTCCATTCTCTTCAATGGGCTCTCACCCACCCAAAATTAAATTGTCTGTTTTTACCCGCCCAGGGGACTAAAAAGGATGAGATGTATGTATATGGGTTTAGTAGTGGTGTGGGGATGAGCAAGTACTTTAGACATTGCTCATCCCTAAACCCCTGCTGACCAGTAGAGATACAATATTCAAAACCTACTTTCATTAATGTGTTGATAGTCCATAGATATCCCTCTACACAGGCCCAAAAGGCAGATATTGAAATCCAACCTTGCTTACTGCAAAACCATTCGTACAATACGCATCAAACTGGTTGCATCACTCTCAATCTGTGAGCAACAAGCCCACATCAACACCATAGTAATTTCAGCTCCAGCCTTACCGATATGGTAGTGACAGAGGTAGCACATGCATCGTTTTCATGAAACGCATAATGACTAGGTATAGTACAGTTATGTATAGGTTGATACTAGTTCCCATCCGAGAAACAGACCATTGGATGTTAGGGCCATTTCTCAGGTGGGAAATAGCTGTTTCAATCTGAGTGGGCTAAATATATCCACACCAGTGTCCCTATCCCTCTACCACTGTACCCCAAGCCTCCCTCCAGACCCACACCACTGTACACTAAGCCTCCCTCCAGACCACACCACTGTGTCCCTTTCCCTCTCTCCAGACCCACACCACTGTGTCCCTTTCCCTTCCTCCAGACCCACACCACTGTATCCCAACCCTCCTTCCAGACCCACACCACTGTATCCCAACCCTCCCTTCAAACCCACACGCCCCACACCACTGTGTCCCTATCCTTGCCTCCAGACCCACACCAGTGTCCCTATCCCTCACTCCAGTGGCACGCCGCCGGCTCCTGGCTGCCGCTGGAGGCTTTGGAACGCTTGGCGTTGGCAGCGCCATTAGGTTGTTCCAGGGTTTCTTTCCTACTTCCTGGTTTACCGCTCTAGTCTTTTCTGTTCGGTCGCTCTGTTTCCATATTTAAGCCCCACCCCTCTCTGGGTTTGGCGCGTTGCAACTTTGTCTTTTCGCTCTGATGCTTTGCTCCTGTGTATCGCTTCGCGTCCCACCTTGCCCAACTTTCCTTGCCTTCCTTTTCCTTCCAGGTTTACCGATTCTTTCTTTACCTGTTTTTCTTTGCCCTGCCTTCTTCTGTGCTTCCCTATCCCTCTCGCTAGTCTCCGCTCTACTTTGCTGATCCTTGCTTTCGCCCTTTCCCTTTCTGGGCTGCTGATTTTTTAGCTCCTCGGCTTGCCTCCTCCACATCGCTGCTCCTGTGGTTCCTTCGCTCCTATGTTTGGATACGTTCTCCTCTCTATGTTCTGATTGTACGACTTGCCAGAGTCTAGTCCTTTGCTCCTAATCCTCGCAGAGCATCCTTCCTGTGCGCCTGCTTCAGATCATCAGTCATCCAGCCCTGGGTTATCAAGGCACCGCAGCAACACCCTTCAGGGCTCCGCTACGGAATTCCATCTTTCTAGTCCTGGACAGTTCAAGACAACCTGGCAGTCTACCGTCGTTACCAACACAGAGTTTTTTTTAAGCTGCTGCTTTTTTCCTCTCCAATTGGTCTCTGCGGGAAGGGAGCCCACTGCTTCCCTGTCTAGCAGGGAATCATGGTGGCTTCTTACCGCGGACGACCGTATCTCTTCTCAAAAAGGAAGAAACCAAAGAAGAAGCTTACCCGGCGAGAAGCATCATCAGAAGAAACAGGTGAGGAGGAAGGGGAGGTGGACATTGATATAACTGACAATCCACCTATCACGGCTAAATCTGACAGTTTGCAACACCACGAGGATAGATCAATGGCTACCCCTGAACAGGTGCAGGAGCTTCTTTCACCTGTGCATAATTTGACGCAGGAATTACAGGCTGTCAAAACTGAAAATACTGCTCTTAGGCAGAGGGTCAACCGGTTTTGAGCAGCCCCGAAGCAACCTTCCTCCTATGCCCTTATCCTGTGGCAAATATGATGGTTCGCCTAACAAATTCAAGGAGTTTATGGAAGCTTGTATCATGTACTACACTTTCAGACCTCAGACCTACGCCTCAGATCAAGCCCGCATAGGATTTCTGATATCCAATTTAACGGGGATCGCCCTATCTTGGGCTAGCCCACTGGTGACCAGTGCTACTCCTTTACTACAAGATTATTCCGGGTTCACAGCTCAGTTCAAACTGGCTTTCGAAAGGCAAGAGACTGCCTTGGTAGCCAGTGAACAAATGCTGGATATTCGCCAGGGAAACTCAGATCTATTGTCATATATCTCCCGCTTTAAGCGGGTGGCTGCTGATGCAGGCTGGCAGGAGAATGCCCAATACACCATCTTTCGTAGGGGCCTGAGAGAAGACCTTAAGGATGAATTAGCAAGGGTTACCCGGCCTGCCACACTTACAGATCTTTGGGCTACTGTTATTCAGCTGGATTTCCGCCTATCAGAGAGGCGTTCAGAGCGTCGGAAGCATCGTGGGTTCCCGGTCCTGGCTGAGCCTAGCCCGTCCTCCCCCACTCTTACCTGTTTGAATAAAGAAGAACCCATGCAGATTGGGACCACTTGAGGACCGCTCACGGCTGAAGAACGAAAACGATGCAGGGACAACAACCTGTGTATGTACTGTGGATCTAACTCACACATTTTGAGTGACTGCCCTGATGTGCCACCCCGACGATCGGGAAACGCCACACCTCGGAACTAGTAGGGACAAGTTACCGAGGGGGGATTTCGTGGTCCCTTTGTGTCGTTATCTGTAACTCCAGCTAACTCCACCGAGGACAACCGTCTCATGGTTGTCGGAGTTTAATTGTGTCTCTCCCAACAAACCTTTGAAGTCCTAGCTGTGCTAGATTGCAGGGCGGCAGGATGCTTTATGGATGTTGTCTGGGCTGACAAGACCGGCATCGGCCGTTTGGAGAAAGAGGAGGACCAAAAGGTGGAGGGTGTAGATGGCAAACCTTTAAGTTCCGGTCTCATCACACACACCACTTCCCCTATGGTAATGAAGGTGCTCCATCACACCAAGACCATCCAATTTGACTTGATCAGAGCCGCACACTTCCCCGTTATCCTGGGGGTTTCTTGGCTACGGAAACATAACCTACTATAGATTGGACGAAGAATCAACTGTCCTTCACATCTGAGTATTGTCGACAGTCCTGCTCTTCACAAACCCTGTCTGCTACGGTCCGTACTCTTCCTGATCCGTCTCTTAGAATGGATGTCTTAAAGGTGAACAGCATTCCCAAGGAGTACCTTCAGTATCAGGAGGTGTTTCAGAACGATGGTCCTCAAGAGTTACCTCCCCACCGACCAGAGGACTGCCACATCACCCTACTGCCCAATGCAGTGGTCCCTTTTGGGCACATGTTTTCTCTTTCTCTGAAAGAGAAGGAGGCCCTTAAGGAGGATCTCGGCTTAAACTTACACTACAGACTTATTCAGCACTCTCACTCTCCTGCTGGAGCCTCACTGTTCTTTGTTCCTAAGAAAGGATCAAATGAACTGCGATCATGCATTGACTACAGGGGCCTCAACCAAGTTACGATAAGGGATCGGTATCCTATGCCACTTATCAGGGACATTCTGGAGGCAGTTCAAGGAGTGAAGGTGTTTTCCAAGATCGATCTCAGAAGAGCCTACCACCTTCTACGGATTCGCTCAGGAGATGAGGGGAAGACCGCATTCCACACACCATTTGGGCATTACGAGTATTGTGTCATGCCGTTCGGCCTGGTCAACGTGCCATCCATTTTTCTGCGCTTTATGGACCGCACCTTCTCTGACCTTCTATTCCAATGTGTCATTGTCTACCTTGATGACATTCTGGTATTTTCAAAGAACGCCCAGTTCCACACTACTCATCTTCACCAAGTCCTCCAGAGGTTACAAGACAACCACCTAAAGGCTTATGCAGAGAAGTGTGTCTTTTGAGTTTCTGAGGTTACTTACCTTGGTTTCATACTTTCTTCGGAGGGCATTTGGATGGATCCCGTAAAGATAGAAGCTATACTGCTTTGGCCCACTCCCAGTTCCGTCAAGGAGGTTCAGAGGTTCCTAGGGCTTGAAAATTTTGATCACAAATTTATTCAAGGCTTTTCCGACAAAGTACTTCCCATCACAAAGTTACTCAAGAAGTCTTCAATGCCATTTACATGGACCCCTGAGGCTAATCAGGCCTTTCAGCTGTTGAAAGAGGATTTCTGCTCTGCTCCCATCTTTTGCCAACCTGACCAGAGGTTAAGGCTCATAGTAGAGACTGATGCCTCATCAGCAGCCCTAGCTGCTGCTCTCCTGCAAGAACATGCAGGTCTGGAATATCCCGTGGCCTACCTGTCTAAGACCTTAAATGACAGCCAGACCCATTATTCTGTCATCGAAAAAGAACTATTGGCCATGAAATCCACCTACGAGGAATGGCGTCATCTCCTACAAGAGGCTAACCACGCTCTCAAAATAAGAACAGACCATAAAAAATCACAAGGTCTTACGGAACATGGAATGCGTTAATTCATGCCAGGCCCGATGGGCCCACTTCTTTACTCAATTTGACTTCTTTTTGACCTACTTGCCAGGTTCTAAGAACGTTCTAGCAGATGCCCTTTCAAGAAGACTGTATCCAGGCATTACTCCGAAAGAACCCCCCAGTCTCATGCTCCCCGACGTCAAGATCATCTGTTCAGTAGATTCTTTCTTGGAGGATGTACGCAAAGCCACACAGTCTGCTGGGATTCCTCCTGCTACTCCACTCTCTGAGAACATTCTTATCCAGGATGGTCTGTGCTTCAAGCAACAACGCTTGTTCTTGCCCAATAAGCAGAACCGCCTAACAGCATTAAGATGGTGCCATGATGACCCGGTAGCAGGACACAGAGGGGTAAAGAACTGCTACGACATAGATTTTGGTGGACCAACATGGCCAAGGAGGTCACCTCTTATGTCCATTCCTGTCCTGTATGCATCGGTCAAAGTATTCCACTCAAAAATCTATCAGTTTCCTGCAGCAGGAAGAGGTGCCTGAAAGACCTTGGAGCCTGATCTCGACCAATTTCATATTGGATCTGCCACCTTCAGAAGGGTGTTCTTGTATAATGGTTACGGTAGACTGTTTTACCAAGATGGCCCACTTCACACCCTTAGCCGGATTACTTACCGCAGCAGACATGGCACTCCGGATAAGATTATCTCTGACAGATGCCCTCAATATACTTCTCACTTCTGGAGAGAACTTTGTGAAAGGTTGGGCATTGATTGTGCCTTGTCATCAGGTTTCCATCCACAGACTAATGGGCAGACAGAAAGGACCAATGCCACCCTAGAACAATATCTTTGATGCTTCACTAACAGTCAACAGGACAATTGGGTTAGCCTGCTTCCCACCGCAGAATTTGCCTACAACTCCATACACAGTGCCACCGGCCTCAGTCCTTTTTATTGTTCCTATGGGTCCCATCCCAGCTTTACCCCTCTGTCTCCCCCCCCCCCGTCTGTCACTTCTTCTGTGGATTCTTTACTCACCAGTATAGCAGAAGCTCATAAGACTACCGTCGAGAGCCTACTGGCAAGCAGGCAGCGCTACTGTTCCCAGAGCAATCCCATGCACTTACCTTCTCCCACTTGGCAAAGAGGTACAAAAGGTATGGTTGTCCACGAAGTACCTACCTCGCTGGATACATCCCTCTAAATTGTCACCCTGGTTTCTGGGCCCCTTTCCCATACTTCGCAGGATCAATCCTGTGGCCTTTCGCCTTCTGCTACCAAAACACATGCACCACCTTCACCCTGTGTTCCATTCGTCTCTCTTAAGACAATACAAGGTGGATCACTATAATCGCCCTTTGCCCCGGGACCCAGTGTCTACTGATCTCACTCCGGAGGAGTATGAGGTGGGCTCTGTTTTGGACTCCCACTATCGGCGGGGCTGATTGGAATACCTCATCCATTGGAAAGGCTATCCCAATTCAGAAGATTCCTGGGAGCCGGTTTCTCATGTGCATGCCCCTGCATTGGTTCGGAGGTTTCACCGTCTATTCCCGGGCAAGCCGGGGGGGGGGGCGTCCCTAGGAAGGGGGTATACTGTCACGCTGACGGCTCCCGGTTGCCGCTGGAGGCTTTGGAACGCTTGGCGGCGCCATTAGGTTGTTCCCGGGTTGCTTTCCTACTTCCTGGTTTTCCACTCTAGTCTTTTTTGTTCAGTCGCTCTGTTTCCGTAGGTAAGCCCCGCCCCTCTCTGGGTTCGGCACGTTGCAACAGTCTTTTCGCTCTGTTGCTTTGCTCCTGTGTATCACTTCGTGTCCCCCCTTGCCTAACTTTCCTTGCCTTCTTTTTCCTTCTGGGTTTACCGATTCTTTCTTTACCCGTTTTTCTTTGCCCTGCCTTCTTCTGAGCTTTCCCTCCTCTCGCTAGTCTCCACTCTACTTTGCTGCTCCTTGCTTTTGCTCTTTCTCTTTCTGGGCTGCTGATTTTTGAGCTCCTCGGCTTGCCTCCTCCACATCGCGGCTCCCGTGGTTCCTTCGCTCCTGTGTTTGGATACGTTCTCCTCTCTACGTTCTGAACATACGACTTGCCTGAGTCTGGTCCTTTGCTCCTACTCCTCGCAGAGCATACTTCCTGTGCGCCTGTTTCAGATCATCAGTCATCCAACCCAGCGTTATCAAGGCACTGCAGCAACACCCTTCAGGGCACCGCTATGGTAGTGCTCCGGAATTCCATCCTTTTAGTCCTGGAGAGTTCAAGACAACCCGGCAGTCTACTGCTGCTTATTTCCTCTCAAATTGGTCTCTGCGGGAGGGGGGGCCACTGCTTCCCTGTCTAGCAGGAAATCAGGGTGGCTTCTTACCGCGGACTACCGTATCTCTTCTCAAAAAGGAAGAAACTTACCCGCCGAGAAGCATCATCAGAAGAAATAGGGGAGGTGGACATTGATATAACTGACAACCCACCTATCACGGCTAAATCTGACATCCAGACCCACACCAGTGTCCCTATTCCTCCCTCCAGACCCACACCACTGTGGCCCTATCCCTCCAGACCCACACCAATGTGGCCCTATCCCTCGCTCCAGAACTAGCTGAACATTATTTTTAAAGTAAATGTAATTTCCCGCTCCCCTTCTCAACCTAGGTGTAGAGAAGTCGCGAGAGCCCCGCTCTCGCGAGATCTCGCGCAACCGGAAGTCCCGCCCCCGCGCGCTCCGCGCGCATTACGAGCCGGGCCGAGGACGCGGAGAGAAGCGCCTTGCCGGCTCCTCTGAGAACGGGGCCTGCAGCTCCGTTGGGGACGTGAGCTGCACACAGCAAACCCCAGCCACTTCAGGCCCGTTGGCCTTAATCCTTAGAGACCCGCAGTTTGTGTGTATTTGGGACTGGCTGGCAATTCATAAATAAAGCCCTTCCAGAGCACCAGCAAGTCTCCTGTTTTCTATTACTGCATTTTACTACATAAATTGGCGACGAGGATCACCACAACCCACGAAGAAGCATGCAAGGAGCAACGCCACCGCCACCCTTCCTCCAAACTCCAGGTAGGCCTGCCATTCCGTGGCCACAATGGCAGCCCCTATTCATGACCTACGTGGAAGCACTGGGTGGAGCAGGGTTCTCGGCGGCAAGGCGCAGGGCCATGTTACTCAATGCCCTGGGGGTAGAGGGACAAAGAATTTTCGAAAGTCTGACCCCGATCCCGGTTGATGGCGACAACGACGACGTGTTCAAGGAGGCGGTGAGGAGAATCGTTAAGAGGTTTGCCAGCAAAGAAAACACAGTGCTGCACAGAATACGGTTCTACGGTCGGAAGCAGGAAATGTCGGAACCAGTGGATGATTACGTCACTAAGCTGAGGGAACTGGCGGCATTATGTAACTTTGGCAACAATGCGGAAAACCTCATTTGTGACATGTTGACCGTTCACACGAATAGCAGGAAAGTCCAAGATAAATTTATCATCGAAAAGGAACTGCAGCTGGAGAAAGCAATCGAAATTGCCAGAGCAGTCGAAGAAACGGCGGGAAGACGGAAGGAGCTCACAGGAGCCCAGAGCTCCGCTGAAATACAGGCAGTGGGCTTCCATTCAAAAAAAGAAAAGCCATCATCGGACATGAGGGATGTGAAAGGAAACAGGAAAGAACCCCTCAAGTGCCACAGGTGCACCAGTACGAAGCACTTAGCGTTTGACAGAGAGTGCCCAGCCAGAGATAAGGAGTGCTCCGTATGTAAACGCATTGGCCACTTCTCAATCGTGTGTCGATGGAGAAACAGGAAAGTCACCAGTCTCAACGCAGAGCGCATCATGGAGAGAGAATCATCCTCAGAAGATGAAGGTAGGCCCACAGTTTTAATGGTGAACAGCACAAGAGCCAGGAGAGAGAAGCCCCATTGCACGATTAAAATAGACGGCAATGAAACTAGGGTCATGGCAGACTCAGGTTCGGATCTAACCATCATTCCCCTGAAGACTTACAAAGAAATGGTGGGAAAAGAAATAGTACAAGTGCTGACTACGCGGCACAAGCCCACAGTTTTCGGGGGAGCGTCGGTTGAACTCTTGGGGTACATAAAGGGCAAAGTTGAATTCAAAGGGAGAGTGGCAATCACTAGAGTTTACTTCAGCCATGAAGGTCCAGCAGTGTTAGGTTGGGACGACCAAGACAAACTGAAAATTAGACTGGATCCCAGCACAGAGGATCAGGTACTGTCAGTCAGTGCAAAGGACGGACCTGTGCTCAAAAACGATTATCCTACACTATTCTCAGAGGAGCCGGGGCACATTAAGGGTTTTCTCCACAAAATTGTGCTCAAAAGAAATGCTGTCCCAGTCAAGCATCGGGTGAGGCCGGTACCTGCCACAGCCAGAGATACCCTCAGAGGACAGTTAGACAAGATGAAGAGGGAGGGGGTCATAGAAGAAATCGAAGCATCCGAGTGGTTGAGCCCGGTGGTTCTCATAAAGAAGCCCCAATCCCAGGAATTGAGGATCTGCATAGACCTGCGCAGCTTAAACTTGGAAGTCATCACGGACAATTACCCTCTTCCAAGCATCAACGAACTCATTCTACTAATGAAAGAGGCCAAGATATTTTCAAAACTCGACATGAGAAATGCATACCACCAAATACAGCTCCATGAAGAGTCAAAACCCCTCACGGCATTCATCACTCCGTTTGGGACATACCAATTCACCAAAATGCCGTTTGGGTTGTCATCAGCAGCATCGGCTTTCCAAAGGATGATGGATGTCCTGCTACGCAATGTTAAAAACGTAGTGTATTTCCAGGACGACATCCTGGTGTATGCAGGGGATGAGCAGACCCACGACTCCACGTTGAGAAAAGTCCTCAACAAGCTACAAGAAGCAGGCATCCGCTTACGCCACGAAAAATGCATGTTCAAGGTGAAAGAGGTCGAATACTTAGGGTACCTGATCTCGGAAAAAGGCATCAGTCCAAAAAGGAACCTCATGCAGGCCATCAGTAGAGCTCCAGAACCCACCTGCAAAGAAGAAGTGAGGTCATTTCTTGGACTCGCTGAGTACTATGCCAAATTCATACCAAAGTTCTCAGAAACCACAGCACCCCTCCGCGACTTACTCAAAAAAGGGTCGGAGTTTACGTGGCAAGAACCGCAAAAGATTGCGATGGGAAGCATAAAACAGCACATCATGGATGCCCCATGTCTGCAACCATTTAATCCAACGTGGGAGACCGTCATCACCACAGACGCCAGTGCGTATGGACTGGGAGCAGTATTAACTCAAAAGAAAGGTGACACGGAACATGTGGTAGCCTTTGCGTCGAAGGCGTTATCGGAAGCGGAACAGAATTACTCCACCATTGAAAAGGAAATGCTGGCGTGTGCATGGGCAGTGGAACATTTCAGAACATACGTGTGGGGCACAAAGTTCAAGCTGCTGACGGACCATAAACCGCTCATCCACATGCTCAGCCCTGGAGGGACCAAAACATCCACACCCAGATTAGCACGCATTGCAGCCAAACTGCAAGAGTACACTTTTGAAGTCCAGCACATTTCAGGTTGGAAAAATACACAGGCCGACTGCATGTCGCGGCTGCCGGAAGATAAGGATAAAGCAACCACATTCCTACATGGGGAATGCATCGTGGCATCCGTCATGGACTTAAGAGCACCCGACTACCTGGAACTCAGTGAAAGGCACTGGGAGGAAGAGGATGGGAAAGACCCCACCATGACCAGGATTCGAGAATGCATCAAGGAAGGTTGGCCCAGTGAAAAAGTGCTGCCCGAAGGCAT
Organism: Ambystoma mexicanum; assembly: GCF_040938575.1. NCBI lineage: Eukaryota > Metazoa > Chordata > Amphibia > Caudata > Ambystomatidae > Ambystoma > Ambystoma mexicanum. The sequence continues at coordinate 1,291,807,156 of NC_090921.1, forward strand.
GAGGCCATATTGGAAAGTGTCGGATGAGCTGTCCGAAATCGAAGGGATCGTCATGAAAAATGATCAAATCATTCCCCCAATAGGTATGAGGAAAACCATTCTCTGCCGGGCTCACGCGGGACACCTCGGAAACACGATGACTCGCCGCAGAGTGAGAGAGGCCTACTGGTGGCCGTCCATGGACCAAGAAATTCGCACCATGATAGAACGGTGTCATGAATGCTTAAACAGCGACAAAAGACTTAAGGTCCGCCAGGCACCCCTGATACCCACAGAAATACCCGAAGCAGCATGGTCCAAAATAGGCATCGACTTCATAGGACCCCTGGAGGCTATGTCGCCGGAACACAGGTATGGCATAGTGCTGGTGGACTACTTATCGAAATGGGTGGAGGCAGAGTTTGTCCCTAATATAACCACCAAGACGGTCATAGAAGTACTCACAGAAATTTTCCAAAGGGAAGGCCTCCCCAAGGAGGTGGTTACGGACAATGGGGTGCAATTGGTCTCTAAAGACATGGAAGAGTTTCTAAAAAGAAATCATATCATTCAAAAGAAAGCTGCCCTGTATCACCCTCAGGCCAATGGGCTTGTAGAAAGGGCAAACAGGTTCATAAAGGGTGCCATCCAATTGGCAACAGCTTCAGGAATGGACCCGCTCAAAACCACCAAAGAGGCCATAGCGGCCCACAGACTCACTCCAAATGGCATCACGCAGGTTTCCCCGTTCAAAATGTTGAGAGGGAGGAGTGCGGCGTCCACGCTGATTCCACCATGGCTATCGAAAGTACGAGAAGATGAGGCTGTGGACATGTCAGAAGTAGTGTGGCGAATCCAAAACAGTAAGGCACGTATGAAGTCATGGAGTGATGAGAGAAGGAGGGCCAAACAAGTGCCAGACATAAGAAAGGGAGACCTGGTCAAGATCAGACTACCGAAGAAAGATCAAATCACAGGGTCCCGATACAGTCGACCCTGCCAAGTAATTCACAAAGGAACAAACTACATTCGCACGGAAGACGGGCGCACATGGAACGTTGATAGAGTAGCACTGTACCAGAGGAGGCAAGAAAGAGGTCTCCGGAGAGATCACTAGTAGAGACTGAGAAGAACTATGGGAGAAGCGAGGAACGTGAACACGAAGGAGACGACGAAGAAAGGTTGGAACCTGAGGTCGAACCGGAAGAACTCGATGCGGACCTGGAACCAGAGCAGCAAGAAGAGTGCGCTGGAACCAGGGAGCGGCCCAGAAGAGAGCACAGAAGACCGGTGAGATACAATGACTATGTTGTACAGTGACTCTATTATCAGTCGGGAAAAGGGAGGTGTGTAGAGAAGTCGCGAGAGCCCCGCTCTCGCGAGATCTCGCGCAACCGGAAGTCCCGCCTCCGCGCGCATTACGAGCCGGGCCGAGGACGCGGAGAGAAGCGCCTTGCCGGCTCCTCTGAGAACGGGGCCTGCAGCTCCGTTGGGGACGTGAGCTGCACACAGCAAACCCCAGCCACTTCAGGCCCGTTGGCCTTAATCCTTAGAGACCCGCAGTTTGTGTGTATTTGGGACTGGCTGGCAATTCATAAATAAAGCCCTTCCAGAGCACCAGCAAGTCTCCTGTTTTCTATTACTGCATTTTACTACACTAGGCTCTTCTAGGAACGTTCACGGTTTCCCGAAGAAAATGCAAATTGTATTTCTCAGACAGCCAAGAGTATGCGGATTGCTGCTGCTCTTGCAGCCTGGCAGCCAGTATCTTCCCGGATTCCGACTCAGAAAAGTTTCGAGGGACAAGACGAACTATATCCCGAAGAAAACGCCCACTTTCACCCACCAGCAGGCAGTCTTCTCAAAGATCACTACAACTTGCTCCGGAAAAATCACAATGATGACGCAGGAAGTCACGTGAAAAAGAGTGGGCGGGCCGTTGCTGGGGTCCGTTTCTCGGATGGGAACTAGTCTTTACCGTAAGGTGTGTATTGCCAGGAACGTAACGTACTAGTCACGTGATGACCACGCGTTGCTAGGTTCGTTCCTCTAATGGGAACTAGTCTGGCGGACCAGATTGGAGGCGGAGCAGCAGCAGGGTGAGCGGCGCTGCTGGGGGATAGGGGCGTAAATTATGGTTTGGAAACTGACAGGAGCTACCGACAGAGGGCAATATTTCCGATTAGGGAGGGTGCTGTTCCTATAATTGCAAGAGTGATCAAGATTCCCAGGGAGGCGAGCATCACTGGAGAGGTAGAGGGGTTAGGAAGCATGCATGGGCATCTTTGGTGATCCCTTGTTACCGAGCATGTGTAATTCGGGTTAGGGCGACCTCATTTTATAAAGGGCTGTGGTTATGGATTGAGAGAATACATGTTATCGCTACAGGATATGCATGATGCACTGGAGGTGATGCGCAGGATATGACATACTGGAGGTGATGTGACAGCCGAGGCACGCAGTGACTGACACCTGCTGATTGCAATATGTCAAAAGTGGTACCCAAGTATTGTGAAAACGCTCTCCTTGTTTCCAACTTTCTTTCCCTCCCTTTTCCTTTATATCCGTAACCAAGTGCCCCGTGAAACTATTAAACTGCCCTAATGCTTCAACATTCAGATTGTCACTACTTTGTGTCCAAGATGTTTTCTTTCTTTTGAAAAGTATGTTCCCAAGAATAGGTACCAGTGTTTCCTTTTTGTGGTTACTTTCTTTGACAGTCTTGTAACTGTCTTCTGTATTAAATCCAGGCCTCTAAGTACCACAATACAATATCAGGCGAACCTGAAAGCCAGGGTTCCCAGATTATTTCTTGCCGCGCAGAGAGAACAGGACATCTGTGTACTGCTTTGTCGTTTTCGCACCGCAAATCGCATTGTTTCAGGCAATCATGCGTCTTGTTCTCCATATGCCCAAGCACACGTACATTGTAAACCTTTTTATGTTAAGGAATAGGAGACGTCACAGGAGTTGTATCTTTATTCTAATATCTATTCATTAGCTAAAACTATTGACTGAAGGAATAGGTGTGAGCACACCACTTTTAAATCAAGTCGCTCAAGGCACACTTGGTTAAGGCATTGTCATTACACCAGTGGTGCATTTATAGCTGCAGTTAAGCTATTAATTCTCAAAGGTGCCTGAGACAACACTGTGAAGGCCTATACAGCACATAGTTTAATGTTGCTGCTTGATAGAACTAGTTCAAAGGGATCCAAGGATAATGTGTTTTGGGTGGAGACAGGCAGGTAGGTAGTTGGTGAGACTGGCTATATGGATTAACATAGCATCTGCAGTCAATGGGTGGGTAAAAAATCAAACTAGCTGTTCATCCCTACTCAAATCTCATCTTCCTATTTGTACTCCATTGCATCAGCTAATTGGAGCAGCTCTACTTGGCTCCTATTAAACCCTAAGAGCTAAGCCGAAACCCCAAGCTTGACCCTGGCTCAACCCTACCCCTGAATTTCCTGGCCCGCCCAGGTCTACGGCTAATTGCCACCTTAAAGCCAAAACTAAAAATGTCCACAAGCTTTTTTCAAGCCGTCCCACTAGTGTTCTGAATACCCCAATCACGGAAGGTAACCGCCTGAACACTAGCCAATGTGGGTGGAGACACCTGCCCAGGCAATATAAAAGAGGCTATGTTGCCTAGTCTAGCTTAATGGAAGCATGTTTTCACGTGTGACCTTTGATACCAAATAACAAGGATTGGGCAGAGGTGCACACCTAGTTTGCATTTAGTAAATTTATATTTTAGAAAATATTATTAAGTCTTTAGATGCGGGGGAGGAACTGGGGTTTGGCACAAAACCCCTACATTAAATAACAAAGGGAAAGAAGATTCAGCCTTGGAATCCTCCCGTCCCCTGCACACTTTCGATTATTTGGGGAAAACCCAATACTGTTCTTTAGACACAAAACAAAGTAGATATATATTGATAACAAAAGTTAGGCAAACAGAGTAATTCAAAAAGCAGGAGTATTTTATAAAAATGTCATTTAAAAAATAATTTTGTTTACAAAAGAAGAAACAATGTGGCATCAATAATCAACATTGAATAGGAAGAGGATTCAACCTGGGAATCCTCCTGTCCCCTGCACACTTTCATATGTTTGCACAAGACCAATACTGTTCTTTAAACAAAGCTGTAAAAATTGTACAGATTCTGTTTGACAAATGTAAGCAAACACAGTAATGTGAGACAAAGAATAGTTATATCAGAACAATGTGGTTTCAAAAAGAATTTTTTCTCACAAGGTTATTTACAAAACGAAGAAACAAGGCAGTATCAATAGATGACACCAAAATTGAAGAAAAAGTGAAGTCCAAATCCATTAGCAACGCATTTCGAGGATGATCTCCTCTTCTTCATATGGCCAGAGCTGGACTCTTAATATGAAGAGAAAACATTGGTTCAGACACTTTTTTTGTAGACACAAATTACAATCTATATATACCATATTCTCTATATTCTACTTTAATATCAGTCCCCCATGTTATGCCTAAGGGCATCCTCATCCCCTTCGATATAGGTGAAAAGGTTCCAACATGTTTTCATATGTAGTGTCATCAATTATACACCCTTTGATTAACCAAAGTAGCTATGTTAACAGATATGCAAAGTCATGTAGTAGTCCCCATCCTGCGGGCTTGACACCTTAATCACCAGTGTTGCTGGTAAGTTTACAGAATCAATTTCTAAAATTGGCAAGTAGAAGACACAAGTTGTGTACAGGCGTTAGAAGTGAAAAATTCCTACCAGTTCACAGATTCTATAACTCTGGTACGTAAGTAGGAAATAATGCGGATATAGATAGTTACCCTTAAGTGTACAAATCCCAATCACATGGTGCCGGAAAATTGAAAAGAAATAGCAAGCGTGTCACTGAACCCATGGGGTGCATCCCTCAATGCTGGGCGTATGCGATTAAAGTTTCTATAAGATCAAAGGAAACAGAAAAATGACGGCACTTAGCTGTATATGCGCAGATAATTGAAGGTAGTAGAAATACATTCAGAGTAACATACCTAACGTAAGTATGTATAATAGTAGGTAGTAGGGTGAAAAAAATCCAAGTAATGGATGAAAACCTCTTGTCTCAGACTTTAGCCTATGGTATGCGGAGGCAATTGGTAATTTCAGCATGCGCATGAAAACTAATGGAGAAAAAAAATTCAGATTCAACTGTAAGCGACAATCTAATAGTAATAAGGGCATTATGAAATGAAAGAGTGTTGAATAGCTGAGGAAGTTTACCTTAGTAAGGTTACACTCACGATAAGACTGAAGACGCCAGTTAAAGTCAGAGTTTGTAATACTCGCACAATCAGACATGCAAATGCAAGAATGACGGTCTATGTACTATATCAACTGTGAAACAAAATGAAGAGAGCACAGTTTAGAGATGGCAACTTTCTACCAAGTCCCTAAAGAGGGGTAATGTAAACTCGCTCGTGCCTACCTGAAGCGCAGGGGGACAGCTCTTCACAGGGTCTGTTCCGCGGTAAAGCGTCTTCCACTGGATCTATGGAAACGCCACGCGCCCAGTGGAATCTAATTAGGGATGAGTCCTAGGTACGAAACGAAAGAAGGACTTAACAACGGGTGCTGGAAAAATCATCCATCTTGGAGTGGTGAACTCAAATATAGATATGCTATGTAATGGGAGCCAGAAGAGGCGGAAGGTAGAGAAGAAGCAATGAAATGAAAAGGGAATCAAGATAAAGCGTAAACTCAGACCAGGGGCAATCTAGATGGAAACGTGAGGAGCACAGCATATGAGTGTCTAAAGAAAACCACGTAGAGCATGTGTGAAGTGGTGTTCACCTCAATCCACTAACGATTAGAGAAAGGAAAAATAAAAGTAAATGGCTATAGAGAATAATGTTAATGGGGGTACTAGAAATAGTCATCAATGATGACTACTAGACTCAAGCCTATCAAGTCAACAAGTGGGTAAGAACAGGAAAATGTCTATGTTGTCAAGCCGTCAGGGTGAAGAGTACCGAGGCTAATAGTCGACCATAAAGTGGCAACATGAGACCTCACGGTCCATAATTAGTAAAATGAAGTAATTCTTGTTAGACAGCGTGTGGTGAAAGCAACCATAAACCATACACATCTCCTAAATAACATAGCGCAGCGGTTCTTATCATATATGTAAATTTGATTGAACATGCAACAAGTATACAATTATTTCTTCCAATTGACAAGGCAGCATATCAATGTGCAAATTATGCAATAGGCTTCATTCTATAGGTACAAATTAGGCTCTACCTAACGTTACAACCAGACACAAACATTGTGGTACAACCATCAGATTTGCGTTATTCTTTAAAATGAAATAAAATAAAACGTTCCCTATTGAATAAATCAAGATCACAAAAAGCAGTTCAAGGTGAAATCCTCATTTAGGCCCCAAGACTGCAGAGAACCCATTTTGTCAATCCAGTATGCCTCTCTGTAATAGGAGTGATTGGTAATCACCTCCTCTTGTGGGTCATTTGACAACTTCAAGTACCTGGAATTTTAATTGTGCAATTGAATGTTTCTGAGAGTTAAAGTGGCGAGCCACTGGTGAGGGTTGGTTATTTTATCTTATGTTTGACTTGTGTTCAGTCAATCTCGACTTGATGGGTCTTTTTGTCTGCCCTACATATACTTTTCCACATGGGCACTTCAACAGTCCTCGGCAGACCTGCAGCTTCCTTACTCTCTCTAGGTCTGGACTCTGCCAGTGTCTAAGATATAGGCCCCATCATGCCTGTAGCTCTCTCACTGGGACTAGAACTCTCCCCACTGGCGGCCTCCCAGGTTCTGGGCTCTGCAAGGGCTACAAAGATGTTCTCACCTAAAGGGGTGATGATGCCCAGTCTCTGCAACCTCTCCAGGCTCCTGTCCTAGCTGAGCCTTCTTCACTCTCCTGGTCTTCTGTCTTTGGTATCAAAGGTAACGAAGGGAAAGAAGATTCAGCCTTGGAATCCTCTCGTCCCCTGCACACTTGTGATTGTTTGGGGAAAACCCAATACTGTTCGTTAGACACAAAACAAAGTAGATCTATATTGATAACAATAGTTAAGCAAACAGAGTAATTCAAAAAGCAGGAGTATTTTATAAAAATAATGTGATTCAAAAAAGAATTTGGTTTACAAAAGAAGAAACAATGTGGCATCAATAATCAACATCAAAGAATTAAAGGATGATGGAGTCCGATAAAATCGACAACGCGTTTCGAGGATGTTTTCCTCTTCTTCTGGCCAAAAACAGACTCTTTAAGTAAAGAGAAAACAATAGTGCACAATCATGTGATTCAATAATTGAATTTTTACAAACATAGAAAAAACTCTTCTGCATGCTGAACATATAAAACACACTATTACTTTTTTTGGCTTACTTTTCTTACATTGTCTATTACCAAGTGTATACATTCCTTATTAGAGAAAGGAGTTCATGAAATTCCACTACTCAAATGCTCCATGTCCATAGTAATTGTTGAACATTAATGCATACTCTCATAGGTGGTCCCCATCTAAATAAGTTGACTGTGATTCGTCCAGTGTATTTTCGCCTAGCAGTAATAAGTAATTCAGAGTCTAATAAAGAATAAGAATTGTAGTGATATGAATAATTACGATCAAGGATGTCTAATCGTGTATATGATTTAGGTGAAGGTATCAAAGATGCAACGAGAAAACCGTAGAGCATCAAGAAGCCGTCCAATGGTTTCAGTAATGGTAATCCGTAGACACCCCAGACAGAGGTAAAAAAACACCCCTAGAGAAAATAGAGCATTAAAAAGTTAAATTTATCTACAGCGGAATACAGCTCTAATGGTGTATTCGCTATTCCAATATGATGTACCTGCAGTACGTGCATTCAGTGGTAATTGATGAGGATGGCAATCGCCGAGTCCTCTTCTGTAGATGGAAGGTGCCGTCTGACTCTGCAGTCTAAGGATAGTCATATGTAACAATATCAGTACGCTCTATTTCTGTCTAGACGAAGTTCTAAACAGGAGAAAAAAAGGGGGGGAAGAATATAGGAAATAAATAAAAGGGCTATAATCTATCTGTGTGACTGTTCCCAGATCATAGTAAAGGAGTTACCTGTTTATCAATGTGGCATTTAGAAGTTAAGACAGCCAATGCCGCGTTGACTCAGTAAGCTAAACAGATTGTAAATTTGATGCGGAGAAACGTGCCTAAAGGAAAAATAATAAGAGCGACTAAGGATGACATACTTTGTAGTAAGCCTCTAAAGAATGCTAGAGAGAATACAGGCCCGCGCGTACCTGTAATCCTGTGTACTGCTGTTAGCTGGGTCCCTCTGATGGATGGCGTCTTCCACTGCTACCATGGAAACATAGCGCGCCATCTTTAAAGGTTGTTAAATAGTGCGTGTTGCTAGCGCTAGAAAGAGGACTACGCATGTAAAAGTTGTGCATTCACCATATAGCAGGTGTATAGTGGTAAAATCAAGTATGGATGTTATGGGACGCGTTATTATGTTTCAGTCTAAATAAGGCATAAAGGTTGATGACATGTAATTAGGTAATCTACGGTACGTAACCGATGGTATTATTAAAGGAAAGTGAACCAGAGGGAACCTTACGTCCCTCTGATGCATTAATAGGTGGGCCAAGTCACCTCTACGGGACATAGTGCATCTCCTCGTGGAGACAAATTACAAAATGGAAAAAACAAACATATTCCGAGAGAGATCTGAATTCAAACGTGAGTACAGAGTGCCTAGAGGCAGGCACTCATATAATGTTTAACAAAAGATAGCAATGGATACTTGGACGAAAAGCAGTCATCTCAGGTGGAGAGCACTCTGATTGCCAATTATAATGATCTTAACAGACATGACTAAATAGTGGTTCACTGTATGTATCTACAGTCCTATGATTGTTCAGTAGACAATCTACAGTAACTGTAGAAGGGTGGTTTACATTCCTTTGATGATCCAAACGTTTTTAACTTTGATGTCTTTATATATCCTATGCGATCAACTTTACTGACCTTTACGTTCAGTGCACAATCGAAGAGTGAAAAAAAAGTTACATTTTTAAGAGCAGCTTACTCTGTGTACATACATAGTGAGTGACATTCCAAGAAGCAACAGAAAAAACTTTATAAAAGTATCCATGAATTAACATTAATTTATCTGTGCATCAGATATCAATCAGACATTAGAGGGTTACAAAAAAACAATTCAATGAGTAATCCTCATTTAAGCCCCATGGATGTAGGGAGCCCATGGCATCAATTCAGTATGCTTCTCTTTGTAGTAACAAAGATTGAAAGTCACTTCCTCTTGTGGGGCGCTTGACTACTTCAAGTATCTGGAACTTTAGTTGTGCAATCGAATGTTTTTGGGAGTTAAAGTGGCGGGCCACTGGTGAATGCTGGTTATTGCACCTTATATTGGATTTATGTTCAGTCAACCACAATTTCATTTGTCGTTTAGTCTGGCCAACATATACCTTGCCACATGGGCATTTCAACAAATATACTACTCCCGATGACAGATGACATACAGGTAGAGTAATCTCTGAGTCTGATTTTTTATTTTTGCCGTTTCTAGGGTGCGTAACTACATGACCTTTTATAACATTATTGCAGTGCGTGCATCCCAAACATGGAAATGTACCCATTTTCTTGGTAGATAGAAATAGCTGTCTATCTTTAGGAATTTTTTCAGCTTTAACCAGTTTGTCCCTAATATTTTTTCCCCTTTTGAAACACATCATTGGTGGAGTGGGGAACAATTTCAGGAAGGTTTGGTCATTATGGAGAATATTCCAATGCTTTTTGATGCTTTTCGAGATTTGAAAACTTTGTCTTGAAAATTTGGATATGAAGAAAAGTGGAGTGTCTTCCACTTTCGGCTTGGGTTTTAGTAAATCAGTACGTGTTACCTCAGAGGCTCTGTGTTTCGCTCCTTCTAGAACTTCTGGAGGATAACCTCTAGTCTGAAATTTGTTAATAAGGTTAATACATTAATTGTCAAGGTCTTCTGGGTCAGAAATTATTCTTTTAAGTGATAAAATTTGGCTAAGCATTGCCCTAGGATGGAAACTTGAATAATGCAATAAGTTATTGGCATCAGTTGGTTTATGGAAAATGGATGTGGCAATTTTTGTTATTGGTAATTCTTAGGTTGACATCTAGAAAGTGTAGAGAGGGTTTACCAATTTCTATGGTAAACTTGATTCTTGGGTGTACAAGATTGAGATATTCAAAGAACAAGTTAAGATCGTCTTGTGTGCCACACCAGATACAGAAAATATTGTTGATAAACCTCTTCCATGTGAGAATATATGAGGACCAGATAGGGTGTTCAAGTACATGTTGGCTTTCAAAATGAAACATAAAGGTATTAGCGTACACTGGTGCCATCGATGAGCACATCCCGGTACGGGATGTTTGCGAAAAATATTTCCCCTGGCACCTAAAGAAACTGTTGTAAAGAATCAGGTTAAGTTATTCCAAGATGAATTGCGGGTTGCCTTTCAACCCTGGGCTGTTAAGGAGCAGCCATTCAACAGAATCTTGTAGTGATACACGAAATTGCAACCTTGCCAATCAGGGCTTTAGATGACAGCATTGGCCGCTGAAAGCCAATAGTGTATTCAAAGTATGTGCTAAAAATGCTGACAGTAGTCTGTTGTAGCACTTCCATTATGCAGTAGTGAGCTACAAGGAATATGCAGGCCTAGTATGAGATAGGTCAAATTAAACATTGTTGATAGACAGGCAGGGAGGGCCCCTAGCCATGTAGCTAATAGGTTTTTGGAGTGTTTGGAACATCATGGCACCTATATAGCGCTTAGATAGCCAGTCTTAAGCGCTATAAACACTAAGCTATGAGTGCATGCCTTTTAGAGCTTGCAGATGGGGTTAATACATCCCTGCTTCCCTTAGAATATTCAGCCTCACTAACGTTAGCCCTGGCCCCAAGCTAATCTTCCTTTTCTCTGGGAAGGTACTGATAAGACATTCCTCAGCCAGCGCAGATGGGAACAAGGGAGGGGGTAGGAGCGAGCAGGGAGCATCTCAGAGAGAGCTGGGTTTTTTCCATGAGCCAGTTGCACAGGGAAAGTTCTGGAACTGTGCGTCATGGTGACTGACAGCAAGAAGTTATAAAATATCCATGCACACATGGATCAGGGGGAGATCGCCTGTGGACTTGATTCGTGCAGAAACAGGTGCCCGGAATTGGCTCTCACGGTGTCCTCCAGCCTTGTTTTTCTATGAGCGTGGCTTGTTTTACAGCTAGCTTATGAGAAACCCAGGTCTCCCAGGGCTGATTAAGGGACGTAAGACTGTGTTTCTCTATGTTTCTCTATGTTTCTCTATATTTCTCTATGTTTCTCTATGTTTATCTAAGTTCCATGTTTCACTATATTTTGCATTGCTCTAAGTGTTATGCTTTGTAATATTCTGTAACTTGAATCCCAAATGTATATGAAATTCACTGCTTAGAATAAATATGCTAAAGCTTTGAGGGTGTCATTTGTCACTAGCATGAGATCACTGCTCAGCACAATAGAACCTGTATTTTGGGCTGAATTGGGTATTTTTGCTCTCAAAGGGCTGGCCCCGAGGAAGATTTTGCCCAATATCAAGACATTTGGTGGCAGCTTTGTGGGATTGTGAAGAGCAGTGCCATGCTGACATGACAAATGGTGTGAGAGAACACAGTGTAGAGTGGGGAGCAGGCTGTCGCATTTCCTTGATGGTCTCACTGCAGCTCTGAGACTTCAAAAGGCAGCAATGTTGTGTCGGCTTGCCGTGGCCGATAGCTTGTGTGGTTAAGACTCCCTTCATGGGATTGGTGCCAGGGAGTACAAGGCAATAAACGAGCGGGAAATGGCTTTGTTTAAAGCACTCCGATGAATGGTTAAGAAAGATGTATGCTCAATTAGAAAAAGAATTTTATCATGTGGTTTCCCAGTTTAAAGTTGTAATTTGGAATGCATAATGAGACGGAGTTCTCATCTCTATTCTGTCATGAGGGCAGGAAAAATAATTGCAAGAATTTGACATGCAAATTGTGAATAGTGATTTAACCATTGACTCAGCCCCAGTGTGCTAGCGAGTGGGGGCTGTAATGTTCGGAGGCGAAGGTTCGTCTTTTTTGATATATGCTTTTGAAGGGTTGGCATTCCTGAATAATGAGGAAGGGGAATGAGCCATGCTTAGGAGAATGAGTAACATCTGTGCTGAGAGCCTAAAGAGTTTTTTCTTTCTTTTGGCAACTGTAAAATTCCATGTGCTAATGGTGGCAAATTCTGTTTAAAGGAAACACACTAAAATGGTTATATTGCATTTTAGGCTGTGCCATGCTTTATTGGGTGAGAGACTCACTTAAAAGGAAAGTGAGTGAATGTTATTTGGATTTTCGATTTTTGTGTACTGATTTGAAATTGCAGAATCAGTTTGCAATGGTTGGGGGGAAAAACAATTTATATTTTTCTAAATTGCCCCTGGAGTATTTTTTGATCCCATGCTATGCCATGGATTTGTGCTGTTGCCTTATAAAAGTGATGTATGCTTTGGAAATAGTGACCTGTTGACTGTGATACATGGGGAAAAATGTTGTTGACACATTAAACAGCCCACAAGCAATAGAGTGTGGGTTGTTCTTGCAGAAAAAAAAACGTGCAGGGAGCTGCACTAAATATGGCATTTTTATTTTTTTTTTTAAATGCACTGAACTGAGTGGTTATAGTTTGGCAATGGTACAACAGAATGAAACATCTGTGTGTGATAAGATAGCACAAAGATTTAATGGGTTGTGAGTTCTCTTGAAAGATCGCACATTACAAGAAAAAAAAAGACGCTTTGACATTTTGCAAAATTACATGGAGTAGAAAAATGACAAGAAAAGTGCCGCTTTTGAAAACAAGAGTCTTGCTGTGTGTGCAGAGCTTGTGCCTTGAAGCTGTCTTGGGCGAGGTGCGTGAAGGCAAACAAAAGCAGAAACAGTACAAGAAAGAGTTAATTTGGATGAACTGTCTAAAACGAGTGAAGCCGCCACAGTATAAGAGTTATAGGCAAAAGAGATAAGCTGCGTGCTAATGGCGCTGCCAGGTGCACACGAAAGATAAACATGCCTGCATTCCTGAGGAAGGGGGAGCAAAAACAGAGAGCTGTTCAAAAAGTAAAGAATTTGCCTAGTAAACTGTGGTACGGAGCAAAGGCTTCATGCAGGATGGCAGACGGGCACATCACATCTGAACATTTACCTATGCATCTGTAAATGGGCCAAGAAAAGACAGCTGCCCATTCCAACAGACATTACTGTGCAAACCGCATTCCCATGTGATGTGAAGTGAAGTAAAGCGCTATTGCTGTGCAAGCTGCATTCCAATGCTCCATGTGATGTGAACTGAAGTAAAGCGCTGTGCACTGGAGAAGAAACCTCTAGGCGCTTTGAGAAGAGAAAATACACATCTGGCAAACTGCAAGCTACATTGCCAGGGATGGAGTAACTGACAAAGACATTATGGCATTCCAGATGGAAGCAAAACTGACAAAAGTGCTTAGCCGTTTTGCAAGAGACAACATGCAGAGCGGGGCTTTGAAGTAAAACATGAACACTGCACATTAGCCATGATCCAGAAGCCACACGGCTTAGTGCAAGAATGAATGATTTGTTGAAGCAACAAAAGAAACTGACTCAGACTATCGCACTCAAAGGAGTGGTTCAAAAACAGCAAACGCCCTTTGAAAAAAAAAAAAAATGACAAGTGAAAAAACCAGAGGCTTGAAAAGACACTGCTAAGAAAAGAAAGATAAATACTGAAAGACTTTACCTTTGAAAAATGGAGTGATGCCAGCAGGGCAACCTAAACCAAGATCATGGGACACTGGAAGCAAGTTGGCGCCTGGCATTGGTGATCGCTTTGGTGAAAAAGAAAAGCATTGTGCGACCTGGGTACTTACTATATGGCTTTGTAAAAGCACAGATCAGTCTGAGGTACCATTGACCAGCTATGATTGCATTGCACAAATGAGTTTGTGATTAGGCAGTTACACCCCGTATGGTTGAGTGTAAATAAGCCCCCAGAAACATGCAGAAAGGTGATAAATAATTGCAGTAGCAATGACAAAGTGTGTAGTTACCTGATGAGACTTTTTGAAGATGGGGGTGGTATTATGGGAAGGGGTGGATAACGCTGATATTGAAGTTTTGATGACATCCTAACATTTCTGTTTGTATTTTGCCTAGGCAAAGCACGACAAGACATTTCATAATATAGGAAGATAATGTGCAGTTTGTGGGTGACACTGATCAAAGAAGGGTCAGACGCATTCTCAGAGAAAGCGAGCCACTGCGAACTGAACTGGCACGGTGCAGACTTGGCTAATTATCAAGTATTTGATGCTACACATTTAAATGACATGTTTTGCCCTTTCTTGTTTAAAGGACTATGGACAATGAATTGTGGACTGTAACATCAGGCACCACATACAGCTGTGTGACACAGCAATTGAATGCTAACACATTGAAAAATGGTTTTTAAATGCACTGTTGAGATGAATCTGAAAAAACCAAATGGTTTTACTCTTCCAACTGAATGGCTTTAACCAGAGATGTTTTGTTTTTTGAAAAAAAAAAAATATTCTACATTGCACGTAGGCAGGAGAATGATTTATGAACTGTTGGGGCAGCAGAATTATGCAAGCAGGAGCGTAATTAATTTTGAGATAAGATGAGTGCGCACATCAAAGTCACCTGTGCGTAGGTTAAGATTCTTAATTGAAGTAATGCTGCCAAGTGTATGAGCTATAATTTGAAATGGTAATCTTTGAAACACTGGATACTTTTACAGCCAGCTTAAGGCAGGTAAATGAAACCATGACTGACTTGATGTTATATTTTATGACACAGAGTGTGACACGGTTTTTTGTTAAACCAACCAGTTTCATGTTTTTGTGGGGACAGCTGTCTCCAGCACACTAATGCAAAGAGTCACCTTTTGATTGTAAACATTTGGAATAATTCTTTGGAAAAGCGCTGCAAATGAGTATCCACATGGAATTGCTAGAGTACTGGCCTGGCACATTGTCAGGCATCTTTTGTCACTGAATGGATACCATTTGTTTAATTTGTCTAATGTGATGTTTTTCTGACCAAGAACTGCAGCGAGTGTT
The DNA here is from genome assembly GCF_040938575.1 of Ambystoma mexicanum. Classification (NCBI taxonomy): domain Eukaryota; kingdom Metazoa; phylum Chordata; class Amphibia; order Caudata; family Ambystomatidae; genus Ambystoma; species Ambystoma mexicanum. The sequence continues at coordinate 1,291,822,304 of NC_090921.1, forward strand.
CTCGCCAAGATCTTATGAACTATAACTTGACTAAATGAATTTTTTCCATGGTGTGATGAAACAGCCACTGCCGGATAGTAGTATGGTGTTTGTGGCTAAAGTTAATATTGTATATGGTAGATATCCCACTTGAAGAAGGGTATTCTCCAAGTCACAGAAGGTAGACACTGTGAACCTGTTAGATTTTCCAGTAGTAAGACAACATGTAAATTGTAGACTGGTAATGCACACCTTCATTATTACAGTGCTACACTTAGACATAGATTTATCATGAGGCAATGTTTCCTTAGTACTACCAAGCTGCTACAAATGGAGTCCATTTCTATGGCCCATCACTAGAGTGCGCGTAGCTAGGGAGCTAGATTCATTAATTGCAGGTGCTTTATATGCTTGTGACATAGAAACTGTGCACAATAAGCTAGCCACTATGGGTTCTGATGCCAGCTCTGCTATAGAACTTCTGGCCTAGTGGGGCCCATTGATATGCCCAGCACTGCTACAAGTATTGACAGCCAATTGAAGATGACAGAATTTTAGACATGTAGACATTTTTGTCTGCCATAGGGCAGGTCAACAAGACTGCTAAATACACACAATGCATTGTATGGCAAACATTGTTAAATCAGCAGGTGTTGGCTTTTTACTGGGTGGGGGCGACCATCCTCCACACACTGGCACGCAGAGCTACAGTTACCAGCATACATATGGATTGAATTGCTTGCTTTTGATTGCATGAATAACACATGCCATGCTTTGATGTAAATTAGTAGAATTGTTTTTATTTAGACAACCTGGTGCCCATGGGTTCACCTTGTTCAAGAAATTAGATGGTTTCTGGTTGGGTTCCACCTACCTGGGGGAAGTGTCTAGTCACACAGCCCATAGTCACGCTTGAATGCCCTGGGATCAGGGGGAGGGTAGGCCCTTAGGGTGAAAGGCTGCCAGGTTTTAGAATTGGTAACCATACATAAATGCAATAGTGCATTGTAGATTAGACTACACTGGATTGCCTTGACATTTTAACTGCATGCTGCTTTTTAACTGACAATCAGTTATACAAAATTGATTTAGGTATTTTTGTGTAGGCCAGGTTTTGGCTAGAGTAAATGTCCATGTTCACTTTGTGTAGGTATTTTTGTGTAGGCCAGGTTTTGGCAAGGGTATATGTCACTGTTCACTTTGTGTACATTTTTGTTTAGGTAGTGTTTTACCTTGCATGCCACGCTAACTAACCGCTAGAAGATAGTTTGCTTAAACCTCTTGCAAAGCCCCTAGGTCTTTATCACTGCACTAAATACTATGTTAATAGGTATTAGTCAGCATTTGTCGCACAAACGTTGAATAGGGGTGGAATGTAGTGATACACGAAATTGCAACCTTGCCAATCAGGGCTTTAGATGACAGCATTGGCCGCTGAAAGCCAATAGTGTATTCAAAGTATGTGCTAAAAATGCTGACAGTAGTCTGTTGTAGCACTTCCATTATGCAGTAGTGAGCTACAAGGAATATGCAGGCCTAGTATGAGATAGGTCAAATTAAACATTGTTGATAGACAGGCAGGGAGGGCCCCTAGCCATGTAGCTAATAGGTTTTTGGAGTGTTTGGAACATCATGGCACCTATATAGCGCTTAGATAGCCAGTCTTAAGCGCTATAAACACTAAGCTATGAGTGCATGCCTTTTAGAGCTTGCAGATGGGGTTAATACATCCCTGCTTCCCTTAGAATATTCAGCCTCACTAACGTTAGCCCTGGCCCCAAGCTAATCTTCCTTTTCTCTGGGAAGGTACTGATAAGACATTCCTCAGCCAGCGCAGATGGGAACAAGGGAGGGGGTAGGAGCGAGCAGGGAGCATCTCAGAGAGAGCTGGGTTTTTTCCATGAGCCAGTTGCACAGGGAAAGTTCTGGAACTGTGCGTCATGGTGACTGACAGCAAGAAGTTATAAAATATCCATGCACACATGGATCAGGGGGAGATCGCCTGTGGACTTGATTCGTGCAGAAACAGGTGCCCGGAATTGGCTCTCACGGTGTCCTCCAGCCTTGTTTTTCTATGAGCGTGGCTTGTTTTACAGCTAGCTTATGAGAAACCCAGGTCTCCCAGGGCTGATTAAGGGACGTAAGACTGTGTTTCTCTATGTTTCTCTATGTTTCTCTATATTTCTCTATGTTTCTCTATGTTTATCTAAGTTCCATGTTTCACTATATTTTGCATTGCTCTAAGTGTTATGCTTTGTAATATTCTGTAACTTGAATCCCAAATGTATATGAAATTCACTGCTTAGAATAAATATGCTAAAGCTTTGAGGGTGTCATTTGTCACTAGCATGAGATCACTGCTCAGCACAATAGAACCTGTATTTTGGGCTGAATTGGGTATTTTTGCTCTCAAAGGGCTGGCCCCGAGGAAGATTTTGCCCAATATCAAGACAAATCTATACCCTCATTATTAGGGATTGATGTGTATAGGCTGCAGACGTCAAGACTGAATAGTATGCAGTCTGAGCTGAGTACTATAAAGTCTTTTAAACCATTGAGGAAATCCGTAGTGTCCTTCAAGTAAGTAGAAGATGCCTGTATGAGTGGCTGTAGTAACGTGTCAATATAGACTGCCAAGGGATCAAACTCAGAGATTACTCTACCTGTATGTCATTCGGAGTAGTATATTTGTTGAAATGCCCATGTGGCAAGGTATATGTTGGCCAGACTAAACAACAAATTAAATTGAGGTTGACTGAACATAAATCCAATATCAGGTGCAATAACCAGCATTCACCAGTGGCTCACCACTTTAACTCCCAAAAAACCTCGATTGCACAACTAAAGTTCCAGATACTTGAAGTAGTCAAGTGCCCCACAAGAGGAGGTGACTTTCAATCTTTGTTACTACAAAGAGAAGCATACTGAGTTGATGCCATGAGCTCCATACATCCATGGGGCTTAAATGAGGATTTCTCATTGAATTGTTTTTTGTACCCCTCTAATGCCTGATTGATATCGGATGCACAGATAAATGAATGTTAATTGATGGATACTTTTATAAAGTTTTTTTCTGTTGCTTCTGGTAATGTTACTCACTATGTATGTACACTGAGGATAGGTTGCTCATAAAAATGTAACTTTTTCACTCTTCAATTGTGCACTGAATTTAAAGGTCAGTAAAGTTGATCGCATAGGATATTTAAAGACATCAAAGATAAAAACGTTTGGATCATCGAAGGAATGTAAACCACCCTTCTACAGTTACTGTAGATTGTCTACTGAACAATCATAGGACTGTAGATACATACAGTGAACCACTATTTAGTCATGTCTGTTAAGATCATTATAATTGGCAATCAGAGTGCTCTCCACCTGAGATGACTGATTTTCGTCCAAGTGTCCATTGCTATCTTTTGTTAAACATTATATGAACGCCTGCCTCTAGGCACTCTGTACTCACGTTTGAATTCAGATTCTCTCTCGGAATATGTTTGTTGTTTCCATTTTGTAATTTGCCTCCACGAGGAGATACACTACGTCCGGTAGAGGTGACTTGGCCCACCTATTAATGCATCAGAGGGACATAAGGTTCCCTCTGGTTCACTTTCCTTTAATAATACCATCGGTTACGTACCGTAGATTACCTAATTACATGTCATCAACATTTATGCCTTTTTTAGACTGAAACATAATAACGCGCCCCATAACATCCATACTTGATTTTACCACTATACACCTGCAATATGGTGAATGCACAACATTTACGTGCGTAGTCCTCTTTCTAGCGCTAGCAACACGCACTATTTAACAACCTTTCAAGATGGCGCGCTATGTTTCCATGATAACAGTGGAAGACGCCATCCATCAGAGAGACCCCGCTAACAGCACTACACAGGATTACAGGTACGCGCGGGCCTGTATTCTCTCTAGCATTCTTTAGGGGCTTACTACAAAGTATGTCATCCTTAGTCGCTCTTATTATTTTTCCTTTAGGCACGGTTCTCTGCGTCAAATTTACAATTACAATCTGTTTAGCTTACTGAGTCAACGCGGCATTGGCTGTCTTAACTTCTAAATGCCACATTGATAAACAGGTAACTCCTTTACTATGATCTGGGAACAGTCACACAGATAGATTATAGCCCTTTTTATTTCCTATATCCCCCCTTTTTTTTCTCCTGTTTAGATCTTCGTCTAGACAGAAATAGAGCGTACTGATATTTTTTTACCTACGACTATCCTTAGACTGTAGAGTCATACTGCACCTTCCATCTATAGAAGAGGACTCTGCGATTGCCATCCTCATCAATTACCGCTGAATGCACGTACCACAGGTACATCATATTGGAATAGCGAATACACCATTACAGCTGTATTCCGCTGTAGATAAATTTAACTTTTTAATGCTCTATTTTCTCTAGGGGTGTTTTTTACCTCTGGGGTGTCTACGGATTACCGTTACTGAAACCATGGACTGCTTCTTCATGCTCTACGGTTTTCTCGTTGCATCTTTGATACCTTTCACCTAAATCATATACACGATTAGACATCCTTGATGGTAATTATTCATATCACTACAATTCTTCATTAGATTCTTTATTAGACTCTGAATTACTTATTACTGCTAGGCGAAAATACACTGGACGAATCGCAGTCAATTTATTTAGATGGGTACCACCTATGAGAGTACGCATTAATGTTCAACAATTACTATGGACATGGAGCATTTGAGTAGTGGAATTTCATGAAATCCTTTCTCTAATAAGGAATGTATACACTTTGGTAACAGACAATGTAAGAAAAGTAAGCCAAAAAAATGTAATAGTGTGTTTTATATGCTCAGCATGCAGAAGAGGTTTTTCTATGTTTGTAAAAATTCAATTATTGAATCACATGATTGTAAACTATTATTTTCTCTTTACTTATAGAGTCCGTTTTTGGCCAGAAGAAGAGTAAAACATCCTGAAACGTGTCGATTTTATCAGACTCCACCATCCTTTAATTCTTTGTTGATTATTGATGCCACATTGTTTCTTCTTTTGTAAACAAAATTCTTTTTTTAATCACATTATTTTTATAAAATACTCCTGCTTTTTGAATTACTCTGTTTGCCTAACTGCTAGAACAGGAGCCTGGAGAGGTTGCATAGACTGGGCATCACCACCCCTGTAGGTGAGAACATCTGTGTAGCCCTTGCAGAGCCCAGACTCTGGGAAGCCGCCAGTGGGGAGAGTCCCAGTCCCAGTGAGAGAGCTACAGGCATGATGGGGCCTATATCTTAGACACTGGCAGAGTCCAGACCTAGAGAGAGTAAGGAAGCTGCAGGTCTGCCGAGGACCATAATCACAGAGCTTGGCAGGAGCCAGAGACCAGGAAGAAGAGTAAGGAGCTTTTTGGGGGCTAAAGCCTTAGCTCTGGAGGGTGACCAAAGAATGGCGGTTTACAACATTGTAGCTTGACAATGACCCCAGCTCAAGGGAATGCATATTTGGAAGTAGTAGTGTGTCAAAGTAAAATCCTAAAGCCAAGGGGAATGGCTAATTGCTGGAACAGTGTGTCAAGGTAATATTCTAAGAGAGCGGGTGAAAAGTGCTTTTTGGTAGAAGTACCAAGAAGCGAGCTGGGCACTATTGCTCTGAGACTGAGATTTGAGAGACAAGGCATACAGACAAAATATCTCAAATATTCTATTGGAACAGGGTTCCAGAACAGAGCAGAGGTTCCCAATTCAAGTCTGCTTCTAGCCTTTGCTTTTAGTGTTCCATCTTGACTACTTGACTGATGTGTTCTTGGGTGGAATATCCTGAAGATGGGGAAATCTAGGCAAGTAGTTCTACTGTGTTTTAGCAACCCTGAGTAATCCAACCTAATGTTTTAGAACAGTTGTCCCCTTTTTATGTTTAATCAAACACCTAAACCAAAAAGACAATCTTTCAACTCATCCTGTTGTCTTCAACACTCAAGGTGTTTAACTGTATTTTTGTTTGTTCTTTTGGGCACTGTCACAGCACATTTATTCTCATTTAGGCTTAAAAAAAAAAAAATAAAAGAAAGTAGCCATTTATTGTAAACCGGCTATTTTCAAGGAAGACTCTAGCCCCACAGAAGGAAACTGGGACATGATAGCCACAATACACGCTGACGCCCTAGCATCCCAGAGCAACAACAAACTGCATCAACATCTACCACTGGCTGGCAAAGCACCCTGACCACAACTCTTTTAAAATTGTATTTATTGAAGTACATCTGCCCTGCCTATTTTCTCTACCACTCACCCCCTCCCCTCCCAGGGAAGGGTTAAAGCAAGTAGGGTGGTATACGGTTAACTTTGAGAAAACATTTTTGCATTGATGCAATTGATGTTTTAGACATAAAGGCAGATTATCTGCTGCTTTGTCTGTTTCCATTAAATTGAGTGGAAGTTTGTATTTATTTGTATTTATTGTTTTTATAGAGCGCTTTAATCCAAAGCGCTTTACAGTTAACAACAAGAATACATAGAACATGGACCAGTAGAAACAATAACAATATATATGAATCAAACCAGTAAAATAGCATTTAGAGCAATTTGCCTACGAGAACGCAGAAGGGAGGAGGAAGTGGGGAAGGAAAGGAAGAGGGAGAAGGTGAATGTTGAAAGGTGAAGTTGAGTTAATGTTCTTTTATGTGGCACTTTTTACAACTGTAGTGGGCTCAAAAGCACTGAGCCTTGTCTGTTGAAATGCAAATTGTGACCCCACCAGTGTGTCAGCCAGACAGTGGTGTGTGTGTGGTAGCTCAGAATTGGGAGATGGTCAGAGAGGCATGATTAATAGGACTTGTATTAAAGAAAAAAGAAGGCCTTAGCTCTCCCTAAACCTTCAATTCCAGCTCTACTCTGAAACAGAACAATTAAAGGGGTGCTTGTCGGGAGGTCTAAACAGAAATAGTAGTCTGTCCAGAATCCTAATCTAACCTAGTTCCAGTACCTCTTACAAGGAAATAGCAAACAAAACATGCTTTGAGAACTGCCCCATGAAAGGGATGCCTGCTGGCATCTAACCCCCCCCCCCAACCCTTAGTCTCATTAACATAGGCCCTTGGCTATGTGTACAGTTCCAGTGGTACAGTTGGTATCCTGCTGGAGGGCTGGCCCGGGACTCCAATCAGGTCTTTGTCTTTCTTCCCAATATTGGTTTCTCAGACCTTCTCCTTTCAGGGAGATTTTAGTTTTTCTTGCTCCCTCTACGTGGGGTCCTTTCCGTGTGGGATTCTTGCTCCTCGCGCATCACTCTGGGGGTTGTCAGCTGGACTCAGCAGCTTTCGTCGACTCTATCCCGCTTGCTCAATGTTTGAACCCGTCGACGGCTTCTCTGTGGGACTTCGCATCAGTGCTCTGAGGTACTTAATTCTCATCTGCGCGACTAGAGAGGCTTCTTTCCGGTTAGTGGTACGCTGTGCCTTGCTGCACTGCCGTAGTGCAGACATCCCGCCGGGATGCAGTGTCCCCAGGGGGCTGGTCGGTCCACCTCTGTGCTCTCATCCATGAGAACTTGGGGCGGTTTGGGGTCGGAAGCAGAGCCGGCCATTACCCATTATCATACACCCTAGCTCCCACGTATCCCATAAAGGCATTGGGGGGGGGCATGTGTTCCCCTCTGTGAGGTTTTCCTGTCCTTTAAGTGGAGAGGGTCTCTTTCAGATGTATAGTGCTTACCCTGTCCCCTAGGGGTGTTAAGAGTAGCATACTATCCTCCCAAGTTGCAAATGGGGCGACTCCGCCTTAAGGAGAGCAAGCGATCTGCTTGTAATCTTTTAGGTAAGAAGAAGGAACTCTTCCTCAAACCCACTTGTGCCTCGCTGACTGTGCTAATCCAAGATTGGGCCGGGTACAGAGGTTAGCCGTTCTAGACTGTCTAGTCCTTTATTCTGCTGTGTATCGCAATGGGTGTTTCCCATGTTCTGTTTTATTGCATAGTTTATTAGTGCTCTAATACTGAGATTAGAAGTCGGGGGAATCTGACAACGGTAACAGGAAATGTAAATATTGCATTAAAATAAAATGCCAGATGTGGCAACACAGGGCAAGAGGAAGAGCTTCTCCTTTGAGGGGTGAACAGCATGTGGCCAATTCATCTTCCATGACGCCCATTATTATTCCCATGCTTTAAAGCACTGAACCATGTAGGTTGCTGCCTCAGCTGGGCAGAATGGCACAACAGAGCATATGCATTCTATACCTGTTGCGAGTCTGTATTGTAAAAACCAGTCCTTATTAAATGCACTATATTAGATTTCTGATCTTCTAAGGACCCTTGAAACACAGTACAAACACTCTCACAACTATAGGCAGTCTTTCAGAGGAACTTGTGAAAGCTTTGGCTTTTAGGTTAATGCGTCAATCTTGGGCTCTCATCCTTATTACAAACAATCTAGTTCTGCATTTGTTTTGCTTTTCCCGTGGTGTCAACACAGATTCATGGGCCAGCCACTGGGCGAACAAAATGTTGGTGCGTGCACCCTGAGTGAGGTAGAGATTCTAAATCCATAACTGATTAACAAGGATGCTGCCTTGGTATGCTTAACAGAGAACTGATCTTGTATGGTTCATGTAATTGTAATTGTTTATTTTATATAGTGCTTGTACACAGGTGAAGTGCTTCAAAGCGCTTAAAGGCTGGACAGGAACAGGGGAATACAGAGTAATTCTTAGGCCTTGAAATTTCAGATAATAGGGAGCTCTTAGACACCCACGTAAATATACTAAGTGGGGTCAGAGAGAAGGCCACTTACAACAGCTGTCACCCGATACAATTGAAGACAGGAAATAGGGATATACATTGAGCAGGAAGACAACTGGCACAGAGTAGTACAGCTATAACAAATAAGATTAAGATCCAGCCCCTTTTCTGCAAACCACAAAAGCCAGATACTGAGAAATTGGGAGTAAATCCAGTAAATTGGTAATTGTTTCTTTTCCTTCTTGTCCTCTGTCCTTCAAAATGACCTTCCAGCAAATTGGTGTCAATAATCTGAAGGAAGGGGATTGGGGGTGGCATAGCAAATACCAATATTTTTATTTTATTTTAGTGTTCAATCGCCCATACACCCTTTGATGCAACAAACACAATAACTGCAACAAATCAAAAAATAAAAATAGTATACATTCACGGTCTACCTTTTTTAAGACTCAGTAACTTTTAAAACATGACTTATTTCTAATATCTCATCACTAGTAAGCCACATCTTTGTCAAATGCTAGTCAATTATAATTGGTTATTTATAACACGCTTAATACCCAGAGGTTTCTAAGCATGGGCCCGGAGATCGAACCTGTGTTGCTACGCATCGTCGAGCTTCTAGGGCAAGTGCGTTGCCTCTGAGCTACCCTCCTAAAACCAAATGCATCATTGCCCTAATTAAATCGTTCCCAAATACATTCATAATCACCACTAATAAAAGTTGTGGACCCTAAACATCTGTAAACCCTGGTTCCTATCTTGTTGGTACTTTCACAGTAAATCATGAGATGTTTTGTTTCCAAGGATCTAGTTACTCTGAGACTGCAATATCGATTATCCTTATCTAAATCCAACATTCTACTCCTAACTTCAAGCATATTTGTTAGATTACATTTCATCGTAGATCAGCAAGGTCGGTCCTGTTGTGTGGGTAATCCCTTAAATATATTGGTGTATAAACTAGTTTAGTGAGCTGTAATAAATATTCACCACCATGGGAAGTGGCCAGGTTAAACCTAGTTTGTTCACAATCTACAGCATAACAGACTGATTGAATGACTCGCTTAAATTGTGCGTATGGGCCGCCAAAGGGTTTGACAGAGAGGCAAGTACACCACTTACATCCTTCATCCACTAGTAACCTGATACAAGATTTTCCAAAGCCAATAACAGGAATTGATGCAGCAAGTTGAATGATGGATATCCTGGGAGAAAGCACTGCATGATCCCATAAGGAAAAGATCCAATCATCATCATCATAACACATTATTTCAACAATAAAGTCGAAAATCAACAGTAGAATTTCAATTTTACATAATTCATAAATGAAAAAACTCTCAAACATCAATTCATAAAAGCAATACATTAAAAGTTGTACATAAAATTGTGAATTACAGCTTTCCGAAAATGTGTAAACCTCATCCTAAAACTACAATGCCCCTGCATAGTTGTCAGAAGATCAGTAGCTTCTTCAATCTCACTTTTCATGCCCACACCAGGTACTTGCAGCTAGCATGAACTGCAAGCACATCACTACAATCAAGACAAGTTAACGTGGCCTCCTTGGTTGTCAGACAGCCTCATGACAAAAATAACTTTTGAATATCGTATCCTCACTGGGAGTGTTGCTGGGCATATCAATAAAAAGTGGACCATGTTTGCATTCACATTTCCACACATTGGCCACGAAGCAGACAAAGTGTCGTTCCAGCTGTGACAGAGGCCAGCAATCGGTAATATTCCCATCTGCAGTTTAGAGTACAGTGATCTTATAGTCTAGGTAATTTTCATAACCCTCAGCCATCTTTATGCTGCAATAGCGTGACGCCAATGAGGATCTTCTCACATCCATACTTTATCAATGCAGCAGCCTTAATCACCGACCTTGCTGGATCTGGTTATACTACTGCGATTGGCACAAATCCCCTTGCTGTCCCTTGACCTGCACAACCCACTGTCGAGATAAGCCGCCTGCTTGATTAAGTCAGTCAGGGCACCTTTGTACTTTATAGCTGGTGATTGCACCGCAATCGAGACCAGGAATACGTAGGAAAAGCTGCAATGCCAGCTCTAGCTAGATAAAATTGAAATTGAAGAGGAATGAGAAGCAAAGAACATGAGTAGAGCTGTGAGTGTGGTTGAAGAGAAAAAATGCAAAAAGCCCTGAGCACATTTTTTTTATGGACTACCAAATTAACATGCTGTTCCAACGAAATAGATCAATCCCGCTAAGTGGCTAGGAATATGGCTGATCTCGTGGCATGTTTGAAGAGGTTTTTCAACTAGCAAGGAAAGAAGTATGAGCAACATGGATGTTTCTACTCCAAGAGATTGATACATAAGCGAGTTTTGCATCTGTTTTCCTGAAACATTGCTGACCTATTGAAGTACCTTGAGGCAATGATTTCTGTTGTCTTATAAAACAGAGAAGCAATATGGTTCTAGGAAATTTGGCATACAAATTCCTGTACCTTTTTTTTTTTTTCTTTTTTTTTCATTCTAGTATATCGGTACGCATACATTGCATCACAACCCACCAAAGGGATACTGTTGCTCTCAATTTATTAGGGTAGAAACCATGTTTTACAACCCTGTTTCCAAGCTCATTTGCAGACTGTCTGTGAAGTGGAGGGAAGGCCTAATTAATTATTGCTACTTGCCGCCAGCAATTATGAAGTGTACAGCCTAGATGGCATGGGTGCTTGAATTGTTCCAAGGGTAATTCACAAGGGATGTAGTGATCCTTGCATGGGAAATAAATGTCAGATTAGGTAAAGTTGCAGTTGAAGAGATCCTGATGCCAGGTATCCCTTGACATACCGGAAGGCTAGTGCCTTGATGCATTAGAAGTAAGTGCAGGAATCTGTGTTCTGGCAGGGCCATGGTTTTTGGGGCAAAAATAACCATGTCTAGTGAATGATCAATGGCTATACACCAGTCTGTACCATTTTGGATTTGGACATAACTTACAAATCCAAGATAGTCATTAATTCTGACTATGTGTTGCAGTCACTAGCATTGAATCTGCAACCAAATGAATAATTGAGGTATGGGAATAAACCCTTTTCTTAACTGGGAGAAGTGTACAGGTAATATTAAAGCCAGACGGGAGTTTAAGGCAATTGACAAGGATTGCACTAATGCAAGAACCCTCAATTCTGGGTAATTATGCAGCATGAATGATGAGTGCATTTTATAGTGAGGAAAGCTGTAGACATTTGAATATTGCATTGCTGAAGGGTACCATAAGAGAATTCTTCCCAATATAAAAACATTCAGTGTGATTGCAAAAAAATCTCAAAGAAGAAAATACAAGAAAGTGTACTGAAAAGAAGTCCTCGAAACAATCGCTGTACAGAATGTAACAAAATTCCAAGGATCTGGTTAAAAAGAGACCGGCATTATGGGAAAAAGACTGCATTGGCAAAGCTTTTTGCAATGTTACTGATGGGGCACCCGCAGACCTCGGTGGCATAAAATGGCTTTTCTTGCAGGGGTCTCCACAAAGTAAAGTGGTCTGCAACCGATATCTGCGTGGGAATTGTGTATCATGGCCAGACAAGAAGCTTTATGCTGTTGTCATTGATTGCCCATCTGCGCTTGACTACATAAAGTAGGAATCCCAATCAATTATGTTTATTTTGGAAATACAATGTATTCCATAAAAACAGCAATGCAAACAAAAACGCAAAAATTCAATTGATTAGAATTGGGTCATATCCCACAGTAGGAACCTTCTCTCGAGTATGCCACTACTTTTACGAATTCATTTATGCACTGATTTCAGCAGAGTTACTGCTGGCGATACATTTGGTGATTTTGCAGATTTTTGGCAGTAAGGGAGCAGAATTACCTTCTGCATTTTGCCTGAGGTTTCTCCCGCTTCACCACCAAGTTGTAGTACGGAGGTGTGGTAATGCAGTGGTAACCAAGTTACTGCTGCATAATCGCCATTTTTTCCTTCCCACACCGTTGTAATTGTATTGAGGCCCATAGTCTTCCAAGTAGCTAGAACAAGAACCCTTGGTGGGCTAGTGAGGAGGTTTCCGTAGGAAAAAGCAGAGGGTGCCTTCTCGCACATGTCCGCAATGCAGTTGATTCAGGTGATTTCGTCTAAATCTCTTCCGAGCACCGGTTTGGGAAAAGGACGGACATCTACTTCCTAAAAACGTTAAAAGGCACTATACGTATTTCCAAATAAACAAATCAGTGCAATTAGATTGGAGCTGGAGGCCTCCAGACTGACTTACTTTGTTGAAAAACTCATACATTCTTCATCAATTATTATTGGAGGGGGACGGTGCATTGGCTGGACAGGCATTTAAAGCTAGTTGATGCACATTACAAAGCATAGTTGTCCGCCTTAAAACGTCTGTCATTTTCAGGGCTATTTCCGGTTAACATGGATGGGATGAAAGACCTGTAACTATTTGAGGCATTATGAAAGATGTAAATGGCAAATTGAGAGATTTCTAAAGCTAGGATTAAAGGGCTTTTTGTAAGGTTAACTTGGGGAGGTCGTACATAAGTCTACTAGGCTACACAACCTCCCACCCGTGCCGATTAGTAGGGCTCCACCTACACACACGAGAAACAAAAAGAGTATCACTGTGGAGAGTCTTATCCCGAACCTACTCCCCACTCTCAACACTCTCCCTGAAAACTTGGATCCTGAGACACTGGTTGAGGAATACAACAAAATCATGACCACCTCATTGGACCTAATCGCCCCTCTCAAACTCAGACCAAGTAAGCCCAAAGCGCACTTGAACAAATGGTACACACAATTCCTTACAAAACTTAAGGCAAAAAAAAAAGAAAGTGTGAGGCCACCTGGAAAAAAACTCCCCTCAGCAGCCAATAAACTTAAACTTACTAAACTCGCTGCCCTCTATAATAAAGAAATTTGCCTAGCAAAACGAACCTCCTTCGACTCCCGCATATCTCAAGCCAAATCAAATAAGAAGGAACTATTCTCCATCCTGAAAGAAGTAGAAACCCCTCTAAAGATAAAAACTGGTGCTCAGAAATCCAAAATGCCCCAGCTAACAAGATTGCTACCCTACAAAACAAAATCTCCTGTAAAAAAAGCCTTCTTGAATGACCCACCCCTTCCAAACTGCCTGACAAGCCCACTTTAAGGGAATCCACCCGTTTCAATTTCTCCAAAGTCAACACATTTGAAGTAGAAAAAAGCATCCTATCTCTGAAACCCTCCAACTGTCAGGGAGATCTGTGCCCTGCACAGCTTATTAAGGATGCTGCCCGTGACCTCTCCCCCTTCATCACAAAGTTAATCAACGCCTCCTTCTCCACCGGTTCTATCCCTACTAATTTAAAACAATCTTGGCTACTTCCACTGCTAAAAAAACCCACTCTTGACCCAGCCACTCCTACAAACTATAGACAATCAGGCTTCCGTCCTCAACACGGACAGAGACTGCTCTTATTGACCTTAAACCACAGATCGATAATCTTGGAGATAATGGCCAAGCCGCCCTACTCCTCCTCTTAGACATTTCTGCAGCATTTGACCTGGTCGACCAATCCGTCCTGTGCACCCACCTCAACACATCAGCTCATTTCTCCGTTGAGGCCATCACATGGATTACATCATTCCTTAACGGCAGAACTATGAGAGTCTTTTCACCTACAGCAGCAGCAGACCCTATACCTATTACCTGTGGTGTGCCACAGGGCTCTTGTGTCTCCCCCACACGTACAATCTATTTACCAAGCCCCTTTTCGATGATTTGGATCATCTCAGTATCACCTACACTAACTACGCAGATGATACCTAGATCCTCCTTCCGCTTTCTGGAGATTATGGTAAGGATTTGGCCTTGGTGAATAGAGTGTATCATCATCCAGGCATGGATGGCCACACACGGACTATGCCTGAATGATGATAAAACCAAACTTATCATCCTGGGTACTACCGCCAGTTTAAAGAAACTAAGCCCTGTCTATTCTTCCTTTACTATCGTTGGCAATAGCATCAAAGTAGAACAAGAGGTCAAAACGTTACGTTTCTACCTGGATTCTAACCTCTCTTTCAACAGACAGGTGAACTATCTAGCTTCCACACAGCTTATACATGCAAACTGATCCGTGCAGCCAAATCCTTTCTGTCGGACACTAGCTGTGTGACCCCGCTAGAGCCCTATACTGTCCCGCCTGGACTATTGCAACACCCTCTATCTTGGTTCTTCTAAAGCCACCACTAGCAAATTACAAACTCTTCAGAATAACGCTCTTAGAGCGGCACTGGGCATCTCCAGGAGAGTTCATATTACTGCACATAGCCAACAGAATAATTGGCTCTCTATCAAAGACAAAATTATCCTAAAAATCGTGGCACTTAGTCACAAATCTCTCAATAACGCAGCACCAATTTACTTGATTGACAGATTTCACAAACAGACCTCCCTGAGACCCACAAGAACAGTATATGAAGATCGTCTGGCTGTCCCCAACTTTAAACGCTCCACCTTAGGGGGGCATTAGCTTCCCAGTGAAAGCACCTAAATGTGGAATTCCCTGCCACCAACCCTCAGAATAGACCTGCCGTATCAAAACCTCTGAACTAAGGCTGTTTCATGGTTGAAAACGCTGGCCTTCCTACATACCTAGATGCTAAGTCCTCATATTCCTGTTCTCTGTTCATACTGTTCCTACCTGCGCTCATTTGTATATTTGTATATTATCTTGCTTTTTACTATTACTGTGCGTATATATTGTTGTTCTAACCAAGCTTCGCATATTCATGTATCTGCTGCGCCCTGATACCCTAAGGTATGCTCGCGCATTACAAATAATAAACAAACATATCGTTACCTGCAGTCCACCCATGGGAGGTAAACTGCATCCCTAGAAGAGCAAAGTCTTGTCGATGCTTGGTGAAAGTCAAGCTCATCTGTTAGTTGGAAGAATATGGCAGAGGCTGATCTACCGACTATGCAACCAAGAAGAGACTGCTACCCTTGATTCTATTTGCTGCTTTTTTTTATTTCGGAGGCTGGAAATTCTTTTTGCACAAAATATTGTACAGGCCCAAGAATGTAACCAATGAACAGGGCTGTCAACGACTAACCATTGCGGAGCTAGTTCATAGCGTTCCATGAATTTAACTTCCACATAAGATGTAAACATATCATTTTGTCCATTATTTATGACCCCTTATGCTTCAAATGTCATATAGATGTGTCCTAGCATATATTTATAGATGGTCCCAAGCACACGTAAATTCACATAGGTGTGTTTGTTTGGCATAATTGGGCCTTTGGAGCCAAAAGTAGCCCCTGGTAGCTGTTGGCATCAAGCTAACCGGGCTCTTATAGGCTGCAAGCAGGAGCTAAATAGCTCCCAGCTCACCTCAGTTTCGAACCCTGTCCCTCCCCAACACCACTTCACTAGTATTATCTACATTGCACTGTAACAATTACCAGCGTTCCTTAATATGGATTTTAGAAAAGTGAGTATGTTGGGTGGCAATTGTACATGAACGTTCTATCTCAGTGCTCGCTTGTTTTTTTCCCCCCTTGGAATGCATCTTTTCCACCATGTACTATTTGTGCTTGCTTTTATTTTATGACCTTTTTTTTATAACCGTATAGATTGATTGATTGTTCAACGATAAAGTCCTACTTTGAAGGGGAAAACAAAGTTTACCTGACTGATGTTATCTATTTTATTTACATGGTCTGTCCACTGTGTTACACCTGCCACCAAGTGGCATTTTTTTGAGACTATTGCGGAACAGAATGTCGTTACGCGCTGCAAATGTGATAAAATATGCATTGGGGAGATTTTCATGCATAAGTATTTCCTTAGCATCTTTTTTGCATTTTTTTTCTTTGGCAAGTGTAAAACTCCCATGCCTTTTTGTTACTTTGTCCTGTGGAAAGGGTGCTTGGTATCGGAATCCAATCCTATGGACTTCTGTAAACATTATTTTACTAATTTGAAAATGCCATTTGGAACCATCCAATCTTAATCCGTTGTCTTGTGAGTTTGGATGCAAGTCTGGCTTCCGGGATTCCAAAATGTAATTGTTCGGCTCGGAGTCCTCATTTTTACTGACAGACTGGATGCAATACTTTAATCTGCTTGGTCCTGATGGTTGTCTCTTGATACTTTCACTTTTTTGCTGACAGGGTAATGTAAGATTACACACATCTGGCCCGGGGTAACGACGCCTGGCTACTATCTACCTGAAGGTGTCTGAGATTGAGAGAGTTGTGGAATGTGTTCTCATGGGTGTCTTTTTCCTTTCTCTCTAGTCTGCATGGGAAGAGCGCCTTCCTCCTGCGCCTGGGCTCCACGTAAAACATGGTGGTCCCTGGGCTGGATGCTCCGTCTGCAGGTAGCAGTGGCATTGTGTCAGATGTCGTCTTCGTGATCGAGGGCACCGCCAATTTGGGCCCTTATTTTGAGTCTCTGAGAAAAAATTACCTTCTACCTGCCATAGAGTAAGTATTTGGGGCTTCTTTTGTGTATTCTCTTTAACAGGTACTGGTCTTTCACCTCTGACCGGCAATAAGTGCATGTAACAATTAGGCCACTTAGAAAGAGCTTCTTGTTTTTTTACGATGACACACTGTAGGCTATAAAAGCTGATTATCATCAAACTGGAGGACATGCCTTGATGAATGAGTTCTGTGGCCCTATACTTAATATCGAATGAGAGAGAGAGAGAGACGCGCGCACACACCTCCCACCACCTCCTCATTTAAGAGTTCCTTATCCATCTCCGTTTGGTAGGGTGTGGCGTGTCCAATCCTCATCAGCCAGAACAATTGTCCCAACACCTACTTGAACCCATAGCTGTGAACTCAAATAGGAGAAATCTGCTTAAGAGTTGGACGAACTCTGATTTAGTTGCACCGCTTTGGTACCAGGTAAGTGTTATAAGACTCCTCTGCCTCTGTTTTGGCAGCCTGAATCCTTAAGCATGGACTGCTCACTTCCGCACTCTTGCCAACTGAGAACCTATGCATGGCTCAAAACAGCATTGTGCAATGTCTCCACTTCTGCCTAGATACACATTTCCTCCGTCTCACCCATCTGGCCGAGCATAGGAAACTGAACTGTCTCACGAATAAACGCAAGTAGAGTACATTCTGCCCCCCCCCTCCCTTTGTGATATAAACATTACTTGACTTATTTGTCACCTTCCCCGGTCTGAGGAGTTCATAAAACGGATTACCTTAAACACATGATTACTCCTTACACATACTTTGTCTCCAAGTCAGTACTCCCCTCGCCCCCCCCCCCGCCCCAGTTGATGCTTAATGTAGCCTTTTCTAGACAGCCTACTTCTGAAATACTGGACAACACCTCACCTCCATATGCACCGACCATCAAGGGATACATCCTAGTTTTTACATGACTGTTGCCATGTTCCTTAGTCCTGAAGATACTTATAAGGTGGTGCAATGAGATTTTTTGCTAAATCTAAATGGTTATTTTGAGCCTTAGCGGAACCGTGACCCTGTGTGGAATATGGGGTCATCTTCATCTGAAGTCTTTCCTTTATCTACAGGTACATTCACCCTGAGCTTGCCTCCAGAGGCTCATTGCCAGTTTATTTTTGCTGTCACTCTCTGCGGCGGATTCAGAATTGAGCACTGCTGTCATACATTGCAGTTTCTGAATATATAACTTTGGTCTGAGTAGAGCTCATAACCCGAACTTCCTGCTATAGTCTGGACTATGGACAAATGTTGCCCATCCCCTAATCCATAATTGCTTACCCAGTGGTGCAATGTAGTCTCGTTTAAAGCCCATCTTGGCTCTGAGGCATGCCATCACTCTGGTCCCCCTCATCTTGAGCATATTAAGGTCTGCAACTCTGTCAGATCTCCCACTTCGCAAACAGGGATTCACCTCAAACACACCAGCAAAACATCTCCCTTTATAGAGGGGAGTAAACCACTGGCATTCAGAGGATCTGGCAAAAACAGTACTCTTGTGGTTCCTGGAGAAAGGCTCGCCGCCTGTAATCTTGCTAAACTGACTTTCACTTTGTAGACCCACCAAATCTCTGCCTTCTGACAGACAGAACTACCATATCTGAACCAACAGACTTTCCTTCTGGTCACAGTTCCTGTGAGCAAAAAGCCTCTTAGTAGTACATTACAACCATGTTTTGGCTGAAACGCATGCTTCAGTCACAGTCACGACAGTTGACTCTTATTCAACTAATCACATACTCTGTGCACATATCCAAATCAAAAAGGCAGGGCTGTTCAATTTGTGAAGTAGTGATGTGCTCCTTTGCTTGCATTAATTATTTACAGTATAGTTCTCCCATGGATGATAGTTTTATGTTTCTGCCCTTGTACTGATTGCCTGGGCAATCCACAGTGTTTAGTTTTATGTTCCTCTTTAAACGCTGGCTGTTTGTGTGAGCAGAGAAAGTCAATGCTCACTTTGTGCACAGCACAAACAATCGGTCTAAGCAGAGGAGCACAAAACCTCACTTTGTCTCCAGAACCGAATCTGAAAAGTAGAGCTGTTTCAGTGTGGCACTTAGTTCAGTACGGTGTATGGGTAATGCGTGAGTCTTGAGTGCTCCTATTCTCATTGAATTACTTGTTGACTTCTTTATATTTCTGCTTGCCTTCCGCTAAATGTTAAAACTGTGGACCTCATTACGAGTTTGGCAGTGCTGTAAAAAGTGGTAGTAGTTCTGTTACTGCCACTTACTTGGCAGTAATGGAACTACTATTATTTTTACCACACCTCTGATTTTGAGTTTGGAGGAAAAGTGGAAGATTTATGGCCAGCAAAACTCTGGAGTTAAATCCTCAACTTTTCCTCCCAGAAAATCGCTGGATATAACACAGTAGAACTACCGCTTGCAGTCATTCTGCCAAGAATTCCCACTGAGTCCCGTGGACTCCAAAAACAAAGATTTACAATGCCCTTCCACCACTTGTAATCCCATGGTAAGACTGCGGGAGCGAGTGACGGTAACAGTAAATGAGTTTGGTGATAATTCGGCAGATTTGTCACCAAATTGCTGCCAAACATGTAATGAGGCAGTATGTGTGGAGTGTCTCTGCGTGAGAATTATTTTGGTTTTCTGTAGACCACCCTCTTTTATTTGCTCTGTTGATAACAAGCTACTCAAGCTCTTTCTTTGGTTAAAGACCGGTTTCCTGCTATCAGTTTGGTTCTCTGCATTCTATTCTCAATGTGCTCAGTGTGCATGTGCAGCATTAGGTCTAAGTGATGTAACATTCTGCTCATCAATTGTTTTTGTGCCACCCATAATGATGATGAATGCTTTGTACTTCATCTGTAGCGTTAGAAGTTCCTTTGAGAGATTTCGTTTTATTCCTTCCTGCAAAACCAAAAGGATGTGTGTCTTTTCTATGGAGGAAATAACCTTGTCTGACTTCACCTGTAATTATAATAGTTCTTTTATAACCCGCTAAATACCGACGAGTGCTCTCTAATCGTGGCATCGGGATTCAAACCTGTGTTGCGCTGCGTTTCTTGCTTCCAAGACAAACGCGTTGCACCTGAGCTATCCTTCCTCCCCCAACGCAAACCACCTTTGAAAAGATGGGCTACTTAGTTCAAACCTGCAGGACATCACTTGGATCAGACATCCTTTTATACCTAGTCAGTTGGCAGAGACTACTTCAATATTAAATAAGGTAGAGGAGGAAACCTATTTAGAATCTTCCCTACTTTTTTCTTTAGGATAATAAAGGATGCCAACCTTTACCTGCACTGTCCCCTGCTCCCTCCATATGTTAATGGAGAGAGCCCTACTCCTACCCTGTGGAATGCCACATAGCGTAGAAGAGACAGCTGTTGCACATAGAGTTCATTAATCACTGCCTGCCCATACTGGATTAGCTTTCTTGGAGAGTGAGTGAGTGAGAGTGAGTGAGATATATATGAGAGACCATTTTCAAAGATTGTGTGAGGTGTTTTATTCTGTCCGAAGGGGTGTGTTAGTGGCATCTCAACCAATGGTGGGATGTGTGACTGCATTTTAAGATTGTAGGGAACTGTGAGGATATGCAATCTCATCCTTGTCTCTCTCTCTCTCTCTCTCCCTCTCCAGGTACTTTAACGGGGGTCCCCCAGCGGAGACCGACTTTGGCGGGGATGTGAGTCAATATCTTTACTTCTTGTAACTACAGTGGGAGGGCTGTTCTTGAGGTCATATGCTGGGATTCACAGGCCGATGAGGACACTGACCAGGCATTACATGGCATAGGAATGGAAAGGAAATTGTGAGGCCAACTCTGGTTGGCTCTCGATGAACATGTAGCAAACTTTAATTTACCTGAAATCTGTTCCATGATGATAGTTTGCAAAATGGACTTCTGAAGGCACCTATAGGACACTGATGGTGATGTAAGACATTAGACACTGTGTCAGTATTTTATGACCATATTTAGTAAAGCGAGATGAAAGATGACTGTTGGTGTAGAAAGATGTAAGACCAGTCATGGTTACTAAAGGTAAATTTGAGTCAATGGCTGGCAATCCTATCTTGTGGTTCCTGGACTCCTATGCTTGTTTTGCACCCCTTCTGCTGTGCGCCACGCTCCACAAATCTTTGCTCATATGGCGCTCACATTGTTCCTGCTCCAGTGACCCTTACTACTTTTGTTTCTCTTTCAGTATGGTGGGACCCAGTACAGCCTTGTGGTCTTTAACACCGTGGACTGTGCTCCAGAATCATATGTGCAATGTCATGCCCCAACTAGCAGTGCCTATGAGTTTGTCATGTGGCTGGACAGCATCCAGTAAGTATGAAATACGACATAATGTATTCACTGGTGTTTCATCTTCAGTGCTCTGGTCCATTTTTTCTTTCGGCACCATCACCAATGCATAACCACATTGCTGAGGGTATTTACCTCTACTGCCACTGGAAAGGGTTCAATCATTCCTATGTTACATACTCTGATCTGAGATTGGGAGTGTGCATATCTGCTGCCCAGGGCTTGATCTGAAGGTCTTTGTGGTACCAAGGATAACTCCTTCTGTCCAATCTGGAGCTGTAAAGGTGTATGTAACCTTGGGGCTACCTTGGCTGCTAACTGCTAGGGACTGGAATGTTTGCGATCTGATAGATGGCCATTGGTGACAAAGTATTGCAACTCGACCTATCAATCGCGACTTGCTCGTGAAGATTGGTAAGAAATGCATTTAGATAGGACTCAAATGGTTTGCTAGGAAATGATCAAGCAGTGTGCCGGTTGTACTTTTATTTTGTATTGGAGTTTATTCTGATTGTAGTGCACAAAATAAATTTAGTAGAATTCTGCTCTATAAAGTGAAGAGCCAAATTATTACAGTCCAATTGTTATGACATTTAAGAGTACTGAAAGGCAGTCATTCCTACATGTCCTATATTGTTAGTGCGTTATGATGCACTTTGAACAGGCTTTGGCCTATCTTGTATTAAATCTTGAGACCGCATTTCCATCAGGATTATACTTATTATAAATTGTCGGGATGACCACCGAGATCAAAAGATTGGACAGAAGTTATGATCTTTTATGCAGTTTATTCTACAATGCAAAAACAGGTTTCCTGTGTTCCTGGGCGTCAAATACCAAAATAAAGAACAGTAAGGTCTCCGAAATAACTGCAGGCACCCTCCAAAGGTGCAACACCTTGGCTCCCGGAATTTCCATTCGTTTCTGCAACATTGAAGGTCTCTATGTTAGGGAGAATTCTCAGAAATGTGCCAATTCCCTACAACTTAGAGACCCCAAGCAATTTTGCTGGATTTTGAGGACTTGATTTTTTTTAACCCGGAGAGACCCTTTTCCCACTCTCCCATGTATTTTAATGTGAATTTTACCTCTGTGTTTCTTTCGGTTATGGAGTCTGACACACTCCATAGGCATCATCTTTTACATTGTGTCACACAGCACCTTCAGTGCAGTGGCACAGGGAAGTCTTTCAGATTTCCCCATGGTTTAAATTACTTTCTCTGGGATAAACTACTGTTTCCCATAGCAGTAAAGTGAAATTGACTTTACTTAGACCGAGCTCACACTCTCTTACAATAGATTGCTGGAGGGGTTACTTAGTATTCCCCTGTGTCTAGATCCTCATGTAACATTTTTTGTGTTACCCTTTCCCCACTGAATGGCTGGTGGCAGTGGTTTCATTTGAACTACCATGGTTTGCAGTTACGTGGGCTGTGTTCGCAGCTCCAGTAAAGCAACAGCGGGAGCCATCTTTTTCAAAATGGCGCAGTAGCCATCTTTTTACAAAATGGCGCAGTAGACATCTTTGACAAAATGGCCCTCTGTCTTCTTTTTTCACCATTTCTTTGTGGAAAGGTCCTTCTAGAGATTTTCTCTGCGCACCAAACTCCCTGTGCTTAGTCTCCTATGAGACCCAAATGCACTCTGTGGTGATTGGCTGACTGTCCGGCAAGGACAGCCACCCTGCTTGGTGAGTGACAGCTAGGTTGGAATGAATGGGAGAGAACTGAATAAAATGTGAGTCTTTTGGCTTGGAAGACAGAGTCGACCACTGGACAAAGCAACCGAAGAAGAACTTGAAGAGGACGCCTGCTGCAACTCCTGGACCGTTGGTTTGCCCGGTGAAGCCCTGCTGCTGTGCTGAAACTCCAAATTCGTATCGACAGAGAAGCCCCTGCAAGAACGACTTCTCCCTTTGAATTGCTGGGACCAATCAACTCCAAAGTAAGCCCGTCTGGACATCCATCTTGGAGCTGGTTGAATTTCCACAGAGTTGCTACTGGAAACCGTATAGCCAGGGACAGGAACACCAGATTGTGTGCGTTGAGTTTTTGGAACATCTTTCGGACTCCCAGGAAGTAGGACTGACCAAGCCTGAGCCCCCTCAACAGAGTTTGGGACCCCAGAAGCAAGGAAAGTCTACCTCAGCAGCCAGGAACCGCAGTGGTGCTATTTGCGGTAGACGCAAGGAGCTGAAACGCTAAACAGCCACTGAAAGTGAAGTTTGCCGGTTGCAAGTTTTGACCATCCATGTGCATAGCTGGAGGCCCCTGACGTCCTCCCTCTTGTCCCCACGACTGAGGCCAATGAACAGTGAGATCTGCACAGCTGCACAGGAGCAGAAGTCATCAGCTGCATCTTTTACTTCATTGCTAAGGTACTCTAAAACAAGTCTAAGAGAACTTACCTCTTGCTGTAGAAGTGCTTGTAACTTCCACAACTGACAAGTCTAATCAGCTTGTGGCCCTACATTTGATTCTTCTTTTCATCAAAGACTCATAAGAACATGTGCAAAGACTTTTCCATTTACTTACCAGAAGTGCTTCATCCTATAGAAGACTTTTGCCTATTGACTTTGGCTTAGCCTATTGAATCGTATGACTCTTAAGAGTATGTGAAAGTATTTGCCCTGCTTAAGAATATTTGTGATCTCTTCTGTTCTAATAACCTTTGCCTTTTACCAACTTTTAAGAGTATTCTAAATGCCATCAGTAAGATATGAATGTCCCCAGCACCCTTGTTATTGAAGTCACCTGAGGGTGTAGGTTGTGTTTGCGGGCCATCCCAAAAGGGTCTTTACAGATTCAGAAACTCAGTATTGAAGTGTATTTGTGTGTTACTATTATTTTGCTCCCTTCTGAAGAAGGTTTTATAACTGACTGATAAATTAATAATTGTTTATACAAGAAACCTTGAGTGTAAGAGTTTATTTGAATACCTGTAACTGTGAATCTTTGTGTAACTCCAATACAGCTCATGTTTCCCCTCTTGAGCTAAGCATGGCTGCACAGCACGCTACCAAAACTGCGTAGTACAAGCTTACACCAAAGGTTGGGTTGCCTATACCTGTAGTCAGAGTTGTTTGTAGTGTTCCCAGAGGGTACCGCATACAAACTTTGCTTAACACTCGGTGAGCAGGCTTTGTTTGGAAGATTCCAAATCCCTTACTCGGTTTTTCATTCCGAATACACAAAGTCTGTGTGCTGTCAATTCCAGGCCTGGATCTCGGCATAGGACTAAGTAGCTCGTCTTCATTGGGTATTATTACCCTGGTCTTCTGCTGGAGCGAGGTCTCAGGTTGGCAGAGTGCATATGGGAAGGGGTGGATTGTAGACCCGACACTCGCATCCTAATTGGTCTTATCCTCCTCTTGCCCACATTGTGTGCTCTAACCACCCTTCGCACCTTGTCATCTGGGTCAGAGCCTCTTCCCTAAACCTACCCGCTATGGTCTTTCTTCCTCTCTATAACCTTGGTTCTCTGTCCTGCTTCTTGCCATCCTAACTTCTTGGGGAAAATCTCCACCCCCCCATCCCCCTTCACTACTTCATCCTTCCTCTTTCCTCTTTTCCATTGATGTAAATACCACCCTTCCAGCCTCTACTACACATCCATCCTCCTGATTTTTATTTAAATTAAGTAATATTTTTTGATTATTTTTATTTACTTTTTGAATTTATTTTTGTATCATCCATCTCCTTGGCTCTGCCTCCTTCCTGGACTTCACCTCCTGCACTTGTTTAATCCGCTTATCCATTTTTGTTATTGAAAAGCTAGATAGATGTATCCCCTGCATAATATTAGAGGCCACTAGGCTAAACAAGGACTGGATTTAATAAATAAAGTGACAGAAAATTGCATAAAATGTCATCAGTGTGCTTCATATGTTTGTCAGACACAACATCATGATCATGTAAAACACACGTTTTATTGTAAAGTTGAACTGTAATTCACTATGTGTAATGTAGAATGAAGCTTTCAATGTTATGCATTCATAGTGTTCTAACTGATATTCATTACCAGGTGTATAATGTTTTGTGCCTGGGGGAAAAACAAATGTAAAAAAAAAAACACCTTTTGAAACCATGTTTTACTCTCCTCATTTGCCACTTTACAAATGGTTGTAATCACCAGCATTGGTGACACAGGCCCTTATCTGCGTTTATTTGGGCCTATTGCATGTCACCCCTCTGGGTTTATACACAGTGAGGGTGTTACCAACATTGAGTGGGAACCAGGGATACACAAACCTTTACGCAGGAAATGTTGCCGTCAGACTTTTTTTTAGCACTATGAAGACTCAATTTTGTATATTCAGGCCTCAGAACTTGCACTCCCCACTAGCCACTCGCTAGTGATCATTGACACTTGGTGAGGAAGACCCGGTGTGCTGTGTGATGCAGTAGAATTGAGAGATAAGTCACTTTTTATATCTGGCTAATAGCTTACCACCTGAAATATACATGTTATAATTAAAATATGGCCACTATGAATGTTATGCTTGTCATTTTAAATAACATTGGACTGTCATAAAGGCTTTAAAATGTACTAAAATAAGAGATGCTCATATTGAAATACTATTTGTTTATTTAATGAAGCGCATAAATAGCTATACAAAATAATTTCCAAATCTAAGCAAACCAATACAAATAATATTGTATTGTTACAAACAGAACAATGTAAACCAATTTCAGGTAAACAAGAGAAAAGAAGTGAGAAGAAACATAATACATCTTAATTCATTACAGAAACACTTCAAATACATTTTACAGCACAGATGTTAAAAATCTAAAGGGTACAAGTGAAATTGCATCAAATTGATTTGGCTTCATTAATGTATAATACTTGACTTCCAGCTGCATATTGCTCAGCAAATTGGAGTATAGTCTCAAGAAGAAGACTTAAGACTTTTTATGTGGTTCGACTAGAGTGTGTTGGTGTCTAAAAAAAAAAAAAGAAAAAAATATAAGAAAAGAGGAATGGCTTCATCATAACCGAAGCTGAACCAACAAAGGGATCTCTGCACATCACTTATACGCCGAAATAAGTCAAGCTATCAAAATATGTGATAACTCGATAGCATTCTCTGCCCAACATAACACAAACTGCACACATTCTAAGGAGGCTGAGGATTTTTTTTATTCTCTTATAGCAGATTCATTTTTATTTTGCTCTAGGACACAATTCCCCTTTTGGAGATTCTGCTATTCCATTTTATGTGACTCCTAAACATTTTGCTTTTTTACTCTTTGGTGTTTAGGTTATCCGACAAATTCTGAGTATAAGGGACTTGTACTGACGTACCCTTGCCATTGCAACCCTTTTTGAGTATATGGTCCTGTAGTAGCCCATATGGTTATTAGAGAATGGGTGTTTTTAAGCATTTGGTCCTAGTGTGATGATATCCTCCTACGTGGGTTATCAAGAGAGGAGACTAGTTACTTCTGCAATTTTTAGCTTCACCAGGGGTGTAGCCCGATTTACTGCATTAGTAACCCAAGGTAGCCTTTTGTTAGCCAACGGGATATTCATGTATTTTTTTCCATGTCCTGCTCTTTGGATTTCGGATTGTTCCTTTGTTTTGGGGAAACGAGACTGTGCTAAAATGGCCGTTGAGCAAAAGCGCTGTACCCAAGTGTCTTCTCTCTAGTACCCCCGGGGACAAACAAATCGATGCAGACACGATACTCAAAGGCAGACACCTATACAAAAACAGATGAATAGATGGATGGAGAGATAGAGAGATAGGCAGGGAAACTGATAGGCAGACCTATACCCTGAGTCACTCAAAGACAAACACACACCGATGCAGGCTGAACGATACCCAAAGATGGTCCTCCCCAGACAGGCACATAGTTTAACACCCAAAGACAGACAACTACGCATGACAGACGTGTAGAAATGTATGTAATACTTGCTATACAAACATTCAGAAAACCTTTCCCCTTCAAATATACATTTTACATTACATTTGTATAAATATATGAAGGATACCCAACAGGTTCACTTTACAATGTACATTTTATTATAAACTACAATTGTTACGACCATTACTCAAGTAAAAATGTAATAATTATGTTACAAGAATTTAACACTTTAAGATCTAAAAATAGCAGCACGTTCAGTCTCACCACAAATTCTTGTAGCTGTCTCGTACTGTATGTGTATTTGGAACGTATAAATTAAAATACGAACAAATGTCCGATAGAAAAAAGACTGACTTACAGATGCACACCCAATGACTGATCAGTAGAAACTCATGGATATATAGACACCCACCCATAGACAGAGGGTGTAGATAAATAGACACAGACAGATGAATAGATAGGGCTCTCAGTTAGGCCAGCCATAAAAATGTCTGGAATAGGATTTACGAACATACCAACCTATGAATGAAAACCTTTTCAAACCCATTTTTAAAGTTTTACTTTCCTTTTGTGAATGGTGCATCAGTGTACATACAAGCCATGTTCACTTTGTGTTCAATTTTATCATTTACCATGAACTACAATTACACATACAATTGTTGTGAAAAATGACTTCTAAGAAATAACAAGCATTGGCAAAGCCAATATTTTTGGCATTTGCAGTTGTTAGTTCACAAAGAAATGGCATGTAGATTCAATTACTAGGACTGTTTGCTAGTGTTAAAATGTATAAAGACAAGCATTGGCAAAGCCAATACTTTTGCAGTTGCTAATTGTCAAATGGTTATTGCTTCAAGTTCTATGAGCAATTACACATGTTAAAATTTACGAATGAGCAAGCATTGCCAAAGCAAATAGTATGAGAAATTCCAATTATGAAAAAGTGAGTCAGAAGGATTTCAAATAGAAATAAAATTGAGACTTTGCGTTGTTACTAATTAATTAAAAAGCAACGTATACAAATGTTACATGTAGCAATGTTAAGGTTAAACATATTATCAAATGCATAGTAACATTAACTGTAAAACTAGAATGAAAACTACATTAACAACATTATTAGAATCTAACTTGCCCTCACTAGTAACAACTAGAAAAGTGACATCCCAGAAATATTTCTTTAGAACACACATATGAATCATGCAGTGCATTTAAAAAAACTGAATCACATTACCATGTAACCTAACCTAAGTGTACATAATATACAGCTTGTTTCAAATTACCTTGAAACTCACACCCTTTCATTATATTGTAAAAGCGTGCACCTACAGTGGCAACTAATGGCATATTTTTTCAACACAAACAAACAATTATCAACATCACAAGTCACATTATCCTCTTCATGGCACTTTTCATAACAAAGTTCAAGTAACATTCACCACCCAAGTACAAACCAGTATATAAATGGCAATATACAACCAAAACATTATTAACTCATTAACACAGGCCCACACCATGACCAAATCAAAATGGAGGTTGTGTTAAGGCTTCAAAAATGTTGGTTTTATGTTTGGGTTTAATGGTAATGTTATTTTTATGTGGAATAATGGGGTTAACCTTGGTGTTGATATTTCTAATGCTTTTAGACTTTCCTTTTTAGTTAGATAATAACCTTAACTTTAATTTGAAATTCTATTTTCTCGTGTGTGCGTGTGGGTGTGGTGTGTCACTCTGGTGAGGGATGTCAAGCCATCTTTCCCAACGACAAAATACGTTTCCAACTGAAAGGTGGACAAAATTCTCCAAAGTGGTTGCTGTGGCTTAGCATTTGAGTTTGTAGGCTGTAGTGAAGTGTAATAGTTATGCCCCACAGAATACGATGCACTTGTATACTGAAAATGTACACTTTACTATGAAATGACACAAGTAGTAACTATAAGATCTAATAAGTACACAAGCTAAACATAACGCATGTTAACACGGTGCATGGATAAAAACAGGAAAGGGCCATACGAGACCCTCCCCGCTCCTAAGTTAAATAAATGCCTGCTACCTGCTTGTAAGCACACTATATATTAGGGTAAAAGGTGGGGAGAAAATTACACCCTCTACAGCAGTAAAACACATTTACAGAGCCATATTCAGGACTAAAATGCCTACATGTGAATAGTCGTAGTAATTCTCCACACATGTATTACATAGTCAAAATAATAATACAAACCTGCACCATATACAACATGTAGCACCATCCTCGAGGGAGTGACGGCCACCAAAGGTTAGTATGAAATTAGTCTTGCAATACCAAGCCTATTACCGTCTCGTTACACTCCTAGAAATTAAATACAAACGTCACCAGTAATGATATATAATAACATAGTAAATTTCATTAGGAAGGAGTGTGATGCACTCCTTTTCAGAAATGCATAGTAAATCAGTGGTCCATGCCTAAAGAACCTTCCAAAGTAAGTCACCTGTATTGTATTGCGTTGTATGGGATTTGTAGAGCTCAACCAAAGACCCGAAGGTGCTTCAGTTGAGTTTAAAAGTTGTAGAAAAGTTTACCCCTAGGAAGGAACAGGACATACTAAATTGGCAAATAGGTGTGAATAGGAGAATGTTGGGTAAGCCTGAGTTCTAACCCTCATGTGGAGAAAAGTGCAAATGACATCAGAGGAGACTGTGAGGAATTAATCCCCTCTCCAAAAGGGAGCCACCCCCTTTGGGACTCGGGAGGTGAACCTGCTAAGTGTAATCCTGTGGACAGGGCAAGCAGGATCTCACTATGGTTGACCCACCCCCAACCTTAGAGGACCGGCAATCCTTAAGGCTATGTTAACCTCCCTTCTCTCGGGAATCTAATAGTTTTGTTGGTTATATGGGAGAAAACTTGTAAAATGACTTGCCAACCCCTACATCAATGGGCAGCATGGTTTCCGACCCTTTTCAAGCACTGGAGAATGGGAGATAAGCCCACTCACTCGTTGCTTGGAGGATACAACCCAATCCGCATTGAACCTAGAGAGGAGAGAAGCCAGTGGAGCTGCACTGGAGTAGAGGCCTCTTCCTGTGAGGTGTGGCAGGAAGAAGCCCACAGAGCACTCAGCAATTTTGCCACGGTCAGGATGAGAGAACCCAGACCAATGAGTCTCTCGCATTGGAGAACACAGGAGCAGCGTAGAAGTGGTGCATGTGAAACTGACGCCGAAGTCCCGCACAAAGACAGTGGGAAGGCTCAATCCAGCGTGGAACATCTGTTGGAAGCCGGAAGTAATAAACTGCGTCCGCCTACGTGAATGTCTTCTTGGAAGATCACTGCACATGAGACTGAAGGTAAGGTATGCAGCCGCTCCAGGGAGCTGGGAGGAGGGTGGAAAGGCCAAACTGGACCCCCGGGCTGGGTGAGAGCCACCAGACCCCGGGGTCGGGTGAGAGCCAGGGTAACCAAAATCTGACCCCAAAGCGGGCTGAGGGAAAACAAACCAACAAACCGCAAGGTGGCGTGTCCGAAGACCTCAGGTTCTGGTAAAATCCAGGAGGTAGCTGAGTGGGGAAAGACACCACGGAATTCCCCGGTCGGAAAGCACAAGAAGAGACTTGCCTCATGTGAATATATGAATCGGGTGGGGGGGATCCTAATGGTGGATGACGGCCCTAGACTGAGACAAAGTGTCTGGCAATCCTGGGAAAAAGAGAGACTAACCAAAGACTGATCTGCAACCCTAGGAGGGTAAGGTGGAAGAGACATTTGGTTCCTTAGCTTGAACTGTGCAACGGGCCAAGAAACCCCTTTCTGATTAGATGTTAGGGTGGGGTCATTAACCAGCCACCATTCTATTGTTTGGGCAAAAGGCCCTTTAGTTTACCTTTTGTCAAAGTTGGGTTCTTTTTTAGTTTACGAGCACACTTTTAGACCCCTTTCTTTTCTTTAAGAGTAGGGCTGAGAAACCATGATCAAATAAAGAACTACTTTACCCAAAATACCACCTTGTCCGTCTGCTGATTCTGACTTGCTACAAGACCCTCTCAAATAGTTTACTTTCTTGTTGGGAGACCCAGAAGCCACAGCTATTTAAAGTCAATCGCATCGTAGAAGAATAACCATTGACTAGTCCGGTGGATTGGTGAACAATTTATTCGTAAAGCAGGCAGCAGGACAGCACAAACCAATGACAGTAAAAAACCTTGATGCAATTGAGACCCCCTCCCTCTGTGCTCCGTTCTCTTATACCCAAAGGAACACATGCATTTCAATGGATAGGGTGGTCCAGGCAGGGCAAGCGATCCTACAGAAACAATGTTACAAGCGGGGAATAAAGTCTTTGGTGCCAGCTACGTTCTTACATGTTAATACAGTGTTATCAGGGAGGACAGACCTACATGGTACATTGACACAGGGTTGTCTTTGAGACTTCCCACTGACTCAATTTTTCTGGGGCTGACTACTGTCCCCAAGAAACAGGTAAAGTTGTCATTTACTTTATGTAGTCCTTTAAAACTACATACCCATTACACCCCATCTTACATGGAGTACTGGAAAGGGTTAATTCCTATCCCTTTTTGTCTGCGACTCTCTGAGCTTTGTTTTGCTTTTTTAACATTTAGACTTGGCTGGTGGCAGTGGTATCTACCCTAACATTTCTACCGCGATTATACTATATAAACGTGGTATTGTTCCTGGCTATTATATTAGCCTTGAACATAAACCCGCTTGACCGAATACTCTTTCTTTTGGCTCCGGTCGGGTTTATTCGCCATTTCTTTTTGTTAAAGTCCTTCTTGTGTTTTACTTTGCATGGCAAACCAGGTTTGCCTTCTTTGTTCACCGTCTTTTGACGGGCTGCAAAGAAGACCTCCTCTTGGCGCCTGGGTGTCTAGGTGGGCTGTGTGTGAGGGAGGGGTGTAGTCACCCCCTGCACAGGGTATCCTAGGAAACCCAAGTCGAACTTTCCAATGATTGGCTGAGGTGGTTGTCCGGGCCGGTCAACCCCCCCCTCCCGCTGCGTGATTGACAGCCAGGCTGTGTGAATGGGGGATTTTCGCAATAAAAGGCAGGACTCTTGGGCTGGAAGTCGGAGTCGCCACTGGAACTACAAGGAACCGAAGAGAAGCTGAGAAGAAGAGGGCTGCTGCAACTACCGAGTCCCAGTGAAGCCCTGCTGCAGTCCTGAGCTATCTATCCTTCAACGACCAGAGAAGATCCAGTCCGGAGTCTTCTTCCCTTGAGACTGGTGGGGTCAACCAGCTCATCTTACACAGCCAGAGGATCCTCCTTCGTGGTCGAAATCGGTGCACCCTGCTGTAGTGGTCCGGATAGCCATCTGAAGAGCCTCTCCTGTTTTAAAGGAGCGCACCTTTTTATTCACTGTCGCTGCTGCTGGCCTCATCCCTGGGTAGTGCAGCTCACTCCAGGCATCCTCCTTGTCCCCACGACAGAAGCCCCAGGAACTGAGAGTCTGCGGGAAACTACCAGGAACAACTTCCGTGGCACCAGCTTCTCCAAAGAATAAGGTACTGAGTCCAGCTTCGAGGAACTAGGGTGAACCCTTGTCTCCTCATCCAACACTTGCCCTTGTCTTCCTTCCCTCTTATAACTTTTGCTCCCTCTGTTGACAATATCCAAGTACTCCTGGCAACGTTGAATCTTGAACAGGAACCGGTTCTACTTGACACTGGCGCAGGCCTATTGACTTTTATTTTCCGATCAGCAAGTTTTCTCTGATTCTGTCTGCCTTGACAAAAGTATTGCCTATGTTTTTTGCCCCTAACTCTCTTTTGTTAACTCGGGTGCTAAGTGTGTTTTTACCCCGGTAACATTTCTTTCCGCAGATACGTGTATCTTTAGTAAGACCGAACTGTCATTACTGTCAAAAAGTGTTCACATATGTATTCCCGGTAACGTCTTTTGTTTCACAACACCGGTCCGTCAAATCATCAGGTACTTACCTTGAGTTGTTCTGCACAAAGAGAATTGGTTGTGTGTAGTGTATTTTATGTGTGTTTTTTCTTTAAATCTAATAGAAGTGAAGTGTTTTGCAAACAGATGGTTTAAAAATAAATGTACTTATATTTTTTACCTGAAACCTTGAGTCAGTGTTTGCTAGAGTCACAGTAATTGTGGTCACTTTGTGTAATCTCTGCTACTGCTCATATACTCTTGAGATAAGCCTGGCTGCTTCGCTACTGCTTCCACTTTAACAGTGTAGTACAGTCTTGTACCAAAGGTGAGCTTGTATTACCACTTGTAGTCTTAATTGTGTGTAATGGTCCCTAAGGGCACTGCACAGGATTCTGCCTAACAATCTGCTAAAGCCGCTTTTCCTTAGAAAGCAGGAGCCTGAAACGCACGAACATTTGCCAAAAAGAAACCCGCCAGAAGCGAGAGATGTGAAGGTGAACATAACACACTAGGCTAAGAGCCTTCATCACAAGGACATGCACACTAAAACCTAAAGCCTCACCTTGCACGGGCAAGAAACAGTGTGTAAACATGACAGTTGGCAGCGCCTATTCAGTATTTTAATGTCTAGGGAGTACACAACATTTTCAATTCCAAACTTTCCCCCAAAATTCCCCCCTATGGAGACCTTCACTCCAGTCTCATTCCATACATCTTTAAGGGAACAAACATCACATCCAGGCATGTTACAACAGTATTCCTTCAGAAATGTTGGGTAGATTTTTATTTTTATGTGAAATCTACTTCACATGTGAGTCCCTCAGCACTTTTTGCTGGACTACTGGGTTTTTGGTCTGCTCATCCGAGTGAGTGGAACCCTTTTCCACACTCGCTCATCCTTTTACCCTATTTTTTTGGATCCTTTTTGTATTTCTTTTTATACCTTTTTTCTTGGAGTAATGCTTTCTTCCAAATTATGTGGCAACTGTCATTGACTTTTGCAGCACGCCGCGCTCTCTGTGCATTGTTGTTGGGAGCCCCTTGGGCTTCCCTTTTTAATTTCTGTTATTTCCTTTGTGGGAACACATGTTCCAAAGGGCAGGGGGATATTAATTATCATCTTTTCTATTGTGAGATCAGCAGACCCCACCTTGTGTGGAATGCTGAGGGGTTACACTGTATCCCCTTTTTCACTGCTCCTGTAACCCCTTTGGTTACATTGATACGCTAATCTGAATGGCTGGTGGCAGTGGTTTTATCCTACCTACTTTTGTGAAATGTTTACTCCCAGGCTGTACTCGCAGCCACTCTAGTGCACAGACTGTCACCATTGACCCAAACTGGTGTCAGTGTTCTTTTATCACCAATTCAAGATGGCTTGACCCTTCCTAGTCCTTCTGCCGTGCACGGTGGGGGAGGTCCTGGTTTGTTTTTTGTCTTTTTTTTATTATTTTTTTTAACCTTTTATTATTGCTTGACAAGGTCACAGGGACATTGTAACAGAGCAAGAAGCTCATTGAATCAGCGAATACAGTAGTGATATTAGAAACATAACATCTCAAGTCAGTAGGAGTTAAGAGCGGACACTGATCGGACGGTTCCGGGAGGCCTCTGTAATCATTGAGGAGTTCTCGGGGCCCGAAGGTACAGGGAATGTGGGATCATCATCTCCAATGTCTGTTAATGACTGCAGATATGCCCGGAAGGGTGGCCATATATCTCGGGGCATGCAGCCAGAGGGCTGCAAGGAAATCAACTCTCCTCAGTGTCAGATGAACAGGTGACACCCCGAAGCCACTGCTCCAGGGTAGGGCCAGCCGGGCAGAGCCAAAGGAGAAAAATGTGGCGTGCAGCTAGAAGCATACAGATACTAGCCAACCGGAGACCCCCTCCCCCGGAGTATAGGGAAGCCATGCAGCAAGAAGTTTTCAGGGTCCGGAGCGTTAAATCTGTCAAGCATCACAGAAACAGCCATACAGACACCAGCCCAATATTCAGATATTTTAGAGAAAGACCAGACCATGTGAAAGTAGCATGCATCCTCAGCATGGCACCTGGGGCAGGGGGAATGATCCCGGGTCATGGTATGGAATCTGGCAGGGGTGTAATGAACCCTATGTAGTAGCTTAAATTGGATTAGGGGATATCTGGCATTCAGGGACACCTCCCAGGATCATCTACACATGACCTCCCACCTTTCATCAGATATATGGGTGCCTAGGTCCCTACCCCAAGTCTCAGGTAGCCCTGCAAGGGGCTTATTAATTCACTCTTGGAGCTGCTTGTACATCGCAGAAAATGCTCCAGCAATTACAGTGGATCTAGTCACCAGTGTAAATAATGGTTAATCTGGGGGCTGCACAGGAAACCCAGGCCATGCATCTCTAACAGCACGTCGCAGTCCAGCATACTGCAGCCATCCGGAGGACAGCCTCTTCAGAGGCCCGCGGACCTCAGGCCTGCTCACAAATGTCGCCTGTGTGTACATGCCTCCAAGGGAAGAGTAGCCGATAGCCACCCATTTAACCACTGCAGCCTTACTAATCTTGAGGAAGCAAGGGATGTAGTTCCACAATGGGAAGTCCCTGTGGACTTCGTATTTTGTCCCAGGCTAAAGCCGTAATGGCAGCTGGGCTGGGCAGTTCCGGGTCTCTCCACAGGGGCAGAAGGATCAACGAGCGGCGTGCTCTAGGCTTGGAGGCGAGGCGCTCAATCTACACATGGAGGGGGTTAGGGGATGTGTGGACCGTCTGCAACCCAGTAGGCCACGTAGTGAGCTTGTGCTGCAAGCCAGTAGATCTCGAAGTCTGGTACTGCAAGGCCACCCTGACGAGGAGATCGAATAGTAGACCACCACTTTAATCTCACCGCGCCAGAGTGCCATAAGAACCTATTATTAATAATGGTTTTAAGCTCAGCAAATAGCGCCACCCCGGCCAGAGGGGGGCGTTCAGAAAGCAGTATAATAATTGGGGCAGCACAATCATCTTAAGGGCAACCATGCCCAAAATGGTGATAGGTAGAGTAGCTCAAGAACGCAGTTTGGACCTAAGCCAGTGTAAATGGGTCCCAAAGTTCTGGTCATGTAGTGTGTCCTGGCGTCTTGTAATCGTGACTCTGAGATTTTATTTGAGGGGCCCCAAGTGAGTCCCATAGAGTCCGACGGGGCTGTTGTCGAGTCAGTCAAGGGGAAGAGCTTCGATTTGGTACGGTGGAGAACGGATAAGAAGCCAAACTGGGAGACATCCATCGGGACCGGTTCAAGGTTCCGATCGGGATCCCAGACCAAGAGCAATGCGTCATCCACATAAAGAGAAATAATCTCAGGGGATCCAGACAGGCGCACCACCCTATGTGTATTCTTGTGCCTTAGCAACTCTGCCAGAGGTTCCATAACTATGGCAAAAATAAGTGGGGAGAAGGGGCACCGCTGCCTGGTCACTCTGCAAATGTCGAACGACCGGGAGAGGCGGCCATTCGTACACACGCTGGCCACGGGGTGGGAGTATAACCGCTTTATCCAGGAAACAAAGCGAGGACCAAAGTTGCCCCTCTCCAGGACCGCCTAGAGGAAGCACCAGGGGACTGAATCGCATGCCTTCTGAACATCGAGCACCACAGCAACGGCCTGAGCATCCGGGGAAATCTGAGACAGGACATTGAACAATCGTCGAAGGTTGAGGGCAGTAGGGCAGCCACAGACAAATCCACATGAGTCGGAGTGGATTAAATGTACCATATATGGGGCGAGGTGCAGGGCGAGCACCTTAG
Source organism: Ambystoma mexicanum (assembly GCF_040938575.1). Lineage (NCBI taxonomy): Eukaryota > Metazoa > Chordata > Amphibia > Caudata > Ambystomatidae > Ambystoma > Ambystoma mexicanum. The sequence continues at coordinate 1,291,859,292 of NC_090921.1, forward strand.
CAAAGATCTTAATGTCGCAATTAATCAGGGACCGAGGGCGATAGGAACCACACTGTGCGGCAGGCTTACCAGGCTTATGAAGGACCATTAACACAGCCTCTCTAAGGGTCGGGGGAAGAACCCTGCTATTACACGATTCGTCCCACAGGGCCACCAGGCGGGGGGTGAGTAGGGATTTGTAACACTTGTAGAAGTCGATAGTAAGTCCATCTGGGCCAGGAGCCTTATTGGAGGGTAGCACGCCAATGGCACAAGCAATATCCTTGCACTCCATAGGGCGATCGAGAGCATCACGAGTTTCATCAGACAGCATGGACAGAGGTATGTCATCTAAGAATATATTAATTGTGGCCAGTGAGGCCTCATCACAATTAGTATACAGTGAAATGTACTGAACACCTCATTGACGTTGCTCTCTGAATGGACCATCAATCCGTCGGGATCCTCAATAAAGGGAATATGTCGCCCTCCGGACTCCTGACATACCAACCTGGCCAAAAGCCTTCCTGGCGTTCGCCTTCCCCATACTGCCTGGCGGTAACCGGGCCATGCAGGAACTTGAGCTTCCTATCAGCAACCAATCTGAGCCCCTCGAGAGCCTCCCTGATTGACCCCGTTGTCACGGCCGTGGGAACTAGGGCATATGCCCCTTCCAATAGCCTAAGAGTGTATTCTCGTCTCCGGAGATCCCTACATATCGCCCCAAGGATGCCAGATTCTTTTGCCAGGGCTATACTCTGAATGCATGCCTTGAACGCAGCCCAGAGAACAGCCAGGGAGCCCACAGTACCAGTGTTGATAGCGAAGTAGTCTTTGACAGCCTCTCCTAGTTCGGACCTGAATATTGGATCTGACATTGCTTGGGGTTTAAGCCTCCAGGGGCCCCTGTGGGTCGATCGCTCGTGCCAGGTTAGAGTCAAGGTGATCGGCGAGTGGTTGGAATAAGTCCTAGGAAGTATATCTGCACTAGTCATGCGATTGATTAGCATCCCTGACATTAACCAAATGTCGATTCTGGAATGCGAATCATGGACAGAAGAATAAAAGGTGTAACCTCGGGACTGGGGGTTGAGAAGTCTCCAGGAATCTACCCAACCAAGTTCAGGCTGTCCATCAAGGACGGCACGGGCAGCCCTAGAAAGGAGGCGAGCCCTGCTCCCAGACCTGTCCACTTGCAAGTCTAGTACTGTGTTAAAACTGCCTCCCCAAAGGATAGGGATCAGACGGTATTGTCCCAGTATATCCATTACCAGTTTGTAAAAGTCAGGGTCATCTATGTTGGGCCTGTATATGTTAAGGTGAAGCACCCCCAAACCGGCCAGCACTCTCTGTAGAAGTGCATACCGTCCCAGGGGATCTATGTGGTTATTCTTAGGACTGTATGGTATCGACGTGTGGATCAGTGTCATCACCACTCTACTCTGGGTGGACTATTGAGTATAATAGCATTGCGGGCCCCACCCAAACCTCTTACGTACCGCAACCTGAGTGTGTTTCCTGTAAGAAAAGGACCTGGGCTTTGTGTTGCTCTACGTATAACTGGAATCTTTGCATTTTAGGGTAGCCGTTCAGCCCTCTAACATTCCAGCTCATACATCTCAAACTGTCAACCGCCATCAAACTCAGAGATAACTAAATGAGTGCAGCCTGCGAAAGAGCTGCCACATTTTCTCACATAAGAACATTGAACAATGTTGCCTCTGTCTGAGAGCCATGTAACCCATGTCAACCATTTTCTAAAACCAACAATCCCAACACTAACCCCCCCAACCCCTGCCCAACCAGGAGGGTGAAAACCCCTGAACAGCAAACCCCAATAAATTGTAACTTAGCATGGGACGGGCGTGATACCGCCTAGCAGCCTGTCATACACCACCACAGTGATCAATCTCACAAATGAATAGGCTCATAGGAAGAAGACTATGCAACATTAAGTATATAGATGAGCCACCAAGGCCAATAGAGAACATCGTAATGCACAGAGCATCGAGAACCAGATAACGGGACAGCAAGGAGAATGACTTGAGTGCAAGCAGTGTCACCCAGGAAAGTGCTTGTCAATGAATTTCATCGCCTCCTCTGGGATCGTGAAGAAGGCCTTATCTGAGTGCTCTAAAGAGAGTTTGGCAGGAAAAAACAGAGTAGTGGACCGCAAGGTCCCGATGCCGCCTCTTCACCGCCAGGGAGGATTTGCTTTCTTGTTGAACTGCTACGGAGAAGTCGGGATATAAGTGGAATTTATTCGAACCAAGCACTAACTCGCCCTTGGCTCTGGCAGCCCACAACAACATATCCCTGTCACAGTAATTAAAGACCCTGGCAATAATAGGGCGGGGCCCTATGCTTAGGCTTCATCATCGGGGTGCGATGGGCTCGCTCCACTGCAAATTGAGGAGATAGAAGGGCACGTTCCACAAAATCTTCTATGGGGCCAATTGCTTTGCGCCTATACCTGGACTCCAAGTCATCATTCTTCTTCTCAATCTCCCGAACCTGTTTAGTGAGCACCGGTAGGTCGGACCACAGCGAGGTGATAGCATCCTCTGTCACCCCAACCATGGGCTCAACCTCAGTGATACAGGTGTTGGTTTTCTCCATACGGGCCTTTTATAGTGCTGATCGTGGCACTCATATCGTTCAATTTGGTGTTGACGGTTGTGAGCCCCTTCGGCATGAAGTCCATCATCTTCTGCATCTTCAAGGGCTCTCGATCGCCCACAGGGGTAGGGGTAGATGCTGACTCACCGGGGTCCCCTGGGTCCCTGGGCAGGGACTTTAGCAAACATGTTCATGGAGCTTTGTTTGTTGCCTCCTCCCTTAGTCATTGTAGAGCCTCTAGCAGAGAGTTATGAGAGAGCAAAGTAAAGTACACCGGAGATGGCTCTAATAGAGGAAAGGGTAGGGAACAGCGGGCTGAGAGTGTAGATGTTGAGCACACCTCATACGTAGCCCCGGACAGACAGCCAAAGCAACGCAGAGCTGGAAACAGGTTACTGTACAGCAGTGACCTCGGATAACAGCAGGTCAACGCAGTAGAAGGGTAGTAAGGGTTCTGTACAGTATGAGTGGAGGCAAAGTCAGGCATAGCACCTACCAGGAGCCCAGTACCAAGGAGGCCTCTGCAAGTGATATTGGAACAGGCGATGTAGCAGAGGACCAGTTAGGAGGATTGAGGGGGGGCGAAATGAGCACCAGTCAGGGCAGGCGGAGCAAGGAGGCACACAACACACCAACTTGGACTCCTGAAGTAGCTCCGCAGCTGATCTATGTTTTACAAGTTTAGGGGTCCAAGGATGACAAGAACGCTCAGGTGGCAGGGTGAATCAAGCTGTTGGTGACAGGTGTGGTCCAAGATCATATAGCCCTGCAACACCCTGGAGCTACAGTTATGGTGCTGCACAACAGTGGGAAGAGGTCAACCGTGCAGCTACTAGGATAGTGTCAACCTGGAGGGAGGTAGTTAGCTGGTGGTCAGGTCACAGTCACGCACCATCAATAGAAGGCTGGCCGAGCCACTGTTCAGAGATTCAGCGGTGGGGGGTGGGGTCCATCAGGTATGGAATGCATGGCCCATCAGGGCAACAGGGCAGAGAGTATGGAGAGCAGTCATGTGAGGGATAATCACCAGCAAGTAGTGTGGTGCTTGGGAGCGGGATAGAAGGCTGCCCAGATGTCGAAAAGCTGAGGCCACTCCCCGCTGTAGTGGGGGCTCAGTGGGGAGTTGGAGCCACTCACATTGGCTCAGGGAGCTCCCTGCAACAGTGGCATACAGCAGGGTCCCCCTGCGCCCCTGACAACTCACCCGAAGGCGTACGGACGTTGAGGACCAACAGGCTCCAGCCTCGAGCATGACGGCCCGCTAACCACAGTGCACATGGCCCCTGCGAGCTAGGGCTGCCCAGGAGGGGGTCCACTGGTTAGGGTGAACACGCAGCGACCACGGCGCGGAGCGTGGGAAGGCGGGACTGCTGATGTCGGAGATCAACAGGGCCTCTCCACGCAGTCCCCCCGCCGAGGGAGGACAGAACCGGGTGGCGGTATTGACAGAGCGGAACCGTCGTAGCCTCGGGCGGGCCACCGGAAGGAGCCAAGGCTAGCAGGACTGCCCAATATGTGTATCCAGTTGAAAGCGGTTGTGTCGCACCTCCTGAGGCCAGTCGGGCGGGAAGGGCAGCAGCCTTCACATGCCGCAGGTAGGAAGAGTCCGCTGGGCAGGGTAACACAGCAGCAATGTTCCCCAAAGTTGGTCCGCTCCAAGCCGATGTCCTCCGCAAGCCTCGGCAGCCATGGACGTGTACAAAAGTGCCTGCAAGGCTACGTAATCCGTGGTGGTGGAACGACGGGCTGCAGAGCCGCTCGTTCACGCGGCCATCTTCAAGCGCGGCCAACAGCGCCCCCTTGTCTTTTGTCTTTGACGGGATTCCTTTGTGAAGCCCACTAAGGCGTCCCTATCTGTGAAGACAGTAAACGGGGGAGGACTCCGAAAATTGCTGTTCTTTGTCTTTTGCTGTCTGCCTGGAACCAGTTTCAACTGGGAAACTGGCTATCCTGAAGCAGCAGTCACCACCCACAATTTTAATGGTGGATGGGCGCTGATTGGCTCGGTTCCTGCATAAGCGACATGGATCCTGAGGCTGATGAACATCTGACCACTGGAACAGAAGAAACAACGAGGTAGAAGAGAGATGCCGGCAGCCCCTTCCAGGCGACCCGAGAACTTCTGTGTAACCGCTGCTGTGGAACTTTCCCTAACCCCATTCTTCCAAATGTTGGGAGAAATCTGAAGAAGACTCCCCACCCTTAGGCTGGTGGGACCAATCAGTCTTGAGACGACCTGCATTTATGCCATCCCACTACGAGCTGTGACCTTCACGGGCTGCACACCGCCAATACCCTGGGACTTGTGGCCATTGTGCAGTGCATCGCCTTCCAAAGATTAAATCTTCCCGAAACTTTGGTGTACTCTTTCCGGACCTCCACAGTAATTCCACTCCTTAAGTCCCCTCACGAGCGATGGACTGAGAAAGCAAGATAAGCAAGACAAATGAACTGGGCAGTAACCGTTCTTGACTGCTGCTTTGAAAATGGTGCCAAAATCGGAGCCACAAAGAATCCTTTGCAGAGAGCCTCGTCACTTGTCTGTTGCTGCAAGATCCATTCCAGTGTGTGTCTGCCTGACCAAGAATCTGGTGATCAGGTCTGCTGCTGTATCATGGAGGCGTTGTGCTGCATCCTCTTCACTGCTAAGGTACTGTGAGACTCTTGGTTGAACTTATGAGCTGCTTTGCTGCTTATGTGTTGCTGGAATGCTGGTTTGTGTGTTTTGGAGTTCTCCCATACACGTTCACCCAGGCCTAACGCCTGTGTGCCTTCAGGGGGGGGCCTTCTCCAAAGTCCCTGACCCTTTTCACAACAAAGGGTGTTACTTGCTACTGAAGACTTCCTCTGGAACGTTTGACTTTCTACAGCTTGTTCCTTGCCTGTTTTGACCTCCATTCTGACTCAGACACTCATAACTAGATAGGATGGACTTCTAAAGTGTTAGGTCTCTGTGTGAAATTATACCTGCGTTATGTTGGTTTTGTTTCATCCGTTCATACCTGAAACAAATGCCTACAGTTTTGAATTGCATACTTCATTCTACAAGTATTGCAAAAGTGACTACTTACTGTGAATATTGCATTGGTTATTCGAAGTTGCTTATTGTGCGTTTTATAGAATTCTCCTTTATTTGGGAGAATTGCCGTACCATAGTGTATATATAAAATAGACCATTATTTGTACATAACTTTAGTGTGTCAGTGTTTCTTTGGGCTCTGTGCATCTCCTACAGCCATTTCCCCCTCCTAAGAAAAGCCTGGCTGCTCAGCCATTGTCACCAACATACCTTTGTGGTTCAGGCATATACTAAGAGTTGGAACCCTGTGTCCGAAGTGTGAGTCTTCTAAAGTCCTACCTTTGATGGTCTTTTGCAAAACAACCTAACAAGTAGCATGACAGTAACCTACTTGGTCAGTCAAAGACTTCAGAGCCAGGCATTAAAAAATGATCCCACGATGGGGCAGCACTGGAGGCGACTAAAGAAGACCATGACAAAGAGGTGAGGTGCAGTTTTGGTGTCCTGCCCCCTTTCTGGGTAAGGGGGGCTTGCTACTTTATTGTACTATAACCTGTAGGATAAAGCTAAAATACTGCAAAAAACAACCCACAAACAGTCCCTGCACAGGACATCCATCCCATCCAGTGAGGAGGACAAGCAGTGTGAGGGGAAAGCACAGGCAGTTTTTCCATCAGCCAAAAAAGGAAAATGGAGCGAAGGTACAGGACACGGGCCCAGCCAGTATGGCCAAATCTGGTCAGCAGCAGAGCTGACCATGTAGGTTGGCAAACCGAAAATATCTTAGCAGACAACCTCCCCTATATAGACTGATTGAAGGATTGGCCCAACCAGTCCTCCAATCACACTTCTTATTTTTTAGCAACCGGGGGCTATACAGGTCATGGAGCAAAACACTGGCGGCAAGGATTTAACAAGACATCAAGTAAACCATTATTGTCACAGTCCAACTACAAATCAGGAAGTGCACAATATAGCCGGATTCTAAATTACAGCATGCTATTGATGGAAGAGCCAGGCCTTCATTTCTTTCCTACACTGAAGGAGACTCTGTCCAGATTGCCAACAGGGATGCAGTTCCAGAGGGCCTAAGCATAGCATGAAAAGGACTGTTTCCTATTTTTCTTCTTGCAAGCTAATGTAGGCTCCAGTCTGACAGTGGTGTTATTGGGGGATGACCATGTCCCGCCGATTGTGTTTTGGTTGGCTGTCCTGTCAAAAGGTAGACATGCAAAGGTTTTTGGAAGCCATCCATTGAGTACAGGGTGAGGTCCAAGTGAACCCATATTTGCACAACAGCCTTTTTAGGCTTGCATCGTGTTTTCCTCAAAAGGAATTGCCCAAAACAAAATGGCAGAGAGTAGGACCTACAGAAAAATACATAAGTACCCCAATGGCTACCATAAGTGAACATTGGACTGCCATTGCAGGGACATTGACTGTGCCATATATGCAGCCAAAACTAAATTACAGCTGCCCCCAGTGTTCACCACAATAAGTGTTGCATGAAATAATCACTGTATGGCCAAATCAAGACACTTAAAAACACCCAAGTCCTAGGAGCCATTTGGGCTACCATAGGATTGCATGTCAAAAAGGGTTGCAGTGGTAAAGGGACTTCACTAGAAGCTCCTTTGATCAAAAGAAGCCAAAGACCCTACAAAATTAAACCGGGGTAGGGGGGGCACACTTTAGGGTCCCATAAAATGGTACCACAGAACCTCCAAACTGGATTTCTACCCTACAGTTGCCCAACAGTATTTGCTTGTTACCATCTTAGATTGCTGGTCGCTACTACGCGAATCATACACCAGAGATCTGGAATCTGCAGTATTCTGGATGTTTTGGGCTACAACTACGGTATACCCTCACCATTAAGTATGCTTGTAGTCTAAAGCATCGGGAGAGCCAAGATTGCAGATCCCTGCCCTACACTGTGTACCCACAGTATGAATGAGTTGCCGTAGACTAATTGCCGCCCACGGTATGGACTGTTTGCCCTAGATCAGGTGTCTGCAACCGTTATCTCCCCTTATGTTTTGTATTGCAACTCTCATTAATGGAGGACATCATAAGCAATGGTTATGGGAGTCATAGTACAAATCATCTGGTGTACCCATGCTGCAGACCCCTGCCCTAGTTTAATTGATGCCTAACTGTATTTGCTTGCTAGCCTCTCATCAATTGTTACCCATTAACTGTTTGCACAGTGAATGAATTGGCTCCCTTAGTTTTGTGTGCAAACCAAATTAAGTCACTCTACTGTATCTGCTCCATGGTGACCTAGATTCATTTTCATTAACTTTACTTTGCCCCATTGTTTGGAACCTCACAATTTGTTGTCCATTGTGATGTTGATCCCTTGTCTCCCATGGTGATTTTGTGCTCTGTCATTCCATTGTCATTTTGACCATTACTGTGATTTTCTCCATGATGTCTAATTGCAATATGTGCCTGACTGTGATCTTGCTCCTAATGTTAATGTTAAAGGACATTTGTACCGCACACCATCACCACCGGAGTGGTCCCCTGGCGCTCTGGCGGCTCTGAAAGAGGAGGGGAGGTTGAGTTAGTGGGAGGAAGCAGGAAAAGAGCAAGAGAGCAGTGATGTGCTGTTGATGGCCTCAGCCCCTGTGGTTCCGTTGGCTGGGCCTGGGGTGTTTGCGGCCGGTTGTCGTCATGTACTGTTGTGCAAGTCTATGTGCCTTTTTGTTTTGTTGTTGCAGTGTAGTGAAGTTTGTGTGGTTTGTTGTGCTGTAGGTTTGGTTGTGTTTGGTTTGGAGTTTGAGAGGTGAATGCAGAGGGGAAATTGTTAGTGGAGTTGGTTAGTTTGCATTTTTATCCTGAATTGAGGCACTTGGCTTGCGTAGTCTCCCCTGATTCGGCTCTGTCCTGATCTGGGTCCATCTGACATTCCAAGGTTCCTTATTCCTCTGGCCCCCACCTCTATCGGGATCTCTGATAGCCCCCCCTGCCCTCCCTTCATACTCCTGTGGCCAGTGCACCTGTCGATGTCCAGAAGTCAGGTAGTGTGGTGGATTGCCAATACCTCAACAATTCCACAACACTGTGGTATCTGGTGGTAACTAAGGGGCGTGTGGAGATGTTAGGTGGGATTGGCTGGGGTAGTTGACTCTGTCTCTGTGCGTGTCGCCTCTGTTCCAGTCTATCCTGAGTCACCCGTCCATGTGCCGTGGGAGCTTCCTTGTCATTTCTTGGGCTGTCTGTGTCCTTTTCAGTTTAGTCATCCTTTTTCTCTTTTTTTGTTTTCAGTTTGAGTCTGAGGTGTTGAAGAGCCATGTTTTTAGTGATTTCCTAAATTTTAGGTAATCTTCGGTGTTTCTTATTTCTTTTGGGATGTTGTTCCAGGTTTTTGCGGCTAGGTGTCAGTTATAGCTTGGCACACTAGGTATACTTATTGTATGGTAAACGGAGCCTCACTTTCTTAGGTGCTGCCGTACTTTAGTAACTTTTATGCTGGTCCTGACATCACATGCCAGTTATAGTGCCACATGCCAGGTATTGCTATAGTATGCACTGCAGGGGTCATCCTCATGTGTCCTGGGGATTCAGTCATATGCCAAGTGCAGCCTCAAATATCCATGGATGACCTTTTAAGTCTGTTAATTACTCACATACCCGGCACAGATACCAAGCGCATGGTACCACCTAACCAGGCAAGGTTCAACCTCTGATATCAAATGTATTCCAACCAATGCTATATAACGCAACCTACGTTTGGTATAATCATCTTAAGTATGTTACATTCTTCTATGTTCAGGGGCTGTGATCACACATTAAATGCATCCTCAAATGACCCAGTGCTTTCATATATTGGCAGATTGTACGTCATATACGCTCGTCAGTTGTAATATGTATGCATTAGCCTCGCTTTTCTAGGTGCTATCATATGGTAAGTGCTCCCTCCAATACCTTAATAACGAATTGTAATTCCAGTTTATGCCTGACATACCAGGTATAGTCCTCATGATGATGTGAGTGTGCACAACCTACTTTCTTTCGGTTTGTAAAGATTTTTTGGACTGCTGGTTTATAACATTTGGGGTGCAAATTCACTGGTAAAGTGCCTCCGTGAAATGGCACTGAAAATTGTAATAGTACAAGGACCTTGGCTGTGAAGCCAGCGGTGTGGGTTGCACTCCCGAGACCACTATTGTGTGGTATGAATCTGCTTGTGTACTTTTTATCTCCACTTGTCAGTTATGAATCACTGTTTGCTCAGACGTCTCTAACTGGGTATTCACGCCCAATACATTTCAGATATATTTATTCTTTGCCAGGGCCGTTAGTTCAGATTACAGTGAAGGTCACAAGGAATCATCATTATCACCAAATTTCAAGATAATGTATGCAACAGGACATTGTCATTCACATTTCATAGCAGTCATTTGCAAATATTTAGATAGTTATTTTTACTGCATGCAATAGTCAGTAAAGCAATTCAAAATCAAGAATCCAGATATTGTTCAATGATTTCCCAATACGCAAGAAAATTTCATTTGTAAAATCATTATGAATAAATCACATTCAATGGTGTATCAATGTGAAAATACATACGTATTGAAATGTTATCAAGCAGGAGGTCAATGTCGCGCTAAAATAGTGGAGAAACGGGAAAAGAAATGGTAAAGTCGAGTTAACACCTGATATATGTGAAAGGATTCCACGTAAAATGTGCTTCTTAATCTGCACAGAACTAACCTGCAATTTTGGGTTACTGGAGTGATCGTACGTTAGAATTCTTGTGTTGCTCTCGGTGTCGATGGACACATGAGAAAGTTACTTTTGCCGCTCTATAAAGATGCAGAATGATTCTATAAGTAAGCACACTTCGTGTGGATGTTAGCCTGATCGCACGGGAGTCTTTGCCTTACCTTACCTTGTTGCTGCAATGCTGCCGTGTGTTGAGATGCCGCGTGAGCGCGCGCTCGAGTTCCGTATGGTTATGTTGTTGATTCTGTGGTCATGGTAACCGGGAATCGCTAGTTTCCACAGCGGCCATCTTAAGATGGTGTTTAACTATATCCGTAGACCTGTGATGTTAAAAGCTTAAAGCTTGCAGACTGGATCTATACCTATAATGCTCTTCAGTGAGTTACCTGATATATGGCGATATATCACCTGTGAAACTAGTAGTAAATGTCACAACCCTCGCCCAAAACCCCCTCTGGCAAACCCATTGGCCAGGTGGAGTCAGGACTCGGTCCTCTAGAGCCTGGCATCCTCTTCAAAAGCTATCAAGGGGCCAGTGCTGGCACCTATGGCGCCAGGCTCATACACCATGAAAAACAATGTGCTTGGGAACTACTTTATTGTATTGTCAGCCAACATGGAGGCATCCATATAGCTTGGTTCTCAAGAACCAAGCTATGCGGTCTAGTGTTTTGGGTGTGGTAGCCTAGGGACTACTTTACCTGGACTATTTTGCTGGGGCTATTTAAAGTACACCCGAGCAAGACAACACGCTTAGCGTTACTTTGCAGCTTGCAACATGACGCTCACCATGTCCAGCTATTCCCTCGAACCTCGGAGAAGCAGAACCTGGAAGGAGACAAAAGGAACATCATTAGCAGCAGCATCTTACCTGCAGTCTTCATCTTTAAACACTCGCAGCTACTGAGAGTAGCTTCCTCGAATCTGCACGCCTCCCGGACAGAACGACCTGAAATAGGAGGATAGAGGCAACATTAAAGAAAGCAGTAGAGACATTTACAAATTACGAACTGCTCAAAAGGCTTACCTGGCTGGTCGCCTCTCGGCTGGCACCACTCTGGACATTCCACTCGCGCTGAAGAACACCACGACCTACAAGGAAGGAAAACACAGGTTATCAAAGGCAAGACTTTGCAGCGCTGCGCAAAGCGCTTACTTACCGCATCATAGCGCTCTTAATGCGCCATCATTTACCAGCGGGGCTCAACCAAGCCAGTTCGCCCGTGCTGAAGCTCTGCATACCTAAGGGAGAAAAACAAGACGTTTTAAACAAAGAAAGGCATGCAGGATAGCAACAAAACTAAAGAACAGCAATAAGACCTACCTGAACAATATCAAACGGGCCGGCGTCAGTGAAGTAACTGGACCGCACTCGCCCATGAAAGGCAACGCGCCCCTGCAAAGAAGGCAGGACGGAGAGCACACCTAATTCTACCACCAGGTGAGGAGGGGGCGCCAGAGGGACTGAAATCATACAGGGTTGGAGGGAGGATATTTACCCCAGTCGGTCAGTCTTGAACACAGTCCTCCTGTATTTTCAGGCAGAACCTTCCCCGCAGACCACATCAGAGCAAAGCTGAGAAGCATACCAGCGAGTAACCTGGCTGGGTGGCGTCCCTGTGGATACCAGGTGAGCGTAACAGTATACTGGAGGGTTTCTAGGAATATCGCTAGTACTTTAGCATGGACCTGGAATAAACCAAAGTAGGAAAAAATATGATCGCGTTGAAATGCACCTCCGATTACGGTTGAGTAATTAGGTGTGTGAATCAAAATTACCATTTGGCATTAGCCATATCACATAACATTGAGCATAAACAATATGAATCTTATTCTGTATGTTCACATATATCAAGATGGTCACATGTAGCTACAATGTTGGAAATAATGTCTAATTACTGCTTTCAAAACAAGTTAGTGTTACAAGAAACAACTCAAATCAAGCTTCTCATTAATTCCACTTGGAGCTAATGAATCCAATTTGTCGATCCAGAATGCCTCTTGCTGTGCCCTCCATTTTCTCATGTCCTTACCTGGTCCTTTCGTGAACAGTACTTCAGTGCCATGAATCTTAATTGTGTAATAGAATGTGCGTTGTCCTTAAAGTGTCTTGCTACTGCTGACGCCTGATTTGCGTTCCGGATACAAGATTTATGTTCATTAATCCTTACCCGCACTTTGCATGTTTTCTCTCCTATGTAATACTTCCTTCAGGGACACTTAATAGCGTGAATTACATTTTCTGACATACCAGGTATGGTCACCATATATGTTAGTGCGTCATATGTCTAGGTGATACGGTTGCATGTAGTCCTATGTGACTTCTGCACAATGACAGAGTTGCACAGATGTACTTGCACAGTAACTTCCCCAAAATGTCCCAAATGCTGCTATCATGCATCACACTTGTTTCCAGTCCTGCTACCGTGATCTCAAGGGATGAGTTTCTGCAAGTGTGCCGCTCTCACTGCTTGTTCTAAACTGGGTGACACTGCCTAGAATGTCTCCCCTTTCACTCACCACCCTCCCAGTCAACTCGCAATCCTTCCCAACCTTGTACTCTCTTTTCTTTTCTCACTTTCTGGCTTGGCCGCATCACCTAGCCTTTGCTGTCTTCTGGCTTCTGATGTCCGTGTCCCTGTATGACATGTGCCCTCTACCTTTATTTATTTATTTATTTATTTATTTATTGGGGGGGGGCTAGTTGTCTTTTTCCACTTCTTTTTTCGAATGGGGGACTTGACTATGCGCATTCTCCTCACGGCCGTTGTTGTATGCTAAGTTTAGTCTCAAATGTCTCAGTAATGGCAACTGATGCCATTTATTTTTTCATATTACTAAAGTCATAAAAGATACAACCTCACATGTTCAGTGTCCCCATTATACTGCCCCCCTTTAATTCCCTGCCCCATTACCACCCATTCTCCTCCCCAAAACCAACTTGCAAAGATTGACTTTTTTCATCTCTTACAAAATTGTTGAAAACAAAGAAATTCCAATACACTTGTTAAACTCGAAGTACGACAAGCAAGCTTATAGATATGTATTCACGTTAAGCAGTAAAATACTTTGGAAGTTGCCCTTTCTGTTTACATTTTCTGGTGTTGCTCTGCATTCCCTTTATATCGAGCTAAAGGTATTAACAATACATTATGGAGTGAACATAGTTGTTTTCATGCTGGCTCCAAAATGGGGGCATTTTTAGCAGTATCATACTTTAAAAAATGCCTCATGTCATTTGGGAGATGTTCATTCTGTTTATGTATGCATTTTGCCACGTTTAATGTTGCTTTTCACATTCTATATCCAGGACTAAAATTTCCAGAATGCAATGAAAAAGAATAAGATCAGGATGTCCCGAAAGATGTGTACACAGCAGCAAATATTTACCAATGCCACAGAAATCCATGCACTCAGTCAGATCATAGTGCTATGTCTAATTAAGCAATACTCTCCCCAATACGAGTTAGTTATGTTTCGAATAAATACTGGTCTTTTGAAAGGTTGGCATCTGAACATCTTTGCAGATTATTGTTCAAATTCTTCATTAAAAAGTAAATTGCCACTGCATAAATGGAAGAGAGCGCTACGACAAAGGACACAATCGGTAAGCTTTTCGAAAAAGTGAGTAATAAAGGTGATCTTCTAGCCCTTTAATAGACCTGAATTAACTCGTACTTCCTCCAGTAGTTGGCACTGTGTCCAGCAATGCTTCAGACAAATATATGAATGAAAACACAAAATATTACAAAGCGCAAATACATCAACATTTTTCACATTTGCCACTTAGTTCCCTTTTTGCCTCTTCTAACTCTGAGCATGCACCTTTCTTAACAATACCGACCACAAACATCCCTTAACTATTGCTGCTACGTTGTGGTCCTGAGATTTTCACTATTAGAGACCTATTTTCCTTTCTCCCCATGACCCTGCTCTTGCGACCTCTGTCTGACCTATGATTCGCAAGAACCGAGCCTGGGATACCAAAGAGTCAACCAAGGGAAGCAGCTGCTTCCTCTGGCAATAATGAAATGATACCCATGTTTGCAGTACATCTTGGCTTTGCTATTGCTGTTCCTAATGATGTTTGTTTGTCTCTACCTGATCGTTGCAGTATATCGGTTACATTATTGCCCTTCTTTCTCGTTCAGGTTCATGGGTGGAGGAGGGGAAAGTTGCAGTCTGATTGCAGAGGGTCTCAGCACAGCCTTGCAGCTATTTGATGACTTCAAGAAGATGAGGGAACAGATGTGAGTCTACATTGGTGGTGGTGGCGGGGGGGGGGGGGAGGACGATGTGGAGTGGGAAGGGGAAGAAAGGGGTATATTTTCGAAGCAGAGGGTAATGGTGAAGAAACATTCAATCCCCTCAAAATCCTTTTTGTTCATCCAAAATGCTTTACTGTTTGGCCCTAAACTGATTGTTCTCTGACCCTTCTTTGGTTTTCACTCTCACCTGTAACGGCTTGCTAGCACACTCATGGTTCTGGAGTAGGCAGTCTCTGCAGCTTGTGTCCATAGTTTCCTCTCTTCATGTCCGATCACTTTCTGACCTTTGCTCTGTCTGGGGGGGGGGAGTCATATTTGGTCCTGCGCCATCACCACTTCCTATATTGTTCTGCTCATGTCACTTATACTTTGCATGCTTCTTCGATAACTCTATTTGCTTTTCAGAGGGCAGACGCACAAGGTTTGCATCCTGATATGCAACTCCCCTCCGTACCTACTGCCAGCTGTGGAGAGCACAACCTACTCTGGGTACACAACGGAGAACCTGGTGCAGAAGATAGGGGAGGTAAGAAAAGTTGGTCATACATTCCAGGGGTCGAAACTGGAATTCGAGTAGAAGCTGGAAGTAGTTCCTGGGTGTCAGGATGTTCCTCTGTCCAGCCGTTGCTCATGGTGATTCAGGGGCTATTAAAGCCCAGTCTCATGAATGGAGTACCTGAAGGATGTCGGAACATGTTGCATCCAAGCTGTTGCATGCACATGCCTTGAACCTTTGCCTTGTACTGCTTTTTTGTGTCTTCTCCTCTTTTGCTGTTTCTATTAAATCTGCTGTCTCTTGCCATGCTGCTTTACATGTCTTCCATTTTCACGTTCCCATTAATTGCTTTCCCTTTTACGTCTTTTACATTTGTTTTCCGTGCGTTCTTCCATCTTTCTGCTTCCTCTCATGTATTCATCTTTGCCGCCACATTTTAACTCTGCCACTACATCTGTTACTATCTCTGCTGTCACCTCTTTTTCTGTGATGCAACCTTGCTCACGCTTTCTCTCTGCTGCATAATGAGGTGATAATAGAGTATACAACACATCTAACTAAAATAAGAGGCAACTCAAACTTTGTGTACAGTACACATGACCATTTGTGTTACATTCCTTCTAGAGGTATAATAATATTCCAAGACACATAATGAGTACTGAGATCAATACATGTGTGTGGCACCTGCGTGTGGGTGGGGGGGGGGGCAAAAGTGTCTCCTTGTAGCTGTTGGTGACAAGCTAACCAGGCTCTTCTAGGACCTATCCTGGAGCTAAATAGCTACCAACCTCCAGCAATTTCGATCCCTGCATTCTAATGTCCGGGCAGACTACAAATGATGAAGGTCCTCTGAGTGCCTTCTGCAGTAGATTTGGAATTGTGCCTACAGATCATTTTAGTTCGCAAAAAGTAATGTTTTTATTGCCACAGCGTTGAGAATAAAAGATTGAGGAATCGTGACCAGATCCCATAATGTTCTCATTAGCAGACTCTGTTTAGGTAGACCTAAGGTCTTTGTGTTACCAGAAGGGTAAAGGAGCACACCCTATATCAATTCAGTTCTTGAAAGCCACCATACATCTGTTTTCGTTCATGTCTGTTATCTGCATTACCCACAAGACGCCCTTGGGCTCAATCCCATGCCTATCTCGATACACTTTGCTGGATGCATTGCTATCCTGCCGTACCTCAATTTATACTTCAGGTGACATTCCTTGCAGTTAAATGAGGCCAGCTACAGAGCACTCTCCCTTATTGAAGTTTTATCAACAGTTCAAGGCATATCTAGTCACCAGACCCGCCCCTCTGCGCACATGCTCCCTCCTGTTGTTTTTGTTTGCCTTTCATTCTGTCCCCATTCATGATTTCAGGTTTGCAGAACTAGCTGTATAAATCCCAAATACTCACTAAACTGAGTTATGATTACAGCAGTGCAAATGGTTTGCTGCTACATTTGAGTGAACATCTGGTCAATAAAGGGAGAATGTTAATATTGATTTAATGCTTCCCACTCTCTCATTCGCTTATGATCCATTCCTTTGGTTTTGAGGTGAGCTGTTTTGATCAAGAAAACTAGAGCTGTGGATCTACGATTTTGACAGAGCATGGAAACCCTGAAGAAGTTTTGAATTCTGTCCATGCAAATCCCATGGGGCCAGGGAAAACGGGTAATAGGGCATTTCGAGGAACAATACAGTTCTGTGCATGAAAATTCAGAGACACTGGAAACGGGAATAACTTCTTGTTGTGAACATTCACTGGTGACATTCATTGCAAACAAGCTATTCCCTTGTGGAGGAATCGCTGTGCCAAAGCCTTCCAATTTCAGAATTTGATGGGTCAATTTCCCTAAATGGACTCTAGTGTGATGATGAACAGGTGGTGAAGGTAGTGCAAACCTAACAGCAATGCAGGAATGTATGGTACTAAGTAAAACAATTTTTTTCACTTAATCGAAAATAAAGAAAATCACTTTAGAAAGACTGCTCAGTGGTCTTTCTAAAGCCACCTTTCACGCCCCTGGACGTGCACAGGGGCTGACAGGCGCGGGCATCCCAGGTAAGTGGTGTGTTTTGTATGTCTGTCCGTGGAAGGAGGGGGGGGGAATGTTTTTTGGCGGGTGTGGAAGGGGGAGGGAGACCGGCAGATAAGTGTGTTTGCATATATAAAAAGTGACAATTATCTGCCTTATTTTAGTATGCAGGCTTAAACATGTGGAATGATCACGTGTAGAAGCAGACTGAATCTCACTGGAAACTCCCAGGGCCTCTTGGGATTTAATAGTGTTTGTTCTGGTGTTGGGACCTCATGACAGTATAGCTGCTGGCCATGTGCTCCTGCTATGCGATCAGGCTTGCTTGCATTGATTTGGCTTTGCACAGAAAAGGAATTTCAGAACTCTAGCTACCTTCCCCACAAGTGCTATTTTAAAGGGTGCTGCTGTTGCCGTCCATATATCATCAACTTATTCACAGGCATACAGATATCCATGGACCTCCACTGTTGCCGGGACCCAGATCTTGACAGATTTGAGCCAATTGAATGCTCCAACTTGCACTGACACCAAGGCACACAAACACCCATGATCAATCGGAAATTCCGTAGTTCCTTCACACCATTTTACTACAGCAACCTATACAACTCCGGAGACCTCACAAGCCAAGACCTTCCAACCATCGTGGCGGTATCCTAGTGCTACGTTGTAGAAAATCAGCTTTTTGGCCTTTTTGCTAAAGGCTTCCTGATGCAGTGGCTCGGTGAAATATCACTAAAGATTGCTAAAACCAGCCACCTAATGCTCTGCACAATTCTGCCTTTTCTCCTCTGGTGCATCACGAGTTGAAGGTGATTTACCGCTGCCCCACTTTGAAGGAAAGGTTCTGTTTGGGCTTTTTTTAATCCGAAATTATTTGGTGCTATTCCATTTTTATATTGCGTGGGGCGGGGGAGTGGGGCAGAGACCTTAGTAGCCAATAGTTTATAAAATGAGTTCTGTCATGACCTTTCAATCCTGGGTGTGAATAAGCATAAAAAACCTTTTTTTTCCATTCTCTTAATCTTGTACAGTAATCCAAATTGTCTGTTTGCAATAAAGATGGACTGTGAAGCAGGATTCCCAAACACTCGATCTCCTCCATTCTGACTGGTGTAACACAACATTTTATTTATGTATTCATTTGTAAGCGCGAAGGGCCCATAGGCTTTAAGGCACACATAAAAAAGAGACAAGAACAAACAGACATAAACAAAAAAACTAGAGAAACACTCAAGAGCCAAAAGCAAATTCATAAATTGAAACCGGCAAACAGAGGTAGTCAGGCGCAGACCATTAAAGTAGCAAATCCAGCAACAGCTTATTTAAAGAAGTGCTTAGCTGCAATCCATGTGTTTTCCTTAATGTGCCTCCCTCTTTACTATCTCTGTATCTGCTCTTTCATCCTACACCCACCACCACATCATTCTGTCCCGTTCCTGTTCTGATGTCCATCATTTATTTGGGCATCAGCGAGGTTAGAAAACCCTTTTGGCATTGGTTTGATTAACTTTGATAGCCCCCTAGTCTTTTTGCTGGACCTTTGATTCCTAGCCTAGTTTTGTCTTCAAATAGGCTTTTGTTAAACCTCACTAAATACTGCAATTCATTTTAAATGCCATGTATTGGTAGCCCATAAGGTTACCAGAGCAGGAGTACTGTAATGTATTCGGCTATTTCTGGGTTATACATACATTTTGAAACTTCATCATACTGCATTTGGACCATATGCAGAGGTGTAAATGAACATATAGGTGATTAGAATTGTTTACAGAATACATGTAACAGCTGGTATGCATACAACCTATAGATTGGCAAGAGCCGGTTTAGAAAAATAGAGTTTATAATGATAATGATGTGTTATTTATATAGCGCCTTAATCCAAAGCGCTTTGCAGAGCACATATTTACATACAATATCACCCAACCCGAAATTGGTACTCGTTTATCGACCTCGGAAGGATGAAAGCCTGAGTTGGCCATGCCGGGATTTGAACCTGCGACCTGCAGATCACGCTCAGATCGCAGCAACGAGCGCTCAACCCGTTGAGCAATTTTACCAGACTTATAGTAATATACCAAGCCTATACATTCACCCATGCATATGTCATTACTCAGGTGCCCAACACAAGGCTTCAAGTGAGCCATGCATTCGCTACAGATACATGTTCTTATTGAATCATGAACACAAGACTACAAGTAGCTATGCATTCACTACAGATACATGTTTCATTACTGAAGAGCCAACAAAAGGCCTCTTAAGCAATGCGTTATATGCACACGCATATACACCTTTTTAAAACACTAAGAAAGACCTTTCTTATTGAGAATATTCGATACATACATTAAGGTCTGATTTATGGAAGAAGGCCTTCTAGGAAAATAAAGCCATATTTTTTGTATTTAGCAATAAAAAGCCCAAAAGGACATTTTGCAATCTTGCTGACGTACAGTCTGGAAAAACTCAGATTATGAAAAGTCCCTTCTTTAATCTCATGGACCAATTCAGCCCAGTAAGATGGGAACATATGAGGAACTAGAAAGAACGAGACATGGTTACAATTCGTACAAGAAGATAACTTGTATAGCGGAATCTTTTTTTCTTCTTTACCTCCTTCTTCCCAGCTTCTCTCCTCTGCTAACTTCACAGTTGCTGTGATTGATGTCCTGGGCCATTATGCATCCTCGGGACCCCTGACCACTCACACCCAATCGCCCCGGCTTCTGTCTACCCTCAGCACTTGCCTTGGCACACCCTCCGCCAAGGCGGCTTGCCCTTACCCAACGCGGTACAAAGCCGTGTAGCACTACCATACCTTGCACTTCATCTGTTGCTCACCCACGAGCACAGACACTCCAGCACCTACCCCCTCTGCCCTCTTCCTTGCTGCACTTGCACGTTCTGAATACTCAAAAGGCATATAGGTTCGTCCTTTTTTCTTTCCCCTCCACTGTTTTTTGTGTATTTATTGTGTTGCACTCCCTTGTTCCCTCAGTTTGCCCTGTGGGCGCTTTGAAACAGTGTGTACTTGCTGTATAAGCGCCCAACAAGCAAACAATAAATACATTAAATACATACTTTTGTCAGTTAGGATAATAGAGGCCAGACACTGGACTAATGTCAAGTGTCTGAGGCAGTAAAGACCCAGTTAATGTAGGTAAGGTTTAGCAAACAAATATAACCAATAGACCGGACCCTGGAAGTCTGATGAGCCAATATAAGAACCAATTATGTAGGGACATTGTTTATAAACAAAAATGACCAAATAGATAAACAAAGAAATGTCAACTACGTCCATGACTGAATTTAAGCCTCAGCAGTTGGCCTGGGAGATTACATTTAATGACGTTCAAAATCTATGAGGGGGGCACAAGATCAGATTAGAGAGCTTCCACAGAAGACCCTAAAAAGGAGAACAAGGTGCCACCCCACAGTCAGCGAGCAAGGCATGCAGAGCAGAGGGAAGATGCCTAGGTGATCTAAGCAACCTTGGCAGATCTGAAGGAAGCTGAAACACCCAAGCCAGCGTTTGAGGACATGGGTATGAGAAAGCAAGCCAAGCCAAAACATAGAATTTAAATTCTTTTTGAATTATCTTTTTAAAGAAGCACACGTGTTATTTAAATTGGATTAATAATTACCATTATTCAAAGAGGTTCCAAAAAAGGCATTCAATATAAACATTTTGAGTGTTCCTATTGAGAAACTGAGCATTAGAAGTATTTTTTTGAGATGTTCCTAGTGAGAATTGCATGGGACCTACATTTCAGAACCAGCGGTGAGAGAAGTTGTCCCCAAATTTAGGACCAGTATTGATCCCATGCAGCTCGTGTAGTCTTGTTTTCAAGATGAGCCTGCTGCCCCTGGCTATCCTATTGATTAAATTGTCCTAGGATAGGGTTTATACTCATTAAGCTTAAGCACAGAGTGGTGTTGCATAATAGCCTCAAAGCCTTAAAGGCCTATGTTATATAGGCTAACATCTCCCCTCCCTGCTTTAGGCTATTGTTACATTGTGACCGGAATTCCATTTCTGAGTTTCTCTTGTCCCTTTTAAAGGATCCCCTAAACTCTTTATTTTTCTCTCTGCTGGTTTTCCCAGCTGTTTGACTGCATATTTGGGAACAGTGGGACTTCCGTTGAGGCCCCAACTGTCACTGCAACTGTTTTTCAAATGCTGTCCTATAGTAGCCCATAGGGCTCTGTAAGGGAGTAGGCTGGTGGCAGCTGGCCACTGTAATTTAGTTTTTACTGCATTCGTAGCCCAATGGATCTACGTGAAATGTCCGAGGCGGAATAACCCGCAACGGAAATGTTTGCATGGGAAATGTACGCACTATAATGTTTGTACATTTCCCATACGAACAACCATTTCAAAACCCTAAAAACTTACACCCCCAGCCACACCCACAACACCCCTCCACCTACACCCCCAACATACCCACACCCTGCTTACCTTTTAAGATGTGCTATGTCCCTGCGGCACCTGTTCCCTTTCACTTCTGTTATCGGGAACCGACGCCGCAGGGTCTATATTTTTATTTTATTTTATTTTTTCTTTCTTCGCAGGTGTGCTGCGGGGGTGTCCCCCGCGACCCCTTCTCACTATACTGTACAGTGTAGTGAGCAGGGATTTGTGGGGGACAGCCCCGCAGCCCCCATTTTTTTCCTTTGTTTTTTTTTCTTTTGTCGGGTCTGCTGAGGGGGGGGGTGTCCCCCGCAATACCCCTGCTCACTATGCTATATACTATAGTGAGCGGGGAGTTGCGGTGGACAGCCCCGCAGCCCCCAGCTTTTTTTTTTTGTAAAATTGAACTTTTGGTGGTTTGTGCTTTAGGTCTTTTTGTAAGGTCAGTAAATTTTATTTCGACATTTCGGCCTAACCCGCCCAATGGTCCAGTATGGTAGCCATTGACATATTAATGCATTTTTAAGCTTTTATGCCTGCGATTTTTGTTTTTAACTATTTGTCTGTGTGGACTGTGAGGCAGACCTAAAATGGCTGTTTGAGCTTACTACGCCCTGGCCCGCTCCCTTTAGCTGTAGTATTAACTGGCTTGGCCTGCTTTTCTGCTCCAGACAGGCCCAATGTATATCCTGTGTTTGTGGACTTGAGTGATTGGCGGTTTTTAGGCCCATCGTGATCGGCTCGCTACCTTGTGTGTGACTGAAGGGCTGGCTTGGCCAACTCCCAAGTGATTGCATTTTATCTACGTTCAAACCTCTGCAATCTTGACCTGCCTAAGTTGCTGGAAGACTGCTGTGATGATGGGTAACTGCAATTGAGGGCCTGGCCCTGGCTCCTGGTTTTTGCCCACAATTTCTTATTGGGCTGCTGGAATCCCTTCCCGGAACTTTCCTCATCCCTTTATCCTACTTAATGGCTTGACTGGCTGTCCCATGCTGAGACTATTTCTGGGTTGTTGCTGTGGCGCCGCATTCCGAAATCATCCTGGACTGGTCCCCTCAAAGTACGGAGCATCGCTGGCCTAGAGGAGTGGTGGGTCACCACTATTCTTCAGCACTGGCTTGGGCCATCCTGTGTCACCTCCATCGTTTGCTCCCATCATGGGACTGTTCTTTGCTGACTACCTGACCTGTTGAGCTGCCCAGTGCAGTTTTTCAAGTTCTGCTGACTTCATGGTGCCCCTCTGTCACCACCTCTGCTTCTGGTTGGTGGTGCGTCCTCTTTGGAGCAAGGCTTATTCTTCCTTTCATCAGTCTGGGTTACTGCTGGTCTGGGGTTCACGTTCCTGGGTACCGGACCATTGTCCCAGTCCTGTGAAGGAAACCCATTTCTTACTGGGTTCTCTCACCACTTCTGTGCCAAATTCTCAGTGACTGGCACCATAAGTACTTGTCCCCAGGTGCTGTATCCCTGATCTATTCCTTTAAATAGTCTTTAAGGGTCCCATGTATTGGGTTTTACGTCCATCCTTCTCTGACTGTCTGGGTCTTGAATCTAGAACTGGGGTTCTTCAAGCTGGTCCACTCTCTTGTTATCTGGCTTAAAGGGATGGTCTAGTAAAATGTTTTATTTAAAAAATAGATAGGCAACATAAAAATAAATACTAGCATTCTCCGTTTTAAAACTTCCTATGTAAAATTTGGAGCTATTCAAGCTCAAAATTCTCAAAAGCAAGCACATGGGCGCATCCATTTTGTGAAATGGAGGCCCTCTTGTTCTGGCTTTTGCTTTTGTGGCACTAATGAAGGAAAAGCCAGCCAGCTGTAGTAAACAAAGGCTACCGCTGGGTGGCTTTCCCTTCATTAGTGCTGTAGGCAGAGGACGGGGACCGGAGACCAGAGCAGGAAAGCTGCAGCTGAATCTCGGTAAGTGCTACTTATTTTTTTTAAAAAATAAGCACTAGCTGCGGTTTTTGTGATGTCATTTAGAATGTTTCCAATAACTATCAACTGCCTTTCATTAAAGTTTTCACCAGGATAGGTCATGTTTTTGTTCTCTCCAGTGATTAAAGTTATAGTTCCCACTAAACTATAGTAGAGTACTATCTTTTAGTATAAATATTTATATATATATATATATATATATATATCAGGATTTAAGTAGTAGTTCCAGTTATTGTGAGGGAAGATCTACAGAAGAAAGAAGATTCCAAGAAGCTTTGGTTGGCTGAGTGGCAGATTTTTCAAATGAAGACGAAGCTAAGTTTTCAGTGTTGTTTCTTAAAAATTCAAAGAACTCTTAATTTTGTCATGAGAACTGCATTTGGACATTTGGTGCAGTTCATTGTATATATATTTTTATTTTTTAAATTCTAGCTAAACTCTTTCTCTCGTGAAAATGTGGATTGTTCAATTAATGTGAGCGTTTTCGTTTTCGCTTGTTTTTTAGTTAACATATATATATATATATATATATATATATATATATATATAGTAACAATACTAACCAATTTTTTACGAGCGCGAGACTGTAATTATTGCGCGCGTATTGTTTGTTTTTTAACCGCGCTCTTGAAAAGGACCCTATTGCGTCGTTTGAGCGTCGCGGCCATTTTGGAAGTGCGTCGAGCGTCACGGCCATTTTGGAAGTGCGTTGTGTTTCGCGGCCATTTTGGAAGTGCATAGCACGTCGTGGCCATTTTGGGATTTTCTTCGTGCTTGCGTTGCGGCTATCATTTGGATTGCTGAACCTTGTGACTCTTCGTTACGCTTTTCACATGTGAATTGAGAACTTTACAGAATTTCTATGAAAGAAAGAATTTGCCACTAATTAAATTCCTGTAGACTTCATGGTGAAATTAATCTTCTGCAAAACCCACACCAGGTATTTAATATTAAACATTTTCTATATGAGGAAATTGTTAACCGAAAAAGATAAGCTAGTAATAATTGTGGGAATTATTTCCAGAACACTATAGTAAGCAAGGAATAAGACTTCAGTGAAGAAACAAAGTTAATAAGAAGTTCTTCCTTGAAAATATACGTTTAAAGTTTGGTCAAGAAAAGACAATTGCAGAAGTCTCCTGTTTATGAGAAAAAGACAGAAGAAAATAGCCTATTAGCTATATAGGCATAGGCTTCAGGTATGAGAACAGAGTTATAAAATGTTTAGAATAGAAATTGAGATTAGCATAATATTTAAAGAGATTGCCTTTTATTTTTAGGTTCTCTATTGCTTAATACCAGAGACATTCCTGTGAAGACAAACAGAAGTGCCAGAAGCAAGAGTTCCTGTGTTTGTTTGTTTATCTATTCCCCTTTCCCCTTGGGTTTGCCTGGCCAATAGTTTTACGTTATAGGATTGTTGAGCAGGCAGGCTTTGGGGGCTAGGTGGGCCAGCTTCACTCCTGCAGGATTCAACTCTTCAGCTCCTTGACACTTTACAGTACCTTTAGTTAGAAGAAAATGCAATCAGATGACTTCTGTTCCTGTGCAGCTCTGCAGATCCTGGTGTTCCTGGGCCTCAGTCGTGGGGATAAGCGGGAGCACTTCTGGGGACTCCTACACTGCAATGGGACGGTCACCGACAGCAACTGGCAATCTTCAAGCAAGTGGCAATTCGGTGTTTCAGCTCCTCGCGTCTACCGCAAATGGCACCACTACGGTTCCTGGCTGTCGAGATGGACTTTCCTTGCTTCTGGGGTCCAGCACTTTGTTGAGGTGGCTCAGGCTCGGTCAGTCTTGCTTCCTGAGAGTCCAAGGATGTCTTGGCCAACTTAAAAGCAATGCTCACAAGATGGTGTCCCTCTCCGTGGTATTTCGGTTCCAGCAGCAGCTCTGTGGAAATTCAATCAGCTCTGAGAGGCTGTCCAGGTGGCTTACTTTGGAGTTGATTGGTCCCACCAATTCAAAGGGAGAAGTTGTCCTGGCAGGGGCTTCTCTGTCGATACGAATTTGGAGTTTTGGCACAGCAGCAGGGCTTCACCAGGTAAACCAACAGTCCAGGAGTTGCAGCAGGAGTCCTCTTCAAGTTCTTCTTCGGATTCCTTCGTCCAGTGGTCGACTCTGCCTTCCAAGCCAAAAGCCTCGTCTTTTATGCCGGTTTCTCCCCTTCATTCCAGCCTGGCTGTCAAATACCCAGCAGGGTAGCTGTCCTTGCCGACAGCCAGCCACCAATCACCTAGGAGCGCATTCCTGTCTCCCACGACACTAAGCACAGGGAGTCTCTGGCACCTCCCTCACTTCCTGCCCCCACCAGACTCTCTGGAGCCAGAGGCGGACTTCACTCGTGAATCCTACCAAAGACAAAATTAACAAAGGAACCAAACTTGGTTTGACGCGCAGAGTAAATCTCAAGAAGGACCTTTGTGGGGAAAAAGAAGACCGAGGCCATTTTGACAAAAATGGCACCCAATGCCAATGCCAGTGCTTTACTTCAGCTGCAAACACAACCCGCGTTAAAGACACACCAAAGTAGTAAAAAGGAAACCACTGCCACCAACCATTAATAGAGGAAACTGTAACATTAGATTGTTAAATGAGAAGCTAGACAAAGGGGATGCTAGGTAACCCCTATACCCTATGGTAAAATAGTGTGTGCTGGGTCTAGAAATGTGTAATTGTAAGTATAAGTCATTTTCACTTAACTGCTCTTGGAAACAGTAGTTATCCAAGAGGAAAGTATTTACACCTTTGGGGAAATCTGAAAGACAAAAACCAAAAGAAACACAGTGTTAAAATCACATTTAAATACATGAGAATGGGGAAAAGGGTCTCTCTCCCAAGTAAAAATGAAACAGTCCTAGAGTCCGGCAAAAGAGCTGGGGGTCTCTAAGGTGGAGAGGAATTAGCACATTTCTGAGAATTCTCCCTAACACCCGACTGTCGGAGGCCAAGAGTTTTTGGTTTCAAGGAACAGCTGGACTTGCAGGTGGGCTGCTTTGTCTATGATCTTAAGGAGAAAGGGGGACTTGTGATGGGCCTTGAATTGCCTGCGGCGGAGGGATCAAGTGATGGTTTCTTAAGAAGGGGGCAGACCCGTGCATCTTTGAGACATGTTGGAACTGTGCCTTTTGAGAATGAGGCGTTGAGGAAGTGGGCAATGGTGGGTGCACATTCTTTAATGAGTTTAGCTGGGCAATTGTCACCTCTACAGTTCGATGGTTGGATGGACTTTGAGTGGAGAATATGGGGAAATCCCTTCATGTGTGAGTAGGAGGGGGGGGATAGTAGGTTGGTGGGTTGTTTTAGTTGTGGTGATATCAAAGGGGATGGCGTGGTGGCAGGCCAAGGGTATGTTAGCTTGCATGTTGATTTGGCAATTGTGATGGGCTATCCAGTCAAGGGTGCGTCCTTTGATATGCGTGGGGTCGGAGCTGGCTTGTTCGAACCGTAGCGTTTTGAGTGCTTTGTTCAGATTCTTGGCTACCTGATCTTTCTGGTCATTCAAGCCAAGGTGTTTTTTTATTTTTTTATTTTTAAAACTGTTTTTATTAGCATTTTGTTATACATACAGAACTGGTAAGAAGTAACAAACAACTGGCGCTCCCCCCAATCCCCCTCCTTCTTCCAATCCTTACAAAAACAAATTACAAATGTATTCAGGTACATCAGGAGACCAAGTGTAGCATGCACTATCTTTCGTCCACCAGTATGAACTTTGATACATTGATCTAGCCATTCAGTCAGCGGGTTGATGTAATAGGTTATTCCTCGTCTCTTTGTAATCTAGTCGAGTGGGCCCCTCTGTGGTTGACAAGGCCAGATTACATATCGGGAAAAGTAGCTGTAGCCTATTGCAGAAGCTATTCTTGTGGGTTGGGGTCTGCCGGGGTCTCTGCTCTCTCAGTTAAGTATGTACGGAATGGAGCTCAGTAGTCCTTGGGTTTGCTGCTAGGGGGGAGCGTTTGGTTATATTGTGTCTCTCTCGTCTCGTACCTTGACATGAAGTTGAGCCAATCTTGAAAACTGGGGGCTCTGGTCGCCCTTCATGCTCTAGCCATGAGCAATCTTGCCACAATGGAGACCATTCCCATTAGGTGCTTCTCATTCCGAGTGCCCGACTCGACCATGCGCGCATCCAGGCCTCTGGAGAATGCAACATCGGGGTGCCTAGCCTCGCCAATGCCGCCTCTGCTATTTTGGACCATAGTGTCTGCACCTGGGGCACAGCCAGGCCACATGGTAGAAGTCTGCTGGAGACTGTCCGGATCTTTTACAGTTTGAGGGTCTAGCTTGGTATAGCTTATTCAAGCGGGCAGGAGAATCGTACATTTGATGCAGAAATGTAAAATGTATTAGGCGAAACCTGCTATTTATAGATATGGTTTTAGTTTGTGTGCATATTGTGTCCTACTGGTCATCCGTTACTGTGTTACCCGGGCTGCTTCCCATTTATTCCTGTAGAGGTTTGCATGGGGGGGTGGGTCTGAGTGATCGGGCATTGCCATATAAGGTATATACCAGTTTTGTGGTGGTCAGTGGAGTGGAGATGTATGTCATTGTAGGAGAGGTGAGGGGGGCATTTGGAAATTCCGGCCAGCTGGCTCAAAGCAACTCGCACAGTCGGTAATGCATTAATAGCGTGATGGGGTCCATTCTCCCCTACCCTTAAATTCGTTCCATGAGAGAAATCTGCCTTCGGGTGCTACATCTCCCAGCGTAGTGATATGTAGGTGTTTGAAGTGTTGTTGGAAAATAACCTTATGTGTAAGTGGGACACCACAAACATGATATATGGCCATGGAGAGGGAGTACCATATTGCCAATCCGGCCCATTTGCCAGGCGGTCCCATGCCTTAAGGGGTGACCTCTAAAGGTTGCACTTCTGTCCTAGAAAAGTGTTCTTGTTTGCTCCATAGTACTCCCTTCAGATCATTCAGTCGTGCGGTTGCTTTCTCTAAGAGCATATGTGGTAAGTCTTCCAATAGGAGACCACCACCAGACAGCGTATTGGCCTTGTGCGACCTGGTAGTACAAAAGGAGGTCTGTGAACAAGGGCAACACATTTTGTCGAGCGAGACCCTGGGCTGGCCCCCGACCCCAGATCAACCTGTTCATCATGCTCCTTAGCCTAGCCCAGAAGCTTGCGGGAGGCCATATTGGCACGTTGTTGAAGATATATAGTAATTTAGGTAGGACTACCATTTCGGAAAGTGACTTCCTGGCTGCCTGGGAGATGGGAAGACGTACCCAAGTGTCCACTTTATGTTCCAAACTCTCCAGCGCCGCCACGTAGTTCTCTTCATATAATTTAGTGGGGGACGTGGAAACTCGGATGCCCAGATAGCAGATTCCCTGTGGACACCACGCAAAGGTGTTGCTGATGTCCTCAGGGCTCACACACTTGGTAAGAGGGAGGGCTTCTGACTTGGACCAATTGATCCACATGCCCGATAGTGTCCTGAATTCAGTGATCTCGTCTACCACGGGGTTCAAATTGGGTGCAGGTGTTTAACATATATTAACATGTTGTCCACATATAAAGAGACGATGGAGGTATGAGAACGGATTCTTGCCCCTCTGTGGGTGTGAAATTCACATAGTTCGATTGCTAGGGCAAACAATATGGGGGAAAAGGGGTAGCCCTATCTTGTACCACGGGTCTGGAGAATCACCTCTGATTGTATGTGGTTGGTGTACACTCGGGCTCTTGGGGCAGTAAATAGTAAGCATACTCATTATAGAAAGGTGGTGCCCAGACCTGCCCGGCAGAGAACTTCAAACAGGAATGGCCATTTGACAGTGTTGAATGCCTTTTCGGCATCCAGGGCCGCAACTGCTATGGGGACTTCGGGGGTTCATATTGTGCATCAGAGCAAACAGTCTTCGTAAATTGTTTTGTGTGGAGCGGCCTGGAATGAACCCTGCCTGATCCGGTAGGTCCAGGCTGGGCAAAAATCTGAAGAGTCTGTCTGCTAAAAGCTTTGCTAGAATCTTATTATCAGTATTTACCACGGAGATGGGTCTATAGGATGAGCACTTGCTGAGGTTTTTATTGGGCTTGAGTAGTACAGTCACTAGGGCCGTTCTGGTGGATTCCGGGATATTGCGCAGATGGGGAATGAGCAGATTGGGAAAGGCCTTATATAGTTTGGCTGTAATACCATCCGTTTGGGGGCTTTGCCGTTGGAGAGGGGGCAGATTACTTTAAGAAATTCTTCGTCTCAGGGGGGATCGTTTAACTGTGCACTGGGTCGAGCCATCCCAAGGCTATTTTATTTAAGTACTGTATTTTACTATCTTGTCCGGCTGTGCACTGAGTGGTATATAGTCTCCCATAAAATTCCCGGAATGTCTTGTTTATCCTCCCATTATTCCTGGTGAGTTCCCCGTTGGCCATCCCTATTTCAACTATAAGGTCATTGTGCCGTTCTTGCCTGATTGCCCAGGCTAGGGTCCTGCTAGGGTGGTCACCCTCCCCATACCTAGCGGCAACTATCGGATCGCCCAGGAAGGGTTCCTCACTGGCCATCAGTATGCAAATGTCTTCTGGCTTTACCCCAAGCTGGGTCTGAAGTTCCAGAGAGTCCTGCAGGGCCGGGTCTCCAATCTTTTAATTTCCTTTTCTGCAGTCTGAATGGACCTACGTATACTCTTCAGGACACCCTCCCCCCCCGCCCTCTGCTTCTTTTGAGATGCACCAACCTCGAATATATACTTTGAAGGTTTCCCAAACCACCCTGGGGTCAGGGATGTAGTCTGCGTTTATTTGGCAGAACTCCATAATATTCTGGCAGATGTCTTCGCGAAATGCGATGTCTTCTAGGAGTCTTCTGAATCTCCACTGGAGTTGGTTAGGTGGGGTGGTCGGGCCTGTAAATTGCGCCAGGACTGGGGAGTGATCAGACAGAGTTCGAGGTAGGATTTGTGCTCTATGGGTTACACAGGCCAGCTCCGGGGACATCTCGATGTGATCTATTTTAGAGGAACTCCCATGAATCCTTGAGTAGAAGGTGAATTCCCAGCAATTGGGGTGGAGGAGACTCCTTATGTCGATAAGGGCATAGTCTGTCGCAATAGACTTCCATTTTTGGGCCGCCTGTGGAAGGGTTGTCTGGGCTTAGAAGGACCTATTTTGGACCAGTGAGAGAGCGATGTTAAAATCCCCAACCCACACCACCTCGTAACCCAGAAATGTGCTTAGGTGGTCGGCACATTTTTGGAAAAAGTCTGGACTGTCGTAATTGGTACCATATATGTTAATGAAAAGGACGGCCCATCCTGCTATCTCCCCGACAACCAACGTGAAGCAGCCCTCTGTGTCGATTATCAGATTGTGGAGTTTGAACCCCAATGATCTGTGTATGTATACTGCCACCCCCCCGAGAGTGAGTAGTGTATGATGAGCCGTATCTGTGAATGCCCCAACCCACCAGGTTAGGAAGTTTATGTTCTTTCCCCAAGTGGGTCTCCAGGAGGCAGAGGACATTACTTGCATAGTTCGTAATTAGGCGTGTGTTTTCCATTGGTGTACCCCCTGTATGTTCCATAATAACAAGGTTATCTGTACTGGAGGGTTTCCCTCCCTCCTGTGAGTTTGTCATGTTATATCTGGACTGAGGTTTATGTTGGAGACACAGAGTGTCAGTGCTTTGAATAACTGATTAAGTACTGAGTGGTTGATTGGTTCTGATCGTGAAGTGTACCCTGAGGTCTTGGAAGATGGGTCCCTACCCCCCCTATCCCCATAATGCACTTGTGTAGAATAGTGAGCGTCCCACCCCCACCAGAAACTCCAATCTACCAGCCGTAACATCCAGCACCCACCCTAAAAAAAGTAACATCACACTGAACAAGTCACTTTGCCAGTGGGCATGCGGGTGCTGGTGGTTGCTGCGCCTCCTGTTGTCAAGAGGCTTGTTACCATAGTCCTTTCTTGCTATTACATTCCTTTCCATGGATGTCTCCGGTGGTTGCCGTATTATGCCCAGGTCCTGCTGGGGTATGATGCCTGTAGTTTGGTTATGTTAGGACCCTGTATTTGGTAGCCTTGGATCAAGGGGATCCCTGAGGGGAGGCCCCGGGATCCGGAATGCCCATAGCGAACCGCTCTGCTGCCTTGGGCGATGTGAAGAACACTGCCTTGCCGTCGTGCACCACCCTGAGGTTTGCCGGGAACATCATTTAGTACCGTATATCTTTTTTCCTCAGGATGTTCTTTACATTTTGAAAAGGCTTTCTCAGGTCCTGCACCTGCTGGCTGAAATCCGGGAACAAGCGAATTCAGGCCAAGTTTGAGGTCGCCTAGGAGGTTAGTCTGGGTGAATGTTTTTAGGTTTTCTGCAAGAAGGTGGGTCAGGGAGGCTTGGAAGTCAGATACGGGTCCTGGAGGGCGGTAAACTATGTGTATCGAGGTGGTGCAGTTAGGGGATGGGTTGAGCTTGAGGAATAAGTGGTCACTGTAGTTTTCAGTGGTTTTCTCTACCTTTCTGATGGGGGTTGAGTCTTTGGCAATCAAGGCGACTACACCGCCTTTGCGCATAGGGCAATCTTGTCTAAAGATGGTGTAGCCAGGGGGGAGGGCAAGTGAGAGGGCAGAGCCAGATGATTGATTCCTTGCCAACTCTAAGATCTTTGACTTCTCAGTGAAGTAGTGGAACCTTGCCAAAATGGACCTTTTGTCCCCTAGAGCTTGCTCCCGCTCAATGGGCTCTGTCAATAGTAGGTTTGTTGGTGTTTTCTTTGTTGAAGAGTTTCCCGACTATCGCATCAATGGCATTGACGATGTCGCTCTGGGACTCTCCCTCTCGCTCCGGGAAGCCAAAAAACCTAAGATTATTGCGTCATACTCGATTTTCAAAATCGTCCATCTTTAAGGCACACATTTCCTCTCTCTGCTCCAGTTCCGAGAGCCTCATATCGATTTGAGTTTCAAGGTGGTCCACGTAGGTACGGTTGGCCTAAATGTCTTGTGTGCAGTCATCCATACTGTCTACTTTTTTATCCAGACCATCTAGCCTCTTGCCTATGTCGGCCCTGAAGCTCCTGATTTTATCCAAGAGTGTGGCTATACTCTTACTCACTGACTGGGAATCCTCTGAGTCGGCCGCTAATGTGCTCAGCATGGTTGTTGGCGACTAGGGCAGGGGTCTGAATTCTTGTATGGAGGCTGCCCAGCTCATGGATGGTTCCAGTAGGCTAGGGTTCCAGAGTGGGTTAGGAGAACCCTGTGTAATAGCCTCACTTTGACCGTGAAGTTGCACCAATAGTGGTACCGTTTCACTTTACGGATTCCATTACGGTTCGCTCTGGACGAGAAGGGGGTCTTGGGCCTCATTAAGGAGGTCAACTGCCTTCTTCAGTGGGGTGTTGTACGGCGAGACCAACAGGCTCCCCACACAGTCCAGAGTTCCTGCGCTAGTCAGAGGAACCTGGCCTGGGGAGTGGAGGGACCGTCTCTCTGGTTGCAGAGCTGGAGGGCGGCCAGGCAATGATGTAAGGCCATCAGCGGAGTAAGAGGGGGACATGCACAGAAGCGAGATTTTGCATGAGGTAGGGTACGCAATCTACCTGCTGCCTTCCCATTGGCCGAGATGAAGTGAACTTGTTCTCTGTGGAGTCCTCCGGCTGTTTCTCACTAACCACTTAACCAGCTGCCCAGGTCCAAGTTGTATGTGCCTCACCTGGGGAGAAATTTCCCACCGGAGACTGAATAATGGCGAAGCACAGGCCAATCCTGGAGCAGTTTATGATTGTCTTGTTGGCCTGTGCAGGAGAAAATGAGGTCCCGGGTTTGCTGGGGAGTATCTTTGGGTGGCGTCACCAGACCGCAGAAAACTGAGAGGGAGCAGGCTGACCCCTTTGCAGGCCCTGTCGGGGTACCAAGCCCTCTGTGGGTTCAGTGACGGGTAATCGGCTTCACTGGGCTGCACTACACAGGTGGTCTTCCAGGGGGTTAGGGGGAGGCCCTTCCTGTCCCCCACCTGCGGTTGGCCGTTGGCTCTGAGGGTAGCGCGCCTCCCGGGGGGTTATTGCAGCAGTTCGATCCGGCTGCTGGCCCTAGTGTGTTTGGAGGCAGGGTGGAGGGACCCCCTGTCGGCTGGCAATGTTCAGAGGGATGGATCGTCCTGTGTCTCCCTCGCTGTTTCCCAGCTCTCTCAAATCGCCTCAATCTCTGTGTGGGGCGTGGGGTTGGTGTAGCTGTGGCTACTCTATCCCTCACTGGAATGTGTGGATTGGAACCATAGAGTCCCTGCCCCCACATCTATGCAGATACTCATTCAGCCGCTTTTCCCAGGAAGCTCCGATTCTGCCTGGGGAAAGAGCTTTTCGTACATGGCATTTTTTTAACTGAGAAAGCAAGAAGATGGGCAAAGGACTGGGAGCAAAAATGTGTGGCACTGTCATTTTGAGTGTACGGTACTCAAAATGGCATTATGCTGTAAAACGCAGAAGTGCACTCAGCGAAAACAAAAAATGGTAGAAAAATATCCCCTGACGCAAGCCTGTCTTAGACACCTTGTAAAAGAAACAGAAATTACAGACAAGAAAAAAAGGAACCGGGTACACAAAGTACCCCTTGTAGCACTTCTCTTAGGTGATGTGTGCTGCATTGAAAAAACAAAGGAATATCGCAAAGGGGATAGTCCTCCTGCACTTGCAGTCATACGGGGCTGATCAGTGCCCCCAAATGGGATAAGCTGAGTGAGGGAAGTTAAGCAAAAAGGCTCTACTTGCTTCCAAAAGCGAGGACAGTGTCCAAATCTTAGCAAAATGTTGTGCGGGTGGGGGTGGAGGGGCAGGGAAAGGGGAAGCAGTGCTCCTTGATGTCAATGGAGGGAAAGTTGCTAAAAGAAAATCGTGCTTTACACTGTGCATATTCTTCCATCCAGTGATTTGTCTGGAGTATATGTTGTTAATTTGCAAAGTAAAAAGCGTTGGCCGGAGCATTCCTGTTACACTATTCCTACCCTGTGTGTACAGGTACCCCTGATGTTCCATGCACTGACTTCCTCAGATTGTTTTTCTGATGATTCGTTTGTGTTCAGGTGGAAGTAATCAATTAAAAAATATTTGGTTGATAGTGATAATAAAATGGGTGTTTTTCACTATTTGAAGCTCCCTTGAAGGGAGGATGGATAGGCGCATGTGGTATTAAAAAGCCAAGTCACAGAAAGCATGGGTCAGTGTAGGGAAACATTTCTCTTTATGTAACTTTGCCTCCATAGTTCCTATGGACCCCAATATTTTTGCTCCGCATTTAACCCTGTTCTTACTTTTTGAAGTGAAGTAGAGCCTTTAGCTTCACTTTCCTTGCCTTTTGCTCATTGTTATGGGGAAACTGATCAGTCTTTCAGACTATCAGTACTGGGAAAATAGGTTTCCCTGTTTGAAATCGTGTACTTTTTTACATTGCACACAGCATATTACAGTGTAGTGCAATGGGGATACTTTCGTATCTTGGTTACCTTTTATGTGACTAAAGACAAGCTGGTGGCTGCAGATACATTTTCCCCATTTTTGCATTATTTTTAGTGTGCACATTCACGTTTACCGCGAAGGCTACTAAACATGAATATTGCTCTAAAATGGCTGTTCCGCTAGATTTCCACTTGCTTCTTTGGCCATGTTGTTGTTTGTCCTTCTTCCTACCCTGCCAGGCCAGGAAAGTCCTTCTAAGGCCATGCACATGCCCAGGAAAGCTGCTGCTTTCGCAGGCTAATAGTGCCTTTGTGTTATTTGTGGCACAGAAAGGGGGGTGGGGACTATCTAGTTCCATTCCACATCCTTGGTGCCAGAACATCTAGATGTGCGGTACATGTGAAACCAGTAGTTGCCCCTGATTGGATAACTACTGGCTGTTTGAATGGTGCAGATCCTTACCATTGGTGGGCTTGGACATGCTTCCAGCTTGCAATTTGTCTATCAAGAGCACCTCTGCAGTCATCTCCTCGGATCAGCGTTAGAGCCAAGAATCCCTCGAACAGCCATCTGAAGATCCTAAAATGGCTCCCGAAATGGCTCATCATCCCTTCCTGTGTCTGGCCCGGTGTATCCCTGTTTTACTACCGGATTTCTGAAGACCCTGAGTGGTGCTTCAACCCTGGGACCAACCAGTGTCGACGCTTTCTTGAGGGTCCTGCCCTTCTGAGCCTTTAGAAGTGTCCTTGGACCACCCAGTAGACTGCACAGCTCTCTCGGGGGCAACCGCGCCTGAAGTTTCACCGTTCCACGTTCCAGTCCGGAACTTTGGTAGTCACCAGCTTGTATCACAAGTCGCCTTCTCCCTGCATCACGGGAACCTGCCCTGGAACTGCTTCTTTGACCGCTACTGGAAGGATGCCTGTCGTCACCTGCAAACTGTGATTGCTGCTGGAACTCTCCTTCCGCCATCCCTTGAAGTGCCCTGAGGAGGTCTGCCAGTGTTTTTTGCATTTCTTCATTGCCAAAGGTTGCATCTTGCAGTTGCACCAAGCCGGAAGAATCCTTGAACGCACAACTTCTGGACATCACTCATCAGCACCTGCAACAGAAGACTCTACCCCAGACGATTGCGATCTACAAAGTCATCTGGGAACATCTGAGTCAGTGGGGGTAAGCGAACGCAGGGCATTTGTACCCCTTGTCCTTGTTGGGGAGATGCATCATTTGTATGCTTCATCCCCACTTTTTGCTGGACTTCTGGACCTTTTTCTTTAAATCCTGAATGAGTGGAGTTTTTTCCACTCATTCATTCTTATGGGATCTGTCTTTTGGAAATCTGTTCTGTTTTTTACTCTCCTATGGAGTCTACATTTCCCCTCATCTCTTTTAAAGGCATCTATATTTTACTTTTGCAGGACAGGGCTGCTGGGTACCCTTTGGGTTCTCTTTTGAGATTCTTTTCTATATCTTAGAGTAACGACAGTTCTTAAGGAAAGAGGGATACTTGGCATCTCTCCTAAAATGTTATAGTCTGATAGATTGGCACACACCACCGTATGTGGAGTGTCAAGGGGGTACTTGGTATCCCCCTTCTCTCTGCTTCTGCTTCTGTGTCTTCTTAGTCACATAGACAATCTCCTAGTCATGGGTGGTGGCAGTGGATGTGTTCTACCAACTATTGTTATTTTTTACCGCAGATTGTGTTCAGTCTTGGTTGTGCACAATAGGGTCACCTAAGTCCTAGCTTGGTGACTCCTTTCTTTTTTCGCCTTCTCTAGCGTGATTCTTTGTTAGCCCATCTATCATTCTGGGAGGGGGAGGTCTGTGTTTTGCCATTGGCAGGAACCCTTGGGTGTCCACACCTAGGTTTGCATTTGTCTGGGCAGGCAGGAAGTGGGGGGGGCAGTTAGTCACTCCCCTGCTCTTTGTCTGCCTGAGTGCCTGAATGGAACCAGCTCCCACTGGGGGTCTGGCTGTCCTGATTCGACAGCCACCTGCCCCTTTTTGTAAACTGCTGAGAGAGATTGCAGAGGAGTGTGTGCTGAAGTCGACCACTAGAAACTGAAGTAACCGAAGAAGACGACCAGAGACGCCTGCAGACCCTTTGCAACAATGTGAAGCAACCACTCCTGTCCTGACCACGTTTTCTGTGTGCCAGAGGAACTCCGTAAGAAGACTCCTTCCCTTTGACTGGGAGGAACAATCAGTCCCTAGACCAACTCCAATCTGTGCCATCTCCCGAGGTGCTGTGCCTCTCCAGAGCTGCAGACTGCGAATACCAGGAGACCTGTGACCCAATTGAAGTGCATCGTCTTTGAAAGGCCAAATCCGTCCAAGTCTTTGCTGAGCTCCAGGTGAACCTCCAAAGATGCAATCCAACTCATCCAGGTCCCCTCACAAGAGTGCTGGTCTCCAGGAATCAAAGACCATCAACCGGGCAAATTGTGTCCTTTGTTGGTCTGCAGGAAAGACGCCAAAACCGCAGACTGACCAGAAGAGCTGAAGAAATCCGTGCCAGAGGCCCTCCCTCGAAACTGCTGCTGAGAGATGCCGTTCTTTGTCCTGCCTTTCGTCACCAGACTGAGGAATCCGGAGGTCGGGTCCAGCACCGCCACATTGAGGAGAATCCAGCCACGAACATTTCTTCAAACCTAAGTTACTGTGGGGAAGAAGGTATTGCTTACTTTAATCCGAAAAGTCGCTCCGTAGCGTTGGGAGTGCACATATATGTCCAGGGTGCCCCCTCTTACCTCTGACCCAAGCTGCTGCTTCTGCCCCTTTAGCGAGTCCTTTAACATGGTCTGTGGTGTGTTAATCTTCCTGCATCTTAGCCTAGAGACCTAGAGACTACAGACTATCCACAGGAACTTTTGACTGTTCTGCTGCTTCACAGGTCTTTGAGCCTGCCTTTTATCTAGGGTTGCAAATTGACTTGCTGTGTGAAGAAACTTCCTATAGAATCGCACGCTGTGTTAGTATTTGACTCAGTAATTATTTTCCTTCCTAAAAGACTATATCTTATGTGGTTTTGCTTACTAAATGTGATTACCATATTTCTTCTGTCTTTGCAAGTGCGCGGTAATACCGAAAATATGGTAGAACTGATTTGTTTCAAACATTGTAACAATTGTAACCATGAGCAACTACAAACTAAGCAGTGGCCTTTGAAAAGTATCTACAAGTATTTCTAGGTGTTTTGGTTCAACGTACTAAGTATTTCAAAGCATATATTGTGTAAATATAATCTATATTTTAATATACATTTGTGTGTTTCTTTGAATTGTATTTCTAACTATGTTCAGTGTACGTGCCTACAGCACACATCTTCCTCTTATGATAAGCCGACTGCTCTGCCACTCTACTAAGGTTCCATGAGTAGTACAGACTGATATTAAGAGTCTGGGATCTAAAAACCATTCGGATAGCTTTATAAAGAATTACCTGAAAGTGGATTTTCAGAAAAATCACCCAACAGCCGCCTTGGAATTGGCTGCTTTGGAATTGGCCACTGATTCCTGCTACCTTGAATTTTTCCATCTTTGCATCTTGCCACTGTGAACTTTGCCACTCTGAACTTTACTGCTGTACATTTTGCCCCCTCTAATTCTTACTGCTGTGTGTTTTTGCCGCTTTGAACTTAGCCACTGTGAATTTTGAAGCTCCCACATCACGAGGCGTTGCGACTGCGAGACAACCACCACAGAGAGGCTTTCACCACTGTCAACCTAGGTGCATTCATGAGGCCCTGACAAGTGAATCTCTGCCACCATGAACCTACCGCAACAGTGAGACATTTGCCACTGTGATGTTCACCATTACAGGGTTTTGTGTCTGAGGCCCCACCACTGTGAGGACTTGCCACTCTCATAATCTTCATTTGAGACCTTGCCATTACAAGCTTTATCACAGTGAGACTTCAGTGGTTGAAATTAAGATTAGATGAGCAGGAGCTAAAAGCAACTCCTGGGCACCGAGTATTAACTAGTGACCAGGAGCTACCACTGGGGACCAAGGATCTAGTTCCGCAAATCTAACTTCTACATAGGATACAAACGTATCTTTCTGTCCATTACTAATGATCCAGTATGCTTCAGAAGTTCTATAGATGTGGCTTAGTGTTTATTTATAGGTTGTCCCAAATGCGCAGAGTTAAATTCACATAGGTGTGCTGGTTCGCTATCAGTAGCTCCTGGTAGCTATTGGTGTCAAGCTAACCAGGCTCTTCTAAGCTACAAGCAGGAGCTAAATAGCTCTCAGCTCCCCTGAATTCCAAACACTTCGCTTCTGCCATAGTAAAGCTCTGCACCAGTGACCTTCTGCCCCCATGGGAGACTCTGCCCTCCCTGGGATAGTCTGCCCCAGGGATATTGTCCCACCCCACCACATCACACTACTCCCTCTTTCTTGGACTAGCCCAAACAAAAACGGCTGAAACGAGTAACCTGTGGAGAACATATCCCACCAGGAAAGACCTGAACCATTAGCCTAATTGGAAAAACAAACCCTGAAATCAAACCAGAAATCCATGCCCAACCAATAAGCATGCATCCAAACAACAAAAATCCCGCAAAACAATGCCTCATACCAGGAAAGACGGATGCACTGGAAGAAACCGTACAAGAACAAATCAGACGGAAGAAACCTACCGTCCCAACTCACCCAGCTAAAGAACCAATAAACACCAAGAAACAATACACAGAACTTCCCTCTGGATGAGCGCTGCTTTGCTGGAACAAGAACAACATTGCTTTATTTGTTGCGCTACCCATCAACCTGCCAACCGCTTGCACAACCAACCATACGCAAACACAAGGCGGGATGATGAATAGAGTGGATAGATCTGAATTGCACAGAAGTAGTACAATTGAACCACATGAATTCAACACACCGTTCTTCACAAAAACATGGCAAGACTTAAAGAATCATCAACCTGATCAGAGAGACCTCCAAATAAGACATCAAACCTACCTCAATCCGCTAGATCTACTCAACGATGAAAAGGAAGTAACAAAAGTCTACCACACCACCTACAAAGCAAAACCCAATGCAGAATTGAAAAGAAACACAAACCAATACCAAATCAAATTACCTACACCACAAACACATAAGGCGGGGATTGCAAACACCAGAAAGCAGAAGGACCCCGGAGCAACAACCTTATGATGCCCTTCGGGATCCATTTGTCAATGTGAATACAAGCAAACCTCCCAAAAACTCCTCCAATTCAGAAAAACTGTAAATCTATAAATATCATGGACCTAAACACCAGACTGGAATCCACGAAACCATGGCCTACCATCTTGGATTCATCCGACATTAAATAAAGAACTGAGACAATCCAAAAATAGATTACAATGATAACGCAATGGAAAAACCGCTCATTCCCTCGCTAAAAAAAGTAATGGTGAGATGGCTCACACCTCCCCTCCTAGTACTGAAGAAAACTTACAGGGAATTGGAACAAGAATGGAGGAAAAACTATACAATGACTGATAGGACTGTACAAAGATGAAATCCTCAAAGCACAAAAACAATACTATACCAAACATATCAGAAATTCAAGCTACACCCAGAAAGAGTTGTTCAGCATCATCAATGAGCTAAGAAACCTGACTGCATGCAACAACACATCCACGCCCTCACAAAAACAGTGTGATGACCTTGCAAACCATATAAAAAACAAGATCTAAAGCATCCAGCAAGTCATCAAGAGCATGCCCAATAAGAACACCAACACACCTAATCAGTGCCAAATGTGGAGCCAACCACATGATTAAACTACTTCTCACTGATTTAGAAAGAAATATTTGCCAGTTTAGTGAATCAAAGCAACCGAGCAGGCTCACCACCGGACCCTTGCCCACCAGAAATTTACAAGATTAGCCTCTTCCAAAAACAAAAAAACAGCAGTATACTTCCAACCTCTTTAACATTAACTACTGGCAACCGGAAATGTACCATGAAGCTTCAAATTGGCATATGTGAAGCCACTCCTTAAAGACCCCTCTGCGAAACACAGAAAACCTAACCAACCGATATCAAGCATCCCAGACCCTGCGAAACCTCTCGAAAGCTACGTATATAAACAATTCCTGTAACGTGTATAAAACAATCAGTACTAGACCATGCACAAGTCGGTTTTGGACCCATGAAAGGAACGGAAACCGTTAATATGTTAAGCACAATTGTATGTAGTACCTTTTGGGAGACTACACCAACCTTGTCCTCCTGGCAATAGGTAACCCAACCCTTGGTATAAGTCTGTACTACACAGGTTGGTAGTGTGGCTGAGCAGCCAGGCTTATCTCAAGATGGGTCAATGTGAGCAGTAGGGCTTTTAGAGATTCATAGTGACAAGTCTCCAAATAAACACTTACTCTCAAGGTTTCTTGATTAAACAATTATTTATTAATTTAGCAGTCAGCTGAATAAGCCTTCCTCAGAAGGGAGCAATATATAGGTAACACCAAAATACACTTCAAAACACACCCTCTCAGTTTCACTAAATCAGTAGATAGCCATTTGGGATGGCACACAGACACTCCCTACAACCTGGGGTGACTTAAATAATTAGGAAACTGTGGACATTAATATTTCACTGGCATATTTAGAGCAATACTGAGTTTGGTGTCAAAGATAAAGGTTTGGGAATAAAACAAAGGTTAACAAATATTCTGAAGCAGGTAAGTACTTTGGAACCCTCCAATGCAAAGTAAATTAACTCTTTCGGAGCCCCACAAGTTATCTAATGTGTGACTTTTGCTGACGGATAGTCAAGCACAAAGTCAGAGGTAAGAAGAGTCTTTCAGGGAGCCAGGACTGCCAATGTTAATTGAGCAAAAAGTCAACGTGAACTGAAGCACTTCTTGTAGGTACGTAAAAGTCTTGTACAATGTTTTTAGAAGTCTTTTAAGAAAATAGAATTACTGTAAGGCCACAAGCTGGGAGGCTTGTGAGGGGCAAAGCTGCAAGCAACTCTGCAAGAGCAACCACAACAAGTCTCAACTGAGAGCTAGTTGGGCTACATGACAAGAGGTAAGTCCTCTTAGTTTTACAGTATCTTTGGTTAGAAGAAATTGGTTCCAGC
Organism: Ambystoma mexicanum; assembly: GCF_040938575.1. Classification (NCBI taxonomy): domain Eukaryota; kingdom Metazoa; phylum Chordata; class Amphibia; order Caudata; family Ambystomatidae; genus Ambystoma; species Ambystoma mexicanum. The sequence goes on from NC_090921.1 coordinate 1,291,901,298, forward strand.
TCGCTTCTGTTTGTTTGTAAGTCTGCAGATCCGGTGTTCCCGGGCCTCAGTCGTGGGGACAAGAGGGAAGAGGTCTGGGGACTCCTGCACTACGAATGGAAGGTCGGTGGCAGCAATGGGCAAACTTCAGATCAGCGGCAATTCACGATTTCAGCTTCTCAAGCCTCTCGCAAATAGCACCACTGCGGTTCTCGGATACCGCTCTGGACTTTCCTCGCATCTCGGGTCCAGCACTCTGTTAAGGTGGCTCAGCCTTGGTCAGTCTTGCTTCCTGGGAGTCTGGAGGATCTTCCTGGAGCTCGGGTCCAACTTAAAGACACTCGTTCGATTCTGGTGTTCCTCCCCCTGGCAATCGATTCCTGCAGCAGCAATGGAAGTACAGCCAGCTCCGAGAGGATGTCCAGATGATCTTGTCTTGGGGTTGATTGGTCCCACCAACCCAAGGGAAGAAGACGTCCTTGCAGGGCTTCTCTAGTCGAGGCGAATTCAGAGCTTCAGCTCTGCAGCAGGGCTTCACCGGGCAAACCAACAGTCCAGGAGTTGCAGCAGGCAGCTCTTGCAAGTTCTTCTTTGGATTCCTTCGTCCAGTGATCGACTATGCCTTCCAAGCAAAAAGCCTCACCTTTTATGCAGGTTTCTCCCATTCATTTGCAGCCTACCTGTCAATCACACAACAGGGTAGCTGTTCTCCAAGGACAGCCAGCCGGCCAATCACCTTTGGGTGTATTCCTGTAACCAAGGGGATGGAGCACAGGGAGTTTCGGGCACCTCCCTCACTTCCTGCCCCTGCCAGACATACTGGAGCTAGAGGAGGGCTTCACCAGTGAATCCTGTCAAAGACAAAGTGAACAAAGGGACCAAACCTGGTTTGGCGCTTAAAGTAATTCTCAAGAAGGACCTGTACTACAAGAAATGGCAAAAAAAGACGACCAGGGCCATTTTGACAAAATGGGCACCCATGGGTGCTTTACTGCAGCTGCGAACGCAGCCCGTGATAAAGACACAATGGTAGTTAAAAGTAAACAACTGCCCCCAGCCATTAATTGTAGAAAGGGTAACATTAAAATGTTACTTGACAAACTAGACAAAGTGGATACTAAGTAACCCCTCCAGCACCCTACTGTAGGATAGTGTGTGCTGGGTCTAGAAAGTTACAAACTGTAAGTAAAGTCAATTTCACTTTACTGCTCTTGGAAACAGTAGTTTCACCAAGAGAAGGGATTTAAACCTTTGGGAAATCTAAGACATGTCCCTGTGTCACTGCACTGAAGGTGGTGTGTGTCACAATGTAAAGATGATGCCTATGGAGTTTGCCAGAATCCAAAGTCAGAAGAAACAGTCCAAATCACAGAAAAATACACAAGAGAGTGGGGAAAAAGGTCTCGATCTCTCCAGGTTAGAGATTAAAAGTCCTAAAGTCCAGCAAAAAGAGCTTGGAGTCTCTATGGTAGAAGAGAATTGGCACATTTCTGAGAATTCTCCCTAAACTATCAATCTGGGTTGACCTGAAAAGGAACGCTGACTCCAACATCACCCCAGCACTAATACTTGTAGACTTAGCAGCCTTCGACACAGTTCACCACAAAACCCTCATCAAGAGACTAGGAGACATAGGAATTGGCAACACGGCTTTACTATGTTAATGTTAATGGATATTTATACCGTGCATTGTCACCACCGGAGTGGTCGCCTGGCGCTCTACTATGATGGAATGGAAACAGCATGGTTAACCCTCTTCAAATCAGCACCACACTCTCTTAAGGAGTTACACAAGACTCATTACTCTCGCCATTTCTCTTCAACATCCACATGACCCCACTGATCAATCTCATCAAAAGACATGAACTAAGCATGCTACAACTATGCAGATGACACACAAATCATCTATAAAAATCAATTCTACTGAAGAACCAGACCAAACCCTTAACTACCTCACAGAAAAATAAGCAAATGGATGAGCACCAACAGCCTTAAACTCAACCTGAACAAAACTGAAATCATGATCACGCCTGTCGAACCAATTCCACATTCCACTGTCTACTGAAGTTAGAAACTGACCGGAACCTTCAAAAGTAATTAAAAACCTCTGAATATTAATGGAAACTGACTTAACACTCGAACCACAAGTCAACGATGCAGTAGTAAAGAAGTGCTTCTTCCACCTATGCACATTCAAGCAGATACCTTTCCTTCCCACACAACACACTTTATCTCTCTTGTTATGCCAAGAGTAGACTACACCATCTTGGAATGCCAGACTACCTCACCAAACAACTACAGCGCATCCAGAACGCAGCAGCATGACTACTCCTCAGTCTCAATAAGAGGGAACCCATCATACCAGCACTGGGAACACTGGCTACCAGTCAAAAAAAGAATGTTTTTCAAAACACTCTGCATAACCCACATAGCAATCCATGGCCAGGGAGCGGAGGTCATACCGGAAAAAACTCCATCTACAAATCACACTGAATATTGATTCAGCAATGACATTCGCCTCAAACCAAAGCATTGTTCATAGTTGAAATTTGGTGAATCAGCATTCTCCTGCATCTCAGCAAAACTGTGGAACTCGCTCCCCATGGAAATACAAACAGAAGAACACAGTAGTCAGAAAATGATTACAAACATGGCCCTTTAAATCCCCAAGCTAAACGGGAAATACCATTGAAGAGCAACTGCCAACCACAACTTGAGACATACCCCAAAAAAAAAGCAAAACGAAAGCCTAATACACCAAAACAGAGATACCACAATGAAATAAAGCATATTAATGCAAACCACCATGCAAGGTTTTAACCCATCCGTACCAACACAGCCCTTGCAGAGAAGCGGACAGGCATTTACCATCATTAACCCTACTGAAAACGTTCTAGTATCCTACACACTCTCCTCAACCATCAAACAAAACATGCACGTTTGTCCACCACAGCAGAAACTTAAAACCATCACAAGCTGCATATGCTCTTCAACGTCCAACTCTACCCACCGCACTACAGAAAACTAAACCACAGGCACGCAAATCACCCCATACACACTTGCACACACAAATGCCACCAAGCCATTACCAACTAACAGCAAAACCAATGCACAGTGAAATTATTTTCTGAACTGAAGTTACCAACATCACAACAAAGTTATCTTGCACTCACCACTGCCCCCCACCCCCTCGTACGCCCTTTCCTTTACAGATCCACCAGAGCGTCTAGGGGCCACAAAAAGCAGTACAAATCACAATAACATCTTAGAGATGGCATGAGGACCCTTTTCAGTTATAGCTAGCTTGGATCACAGCGGTGATCTGTGCTTCAGCGCACGCCTCCGGATATTCTTTATACAAACTGAAGGTCCTCCCACAGAAACTGGTACCTAGCAGCTCACCTGTGTTTAGAGAAGTCTATCACTTTCCAACTGCTGCTACTCGTGACAATTGAAAGAAATTCATGTCCACTCTTCCCATCCAAGCCCCTGCAGTCGATCCTAGCATAAAGCACTGCCATGGCTCCCTGATGATGCAGTGTTTGTTTCTGTGGTGAAAAATGTTCATTTCATTGTGAGGAAGATGTTTTCACTTTTTGTACATCTTTTTCTCCATCCATACCCTTATTATAGAGAGGCATCCACTTCTCCATCATTTCTCCCCGCAAGCTGCCTGCACTGCGCATGCTGTATGAAAAAGCAGCCCATGGAGGTATGCTGGAAGCCCAGCCCAAGGACTACAGCCAGGATCCTCGGCACATGATCCTGATCAGAGGAATGGTTCTCCCAGGTAAGGAGAGATCAATCTCACATTTACATATGGCACAAACTGAGATCGCATCCTCCAAGCCTGCATAGGACCTGTTATCACCCGTCTTCAGCCAGCTTCCTCTGTTTGACCAGTTCATCTAAGCAAGAGGTTTTGAAATGGGCATCCAGGTTTAAAAGCTAGAGGAGGCAAATAGTTGCCTTGCTCTTTGTGTAGTGGTTATTTGGATGGTTTTCTTCCCCTTTTATTCGGGAGATGAGGAAAGCTGACCCACAACAAGGCCACCCGGGTTTCTGCATGATTTCTGTGGCTCACAATGGTAGCAATGGCTTAGCCATCAAATACAGCAGGGTAGTGTTGGATACGACTAAGACATGTGACAGCCTATAAAGAATTGGACACACAACAGATGTTAAGAAAATTAGACTGGATTTACTGTAAAAGTAATTAATGTTGTGCTGTTTACAGATAACTCCTCTTTTGGTTAGTCTTTTATTGTTCTGCCAGTTAGGGGAATGACAAAAGATAAAAGGATCATCTGGATACCAAGTTTGTGTAGCTGTGCTAGGTACTCCCCAGGTCCTGTATTCCCTTCCAGCGCTCCAATAGGAAGTAATGGGAGCAATGGCCAAAATTCTGATTGGCTGATGCTAATATATCCTCCACGTTAATTATAGGGCTCCATTGCCTAGGGCACTATTCTGATCAGGCAATCTCTAATGATACCCAGACCGTGGCTTCAAAATCTTTCAAAGTTAGAAAGGTCAGATTTCAGAACAGCGCTAGCCGCTCGTTCCTCAGCGGTGGCACTGGTGAAGACTAGTGAAAGGAAATATTTTCTTTTTGTAACTTTCCCTGTATAGATTTCCCCCATTAATTTTGCTTTTTGAACCCTGTCCTGACTTTCTGCCTTCTCCTTTACTTCCCTTGCCTGTTTTGCTCATTCTTATGGGGAAAATTATAAATCCCTATGATGTCGGTATTGCGAGACTATGGGGGGGTCATTACAAGTTTGCCGGTATCCCACCAGTAATTCTGGTGGGATACCGGTAAACTGACCCTATCGTTTCTGCTGCATGATATTTCAGAATTTCTGAGATATTACAGGTGGCGGAAAGGGTGGATTGCTTGTATTTCCGGCACCGCTAAAACCGGTGCCAGAAATACCGGCTGTTTTTATGCCAGTGGGGGCCTGATTTACCCCCAGCTCTTGGCTGGAGATATATCAGTGAACCCCCTCCAACACCCAACTGGCAAACTTGTAGTTTACTGGTCCAGGAACATTGACAGTCACTTACCTGCAATTTTACGACAACCTTCCCGCTTAGGCAAACTTCTAATGAGGTCACTATGAATTCTTGTATTGTTGTAATTTCACACATCACCTTACAGTGAAGTTCAGTTAGGATACTGTTAGGTAAAGATTTGGTGTAGTACCCTTAGAGTGCACTACAACAACCTTAGCCTCCTGGCAATAAGACGCAACCTTTGGTATAAAACTGAACTACACAAGTTGGTAGTGTGGCTGAGCAGCCAGGCTCATCTTGAGGGGCCAGTGTGAGCTGTAGGGAGTTTACAAAAAGATTCACAGTGACAAGTATCTCAATAAACACTTACAATCAAGGTTTCTTCATAAAACAATTATTCATTTATTTACCAGTCAATTGAATAAGCCTTCTTTAGAAGGGAGCAATATAAAAGGAAGACACAAATACCTTCAAAATACACCCTCTTAGTTTCTAAATCAGCAAACCCCCACTGGGGATGACACAAAGACACTTCCTACACCATCAGGTGACTTAAATTGCTAGGACACTGTGGACATTGATATATTACTGTTGGAATTTAGAATAGTACTGAGATGGGTGTCAAAGAAGAGGTTATTAGAACAAACAAGAGATCACAAATATTCTTAAACTGGAAAATACTTTTGGACCCCCCAAACCTGCTGCCCCCCCCCACCCCAATGCAGAGTAAGTTAATAACTTAACCCTTCCTAGAAGGATAGGTGCAACACAATGTCAGAGGAAAGAAGAGTCATTCAGTGAAGCCGGCTAAGCCAAAGTCAATGGGCAGAAGTCTATTTAAGCTGAAGCACTTCTTTCAGTTAAGTAAGAAAAGTCTTTGCACAATGTTTTGAAGGTCTTTGAAAAAAAAGAATCATCATTGTAGGGCCACGAGCTGTTTAGACCTGGGTGTAGTAGAAGATGCAAGCAACTCTACAATAAGAGGCAAGTTCTCTTAGACTGTAGAGTACCTTTAGTTGGAAGAAAAATGCAGCAGATGACTTCTGTTCCTTTGCAGCTCTGCATATCCGGATGTTCCTGGGCCTCAGTCGTGGGGACAAGAGGGAGGACTTCTGGGGACTCCGGCACTGCAATGGGACGGTCACAGGCAGCAACCGGCAATCTTCAAACAAGTGGCAATTCAGTGTTTCAGCTCCTCGTGTCTACCGCAAATAGCACCACTGCGTTATCCTGGCTGTCGAGATGGGCTTTCCTTGCATCTGTGGTCCAGCACTCTGTTGAGGTGGCCCAGACTCGGTCAGTCCTGCTTCTTGGGAGTCCAGCGGATCTTCCTGGAGCTCTTATCTAGCTTAAAAGCAACACACAAACTGGTTTTCCTCTCCCTGGCTCTTCGGTTCCAGCAGCAACTGCAGGGCAAGTGCAACTAGCTTGAAGAGGATGTCCAGGTGGCTTACCTTGGAGTTGATTGGTCCCACCAACTCAAGGGGAGAAGTCGTCCTTGCAGGGCTTCCCTAGTCGAAAAGAAAGTGGAGTTTCAGCACCGCAGCAGGGCTTCACCGGGCAAACCAACGGTCCAGGAGTTGCAGCAGGCATCCTTTTTATGCAGGTTTCTTCCATTCATTCCAGCCTAGCTGTCAGTCACCCAGGAGGGTGGCTGTCCTTGCCGACAGCCATCCGGCCAATCACCTAAGAGTGCGTTCCTGTCTCCTAGGAGATTAAGCACAGGGAGTTTCGGGACCCTCCCTCACTTCCTGCCTCCACCAGACACCATGGAGACAGAGGCGGGCTTCACGTGTGAATCCCGCCAAAGACCAAATGAACAAAGGACCAAACCTGGTTTGGTGTGCAGAGTCAATCTCAAGAAGCACCTTTCCACAGAGAAATGGCGAAAAAAGAAGAACGGGGCCATTTTGACAAAAATGTCACCGAAGGATGCTTTACTGCAGCAGCGAACGCAGCCCGCGGTAAAGACACACCACGATAGTACAAAGTAAACCACTGCCATCTCCAGGTAAAAATGAAAAAGTCCTAAGAGTCCAGCAAAAGAGCTGGGGGTCTCTAAGGTAGAGAGGAATTGGCACATTTCTGAGAATTCTCCCTAACAGATACGTTGTAGCTTTATATCTTTTTATATCATGTTTTTTTGGTTACTTTTCATATGTGCCTAAGATAGTGGCCGCTGTGATATTCTTTCCATTTTTTTTGTTAAGGTTTCACTCATGCACTTTTGCATTTGCCCCAAATGGCTACTAAAGGTCGCTAGCACCCTAAGATGGCCACCCGCAAGGTTTTTCGCTTGTTCTTTGGCCAGATTGTTGTTTGGCCTTCTTCCTGCCTTCCCAGGTCAGGAAATGCCTTAAATGGAAATTCCTTTCCTGGGGAAAGCTCTGGCTTTCTGTGTGCACGATCCTTACCATTGGCGGGCTTAGGCTTGCTCACAGCCAGAATCCTGGGTAAAAGGACTCCTGCAACTGTTAGGCAGATCATCTTTGGAACCAAGACTTCTACGAAGAGCAGCCCGCCGATGACCCCGGCAGCTGACCAATGGTAAGGATCTGCAGCATTTAAACAGCCCACGGTTGTCCATGGACAACCACTGGTCACCACATCTGTCCAGCAATAGACTTTCGAGTGCCAGTGGATGTGGAGTGGGACCAGACAGTCCCAGCCCCCTCCTCTTGCTCACTCACACCACGCTCCCTTGCCTCTGATGCCAGCAGCTTTCCCAGGGAAAGGGTTTTCTATATACAGCATTTCTTGATTGAGAAGGCAGGAAGAAGGCCAAAGAACAATATGACCAGCAACAAAGGAGACTCCATAAAGAGAGACAGGCTGTTGGTACTAAAAGTCTTAGGGCCTAGCCAGTTTTCCCAAAAGAATGAGCCAAACGGGCAAGGGAAGTAAAGCAGAAGGCTTTACTGAAGTCAGAATGGGTTTGAAAATAAGCAAACTGAATGGGGTTCCAGTAGGAGTCTATGGAGGGAAAGGTGCAAAAGAAAATGTTTCCTAACTTTGACGAATAAGTGGGAGGAAAAGTGTGTTCATCAGAAAGATAATCACTGAAGGGAAGTATTTATGACTTTCAGTCCCAGGCAGAGTAACCAGTATGTAGGCTACTGTTCCGGGCAAGTGTCACGGCTGCTTAGAAACTAGCAAAACTACGACATGTACTAAGAAAAGCAAGTACTGGAAAATCTTGCATGGTGGTGAAAACACACCATACCATAAAGGGCATTGCAGACTTTGATGTACACAATACTTGATGAAAAGAGGCACAGAGGATGTCACTAAAAGAATTTAATAATCGACTTGCTAAACTGGACACAACATATCTGGGTGACATGAAACTCTATTAGATAGAGGTATGTGTTGGCAAAGTCAGCAGGCACAAAATGAGAAAAGACGGCACTAGCAAAGCATTCATCTGTATGAGAGCAAGAAAACAGGTAGGGGCCAAGGTGGCGGGCAGATTCGAAGCAAGGTTGCTGATGTGGAAACCTAGGCTGTTAAGCACTACTCGACCAAGAGTCCCAAATTAGAAGTGCAAAGGTGAGCTGGATCTGGCCATGATATTCTGCCACTGGCGTTTAACCAAAGGGAAACTTGTGACTACCTTCCCATGTTTTGCCTGCTTGGTGACATGAAATCGCCCTGAGGCCTTCTGGAGTGGATTTGTGAAAACGATAGTTTATAGCTCATAGGAGCAAGTCAGTCCCCAATTCGTAGCGAGATTACGTTTTTGGATCAACTTCATTTTCAAATTCGTTCATGGTTACTTCATTTGTTTCCGTCACAGATTCCATCATAGCATGCAAATTCTAAGAGTTATTTTAATGGCTGTAACCTGATTAGGTGAAACAAGTTTCAGGGCCGTTCGTGCTGGCAGACAATGCCTCTTAATGTCAACAGTGCACTATACTGAAACTGAAATATAGACAAACCGAGTTAATACCCGTTTAAGACGTTTATTTCAGTTTGAGGTTGGCACTACGAACTACATCCTTGGCAGAAGGCAAGGGCTACATAAAACAATTGGTGATGTAATTCATTGTATATCTGTCATTGTTTCCACCATCATTAATCACAGGCTGGAACATGTAGAAGCCTCTTCCAGGGAGGCTCTTAGGCAAGATTGTATGCAGTAACCTTTGGGACACTACAACAACCCTGAGCCCCTGGCAATAGGAACCAAACCTTTGGTATAAGTCTGTACTACACAGGTTGGTAGCGTGATAGAGCAGCCAGGCTTATCTCAAGAGGGATCAATGTGAGCTGTAGGGGAGTGACACATAGATTCACAGAGACAAGCATCCAAATAAACGCTTATACTCAAGGGTTCCTGAATAAACAGTTATTAATTTATGTATCAGTCAGTTTGCGTAAGCCTTCTTCAGGAGGGGAAATCTAATAGTAACACACAAATACACTCCAAAATACTCTCCCAATACTTCTAAATCAGTAAGTACCCTTTTGGGATGGCACATAGACGCTTCCTACACCCTCAGGTGACTTTAGTAACTAGAAAACTGTGGACACTGATATATTACTTTTTGCATTTAGAATCTGACTTAAGAATATCTCAGAGAAAGGTTATTAGTACCAAAACAAGAGATCTCACAAATATTCAGAAAGCAGGTAAGTACTTTTGAAAAAAACCCAATGCAAAGTTGGTTAACTCCTTCCTGGAAGGAAGACCAAGCACAATGTCTGAGGGAAGAAGAGTCATTCAGGGAGCCAGGCTATGCCAAAGTCAATTGTGCAAAAGTCTAGTGAGCTGAAGCACTTCTCAGATGTAGGTAAAAGTCTTGCAGAATGTTTTTTTTAAAAGCCTTTGAAGAAAAGAAGAAATCAAAGTAGGGCCACAATTGGGTTAGGCTTGTGAATTAAAGAAGCTGTTAGCAACTCTACAGAAGCAATCACGACAAGTCTCAACTGAGAACAAGTGCAGTTAGGCAACAAGAGGTAAATTCTGTATAGTACCTTTGGTTAGAAGAAAAAGGTGGCAGATGACTTCTGTTCCTGTGCAGCTCTGCAGATACTGTTGTTCCTGGGCCTCTGTCGTGGTGACAAGAGGTAGGCCTTCTGTGGACTCCTGCACTGCAACGGGGTGGTCAGCGACACCAACCGGCAATCTTCAAACAAGTGGAACTTCAGTGTTTCAGCTCCTCGCGTCTACTCTTTGCGCGGATCCTTGGGGTTGAGAGCAGCTCGCCGGGCAGCCCAGTTGCAGGATAGAAATCCTGCCGGTCCATCTGGGCCTCAAGTGAGGATTTGTGTCTTTTTGTTTTTTGTTTAGCACTCCGAGCGCGTGGTTGTGTTTCTCCCTCCCCCCTCCCCTTGCAGTCTCTTCCTGTTGCCCTCCTCCAGCCCGCCTCCCTGCCCGCCCGCACCCCCTATATACCGACCCTCCTGGGCAGCCCCCTGCCCGGCAGCCCCCACGGCTAAGGGCCCCTCAGGCAAAGGGCAGCTCCTACGGCTGCGGCTCCCACTGTGTCTGCAGGTGTCCGCAGGGGACGCTTGGCGCCGGTCTACCTAGTTAGCTCCACCTGCATGGTGCCTTCACTTCACTGTGCCCTGCTAATTGTGGTAAAAATTAGGGTTTTTCTCCCCTCACAGGATTCTCAAACTTAGGTGGCCTCTCCACTGGGTACCTAATACGCATTTACTGTTGTTCTTTGAAATGTGGTAAACTAGGGTTTTCTCCCCTCGCAGGATTCTCAAACTTAGGTGGCCTCTCCACTTGGTACCTAATACGCATTTACTGTTGTTCTCTGAAATGTGGTAAACTAGGGTTTTTCTCCCCTCGCAGGATTCTCAAACTTAGGTGGCCTCTCCACTGGGTACCTAATACGCATTTACTGTTGTTCCTCTGAAATGTGGTAAACTTGGGCTTGCCGCTCACTTCCTGTCCGCATGCTCTCGTCTCGTCTGTCTCCCCCCCCCCCACTCCCTCCTATTCCATGGTGCTCTCTATCTCGCCTATCTTCTCTAACTGCTTCTCTATTGACTATCCTGCTCTCCTCACTAAATCTGGTAGGAAAAAGTTTAAAAAGGACATTCTGGTCTCCAACCCAGGCCTCCCTATTGCTGACACCTACACTAGTGCCTGCTCCAAGGAAACTCTCACTGACATCCTCTTTTTCGGGCCTTCGCCTGACCTATGGACCCTTCATATGGTCTCTGTGCTCTCTCCTTTCTCCTCTTCTCCCATTAATGGTGGCACCCATTGGGATGTCCTCTTGGCCCCCTTCCACTCCTTTAAGGCCATCATTAATGTCTACGCTAATGGGACCGTCTTGGTCCAAGGCCCTCAGGCCAACCTTCACCTCTTTGATAGACGCTTCCCACGCCTCATCAACTTCCTTTCCTCTCCTGCTGTCCCCCCTCCTCTGTCCTTGGCTACCTTGCCTTTACCCTCCCTCCCCCCTCTCTTGCTCCTTCTTCACCTCCTTCTTCTTCACCTCTGTAGGGCGTACCTCTGATCTGTACCCCTCCCCGGAAGTCCTTCAAGGATGGCAACCTTCTCCACATTGCCACTCTTAACTCTCGCTCTGCCACCAAACATTCCTCTGATATCTGTCGCCTTCTTGAGGAACTGGACCTTGACGTCCTCGGTCTCACTGAGACATGGTTCACGGCCAGCTCTGTCACCAGCTTTGACACACTCCTACCTGACGGTTACAAGATCCTCTCCGTGCCCAGGCCCAAAACGTTCGGGGGGGGGTGTGGCCCTTATCTTCCCTGAGTGGATTCCTGCCACTGTCACTCCTACGCAGACCTACTCCTCTTTTGAATGTCTTGTCTGCCGACACTCTATATCTCCTAGCCATTCCCTTACCGTGGCTACTATCTATCGGCCACCTGGTCAAATTTCCTCCTTCCTCTCCGAGTGGGCTGACCTCTCCTCCTCACTCCTGTCCTCAACCACTAAACTCCTTTTTCTTGGTGACTTCAACATCCACCTGGATGCCTCCTGTGCCTCCTCTGGACCCTTTCGTGACCTCTGCGACTCTCTCACTCTCTATTCTCCCGTCTGGGCCTACTCATTCTGCAGGGCACACTCTTGATGCTCTGATCTCTTCCGACCTTCCCCTCTCTGTCCCTCTCTCCACTCCTTTCTCCTGGAGTGATCACTTTCTCCCATCCTCCCACCTCACCCTCCCTACCCCACAGGCAAAGCCACCCTCATCACTGACACCCACCTTCTCGGTCATCTGACCCATGAAGCGCGTGTCAGTTGAGACTTTCGCTGCCACCTTCTCGCCCCGACCTCCCCCTTCGGCTGACTCCCACCCTGACACAGCTCTCTCCACGCTCCACTCTGCTATATCCGATACTCTTGATATCCTTGCCCCTGTCATGAGAATCCGCCTGAAGCCCAAAGCCAAATGTAACTCCTGGTATGACTCGGATCTCGTCACCCTAAAACGCAAGTGCAGGGTGGCAGAGAGGAAATGGCGTGCTTCATGTTCATCTTCTGACAAACTGGCCTGCCGCCTGCTCCAAAGGCAATACCGTCTCCGTTCTCACCAAGAATAGAGCCCTCATCCAATCCCGCATCTCTGCGGCATCTAACAATTCAGCCGAACTCTTCAAAATCTGCAAGGAGCTTGCCAACCCTGCTGCAGTCTTTACCTCTCCTGTCCCCTCCCAGGCCCTCTGCACTGCACTGGCCTCTCACTTCATTTCTAAAACTCAGGACATCCTGTCCTCACTCTCCTCCTATCACCTCCCTCCCTCTCTTCCCGGCTCTTCCTCCGGCCCTTCTGCAGCCACCCCTCCTCCCTCCTTCTCTGCCTTTCCCCTTTTGTCTGCTGACGAGGTTTCCAGACAAGTCCGATCTATGAAAGTCTCGTCTAAACAGGTTCACCCCTGTTCCTCCAAAACTATCAAGGACCACATCGACTCCCTGGCTCCTGCCCTGGCTGACTTTTGCAACCACTCCTTCGCCTCTGGAGTCTTCCCTTCCCCCCTTAAGCACTCCCTTGTGCACCCTCTTCTTAAGAAACCCTCTTGCGACCCCTCCTCCCCAACTAACTATCTCCCAATCTCCATCACTCCCTTCCTACGCAAGCTCCTGGAGAAACTGGCCATCTCCCAGCTTAACCTCCATGCTGAATCTGTTGGTAGTCTTCATGACCATCAATCTGGCTTCAGAGCTGCCAGAAGCACGGAAACTGCTCTCCTGAACATCCGTGAGGACCTGCTCTCGAACCTCGACTCCAACACTCTGTGTGTTCTCATTCTGCTCGATCTCTCTTCTGCCTTTGACACTGTCAACCATGCCATCCTGCTCAACCGTCTCCGTGAAAACCTGGGTATCACTGGTCAGGCTCTGGCGTGGCTGACCTCTTTCCTTTCCAATCGTCCCTCCCAGGTCCAACTGGGGTCCTTCCTCTCTGACATCTTTTTCTCTACCTGTGGTGTCCCCCAGGGATCAATTCTCTCTCCCTGGCTTTTCAACCAGTATCTGGCACTCCTTGCCCACCGCATCGCCGCTCTCTGCCCCAGCTTTCAGTGCTATGCGGACGATACCCAGCTCATTTTCAGGCTACCCTTGGCCTCCTCCTCTCCTTCCCTCATCTCTGACTTTCTGTCTGCTATCCAGGAATGGTGTGCCGCCAATGACCTCTGCCTTAATGCCAGTAAGACTGAGATTCTACTCATCGGCACACCCACTCCCTCCTTCCCTGCAGCTCTCTGGCCAGCCTCTCTTGGCCCTCTTCCTGCTCCCACCTGCAAGGCAAAAAACCTCGGGGTCATCTTCGACTCCACACTCTCCTTCTCTCCTCATATATCTGACGTCTCTAAGAAGTCACACTACCAGCTGCACCTCCTCAGAGGTATTCTTCCCTTCCTCTCCGTCCCCCAGAAGCTCACTGTCTCCAGAGCCCTGGTTCTCTCGAAGCTGGACTACTGTAACATCCTCTATCTTAATCTGCCTGCCTCCACTCTCCGCCCTCTGCAACTCATCCAGAACAGGATTGCGAGACTTGTCCTTGGCCTCAATCTGAAATCTCTACACTGGCTCCCAGTGGCTGCGCGGATTAAGTTCAAAACCCTCTGCATTGCCCACAAGGCCTTCTGGGGCCTTGGGCCTAAACACCTTCAACTCTCTCTTCCTAAATATCTTCCTTCCCAAGCACTTCGCTCATCCGTCTCCAACTCCCTCAGGGTCAGCCGCTTCTCGAAGCAACGAGCTGGGGGTAGATCTCTCTCCGCGGCAGGGGCCTCCCTCTGGAACAGCCTTCCTGCCTCCCTGAAACTTGAGGAGAACCATCTCCGGTTCCGGAAGCACCTCAAAATCTTCCTCTTTGCTTCTGCTGTCTCTCCCTCTCCCCTGCTAAATTCTTCACTGTAACTGCACTGAATCTGCAACTGGGCCACTCTCTCCGACCTCAGTCCTTGGCCCAGCCACTCACCGCTTGCACTGCCTCCCTGGCAACCCCTGCACTGCGGGACTGTCTCTGTATCCCTACAGCCCCCCCTCCCCAGCACTTGTCTGCACTTACCACCAGCTGGCCCTATTATTTATTTTTTATTCTACTTACCCTGTATTGCACCCCCCCCTCCGCCTCCCCTTCCCCTTTTCCCCTCCCCCCTACACCTGCACTTGTGCAATCTAAATGACACCTGGCCTAGTAGGATCGTTGTCTGTCTTCCCCTTGTTCACCCTCCCTGCCTCGTCGCGCCTTGAAACACTTGTGTATAGGCGCATTACAAATGCCATATCATATCATATCATACCACAAATAGCACCACCGCGATTCTTGGCTGTTGAGATGGACTTTCCTTGCATCTGGGGTCCAGCACTCTGTTGAGGTGGCTCTGGCTCGGTCAGTCCTGCTTCCTGGGAGTCCATAGGATCTTCCTGGAGCTCTTGGCGAACTTAAAAGCAATGCATGCAAACTGGTGTTCCTCTCCCTAGCTATTTGGTTCCAGCAGCAACTGCAGTGGAAATTGAACCACCCCCGAGATGATGTCCAGGTGGCTTACTTTGGAGTTGATTGTTCCCACCAACCCAAGGGGAGAAGTCGTCCTTGCAGGGCTTATCTAGTTGAAATGAATGTGGCGTTTCAGCACAGCAGCAGGGCTTCACTGGGCAAACCAACGGTCCAAGAGTTGCAGCAGGAGTTTTCCTCTAGTTCTTCTTCGTATTTCTTCGTCCAGTGGTCGACTCTGCCTTCTGAGCCACAAAGCCTCGCCTTTTATGCAGGTTGCTCCCATTGATTCCAGCCTGGCTGTCAGTCACCCAGCAGGGTGGCTGTCCTTGCCTGACATCTAGCTGGCCAATCACCAAAGAGTGCATTCCGGTCTCCTAGGAGACTAAGCACAGGGAATTTCCGGCTTCTCCCTCGCTTCCTGCCCCTGCCAGACACTCTGGAGCCAGATGCGGGCTTCACTCGTGAATCCTGCCAAAGACGAAACAAAGGGACCAAACCTGGTTTGGCACGCAGAGTAAATCTCACGAAGACCTTTCCATTAAGACATGGCGAAAAAAGACCAGGGCCATTTTGACAAAAAGGGCACCCTTGGGTGCTTTACTGCAGCTGCGAACGCATCCCACGGTAAGGACACACCACGGTAGTCAAAAGTAAACCACTGCCACCAGCCATTCATCTAGGAAAGGGTAACATAAAATTGTTACATGATAAACTAGACAAAGTGGATACTAAGTAACCCCTCCAGCACCCTATTGTAAGATAGTGTGTACTGGGTCTAGAAAATTACAAATGTAAGTGAAGTCAATTTCACTTTACTGCTCTTGGAAACAGTAGTTTATCCAAGATGAGGTATTTAAACCTTTGTGAAATATGAAAGACTTCTGTGTCACTGCACTAAAGGTGCTGTGTGACACAATGTAAAGATGATGCCTATTGAGTTTGTCAGACTCCATGACCAAAAAGAAACGCAGGGTTCAAAAATCACATTAAAATACATGAGAGAGTGGGGAAAAAATGGTCTCCCTCTCTCCAGGTAAAAATGAAAAAGACCTAGAGTCCAGCAAAAGAGCTGGTGGTCTCTAAGGTAGACAGGAAGTAGCAAATTTCTGAGAATTCTCCATAACAGAGGCGTTGGTGCATCAAATGGCAAAACCAAAGTCTCGAGAGATCAGACTGTATTCTAAAGAAAACCTCCCACAAGCTCCTGTTATAGGCGCTCTGTGTACAATGCTTCGTGCTGCTTGCGTATGGAGAATCATCTCATTTGGCCAGTTAGAGATGAGGGTTGGTGTTTGTATTTAGGCCAATTAAAATGTATTTATCAGTTTTCTTCTCCTGTGACATTTTTTCTTTCATTTTCATGCAGTGGGAGGAGTCTCAGTTGCCCCTGGGGCAATTGCACCAAAGCAAGTCAATCCTCAGCCACAAATCCAGACTGCACCAACGCAGCTCCCGCCAGCCCCAACACAGCAGCTGAATCCAGTTCCACAGCCGTACTCGGTATGTACAGAATCTGCCCTACTTCACTCTACCGTGCGCAGGTGCTTACCACTACTTGCTAGCTCTTTTGGGGAAGTGGGGGGGGGGCAGAGGGAGAGAAGGACGTGCTTCAGACCAAATTGACAGATTAACTGAGGGTGTCCGACCTTCCCTATCTGAAGTCCACCTTTTTTTTTCTTTTTTTCTTTTAATAGTGTGTAGGTGAAATGCTTGCTAAAGGGGTTACAAGTATTTATTAACCTCTTTTAGTAAAATGGGTGCCTATGAAGGGTAAAATGTTTTCTAAGTGTATTCTAGATAGGTGCTGTAAGTGTGTGCAAAAAATTGGGCATGTAGGATTGACATAGGAGGCAGATACGGATGGTAGATTGAATTTCCACGTTTATTCAAAGATCTGAAAGTTAAGAGAAAAACACTAGTGCTAGGTTACTTCACAGCCCTTAGTCTCTATAAGGGTTCTTCTCCATTCTCCTGTTGCTCCTCTGGGTCTTCTCCTGGCAGCAGGTCGTCCTGACAGCAAGAAGTGCAACATTGTAGCAGGGATGTCCTCCCCTTTTATAGTTCCCCCTGGTCGTTGCAGCCAATCCATGTCCTCCTTTCCCAAATCCACCAATCCCTTCTCTTCAGGTTAAGCCCCACCCCCTGAGATAGCTGCTAATCTCCCCACTCGTGGCTGGACCACCCAGTCATGGCGTTCTGGCTACCTAGGTAAAGTTTTTCACTGTTATATAGTCCTGCTCCCCTCTATGCTCTTATAGTCATGTACCCCACAGTGGGTTGGAGCAAAGCGCTGGTGTTGACGGTGGCTCACTGTCCCCTGGGAGTTATCCCAAAACAGCGTGTGCCTTCCTTGTAGCTGGCAGGGCTTGTACTGTCCTTGCTGCTGGCGTGGCATTATCCTGTGCAGTGCTTTCTGAAACACGGCAGACGCTGTGCTCTCTGCTGCTGGTGTGCTTTTTCCCAGTGTGGCGGCCGCCGCATTCCCTGTTGCAGCCCCCTGCTTTCCGCTGGATGCTGTTTCGGCTGATGTTGCCTGGGTGCGATAGCCCTGGTCTCATACCAGCTCTAGGCTGATCGGGCATGGACCTGAAGCGAGACAGGAAGTCTGGTAAACTTGGAACGGAGCGGGTTGATGAATAGTAACCTAATCAAAGGGCTGCAGAAACCACTGTAGCACTCTGTGATTGGAATCCTTGTGTCAGAATAGCCACTGTAGGAGAGCATGGTCTGTAAAAAGGGTAAACCTTCTCTCCAAAACGTAATCTCTTAGAACTTCAACTGCCCACTTGATCGCCAAACACTCCTTTTCGACAGTTGAGTACGGCTCTTCATGAGGAAGCAGTCTCCTGCTGACAAAGCAAATAAGGTAAAGACCGCCATCCTCTTCTCGAGATAATACAGCCCCTAGACCTCCACCAGATGCATCCGCCTGCAAGAAGAAGTCCTGTTAGAAATCCAGACATCGCAACACAGGATTCGTGGAGATGGCCATCTTCAACCAATTAAATGCAGATTGGGCTTCTGGGTCTTTGGACAGGTCACCAGAGCTTTTTCCTCTTAGAGCATTCGTTAAAGGTGTACCAACTGATGCGAATTGTGTTATAAACTGTTAGGCAAAGTTTGTATGTCATACCTTCTGGGAACACTACAAACAACTCTGACTACAGGTATAGGAAACCCAACCTTTGGTGTAAGCTTGTACTACACAGTTTTGGTAGCTTGTTGAGCAGCCAGGCTGATCTCAAGAGGGGTCAAAGTGAGCTGTAGTGGGGTTACACAGAGATTTACAGTTACAAGTATTCAAATAAACTTACACTCAAGGTTTCTTGAATAAACAATGTATTAATTTCAGTCAGTTAGAATATGCCTTCTTCTACAATAGCCGGTCCGATAGCACAGCGAGTAGATTGCTCGCTTTGACATCTGTGCAGAGCCTGCTGATGCAAGTTAGATTCCCGGCAGTGCCAAACTCAGCCTTTCATCCTTCCGAGGTCGATAAATGGGCCCCACACACCGTGGGTAATAATAAGCAGCGCTCGGATGCCTGAGGGTTCGTATCGCTGTATAAGTGCTAAATTATTATAATAGTAACACTCAAATACACTTCATGAAATACACACTCTAAATATCTCTAAATCAGTAGATACCCTTTTGGGATGGCCCACAGGCACTACCTACACCCTCAGGTGAGTTCAATTGCTAGGGTGCTGGGAACATTAATATATCACTGTTGCATTTAGGATCATATAGTAATTAGTCAAAGGAAAAGATTATTTAGAACAACCAAGAGACCAGAAATATTCTTAAGCATGCAAATACTTTCAGATCCCCCAGTAAGAGTCCTTCAGTTGACGAGGCTAAGCCAAAGTCAATAGGCAAAAGTCTATGTAAGCTGAAGCACTTCTTTGTAGGCAAGTAGAAAGTCTCTGCACAGTGTTTTAGAAGTTTTTAGAAGAAAATAAGAATCAAATGTAGGGCCACAAGCTGATTAGACCTGTGAGTAGTAGAAGATGCGAGCAACTCTACAGTAAGAGGTAAGTTCTTTCAGACTTTTTACAGTACTTTTAAAATGAAGAAAAGATGCAGCAGATGACTCCTGTTCCTGTGCAGCTCTGCAGATCCCACTGTTCCTGAGGCTCAGTTGTGGGGGACAAGAGGAAGGACGTTGGGGGACTCCTGCACTGTACTGGGGCGGTTAAAACTAGCAACAGGCAAACTTCACTTTCAGTGGCTGTTTCAGTGTTTCAGCTCCTCACGTCTACTGCAAATAGCAACACTGCGGTTCCTGGCTGTCGAGATGGACTTTCCTTGCTTCTGGGGTCCCACACACTGAGGGGGCTCGGGGTCTGTCAGTCCTGCTTCCTGGGAGTCCGGAGGATCTTCATGGAGCTATTGGCCAGCTTAAAAGCAACGCACACAATGTAGTGTTCCTCTCCCTGGCTACATGGATTCCAGCAGCAACTCTGTGGAAATTCAACCAGCTCCAAAATGGATGTCCAGGTGGCTTACTTTGGGGTTGATTGGTCCCACCAACTCAAGGGGAGAAGTCGTCCTTGCAGGGGCTTCTTTGTCGATGCGAACTTGGCATTTCGGCACTGCAGCAGGGCTTCAACGGGCAAACCAACGGCCAAAAGACTCACCTTTTATTCAGTTCTCTCCTATTAATTTCAGCCTAGCTGTCAATCACCCAGTATGGTGGCTGTCCTTGCCTGACAGCCAGCCAATCACCACAGAGTGCATTTGGGTCTCCTAGGAGACTAAGCACAAGGAGTTTCAGGCACCTCCCTCAGTTCCTGCCTACCCCAGACACCCTGGAGCCAGAGGCTGGCTTCACTCGTGAATCCCGCCAAAGGCAAAGCGAACAATGGGACCAAACTTGTTTGGCGTGCAGATTAAATCTCAAGAAGGACCTTTCCACAAAGAAATGGCAAAAAAAGAAGACGAGGGCCATTTTGACAAAAATGGCACCCTTGGGTGCTTTACTGCAGCTGCGAATGCGGCCGGTGGTAAATGCACACAATGGTAGTTCAAATGAAGCCACTGCCACCAGCCATTCAATGAGAAAAGGGTAACATAAACATGTTACATGAGAAACTAGACACAGGGGATACTAGGTAACCCCTCCAGCACCCTATTGTAAGATAGTGTGTGCTGTGTCTAGAAAGTTACAAATGTAAGTAAAGTCAATTTCACTTTACTGCTCTTGGAAACAGTAGTTTTTGAGAATTCTCTTAACATTTCTGAGAATTCTCCCTAACATGAACCGCTAGTAGTAGCCTACAAACCCAGGAATGCCCTTATCTCCTTCTTATTTTAAGGTAGTGGTACCTTCTGAATAGATTCCACCTTGCAGGTTTGTGTCCGATCACTCTCTTACTCACCAAGTACTCAAAGTATTTAGTTTTGGTGGTTCCTAGAACGGGTTTCTTGGGATTAATGTGCAACCCTGCTTTCGCTAGGGCAGTTACGACTTTCAAGTGTACCAGATGGCCGTTCCAAGATCTACTGAACACTGCTATATCGTCCAGGTAGGCTGTATTGTAGTTTTCATGAGGTTTTAATACGACGTCCATCAGCCACTGGAAAATTGCCAGTGCTCCATGTAAACCAAACGGCAGAACTTTGAACTGATACTGGCCTTAGGGACCAGCGTATGCCATTTTTTCCCTTGTCCTGGGTCTTCAATGGGATTTGCCAGTACCCGTTAGTAAGGCCAATCGTACTGAGGACACACACATCTCCAAGGTTCTTGAGCAGTTTGTCAATTCTATGCATAGGGTAGGCCTCATAACTGGAGATACTATTAAGCTGTCGGAGGTCCATACAGAATGTGGTGCATCTGTCTGATTTGTGCACCAGAACAATGGGAGAACACCAGATACTGACGGAGGGCTCTATGATGTTCATCCGCAACAGTCCTGCGATTTCTTCCTTTGCTACTTGTCGTTTGGCCACTGGTATCCTATAGGGTCTCATGCTAACTATTTGCCCGGGCTTGGTATTGATACCATGTTTGGCTAACTGAATCCTGCCAGGTGAATTGGAGATCGTCTCAGCATGGTCTTGTATAGTGTGTCGTACTTCTTTTTGTTATTCTGTTAGTCGTCCCCAATTGGACATCCTTGTGCTGAGAGTGTCTCTTGACTAAGAATTGTTCGGCTCCATCTGATCGGTCTGTAGTCAAAAATCCTACGGAATTGGGAGATTCCACCGTCCTTTCAACAAGTTCACATGATACTCTTTCCGGTGGTGTTAGGTAGAATTACCCTCTGGGACCACTACACACAATTAGGACTACAAGTGTTAGCCAAACCAACCTTTGGTATACGTCTTTACCACACAGTTTTTGGTAGCGAGCTGAGTAGCCAGGCATATCTCAAGAGCGAATGTGAGCAGTACAAGTAGTTACACAAAGAACTTTCAATCACAGTGGTTCAAGTAAACACTTATACTCGAGGTTTCTTGGTAAAAACACTTATTAATTTATTACACAATCATTTAGAAAACATTTCACTAGGATAAGGCAACTTAATATTATAAACCAATACACTTCAATACAAAATTCTAAGGTTTTGAGACAGTTTGAGCTCCCCTGAAATAAGAGCCGAATAGCATATCAATACTTAGAAAGGAGCAAAAGGCACAAGGTAAGTAAAATAGATCATATATACTTTTTAAACAGTGCAAATAGTTTCAATTCACCAGAGGAGTTCAATTCAATTCAAGTCAATAGGCCAGGCCAAAGTCAATGGGCTAGTGTTCTGGATAGGAAAGAGCAGTTCTGGTATCAAACGGTAAAGTCTTTGCGAAAGTTCTTGGAAGTAGTTTAGTCGAAAAAGAATCATATGTCTGGTCACAAGCTGATTAGGCCTGCAAGTTGGGAAAGTTTCTCGAGCTTTCACCACAAGTTGGCGTTCTCTCAATCAGGTTGGCACAGTGCCTTTGTATGAAGAAACAAATGCTGCTGAAGTCTGAGTTCCTGGCAGGTCCTGCAGATCTCGCTGTTCCTGAGCCTCAGTCGTGGCGACAGTCAGGGAGGACGTCGGCGGGGGGGGGGACTCCTGCACTGCACAGTATAGTCGAAGAAAGCAAACAAAATGGAGTCACTTAAGTTCCAGTAGCTGTAGATTCAAGAACACAAACTGGTGTCCCACTCCCTGGTTAATCCTAACCAGCCTTGAGAATGGTATACAGGTGTCTTACGAGTTGATTGGTCCTTGAAGGAGCTTCGAAGTACTGAACTGCTATTTGGCTCATATTTCAGGGAAGCTTAAACTGTCTCAAAACCTTACAATTTTGTTTTGTAGTGTATTGGTTTACAATATTAAGTTGCCTATCCTAGTGAAATATTTTCTAAATGATTGTGTAATAAATTAATAAGTGTTTTTACCAAGAAACCTTGTGTATAAGTGTTTACTTGAACCACTGTGATTCAAAGTCCTTTGTGTAACTACTTGCATTGCTCAAATTCACTCTTGAGATGAGCCTGGCTCCTCAGCTTGCTACCAAAAACTGTGTGGTACAGACCTATACCAAAGGTTGGTTTGGGTATCACCTGTAGTCTTAATTGTGTGTAGTGGTCCCAGAGGGTACTGCCTGCAATTCTACCTAACAGGTGGTTTTCTGTCTGGTTGGCTTATCCTGGTATTAACCGGTCATAGTACCTCCAACACTTTGTATGGTCCTCTACATCAGGCAAATAGCTTGTTATCACTGGTGGCCGATATGACCAATACCTTGTCTCCCGGCTTAAACGTTCTCGTTCTACTCTTCATATTGTAATCATTTTGGGCCCTGCCCAGGTTTTCGTGTGCCATATTTCAGAGTTCCTTCAGATGGTTCTTCAGATCCTCGACGTACTCAGTAAGTGGCACATCGTCGCTCTGCTCCTATTCCTCCTTCACTATGTCCAGCAGTTTCGAAGGCTGTCTGACGAATAAAAGCTCTAACAGAGAGAACCACGTATAAGATTGGGAGTGTCCTGTAAAACCATCAAAACCAAGAGTACTGCTCTGTCCCAATTCTTATTTGTTTGATGGTTTTATTATATCGTTCCACCAGGCCATCTATCTTTGGGTTTTATACAGATGTTCTCGGTTGGTCTCTGACATACCTGGGACATAACGTAGCCATAAAATTGGTTCCCTGGTTCGTGATTATTTCTTCGGGTAGCCCTACTCTTGCAAAATAAGGGATTAGCTGGTCACATACTTGTCTGGCGGGTATACCCTTAATGGGGACTGCTTCCGGCTACCTCGTAGCCTAGTCCATTATCACAAGGAGATATTTATGTCCCCTTCAAGGAGGTTCCAATGGACCAGCAATGTCCATTCCAATTTCAGGACGGGGACTGGGGGGAGGCAGCCGATGGTGAGACACGGTATTCCCCCCCTTTGTGGTACACCAAACCCATCCTATATTTTCGGATTCTCTGATGTCCCAACTCTTCCCCCTAACCCCTTTTCTAAACAAACACTGGGCCGAGGAAGAGGGCGACTGAGAGTAACAAGACTAACACTTATACATAGCACTGGACATGTTCCTCTAATCGTGTCAGGCAAAGTCAGGCACGTGCCTTTAAGTGTATACACCTGATACCAATTAGCTCTCCTCACACGGAACATAGGCGTTCAAAAGGAAGAACATAGGGACACACTCTGAGCAAGGTGGAACACAAGTAAGAGCAGAACTTCCGGGGCAAAGGCGAACCTTCTGGAGCAGTGCGACGAACCAAGGGACAAGAGCAGCGGGTCGAGAACCCCAGCAGTTCCGTACAGGAGGTTGTCTCCATAAGGCAGTGAAAGACACGTGGAGAAGGCCAAATCCCAAAGCAGCAGCAGCATTGTATTTCCTGGACGCCAGCGACCCTCTCGGATGAATGCCAGAGTTTGGGGGGGTGAGGCCACGCCTGTGGTACTAACCTTGACTTGTGAATTGCAAAACTGTGAACAGATGAAAGAAACGCACACAGCGGGTGAGTTGGCAAGCGACCTGAGAGACCAGTGTGTGTTAAGGAGGGATTGAAGTTGCAACAATATATTGCAGGTGAACGTTGCACGTGTGTGCATGAGACGTGAGGAAAGGCAGACCTACGAATGTACTTTGAAGTAAGGACATCTGTGAAACCAGTGATGCTGAGTAATGGAGTGGTCCAGCGAAAGGAAGTAGCCCACTCGAGTCTCAGTGAAAGGTGAATTGTTTGTAGCGATAAAGTGAATGAACTGTAAAAGTGAAGTGGTCAAAATTAACCCAGAGAGAAGGGGAGAGTAAAAAGCTGAAAGTTGAACTTTGCCGAAGTGGTCCTGCGGAGGTATGTAGAGAAAGTAACACACATTCGAAAGACTTCGACATCTGAAAACGGTCTGTGCCCGACTGAGGGAGACCCAAAGTGTAATAAGTTTGGGGAAGGGAGCACCCTGCAAGTATTGAACTTTTGTTATGAATCATCTGAGCCTGACAGATGGGGACCAACGTGAACTTTTGTTGAACACTGTTTGAAAGGCTGGAAAGAGAGACTTTAACGTAGAAGGCTGTTGGGCAAAGTTTGTATGCAGTACCCTTTGGGAACACTATGCACAACTATGACTACAGGTGTAAGCTAACCAACCTTTGGTATAAGTCTGTACTATATAGTTTTGGTAGCGGGGCTGAGCCGCCAGGCTTATCTCAGGAGGGCAATGTGAGCAGTAATGATGTTACACAGAGGTCTACAATTAAGGAGTTCAAATCAACTCTTACACTCAAGGTTTCTTTGATAAATACTTAATAATTTACTTATCTGTCAGTTATAAAACATTTATAAGAAGGAGGCAATTTTCTAACACACAAATATACTTCAATACTATTTCAGAATACTTTTCAAGAGTAGTAAAAGGCAAAGCTTATTAGAACATGAAAGTTTACAATGATTCTTAGACCGTGTAGATATTTTGAGTTCACCAGAAGAGTCGATTCAGTACAATAGGCTAGGCCAAAGGCAATGGGCTAAAGTCTTGGATAGGATAAAGTGGTCTGGTAAGTAAACGGTTAAGTCTCTGCACAAGTTCTCAGAAGTAGTTTGTAAAAAGAAGAATCACAGTCAAGGTAATCGGTTTTGTGGTAGCGCTGCTGAGCAGTCAGGCTTATCTCAAGAGGGAATGTGAGCTGTAAGGATGTTACACAGAGGTCTATAATTACAAGTATTCAAATAAACTTATACCCAAGGTTTCTTGGTAAAACACTTATTAATTTATTTCACAGTCCGTTGTAAAACATACTAGAAGGAGGCAACCTATATCACACAGGAATATACTTCAGTACTTCACAATCTCAGGTTCTGAGGCATTTAAACTACATTGAAGGAGGAGCAAAATGGCATTCAGAGCATTTGAAGTAGGAGCAAAAAGGCACAAGTTAATAAAACAGATATTACAGTTACTCTTAAACAGTGCAAATAGTTTGAGTTCGCCAGAGGAGTTGATTCAATGCAATAGGTTAGGCTAACGTCAATGGGCGCAAAGTCTTGTATAGGATAAAGCTGTTCTGGAAACGGAAAAGTCTTTGCCAAGGTTCTCAGAAGTAGTTCGTAAAAGAAAGATTTATATGTTGGGTCACAAGCATACTAGGCCTGCAAGTTGCCAAAGTTTCAAGCACTTTCGCACTGAGAGGTAAGTTCTCTCGGTCGTGTTTTCACAGTACCTTACAATGAAGAAAAAGATGCAGCTGAATTGTTCTGTTCCTGCAGATCTCGCTGTTCCTGAGCCTCAGTCATGGGGACAAGAGGGAGGAAGTCTGGGGACTCCTGCACTGGGACTGGTCAAAAAGCTGGCAAAGGCAAAACTTCTATTCCGGTAGCTGTAGTCAAGGACACACGCTGGTGTCCTTCTGCCTGTCTGTTCAGTTACCTACAGCACTCTGAGGAAAATACAACCAGCTCAGAGAATGGTGTCCAGGTGGCTTACGAGTTGATTGGTCCCAAAGGTAGAAATCATTCTTGAAGGGCTTCTCTGTCGAGGTAAACTTGGCGATTTGGACCTGCAGCAGGGCTTCACTGGCAAACCAACGGTCCAGGAGTTGCAGCAGCCGTCCTCTTCCAGCTTGTCTTCGGTTCTTTCGTTCCAGTGATCGACTCTGCCTTCCAAGCCAAGAGACTCTCCTTTTATCCAGTTTCCTCCCATTCATTCCAGCCTAGCTGCCACTCACCCAGCAGGGTGGCTCTCCTTGCCGGCCAATCATGCCAGAGTGCATTTGCGTTTCCTAGGAGACTAAGCAAAGGGTGTTTCGGGCACCTTCTCACTTCCTGCCCACCCCAGACACTCGGGCGCCAGAGGCAGTCTTCAGTCCTGAAGCCCGACAAAGGTGTAGAAACCAAGGGACTAATCCTAGTTTGGCACGCAGAGACAAACTCTAGAAGGACCTTTCTAAAAATAAATGGCGGAAAAAGAAGACCGGTACCTGTTTAAACAAAGGGGGCTCAGCCGCCATCTTGAAAAACATGGCTCTCGCGATTTTTAGCTACCGGTGTTCGCGGTCGGGAAAAATCATGGTTGTTCATTGTAAAACCATTGCCACCAGCCATTTCGATAGGCAAGGGTAGCATTTGACTGTTACATGAGTTTCTAGACATAGGGGATACTAGGTAACCCCTCCAGCTCTCTATTGGAAGATAGTGTGTGCTGGGTCTAGGAATTTAAAAAGACTACTAAAGCCAATTTAACTTTACATTCTCTGGGAAACAGTAGTTTATCCCAGAAAAGGCGTATAACCCTTGAGGCAGCCTAAAAAGGCTTCCCTGTGTCACTGCACTGAGGGTGCTGTGTGACACAAATGAAAAGATGCCTGTGGAGCTGTTTAGACTCCATAACCAAAGAAACAAATACAGAAACAATTATAATTAAAAAGTTCAAAGTCCCAAAATTTAGCAAAAGAGCTGGAGGGCTCTAAGGTAGTGGGAATTGGCACATTTATGAGAATTCTCCCTAACACTTGTGATACCATGCCTCCCCTATACCACCCTCATGTCAGTGGCATATGATATCCCGCTGGTCTTGCATCACACTGCTGCATGTAACCGATTGCCATAGGTTTGGTTCCCTTTTGCTTTGGGCACACCCTTGCGATATGCCCTCACTTTCCACAATTGAAACAAAGAGATTGTCGCCACACTAGGGGTGGCGTAATGTTCCTGGGTTCACTCCTTGCAGCCTTTTCATCACTTTTGGCTGCCCTTTACTCCGGCGTTTTCCATTTTCCAAAAACGGGACAGATAGGTCAGGTGGTTTCACCCATTACTGGGCCACTCCTGCTAAGGGCCCCTAGGGTTATTGTTGTATATCCTAACTTTTGATATGCTGAAGCAATGTTGATAGCTTCTGCCAAGGTGGGTTGCTGGTGCTGTCTAAACCACCTTTGTGCCGGGGTGGGTATTGCCTCCAGGAATTGATCCAATACAACCTCTTCAAGTACTTCGTGTACAGTGGCAGTAGATGGTTGTAGCCATTTCTCTGCCAGGTCTTTGACTCTATAGTATTTCTGACGTGGGGTTTCTCCTGGCTTTAATAATGTCACTCTAAACTACATCTGGTCGGACTCCTCGTCCAGTCCCAACCGGTCCAGTACAGCCTGTTTGATTTCAGGATATTTGATATCTCCATTAGGATTAAGTGCCCTGTTGTCCTTGCATGGCACCCGACAACAGCGGTGCTAAATTCTGTTCCCCACCTCTCTGGTGGCCATTGGACACTGCAAGTTATCCTTTCAAAACTCATGAAGTTTTTCCCTATTATATAGTCGTGCTCCACTCTCCGCTCTCATAGTGATGTCCCCCACGATGGGTTGGAGCGTAGCGCTTGCATTTGCCTTATCCTCCCAGGGAGGCTCACTGTCCCCTGAGTTTTCCCAAAACAGCCTGTGCCTTCCTTGTTGCTGGTGTGGCGTGTGCTGTCCTTGCTGCAGGCGTGGCATTTTCCTGTGCAGCGCTTTTCAAAATGCAGCGGCCGCCGCATTTCCTGCATGCCGTTTCGGCTGCTGTTGTCGGGGCACAATACTCCCGGTCCCCACAGGACACAATAATTGAAACAATGGAGGTTGGTTTGGTATGTCTTTCTCTGAGTAAATCTTCCCTTCGTATATCCGCATTGTGTGCTTCCTTTCTTTTATGGATAGACGGAAATAATCTGCTGCAGTAAAGGTAATATTGGAAACTGAGGTCTATGGGAACAAAAGCACATGAGGGTTATAGGTATTCTTGGGATTAATATGAAAGAGGATCGGTTAGGAAGTATGCCTGTTAGACGACTTTTTGAAAATCTCCCTAAACCCAGTTTCCCTTAGATTTAACCGTACTCTTCCAATGGCGACTAGATCGTGTAATCAAGGCGTTACTCTTAAAAGTAACGCACACTCATAACTACATTAACCTTTTAACTGCCTTGGGCCCCGCCCCCCCGATTCCAAGGCCTTTTTTGGTGATTTCGGTATTTCACCATTCAATGCCTTCTAACATTTTCTCCTTCATTAAAGGAATGTTAACAAAGTATACTGCTGAAAACTGAAACAGCCGAACATTTTTCAAGTCTCCTCTATTGAGGGCTTTATCAAAAACAACCAATAGTCAATAGTGTTGGGCAAAGGCTACCAATTTAGTATTGACTTTCACTTTTGTAAACATGATAGAACATCCATATTTCACCCTTAAGGGGAGTGTGATGGCCATAAAGTAGATTTTCCACCCCCACAATAAACCAAGGTTGCCACAGTATGCATTGAACATGTGTACCTGAGATAATGGAAAACATTTAGAAATATACACATTTACTAAAACATACTTTAGAAATGGGTGAAGGTATTGTATTACAAGTAAAAACTAAAGGGTCTCTAAGAGCCCAAAGCACCTTTTAAAATCTGTGTACATATAATAGACAGGTAACTATTGTTTTAGATGTCTTGAAAGTGCTTACAAAGTGATTAAAATGTGATTGTTGTACTAAAATGCATATAAAATGAATAGGTAACTAGAATAGTGTCTGAATGCCATCTAAACCTCAGTATGAAGCCATATTGATCACAGCGTAATAGTTAAGTAAAGCCTTTAGGTACTCGTAAGGAGTTTAAGAAGTTAGAAAGGTTTATCCATATAAATGAACTGGATAACGGTCCACTCTCCCTTAAAGGGAAAATAAATATTTACCAGAATTCAAAGGGTGCTTTAGAAGAGTCCTCTCAGTCTGCAGAGGATGGAGGACCCTAGCATATGAGTTCCAGACTCTGGTTCAACCACAAGTTAACTGGAAGAGGAAGATTGCAGAGATGACCACCACCTCCCCCTGACCCACAACCCCCGAACCAGCTATTGAAGACACCCACCGGTGATAGATTTGTGGCCCATTAGCCCCAGGGATGTGGAAAGGCTGCTGAGGATAAACAAACTACCCACGGTTTGACGGTGCACTGGGTAGTTGAGACATCAGGTTTATAAAGGTCGTGGTTCAGTGTCCTAATCCAAAAGCTGCATACGAAGCCTCAGATGGTTGTTTCCCACAAAGAAAAATTGTTTTTTTGGAGATTCTGCTGCCACTTTTTAGGTCCTCTCAACCTTTTGCTTTTTTACTGTTTATTTCTTTGGATAATGGTTTTCTTTTTGGTGTCTAGAGAGACTTCTCAAGTCCCCTGCCATTCATTACCCTTTGACTATGGTTTGAAACGGTTTTCATACCACTATGGTTATGATGAATTTCATGTGCATTTGCATTATTTTAAATATTTTGATATACAGATTCTAAAATAATGTGGATTGTCGATGCAAGCCTTAGGGATTGGAAAGACTTGGGAGGTCGGGGGAGGGAGGGGAGAGTTATCTGTATTTCTGTTCACTATATGGTTGGGACAAAGGCACAGAGCACCCCAGGCAAGCTTCTCTATGTGATAGCTTGGAAGAGCAACCAAGGCCTAAGCACCCAGGAGGTTATGTAGGCAGGTTCTTAAGTACAGTGAATCCCCAAGCCCCCACAAAGGAATGTCCACACACTGTTAGGAGATAGCACAGCTTATGTTTATAAATTAAGGTTTCTACCAACAAATGAATATAAATAATACACTTTGTACTTTGGCAATACTATTCAAAGAATGGCAAATATATACACTATGTGGTACCACACAAAACAACTGTGACATAATGCTTTCTTGAGACTAGATACACAATTCTGAGTGAGGATTACCCCCCTCCTGGGCAACCTGCAATGGAAAAGTTAGGGAGTAACTTATCTTGTTTTTTTACAGCCCAGTCCAATAATGTTCATTAACCCTCTGCTTTCTTCTTAACGGTTCTACCACCCCAAAGTACCTGAGAGGCGACAGGAGAACAGGATCCACGATGACTCTGGGACCTCTAGACGACTCCTGAGGCTGGAAGGCACTCTTCCTCGTCCCAGTACCTTCGTTGTTTTTGCAGGCGAAGTGGCAGGATTTCTTGGCTTCACTCGATGGGACCCCTGAAGGATGGACCCCCCTTTGCAAGAAGTTGTTGAGGAATGCCGAGGCTAAGTGAAAAAGAAGAGCCAAGGACTTTCTGAAAGGCAGCAGTTTCGCTCTTCGCAGTGCTATTCTTTGGATGGGTGTTACTCTGGCTGTGGAAGTCCTGGGAAGATGAAATTTGCTCTGGGTGCCTTAAGAGGTTTGGCAGATGAAGACCCCTGGGGACCTTCGATGACTTGTAGTGGTGACGGGTGCAGAGGTCACTTCTGGCGTTGGGTTATGGAATATCGCGGTTTTCCGACATCCGGTTCTTCGTTGATGCAGCCGCAGCACAGACCTCTGGACAGCTTCTGGCGACCTGGGCTCGACCACTGGAGTGGACCACGGACCTTCACCAAGTCTGGACCCTCGGGATGTCTTCATTGGATTCTGGTGGCAGGAAACCCACCGACAGACCTTTCTCTGTACTCAGTGATTCTGGACTTTCTTCGGTGGGAAAAAGTGGTCTGTGGTGATTGCAAGGATGTCCCCTGAAATATTGTTAGGCAGTTTGGAACTTTTGCAGCTGCGGGTGTCAAGCAGCACACTGCCAAGGTACCCCCTCTTCTGTTTTTGGGCATCTGTGTGTTGCCTACAGAACAGGTTATGGGCAGCTAATCGGGCTCACAGTGTGTTAGGCAAGATTGTATGCAGTACCCTTTGGGAACACTACAACAACCCTGACTAAAGGTAATAGGAAACCCAACCTTTGGTATAAGCTTGTACTACACAGTTTTGGTAGCGTTGAGCAGCTAGGCTTATCTCAAGAGGGGTCCATGTGAGCTGTAGGGGAGTTACAGAGATTCACAGTGACAAGTGTTCAAATAAACTCTTACACACAAGGTTTCTTGAATAAACAATTATTTATCAAACAGTTAGAATATGCCTTCTTCAGAAGGGAGCAATATAATAGCACACAAATACACTCCAATACTGTACACACTTAGTTTCTGAAGAGGTAAAGACCCTTTTGGGATGGCCCACAGACACAACCTACACCCTCAGGTGACTTCAATAGCTAGGGTGCTGGGGACATTAATATCTTACTGTTGGCATTTAGAATACTCTTAGACGTTGGTAAAGGGCAAAGGTTATTAGAACAACAAGAGACTACAAATATTCTTAAGCAGGCAAATACTTTTGGATTCCGCTAGAAGAGTCATTCAGTTCAATCGGCTAAGCCAAAGTCAATGGGCAAAAGTCTTGTATAGGATGAAGCACTTCTGGTAAGTAAATGGAAAAGTCTTTGCACAAGTTCTTAGGAGTCTTTGATGAAAAGAAGAATCAAATGTAGGGCCAAAAGCTGATTAGACCTGGGACTAGTAGAAGATGCAATCAATTCTACAGCAAGATGTAATTTCTCTCAGACTTTTTACAGTACCTTAAAAATGAAGAAAAGATGGAGCAGATGACCTCTGTTCCTGTGCAGCCCTGCAGGTCTCACTGTTCCTGGGCCTCAGTCGTGGGGACAGGAGGGAGGATGTCAGGGGGACTCCTGTGATGCACAGGGACGGTCAAAACTCGCAACTGGCAAACTTCGCTTTCAGTGGCTGTTCAGTGTTTCAGCTCCTCGCGTCTATCGCAAATGGCAACACTGCGGTTCCTGGCTGTCAAGATGGACTTTCCTTGCCTCTGGGGTCCCGCATTCTGTTGAGGGGGCTCAGGCTCGATCAGTCTTGCTTCCTGGGAGTCCGGAGGATCTTCCTGAAGCTCTAGGCCAGTTTAAAAGCAATGCACACAACCTATGTTCCTCTCCATGGCTATACCGTTTCCAGCAGCAACTCTGTGGAAATTCAACTAGCTCTGAGATGGATGTCCAGGTGGCTTACTTTGGAGTTGATTGGTCCCTCCAACACAATGGGAGAAGTCGTCCTTGCAGGGGCTTCTCTGTTGATATGAATTTGGAGTTTCAACACAGCAGCAGGGCTTCACCGGGCAAACCAACGGTCCAGGAGTTGCAGCAGGCGTCCTGTTCAAGTTCTTCAGATTCCTTCGTCCAGTGGTCGACTCTGCCTTCCAAGCCAGAGGCCTTGCCTTTTATTCAGTTCTCTCCCATTCATTCCAGCCTAGCTTTCAGTCACCCAGTATAGTGGCTGTCCTTGCCAAACAGTCAGCCAGCCAATCACCACAGAGTGCATTTAGGTCTCCTAGGAGACTAAGCACAGAGAGTTTCGGGCATCTCCCTCACTTCCTGCCCACCCCAGACACCATGGAGCCAGAGGCAGTCTTCACTTGTGAATCCCGCCAAAGGCAAAGCAAACGATAGGACCAAACCTGGTTTGGCGCGCAGAGAAAATCTCAAGAAGAACCTTTCCACAATGAAATGGCGAAAAAAGAAGACTGGGATCATTTTTACAAAAATGGCACCCTTGAGTGCTTTAGTGCAGCTGCGAAAGCAGCCCGCGGTAAATGCACACCACGATAGTTAAAACGAAACCACTGCCACCAGCCACTCAGTGAGTAAAGGGTAACATAAAATTGTTACATGAGAAGCTAGACAAAGGGGATAGTAGGTAATCCCTCCAGCACCCTATTGTAAGATAGTGTGTGCTGGGTCTAGAAAGTTACAAATGTAAGTAAAATCTATTTCACTTTACTGCTCTTGGAAACAGTAGTTTATCCCAGAGAAGGTATTTAAACCTTTGGGAAATCTGAAAGACTTCCGTGTGCCACTGCACTGAAGGTGCTTTGTGACACTATGTAAAAGATGATGCCTATGGAGTTTGTCAGGCTCCATATCCAAAGAGAAACAGCTCTGAAAGCACACTAAAATACATGAGAGAGTGGGGGGAAAAAGGGTCTCACTGTCTCCAGGTTAAAACAATCAAGTCCTCAAAATCCTACAAAGTTGCTGGGGGTCTCTAAGGTAGAGGGAATTAGCACATTTCTGAGAATTCACCCCAACAGTCACAACCACTAAACCCAACAGAATGTTCCCCAGGTAACATTCTACGTTACATGCTTTACCTACTGGACTCTGGCCTAGTATTCAACTCCATCAAAGTGTATCTGGCGGCCCTGCCGGCTTGCAGCACATGGTGTCCAGGTGGAAAGTTCCTGTCATTAAGGCATTCCTGGAAGGGGTGAAGAGACTATACCCCCCAATTTGCAGCCCTCCCTAGGGTTGGGATCGCAATGTTCTGCTCTCCAAGCTCATGGGTCCATCCTTTGAGCCTATGCACAAGGCCAGCCTAAAACACCTGACTGACAAGACTGCATTCCTAGTAGCTATCGCCTCTATAAAATGACTCAGTGAGCTACCGGCTTTGTCCGTACACTACCCTTTCTTCATAATACACAAGGACAAAGTTGTCCACAGAATGCACCCTAGGTACTCACCGAACTTCATTTCAAAGTTCCATGCTAATCAATCCATAGAGCATCCTACCTTCTTTCAAAATTCATCTAACTCAGCAGAAATAAGCCTCCATACACTTGATGCACGGAGGGCAGTCTTGTACTATGTGAACAAAACTAAATCTCTAAGGAAAGCAGACCAACTCTTTGTTTCTATAGCACCTGGAAGAGAAGGTGATCACATATCAAAGAACGCCATCTCTAGATGGATATTCAAGTGCATACAGCTCTACTATTCCCTATCTAAGAAAGGCTTGCCTTTTACCCCCAGGGCTCACTCTACCAGAGGTACAGGAGCTACCTTAGCTTTCATTGCAAACTTCCATATAGACGCCATTTGCAAGGCTGCTACATGGAGTTCCCTCCATACGTTCACACAGCATTACTGCATTGATTCACACTCTAAAACAGATTGGGAGGTGGCACAAGTGGTCCCAAAACCTCTTTGCCGCTGTACCTTCTCACTTCCTTCTCCAGATACTGCTCGCTAATCTATGGAGAGCATGTGATGAAATCGGGTCCACAAGCTCCAGAAGGGATACATTACTCACTGTAATCTTGTTTCTGTTGCTTGTATCTGCTTGGATTCACATGCGCCCCCCCCCTTCTGGAGTACAAGACGCATCTATGTTTTCTGGGTTACCACCGTTTCTGTTTGATCACATCTGTACTCGCACTACACTTCATGCACCCTCATGTCAGAAACAATCTCAGGGACCTCGGTGTGTGAAGGACCATGGGTAGAGTACACATTACACTACGGATAGTATTACTAACACGCCCCGGCAACATCAGTTTTCAGGTTGCAAAAACAAATCTTGTAATACTCTGGGACTACCACTAGATGTCGGACAATGCAGAGCATGTGAATCTAAGCATATAAAAGCACCAGAAATACGATTACGGTGAGTATTGTAGCCCATATATAGTTGCTTAACACAGCAGCCACAGAGTGAGCCATGCGTTTGATTTGAAGTACTTTCATGAACATAAATTGTACATTATAGGAAGCACAGAAATTTCAGTGCAGGATGTATTTTGAATTTAATTACTAATCTGGCTGCATCAAAGAACTGTGTAAAAAATCACAGCGCCTGCATACGTTTCTATTACACGGGCTAATGAGCGCACGATTGCGTGTTATTTTAAGTTATAACAAAATGGGATAAACTAACCATTTCATACGTCTAGTGAAAGATATGGGTCAAAAGTCACTGTTATATTAAGCATTCAAATACATTAAGTCAAAGCACAGCAGGTTAAAGCATGTTCATGCAAGTAGGATTTTTGTGAATTGCGCAACATAGGTGATCATTGGTTTGCATTAGCATAATGTATGACGGTATAAGAATGTTTATAGGGTCATTGAAAAAGTTTATTTTAAAAAAAAATACTAATGTGAGGTTTAACTACCAGTTCTGTGGCATGAAGGTTGATGATGATGCATTCTAAAGGATAGGATGTCAATTGCTAGACTTCTGGACGATTTAAGATTAATTACCACAACATTCCCAAGGAGTTTACAATTATGTTTTTTTTTAAAGCGAATTAGTAATGTATTTAGAGTTGCTACATTTTATTATGTCTTATCTTTCATAATTATATTGAGTGTTTATAGAACTGTGGGTGGCATGTTTTAGCATATATGCGAGCTAGATATTATAATTAGGAATGAATTAATGTTGAATGGCAACAGGGCATGCGCATTGGTATGGCATGCGCAATTTAGTGTGAAGTTTCAAGTGTATAGGATGCTTTTTTAGTGTTTCATGGGATTTCAGTGCCTGATCACCGCTGTTATCTAATATATTGAATGCATGTCTGAGAATTCCACAGTATGTTTGCAGTTAATTATGCAGGAAAAAGGTTAAGAGATAAACGTATGTGATATTTAGGTCTACAAATGGTTAAAGTAGTTTAATCTGTGGGTTTGCCCAACCTAAGAGTTATTGAAGTTTAAGGTACTTTAATTGTTCCAGTGTTAAGGGGAAGTCTGGAAAGAGTAGCGCAGGGAAACCTGGATATTAGGAATATGGCGTAGTCAGTCAGATAGTTCCAGCTTTAAAGTTGTGTATTGTTGCAGTTATTATTAGGAAGTCTGGTTGTGGAAACAAGGTAGCACGTTAGGTGTACGTACATGTCCAGCATTTTACGGAAGTCTGGATTTTGAGAATAGTTATAGGAAGTCTGGTTATTGGAATTGAGTAGCACATTGTGTACCTGTCGAGTAGTTACGAATAGGGTAGTGTATGTTTCACAGTGGTTTTCATTGCGATTAATGGAAGTCTGGAATTAGGAAACTGCAGCATGGTTGTGTCCCTTTCAGCAATTCTGAGTAGGTGGGACAGTGCTAGTTATCTTGTGTCTGAGAGCATGGCATAGAGATTCTCATGGTATAAATGGCAGTTTTTATTGAGTTAAATTTTATATACACAAAGTGGTGACACAAGAATAAGACTAGAAGTAAAGACACTTTAAATCTAAAAGGTGACCGTTTACATGGGGGCTTGAGGAGTGGCCAACCCTTTGTTCTTGTGTTCATCTGTTACTTTCTATCTGTTGCAGTTTTTGTTTTGTGTGATCTTTGTCAGGTTGGTATCTTTTCTTTCCTTTTCCACTTTTATGTGTTCTCTTTAGGGGAGGTGGTGATTAGTTTGTCTTTATATGTATATGGTTTTCTTTGTGTTTAGGTGAGTGTTGGCAAGATTTGAGGTAGTACCCTTTGGGTGCACTACAACAACCTTGTCTCCTGGCAATAGGAACCCAACCTTTGGTATACGTCAGTACTACACAGGTTGGTAGTGTGCTTGAGCAGCCAGGCTTATCTCAAGATGGGTCATTGTGAGCAGTAGGGGAGTTGCACAGAGATTCACAGTAACAAATATCCAAATAAACACTTAAACTCAAGGTGTCTTGATTAAACAATGATTAATTTATTTAACAGTCAGTTTAACTAAGCCTTCTTCAGAAGGGGCAATATAATAGTAAAACATAAATACACTTCAAAATACACACTCTTAGTTTCTCTAAATCAACAAGTACCCATTTGAGATGAGAAGTACCCACTTCCTACACCCTCAGGGGACTTAAATAGCTAGGACACTGTGGACATTAATATGTCACTGGTACATATTGAGTAAGATTGAGAGGGGTGCCAAAGTAAAGAGGTTATTAGAATAAAATAAGAGATCACACAAATATTCTGAAGCAGGTAAGTACTTTTGAATACCCAATGCAAAGTAAGTTAACCCTTTCCTCGAGGGAAGGCAAAACACACAGTCGGAGGGAAGAAGTCATTCAGGGCGCCCAGCCAGCCAAAGTCAATTGGGTAAAAGTCTAGATGAGCTGAATCACTTCTTGCAGGTAGGTTAAAGGCTTGTACAATGTTTTAGAAGTCTTCGTAGAAAAAGTTAGAATCAATGTAGGGCCACAAGCTGTTAGGCTTGTGAGGTAAAGAAGCTGTAAGCAACTCTACAGAAGCAACCAAGACAAGTCTCAACTGAGAACAAGTAAGGCTACAACAACAAGAGGTAAGGCCCCTTAGTTTTACAGTACCTTTGGTTAGAAGAAATGGTTCCAGCTGGCTTCTGTTCCTGTGCAGCTTTGCAGATCCTGTTGTTCCTGGTCCTCAGTCATGGGGACAAGAGGGAAGCCGTCTAGAGAACTCCTGCACTACAATCGGGTGGTCAGCAGCAGCATAGGGCAAACTTCAATTCAGCGGCACTTTGCGGTTTCAGCTCCTTGGGTCTCAGCAAATAGCACCACCACGGTTCTTGGCTGTTGAGGTGGGCTTTCCTGGCATCTGTGGTCCAGCACTCTGTTGAGGTGGCTCAGGCTAGGTCAGTCCTGCTTTCTGGCAGTGCGGAAGATCTTCCTGAAGCTCTTTGCCAATTTAAAAGCAACGCGCACCATCTGGTGGGTATCCCTACAAAATATCCCCACCAAAAATATCGCCCTACATATGGCCGTTTATCTCGCCATAGATGATATTTTTGGTGGGGATAATTTGTGGGAGTGGGGGGAGCGAGGGTTGCGGGGGAAGGGGTGTCCCCAGCACATTTTAAAATAATGCAAGGGTTGCAGGGGTGTCCCCCGCAGTGTCCATGGATCAATATCGCAGAAAAATATGGCACTATTTTTATCTCGCAATATTTTTGCGGGGATATTAACACATGGAAACATCTGGTATTCTTCTCCCTGGCACTTCGGGTCCAGCAGCAGCAGCAGTGGAAGTACAGCCAGCTCTGAGAGGATGTCCAGACGGGCTTACATTGGAGTTGATTGGTCCCACCAACTCAAGGGGAGAAGTCGTCCTTCCAGGGCTTCTCTAGTCGAGGCGAATTTGGAGCTTCAGCACAGCAGCAGGGCTTCACCGGGCAAACCAATGGTCCAGGAATTGCAGCAGGCGTCTCTTCCAAGTTCTTCTTTGGATTCCTTCATCCAGTGGTCGACTCTGCCTTTCAAGTAAAAAACTTTGCCTTTTATGCAGGTTTCTCCCATTCATTCCAGCCTAGCTGTCAGTCACCCAGCAGGGTGGCTGTCCTTGCTGGACAACCAGCTGGCCAATCACCTTAGGGTGCATTCCTGTAACCTAGGAGATGAAGCAACTGGAGTTGCGGGCACCTCCCTCCCTTCCTGCCCCCGCCAGACACCCTGGAGCCAGAGGCGGGTTTCATTCGTGAATCCTGCCAAAGACAAGCGAACAAAGGGACCAAACCTGGTTTTGGCGCGCAGAGTAAATCTCAAGAAGGACCTTCCCAGCAAGAAATGGCGAAAAAAGAAGACCGGGCCATTTTGATAAAATGGGCACCCATGGGTGCTTTACAAAGGCTGCACAACGGTAGTTAAAAGTAAACCACTGCCACCAGGCATTAATTTCTAGGAAGGTTAACAGATTTTACATGAGAACTAGACAAAGGGGATACTTAGTAACCCCTCCAGCGCCCTATTGTAAGATGGTGTGTGTGCTGGTTCTAGAAAGTTACAAAATGTAAGTAAAGTCAATTTCATTTTACTGCTCTTGGAAACGGTAGTTTATCCAAGAGAAGGTATTTAAACCTTACTTCCCTGTGTCACTGCACTGAAGGTGCTGTGTGCCACAATGTAAAAAGATGATGCCTATGGAGTTTGTCAGACTCCACAACCAAACGAAACACAGAGTACAAATCACAGAAAAGTACACGAGAGAGTGGGAAAAGGTCTCACTCTCTCCAGGTTAAATATCAAATGTCCCAGAGTCCAGCAAAAATAGGTGGAGGTCTCTAAGGTAGAGAGGAATAAGCACATTTCTGAGAATTCTCCCCAACAGTGAGGTTATGAGTAGGGACAGAATACAGAGAGAGTTGGTGTTTTCTTTGCTTTTTGGGATAAGAGCGAGCATTGTGCTCGAGTGTGAGAGACTTGAGGTCAGAATGTGGCAGATCCTGATAGAAGGTGCTTGTTGGGTAAGAATTGGTGTAGTGAGACTACACAACACTTGCTAGGTATTAGGTAACCCACCCTTTGGTATGGGTCTGTACTACACAAGTTGGTAGTGTGACTGAGCAGCCAGGCCTATCTCAAGAGGGGTAAACAGGAGCTGTAGCAATGAAATTCGTATTTACAAGTAGCCAAGTAACACTTATACTCAAGGTTTCTGTTATAAATAGTTATTTATTTAACATAATTTCTTTAATAAGCATTCTTTAAAAAGGGCAATGTATGTAGCAATCAAATATACTTGTAAAATATTTTTCAGAATCAGCACAAGTTAGTGGATACTGTTTGGATATGCTCTTTACACAATTCCTACACCCGGATGTGACTTCATTCACAAGGACAGTAATGCCATTTATATATCACCAGTTATACTTTGCAGTTTCTGAGGTTGCAGAAAGGAACGGTTAAAGGAAGGGAAAAGGTTAAACAGGTTCTCAGTATAGGTGAGGACAATTAAATCTTCCAGTGAGTTCTAGACAAGCCTTTCCCAGCAATAACAGTCTTAAACAAGTTACCACCTATGAGGCACAGAAATATCAAGGTCAATGGGCTAGAAGAGAATCCAGGGAGCCAGGAAAGCCAAAGTCCATTGGAGCACAGTCTATGGAGCTTAGACACTTCTTAGATAGAAAAGTCTTGCACAAACTTAGAGAGTTTGTAGAAATCACTTGTAGGGTCACATGTTGTAAAGCCTTTGAAAGGAGAGCTGGAATCATCTCTCAAAAGCAGCCAATGCAAATCTCAACTGACAAGATCACAGCCAAAAAGACATTGAGGTAAGTACCCCAAGTCTAAACAGTAGCTCTGGTTTGAAGAAGAGTAGTCCAGCTGGATTCTGTCCTGTTGCAGCGATGCAGACCCTAGGTTCCTGAGCCTCAGTCGTGTGGACATGAGGGAGGACGTCTGGAGGGCTCCTGCGGCAGCAATTTTGAGGTTGTCGGCAGATACAGGCTCTTTTCGGTTCAGCAGCATTTTGTGGTTTCAGCGCGCGGTAAACAGCACCACCGCGGATCTTGGATACTGGTTGGGCTTCCTTCACTCCTTGGGTCCTGCACTCTGGTGAGGGGACTCAAGCTCGGGTTGTCCTGCTTCTGGAGGGTCCTAAGACTCCTCGAGCTTCTGGCCGTATTTCAGACGTTGCGCTCGACTATGGATTTCTTGACCCCTGGCACTCTGTTCCTGCAGCAGCAAAGTACAGCCAGTCAGGGAAGATGGTCCAGTGGAGTTCGTCTCAGGGTTAGTTGGTCCCACTAACCAAAGGGAAGAAGTCGTCCCTTCCGGAGCTTCTCTTGTTGATTAGAAAAAGGAGTTTCAGCACAGCAGCACGGCATCACCGGGCAATTCAAAGGTCCAGGAGGATGCAGCAAGCTCCGTTCAGTTTCTTCGCCGGGTGCCTCTCCCAATGGTTGACTATGCCTCTAGTCCCAAAACCCTTGCCTTTCAAGCAGGTGTCTCCCATTCATGCACAGCCTAGGCTGTTACACAGCAAGGTTTTTCTGGGACAGACAGCCAGCCAATCAGGACTGGTTGCATTCATGCAGCTAGAGAAAGGACAGGGGTGTTTCGGGAACCTCCCTCACATCCTGCCAGACACACTGGAGCCAGAGGCGGGCTT
This sequence comes from Ambystoma mexicanum, assembly GCF_040938575.1. NCBI lineage: Eukaryota > Metazoa > Chordata > Amphibia > Caudata > Ambystomatidae > Ambystoma > Ambystoma mexicanum. The sequence goes on from NC_090921.1 coordinate 1,291,942,176, forward strand.
CAGGTCTGAAGCCCGCCAAAGGCAAAACGAATAAAGGGCTCAAACATGGCTCAACGTGCAGGGTAAAACCCAAGAAAGACCTCACAAACAGAAAAGGGTGAAAAAAGAACAGGGCTATTTTGACAAAATGGTCACCCATGGGTGCTATACTTCAGCTGAGGATTCCGCCTGCGGTAGGAAAGCACAATGGTAGGAAAATTAAACCACTGCCACCAGCTATTTAAAGTAGTGAGGGTAATATAAAAAATGTTACATGAGAATGTTGGATAAGGGGCTACGAGGTAACCCCCAGCAGACCACATAAACTGGTGTACCTACATAGAGAAAAGGCAAGTAAAGTCAATTTCACTTCACTATTATAGGGAACAGTAGTTCTCACAAGAAATGTTATTTAAACCTTCTGAGAAATCTAAAGTATTTCTCTGTGACACTGCACTGAAGGTGCTCTGTGTGATCATCACAAAGTAGATGCCTATGGAGTTTGTCAGACCCCATAACCAGAGGAAACCCATGATCCAAATTAGGTCAAAACACACGAGAGAGTGAGAAAAAGGTCTCACTCACTCCAGGGTTGAAATGAAAAAGTCCAACAAAAGAGCTGGGGGTCTGTAAGGATGAAGCGAATTTGCACAGAAATTAGAATTCTCCCGAACAGTGCTAATTTTCTTGGAAGGCTAAGTTTGTTTGGTAATGTTTGTGATGTCATGTGAGTGGTTGTGCTCGAGCGTGGCAGGCCTGAGATCTTGGGTGGCAGTCAGGACAGAAGGTGTTTTAGCAACATTTTCAGACCGTTGTATTTGTCCAGAATCATGTAGGCATAGTTATGGCCTATGGTGGGGTTCCATACTGTTTGTTTAGGAAGGAGGATGTGTAGTATCTGTGTATATATGTTTGTGCAGTGAGGCTCCATGGAATGTATTGGAATGTAATGATGCAAGTGGAATGGAGTGTGCTGGGGGTTCCTGGAGTGACTGTTGGGACCGACAGATAAACTAGAAGGATACTTGTTACCTCTCTCCTACCTCTGTAACTAAGACTCAATAAAGAAGCATTCCTTTTCTACTAACCTGGTCTGGAGTGGTTCCTGCATCTTCATTACTTACCTTTAAGACCAGGAGACTACTTCATTTTCACCTCTCCAAAAAAGGAACCGCCACTAGCACATAAAAACGAGCAAGTGTCTTAGTGAGTTTTCTATGCAATGCTTTTGGAGCGCCCCTGCTACAGAGGCCTAAAGGTCTACCAAGGCAGCACAAATAAAAATGGAGTTGCAGCCTCTATTGAGGTAGTGGAAGACGTTTCCCAGCTAGAAAGAGACATAATGCTAAAAAGTCTGCAAAATGTAAAGGGATCACTCGGGAAAGACAAGATGTATATGCAGTACGGCTGCAAACTAAGATTCTGTAGTGACGTCACCTACCCTACCCTACCCTAGAGTAGATCATTTTCAGATCACAACCATGTTGGATCGGTTCTCCTATGCTTGCCTTGCCCCATATTTTTTCCCTCCTTTTCGCAGCCTAAGCCCAGCTCCCACCGCCTTCTTTGCCACGCGCGTTCCCTCGCAACTTGGACCCAGTCACCCCCCGGCCTAGCGCATCCTTCTCAGTGTTGTTCCCCACGCTGCCCATACCCTTTCCCTCCTCCTCTTCAGGCTCCCCTGAGCCGCGTCCAGTGCATTACTCCCTGCCTCTGCCTTACATCCTATGCCTTTACATTCTGTGACCACTGTACTGTTCAATCCACTGTTTTGCATTTCACTACTGCATTGTCTGCATTCCTCTTACTTCCATTTTCCATGGACTACCAGTGTTTTGCTTTGTTGTGTTGCTATTGTATTGTTTACGTGCTTGCAGTTCTCTTCTTCCCCTCTAGGGCCCCCTTTTTCACCTCCAGCTGTGTATTCTGTACTGTACTTGCATTGTCACGCCTTGAGTTCCATTGTAGTGTATTTTTTCTGCGTGCACTGTTCTCTCCACTCACACTAGGACTTTGCAAGGCCCTAGTCTTCTTGTTCTGTGTTGTACTTCTTGCCTCCTTGTGTTGACCCTCCCTGTATTTGCCCCTAGTGTGTGACTCACCCACCCCCATTGCTTGGGCTGCCCCTCTTACTTTCCGATCTCTATGAAAGTCTCGTCAAAGCGGGTGCTCCCCTGCTCCTCCAGAACCATCAAGGACTAAATCGGCACCCTTGCTCCAGCCGTGGCCGATTTCTGCAATCACTCTTTTGCCACTGGAACCTTCCCCTCCCCCTTAAGCACTCCCTTGTGCACCCCCTTAAGAAGCCTTCTGCCGATCCTTCCTATCCGGAAAACTATCGCCCGATCTTCATCACTCCTTTCCTGGGGAAACTCCTGGAAAAGCTGGCCACCTCCCAGCTTAATCTACATACTGAATCGGTTGGTTGTCTCCATGACCACCTGTATGGCTTCAGACCACCCAGAAGCACGGATCTCTGCCTTAATGCCAGTAAGACTGAGATCCTCCTCATTGGGACTCCTGCTCCCGTCTTCCCTCTCCCACTCTGGCTGCCCACCCTGGGCCCATTAGCTGCTCCTTTCAGCGAGGCCAAGAACCTTGGGGTCCTCTTCGACTCCACCCTCTCCTTCTCTCCTCACATCTCTGACGTCTCTAATAAGTCACACCATCAGCTGCACCTCCTTAGAGGTATTCTTCCTTTTCTCACTTTCCCCCAGAAGCTGACTGTCTCCAGAGCGCCCTGGTCCTCTCTAGGCTGAACTTCTGCAACAGCCTCTTTCTAAATCTGCCTGCCTCTACTCTTCGCCCTCTACAGCTTATCCAGAACAGGGCTGCGAGACCTCTACCTAAGCATCTCCCTTCTCGAACCCTCCGCTCATCCACCTCCAACTCTCAATGGGTCAGATGCTTCTCCAGGCAGAGACAGGGGGGCGGTAGATCTCTGTACTCGTCTGGGGCCTCGCTCTGGAACAGCCTCCCTGCCTTTCTAAAACTTGAGCAGGACCACCTAAGGTTCCGGAAGCAACTCCAGACCTTCCTTTTTGCTTCTGCTTTCTTTCTCCCTCGCTGATGTCCCTGTCTGCTGCGCATACTGGTTACCTGGCCACCCACTGAACTTGGACTGCCTCCGGGCCTCCCAACCACTTAAGGGACTGTATCTGCAACCCTACAGTGCCCTGACTCTCTGCACTTAAGAGCAACCTCCCGGCTGCACTTACTAGTTACTTTGCACTGTCCCCCTCACTACTCCCCTGCCCTGTACTCCCCCCCCCCCCTTTCCCCCCTGCGCCCCAACTTGCATGATCTGAATGACACAAGGCCTAGTAAGCTCGTTGTTTTGTCCTCCTTCTGTCCTCCCTTCCTTGTCTTGTCGTGCCTTGAAACACTTGTGTACAGGTGTGTTATAATTGACTCATATCATGTATCCTATTTCCTCTGATTCAGCATCTTGTGATATTTGTTTCTCTGTGGGTAACTTCAATCTGTCCCTTGTGCACATCACCATTTCTACCCCTCGTTTTACCTAGACTGTCTGCCACTCCGTTTTTCCAGGTTTTCCAATGAACTCCCCCTCATGTTCGCCTTTTATTTTTATTTCCCCTCTTTTCTTATCTGCCTGTTGCTATATTTTAGGTCCCCCCAGCGTTGACTGCTGCGAAGGCTGCTGCAATGTCGGCTGTGGAGACTGCAAAGAACCAGAAGAACAGCATGGCTAACTGTTGTAAGTACCAAATGTGGTAACAGTCACACTGCATGTTGCAACACATGCATACAGTCATTCAGACTCCATCCCTTACCAGTGGCACAGTTTCAAGAACATTCTAGTCTTTTTTTTGTTCCATACTTTGTCTTGAAGCGCTGATGTTCAGAGGGATCTGCATGATTTTGGGAATTGAAATTGCTTGGGCAGATTCAACAGTTAATGGGAGGCAGGCAACCTTCACCCATAACATTGAAGGTCTAGTGCTGGCCTGTTCTCAAGGTAGGTTGTGAGCATGGCAGGCATGATATGGCGGCCCAGCAATGTTTCACTTTGCGTTGCATTGCCATATCCAGCCACTTCAGTCTCCCACAGATAAATTCAGATTTCCAGCAGTTTTCTTTGCCAGTCAAAACCGTGTATTTGACTCACTGCCACGGTGTGAGCTGAATTCTGGTTTACTAATGGTTTCTTGCTGCTTCAGCCTACTAAAGAAGTGCATTTCATACTTTGTTGGTAGGTCAGGTATGTTTTGTTTTATTTTATGCAGCCCATGTACTTGTTTCCAATGCTGGCTGTGTTTGTAAAAAACTAACCCTGCTGCACGGTGGTCACAACACCACTGATTGTTTCAAGGAGATTGTTTATGTCCTTTGAGACTAATAAACTGTCCTAGGACTCATTGGTATTGGAACCCAGTCCTGTTTTAGGTGTCCTAGTTCTGGAGACAGCTATTAGCCCCACATGCAGCATTCTCCTTCCTAATGTGGAGTGTTGCCATGTTTGCTTGCTGATCCCCCTCCCCCCCCGATCTATCAGTGTTCCCTGATATTTTGTACTGTTGCCTTTGCTTTTCTCTTTCTGTGGATGTTTCCTCCATTACGGACGCTTCCTCTGAACATCTTTTTGACAGTCCCCAGCCTGAATACGCTGCAGAACCCTACAGGTGTGGTGCCACCCTTCAGTCATGCTCCAGTGCCACAGGGGATCGCTCCGGGAGTTGTACCCTCAATGGCTCCAAAGCCACCAACCTCCTCTGTGCCCATAATGATCTCTCCATCACAGCCCGGCCTGGTGTCCTCGGTCACCACAGGTCCCAGTCTGGTCCAGCAGCCACAGCTTCAGCAGACTCCTCCACCTGGTCCTCAGACTATGGTAAGGGCGGGTAGTGGGGGTTGAGGTGTGTGCGGGTCATGGGCTGTTGAATCCAAGGCCATGCTTTCAAAACTATGTGTTTGTCTTTGTTTACTCTGACTCGTATTCCAGTTTTCCCAGTCCGATTGTACATTGCACACCCAATATTGTTTTTCCATTCATAACATCCAAATTGTGCGATACCTTAGAGTAAAGAACAGTATTTTAATGCAACACAAATTGTACACTGTAATGTGCTTTATCAAAATAAAGTAAATACTTCTATTAAAAGTGAAGATGTTTTCATGACCTATGAATATCAGATACTTGTTCCACTTGTGCTTCACATGGGCTTTAGTCTGAAAACCTTACTCTTATGGTCTGACTTTATACTTCAACATTACTTGGTGCATCACATTTTTAAAAGGAGAGCCTGGTGCAATTCACAATGGCCTCTACCACTAGTGCCTATAACATTTTTTTCTTTTACCTCTCCTTATTGTTATGAGGGTTTCTCTCCTCCCTATGTTCGGTGGGCAGAGGTGGGTGGGAGGGGGGTGAACTACAACTAAGCAAAAGGGTTTCTTTCCCACAAGCATTCCATGGTATGTCAAAAGTGGTAGCCCTATACTCTGCTTGAGAAGCCACAGATCCGGTGGCAGTGAGGTTCTGCAGGCAAACAGGATGACTAAAGACTCAGAGGATATGGAGCTACTTTGGAGGAAATGACAACCTACTGAAGGTATGGCAAGGTGTACCTGTGCTGTTTGTTACGGTTCTGGAATTGTGAAGGTGCTGTCAGTACTCAGTCTTTGCACATCAGGTAAGACTTCGATTCCTTGGTGACCCAGCAATACTTTCAGCGTTCCTGGTAATTTCACAGCGTTAGGGCAGAATTTCATTTCTGGGGGTTCTGCAATTCCATTTTATGGAACTCCCCTACTTTTTTGCATTTTCCAATTTATTTTGTTAGTCAGAGGGACTTCTGCTTAAGTCGGTTTTGTCTCTACATCCCTTTCTCACTCTTTAAGGGGTCACCCTTAAGGCTCCGAGGCCCAGAAATGCCTCGTAAGCACCCCCCAGGCCATCGGGGGATTATATCCCCCTACCTTGGTTTTGGGGCTAGATTGGTGGCAGATTTTGCCTTCACCAGGGATGCAAGCCATTTCACTGCATTGGTAGCAGTTAAGATGTGTTTCCAAAATCGACCCTTTGGTGGATTTTGGGGGCCAACCTATTATGGTGAACAGGTAGACACTGAAGACTGACCAAACTCAATCAAGGTAAGGTAGCAGAGTGGCAAGGCTTCGTCTCATGCAGGTTGCAAGAGTAGTCTAGGGCTACAATGAGTTCACATGGAACATCAATAATCCAAGTTAGACAGGCAAGTACAAAACTATATTATATATTTAAAAACCTCTAGGCAAATATTGTCACACACTTACTATAAAACATATATACACATTCACTGTTCAAAGTTAGAAAGCACTTGATTCAATGACCAGTGAAACCAGTGAAACACAGATAAGTATTCGGATGCATGAAATTCAGTAAATACACTTTAGAATAACCACACATTAGCTCCCCTAACACGTATTGTGCCCTGAAGTCATCCCTTACAAAGTTGTACTTTCCATGTAGTTTTATTAAGCGATGCCACTGGTTTTGATTCTAAAGTCAGAAAGGGAAGTAAAGTTTGTGTAAGTAAAGTAACATGATCCTAGTCACCAGTTTAGGCCTGGGAAGGGATCATTGACCAGACCTCTTCCAACCAAAATCATGGAGGAGTAGTTTAGGTACTGGACTTTATGCTCATGTAACCTTATGGAGAACATGAGGGACAGAAACCGGTATGTTTTCATACTGAAAGAACTTCTCAAGATCCATCCACCTCCCCCCCATGACACCTGTACTAAAGACAGTAAATGGTGTGCCAACATTCAGTCCACTCTACTGAATAAAATCTCCACTTTACAATCCAAAATCAAAGACGAACAAGACAGCCTGAAGCTGCATAACCGTCCACCCTCCCCTTTAAAGGTTGCCCATCTAGCTTCTCCTAATATTAAACCTTTTGCCTTCTCCCCTCTCACTATTTCTGAGGTGGAAGACATCATCAAGAGAATCAAACCGTCTAACTGTCAAGGCGATCCTTGCCCTGCTCCTATCATTAAGGATTCTGCCCACAACCTGGCCCATTCATCACGGCCTTCATTAACTCCTCTTTTAAAACAGGTATTGTCCCTGACAACCGCAAGGATGCTTGGGTGATCCAACTGCTTAAAAAACAATCATTAGACCCAAGCATACCCACCAACTTCAGACCCATAACTACTGTCCCGTTCTTGCTTAAAATTTTAGACCGTGCGGCATACCTGCAGATCCAAGACTACTTGGAATCCAATAATCTCCTGGGTCTACGACAATCTGGATTCCGTCCCAGACATGGGACCGAAACGGCTCTGATAGATTTGAAAACCCAAATTGATGTCTTAAAAGACAATGGGAAACTAGTCTTGCTACTACTCCTAGACCTTTCCGCTGCCTTTGATCTGGTCAATCACCAAATCCTATGCCAGCACCTTCATTCTGCTGCCCACTTCTGACTTTGCCACAGCGTGAATCAAATCTTTTTGAGTAACAAATCCATAAGGCTCTTCTCACCCTCTGCAGCCGCTGACCCCGCTCCGATTCACTGCGGCGTCCCTCAAGGATCATGCGTGTCACCTACACTCTACAACGTTTTCACTAAACCGCTCTTTGATGTACTTGACTATCTGGGTTTCTCCTACACTAACTATGCTGACGACACCCATTACTCATTCCCATCACTGGCGACTATATAGCTGACACCAAGACCTTGAACGACGTATATCTGGTCATCTCGGCGTGGATAGCCCAACACGAAGTATGCCTTGGCGACAGATGGAGCTCCTCATCTTGGGCTCCTCGCAACGTCTCAACAAACTAGATCCTTCCTATCAGTCATTCATCATAGATGGAAACATCATTAAGGTCTCTAATGACACAAAAACATTAAGTGTTCTATCTTGAGGCCACTTTGTCCCTGTCACGACAACCAAATGCAGTTAGATCAGCCTCTTCTTACAACTGTAAACTTATTGCAGCATGCAAACCTTTTCTGACTACACAGAAAAGCGTCACCCTAGCCAGAACTCTCATCATGTCAAAAATGTATTGTAGAGCTCTCTACTAGCCAAGGGAACTTAAATAAACTACAAATCACCCAGAACAATGCCATCAGGGCAGCACTAAACATTCCCAGAAACCATCCCATTTCTGAATCCAGAACTAACCTACACTGGCTACCTGTCAAGCAGAATCTTACTGAAAACACTTGCCCTCACCCACAAATGCCTGGCAAACAAGGCCCCCCTGTACCTCTCCAACCCGCTCTCCCTCCACACCTCCACCGGACCTCAAAGAACTGCCCAAGCCCACAGCCTAGCGATATCAAGGTTCAAACTTCAAAAAGCTGGGGGCACAAGTTTCCCTGTCCTAGCCTCTAAGTTGTGGAACACGCTCCCTCCCACCATCAGATCTGAGGACTCATTTAACACCTTCAAGTTGAAAACAAAAACTTGGCTCTTTGATCAGAACTGAGGCATTCCTTCATTGCTTTATGCGCCACAGTTCCGCAGTCGCTGTTTTGGCCTCCGACTCCTTGTAATTTATGGCATTTTTACTTGCCGAACTTGTGTTAATACTATCACTACCGTCTCATTCTCTGTTTGCTTTGATCCTAACAATCTTTGCTTGTTGATACATATTTCTGCGATTATATCATCATTTTAACTACTGTTGCAAATACATGTATGCAACTATGTATGTAAATAATATCAAATTTTGCGCCCTGATGCCTCCGGTCCTGGTGGTGTGCGTTATAAATAAATAAAATGCAAAAAATGTTTAACTTATCCCGCCTGTCCCCGACACACTGCTGAGGTTCCAGAAGCTGTTGGAGACGGTCTTCTGTGCTTGATCCGGTCAAGGGAGACTTGGGGCTTGTGTAGAGAGGTCCCTTTCGGACCCAGGATTTAGTTTCGGTCAGTCGGTGGTCGTGCTTAGGAATCTGTTCCAGACCCCATCCAGCTGAAAACCCCATCAAAGAAAAGATGAAGACTTCTGTGGTCTAGGTGACCTCAGGACACCTCTAGGATGTGAAGAAGTCAGATTGCAACGGCAGTTACCATGATCAGGCGGCGACAGGCGGTCTTCCAGGGATGCAAGAATACTGAAAATACAGCAAGTTGAAGATCATCCTAGTTTCAAGGGTACACTCTGAATGTCATTGGCTGCTGTAAGATATCTCAGTAGAGAGCTGTTCAGTTTACTGGTTGGTCCAAGGACACTTCCGAAGGCTCAGAATGTATGGGTCCTCGAGCAGGGGTCTAGATTGGTTGCTCCCACCGATCCCGAGGCCGAAGCACCAACGAGGGCCTTCTTGAGATCAGACAGTCGAACCGGGCTTCAATGGGACTTCGCTGGCGTTGTTGTTGGTCAGCTGTAGGAGTCGACAACTGGCTGCTATTCTTGGTAGAAGTCATCCTTTTATCCAAGATTGGGACTGGAAGCTTGTCCAGCTCCACCAATGGTAAGGATTTGCACCATTCAAACTGGTAGTGGCTATCCAATTCTGGATAGCCACTGGCTAAATCTGGCCAGCAGCAGACAATCGGGTGCCAGGAAGTGTACTGTGAACAGACAGTCCCAGCCCTGACATCCGGGCTCACGCACAAACTGCCTCTTGGCCCGCAAAAGCAGCAGCTTTCTCTGGTAAAGGGCGTTCCATATATGGTATTTTCGGATGTGAGAGGACTGGAAGAAGGCCAAAGAAGAATATGGCCAAGGGACGAGCAAAAACCTTGGGGCACAGCCATTTTAGGGCGCTAGCCACTTTTAGTTGCCCTTATGGTAAATGCAAACTAGCACAAGTAAAAGGTACAAAATAAAGTGGAAACATATTTGCTGCCACCAGCACATACTAGACACATTGTAAAGGTAACAAAAAAAGCCAGTACAGAAAATGTTTTAAGAATAGAAGGTACCCTAATCACACTTCACTGTAGGGTGATGTGTGCAATTGGAACAATACAAGAAATTCACTAAGACATAGGGGTTCATTATGAGTTCCCTGGTGCTTTTTTCCAGACAAGGAAAACGCAAGTTGGGATATACCGGCAGGCCTTACTTCTATCGGCAAATAAATGCCGGAATCCCCGGCACCTGTACTACCAGTGCCAGTAATTCCAGCAATCCAGTCCTATCGGACTCCATGGAAAGGGAACTTTCCATGCCCCGGCTGCAAACTACGGAACGTCTTTTCGGCCGATGGACATTCCCTGTGCCTCTATGCCTACATTCGCACCATTCGCATGTGGAGGACGATTGCGTGGCTTGTCGGGAGATGGTGTCGTGCACGTGGGCCGACCGACGCAATCGCCTCAACGAGTGGCTGCAGACCAAGGCCCCTGCTCCGCGTGAGTCCCGACAGCATGCCTCCCCTGCCCAGAAGAAGAAAGCTGAGCAGTCTTCTAAGACCTTTGAGGCTGTCCCTCCCGGGGGACCCAACAAAAGGCAAAGCACCACAAGTCCACTGCCTACGGGAGCGCCGTTGCGACTGGCTCCTTGGCAGCCAGGGCGAGTTCAGCATCTCCAGCACCTTTGACCACGAGCCAACGCTCAAGCTCTTCAAAGAAGAGAAAGTCGGACCATCCGGGTAAGCTTTTGGAGAAGACCCAGCATGACCCGACGGATATGGCCAAGGGGACCTGGGCTCCGACCCTCCCCCTAAGGTATAGGCCGTGGACTTGGCCAGGACCACGAAGGTCTAGGTGCATCGGACGTAGGCCCATACCTCCATCGACGTAGTTGCGGTGTCCCTCGCGAAGGCCGCCAAGGTGGATTTGCCTGCCAGGAGGGAGTCCTCATTCCAGCCCATCGAAAAGTCTCAGGAGAAGGTGATGCCCATCATTTCACCGAAAACTGTCTTCCTTGGTCGCAGAGAAGCGGGGGGAGAGACACAGTAGTTCTCCAGGGCACAGACATTTCCTCAGAGGAAGAGTTCACCAGCCTCCTGGTCCTCTAGGAGGGGAGATGCTTTGAGAGCAGGCCCTAAGGGGGGAACCTGACAAGGGCGACTATGAAGGTGACGATAAGACCAACGAGGAGCAACAGTGCGGTGACGACGGAGCGTATCGGCCTAAGCCACAAACGGCCCCGGTCCCCGTCGCATGACATTTTGGGACGAGGGTTTGTCCCTCATGAAGAACCCTTCATCGGCTCTGGCGAAGAGGGATCACTACGAGAAGAAGTACAGAGTGCCGGACTCTGCGCCCAATTGTTTACGGTCCCAGCCGTATCCAGACTCCGGTTTCGGCAGCGGCCAAGAAGAAGTCTTCGGGCTCATGCCCCCCCCCCCCCAGACGGTGAGGGGAAGAAGTTGGATGCCATGGGGCGAAGAGTGATCTTGTCTAGTCTTCATGCAAGAGGCCTGTGGCTACCGAAGGAGAAGTCGCTGCACATCAACATGTTGGAGCTGCGGGCAGTGTTTTGGCCCCTCAAGTACTTTCTTCCGTCCCTCAAGGGCAAAGTGGTACGCGTCTTCATGGACAATACCACCACAATGTACTACATCCGGATGCAGGAGGGAACCAGATTCCGGCGCTCTCCAAAGAGGCACAGGCCCTTTGGCACTGGCCCATAGCCCAGGGGATGTTCCTCCCGTTTCATCTAGCAGGAGTGGAGAACACCATTGCTAACTCTCTCAGCAGGGAGCTGCGCTCTTGCCACGAGTGGGAACTTCGGCAGGACTAAGTGGATCACCTGTTCCACAGATGGGGCAATCCCCAGATCGATCTGTTTGCGACGGCAATGAACACCAAGTGCCAGTGGTTTGCCAGCAGGTTTCCCCAGCTAGGGGATGGGGGATGCATTCTCTTTCCCCTGGGACGGCCTGTTTCTGTATGCGTTCCCTCCGTTGCTGTTGATTTTTCGACTAGTCAATCAACTCAGATGGTCCAGGTGCAGGATGATCCTCGTTGCACTGGCGTGGCCGAGACAGATATGGTACCCGGACCTTCTGGACATGTCAGCGTCCCCTCCAGTCAAGCTTCCGGTGGACGCAGATCTTCTCGCCAGGGAAGGAGGCGCGATTCTGCACCACGACCCAGGATCGCTGAACCTGAAGGCCTGGCTCTTGCAGCACTAGGGTTTGGAGGCTACGATCTCCCAGCGGATTGTAAGGAGGTGCTTGCCAAGTAGCTTCATCTACTCTCATATGTTATGGGCACAAGGGGAAGAGGTTTGGTGTTCGGTGCCGTACTCAGAAGATTGACCCTCTACGAGTCATTGCTCCGCATGTGCTTCCGTATTTGTTGTCGTTGGCCAAGGCAAGACTGGCTCATGCTTCCATCAATGTTCATCTGGCGGCCATTTCCCGCTACACCAGATCTCCTGAACGATCATCCTTATGGACGCATCGTTTGGTCAAGGAGTTCGTCAAAGGACTATTTAGCGTACTAGGCTCATGGGTCCCCTGTTCGAGGCTATGCATTCGGCGCCACTGAAGATTTTGTCATGGAAAACGGCATTTCTTGTGGCCATCACCTACGCACGACGAGTGGGAGAGATCCAGGCCCACTCTTGTAAACCACCTTATTTAACATTCCATGAGACCTTGGGTGGTGCTACGGGCACACCCCTCCTTCATGCCCAAGGTGCCGTTGGACTATCATCTAAACGAGCTCCTGGTGTTGTCTGTATTCTTCCTGACGCATTTGTCACCGGCTGAGGGGACTTTGCACTTGCAGGATGTGGCTAGAGCGCTGAAGTTCTATTTGGACCGCACAAAGAGTTTTCGGAAGACGTCGCAACTTTTTGTGAACTTCGGCCCTGTGAACCATGGGAAGGCCCTCTCCAAGGCTTCCATTTGCAGGTGGCTCTCTGGCTGCATCAGGAGGAGGCAATTATACAACAGCCACATATACTTCAATACTATTTCAGAATACTTTTCAAGATGAGTAAAAGGCAAAGGTTATTAGAACATGAAAGGTTACAACTGTTCTTAGACAGTGCAGATATTCTGAGTTCATTCAATTTAGTAGGCTAGGCCGAAGCCAAGGGGTAAAAGTCTTGGATAGGACAAATCGGTTCTGGTAGTTCAACGGAAAAGTCTGCACAAGTTCTTAGAAGTAGTTTGTTAAAAAAAAAAGAATCCTATGTTGGGTCACAAGCTGATTAGTCCTGCGAGTTGCGAGTTTCAAGCACTTTTACTGCGAGAGGTGATTTCACCTTACAATGAAGAAAAAGATGCAGTTGATGACTTCTGTTCCTGGCAGTTCTTGCAGATCTCGCTGTTGCTATGCCTCAGTCGTGGGGACAAGAGGGAGGATGTCTGGGGACTCCTGCACCTCACTGGGACTGGTCAAAAAGTGGCAACTGGCAAACTTCGATTCCGGTAGCTGTAAGTAAAGCACACAAACTGGTGTCCCTCTCCCTGGTTATTCGGTTTCCTGCAGAACTCTGAGGAAAATACAACCAGCTCTGAGATTGGTATGCAGGTGGCTTACTGGTAGCTTACTGTCGAGTTGATTGGTCCCACCAACTCAAAGGGAGAAGTTGTCCTTGCGGGGCTTCTCTGTTGAGATGAACTTGGTGATTCGGACATGCAGCAGGGCTTCACTGGGCAAACCAATGGTCCAGGAGTTGCAGCAGCCATCGTCTTCCAGCTCATCTTCGGTTCTTTCGTTCCAGTGGTCGACTCTGCCTTCCAAGCCAAAAGACTCCCCTTTTATTCAGTTTTCTCCCATTCTTTCCAGCCTAGCTGCCACTCACCCAGCAGGGTGGCTGTCGTTGCCGGACAGTCAGCCAGCCAATCGCCACAGAGTGCATTTGGGTCTCTTGGGAGACTAAGCACAGGGAGTTTCGGGCTCCTCCCTCACTTCCTGCCCACCCCAGACTCTCGGCACCAGAGGCGGTCTTTAGTCCTGAAGCCCGCCCAAGGCGATGGAACAAAGGGACCAAACTAGGTTTGGCGCGCGGAGACAAACTCTAGAAGGACCTTTCGAAAAAGAAATGGCGAAAAAAGAAGACTGAGACCTGTTTTTACAGAGGGGGCTCAGATGCCATCTTGAAAAACATGGCTCCAGCGTTTTATCGTTAGCGGAGCTACGAATAGTTTGCGGTCAGGAAAATCATGGTAGTTTGTTGTAAAAACCACTGCCACCAGCCATTCTGAGAGGAAAGGGTAGCATTTGACTGCTACATGAGTATCTAGACACAGGGCACTCTATTGTGAAATGGGGTGTGCTGGGTCTAGGAATTTAAAAGACTAGCAAAGTCAATTTCACTTTACTTACTCTGGGAAACAGTAGTTTATCCCAGAGAAGGTATTTAAACCTGGGCAAAGCCTGAAAGGAATCCCTGTGCCACAGGGTGCTGTGGGACACAAATGAAAAGATGATGCCTATGGAGTTGTTTAAACTCCATAACCAAAGACAACACAAGAGTAAAACACACATCAAAATACACAAGAGAGTGGGAAAAAGGCTCACACTCTCTCCAGGTTAAAAACATCAAGTCCTCAAAATCCAGCAAAGTTAGAAACCCCTAAGGCGAAGGGAATTAGCACATTTTTGAGAATTCTCCCCAACAGTGAGGAGGTAAGAGATGCTTAATGTTGAGCCTTGCCACCTCCTGTGGTTGCGCATGTGTGTACTGCTATGAGCATGTGAATCCATGCCTGACCCCATGCTGGAGAAGGAACAAGTTACTTAACTGGAACTATTGTTCGCCAGCATGGGTCTGGCATGGATTCACATGCAAACCCTCCCGCCTACTCCACTGCAGCTCTTCTCTTAGTCCTATTGCCACTTTATGTGCTACCAAATCTGAAGATGGCTGCCAGAGGAGGGGCTTAATTAGAGAGCAGTCATTGGCTGGGGGCAGTATGACCCAGAGACCAGTGATTGGTTGTTAGGAGAAAGACAGTTCAGAAGTGAAACTGAAATAGATTTTTTCTTTACCGAGGGTTGCCAGCCTGACGACGGGGAATATTCATGAGCATGTGAATCCATGCCAGACCCATGCTGGAGAACAACAGTAACTTGTTCCTTACGGCATCTCCGCTGCCCATAATACTGCAATACCGGGTGTCAGAAATGGGCAGTTTTGCCAGTATCCAGCTGGAATTACCGGCGGGATAACGGCAAAACTGTAATGAAGGCCATAGTCTGTCAGTACTTATAGTCTTTTGGACTAATCTGTTTTCCCATTAGAATGAGCAAAAATAGAAGGAAGTCAAAACAAAGCAAAAAGAAAGGGTGTCCCATAGAAGGCAATGGGAGGAAAGAGGCAAACAAATATTTCCTAGCAGTAGCCCAGTGTTTCGTTGTGAGCCATTGGGGTACTAATATAACCCGTGGCGGCAGGCCAACCCTGTTGATAACTGCTCACTGGCCAAGTTAAGGGCCTGCGCAAATGCCCCGCCACCACAGGTTATATCGCCATTAGCACCCATTTAATTTCTTACGCGGGTGCAAATGGTGGTTTCATTCATTTAAAAAAAAAAAGAAACTTCCCTTGCGGCACGGCGCTGCAGCATAGTTTCTAATGTCAGTTTTCTAAGTTGATGGCCGTAACATCATCAAGAAAGTGGACTTCGGAAACAACAGTAGAGGAAGGATAAGGGGCGCTGGCTAGCAGCACGCAGGCTGGTACCAGAGAATACAGCCTGCGTTCCAGCTTCCTGAATGGCCAGCACATCCTTCCATGGTGCCAAGGTTGATTTTTTTAAGTCCTACTCTTGGCGATTATTTTGTTTTAGGGGCTTCCTTTGTTCAGGGAAACTAAATGGCATGCATAAAAGTGGCGTGCACACATGGGATCTTTGTGAATGTTAGGAAGATTTTTCTTCCCCTTACTTTTTAGGATCCCCTTACACTATTACTGACATTTCTGGATTTTTGATTGACTTTGAAGATGGCTTCTCAACCTCACTCCCTTAATGCATTGCTTTTTGTTCTGGGACCTTGGGCTTTACATTTTGGGGTTACAATGCTCAGCGAGACCTCTCCTAATATTGTCTTATGGTACCACCCCTCACATAATTCTGCCAGGGGCCCCCAAGAGACCCTTTCCCATGTACTTGTTGGTCCACTGTGTAGCCCATGTGACTACCAGTGCAGAAGAGGATATTACTTCTTTGTCGTCATCCTCAACAGCCTTTGTTCAACATCAAAAAAATCCAATTAAGCTCATACATTTACATAAATATATCTAAAAAGCAGAAATTCATTATAAATATACCATACAGTCATAAAAAAACATTAAACATAACGAAGCCTTGCCATAAAAAGGCTCAAGATTTTTAAAAAATCTGAAAATCATGTTATTTAAAAGTTCAATTAATAAAACGTGCTCAGCAAAGCCAGGCCCGGGGAACAAATTTGGCAATGAAATAAACTGCATGCGTGGACATACACGTTTTTGCCTGCGCAACACTATGAACACTTGCTAGTGGTTTTCATTATAATGGAGGATATGTCCCGTACAACATGTTCCGCCATAACAATGTAAACACTTTTTGTATGTCTTTACAATAGTGATGGGACGGTTCTAAGGCTAGAAGCGTGTGAAATTGTTTAGATGCATAAATATCATCTTTTTATCAGAAAACTGAATACAACAGAGCATTAACACACAGTGGGTAGTCCTGCTGCATAAACTGATATTGATTAAGGCAGACATTCAGAAATAAACCATATTCAGTCCTTACAAGCACCACGGAAGGAGTCTGGATCATGCTACTTTTCTCATCACTCAACAGGTTCCTGAAAAGTAATCCAAATAAAGGAATTTGCCAAATGCATTAGCTTGCAGTCTCTTGCACCACTCCCGTTCTTCTATTGTAACATAAATAATAACATGTTTGTATATAGAACTCAGAGGATCTACCCAGCATGTGGGCCCTGGCATCCCAGTGCGACAGATTTATGACTAGACCGACCATGGTAAAGTACTGTCATGCAATGAATGTTCTGTGGCCTGTTATGGTAAACCCCACATTTCAAAATATAATTCAATATAAATACGAAGCAAGGTACAGATATTGCTTTTTGCAGTTGAGCAAATAAGAGAAGAAGGCCGAGAGCAGAAGCCAGCTACCATTGTCCAACAATGCATGTCCAACTGCAAATAAATGATTCAAAAGACCCGTGGCAAAGGGCGCAGCTCAAAAAAATGGGTGCCTGGGAACACTACAAAAAGTAATGTGTAGCTGGTGATGTGTACCGCACCAAACATGTGCACTATGTACTGCACTATCACATAAGTTATGTAATTTCCACTTGCACTAAAAATGCACTTAGTGGCTGCTTCAATAATATACGTAATTAATACTAAAATCAATGGCACAGTTTGTATTGAATTTGAAAGGATGAACGGCCGCGTCACCGCCCTCGCACATGGCAGACTCTCCATAACCCGTAAATGTGACTGGTGTCTTTATTGCATGGTACCGCAGTCGGTGATCCACCAGTGTGGATAGTACAACTGACGTCTAGGTCGGCGGGGAACGTCCCACATCTCAATCTGCCAGCGGGAAGCTGCGCGTTGGGGCGGGTGGCGACCCACTTTCCCGGTGTCTCATGGTGCAGGGAAGGAGAGGCCTTCCCACTGCTCCTGTGATCCGCTGGAGCCACTGTTTAAGCACATGACGCAACATGGCAGAGGCCCATCAACCGGTCCAGGCTGCAGGTTGGGCGGGCACAGCTCCCAGTCCCACGAGGCACTCCCAGTGCTCTTTGCTCCTGGCAAGCGGTCCCGGTGAGGGGTGCTCGTGCTGCCAGGCATGCCTCTGGTTGCTCTGCGTACTTAGTGGGTGAGAGACTGGCTACTCTCCTGGGCCCACCCAGGCAATCTGGCTAGCGGTCTCACTCTAAACTGGGGCTGCTTGTGCGGCCAGAGGGTGGGGTTGCCTCAGGGATAGTGTGCTGCATCACTGTGCCGGGTGGCCCTACAGGGCGTTGGATGCACCACAAGGATGCTGGATGCCGACCTGGAGAAGGACCCTGACATCCATGCTCACTAGAACGCCACTGTTTGCGTCCTGTGTGGATGGGGGTGCGGCAGGGCAGTAGAAGCACCCCACAGGGCACCACCAGAGGGGTTATGGAATGCCCAGTCCCTGGATTTGATGTCACAGGAGTGCCAGCAATCTTGAGACCCCGATGGGACATGTGGGTCGAAAGACTGGAGATGTTCTTCGACACCCCAAAGAGACTGATGACAAAGTCGTGAAGGCCATGCTGCTCTTTTACACACGCAGTAAAGTACATCAAATATTCAAGACTCTGCAGCCCAATGACAACGTGTGATGCTGCGAAGGGGCCACTTCAGGAGTACTTCAGGCCACTTGATAACCGTGACTATGAGCGATTTGTTTGCCTGCGTCAGGCTCATCACGAACCAGCTCAGTCGTTGGATGCTTGCCATGTGTGCCTGCGATGCCTAGCCATGTCGTGCTGCCTATATGACGAGACTGATCAAATAAGGGTGCAAATCATACAGCATTGCTCCTCGGTTGCACTACGGCAGCCGATCCTGAAGGAACCGAATGTTCCTTCGAGGCGGATTCTGGAGCTCGGTCGCACGCACAAACTGTTGGTGTCCAGAGCAGACCAGATGGAAGAGGCGTCCAAAGGAAGAAGACCAGAGAAGATGCAGGCAGTCTTGGCAATAGGGTCGTTGAGGGCCAGAGGGCGGTTTAACAAGCAGGCCAGGCCAACAGAAAATAGTAGAGGATCATCTAAAGCCATGTGACACCTGTGGAGGTATGCTGCCGCACGATCAAGCCTGCCCTGCTGCTGGAGCTACATGGGGCAGGTGTGTTGAACCCAGTCACTATGCCCGGATCTGCAGAGCTCCCTGGCCGGCGGCTCAGTCCCGTCGTCCTCTGATGCTGCTGAGGCCCAGACATTGGCAGGTAGCAGCCGTGATATGATATATGATAGGTTATTTATCACGCGCTTAATACCCTGAGGCTTCAAGCGCAGACCCGGGGATCGAACCTGTGTTGCTCTGTGTGGTCTTGCTTCCAAGGCAAGCACGTCGCTGCTGAGCTATCCTCCCGAGACATGGACGAGGATCAACTATCAGTTCGATCAGTGCTGCCGAGGCTGGAGGGTGCCTTCGACATCGAGGAGGCGTTCTTTGTGTCGGCCATTTCTGTTTAAGGTTGTTGACTGCCTGAAGGGGCAGGAGGTCTGGTTGCACATGGACCAGTCTATCTAGCCGGTGGCCCTGCGACACAGGCATATACTGCTTTACTTGCGGAAGAAAGTGGAGGAGATCTTCAAGTTCAAGTGCAGGGATCATCGAGCGGGCGAAGGGGCCCACACTGTGGGTTTCGCCCATAGTGGTAGCTACCAAGCCCAAGTGCCCGGAGGAAGTGTCTTTTATGTGGACATGAAGCTGCCCAACAGAGCCATCCACGGGGAAGGCACCCCAGACCCACACTGGATGATATTCTGGTGGATCTGCGGCCAAGTTGTTCTCTGCTCTTGATCTCAAGGCAGGATACCATCAAATCCCCTTGCACGTCGTGTCCCGACCAATAACTACCTTCTCGTCTCATGTCTGGCTCTTCCGGTACAAGCGCCTAAGCTACAGCATGTCATCTGCTGCTGAAGTGTTCCAGCACGCCATCACAGATGTGCTGGTGGGGCTCGCCGGGGTGCTCATCTTGAGTGATGATGTGCTAATCTGCTCAGTCACTTGGTGAGCACATGTCCAGGCTCCCGGCTGTACTGGAAAGACTCGTTCAACAGGGGATGACCCTGAGCCAGGGGAAATTCTGATTCATGGAATCTGAGGTTGATTTCTTTGGGTTTGTCTTTCACAGGGGTAGGAGGCCTGTCACCGGACCTCAGGAAAGTGGCCGACATCAAGAATGCGGTAGCCCCAGCATCTCACAGAATCTTCGTCAGCATGGTGAACTTCTGAGGGAGGTTCGTCCCCAATTTGGCCACAATCACGGACCCCCTACATCTGTTAACCAAGAAGCACCAGGATTGGTGTCGCGGGGGCACGGCAATCAGTAGCCGTTCAAGGCCACCAAAGAGGCACTAGTCGCTGACACCACTATGACATATTTTGACTAGGCCAGGGAAACTGAAATCGTTGTAGACACTGAGTGCCGTCAGACTGGGGGCGGTCCTGCTGCAAGTCATGGATCATCACAAGCGCAAACCTGTCACGTATGCGAGCAAGGTACTGACTTCCTCTTAACGTCGATACTCCCAGATAGAGAGAGCTCTTGCGGTCCTGGTAGGGGAGTTTTCCTAAAGTCCTACTGGTAGTAAGACTTTAGTAAGTTATCCCAGTGGTTTGTAGATCTCCAACTAACAGTCTGTACTAACTCAGGACCTTGGCAGAGTGGCAGAGCAGTCAGGTGTATCTTAAGAGGAAGATGTGAGCTGTAGGCAAGTATACTGAACCTTAGTTAGACATGCACACCAAAGAAATTTTACACTTATAATTTTTATAAAATTATACATATACACACAAACACCAGAATCACTTTAAATACTTTAGACGTTTACACAAGAATACTTTGGAATACTTGAGAATACACTTCAAAGGACACTTTCAATTTTGTGTTTGTTCACGGTTACATTTGTAGCAACGTTAGGAAGGGGAAAGACAGTGTTATCATATTATAGGTCATTGTGTGCACCTGCGGTTTTTAACAGTTCATACGGTAATACATTTACTCTGCAAACACATATAGTAAAGTCACTTAAAGGGAAGACCATGGTTACTTAGGGCAACATTAGCCTGGTTCAAGGTTCTAGAGAGGGTTTCTTTGCACAGCAAGTCTTAAATCCAAAAACGCAACCCTTGCTAAAGGCAGTTCGGAAAGGGCATAGGGCCTCATTACGACCCAGGTGGTAAGGGGTTAACGGCGCCGTAAAAGGTGTCGGCGCCGTTAAACCCTTACTGCCTAATTACGAGGTCCCTTTGCGGGTCCCGACCTTAACGGCTGGTTTTACCAGCCATTAAGGAAGGAACCTGCAAAGGGACTTTCGAGGTAATTACGGTACCGCAATTTGCGGTACCGTAATTACTGCCTTCGCCAGTCCCATTGAGCCCTATGGGGGCAAAAATCGGAATGGAGAAGGGCCAATGGTGAATGGGGAATTACCGCCCCGCCAACCTTGGAATGGGGCGGTAATTCCGCCATTCACCATGGCGGAGTTGGTCAAATACCGGCGTCAACCATGGCGCTAATAGCACCATGGTTAACGCCAGGGTCGTAATGAGGCCCATACTCTTGACAGGCAGCAGAATACAAAGAGTTCCAGAGGATTTCTTCCAGTTACTACTGTTGTAGAAGCAGCAAGTTAACAACTGACAAGGGAGACTTGTAAAAGGACTTGATGAAGGAATGCAAGCAGCGGCTTGAGTTGGAGGTAAGAGGGGGTGACCCTAGATACCTAGGTGCACTCCAACACTCTGGAGCGACTTCTTGGAATCGGGTATGCAATACTTTTTTCCCCCACACTACCTTGGGTTAGGAGAAAATGTTTGTGCTGGATGCTCTGTGATGTTGCAGCTCTGGACCTGGCCTCTGGATTCCTTGGTCTGATGACTGAAGGCAGGACAATGGATGGGATCTCTCAGCAGCAGTCTCAAGGGAGGACCTGGGGCACGCCTTTCAGCAACTTCTTGGTTCACTCCGTGGGTTTAGCGCCTTTTCTGCAGCATCAACAAAGGATACAGATTGTCCGGTCAATCTTCTTCGCTTCCTGCAGTCCCACACTCTGATCGGGGGTCTATGCGAGTTGGATCGGATCTCTGAAGTGTCCTTACGGGTTTAACAAAGATGTGGACGGAATCGATCTTTGCACGACAATGCACTCGAAATGGGCAGCAGGTCTCCTGGTATCGGAGTTCCGCAGCTCTGGAAACTCCTAGCACCTCTTGATATGGCTCAATTCAAACTTCGTCTTTGGACTGGTTGTTCCCAACAGCCAAAGGGAAGGAGTCGTCCTTTCGGAGCACCTGTCGCACACAGAAAACGGGGTTG
Organism: Ambystoma mexicanum; assembly: GCF_040938575.1. Classification (NCBI taxonomy): domain Eukaryota; kingdom Metazoa; phylum Chordata; class Amphibia; order Caudata; family Ambystomatidae; genus Ambystoma; species Ambystoma mexicanum. The sequence goes on from NC_090921.1 coordinate 1,291,964,099, forward strand.
TGACAGCAGTGGTTGCTTTACGGTGTTGCAAAGGTTCTGCAGGCGTCTCTGGTCATCTTCTTCTTTGGCCACTTCAGCTTCCAGTGGTCGACTTGCTTTTCATTCCAGAAGCCTCACCATTTACACAGTTCCAGCACACACTCCTCTTCAATCTCTCCGAGCATTTTACAGAAAGGGGCGTTTGGCTGTCCAATCGGGACAGCCAGACCCCCTGTGAGAGCTGGTCATATTCAGGCATTCTGGTAGACAAAGGAAAGGGGGAGTGGAGGACTCCTCCCCCACTTCCTGCCTTCCGAGACACTCTGGAGCCTGGGCGGGGATACCCAAGGGTCCTCCCCTCCCAGACTGGTGTAAGTGAGGGGGCAGCCACTGGAGCCGGCCCTCAAGGACTTCCCCATGGCACCGCACTACTCCCCGCTCCACCACTGGGTTAGTACCAGAGGAAGCATTGTTGGCAGGAAGGGGAGGTCTACCATCCCGGAGCACTACTCCCAACCTCTGGCAGTGGTGTATCCCGTCTGGGTACAAGAGAAGTAGGAACGCTCCAATATCGGGGAATCTGCCTGGAGGGGGCTCGTGGAGCAGCCTTTGGCGGTCACTGATCAGGTGGTGGCAAGAGCCATGCACCCCACCCACAAGCTCTTCCTGCCTCACGATCCAGTCCCATGGACCGGGGGCAGATCGGGGTCACTGCGGTCCAGGGGCTGTAGTTGCTCACTAGAAACAGCAGCTGGTTCCGGCACCTTCAAGGTACCCTGGCAGGGCACGACTGGCGGCACAACAGTGGTCTCACCCTGCAAGGCATAGGGAGCAGGTGTCGCCTCGAGTGTGTTGACCGAGAGGGTGATGGATGATCCATCCTTGCCAGGGGCTCCTGCCAGGTACCCCCAGCGTGCCGGCTGGCACCCTCCTGAGAGACTGACTGAAGGACTATGGCCCATGGTCCTCATTACAATTGTGCTGGTCCGGAAACAACGGTGCCGGTAAGCCTACCGGCACCGCTGTTTCCAGACCGGCACACTACAGCTCTGCTGGCGGGTGCCACCCCACCCACAATGGTCAGACCTGCCGGATGGGACTGCACGCACTCGCAGAGTTCTCACTGGAGCACTGGCACCAATTTTTATTTTTTTTATTTGGTTTTTATTAGGTTTTTACACATAACAGTTCTCTCAATGAGAAAAGAAACAAAAGAAAAATGTACATATGGATTGATAGACGTTTCACAGGTGGAAATAAAACCAATATACAATGCACAACTTCGTAACCATAGACCAAACTGAATAACAGTGAGAATGTTCTACCTAGATTTTCTCATTTTCTTCATTCTCCTACACCTTCCACCTTCCCCCCATGGACTAAGAAGTCGTGTTACCAAGGAGTCGTGCTTGTGTGATCTTGTGGCCTTTGTCACAGATTGAAACTCTTTCGATGTAGTGTGTTCAGGGGCTCTCCATTGGGAGGGCGTCTTGTCTTGATTTTGATGGTATCTGGTGGACAGTATGGGAATGGAATCAAAGCGGAAGGCAGGAGGGGAACAGTACCAAGAGGAGAGGGACCCAATCGAGCTCTACGGACAATGGGCCCTACCTCCATTAGGGTGGGTGTCTTTTTTTTTTTTTTCAAATTGTTTTTATTGACAATACGCAAATGAGGTTGAGCAAGAATGCTGACCCAACCGGCAAAAAAAAACATCAATGTAAACCAAGTTGTCAGTATTATTTTCACTTTTTTTTTTTTTTACAATAACTCCCTTTCCCCTTGCCCCCCTCCCACTCCACCCCCCCGAACAAATAACATGCCAAGTCTAGGGGTGTTGCAAACTCTCAAACCTTAGGGGAGAACACTTGCTTATCATATGGTTGCAAAACATATTACTTGAGACAGCGGGGCTCGAAAAGCGGACCATCGATCAGGATTCATATTGGGTACATGGGAGGTGTAGGAGGGTATGTCATCACAACCTAGCTCAGTATTCGTTTTACAGCCTCATGGAAACACAATCTTCGTGCAGGAGAACTGCAGTCCATTCTTGAACAAAATCAGTCATGGTATCATTTGCAATTGCCGTAATTTTTTCATATACAAAGATCATCTTAAGTTTGCAGAGCCATTCCTCTTTGGAGGGAGCCAGGGCGCTCTTCCACTTTTGGGCCAGCGCCAATCTCCCGGCTCGCAGCATGGCACCGATGACCTTGGGATACACATTAGCTTCAGTCTCTGGCGTGGGAGTGCCCAACAGAACCTCCAGGGGATGAAGAGATGGGCTAAACCCCTCAATATCCCTAATCCAGCTGAGCAGCTCCGACCAATAAACCTGTATGGCCGGACAACCCCACCACATGTGAAACCAGGTACCCCGTTGGTGGCAGCCTCTTGGGCAAAAGGGGGACACATCCCGAAACATCTTGGACAACAAGGCCGGGGGGCGATGCCATGAATGAAGGATCTTGAAACTGTGTTCCATGGCAGCGGTGTACAGGGAACCCGAGAAAATACCTTTAAATACAGCCCTCCAAGTATGGTCATCCAGTGGCATGCCCAGCCTTGCTTCCTATATGCTTTTGAAGGGCTGTCTACCCTCTAGATCAGCAGTTACCAAAACCCCGTAAAATTTGGATATCGAGCCCTTCCGAGTCGTACTTTTAGCCAATATGGTTTCAAATGGAGTGAGGGGGCGTCCAAGCTGGCCGGCCCACCTAGGGTGGGTCAAAATTCCTTTCATCCGCAGGTATTCAAAGACCGTGGGGGGGTTATCTGCCAAAGCCTCGGTCAAGTTACCATACTCTATGAAGCCCTCTTCCCGCAAGAGTTGGGAGACCCTTTCTAACCCCATATCAGACCAGGCCTGAGTGTCCTGGAAACCCCTAGAGCCCAGATCCATGGGGGGCCCCAGAGCGAGGACAGCGGTGAGGGCCATGATGACAATAGTTTATTAGCTTTGTTGGGCTTCCATAGTGCCCACAGGGCCGCTAGGGTGGGGTGTGTTCTGATTTGAGAGGGGAGAGCCCTTGGAGAGGCCCATAAGAGGTCTCTAACTTTTTTCGGGTGGGTGTGAACGTCTTCAATATAAGTCCAATAAGTGCCCATGTCGTCCCGCATATGTTCCAACATCACCCTGAGCTGAGCAGCTTTGTAGTAAAGCCGGAAGTCGGGGAGGCCGAAACCGCCATCAGACTTCGGGAGGGTCAGGGTGGAGGTCTTGACCCTTGGTCTCTTACCATTCCAAATGAACGTGAGAACTCTAGATTGGAGCACCTCGAAAAAGGACTCGGGTAACACAATGGGAAGCGCTGCGAATAGATAGAGGAGGCGGGGCAAGATATTCATCTTCACTGTGACCATGCGCCCAAGCCAGGAAAGCGTGAGGGGTGCCCAACGCCTAAGGTCATGACTGACTTGAGCGAGGATCTCCGGGAAGTTGCTCTGGTATAGTTGGGATAGATCCCTGGGGATGGTGGTGCCGAGGTACCTAGTGGATACCCGTTCAATTCTAACCCCAAGAATATCGGTGTTGTTTCCAATGTCCTCATCCCCCAAGCCCATGGGCATGATACTTGATTTGGACGCATTTATCTTCAGTCCAGAAAAAGAGCCGAAGAGGTGTATAAGATCAAACAGCCGGGGTAAGGAGTCTTGAATGTTGGTTAGGTAGCTCAAAATGTCGTCTGCAAAGAGGGAAAGCTTAAACTCGCACTCGCCACACCGTATGCCCGTGATTTCCGGGTCATTTCTAACCGCTATGGCTAGAGGTTCCATTGCCAAGGCATACAATAAGGGCGACAGGGGACATCCCTGCCGAGTGCCCCTGGAGAGGGAAAACGGCTCTGAGGTGCCCCCATTGACCAGGACTCTCGCCGAAGGGCCATTGTAGAGTGCTGCGACCCACCTACAGAAATTGTCACCCAGCCCCATCTTCCGGAGGACCCTGCCCATGTACGGCCATTCGACACAGTCGAAGGCCTTTTCTGAGTCTAGTGAGAGGAGGTACCCTTCCACTCCCTGCCTAGTTGTCTCATGCATGAGGTCGAGGGTTTTCCTTATATTGTCTGGTCCCTGGCGGCCCGGGATGAAACCCACTTGATCACCATGCGCTATGGTGGGGAGCAGTTTGGCCAGTCTATTCGCTAGGAGCTTGGCTAATATTTTCACATCGGTATTAGGGAGGGATATGGGGCGATATGATTGGCAATATGAGGGATCCTTGCCCTCTTTAGGCAGGACAACAATCAAGGCTGACATCATCGTGGGAGGGAGGGAACCTTGGACAAGAGCCGCATTGAACATTTTAGCCATGAATGGGGCTAGCAAGGACCTATACGTCTTGTAAAATTTGACTGTGAAACCATTGTCTCCCGGGGCTGTGCCGCTCTTCAAAGAGGATATAGTATCTATTACCTCTTCCGGGGAGATGGGACTCTCGAGAGAATCCGCTTTGTCCGGTAGTAGGCCCGGAACCGGGAGGGAGTCCAGGAAGCTGTCAACGTCATTCCCATCCCCTGTATATTCCGAGCGATACAGCTTTTCATAATATAGTCTGAATTGTTCAGCTATCCCGGTGTCCCTCGCGGTCGAGTCCCCCTCCGAGGTGTGGATTGAGTTCACTCTCCTGCTATTCCTCATGTCTCGGAGTCTCCAAGCCAAAATTTTATCCGCCTTTTCCCCCCCTTCCATGTACCTCTGCTTCAAGAAAGCGAGCTTCCTTTCAGTCTGACCCACCTGGAGGTCTGCCAGTCTGGTTCGCAACCCCTGTAGTTCCTCCCAATGTCCGGGGAACATCTGTGACCTTAACTTCCCCCCCGGCTGGAGGGCTGCTATTTTGTCCTTTAACCCTTTCTCCTCATGTTCCCTCTCCTTCTTTCTCTTGGAGCCAATACCAATGAGGGTGCCTCTAATAGTTGCCTTAAATGCCTCCCACACTCCCATAGTTCCAACCTCGCCATTGTCATTGAGAGTAAAGTATTCCTCAATTGCTGCCAGGAGGGATTGGCGAATCTCCCTGTCCTGCAAAAGCAGGTCATTACACCTCCATCGGGATCCGGCCACCGGGACAGGAGGAAGGCCAATCTTAATCTTTACCATATCGTGGTCCGACCAGGGGACAATCTCCACTCCTGAGTCGGTGACCTCTCCCAGCAGCGAGGCGTCAACCAGGATGTAGTCGATACGGGAGAAGGCTGAATGGGTCTTTGAATAATAGGTGTAGTCTGGGTTCCGGCCCTGCACGGGGGTGCACGTGTCAGCCAAACCTAATTCCCCATTCACTTCCTGGAAGGCCAACGCCAGCTTCTTATGGTGACGGACATTGGGGCAAGGCTTATCAGATTTCCTATCTCTCTCGGGGCAAAGCACCATGTTAAAATCTCCCCCAACCAGAAGGGTACCTTCAGAAAATGACATTACCCCTCTCATCCCCTCCCAGAAGGTATCCTGCGCTTCATTCGGAGCATATATGCAAACCAATGTGAACAAACGACCCCTCACCTCCCCCTTCACCATGAGATACCGGCCTTCCGGGTCTGCTTTTAAGGCTTTGAACGCAAAATGGGCCCCAGGAGAAATCAGCAAAGCTACTCCCCGCTTCTTAGACTGAACAGAAGCCGAGTACATCTAAGCTATGGGTCTGGCCCTGAGCTTAGGCTCTTTTCCCCGAACCCAGTGAGTCTCCTGCACAAAAAGAAAGTGAAGTCGCAGCCTCGCAAATTCCCTCACAAGTAGGGACCTCTTCGTAGGCGAATTAAGTCCGCGAGCATTCAATGACCACACTGTCAAGAATTGGAGCGGATCATCCATTACAGTACAGATAAAAGCTCATAGCTCCATTCCTCGAAAAGCAAGCGTGTTTACTCCCACAATACTTCCACAACCCACTGATGATATAAGGCAGCCCCAGGGGTGTGAGAATACCCGAAACACCTGGCACATTGTAACTGTAACCCCAACAACATAACTTCCTCCCTCCTCCCTCCCCCCTAATCGCCTGGTCGTTCCGTGGCTTCATCCGATCGCCAGTCCAGGCCACCATTGTTTCCCCTCCACAGGCTCAATAACTCGCCATAATCAACACTCCGAGCCCCCCCCCCCCACCCCCATGTTCAACGTTAAGTACAAATAGCTACATCACCCTCCATTCACATAGGCAGATGCCGGCTTAGACGTCAGGCACCAGATGTTCGCTTCAACTGTTTGGAGGGCCCGGCGAAGCTGGGGTCATTCTCCTAAATTTCCTCTGACCTCGCACCCTGCGCCTCTCCTTGGGAGCTTTGTTCCCTTTAGGGCCTGTCGGTGCTCGCTCGCGCTCCTGCTCCCCCAGTTCCATGTTGGGATTGTCCAAAAGTTCACCTGACACTCTCTGGATATCATCTTCAGTAATCAGGGCATACTTGTAGCCCTCGAACTCAAAGGAGAGGGAGAAGGGATATCCCCACCTGTAGCGGACCCCCTTCTGAGAAGTAATGAAAGCGAACTAAGACGGATCTGGGGCCTCTGGAGGGTGCACCTGCTCTGTGGGCCCTGTCAATGGTGGGTTCGCTGGTGTTGGCTCCATCGAAGAGTACCCCTATTACCGCAATGACCGCCTTGATGACGTCTGCTTGAGTTTCTCCCTCGTGTTCCTGGAAGCCTAGGAAACGAAAGTTAGAGCGTCGTTCCCTATTTTCCAGATCATCCATTTTTAAAGAGCATCTCTCCTCTCTCCTCTCGAGCTCCGACAGGCGCATATCGAATTGTGTTTCAAAGATGTCACTCGAGGCTGTGGTGTTCTCTAGTGCCTGGACTCTGTCGTCAATATTGTCCACCTTTTTGTCTAAGGTGTCCAGTCTCAGAGCAATATCCGCCCTAAAGCCTCTGATTTCTTCCAGTAGGGCTGCCATGCCTCTGGTGACCGTGCTGGCATCGGCCGGCTCCTGTTGCGTCTGGGTCGCCATTCCAGGTGACCTCGGGGGATCAGGGGACGACCGGCGAAACTTCTGTAGGGATTCTCTCCAGTTCATCGACTCTCCCCAGGCATCCTTGTTCGGCCCAGCGACGGCGCTGCCGGGGGGCTGGATGCGCAGCCCCAGCACCTGGGGTCCCAGTCCCGGGCCCGTTCGCTCCCGTTGGTTTTGTTTTGTCCTCCGCAGGGTTCCCTCCTTGCCTCTCTCCTCCCCAGCTCGCGCGACCGTGCTCCTGTTTGAGCTGCGAGGGCCTTCAGCGCACCGGTGGCCAGACCCGGGGTGCGGCCTGCCGGGGCCCAGCTCTCCCAATAAGGCCCCGCGCGGTAGGACGGTCCGCCTAGGAAATGCGGCGCTCGGGGGCCCCTCCGAGGCTTATATGTGTGTCGCTGTGTCTCCCCAGCCTCGGTCCTGTCACTTCCTGCGGTGTCGTCGGTCCCCAGGGGGGCTGCCCAGATCGGGCCAGCACTGCCTCACCTCCTGGGTGCGGGGTCGCCACTCGTGGAAAAAACGTGGAAGGCTGTGGGTTGCCAGCATGGGCCAATGCGAGCCCTCACCCGAGGCTAGAGTACGCCCTACACGGGCTCCTCAAGTTCCACCCACTCACTCGGGGGCCGCTGTGCGCCGCTCCTCGCCTGGTCCCATAGGCCTCATCCAGGCCCACAACTCCGCCGCACCCTCGCGGGGCCGCTTCACGCTCCCGGGCCCGCCGCGGGTGCCACCAGGCACATCCGACCCCTGTTGGACTGCACACGGCTGGGGGGGGGCCCGCCAGCCCGGGCCGCCGACCTCCGCGCAGGCCTCGTTCAGGCCCGGGAGCAGAGTAGATCCCTGCGGTGCCGCGGCGCCGCGAGGGGGAGGGGCCTCCGTCCCTCAAAACTCGGAGGCTTCGTTCTCCGATACAGTTCCACCTCGGGAACCCAAACTCGAGCCGGGGGCGCCCGCGGCACCCGTGTGGGTGGGGGTGGTGTCGGCTCCTCGCTCCGTGGGTTTCGGGGGGGGCTCGGGACCATCAAACAGCGCCCTGGCGGGGAGACGAGCCGAGATGCGTCAGACCATCTCTGCGCCCCCTGGTGGAATCAGGGTGGGTGTCTTTTGATGTGTGTTTGCATAGGAAGTCTGACCATAGGACCTCGCACTGTGTTGCCCTGCCGTGGAGTGAGGCAGTGATTTTTTCCATGGTGCATATGTTCATTACAGTGTTAATCCATTCATTCTCGGTTGGGGTCATAGCTGATTTCCACTTGGTGGCTAATAAGGCCCGAGCTGCAAGCAAGAGATGGGGGGCTAAGCCTTGTACTCTCTTCCACTCCTCTATTTTCTCTCGACCAAATAGGACAAGATGAGGGTCTGACATCCTTTGAATCCCATCCAGGTGTCTAATCCACCCCAAGACCTCATCCCAATAGATCTTAATCTTAGGACATCCCCACCACATGTGACAATAGTCTGCAACTTGTCCACATTCGCGCCGACAGAGGGGGGAGGATGACTGATACATTTTGGATAGTTTATAAGGGTAATACTGCCAGCGATGCAAGAGTTTGATAGAATGGAGTTTGTATTGGCACGATATGGATGTGTGCGTTGCCATGCGGCACATATTGTCCCACATGTCATCATCGATTTCCAACCTCATGTCTTTCTCCCAACGCGTTCTGAGATTATGTGTGTTCCCTCCACCCGCCTCTACGAGTAATGTATACATGGTGGAAATCAGGCCTTTCCTGTCAGTCTTGGAGTCCAAGAGCTTTTCGAAGGGCGTAAGTTCTCTAGTTAGTTTTGTCTTCCATGCCGCATTCGTTAGGACCCCTTTGATCTGTAGGTAATGGAAAGTGGACAGCACGCCTATATTTAGGGCCTCTGTTAGTTCGGGGAGAGTGATGGAGTCACATCGGAGAAGCTGGCCTACCTTCTCTAGCCCCGCTTCATACCACGCCTGGAATCTTTCAACATTGGGGATGTGATTATTAATGCCCGGGGATGTGATTATTAATGGCCGGGGACCATAGGTGACTCGAGGGGGACGGCCATGTTGTGATTCCTCTCATCTCCGGACTCTCCCTCCATATTTCCCATATGGTGGGAAAGAGTGGATGCTCCTTCGTTTTCCTCAACACACTTTTTCGTGGGGTCCATAGCCACTCCGAGAGTGTCGCTGGGTCTAAATAGTGGTTGTCCATCTCCATCCACTGTGGTTCTTTATGTTTGCGTAAATGAGGGATGAGCACTCGCAGTTGAGCCGCAATATAGTACTTCTTGAGATCTGGAAGGCCTACCCCTCCTTTGTCTTTGTGCAACGTTAACGTGTGATAGGCGATTCTGGCTTTTTCCCCCCGCCACAGAAACCTAAGGGTCGCTTTTCGAACCTCGGTGAAATATCGCTCTGGAATTTTAATGGGGAGCATCTGAAAAGGATAGAGGAACCTCGGGAGACATTTTTATAGCGTTAAGTCTGCCAAGCCACGAGATGGTTAATTTGTCCCACCTGGCTAGGTCCGCATGGAATCTGGCAAGGAGTTTTGGGAAATTTGCCTCATATTGAGTGCCTATTTGTTTCTTGATTTGAATCCCCAAATATTGCATAGCGTCATGTTCTAGCATCAGTCCAAGGGAGGAATATTTCGTTTCATTTGCCTCTGGTGTCCCCTGGAGGGGGAACAATACGGATTTGGACTGATTGACCCTAAACCCTGATAACTGGCCATATTCTTCAAGGAGGGATAAAGCTCGCAGAATGGGTCTAGCGGGGTTGACCACATGAAGGAGTATGTCGTCAGCATATAATGCCAGCTTGTGCTCTGTGTGACCCAGGTGCATCCCTTCTATGCTGGTGTCTGATTGTATTTTATGTGCCAGTGGTTCAAGCGATAAGGCAAACAAGATGGCCGATAATGAGCATCCCTATCGGGTTCCTCGCTTCAACCGAAACCACCTAGAATATGTCCAATTTACGAATGCCGAAGCTGTGGGCCTCGTGTAGACTGCCTGGATTCCCTTCCTAAGTCTAGGGCCCATTCCAATCTTGCAAAGGACTCCCATTAGGAAGTCCCAGTTAACCCTATTGAACGCTTTTTCTGCGTCGATGGAAAATGAGGGATCAGTGTCAGTTGTGGGAGGCATGTATCAAGTGCAGGGTCTTACGCATGGTGTCTGCACCCTGGCGACCCAATATAAAGCCAACCTGGTCGGGCTGGATGAGGCGGGGCATGAATGACTCAATTCTAGCGGCCAGGACCCATGTGTATATCTTCGCGTCTATGTTGATCAGGGAAATGGGGCGATATGATCCACATTTTTTGGGATCTCTCCCTTCTTTCGGGATGACGGTTATGAGTGCTTTAACAAATGAGTCTGGAGGTTTTCCGGTCTCTAGGATTTCATTAAATAATTTGACTAGGAAGGGCGTAAACTGTGTGGCAAATGTCTTGTAAAAACCTGCAGTGTACCCATCTTCGCCCTGGGATTTAGTTAGTGTTAGTCGTTTCATGGCCTCCTGAATCTCCTCCTCAGTCACGGGGGCGTCTAGGGCCTCACTCATTGCATGACAGTTTGGGCGTATCAATGTCTGACAAGTAGGAGCGAATGCCGGACGGGTCCGGTTCTGTCTCTGGGGTGTACAGGGCTTCATAAAAGTCTGCAAAGGCTTCGGGAATGGTGGTCCTACTTATCGCTGTGCTGGGTCCTCCGTCAACTATTTCCTGCACTCTGCGTTCTGCTTGTTGTGCTCGCAGCCTGGCCGCCAGCAACGCGTCCGCCTTGTCTCCTTTCTCATAAAACCTTTGTTTGAGGAAGAGGAGTTTGCGTGTTATTTGGTCATGTTCCAGGAGGCGGAGTTCCTCCCTTTTTTTCCGTGCTTGGCTGGCTTTTTCACGGTTTAGCACATCCCAATCCCTCGCCTCATTTTCTAGTTGAGTGATTTCCCTGCATAGTCTATTTTCGATCAGAGCCCTCTCTCTTTTCTTGTTGGCTCCCTCCTTCATAAGGATTCCCCTCCAAGTCGACTTGCCCGCATCCCAGACCCTGTGTTTAGAGACCTCCCCAGTGTCATTCAATCAAAAGTATTCGGCGATTTCAGTTTCCATTTCCGATTTAAAGACAGGGTCTTTCCATAGGGTTTCATTGCATCTCCATTTCCCACCTCTGACTGGCAAGGACTCCCATACCATGTCAGCGATCACCATGTCATGATCATACCATGTGATTGGAGTGATTTCCGTGTGTGAGGTCGTACCACATAGATCTCTTGAGAAGTAGAGGTGGTCAAAGCGGGTGAGTGTATTGTGTGGGGCTGAAAAAAAGGTTTAAGCTCTCTCTGTAGGGTGCATTTGTCTCCACACATCAGTCAGTCCATACAGTTCGATCATTGACCTGAATTGAGCGTGATCTCCTCCGAGTTTATCGCGCGTTTCCGGATTACCAGGTTTCCAATCCAACGTGGGATCAGTCCATGTATTAAAATCTCCCCCAAGGATGACATGACCTGTTGACTCTAGCATAATCTTAGGAATTGTTTTGGAGAGAAATCTAACTTGCCTTACATTGGGGGAGTAAATTGTGGCAATCGTGGTGGACACATTCCCAATGGTCCCCGAAACCAGCAGAGCACGGCCCTCAACACCGGACCAAACCTTTGTGATCTTCAAGTCTAACCCCTTCCTAATGAGAATTCCCACTCCTCCCCTCCTCAACGGTCCCGAACCCCAGAACTCCATCCCAGAATGCCTCCCCATGACCACCCTCTCCTCTCCTTTCATATATTTAGTTTCCTGCAATAGAAGGATATCAATTTTTGATCTGCAAAATTCACTAAAGACAATTGATCTTTTCGTTGGTGAATTGAGACCTTTGACATTCAAAGTTCCCACCCTAATGGCACCCCTGCAATATGATTCAGCGGTCATTGTAACAACGGAATCTTAGACCATACATATTCTCTGACCGTTGTAACTCAATTCCTTGGTATCGGAACAACCACGTGACCGTCGCACTGTTCATAGTTCTTAAATTTACACTTGATTCAACACGTGCCTAAGCCCCTCCACCCCCCCTTCCCTCTACCTGAGTTCGGTGGCGCCCGATCGGGCTAAGTTAGATTCACTAGCCCTAGACCGTTACCCCACGGTCCCCTCGTAGAATAAACATCAACATAACTAATGAGCCCCCAGGAACCTCCCCCCTAGAGTGAGCCCAATTCTGCAAGATGAGTGGAGGTTTCAATCGCATTTCGCCAAGAATCAACCATGTTGTCCCTTTATCAAATGTCAATTCAAGCAAAGAGTACCATACTTATCGAGGCTCAACTGCCCCCTCCGGAGAGCCGTTTCCTCTGCGATATTTCCTCGAACCTTTCACCTTCCTCCTCTTCGGGCCCTGTGTCTGCAATTTCCGTCCCATCCCTAGGAGGACGGTCACGGGATTCCTCGCAATCCTGTGGGCCTAGTAAATCAGCGATGCAATCCTTGATCTGCTGTGCGGAGCTCAACCTGACCTTGGTGCCTTCATGTTCGAAGGAGAGAGAAAAGGGATATCCCCACCTGTAGCGCGTGTCCCGAGATTTAAGCCACGCCTGGAGTGGTTTGCACATATTCCTCAGGGCTGATGTCAGGGCGGAGAGGTCCTGATATATCAATATTTGGGCTCCACTCATGGTGATGGTGTCTCCACTCCTCGTCTTTTCCAACACTCTCATCCTGTCTTGATACCGGTGAAATCTTGCCAGCACCGATCTCGGGCCTCCAGGTGGGCCTCCTGCTCTGTGAATGCGTTCCGTTTTGGGTTCATCAATGTTGTCATCCACAACAAGGAGCTTGATGATGTCATGAAGGGTCGTTTTTAGGTCCTCCTCTGTTTCCCCTTCCTTCTCAGGAATCCCAAAAAAGCGTAGATTGTTTCGTCTTTCGCGATTCTCCAAATCGTCCATCTTAAGTTTGAATTCTTGCTATCTTCTTTCTAACTCAGTTATTCTGTGGGTGAGCTGCGTTTCCAAGACATCAATTGAGGCCTGATTGTTCTCAACACCTTCAACCCTGTCCTCTATGTTGTCAAGGCGCTGTGTGAGTTTATTGATTTCTCCTCCTATGCTGGCTCCCATATTCCTTATTTCAGCCAGTAAATCTGCAATATCTCCTTTTGTTGCGGCGGTCTCTGCGCCAGCAGTTGATGTGGCCATTCTGGGGCCGGCGTCAATTCGGGGTGCTGATCCGTATGCGTATATGGCAAGTTTCTGGCGGGCGTTCATGCGCCTGATGTTTGCAGTTTCAATGTATCGTGAGTGCAGGTGCTCGAGTACCCGGTACCACAGAGGAGGCACACGCCCCTAGTCCAATTTTTTCCTTCTTATTTTAACTTCAGTTTCTGGCAGAGACGGACCGTTTTGAGTGTCTCCGGGGGCCTTTCCCTCTCTGGGGGAGATGCGTTTTTTGTTACAGTCTGAGCAAGGACCTTATCTGTGGCAGATCAGACGCGAAGAACACCCATGCTGTCCCCAGCCCTTCGCTGTTGCTTTTAGGGAGAGTCGGGCTCATCAGGTACCCGTGGAGGGCACAATAGTGTCGATTGGGCTAACTATCAAGAAGCCCCGCGGACAACCCGCGTCTGGAAGGTAACGCGTTGCCTATGTTCGGTTTTGCGGGTCCCCCAGGGCGTAGGGCGCAGGCAAGGCCGCTATCAACTGTGTCGCAGATTCGGGTATGGGGGCTCTGTGTCCTATGGCCATGCGAGGGGGGGGGGGGCAACGGGAATCACTTACTTCTCTTGGTTCACGCTCCTTGCAGAGGGAGGCGAACTAATCCCTCCGCGGTAATACGTTGCGGCGAAAGAGTGAGCACAGGGCCCGTGCCTCCGTTGTCCCCACAGAGCGTCCGGCTTTGCACCGCCTGGTTTGTCTCAGACCCTTTCTTTGCTATTGTGGGCCATCGATTGTTCCGCCTGGTCCTCGCATCCAGGAGTGGCGTCGTGTAGATGTGGGGGCTCAGCCTCCGATACCTACTCCTCTTGGTGTCTGCGCAGCAGTCGTTCCGGGCCGGGTGGAAGTTCCGGGCCGCACCAAGGCCAAATCCAGTTTCGTTTTCGCCGCCACGGGTTCTTGGAGATATTTACTGGAAGCCTGGGTCGTTTTCACCCGGGTTTTCTCCCATGTATGGTCGTTACCTTCATAAACCTTCGTCTCGAGTTTTAACCCCAGAGGGGGTCCAAAAGTGGGGGCTCATTCCACTTTTCGGGACCTCGGGACGGGAGCCTGGTGGCCACCCCCTGGAACCGTTTTTAACAGTACCGGTGCTTCCGTGTCCCGATTCCCCATGTGTATGGGGACTGTTAGGTAAGATTTGGTACAGTACAGCACTACAACAACCTTGACCTCCTGGCAATAGGAACCCAACCTTTGGTATAAGTCTGTGCTACACAGGTTGGTAGTGTGGTTGAACAGTCAGGCTTATCTCAAGAGGGGTCAGTGTGAGCAGTAGGGAAGTTACACAGAGATTCACAGTGACAATGATCCAAATAAACAGTTACACTCAAGGTTTCTTGATTAAACAATTATTAATTTATTTAATCCCGTTTTGAATAAACCTTCTTCAGAAGGGGCAATATAATAGTAACGCACAAATACACTCCAAAATACACACTCTTAGTTTCTCTAAATCAGCAAGTACCCATTTGGGAGGGCACACACACTTCCTACACCTTTAGGTGACTTAAATTGCTAGGACACTGTGAACATTAATATATCACTGGTGCATTTAGGGCAATACTGAGGTTGGTGTCAAAGTAAAGAGGTTTTAGAATAAGACAAGAGATCACACAATTATTCTGAAGCAGGTAAGTACTTTTGTAAATCCCCATTAAAAGTAAGTTAACCCTTTCCTGGAAGGAAGGCTAAACACACAATCGGAGGGAAGAAGAGTAATTCAGGGAGCCAAGCCAGCCAAAGACAATTGGGCAAAAGTCTAGGTGAGCTGAAGCTCTTCTTGCAGGTAAGTAAAAGTATTGCACAATGTTTTAGAAGTCTTTGTAGAAAAAGTTAGAATCAATGTAGGGCCATAAGCTGTTAGGCTTGTGGGGTAAAGAAGCTGTAAGCAACTCTACAGAAGCTACCGAGACAAGTCTGAACTGAGAACAAGTAAGGATACAGCAACAAGAGGTAAGGCCCCTTAGTTTTGCAGTACTTTTGGTTAGAAGAAATGGTTCCAGCTGGCTTCTGTTCCTGGGCAGCTCTGCAGATACTGTCGTTCCTGAGCCTCAGTCATGGGGACAAGAGGGAGGACGTCTAGAGGACTCCTGCGCCGAAATGGGACAGTCAGCAGCAGCAAAGGACAAACTTCAATTTAGTGGCAATTCGCGGTTTCAGCTCCACGCGTCTCAATAATTAGCACCACCGCGGTTCTTGGCTGTTGAGGTCGGCTTTCCTGGCACATGTGGTCCAGCACTCTGAGGTGGCTCAGGCTCGGTCAGTCCTGCTTCCTGGCAGTCCGGAGGATCTTCTTGAAGCTCTTGGCCAACTTAAAAGCAAAGCACACCATCTGATGTTCCTCTCCTTGGCACTTCGGTTCCATTAGCAGAGGAAGTACAGCCAGCTCAGAGAGGATGACCAGACGGGCTTACTTTGGAGTTGATTGATCCCACCAACTCCAGGGGAGAAGTCGTCCTTGCAGGGCTTCTCTAGTTGAGGTGAATTTCGGAGCTTCAGCACAGCAGCAGGGCTTCACCGGGCAAACCAACGGTCCAGGAGTTGCAGCAGGCATCTCTTCCAAGTTCTTTTTCGGATTCCATCGTCAATTGGTCGACTCTGACTTGCAAGCCAAAAAAGCCTCGCCTTTTATGCAGGTTTCTCTCATTCATTCCAGCCTAACTGTCAGACACCCAGCAGGGTGGCTGTCCTTTCCAGACAGCCAGCTGGCCAATCACTGTAGGGTGCATTCCTGTAACCTAAGAGATGAAGCACAGGGAGTTTCGGGCACCTCCCTCACTTCCTGCCCCCGCCCGACACCCTAGAGCCAGAGACAGGCTTCACTCGTGAATCCCGCCAAAGACAAAGCGAACAAAGGGACCAAACCTGGTTTGGTACACAGAATAAATCTCAAGAAGGACCTTTCCACAAAGAAATGGCAAAAAAAAAAAATACCAGGCCACTTTGACAAAATGGGCACCCATGCAAGCTTTGCCAAGACGGTAATAGCATCCCGTGGTAAAACACATAATGGTAGTAAAAAGTAAACCACTGCCACCAGCCATTAATCGTAGAAAGGGTAACCCCTCCAGCACCCTATTGTAAGATAGTGTGTGCTGGGTCTAGAAAGTTACAAAAGGATAGTAAATTCAATTTCACTTCACTGCTCTTGGAAACAGTAGTTTCATCAAGAGATAGTATTTAAACCTTTGGGAAATCTGAAAGACTTCCCTGTGCCACTGCACTGAAGGTGCTGTGTCACAATGTAAAATGATGCCTATGGAGTTTGTCAGACTCCAAAACCAAAAAAACAGAGTTCAAATCACATGTGAGAGAGTGGGGGAAAAAAGGGTCTCATTCTCTCCAGGTAAAAAGTCAAAGTCCACAAAATCCATCAAAGTTGATGGGGGGGGTCTCTAAGGTAGAGCGGAATTTGCACATTTCTGAGGATTCTCCTTAACAGGGACTAACAAAATGACTGGCGCCTGACTTCCCGGCCACCGGACTTGGAATAGCCCAGTGACACCGGGAAGTCAGGCGCTGGTAATTATTTACGGGTCTGGCGGCAACCCGCCGGTAGCATTGGCAGGGTTAACGCCGGAGCCATAATGAGGCACTGTGTCTTAGTTTCTCTTTGTGTAGTGAGGATCCTCTTCCTGCAAGTATTGTTTGTAATTTTGATTTTGCATCGTCTTTTGTTAATTGTTGAATTTGTTTATGATGTTGGATAAGATGTAATGGCATGTGCTGTCACCGCGACGTGACGGCCATGTCACTGTTCTTATAAAAGGGGAGGTCCTACCTCGCACGGGGCAGACTCAGCAACTCGTAAAGGGAGGGCAGACTCGGTAACTCGTAAAGACAACTGCTGTCTTTATTCCATGGTCCTGCAGCTGGTGATCTGCAGGTGCGGACCACACAACATCAACCAAGACCTGGTCCGGAACTGTTTTCTTAGGTGTTCCCTATTTAAAGCGTTTTTGCATTATGGGAAATTCAAATCAAAACCAAACAACTGTGTTAAAGCGGCAGCCCTACATTCGCAAAACATTGAATGCACAGCAGCACTGCCGAGAAGTACCACTAAAAGGCTGTCATCAAGTGCGAGCACAGTGCCACGAATTTGGTGCAATTCTCGAGGACTAGAGGTTACTGACCGACTACTTTGCGTGCTGCATTTTCTTCGTGCCAATGCTGCCCCCTCCGGAGTCCAGTTTACTAATAAATACCCACCAGCGGCAGGTAGGTTGAAAGACCATTCTGTTATCAAAGTTGAAAACAAATCTGTTTTCCTGTATTTATTTTTTAAGATTGTCATTTCACTTTATGAAACAAACTGAATCTCCACTCCTAAGACCCTGAGGATTCGTGCAGGAGGATCTAGCTTCCCTGTCATGGCCGCGACCCATTGGAACTCTCTGCCACCCCACAGCAGAAGTATTGATTCTCATTTAGCCTTCCAGAAAGCCATAAAAATGATGTTGTTCATTTAAACCAGTCCAGACTGGCACTGTTGTATTGCCTAGGCTGTCTATTACTACCCTCCATTTGATGTAACACATCTATATGTATGCAGTGGCTAATTAGCACCTGCCATTTTGAACCACCCGAGTTAGGCAATTCGGCTGTTAGAGCTGGCTGTTTTTATAATTCTCATGAAAACACACAGGCTGCCTGTGAGCCTCAACAGAATTTTCTGTGCTTGTGTGGGAAGACGGCACTCACCTACACTACTACACCCTACCAGAGGTGTTAGTAAAGTGTCTCCCCCCCATTGCCTTCTACATAAGCAAACATTCATAGCAGTGCCACCCCCAAATTTATTGGGCATCCCTCCCAGTCAATACACTTGCCTAAATAAACATGTCCTGCGATCATGCACGGCAGCAGGAGCACTGCTGTTTGCTGAGATGACTGCAGGCCTTGCAAGACGGAACAATAGCCGGCCGGGAGCACCATTGGTGCAAACTCTCTTCACCTCCCAGTCTCTGTGCATTACCATCACTTTGCATGGACTAAAAGTTGGCTGTGGCACATGCAAGGCCCTGGAGACTAGCCACAGCCTCTTTCAGGCAATGCAAGTGCAGAGTTCAACATTGGGGGGATCTGGGTGGTATTTAGCTCCTGCTTGTAGCTCCGAAGAGCCTGGTTAGCTCGATACAAACACCTACCAGGAGCTACATTTGCTTCTCCAGGCCAACTGATGCTGAATAAACACACCTATGGGAATTTAAAACTGTATGTTTGTGACAATCTAAAAATAAACATGAGGACACATCTAAACGACATTTAAAGCATAAAGAGTCCTACATAATTGAGTAATAAATAATTGACAAACTAATAACTTCATCTTAAAGAAGTTCTATTTAAGGAACTCTTATGTACCCAATATTAGCTTGTGGTTAATGTTGGATGTCCAGGAGCTGCCTTTAGCACATGGTCATCGAATCTTAATTTCACTCCCTGCAAGTGCCTCCTGGCAGTCTCAGTTTCGGGAGTTTTGTCTTGCATATACCTCTCGTCTGTTTTGGATTCATTGAAAAAGGCGAGGGGCGCGGTCGCTTGGCTCTGGTTTGGCTCTCTTTTCAAGTAGGTACTACAACTGAGCCAGAGCCGAGCGTTTGGCTCGAGCCAGGCTTCATACTGCAATGGCTTGCCCACATCTACCCAGTACCCAAGGCCCTTAATCCAAGGACTCTGTGAAGCAGGACTACACCAGGGAGCAGACTGCAGGAATCCATGACGACAATCAAAAAGCAGACCACCAAGCAGACAACCAAGAACAAGGCCAAAAGGAGGAAGAAACAGATTGCCGATATCCACATTAGACCAATTTTTTAAAACAGAAGTCTCTGGGAGAAGAAAAGAGTCCCAGACATTGAGTTACTGTGAAGTTTGTGATGAGAATTTCTCTTGCCCACTGTATCTGCTTCCAGAAAGGGATACTCCAGTACCACCCAAATGTCGAAAGATATTGTGGACTTTGCATTTTGTCTAAACTGTAGTGACCACAGGGATATCCTGCCCCTTTTCAGTTGCCTTCTATGCCTTCCCCAGTTTTTATTTTGCCCCTGCACTGTAGTAATACCCTAATAAATCACATTAAATGACACTCAGAACCCAGCAGATTTAAACAGATGGGCTTGATCTTAGGCAGATGTGACAGCAGAGCTGCCTCCACATCCGCCTTTGCTTTCAGGTTGTTACGTTGTTACTCAGTGCTTCTGGACTCAGCGATTGGCAAGGTGTAGGTCCTGCTTCTCCCATCTTCTATAAATATTTTAAGTTGACTGTGCTCTCTGGTTCCAATCACAGTTGTTCATCGTCATATATTTCTGTTCCCTATTCATTGGCTGTCGCCATGTTCATCTTTACTGTGTAAAATGCACAACACCTGGATTTAGCCTTGTATCCAGACAGTCTGCCAAATCTAGTCTTTGCTGCCCCATTCTAGTTATATAGGCTCACATGTGTATTATTTTGTTCAAAGAAAGCAAGTTTAGTTGAGGAAAACCATTACAGTTTCTAATGGAAATGTGTCACCTGTGATCTGTGCTCAGTGTCAAGGAACAGTGCACTGATCGCTGTTATGGTGTCAGAATTCCTAATCTATGCTGTTATGGTGTCCACATTTCTAATCTGCGTCAGTGAAACATTCAGTGCACTCAATATTTCACGGATGTCCTTCCACCCCAAGTACATCCTCCTCCATGGCGTCATGGGTGACCTAATTCCATTTAAGGTGCTCCCTGAGAATTCCCTAAGGCCACCAGATAGTGTGTCACAAATGTGTCATGGGGGCTTTTGCCAGAGCAGGTTGCTCTGCTTGACCAGCTTTAATGATGACTGTCTGTAGTCTTTTGTCTATTTTTTGTTTTGTTTTTTGTTTTTGTTTTTTAAGGCTGCTCGATGCTACCGTTGGTTGACCTTTTATGGGGTCATAGTCAAGTCGCCATTTTAAGGGGACCATGATTTGAAATTTTGTGCCATATATGGTCATGCCCTTCCTGAGACTCCATTACCGGATATGGTCTGCATATGAATAGTATATATTGGAATCAAGGAGGAATTTGCATCCTTTTGTGTTTGCCCTGATGAAACTTTGGAGGTTATAAATATAGCAACAATCTTAGTTGGATGGTCGCCAAATGTTTGACTGGTGCAAGCGTATCTGATTGAAAGCTGGTTGTGCAACTAGCTCTCAAAAGTGCCTTGCGATAGGGTTTCTTTGTCAAGTGCTGGAAGAAGACTCACACAAGCAAGCTCAAGGAGGCTCTGCTGTGGCATTTGTCATAAATCTGTACCTGGATTCTGCATTGTCCCGCAGCATGTCACCTTCAGACTTCAAGTGAGGAAACTAAATCAGAATTTATTTCTTCTGGTTTGGCTCGTTTGCGAACCTCAGCACCCTTTGTACCTGGAAAAGCACCTGCTGGATCTTGCAGATTCCTTCCTGACTCCTCGGCTTTGTTTATTTTCCCCCCTTGTGTTTTTGGATCATTGACTTTATTTTTGTGGCATGTGGGACTTGTCCTGAAGTCCCCCTGACATAACGACTCTTTATACCCTACTTAAGGTATATGGCAATGGGTTGCCCTTAAAGGCGCCCAGTCCGAGGGGTGCCTCTCGGGCTCCCCATTTTTGCCTTAGGGCGATTCAAAGCACTGTCCACAGGTTCTAGGGAATAGGTTAGTTGCAGCTAGACTTTA
Source organism: Ambystoma mexicanum (assembly GCF_040938575.1). Lineage (NCBI taxonomy): Eukaryota > Metazoa > Chordata > Amphibia > Caudata > Ambystomatidae > Ambystoma > Ambystoma mexicanum. The sequence goes on from NC_090921.1 coordinate 1,291,984,909, forward strand.
GTTTTGGCTTCACCAGGGGTGCAATCAATGTTAATGTATGGTAGCCCTTTGTACTGTTTCTGTAGTAATTGGGGTACCAATGATTGAGAGCATTATTAAAAGAAAATGTGTTTTCAGGGCTTACTTTGTTTAGGGCTTCCTTTTGTTTAGGGTGGCCACAAGGTAGGCCAAAAATGGCTGTTCTGACAATGTAGGCTATTTGTGAACCCACAGTGGCAGCCTCTGTACTGGTCCCATCTGTTTTAAGCCAGTGTAGGTTCCTGGTCTATCCATATCGCTTCATGCAAGGGTGTGTTAGGGAGTTTTACTAAAGTCCACCTATGGTAGGACTGTAGAAGACTAGCTCTTAGGTATACAGGTCTCCAATTCTTAGGTTTGGCCTGATCTACCCAAAAGGTATGGTAGCTATGGTCGAGTCGCCAGGCTTAGTCTAGGATGGAGAAGGGCTGTAGGTAAATACAAAGACCTCAGGGCATACCTATAGCCGAGAACACACTTACGTGCTGTAGCTTTATAAAAATCTAGTTAGTTATTATAAACACTAAGGTCCCTAACACAATGCTAACGTTACAACTAAGTAAACCTATATATATTTGTGGCTTGTGGAATCTTCTTAGATCACATGCTATGCATAGGCTGACATCTAGTAGAAGCTGCAGCATATTAGTTGTTGTTTTCGAAACTTGAAAAGGGACGTCGAAAGGGCGTGCCAGTAATACTATCCCTAGTGTGACGTCTACTGTACCCATAGTGCTTCACGCAACCAGGTCTCTCAGATTGTTTTTTTCTGCCATCATAGTTGGTCACATATTTCGGAGTTCCTTCCTGGCTATCACCATTGCTTAGAAAAGTTAAACATAGTATTTTCTTTCTGTCCTTTTGGTATCCGTCTACCACAAGATCTTCGGCGACGGCTACGAGGACGCATTACCATCATCGGCTACTACAACAACTTGTCTCAACGAACCTTTGCCACGGCCTCGGAAGGCCTCAATGGGCCTTGGGCCTCACGATAGGAAGAGTGGGGGGTGGTTCATTCTTTAATCTTATTAAGAGAATGCATATTCCCCTCTCTGCCCACTTATTTCTCCAGGCTGCCGTCCCCATACATAATGGTTTTGCCCCTCCTGTAATAGGAAATTCCCCTGGAAAGACTTGCACCAGGTGTGCAATCTGTCTCCACAGGGATCATGCCGAAGAACAGTGCAAGTCATGCAAACTGTTCAGGCCCAAAACACTCAAGGACCGCAAAACAAAACGCTGGGCCCACCACGTCATGCAGGCCGAGGCTGCCATCGACGTCGAGGGAGCCGCCAGCAACGGCAACATCAAGGGTGATCGGGATCCATCGGATATCAGCATGCAAGACCCCAACAAGCAGACCGGCAGTTCTGCTACGGGGATGACACCTTGTGGCACTAGCACGACCAAGTCGCACCACACAAAGCACACCTCCCACTGCTGAAAGTCGACCACGACTCCGACGTAAAGCCACACACGGCGTCGGGGGGAGGTCTGAAATGTCCTGGTTCTCTGGGCCAACGCGGTCGCCACATGATAGGCCCCCGAAACAGACAAGCAAGTCTGTTTCTGACACCGTGTCTAAAGCCACGAAATCCTCACACGCCGATGACCGGACATCGAAAGACCCTTCGACGGCCCCCTCGCATACCGACCACTGACCGTCGTAAGACTCGTCGAAGGCCTCTTTGAAGACTACACCAAGCTCGAAAATGAGCAAGCTGATTAAAGAACACATCTCAGACACACAATTAAAAAGCCGGATGTTGAAAAACATAAGTCTTCTAAGACCCAGGGAGAGGGCATGATTTCAGGGACTATGACCAGGGAGAGGGCACTATTTCGGGGCTATGCACCATAAAAAAGCCCATGCACCAGAACCAAAACCCCATAGCCCACCAGCATCTGTTCCCCCGGTAATCCCAAGTTCATCACAAAGGACAGCACATCAAATTGATAGTCATGCAGTGTATGTCCTCTCTAGCTAATTTCTTTGATGACCACCCCTTGTCTTGCAAAAACCTTCAGGGTGCACCACACAACGGGCGTGTAACTACTCGGAGCGGGGCAGCAGTTACCCAGTCTTCCGCCAAAAGAGCCTGTGCAGACTTCACACAAGCCTCCACCGCATAGTAGGAGTTAGGTCAGCATGCTTATTGTTACACCATGCAAGACCCCCAGGACCCTGGAACTTACACAGGCGACCAAGGTGACATGTGTGATGTCAACCAATACTATGAGGATGTCTTCGTCATCCAGTCACCAGATCATTCAGACCCGGCACTGGATAACCAAATACAGTATAATGACCTGCTCCTAAAGGTGGCAGAGCATTTCACAATCGACACACAAGAGACCCAGGTCGATAAGAACTTTATTGAAGACATACTAGGGGATAAGAAGTCAGCAACCCAATGTATCCCCCTACTACGATCAGTACATAGATGCATCCAACCCTCTCTGCTTACTCATAATTTAACACGGGCAGTCAACCCGCACATTGAGAAAGTATTCAGGCCAGCCCCCTCATACCCTCTATGTATCAGGGGACAGTTAAAACCAGACTCTTTAGTGGTAACTACTAGAGAGCAGGAACCTCTCTGGCCTTTTCAGAAGCCCCTCCTGATGAGGAGAGTAAAAAGATGTACACTTTTGGAAGAAAGGTAGCCTCTTCTGCAGCCTTCCAGACTAGAATTGCTAATAACACAACTCTATTAGCTAGTTACAATTGTCACAAGTGGGATAACATTGCAGAACAAACAGCATCGGTTCCAGAGCCCCTTAAAACACAGCCTGCGCTCTCCGTTGCAGAGGGTAAGCAGATACCAAACTGCATGCCCAAGAACAACTGACAATGCAAGAAGAATAATAGCAGAGGGCACACTGATCAAACGACACGCGTGGCTACGCCAGTCAGGCTTCAAGCTAGAAACCCAGGCAACCCTCCTTAATATGCCCATCGAAGCCAACGTTTTGTTTAGTAAAGCATTGGAAGACTCTCTAAAGAGCGCAAAAGATGAATTGACACCCTTAAATCATTAGGGCAGCTCACCAAAAACTCTCTGGACAAAGGGGGGGGGTTATAATTTTCGCCGTTTTAGAGGGCAAAACTCTCAACTAGCATCAGGTTACAATCAAGGTCAAAGCTCGTCCTGGGGTTTGTCACAGGGACAGTCCTCTCAACAGGGGTTTCAAAGAGGCCAAAGGTGGTCTTGAAGTAGGGGTAGTTGAACACCCCCCAAGCAATGACCACCCGCTACAGGTTCCCTCCCTCCCAAGACCCTAACGATGCCACTGCATGCAAAATTTCTAATTTACTATCGAACTTAGGCTTCACACAACGCATTAACGAACCAACACACATTAAGGGTAGAACTCTTGATGGGTTAGCAGACTTAAATTGCGAAACCAATATTGAGTCTAACCAACCGACCGTGTGTCTGGACTGATCATCATATAATTACCTTTTAGTATACCAGCAAAAAATATCAGAATCTTGCAGGACATTGTGCCCGCATTGTGCATCAGAAATAAGAGAAACATAACTTGTGAAAAGTTGCTCCCACTTCTCCCTACTCTCAATGAACACGCTGCCTCCTGCACTGATCCCACTGTCCTGATGGACACTTTCAATCAGACCATGCTGAAAGATCTCGACTTCATTGCCCCTATTAAATCTAGGAAACCTAAACCGCATGCTCACCTCAATTCTTGGTTTACTCCACAGTTGAGAGCTCTCCGCAAAGAGAAACAGAACTTTTGAAGCTTGTTGGAAAAGCAATCCCTCTGCGTTGAACAAAGCTAGTCTCGCTCTAGACAATATGAACTATAAAGAGGCCATCTTCCAGGCCTAAAAAGACACTTGTAACAAGCGAATCCTACAAGCCAAATCCGACACTAAAGAAATGTTTAAGATACTAAAAGAATTAGAGTCCCTGGTCACTTCACCCGACACGTGCATTAAAGATAGCGTCTGTTGCACCAGCATTCAGAAGGCACTACTCGGTAAAATAGCTACACTCCAAACCAAAATTAATAACAAAAAAATCTCCCACCAGATTGACTCGCACTATAAGCCCCAGCATGATGATTCTTATCCTAACACTCTCACGCATACACCTTTCCATTTTTCACCCCTCTCCACGACTCAAGTGGAACATATCATTAACAATCTCAAACCTTCCAATTGCCAGGGCAATATATGTCCAGCACCCATTATCAAAGACGCGGCACATAACTTGGCCCTTTCCATTACTGTCTTTATCAATTCCTCCTTTAGCACAGGTACTGTCCCAGACAACTTGAAGGACACTTGGGTTATCCCACTCCTATCACCACTGGGCCATTCCTTTTCAAGATTTTGGATCGGGCAGCCTATCTACAGATCCAATACTATCTGGAAAATAACAAACGTTTAGGTCTCAGAAAATCTGGCTTCCGTCACGGTACGGAAACCGCCCTTATTGATCTCAAAACCCAGATTGAAGACCTAAAAGACAATGGCAAGCTGGCTCTCCTATTCCTTCTTGATTTATCTGCAGCACTCGACTTGGTGAACCATCAAATCCTTTGTCGACACCTCAAATCAGCTGCTCACTTCTCAGACAAAGCCACTGCCTGGATCAGGTGATTCCTGAACAATAGATCCATGAGGGTCTTCTACCCCTCTGCTGCTGCCGAACCCACACCAGTCCCTTGTGGAGTACCACAAGGATCGTGCGTTTCCCCCACTCTACAATGTGTTTACAAAAGCACTATTCAACATTATGGACTATCTGGGTGTCACCTACACAAACTACGCTGATGACACCCAGATACTTATTCCCATCACCAGCGACCACACAGCTGACTCATTAGCTGTAAACACCACCTACCAAGTCATCCAAGCTTGGATGGCTCAACACGAACTCTCTCAATGATAAGACGGAGCTTCTTCTCCTGGGTTCCCATCAGAGACTTAACAAATTAGACCCCTCTTTCAATGCATTTGTCATTGATGGCAATATTATTAAGGTCACAAACAACACCAAAACACTTGGGATATATCTGGACTCCACACTATCATTTGCCAGACACACCAACGCAGTATCCTCTGTGATATGCTTACAGGTCTAGGTTGAGGCAGTCTGCCGACCCTTCCTCACACCAGCCAATTGCACTACACTAGCCAGGACCTTGGTCATGTCCAAAATTGATTATTGCAACACCCTCTATTTAGGCATTAACCAATGTAATATTAAACTACAGATTATCCAAAACAACGCCATTAGAGCTGCACTCGACATCCCGAGAATCAATCACATCTCTGACACTTGACAGAGCCTTCACTGGCTATCATTATCACAAAGAGTTTCTCTTAAAACACTTGCCCTGACGCATAAATGCCTTGCCAATCAAGCACCCAACTACCTGGCTTGCAGATTTGCCCTGCACACGCCCAACAGACCGCTCAGATCCTCCCAAGCCAGTTCTCTCTCCATACCCCGTTTCAAGCTACAAAGAGGAGGCGGGACCAGCTTCCCAGTCCTTGCTTCAAAATTATGGAACTCACTTCCTAACCCTATGAGAGCTGAACCCTCCTTGCATGCCTTTAAGAACAAAGCCAAAGTGTGGCTGATTGCCCAAGACACTGTCCTGCAGTAACTCCCTTTAGTCACGACCCTTGTTCTCTCTGATTAACCTGTCAAGGATGTCCACATATTCTGCAAATCCTATGGTTCTACACTTAATTGTACATACTTCTACTTGACAATCTAGCATGCATTTCATTGCCATTTTGTATTCTTTGTTTTTATGACTGTAACGTATCTGCTCTCATTTCTGTATATTTTCAATCAAATGTTTTTTGCGATGTAAATGTTTCTGTTCTCATCTCTGTATATTATCATTCATATTATGTCTTTTGCTATGTAAATGTAGTGATGCGCCCGGATGCCCGTGGACCAGGTGCGCTTTATAAATAAATAAAATACAAATGCACTCCAGTAGGAGGCCGCATTTCATACTTTATCCACGTATGAGAGGGAATCGTCTCGGACAAGTGGGTACTTTTAACCGTGGTGAGCGGTTATTGCATAGAACTGATACAACAACCAACCAATCACCCATCAAGACCAAGGAACGCCTCCCAGGAAGAACAGCGTATCCTGTTGGAAGAGGTGAAGGCGCTGCTCTCAAAGGACACTGTAGAAATTGTCCCGGTGAACCAAGTAAACAAGAGTATTTATTCAATGTGCTTCCTTGTGCACAAAAACGACCTTACGATGCGCCCTGTCTTAGACCTGCGCCCTGCAAACACCTATGTCAAGCCACAGAAATTCTGCATGGGAACGCTACAGGAAGTTATCCCACTGCTAAAGCCTCGGGACTACATGGCAACCTTGGATATGAAACATGAATACTTTAATATTTCAATGTTCCTAGAGAAGATTCTTTTATTTCAAAATAGCGAACCAGCACTACCAATTCAAGGTGCTACCCTTCGGCATAGCCTCCGCTTCAAGGGTATTCACCAAGGTACTGGCAGTAGTGGCAGCGCACCTACGCAGGGAGTCGATCCCAGTGTACCCTTACCTGGACGACTGGCTGATCAGAGGGGAGCACCCCCAAGTTTGCAAGCAAATACCCAAAGAATAATCAATCTACTTTTTCATTTGGGTTTCTCAATCAATGAGTAAAAGTCAAGCCTTGTACCAAACAAGACCAAACCGTTCCTAGGAACTTTCATAAAAACAGAAGAGGGTCTAGTCTTTCCCTCAAACGAAGGGATACAAAACATACTGCTACAAATACCTCAGTATCTAGCCGGTCGCCGGATAACTGTACGCAAAGCAGTGCACTTGCTCAGGATGGTGGAATCATGCATTTACCTGGTCCCACACGCACGAGTGCGCATGCGCCCGATGCAAAAGTGGTTGGCGAAATAGTGGTCTCGGGCAAGTGGTCAGTGGGACAATCTAGTGGTAGTTTCGCCAACCCTAGTACAAGCTCTGCGCTGGTGGACAAAGGAGAACCTGTTAAAGGGGAAACCCTTTCACAACCCTTCAGTGCAAGCAGTCGTCGCAACAGACCCATCACTCACTGGGTGGAGAGCCCACTACCTTCATCACACAGCGCATGGTCTGTGGACTCAAATCACAGACCAGAATCACATCAACCTTCTGGAACTTCTAGCAGTGCTCAAGGCTCTACAAGTCTTCCAAGCACACCTGTCACATCAGACAGTACAAATACTCAGACAGCACCACTGCCATGTTTTACATAAACAACCAGGGATGCACACACTCTCCAAGTCTTTCCAGACTAGCACAGAAAATCTGGAAGTGGGCACCCAAGTGGGGTATGTTCCTAACATCGCGACATGTTCCCGGGGAACTCAAATCTCTATCAGACTCCCTAAACAGAGATCCTCTACCAGAAGAGCACGAGTTGCAACTCGACAAAGATATCATAGAATGGATCTTCACACAATGGGGCTAACCCCCTCTAGACTTGTTTGCAACAAAACAAACAATGCCCACAATTCGCATCCAGGTTTCCCCAACATGACTCCAAGGGGAATGCCCTGTGGATGAACTGGTGTTAGGCAAGATTGTGTGTGGTAACCCTGTGGGGGACTACACCAGCCCTGTCCTCTTGGCAATAGGTAACCCAACCTTTGGTATAGGCCTGTACTACACAAGTTGGTATAGTGACTGAGCAGCCAGGCTTATCTCAAGAGCGGTCAATGTGAGCTGTAGAGATGTAAAATAGAGTTTCACAGTAACAGGTATTCAAATAACATTTCTACTCAAGGTTTCGGGATAAAATAATTATTTATTTTTTTACCAGTTTTTAAAATAAGCCTTCTTTAGAAGGGGCTGTTAGGCAAAGTTTGAATGCAGTACCCTCTGGGAACACAACAAACAACTATGACTACAGGTATAGGCAACCCAACCTTTTAGTATAAGCTTGTACTGCACAGTTGTGGTAGCGTGTTGAGCAGCCAGGCTTATCTCAAGAGGGGAAATGTGAGCAGTAGTGGAGTTACACAAAGATTCACAGTTACAGCTATTCAAATAAACTTACACTCTAGGTTTCTTGCATAAACAATTAATAATTTATCAGTCAGTTATAAAGGGAGCAATAGAATAGTAACACACAAATATACTTCACTAGTGTACACTCAGAGTTTCTGGATCAGACAAGGCCCTTTTGGGATGGCCCACATACACAATCTTCACCCACAGGTGACTTCAGTAACAAGAGTGCTGGGCGTATTCATACCTTACTGTTGGCATACAGAATACTCTTTAAAAAGTAAGTAAAAGGCAAACGTTATTGGAACACAAGAAATACAAATAGTCATAAGCAGGGCAATTACTTTAAGATGGCCCTGAGAAGAGTCATTCAATTCAATAAGCTAAGACAAAGTCAATAGGCCAAAGTTTTTTTATAGAATGCAGCACTTCAGGCAAGTAAATGGAAAAGTCTTTGCACAAGTTCTTAGTAGTCTTTGAGAACAAGAAGAATCAAATGTAGGGCCACAAGCTGATTAGACTTGTGAGTTGTAGAAGTTACAAACACTTCACAGTAAGATGTAAGTTCTCTTTGGCTAGTTTTACAGTACCTTAGTAAAGAAGAAGAAGATGCAGCTGAAGACTTCTGTTCCTGTACCGCTCTGTAGATCTCGCTGTTCCTGGGCCTCAGTCGTGGGGACAAGAGGGAGGACGTCGGGGGACTCCTGCACTGCACTGGTACCGTCAAAGCTGGCAACCAGCAAACTTTACTTTCAGTGGCTGTTTCGTGTTTCAGCTCCTTGCGGTACAGCAAATAGCAATAAGCCTGGTACCTGGCTAACAAGGTGGACTTTCCTCACATCTGAGGTCCCGCACTCAACTGAGGGGAGGGTTAGGCTTGGTCAGTCCTGCTTTGTGGGAGTCCAGAGGAACTTCCCAAAGCTTTCGGCCAGCTTGCAACCAACGCACACATTGGTGTCCCTCTCCCTGGATCTAAGGTTTCCTGCAGCATTCTGAGGAAATGCAATCGGCTCCGAGATGGGTGCCCAGGTGGCTTACTTGGGAGTTGATTGGTCCCACCAACTCAAGGGGAGAAGTCTTCCTTCGCAGGGCTTCTCTGTCGATGCGAACTTGGCGATTCGGACCTGCAGCATGGCTTCACTGGGCAAACAAACGGTCCAGGAGTTGCAGCAGCCGTTCTCTTCAAGCTCTTCTTTGGTTCCTTCGTCCAGTGGTCGACTCTGCCTTCCAAGCCAAGAGACTCGCCTTTTATTCAGTTCTCTCCCATTCATTCCAGCCTAGCTGCTACTCACCCAGCAGGGTGGCTGTCCTTCTCGGACAGTCAGCCAGCCAATCACCACAGAGTGCATTTGGGTCTCTTAGGAGACTAAGCACAGGGAGTTTCGGGCACCTCACTCACTTCCTGCCTACCCCAGACACTCTGGAGCAAGAGGCGGGTTTCACTCCTGAAGCCTGCCAAAGGCGAATGAACAAAGAGACCAAACCTGGTTTGGCGCGCAGAGAAAAACTCGAAGGACCTTTCCACAAAGAAATGGCGGAAAAAGACCAGGATCCGTTTTAACAAAGGAGGCTCAGGTGCCATCTTGAAAAACATGGCTCCCGCGATTTAACGTTATCGGAGCTGCGAACAGTTTGCGGTCAGGGTAAATCATTGTAGTTCATTGTAAAACCACTGCCACCAGTCATTCTGAGAGGAAAGGGTAACATTTGACGGTTACATGAGTAACTAGACCTAGGGGATACTAAGTAACCCCTCCATCAAACTATTGTAAGATAGGGTGTGATGGGTGTAGAATTTTACAGGGCTAAGTGAAGTCAATTTCACTCCACTGTTCTGGGAAACAGTAGTTGATCCCAGAGAAGGTATTTAAACCTTGGGAAATCTGAAAAACTTTCCTGTGTCACTGCACTGAAGGTGCTTTGTGACACAATTGTAAAAGATGATGCCTATGGAGTTGGTTAGACTCCATAACCAAAGAGAAACAGTGTATAACATCACATAAAATACATGAGACAGTGGGAAAAAGGGTCTCACTCTCTCCAGGTAAAAAAAAATAAAATCCTCAAAATCAAGCAAGGTTGCTGGGGGTCTCTAAGTTGGAGGGAATTAGCACATTTTTGAGCATTCTCCCTAACGGGCAATTGGCAACAGTAAAATACACTTCAGAAATACACTCCTTCAGCTCAAGTAAGTAAGTACTTTTGGGATGTAACACACTTCCTACACCCCCAAGTGACTTCTATTGCTAGGACAATGTGGACATTAATAGATCACTTTTTACACTTAAATGCAATACTGTATTTGTGGAAAAAGGAAAAGGCTAGGAAAGGAAACAATGGTGAACAAGCTTCTCCAAACGGGTAAGCACTTTATAATACCCCAATGAAATGTAGGTTAACCCTTTCCCAGCAATATAAGTAAAGTATGTATGACTTTTTGGAGGGACAGATCAACACAAAGTCAGAGTGTAAGAGGAGTCTTCAGGGAGCCAAGACAGCCTATGCCAATTGAGGAAAGTCTAGGGGAGCTGGGGCACTTCTTGAAGATGGGGCAAAAGTCTTGCACAACGTTAAAGAGAGTTTTGTTGTAAAAGAAATTACGGTTGGGCCACAAGCTGGGAGGCTTGTGAAGAGCAAAGCTGCAAGCAACTCTGCTAAGGGCAGCAAATGATATGATAATGATATAACAGGTTATTTATAACGCGCTTAATACCCAGAGTTTTCTAAGCGCGGGCACGGGGATCGAACCTGTGTTTCTCCCTGTTATCTTGCTTCCAAGGCGAGCATGTTGCCCCTGAGCTATCCTCCCGAGACAATGCAAGTCTCCAGTGAGAGCAAGCAAGCTACACAGAAGAGGTAAGTACCCCTAATTACACAGTACCTTGAGTCTGAAGAAAAGGTTGCATCTGGCTTCTGTTCCTGTTGTAGTCCTGCAGATCCTGTTGTTCCTGCGCCTCGGTTGTGGGGACAAGAGGGAGGACATCTGGGGACTCCTGCACTATGGTTTGAAGGTTGGCGGCAGCAGCAACGGGCACACTTCAGATCAGCGGCACTTCACAGTTTCAGCTACTCGTAAATAGCACCACAGTGGTTCTTGGACACCTTGTGGACTTTCCTTGTTTCTGGGGTCCAGCACTCTGTTGTGGCTCAGGCTTGTTTAGTCCTGCTTCAAGGGACTCTGGAGGATCTTACTGGAGCTCGGGTCCAGCTTAAAAACGATGCACTCTATTCTGGTGTTCCTGTCCCCTGGCACTCGGTTCCCTCAGCAGCGAAATAGTACAGCTAGCAGGGAGAGGGCTTCCAGTGAAGTTCGTCTTGGGGTCAGTTGGTCCCACCAACCCAAGCAGAGAAGTCTTCCTTTCTGGGCTTCGCTAGTCAATTAGAAATTTGGAGCTTCAGCACTGCAGTATGGCTTCACGGGAAAACCAACGGTCCAAAGAGAATGTGGCAAGCGTCTGTTCCAGTTTCTTCTTCGGTTCCTACGTCCAGTGGTCGACTCCACCTTCCTTGCAAAAGAGCTTGCCTTTTATGCAATTCTCTCCCATCCTAGCTGTCACTCCCACAGCAGAGTGACTGTCCTCTAAGGACAGCTAGCTGGCCAATCACCTTTTGGTGCTATCCTGTAACAAACTAGACTAAGCACAGGGAGTTTCGGGAACCTTCCTTGCTTCCTGCCAGACACGCTGGAGCCAGAGGCGGGCTTCACCAGTGAATCCCGCCAAAGACAAAATGAACGAAGGGACCAAACCTGGTTTGGCGCTCAGAGTAAATCTAAAGAAGGACTTTACAAGCAAGAAATGGCGAAAAAAGACCGGGGCCATTTTGACAAAATGGGCTCCATGGGTGCAATAGTGCTGCTGTGAATGCAGCCTGCGGTAAAAACGCACAATGATAGGAAAATTAAACCATTGCCACCAGCCATTAATTGTAGTAAGGGTAAAACTCGTCATGGGACGGAAACAGCCCTACTTGACCTGAAAAATCAAATGGATGACATTTGTGACGCAGGCAAACCAGCGCTCCTGCTCCTCCTCGATCTATCAGCAGCTTTCGACCTCGTTGATCACAACACACTCTGCCACCATCTCTCTATAGCAGCCAACTTCTCCCCAAAAGCATGCGCATGGATCACCTCATTCCTACAGGAAAGGGCCATGAAAGTCTTCTCAGACTCAGCATGCGCATCTCCTAGTCACATCAAATGTGGGGTGCCCCAGGGCTCCTGCATAGCACCCACTCTCTACAACCTGTTCACACGTCCTCTCTTCAATCTCCTCGATGCTATGGGCATCTCATACACGAATTATGCGGATGACACCCAAGTACTCATCCCGCTTACAGATGACTATGAGCTGGACAAGAACACCCTCAACTCCATCTACGCCACCATCCAAGCCTGGATGGCTGACAATTGGCTTTGTCTCAATAGCGAGAAGACCGAGCTTTTACTTATTGGGTCACCAACCATTCTAGGCAACCTTGACAAACAATACACCTCTTTTACCATCGACAACATACTGATTGCGGTATCCCAATCAGTCAAGACTCTAGGAGTCTAGCTCGACTCTAATCTCACCATGGACAGGCATGTTAATGCCATAGCCTCCTCATCAGCATACTACTCCAAACTCATCTACGCAGCAAAACTCTTCCTATCCTCACAAAATGGCCTCACTATTGATAGGGCCATCATAGGATCCAGGTTGGACTACTGCAACGCACTCCTTGGTGGGACCTCCGGAAAAAACATCGCTAAACTCCAGCTTACCCAGAACAACGCCCTCAGGGCCGCTACAGGTTTTTCCAGGAAAGACCACATTTCAGACCTTAGGAGGCAGGTCCACTGGCTGCCCATTAGGCAGAGGATCATCTTTAAAATCCTCTCCCTCACCCATAAATGCCTCCATGACCTTGCTCCCCCCTACCTTGCCCAGAGAATTTCACGACCCACCTCGGCCAGGCCCACCAGATCTGCCTACACCAACCTGATTTCTACCCCCAAGACTTGTAGAGTACGTGCGGGCGGTTCGAGCTTCTCAGCCCTAGCAGCCTCACATTGGAACGCCCTACCTTCGCTCCTCAGGGGGATTGACTCTCACCTAGCCTTCCGCAAAGCCTTAAAAACTAGGCTGTTTGTCTAAACCTACCTGCCTTTATATCTACAGGCATACGAACGTCATTTGTAACTATGCTTCGCTCCTCTCTCTGTAACTAAGTACCTTATGTTTCCTATGTTTACATAATCTTGCTGCTTACGCCTTCATGTAATAGCGCCTCGATGTCTACGGGCTGCAGTGCGCTCTACAAATGTAAAAATAAAAATAAAAAAATAAATAAAAATGATACATGAGAAGGGATACTAAGTAACCCACCCGGCACTCCATGTAAGATAGTGTATGCTGGGTCTACAAAGAGAAAAAGGTAAGTAAATTCGATTTCACTTCAATACTCTTGGAAACAGTAGTTTATCCAAGAAAAGGTTTTTGAACCTTAAGAGAAATCCAAAGGACTTCTCTGTGACGCTTCACTGAGGGTGCTTGGTGTCACAATATAAAAAGATGATGCCTATGGAGTTTGTCAGATTCCAAAACCAAAAGAAACATAGAGTCCAAATCCGATAATAACACACAAGAGTGTGGGGGAAAAGGTCTCACTCTCTGCAGGATAAAAAGAAAAGTCCTAAAGTCCAGCAAAAGAGCTGGGGGTCTCTAAGGTAGAAGGGAATTAACACAGAAATTAGAATTCTCCCTAGCAACTGGTCAGGGAAATGTGCCTACTATTTCCCCCCCCCAACTCCTCTGGGTAAAGTGGTGAACAAGATGCACAAAGAACAAGTGACATTAATACTAGTTGCTCCTATGTGGACGAGTCAACCCTGGTATCCACATCCGCTTAAACGGGCGATATGCTACCCAATCAAACTCCCGTGCCCCTTCATGCTTACATAGCTCAGGGGTAAGGGGGACAACATTATACCCTCATCCTCCGTCTATGAACTTGGCAGCTTGTCTCCTGAAGTCCTAGAGTTTGGCCACTTAAATCCTCCTTAAAGGTGTATGGAAATCAAGGAGGCATGTAAACCAAACCCTAGACACTGTTACTTTAACAAGTGGACGAGATTTGTATTATGGTGCCAGTCAAGACAAATAAACCCAATAGAATGTACCCCATCAAACATTCTTCATTACATGCTTCACTTACTAGACTCAGGGCTAGTATTTAACTCAAAGTTCACATAGCGGCTCTATCCGTGTACACCACTTCTCAAAGTAAGGTGTTCTGGTGCAAAATCCCAGTCATTAATTCGTTCATGGAGGGAGTAAAGAGACTCCTCCCTCTCAATTCAAATCAGCCGCCAGGGTGGGACCTAAATGTAGTACTTGCAAAGCTCATGGGACCCCCCTTTCAGCCTATGCATAAGTCAAGCCTTAAACACCTCACATATAAAACAGCCTTTCTGGTGGCAATCCCCTCCATAAGAAGAGTCGGTGAACTGCAAGCTTTGTCAGTGCAAAACCCTTTCTTTATTATCCACAAAGACAAATTGGTATTAAGAACGAACCCTATGTTTTTACCTCAGTTCATTTCAAAGTTCCAAGTCAATTAAACTATCAGCTTTCTTCCAAAATCCATCAAGCTCAGCTGAGAAAAAACCTCCATAAACGAGATCTAAGGAGGGCGGTCCTTTACTATGTAAACAAGACCAGACTGCTAAGGTAAACAGACCAACTGTTTGTCTCAATAGCTCCAGGCAGGGAAGGAGACCGCATTTCCAAAAAAACGCCATCTCCAGATGGATATTCGGATGCATACAGCTCTGCTACTCTCTATCAAAGAAAACACTGCCTTTCACACCAAGATCCCACTCCACCAGGAGCTACTTTGGCCTTTATTGCAAACGTCCCGCTGGATGCCATTTGCAAAGCAGCTGCATGGAGCTCTATCCACACTTTTACTCAGCACTACTGCATTGACACTCACTCTAAAGCAGATTCCCAGGTAGGACAAGCACCACGTTCTCCAAACACTGCTCACGGATCTATGCATAGCACGTGATCTAAGCGCATTCCACAAGCCTCAGAAGGGATACATTACTCAGCGTAATCGTGTTTTTGATGCTTCTATCTGCTTATTTCACATGCTCCCACCCTTCCTCCCCTTGGAGTAGGAGCAGCATAGATGTTTTTCTGGGCTTTGTGATACATAATATGCTTTACTACACCTGTACTCGCGCTACACTGCAACCTCATGTCAGAAACAAAACAATCTGAGGGACCTAGATGCGTGTAGCACCATGGGTACAGTAGACTTCACACTAGGGATATTATTACTGGCACGCCTTGTGGACAATCCTTTTTTTAATTTTTTTTATTTCAGTTTTATTAGTTTTGCAAAGGTAGAAGTTTGACAATCATTTACAGGCATTTTCCACCAACAAGTCAGATAAGAATGTTCACAAAAAGAACAATCATGTGTAAAGCATATAAAGTCTTTGGAGATCACATACGTTTCCAATTGCATCATCAAAACCAATTACCTTCTCCCCGGCCCCCTGCCCCCTTTTCACATAGTGCCGTCTGGAGAGCTAGAAGAGACCAATTGTTACACCTGAACCATTCTTATATCTATGACATGGGGCGCACAAGCACAATATAACCTATGAATTTGGCATAGCAGACAACGTCGACCGTTGAGTAGATTGTCTCAGAATGTAGTAACGCTTTGCACACATTCTTTTCATGTAACATATTTAGCACGAAATTCAGACCATGCGTTCTCAACTGTGGTGCGATCTCCCTGTGGGGCTGCAGTCAGGCTGTCCATTCTATATATGTTCAGGGCAACACCCAATCATTCAGTTTTGCTAGGAGCGTGGCTCTCTTCCATACCATGGTGAGACAGGCTCTTGCGGCCATCAATAGACCTTGTATCATTTTGGGTGCTTTCATGGTCGTGTCGTCCATCTCAACCAGGCCAAACAGAATCAACAGTGGTTGTTTCTCCCTTTCATCATCATCTAATTCCCTGATCCAACTGAGAACCTCTGACCAGTAGGCTTGGACCACTGCACATCTCCACCACATATGCCAATAGTCGGCCCGCTTCCCGCAACCCCTCCAGCAGTATAGGCTTACCCCTTGGTACATTTTGGCAAGCCGGATTGGGTCATACTGCCATCTATACATCAACTTGACGGCGTGTAGTTTGTATTGGCAAGATGTAGATGCTTTTGCCGTTAGTCTACATATTTGTAGCCATAGTTTTTGTGAGATCTGTCTACCCATATCCGCTTCCCATCTGTCCTTGAGTGTGAGGGATGGTGTAATATCGACCTCAATCAATGCCAAGTACATTGAATTTATTAAACCTTTAGAGCTCGTGCATGTGTTAAGAATTCTTTCAAACGGGGTGAGGTCCCTTTGTAACTTGTCTTTCCATATCGCCATTGTCATCACCCCCTTGAGTTTTAGGTATAGGAAGACCGAAAGCGGGCCTATACCGAGTGCCTCCTGAAGCTCCTGATGCTAAAGGAGCCATTTCTCCAGAGTTGACCCGCCCTTTCTAATCCCGCTTCGTACCAGGTCTCAAAGCTCCCTGGGTCCGGGATTGCACCTCGGATCCCTGGTGACCAAAGGTGTCCCAGTGGAGAGGGCCAGGTCGTAACTCCAACCATTTTCTTGCCTGGCTTCCACATTGCCCATATTGTACCAATAATGGGGTGAGTTTTGACGCTATTACGTAGTTGGGGCCCCGGAACCCATAGCCATTCACCGAAGATAAAAAGACGGAGATGATAGTTGTCCAGGGCCATCCATGGTGGCTCTGACTGCTGCCTGACGTGCGGAACGAGGACACGCGAGTTGGGCTGCTCTATAATATGTTTCTATGTCTGGGAGGCCTACCCCTGCATTGTCCTTTCGGAGCTGGAGCAAAGATCTGGGGACTTTAGGCTTTTGACTTTGCCACAGGAAGGTTAAAAGAGACTTTCTGGTATCCATGAAATATTCTTGGGGCATTCTGATGGGAAGCATTTGGAACAGGTAGAGTATTTTAGGGAGAATCACCATTTATATTGCATTTAACCGGCCCAGCCAAGAGATGGTAAGCTTGGACCACCTTTGGATATCTTTTTGAAGGGCATGTGATAATGGAGGGAAGTTAGCTTCGTATAGTGATTCCAGGTCACGAGTAACATTAATGCCCAGGTATCAGAGTGTGGAGAGGCTGACCTTTACTCCTAGGGGAGCGAAGCATTCCGCCGCTGAATCTCTACTTTTATCAATTGGGAGGAGGATCGACTTCCCGGTGTTGATTTTCAGGCCAGTTTTCCACATTCTACAATTATGATGATCGCAGCCGGGAGAGAATTTAGGGGATCAGTTAGATGTAATAAGATATCGTCAGCGTAGAGGCCTAGTTTATATTCAAGTTCTCCCACTGTGATTCCCTTAACTCTACCATCTTGTCTTAATTTTTGCGCTAACGGCTCAAGGGACAGCACAAATAATATCGCTGACTGTGGGCAGCTCTGCCTTGTTCCCCTTTCCAAGGGAAACCATCGTGAATAGCCTCCGTTCACTGTCACTGATGTTGTGGGAGAGGTGTACAGTGCTTTAATGGCGCGGCAGAGATTCGGCCCCAACCCATTCCAATCTAATACCCTTTCTAGGAAGTCCCATGACACCCTATCAAAGGCCTTCTCGGCATCTAGTGACAGAAGGGATGGATCCCCTCCCATTCCCTGTGCTTCATGGATTAAATGAAGTGTTTTCCTCATGATATCCGCGCCCTGTCTCCCAATAACGAAGCCAACTTGATCAGAGTGTATTAGACGTGGTAAGTGCGTTTCAATCCGGGCTGCAATGACTCTGGCATATACTTTAGCATCAATGTTAAGAAGAGAGATAGGGCGATAAGAGCTACAGTATCTGGGGTCTCTACCTTCCTTCGGAATGACAGCGAGAAGGGCCTGAGAGAAGGACGGGGGGGGGCTTGGCATGTGTCAAAGATGTGGTTGAAGAGGGATGCAAGGAAGGGGGCGATGAATGTGGAGAATTTCTTATAAAAACCGGGAGTGAAACCATCATCTCCCGGGGCCTTTCCCGTTTTTAGGCGTTTTATGGCTTCTGTAACTTCTTCTGTGACTGGTGTATCTAAGGATTCGGCCTCCGTGGATGTGAGTGTGGGCATCCGCACCTCTTTAAGGTGTGTGTCAATACTTCCTAAGGGGGGGGTCACATGTATATAAATCTTCATA
Source organism: Ambystoma mexicanum (assembly GCF_040938575.1). Taxonomy (NCBI): domain Eukaryota; kingdom Metazoa; phylum Chordata; class Amphibia; order Caudata; family Ambystomatidae; genus Ambystoma; species Ambystoma mexicanum. The sequence goes on from NC_090921.1 coordinate 1,292,003,206, forward strand.
AAAGAAGGTAAATGCTTCTTGTATACCATCGGGAGATGTTACTATCGTACTAAGGGCGTCTGCTTTGTCACCCTTTTCATAGTGTTTTTGTTTGAGGTATTGTAGGGTTTGAGCTGTTTTGCCCACGATAAGTATTTTCAGCTCCTCTCTGAGCTGTCTGGCTTTGGCAATATACTTGGGTCTCTCACATGGGGAGGATTGTGCCAATTTTCGGGCTGTAGAGAGCTTCTTCCTAATATTCTTTTCTATCAGGGCACGTTCTCTTTTTTTTTGGGCCCCTTCCCTAATGAGCACTCCCCTCCAGGTGGCCTTGGCTGCCTCCCATACGGATGTTTTCCCAATCTCTCCTGTGTCATTGGTAGCAAAGAATTGCTTGATCTTGGTTTCAAGTGTTTCTTTGAAAACCGAGTCAGCCCATAAAGAGTTGTTACATCTCCATTTGGTGTTCCGGGGGGCCAGGTCGTTCCAGCATATGTCCACCATAACCATATCGTGATCCGACCATGCGGCGGGGTGCATATTCGCCACGCGAAGTATGCGCAGGACGCCATCAGAGAGGAAGATTTAATCAATACGTGTGTCATGGGGGAGGGAGTGGAAAGTGAAGCCTCTGTCCGCCAGATGCAAATGGCACCAACTGTCAGTGAGGCCATATAGGTCAAGGGTTAGTTTGATTTCAGATTCATCTCGGGAGGTGGGTGGGTCATGTTCAATCGGCTCTTGTTTGTCTATCCACAGAACTATCCATCCACGTATTAAAGTCTCCACCAAGAGCTATGTGTCCCTTAGCCATGCAAAAACCTTCTCAGTGATTTTGTGGAGGAACCTATTCTGCCCTTGGTTAGGCGCATGAAGTATGGCAAGGGTGACAATTGTGCCTCGAATGTTTCCCACAACTATGAGAGCCCTTCCTTCCTTGTCCGACCATGTCTCAAGAGTTGTCATCCGGAGGCCTTTGCGAGTTAGGATCCCCACTCCCCCCCTTTTTAAGATACTAGAGCTCCAGAAGGAAGAGCCTACCTCGTGAGATGGGATCACTTTCTCTTCACCCTTTCGGTATCGTGTTTCTTGGAGAAATAGAATATCTATGTTTGATCTCTTGAATTCTCTGGCCACCATGGATCATTTTGTGGGGGAGTTCAAACCCTTCACATTAAGTGTGCATATGCGTAATGTGTCGTTAGAGGATATAGGTGAGATCTCGAGCTTTGTGTGAGTATGTAAATGGCCAAGTCGTCTGCTTCTTGGTCCGCGTCATGTTTGATAGTGCAGTGTGTGGTTCATCTTCTTTGAATTGGGTCTCAATTAGTCCTGAAGAGGTCAAGGGTTGACCCGTCCAGTTCATGTTCTGTCCCTTCATGTTCCGTTTTGTATTCTTCCGCCCCCCAGGTCTGTCTTTTGATGCATTATATGTCTTTTTCCCACCGCACCCTCCCCTCTCTCCACTAACAGTGAGCCCCCAACCGTGTGCTCATAATCCAGCAAAAACGACTTACAAGTATGAATTCTGACCCCTTCTTAGGCATCGTTCCAGTGTCTGTATTACCTCATATTTCTATCTGAGCACCCCAAACATGCAGGCCCCAATTCACTGTTTCTGCGACAGAAATTAATCAATTAGATCTGAAGTCTGACCTTGGGGTCGAGTACATTGTTGGCATTTGCTGAGCATAAGTTCCCCCATCAGACACACCCAAATCACTCCACTCTCCCTCGGGCGGCGCCCGAGTGCTCAGCTTCAGCCGTACCACTCACCCCACCGCTCCTTTGCCTCGTGCGGTCTGGTGTGACAGTGTGGAATCCAAGTTAATGCTCCATATCCTGTGAATTGTTCATTCTCCTGAATTTCCTGGATCCCTGAATCCATCTGCGTCGCGGGCCCTTAGTGCGCCATTCACTCTCCTCTCTCCTTGACTCACCAAGGGAGGATCCCTCCCCCTGGGGGCCCAACAGGTCAGCTTTACAGTCTGCAATGTCCTTTTCCGAAACAAGTTTCATTGTCGAGCCTTCCCACTCAAAGGTGAGTGAGAACGGATAGCCCCACCGGTATCCAACACCTTTGTCCTTCAGCATCTTTGTAATTGGAGAGCACTTCTTCCTCATTGCCAATGTGAGTGATAAGTCTTGATAGAGTGAAATATTTGCATCGTCCAGTGAAAGTTGTGAAGCGTGTCTGGCCTTTTCTAAGATCTGTGCTCTGTCCGCATAATTGTGAAATCGAGCTAGGACCGATCTCGGGCCTCCTGGTCTGCCTCCAGCTCTGTGGATGCGGTCAATTTTGGGTTCGTCCACTGATTCATCCTTAAAGAGGAGCTTCAAAATGATGTGCAGGGTTTGCTTTAGGTCTGAGTCGGTTTCGCCTTCTTTTTCGGGAACTCCGAACACACGTATGTTGTTAAGGCGTTCCCTATTTTTGAGATCAACCTTTAGGCGTATTTCCTCCTCCCTGTGCTCTATTTCTGCAATGCGGTGGTCCATTTGGGCCTCCAACGTGTTCAGGGAGGTTTGGTTATGCTCAACTTGTCCCAGCCTGTCCTCCATTTTGTCCATTCTTTGTGTAATGTTGTCAATTTTGCTGCCTATATCTGCTCTCATGCTTCTCATCTCTGTGAGCAGGTCCGCGACATCCGCCTTGGTTGCAGCAGCATCAGACCCTGCAGTCGACATCTTGAACTCAGTGGGACTTCAGGGGTCCGTGGGTTGGTGTAAACTTATATTTTGCCAGTTTGCCCTTAAGGTCCATGGACGGTGGGACCTCAACGATGAGGAGTGTGAATCTTAGCTATGTGTGGAAAGATTGCCCCGCCGGAATGGTCAATTGAGAAGTATGTGCTTGTGTATATGAGCTTTTTCCTCAAATAGCCTCTTTCATGTGATTGAATGCCCTTTGGTTCTTCTTGTTTCTATTTTATTTGATTGAGGAGTTTCCTGTATTGTAGGACATTGAAAGGCTCTGGGGGGGGGGGGGTTCCCCTGGGAGAGAGACCTCTGTCTGTGGTCTGCGTACGACCACCTTAGGCAATCCTCATGCACGCGGCCCACTCCAGGCAGAATGTTGGAGTTCTGTTCCTGGATCCGGTAAACTTCGGAGTTTGCGTGGGAGCTGAGGAGGTCACACGCCCTGGCAGACAGGGGCCCAACCCTCAGCCTTTGTAGCCTGAGTAAGTTCTTCTAGCGCCCTTTTTTTGGGGCCCAAGGCGCTGTGACTCGCTCCACCTCTCTGGGGTCCCGGTGCCGTATTGTCAGACCCAGCTGGTGACTGTGCCCCTCGCGGGGAAAGGATCGGGGGCAGTGCGCCGTTGGGGAATGTGGACTGCGAAAGGCACTTAATAGATTACAGGGCCCACTCTACACACAACCTACCAGCCATGGTGGGACCCGAGAGAGGGCCCGCTGCCCGCTCTGTTCGTGGCATAGGAGGAGAGTCTACTTATGGTAAGCTGCAGGGACAACTTGAGCGGGTGGGCCGGGAGGAGCCGGTGCTGCGTCGCCGCAGGGCAAAGATGGTTCCACCTTCCGTGGCGAAAGCGACAGCGGAGACTGTGTAAGCTGGGCCCGCTCCAGAGCAGTCCCCTCACGGGGGCGACATTCCTTTTTGAGTTTCAAAAATGACTGTAATACTTTGCAGCTTCCACTAGATGTCGGCCTATGCATAGCATGTGAATCTAAGCAGATATAAGCATCAGAAATACGATTACGGTGAGTAATATATCATATATGGGGATGTAGGTAAATATATATATTTATAATATATTTGAGGCTTGTGGAATCTGCTTAGATCACATGCTGTGCATAGGCTGACTTCTAGTGGAAGCTGCAGAGTATTAAAGGTGTTTTCGAAACTCGAAAAGGGACGTTGACAGGGTGGGCAAGTACTACTATCCCTAGTGTGATGTCCACTGTACCCATGATCCCTCACGCATCGAGGCCCCTCATATTATTTTCTTCCGCCATTCTAGACGGACGCATATAGCAGAGTTCCTTTTTTCGGCATAAGCCATTGACTTATTTCAATAACTGATAGTTAATTCTTTCTATCCTTTACTTCACCGACCGTCGAAACATGACGCTGGTGAAGACAAAGAGACTGCCTGTCGAAAGACTACTGCAAACGACTGTTCGGCCTTGGAAGGCCGCCCCAAGCCTCGGCCCAGAGAGTAGGGAGAGAGGGGTGGGAGGTCATTTTAGGATGTATATGCACCTCTTCTTACACTACTTTCGATCATCTGACATAGTTTGTAGTTATGGACAAGACCCCATTTCAATTATGCCCCAAGTGCAATCGTAAATTCCTGTGGGTCGATAAGCATTTAGTCTGTAATTTGTGTCTCCCAAGAGACCACGTCGAAACGTCTTGTCGAGCGTGTAGGCTCTTGAAGTCCAAGACTTTAAAGGACCGCTCCACAAAACTCTGGGCCCACTATGCCAGGCAACTTGAGGCCATGTAGGTAGAAGGCGCTTTCACTGATGGCAGCAACGCTGCTGTTTTGGACGGTGAGGGTGACTGGGTAGCTCCATGGAAGTGAGCATAAATCAATATTGGGGAGTGTCTTGGTCTGTAGGAGTGCTTGGAGAGGGTGGGGGAGTAAGAGATGTGTCAAATGCTGTATTTGTGTAGGTGGGAGAAGGCTGTGATATGTTTGCGGTGTCTGCAGACATACTAAACACTAGGCGCACTACTGCCTATTTTACTTTAGTATGGTGTTGGTTTTGGGTTGTTAGTAGAGCATTGGGTGAAGATGGTATGTATTGAAGAGTTTGTGCGTTGGTTGTAATTATTTTTTTAGAATGTTAATTGAAGTGGATAGGTTTTGATGTGGATGTATTATATTTTTGGGATGTGGTCATTTGGTAGGTGTTTGCTTCTATGGGTGTGTTATCCTTCAGCCATGCACCCAATACTCTATGCCCTGGCCACAAGCACTGCAGCATAACACACCCATGCTACTCAAGATTTTGATTGTGGTATGTGGGCGGCTTATGGGGTATGTTTTCAAAAATGTGTGTACTGATTGGCAGTAGTGTAATAGTGTTTATAGCATAGTGAGATGATGTGTGTTAGTTTTGTTTGTTGGATTGTGTTCAGAATGTTGGTATTGAAGACTCTAGGCATTTTGGGTTGTATTAATTGGTAAGGTGTTTGTTTGCATGGCTGTGTTATGTTGCAGTGTTTGCGAGTCTAACTATTATATACTTACTGTTTCCTTTGTTGAGGCTGTATGTAGAGTTTTGGCCAGGCCATGCAGTCAAGATTGTGGTGTTTGGCAACAAGCGCTGCAGCATAAAATACCCATGGAAGCAAACATTTTGGATTGTGGTCTATGGTCAGGTGTTTGCTTGAATGGCTGTGTTATGCTGTGGTGTTTGTGAGTCCAATCATTTTATACTTACTGTTTGACTTTTTGTGTTTGTATGCAGTTTCTACATGACACATGACATGGGTAGTTGAAGCAGACATTCTTTTTAAATCACTGTGATAAAAGAAAAAAATCACATGTTAGTGTAGGTAGTTTATAATGAGTATTGCATTGCATAGTAGACATTTCTGCATTTTGTCGACCCTCATAGTTAGTACTTCAGAAGTACTACAGTTGAAACCAGTGTACTGTGCAGTTTGTTCACTTCCTGTGTTTGTTGATTAAATCATTGTGTCTGTGGGGAAAAAAATCCATGCAGGATTACAAAACCTTTCTACGTTGTGGTACAATATATTTCTTTCATTGATTTCAATAGGAAGAATTGAATAGGTGTGTGGTTTTTTATTTGGAAGTGGTGGTAGTATTGTTGCAATGAGATAGCAGTTGGTGCATTCAATTTGTTTATTTATTTTATATTTTAGTGGTATTCGTCTATCTGTTGGCTTTTTGCAGATTTTTGGGGCCGTTGGATACCTGTTGGCGTATTCTAACTGTATATTTCTTCTTTGATTTTAGTGGTATTTGTTTGCTTGTTGCAGAATCTTGTGGCAGTTAGATACCTATTGGCGTATTCTAACTGGTCATAGTTTTGAAGTTCAAGTTTTGTTTATGTTCATACACAGATTAGTTATGAAATTTTGGTTTTAAGAATATTAAGTAAGCGTTTACAAGATTTGCTGTTAATCTCTGTTTTAGAGTAATGGTAGTATCATTACATTCGAACCATCCACAATTATTTTTTTATATATGCAGTATAGTGACCTGCATTGGTTGTGGCTCCTGCGTGGTAGATTATACCTATTGTTGTGAAGGTTTTCTTACCAAGTGATACTTGACCATGTGTGAATCCAGTCAGCTTGCAGTTGGTACCATCTGCATTATAACGTAAAAGCATTACTATTACGTATTAACTGTGTGTCTGTATTTGTAAGGTGCAACGCTTATCGGATTTGCAGGTAGTACATAATCTGCCATGGTTTGCAATTTGCACAAGTTGCTGAAATGTAATGGATTCACAGTTGGGTATGGATACATACACAAAGGGCCTCATTACGGTCGGGCGGTCCGGAATTAACAGTGGCGGTAAACCTGCCGCCACTGTTAATTCCAGACCGCCCGATCCCGACCCCTGCAGGCGGAAGGTGATCTTCCCGCCAGGTCTGACCTGGCGGTTGAACACCTCCCGCCTGCAGGCGGACGTGGAAACACCAGCACCATCACGAGATGGTGCCGTTGTTTCCACTTCCCCATTCCCATGGAGTCCTACGGGACTCCATGGGAATGGGGATTAACACCATTCCGCCTCCGTGACTCCCGGGACACCGGGGCTGTAATGCCCTGGTAATTCCGGGAGTCACGGAGGCGGAATGGTAATACGAGTCTGGCGGTAACCAGGCGGTTTTACCACCGCGGTTATCGCCAGACTCGTAATGAGGCCCAAAGTGTTCATTAGGAACTACTTCTTGTACTACATGCCTGCAAAGAGTGCATGTGTGTTTCCACATGTATGAAATCTGGAAGATTTCATTTATAGGTATGTTTTTGTTTTCCAGTACTTGTAGTAAGTACATTAGAAATTCTTGTGAGTTTATAGTGCATTTGACCATTCCAGCACAGTAGTCCAATTCCTGCCTTATTCCAGAAACGCTGTGTGTTGTCAGGATTTTTGGTTGCATTTCTATGAAGGACTAACATTTGCAAACACAATTGGTCTGTTCCGTGTAAGTAAATGTCAATAAGTGGTGGCAATTGGAATAGAATATTGATTGCTACATTTGCGTAGTAATTTACACCAGTTGTATTTGAAAATTTGAATGGGCCTGACAGTTCTGTGTCCAGGTCATTTGTTCGGAATGTGCGTTGCTTCTTTGAAGAGGTAGTTGAGTTACTTTGAGCAGTAGATTCTTCTTTGGTTGTGGTGCTTGATGAAGTATTTCCTTTTTTTTTGCTTTCTTTGGAGGAATTGCTGTGAGATCCTGCATAGTTCGAGTCTGAAGTAGTTTTATTTTACAACATTTTACTTCTTGCATAACAGGATAGGTTTTTAGATTTTTAGATGGGGTGTAAAGTGAACGCATTCGAGGGGATTGGGTCCTCCAAGGTATTCCATATCTATGACAGTAATCACCACAGCTGTGCTGCTTTGGAAAATCTTTCTGCGTCGATGACGTCGATACGCTGTCCTCGAAGGCCTCCGTCATAGCCTCAGATCCGGTTTTGCGTGAACGTGTTTGTTTCGGAGATCTCGGCGTGCCTCGGTCTTTCTGAGTTCTCTTCTTTCGGTTCCTCAAACCTGTTAGTTTGTGAAGATCCATGATGTCTTTGTCTTCTTCTACCCCGCGGCCAGGTTTTATGAAGTGTCGGGACTGCGGGTCCAAGATGTCGTTGATGGACTCGCACAACGCCTGCCTCTGGTGCCTCGGTGGGACCACGACACGGATGATTGTGTAGACTGCCAGTTGCTTACGTCTAAGGCCTTGCGGGAGCGTAAGAAGAAGCTTTCTGTTGGTAAGGAGGCCAAGCCTCGGAAGTCGAGATCCACTGGGCTTTCGACCGACGATTTGAGGGGTGACTCTCCGCATCGTCGTTGTTGGTCTGGGGGGGGGGTCTTGATCCCGGAGTAGGTCCCGCCATTCCTCTGCCTCTTCGAGGCACTCACGGAAGCACCGTCACCGGTCGCCTTCCCCGTCCTTGTCCGAGAACGCCGCCCATCGACGGGTTGCTTGTCCCAACAAGCATTCCACTCCTGCTGAATGGGATTCATTTCGGCAGGAGATGATGGCGATTTTTCAGTCGCAGGGCTCCATCGAAAGACGCCGGCCGTGACCATGCTAGAGACACCACTCGCACGCCTTCGGGCTCGAGTGGTCGTCGCCATCACCGGACGCCTTCAAGGTCCCGGTCGGACAAGGATGGTCGCTCTAGACATGCCCGCTCCAGGTCCCGTTCCTCGATGCCCTCGAGACCGTCAGAGCCGGTGAGGTCTCCGAAGAAGACATCGACGCCTTCGGCGCCAAGGTCGTCGAGGGACTCTCTCGAGGCTCCGCCTCCGAGGAATCCGTCGACGCCTTCGGCGCCCAGGCTGTCGAAGGACACGCTCGGGGCTCTGCCCTCAAGGACTGTGTCGAAGCCGTCGGCGCCACGCTCGACGCCGATTCCATCAACGCCCTTGACGCCTTTCTAGGCTGTTTTGTCAGAGGTACCCCGTGGCACGGTGGAACCCCCTAGAAAGGCTCTGGCCAAGACTAAGAATGTCTTTGTCCCTTTTTCTGTGCCCTCATTCCAGCCTCTGGATTATATTTCTGAGGTGGATAAAGGGTCTGAGGAAAGTATGGTTGCTGAGGCGGTACCTGACGAGATTTTGTCTGGTCATACCCAGATTGAAGACCTGCGTCAGTATTTGCACGACGCCAGTGGTCTGGACACCTGTCCAGAGGTGGAGTTCTGTAGGCCTGAGCCTGGCACCCATGCCGAGTCCTCGTACCGGCGCCTTATGTCGAGTGTAACGGAATACTTGGGGTTGTCTGCGCCACCAGTGGATTTTCTGCAGGATGACCTGACGGATATGCTCGTGCAAGGTCCACCGACTGACCTGGTACTGCCGTTCCATATGGCCTTGCAAAGAAGGGCGACAGCGGCTTGGACTGCTCGGGAGAGTCTCCCGGCAGTGAGCAAGACTTTGCCGCGAAAATACCGTCCAGCCAGTAGCGACCCCTGCTATTGACCACGCACCCCACTCCGGCCACCGTAGGAGTGCCAGAGGTGGAAAACAAGGTACTCGAGGTGCCAAGGCCACTCGGGCAGTTGCCGCTTTGCCTTCAGGCACTGCCGCAGCCACTTCCGCTCAGTCATGAGGCCATGTCCCATGGTTCGCCGGTTGGGGGAAGGCTGGCACAGCATCTTGTAGAGTGGCGTGCCATTACTTCAGATGTGTGGGTTCTGGAGATCATAGCCCACGGCTACTGTCTTCCTTTCCAGCAGAGGCCTCACGACAGTCCACCAGGGAATCTCTCTTTGAAGAGTCTGGATCTGCTCCTTGCGCAGGAAATGCAATCCCTGCTGGAGAAAGGCGCCATAGAACTGGTGCCTGTAGCGGAGAGGAACAAGGGATGGTATTCCCCTTATTTTTTGATTTCAAAGAAAGACGGGGGATTGAGACCCATCATGGACTTGCGCGGTTTGAACAAGCTCCTCAGGAAGGACAAGTTCAAGATGGTTACTCTTTCTCAAGTCCTCCAGGCCCCTCAACTTCAGGACTGGTTGGTGTCTATCAACCTCAAGGATGCTTACTTTCATGTGCCGATCCATCCCAAGCACAAGAAGTACCTGAGGTTCCCGGTTGGCGACTCGCACTTTGTTTCAGGTCCTGCTATTCGGATTGACCTCCGCCCGAGGGTCTTCACCAAGCTCATGGTGGTGGTGGCAGCGTATCTCAGGAAAGGGGGGATTCACGTCTACCCCTACCTGGACGATTGGTTAATCAGGGCGCGCAATCCCGAGCAAGTCCTGCATCATCTGTCCGTCACCTGCCACTCCCTTCACAAGCTGGGCTTCTCCCTCAACTTAAAGTCCCGCTTGACGCCAACTCAGCGGCTCCAGTACATCGGAGCAGTGCTCAACACGTCCCTGGAGCAGTGTTTTCCTCCCCTGGTGAGGGCTCATCACATTCAGCAGATATTTCAACATGCCCAGAGTTTCCCGGCATTCGAGTTCTTGAGGTTGCTCGGCCTCATGGCGTCCTGCAGTCTTTTGGTGCCAGAGGCCAGGTTGCGGATGAGATATCTGCAATGGGCTCTCAAGATGCAGTGGTCACAGTCCTCCGGCAGGATGTCGGACCCCGTTCAGGTGCCGCCCTTGGTCACCCAGGACCTTCTGTGGTGGGCCGTCGAAGGCAATCTGATGATGGGGGCTCCATTTTGGTAGCCTGGCCGGAGGTGACGATGGTGACGGACGCATCCCCCACGGGATGGGGAGCTCATGCCAACGAGTTGACAGTCAGCGGTCGTTGGTCTCCGTCGGAGTCCAGACTCCATATGAATCTGTTGGAGCTGAGGGCCGTCAGGCTAGCCCTGAAGGATTTTCTGCCGACTGTGCGAGGGAAGATTGTCCTGATTCTGATGGACAATACAGTGGCCATGCACTACCTTAACAAAAAGGGGGGGTGCAGGGTCACTTCCTCTGTGCAGGCAGGCGATGCAGCTCTGGTTCTGGGCCATCCAGCAGGAAATTTCGATCTCAGCAGTTCATCTGGCCGGAGACTAAAACGAGACGGCGGACGCTCTGAGCAGGCAGAGTGCGATTTCTCATGAGTGGGAGCTGGCTCAGGAGATTCTCCTGGCGATCTTTGCCCTTTGGGGGACCCCACAAGTGGACCTTTTCGCCTCCAGTGTCACCCGGAAGTGCGAAAGGTTCTGCTCGCGGGAATTACCTCCAAGAGGAGCCTTAGGGGACGCCTTCCCACTGCTGTACGTGTTTCTTCCAGACCCCGTAATGCCGCAAGTGCTGCAGAGGTTCGGTTCATGGATGATCCTCATTGCTCCGGCGTGGGCCTGGAGGACGTGGTACCCGGACCTTCTCGACTTCTCCATCTGCCTTCCACGTCGTCTTCCCTACTGAGATGATCTGCTCTCACGGGAGGGGGTCAGGTTCTCCATCCAGAGGTCCGATCCCTCAACCTTCATGCTTGGCTTCTGAAAGGTTGAGGTATAAGGATTGGGACCACCTGAAGACGTGATGGAGGTGTTGCTTTAGGCCAGACAGCCGGCAACAAAGTCCCTGTACCGTTGCCGTTGTAGAAAGTTCTGCGACTGGTGCAGCGTTAAGAATGTGGATCCTTTTTTATGTGACATTCCTGTGGTTCTGTCCTTTTTGCTTTCGTTAGCCCACAAGGGCCTGCAAATGGGTACCATTAAAGGTTACCTGGCGGCGCTGTCCATACTTAAGCACTCGTCTGAGGAGTGTTCTTATTTTAAAATTCCTTTAATTTCTCAGTTTCTGAAAGGGCTAACTAATGTGTTCCCACCGTCACCTTTCCAGGTGCCCGGTTGGGATTTGAACCTTGTTCTAAAGTTCCTAATGGGTGCTCCATTTGAGCCTTTACATTCTTGTCTTTTGAGACTGGTAACCCTTAAAACTGTATTTTTAGTTGCGGTCACTTTCGCTCGCAGAGTGAGTGAGTTGCAGGCACTTTCAGTTAAGCCACCCTTCACTGTGTTTCATAAGGACAGGATTGTCCTTAGAGCCCGTCCTTCTTCTTCCGAAAGTTGTATCGGAATTTCATTTAAGCCAGAAGGTCATTCTTCCGGCATTTTATCCTCCTCCGCATCCTGGTAAGGACGAGGAGAGGCTCCATAGGTTAGATCCTAGGAGAGCTTTAAGTTTCTACATTTCACGCATGTCCCCGGTCAGAGTGGACGCTCAGCTCTTTATTGGTTACGCTGGGAGGCGTTTGGGACAAGCTGTTACTAAGCAGACTTTGTCTAGATGGATTATCCTGGCAATTTCTGAATGTTACCGCTTGATGGGTAAGGACCCTCCGGAAGGCTTACAGGCCCATTCTACTAGGGGTATGGCTGCCTCTACTGCCCTGCAGAGGGGTGTTCCTATTCGTAACATCTGTGAAGCAGCCACTTGGGCTTTAGTCCATACGTTTGTAAGACACTACTCCCTAGATTCTATCCATGGGCAGGATCTGGCCTTTGGCAAGGTGTCATGATGCCTACCCCTGGGGACCCAGACCAAGTCCAGCAACCCCGGAACCAGGCATCAAGTTATTCCAAGCAAGCCCAAAAACCCCTGCTAGGGGCTATTTGGGTGCAGTCCTGGCGTCTATGGCGCGAGGCTCATATGGAGAGTCAGTCCTGGCGCCATAGGCGCCAGGCTCATAGATTAAAACTTACCTGATGCAGACCATGCTGCAAGAGCTCCAAGCCAAAAGAGGCTTGGAAGGGACTACTTTACCCAGGGACTATTTTTTTTACTCGGGTGGGGCTGGGGAGGAATACTTACCTGGGACTACTTTGGAGGCTATTTAAACCACGCCGAAAGAGCAGCACACGCTTCGTGTTATTCTGCATCCAGCAGCGTAATGCTCACCGTGCCTGCAAGTCTGCATCCAGTCTTCTGCCACACCCGCCTCGAGTCTGGAGCTCCTAGAAAAAGGGAGAAAGAAGGAGAAAAGGTTAGAACAAGAGCAATACCTTTGATCCTTACCTGAATTCCCGATCCATCGCGCCTTCGAGCTGGGAGAAAGAAGTAATTTTATGCACGTCGCCTCGCCTGCTGCAGCGCCGCACTGAACTCACCGGCCTTTGCAGCATCTTCACATTCTACTGCATCCTTCTGCATGTTCCCGCTGCACTCCGGCATCTAAGGGGAAGCCAAGGACAGCAAGGTGAGCCAAGGGAATACACAGAGGCAATATTAGTTACCCCCATAGACTTACCTGATTTTACCACCGAGGGTACTATTCCACTTCACGGGTCGGCGCAGCTTCCACTGCATCCTTGCCAAACCCCGGTCCCTAAGGGGAAACAAAAGGACAGCAAGGTGAAACAAAGGGACAAACAAGGGGAAACTTCCTCACAACAATAGACTTACCTGATTTTACCGCCGAGGCATTATTCCCCGAGTCTTCATACTTTCTCTCAGCGCCTGAATAAGGGAGAAAGCAACAGGTTACATATTGGCATTATTTTATCGAACTGTGTTGGATAATACAAATCCTTACCTGAATATTACCGGTTGCCACGAGGAACTCTTCGCTAGGGTCAAGCTGCAACCTGCAAGGAATCGGACAAGAGTGAAAGTCAGACATTTGAACTCTTACGAACTACATACTTACGGCGTCTTGCCGGGAATCTCTTGAGACAATATTGTTCTGGAACTCACCAATTCCTTCGAGCCAGTGAAGCAACTGGCTATCTACGCGCCCCTGCGCTCAATGCAGGATGGAGAACTCATCTTTCCAAACCATCAGGCGAGACTATAATAGGGGGCATCAAAGGTGATCAGTGGGGAGAACAGCGGGAGTGGGCGAGTTAGCTCTGAACTCCACGGGTGGTTGATTCCCTTTCTCCATTTGCAGAAGAATATTCCTATGGGCCAAGCAAACGAAGCTAGGTGGGCCAGTCCAGTCTGTCATCTCTGCACTACGCGTCACCTTGGTGGAGACCTCAGCTGTCCAGTTCAGATCGACGCCCCTGTGGGAGCCAGGTGAGCGTAACACAAGATGATCCTTTACTCTGCAATTTGATTGGGCATTTTAAATTTCTATATTCTAAATTCTTTTTCCCTCCATATGTTGGTACTGCTTTTGGAGTCAGTCATAGATATGGAATACGTCTGAGGACCCAATCCCCTCGAAAGGACGTTACCAGGTAAGAGTTCTTACCTGGTAACGTTCTTTCGATGGGATGGTCCGACGACTTATTCCATATCGCTCCCTCCCTACCTGCCCCGCTACAGAATTGCTTATGCGATTGCAGCTTACATTTCCGCAAGGCTTTCTGTGGTCATACTGGCAGTAGATTGGTGCCACACGTACTGGGGGGAAAAACTACAACCTAGGCTACGGGCGTCGTGGGTACTACTTATAACATTTGGTGACATCGGCTCGACGGAGGCCCTCGAGGACAGCATATCGACGTCATCGACGCAGGACGCAGACGCCGAAAGATTTTCCGAAGCAGCACTGCTGTGGTGATTACTGTCATAGATATGGAATACGTCGTCGGACCATCCCATCAAAAGAACGTTACTAGGTAAGAGAGTAACTTGTTTGTTGTATTCTAGAATGCAAGAAATATCAGCATTTACTTTACTTGCATCAAAGTTGATTAGAAATAGTCTGTCAAGTGTACGTAAGTGTAATAGTGCTACATAGCTCATGCCTTCTTTAAAGACTGGGCTACCAATATCTATCAATGCTTTATCTAGGGTAAGACCTTATGATTTGTGAATGGTGACAGCGTATGCAAGAGTTGGAGAAAATTGTTCTCTGCGTACATACATGTCTTTGAAAAGAAGGAAGCAGGATTTTGTGCGTCCTATCCTTTTAAAATCTGATAGAGAATATTGACAAATTCAATGTTGTTGTCACGTGGGTATGTTTGAAAGCCAACAACTGTACCAAGTGCTCCATTAACTAGTCCTTGGTCCACGTCAAGGTTACGTTTTAAGCATTACTCTACAGTTTAAAGTTAATTTTAATATTTTCTCCAAACCAGCTGTGTTAAAAATAGTTTTCCAAGGTGTTTAGCCTTGTTGTGGCTTGTTGACACATGGGTAGTGTCATACCATGTACGTTCAGTTTGTCTGTGGAGCAAATTTGAACTATTAGTTGCATTTCTTTTTTTAACATAGTTTCATTAAATGTTTAACAACTTGCAAGAGTTGGCATCAAGGACACACAATTGACATTTTTGAGTGCTAATTGTTCCATGACATCAGTAGCACATGAGGTATGGTCATAGAGTGCATGGATGTGCCTGGTTTTTAATATAGATTGTGCTTCTTGAGAGAATACTTTTTAAAATGTTGGCGTATCTGAGGTCTGCAGACTGACACCTGTTTTCAGTTAATTCTCTGTATTGGAAATGTTGCCAAAGGTTGCCATTTCCTATGCTGCCAAGAGTTTTATGGCACAGTTTGTGCCCTAAGGTTTTAAAAATAGGTTCACCTTTCACTGGTATTTGTTTTTTGGCGATCTTCTTCAATCATGTGTTTTCCTCCAAAGAGCTCTTCGTATTCTGTTTTGAGGACCTCTTGTAATCTGAGGTGAATCATGCTCACCTCATCTATTAGTATTTTCATGTGTTTTAATACTCTGCGTAGTTCCATTGCAGCTTCTGTAGAAAGATTGTAATAGTAATTTGTTTTGGTGTTCTACTGGAAGGCGTAGTAATCGGTGTAAAGTGACACTGCCTAGTTTGTAGGCAGCTAAACCTGTGGGGGCAGTTACAACAGCTGACAGTTTGTCAATTGTTGGAGGAACTTGCTGATGATTTTAATTAAGAATGTTTTGCCTGATCCATCTTGACCACTCGCATATAGCAGTATAGGTTTGTAGTCTTGGCAGGTACAGTTTTTACTTTCATGTTGCACACCATGTTCAATTTGTTTTGTTACTTCTTGGAAAATGCTACACTGTTCATTGTTTAGTTGTGATTGCAGTACAGCAAAGTCTTCTGTAGATTGCTCATAGACAGCTATTTCTGTCATGGCTAATTCTGCCTCATTTGCTATTAGTGGCTGTCCAAGTGGTCCTTGGCTTCCTGTTACAGAAGGTTGACTACTGTCAGGAGTGTCTAGATCTAGTTGGGCCTGGAGATCTTTGTGTTGCTGTTCATTGTGCAACTGTAACGCTCACCTGATTCCCACAGAGGCGCAGGTCTGGCTTCGAGTGCTGGTGCTTCTTCAATGGTGAAGCGCAGGACTCTGAAGATGGACAGGAAGGGCCCCTCTACTCTGGCTTCTCTGGCTCGCAGGAATATTCCCCTGTGCGTGAAAAGGGAGTATTACCTACTGACTGAGTTATGCTCAAGCCTCCCACTCTCTTCCAACCCTCCACGATACCCTTCCACGATTCCCTGTGAAGTCTCACCTTAGGGTCAGGAAGGATGAGCTCTCCATCCTGCTTCTGATGCAGGGGCGCGTTGAAACCCAGTTACTTCACTGGATTGAGGATTGATGGAAGTTCAGGTAAGCTTGACTATTCAGGTAAGGCACTGTAAAAGTTCTGCTGCAAGTTCAAAAGTCCAAGCTTGATAATAATGTTCATTGTCTTGTTGCAGCAAGCGTTAATGCTTATGTCTTTTTCCCCTTAGGGGCCGGGGTTCGGAATGCCGGAGATATGGCGCCGACCCGAAGTGAAACGTGCAGTTCCAGTAAATGACAGGTAAGTTCTGGATGAGCGCTCGGGTAATGTCTTTGCATTCGCTCATTCAATGTCTTTGTCTTTTTTCCCCATAGGGGCCGGGGTCCGGAAAATGCCTGGAAGTGGCAAGACCCGAAATGAAATGGGAATGACCCAACAGGTAAGTCTTAGAAGGAAACTGAGCTTTTCCTATTCCTTTCCTTCTCTCACCTTGTTCTTGTCTTTTTCTCTCTAGGCTCTGGGAAGTGGCTGTGGATCCGGATGATCGCTGCTGAAGATGGAGGCGTCCAGGATAGGTGAGTGAAATGCAGCGCTGCAGCGATCGTAGCGAAATGCTTTTAAAAATGATGTCTTCCTTTTCAGGATCGTCGGTGTGATGTCTCTGTGGTGCTGATTTAGCAGGTAAGATCTTTTGTCTCCCTTTGCAGGTGACCCAGGATACTGACAGGCGTGGCTGAGGTCCAGATGCAGGAGCTGACACGGTGAGCGTCCAGCTGCGAGGAGCAGAACAACGCGAAGCGTGAGTTGCTGATCGGGTGTGGTTTAAATAGCTTTGGAAGAAGTTCCAAGTGTGTATCCTTCCACCGATCAGGTATGTATCCTTCCCCGACCACACCCGGGTGGAAAGTAGTCCCACAGGTAAAGTAGTTCCATTCAGGCCTCAAGAGGGCCTGGATGTAGCAGCATGGTCTGCATCAGGTAAGTGCACATTAAAACACTTGAACACTTGTCTAGCTTTATGAGCCTGGCGCCTAAGGTGCCAGGACAGGGGTCCAACATGAGCCTGGCGCCAAAGGCGCCAGGACTAAGTCCAAAGGGCCCCAGCTTGGGCCCGCTGGCACTCCCCTGGGGAAAATGATGCCTGCCTCTGGGGTTGCTGGGTCGGACCTGGCTCCTTGGAGGTAGGCATCATGACAGCAACATTGTTTTGTACTGTGTAAAGTTTACGTCTGTTATAGTGCTTTCATTTGCTTTGAAAGCGTCTTTATAGGAGTCATAGGTATCTAGTATATCTTCTTCTTTTCTCCATGGTTCAAAAAGTTGTAGCAGGGACATGTAATACATTTCTTTATGTTGATGAGTTCTTAATGACAATTTGATATGATTAATTAAGCTTCGTTTGGTAAGTTTCACTAAGCTGCCTTCACAATGTGCCACTCTGTATCTGTAAAAATAATATTAAACCAGTTGAAAAGAAAGGTTTATTTTCATCTGGTTTAATATTATTTTTGAATGTGAAGTTTTGGGCTGCGTGGTATAGACACATAGTTTCCAAAGTGGTACTGCTTTTTGGGTAGCATGTGTCTAGTACATTGTTTTTCAAAATGTCTTGGCTGTTGGGATCATTTTTGGCTATTGTTTCTATGTCCTCATATGATTTGAGAACTCTTTATCTAGATTTAGCAGGACCAAGACTTAGCCATACTATATTTTCAGATTTTCTATACAAGGCAGTACCAGTTAAACGGTCTGCAGCCACATTCTGTATGAGAGAGCATTTTTTATGCCTAAGATATACCATTTCTGTGATAGTGTTTTGTCATATGATATGTCATCCCAGAAGTCCAGAAGCTCTGTTTTCTCTGCATTGGTTAAGTAGGTGTGACATATCGTGCAA
The DNA here is from genome assembly GCF_040938575.1 of Ambystoma mexicanum. Taxonomy (NCBI): domain Eukaryota; kingdom Metazoa; phylum Chordata; class Amphibia; order Caudata; family Ambystomatidae; genus Ambystoma; species Ambystoma mexicanum. Next base: position 1,292,021,117 of record NC_090921.1, read on the forward strand.
CTACAGTGGAATTGTCTGCAATGTACTGCACATCTATGTTTGCATTACATAGGAGGACAATGATTGCATTGTAATCATTGATGTATTTTGATTCTTCTGTTCTTTTTATGTAATATGTGTTCTTAGGTGATTTACCTTTGACACTATGTCTAACTGAAGATATGAAGTTGTTTACTTGACCTGTTGTTGAAACTGATCTAGGGAAAGCAAAGCGGCATTTGGTGTAGCATTTCCCTTTGTTTTTATATTTGTGACGACAATATTTCCCACATTTGTGTCTTTGAAATTGTAAAATGTGTGCATGAAGGTCACTATGTGTTGTATGTGAAGGGATTTCACAAGTGACATATTTTTGGATCAACTGCAAAACAGTGGCATCACTGTCCTGACCAAATTTAGGCGCATCTTTAATTCACAAAAGCATGTGGATGTGTGGTGCTTCTCTGGCTTGGTATTCTTTTCTCCTAAAGCAGTGTTGCACTTCTCCAGTGGGAGGCACTGTTTTATTACAAATGAAGTGTAGCATAGCAATGAAGCGATGATGGAAATATCTTGATACGTTTCACGGATCTAGAGAGTAGAGTTCTGGTGTTTTTATATCTATTTTGTTTTTGTTTGCTATGTGTAGGAAATCGTGTAAATCTTCCCATGCATATTCTGCACAACTTAATGTCGCAAACCAAGTGAGTGGGCCGAGGTTGTTATCATAAAGTTTACATCTACGTGACGTTGGAACCAGTATTCTTTTGTACCACGCATGTTTGCTAAAAGATTTGTAATGCTTGTCTGTAAAACCTCATCTTTTTCTTGCACTTTTTGTAGTAATAGCATAGCTGACATATTTTGAAAATGGGTAACTGATTTCAATGTGTGTGCAACTCCGTAGCATAGAGTTGCTAGTTCACTGTCAAAGGGAAGGTGGAATATGTATTCCATGTTTTGTCTGAATCTGGGGTCTTCAGAATACATTCGTAAAGAGCAGTATTCTGATGCTGTTATTTGTGTGGGTCTATAATCGTACCTTCCTCCTTTTCCTGTAGGAAAGAGTAGATGAAAGGCGCATGCTTCTATACTTTTTTCCCATATGCTGATTGGAGCTCCTTTTGGCTTTTCGCATTTGGTACGTTTCCAGCGCATCATCTGTGGTGTCTTTAGAGTGTAATGGATGAATTGTATAATGGTCTGAATATTGGATTCTGTAGCAGGATCTAGAAGTTGAAATTGACCAGTTTCTGATGACTTTTGAATTATTTCAGTGGTTTCCTTCAGATTTTCTTCAATATTAATTTCTTTGTAGTTTTCAATGCTGTCTGTTAGATATTGTAGGGCTTGTCTAACTTTATGTAAGTCCACGAGTTGTTGCTAAATCTTTTTGTCTTTTGTAGGTAGACCATTTACTTAGATAATTAAAGATTGATCTATTGGACCTTGCACTCCCAGAGTGTGTACATTTTCTTTGAGATCTAATGGCAAATACCTTTCACTAATTCAGTGGGAGGTCATTTTGCTGTTTTTGGTTGAAGGCGTATTATTGCTTGAAATTGGTGAACTGTTTGAATTATGTTGCTCTTATATAAGTTGAGTTGTTGCACAGGTTTTGGTAGTGGGAATAATTCCAGGTTATTTGTTATAGCACGTGAAGGTGTTTGGTTGTTGTCAAGTTTTGCAGAGCAGCAACTGAAAAGTATTAAAGTGTCACTAATTTGGTATCTATTTTTTGCTATTCGATAGAGAGCTAATTGGAACCATTTGAAATCTTCATTGTCTTCTATTTTGTATGTTATGTCTACAGTTTTTGTGCTATTTCTATAAAAAGTCCTGGGGGGGACACACACACACACGCACGCACGCACACGCACACGCACACACACACACGCTTTGGTACTTCAGCAGATGTACTTTTAAACTTTAGTATTTCTTTTTGTATGTGTGTAATAGAAGGTTGCAATCTGTACAGTTGTTGCTAGTCTGCTGTAAAGCTATTGCATTTTGTAAGTGGCTTTCACTTCCAAAATATTTTCTCTGGATATGCTCTATTTCTTTGAGTAGTTTTATGGCTGTACCATGTAGTAGATTGTTATTTAAATTGGCTAGTGCTAAAGCAGGACTTTGGGCATAGTACAGTTTATGGGCCAGATTTCTTTTAGTTGAATGATGTGTTGATATCATTTTGATATGATGGAAGGTGCTTTGCAAATAGGTCCAGAAATGCAGGCTAATGAATGTCCTTGCAGTCCATATATTGTAGTAGTTTCATTTTGAATTTGTCTTTGCCTTTCACATACTGATTGAGTAACTGGCGTAAAGATTTGAAAGATTTTTTGGCAATGTTAAACATTGATGTGCACGGCCATTTATAGACTGGACGTATTGGTTCAGTGGAATGGACAGTTGATATTGTGGGGATATTTTTGTGAGCAGCATTTCTTGTTCCATAATGGTACCATTACGTTTTTCATACCCTCGTCCACTGCTATGTATGGCAATTGGGTTTATTTGCTTTTTGTTTGTATGCTTCTTCATTGAAATATGGTTCTGTGCTCGTGGTGTGACACCATTCACCTCCACAGATGTTTGTGAAGCTATCTTTGTTGATATTCTGTTTATTGAGAAGTCTTTTTTGTAGTTTAGTACTTAGTTTTGTTAGTGGTTTTATTCTGTTTAAAACTAAAATAAATAATTTCCTTTTGAGAAGGATTGCACTGTCTGAGAGCTTGTAGGATTCATTTTCTACAGTAGGTTTTAAGGGTTGTGCGTGATTTCTCTCCTGTTTTTATAAGGTTCTGAAGGACTCTGGCAGAACATTTTTTGTAAAATATTTTTTTTGGTATGCTTACTTGTGACTAAATCAAGATTTATAGGTGCAGTGTTAGCACTAGTGGTAGCTGCAGTCTTGTTAATCACTTTCTGTTTTGTTTTACATTTTGAAAGAGGAGGCAACGTTTCTGTACTGGAAGCTTGTTTTGATTCGTTTAATGACTGTATTAGCTGTTTTGTTTGTACTTTTTGTTCAAATTCTGCTATAGGTGGATGCTTATTTTGGAGAGTTTTATTTTGATTTTGTTTACTTTTGCGTTGCTTTCTATGGAGCTGATTTTTGGTAAGCATTCTTTGGGGTTTGTTGGAGAAAAAAAGAAAGTGTGGGTTGGGATCTTGTGCAGTTTATGTGTGCTTTGTGCACAAGTGTCTGAGTATGATGGTAAGGATGTATGTAGAGGTGTGTGATTGTGCAATGGGTTGCTACAGCAGGTTGGGAAGGCTATTCTTGTATTTGTGGGTTACTATACTGGCATTCAGATGACAATACAAAGTATGCAGCTGGTGAGGGGAAGCACTAATACTGAATCTAATGCTGCAGGGTTAATACAATTGTTTGTTCTACATTACTAGAATTCTACAGTGTTTGAGTAACAGAACATTATGGCAGTATTGCATTTACTTTTTTGGATGGAAAGAGTAGGTGTCTTCTGAGTTCTCGTTCGTACTTCAGACGCTGCTGCTTTTCAGGAGAGTGGTCTTCACTGCAATTATGAAAGAAAGGTTAGTAAATATGTGTGTTAATAGCAATGTTAATGTAGACATGGATTTCTTTGTTTTTGCAGTAGTAGTGCTTTCTGATTTTTGTGCATAGCATGTACAAGCACTTTCCTTTGCCCATGTGCATTCTGTATATTTTACTTGGAATCTGTTAGTTGAACGTGCTTTAGAAATGACTACAACAGTAATCGTACAGAGCACACTTGGCTTTCTTAAGGCGGTGTTATTGAATGTTAAGAGATAGAAGAAATATTCATTTTTTTGGATATTTTTACAGCATGTAATGTATCCATTTGTGAAGGTGTGGGGAAATAAAGCAGAAGGGTTTGATGGGTTCAGCAGCTAATTATGCAGAAGGTGATTACCAAACTACTGGGAGATCCTGTAGTACTTGGAGATGTGAGAGTGTGAACTAAAGTAAGGGTTGCAAGGAAGGATCTGGTACTTGCGTTGCAGATTGAAGGGAAGGGTGGAGATGTTGTATGTCTTGCTTTGCAACACTGTACATAGTTGTACATGATGTGATAGACATGACTGCACCTGTGCATAGTTGAATGCTGTTGTAAATTCTAGAACGGATTGGGCAACCAGCTGAAATGAGAGAACTGTCTAGATTGGAAGAACAGTTTTAGAGGCACTGGTGGTGTTTCAGCTGGAAGCCTTTAAAATGATATTGGCTATCTGTGTACAGGAATAAAGATGCATGTACTCATTTTGGCTGTGTCATTTTACAACACACTAGAAAGCCTTCTCCTATAATTATACTGTTATTTGTCCCATCTTTTAAAATTAAATGACGTTTTGTTAGATAGCTGTGTGTGTTGTGTCTGATTACTATTATAATAATTTCTAAAGCAAGTACTAATGGTTGAATGTATGTTAAATATGCAGAATGTATAGAAAGGAAATTGTATATACATCCTATGCACTATAATGCATTGCATGCTATTATGTTTGAAATGTGGATAAAAAGGTGCCAGTGGTTACACAAATGATGTAATGAATGAAGAAAATAATAGGTTGCACATTACAGTTAGTAATGTGGGTAAATAGAAATTTGGAAAGTAGATAGGTTTGCAAGTGACATTTGATCATAGCAGATGGGAGAAATGACAGTAAGAGCTGTACATGTACTGTGCAGAAAATATTCATACCTGTAGTTAGTGTTCATGCATGTGGATGTGCATGAATCTGCAAGTAGAAATGTTGGAGAGTTTTGTAGTAGGTGCTGTAGGTGCTTTGCAGTCACAGCCCAATTGTACTCGGTGATCAATCAAAGGAACATCTAATGATGCTGGAGTTAGATGTAGAGTTCTTGGCTGTGATTGGTGGATGGTTGTGTGACTGCTTAACAGTAGCCAATGAGGGAATGGTGCAGAGAGCGAAGTGGAAAGGGGAGAATGGCTGCACCAGTGTTGCGCGCTCCGTGGACACTACGTGCCACATCCAGCGTTTCTCAGCAAATCCTGCATGGAAAGGGGACTGCAGAGATTAGCCAATCAGGTGTTGAGGTTCTGCTTTGTATTGAGAGAGGCTGTGTGTATGAAGATGGCAAAGGTGGAGAAGTCAGGGTGTTGGTGCTGAGATATGTTTGTGAATGGTTTGGAGCAGTATGCAAAATATAGGAATGTGGGGAAACAATTTTGATGTTAAAGTAGTGGAGGTGGTGTGGAGCACTGTGCCTGGTTTCAATTTGCAGGCAATGCTAGAAGTTTGCCAAGATATGGCTAGGGTTAACAGTCCAAATGTGGTTGTCCTGCACTCTGGTGCTTTGCATTTGGGCTATGTCAGTGCCCCTACTTTGTTGGAAGATCTGGAAAACGTGGTTCAGGCAGTAATTAAATGCCAAGGTTATTTTTTCTAGTTTGGTACCCAGTGCAATATGGGACAATAGTTTTGTTTTTTGTCCTCAGCAAAATGTTGCTAGGTGTTTAATCAACCGAGGCATGTTTGCTTTTATGATTAGAGCTGGCATGTTCTTTTGCAACAATGACAACATTGATTCTGGTAATGTTGTTTACTTTAAAGCAGGTGGCATGTCTTTATCTTTTATGGGAAATGCGATGCTGTCTTGGAACATAAGGATTGCTTTGGTGAAGCTAATGTGAAGATATTTGGAGGAAAATAAGGAAAATAAACCAAAAAAATGTACAAAATGAAAGGTGTTTCTGAAGCATCTGCAAAACATTTCTTTTTTTAAAAGGCTATTTTCCCCTTTGAGGTTGGCTCTGAAATGGGGCATACTATTTAAATTTTTATTCCTCACTCTCAGATTTTTCAATTTGTCTGCGGACAGTGCGTATTACATACAGGGATTTTGAAGTTGAGAGGCATGCAAATGAGACTTAGCATAGCAAGGGATTGGTGAATAGGGTTTACTGGGTGTGATGTGTGAGCAGAGACTTTGTCAGAAAGTCTTTTTTCTGAGAGGAGAGCAGATTGCTATGGCTGTGTGTTTCAGAAAACAGATTTTCTGGATTTTGGAAGATTCGTGGATACATTGGTTGGAGGTGCATACAGATCGCTGTGGAGTGGCTGTACATCTTGGATTCCCCCCGTATTGCGCAGAGACAAATCTGGCTGCGTTCTTCTTCATGTGGTCCACAAATGGAGAAAGCAAGGCACAATGTTAAGAAGGCTGTCTGTGTGTTTTTGAGAGTTGTTGGTATGTCCTCTTTTCACAATGAAACATTGTTTCGTAGTACACACATTTTTCGCGGAGATGGAGTACATCTTACTTTTGCTGGCAATCAGATTTTCTGCAAAATATACACATTGCATTGCAACCCTTTTTGGAATTACAGCAATCAATTTTGCAGTAGGTGTTGACTATTTGAAGTTTCTGAATCACAAAAAAACACCACAAAAATGCTCTTTTCAGAGCTACCACTTCCTCCCGGATAAAAGTGCAATGGTTCTAATAGGGCAGCACCCCAAAAATGATAAAAGTCTGCGGACTGTTCGCAAACTTCTAAAGAAAACACACAGGGCCCTGCAGCATTTCATTGACACTTCTATTTTTGAACTGTGAAAGGCGGCTCTGAAAAGAGCCTTTTTTTTCTTTTTTTGGTTTTTGATGTTTTATATATTTTTTTTTTTTAAAAACGACACACAAGGAAAGGAAAGGAAAGGAAAGGAAGGGAAAGGAGGGTAAGGAAGGGACACCAACCACGGGGATAAGAAAGGGCAGGTGGAGAGAGGAAGATGTAGGGTAGGCCTTATTCAGGTAGGTAGCAGTCCTTCTCATGCTCCTTGACCGCAGTATCGAAAGCACTCCAAAGGTTCTCCCCCCTGTAGAGTAATGCGTCGTAGTACATACACAATACTGTGAACCTCGAAAGGTAAGGGTCAACAGCATCATGTATGGCTTGTGAGGCAGCTGGAGGGATGTGCTGCCCCACAGGAGTGTGCCTTGTAGTCGCAGGAGCGGAAACAGAGGATGCTGCAGGGGAACACAACCAACTACGTTTATCGCAAGGTACAACCTTACGAATAGCCCCGCCGTGGAACGACCTTAGGTGTCACTTCATTGATGTAGTACCATAGTTATAGAAACCAAGTTTCCCACGATGCAGCACCATCATACACTGAGTGCAGGTCACCTTGTTTGCACTTTCTTTTGGTACTCCATCAAGAGTGGTAAATAACCTCCACACCCAAGACTCACGACGAGTGTTATTATTAGGGACTTCCAGCACCTCATCCTCTTCATCCGCTTAATCACTCTCCTCTGCATCCTCACACCTGTTACCCTCTGCAGGCCCTTGGGGATGTGGTGGTGGTGGTGGAGGGGGTGGGGTGGTGCTGAAGCCATGGTTGCTATCTGGAGGACAGCAGGCACAAGTCAGCAGCAATGCAGGTCAGGAGCAATGCTCTCTCAGGTAGCCAGAAACACAATGAGGAGCGTTTCTAGGGTGTGGCCTTTTATAGGGGTGCTGGTGCATGCTTCATGGACACCCGCGCTGTCCGCGAACAATTCGAACACCAAAAAAGGGCTCAAAGTTCAAAAATGTATGTAGATCGCCAGGGAAATTGTCTGGGACAAGTGCTAGGGTAACCTTTTACTGGAAAATACCTTGGATTGCTCAAAAAAACATTTTTTATATGTTCGGGGACCCGGACAGTGTTCGCAAACAAGGCCCCACGCTCATCGTGGATGCGGTCACTTGATGACGTTGCGGACACGGTCACAAATGGGATGGCTGTCCGTAATACACCAAATGCGCAGGGTTGGTTGTACGCATGCATGCAGGTGTTCTACAGACAGTGTTCAGGTGCCTGAACAAAATAAAAGTGCGTCACAACTTTGCGGACAAGCAGACATGCTATATGTTCTACGGACATATTCATTCTGGATGCGGACAATGCGAACAGGGGGAATGTTCTTAGAACACCTTAATTTGCATAATTACGAACATGCAGACAGCTTTGGTATTCTGCGGACACCCCCATTTTGACTACGGACAGTGCAAACAGGTATAGTGTCCTTAGGAACCCCCATTTTGGTTAATTGCGGACATCCCAGGCACCCGCGCTGTCCACAGACACCCTAACTGCTTTTTTTTAAAAAATAAGACGGAGGAATAAACACACATAATATTTTATTATTGTATAAAAATATAAAATGTATGAAAGAGAGAGGGAAGCAGAAACTGATACAAATCCAGGGGAATTGGGGGTTTGTACATGATGGATGGTGGGGGAGGAAGGGATTGAAGTCTCATCATGTTTTTCTTGCTGGGTAGTTTTTGGGGATGGTTGGCTGGGACATGGAGAAGGGGTACAGGTACATGTGGCACAGTGATATTTATTTTTTCTTTTATATGGTCCTCTACAAAGTTTTTTAAAAGAATGAAATTTGACATTAATAGATCAATTGTTTGCTCCATACGCTGCAGATGATTTTCTAAGCAGTCTGTTTCTGTATTATGTTTGATGTCTGTATGGTCTGTTAATAAAAAAAAAAGATATGTTAAGTACACATAAAGTAGTGGTTGCTAATTGGTTTATTTAGAGAAGTGTAGTGTCTACCATTAGTATCACTGTTTTCACTCATTTCATCCTGAGGAACATTTTCTTCCAGCCATTCCAAGGTACTAGACATTTCTGTGTACAAAACGAAAGAAATTACTTTTAGTGCACCTAATACAGAAAGTTTATAAATACATAAAATAAATGTGGTGTACTTACTAGTTTGTTGCTAAGATTTGCTGTTAATGCTGTGTAGGTGTGCTGTTGCTTTTTGCTGTGCAGCTTCTGTGAGGTAATTCTGTTGGCGGCATATTTATTTTGTTTTGGTATATTCCATTATGTTGCATATGCTATTTAATTGGACGGTTGATGTCTTACATATACAGTTTCCACTTCTTATTTATTATTAAATGTAATGTGTTTTTTGAACATGTTCAGTGTTTTTATTGAATGATACAAAAATGTAAATTGCCCCCTCAGTTTTTGGATAGTGTTGATGTTGCCTGCGTCCGTCCGCGGACATCAAAATCACTCGCACGGGGTTCAGTATGTTCTATGTTACATGTATAAAAACTAAGGGAATCCTAGTAAACGCCTATCAAATTCATGCTATGTATATCTATATTCAGTGAAAACACTTTGTTAAAAGGGTGTTATGGTTAGGTTGAGCTACTAAAAACCTATGAAATTCAGTGAAAAAACTTTGTTAAAGGGATGTTATGGTTCCAAGTAAAACCGAAAAACCCCTGAAATTCGCCAGTTATTGTAAACTAAGCAACCATTACTTGCGCCACCACCGTGCACTGCTAAAACTAACACACAGGACATCAAAGATGACATCACAAATGTCATTGATGACATCACTGATGACATCACATGTGCATTTACTTTTCATGAAAAGTCTGTACAAGGGATTCTTATTGTAATGTTGATAAAGTGTCAGGGATCATTGAAATAAATATCATGAGGTACGTAGTGCATTAAGCAATGCATTGATACAAACCGCATTCTATTATGAAGTTTTTTCCAGTAGACTAAGGTAACCATGTCGAAACATAGGCATTGTGTGCATCAGATAGGATGGAGGTGCAATATTAATAATCTTGCCATTTTAAATACAAAAAATATAAATGCTTTCTTATTAGTTTTGCATACTGTAAACATTTAATAAGTACCCAATAAAGCCCACTTACAACCTAATTGCATTATTGCAAACAAATCACAAACAGACAACAACATATACAAATATGAGCATATACAGGAAAAGGGAAGTAAACAAAAAAAAAGCAATATTACCAGACAATCTTCATAACCTAACTGATAATCTTCATGCACAGAAATGATTGCTCTGCTTCAAAGCTACTACTTCCCTATGTATAACTGTCACATGATTTGACTGGACCCTAAGGAAAGTAGTGTGAGTACAAATATGAGCATATCCAGAGAAAGTACAGTAATAAAAAAACAGCTGAACAATAATAAAGTGTTGATATCCTTATTGATTATCTTTATACACAGAAAGCATTGCTATCTTTCAAGTCTGTGTGTTCCCCTATGTATATGTTTCATATGCTGTGAGTAGACCCCGAGTGAATTACTGTAAGAAGATATTTGAACTATAATTCTATAAATATATTACCTTTTGAATTTTTAGATCCTGACTGTTACTGGCCTAGATATGTCGGTAAAGGAAAAAAGAGGGAGCCAGACAAGTGATGTCATCAATGACATTAGTGATGTCATCTTTGATGTCCTGGGTGTTAGTCTTAGCATTGCACGGTGCTGGCGCGAGTTATGGTTGCTTAGCTTACCATAACTGGTGAATTTCTGGGGGTTTTTGGTTTTACTTGGAACCATAACGTCCCTTTTTAACAACGTTTTTTTTCCACTGAATTTCATAGGTTTTTAGTAGCGCAACTTAACCATAATGTCCCTTTTAACAAAGTTTTTTTTTTTACTGAAAAAATTAAATATTTAGGCAGCTTACACTTTAGAAAGTACAGCCCGATCTGGGTATGAGTCTCAGTCAGTTGGGGCACTGGCTGACCAGGGCCCATGGGCAGAAGAACAAAGTAAGACAGACACTGTCAGCGTAGTTAGATTTAGCAGGATTCTTCACAGTTGCAAGTAGGTAAAATGCTTAGTTAAAAGAAGGTTTGGAGAGGTCAGCCTGACTCCCTGGAAGATTTTAGCCCAAAGGGCCAATGTCATTAGGCCTGGGAGAACACTATTGGGTTGTCCACCCCAAAGTGTCTCTGGAAGTTCGAGGGGAGTCCGATTCAACAAAGCAAGCAAGGTGCTAAGCACCTAGGAGCGGGACAGTTCCTTTTCTGATGAAGAACAATGTCACCCGCAGGTCCCCAGGGTAAGGCGACGACAGCTCCTGTTCGAATTCTTGGCCTAGAGGCTGAAGAAGGAACTTTTGGCAGGAGTAGACGGTAAGCTTCTGCGGATGGGACGCCCAGCAGACTATCTTCGTGATACTGGCTCATTGGAACTTGACGCCGGCTACACTTCTGCACTGCAACAGTTCACACAGCAGACTTATCTCAATTTCTTATCTCTTCTATGGTTGAGAAGACTTCTATGAGCAGCAAAGAGTCGCTGTGTAGGCCCAGAAGATGCCCACGAAGTTCCAGCCGAAACCGTGCTTCGGGAAACGATTCCCAGCTTGGTCCAGGGAATTACCGCCCAGGACGGTCACAGCTCTTCGAGGGACTGCTCAAAATGCAGGTAGTCTCAAGACCCGTTAGGCCCACCAGTCCATGGGAGGAAGTTGTCGGTCCGGATCTTCACTGTCATCAGAAAGGACTGGAGATGCAACAGTCGCTTAGTCGGCTCTGGTGGTTGCTGGAAATGGCTGCAGGTTTCCTTCGGTTTCTTGCTTTAACTGATCAACTCTGCCTTCTGCTCCAGGACCCTCGCCTTTTATGCAGGAAAACCATCCAGATTCACCAATCAAGCCTTCATGCAAATATGTGGGCTGGCTCGTCCAACAATACACCCAGCCTCCCAGTTCGAACTGGAGCCAGGTAGACAGACTGTAGGACAAAGACCAGGGGAGTGTCGATCTCCTCCCCCCCACTTTCAGTCCTTTCAGGCATGCAGAGAGCCTTGAATGGCTTTCGCAAGGAAGCCCGCCAAAGACGGAAGCCCAAGCAGGACCTCCCCTGCCAAGTAGGCAGAAGAAGGCTCAGGAAAGGACAAGTCCTCTAGAGTTGGCGAAAAGAAAATAGCCACTATTTAGGTCAATGGCTGTCCCTTTACCGCAGCAGTGATAGCAGCCTGCATGCAAGAATTACAGAAATCAGTAGAAAACTGCCACCAGCCACATGAACTTGTCACTGTAACTAGAAAGTTACAGGAGAAGTGGAAAAGGGGATACAATGTGTCCCCTCTGCACTCCACAAAAGGTAGGGTGTGCTGATGCCACAAAATCGGGTAGGAAACTTGCAGATCTTCCAGCAACACAGCACAGAAACGGCTTTGTGCTGCAATAAAAAATTGCAGATCCCTAAAAAGTTAGAGGAAAGCATATCTCCCGAAAGATACAAACAAAAGAGTTGGAGAAAGGTTCCCACTCACTCAGGAGAACTGATGCAAATCCAAGAGTCCAGCAAAAAGTGCTGGAAGACTCACAATTGGGGAGAATTGCATCTAAAAAGGAAATTCTACCTAATAGGGTCGCTTCGGCTAAGTGTCAGTTGTAGCTACCAACCAAAATCATTGGTCGTCTGCCCCCTTAAGTTATGTTATTTGGCATTTATATAGAGCTCTATATATCATTGGTATGACCTCAAAGAGCTGGTAGGTTGAACGCCCTTGGGGACCGTAGTACAGGTCAGTTCAGAGAGTAGGGTGACATAGTGTGCTTGGGTGCACCCGTTATGTGTGCAGCTGATGTAATTGCCTGGTGGTAGCTTCATCCTACCATTGGGTGTGGTGGTATTAATATCAGTTGAATGTGTGCAGTCTGGCGGGTGGACACCAAGACTGGGTTCTGGCTATCTTAGGCCTGTAGGACGCTTATGTGTGCAGCTAGGCCTGTTTGTCATGGGACATAGCTGCGTTTTATTAGAATGATGAGGTGTTCATGGGGTAATGTTCGTATGTGAGCAGCTAGGCCGAATTGATTGAGGGATGTAGCTGCACTCTAATTGTGTGATCGTGTAGAGTAGAGAGTAAGCATTGTTATGTTATTTTCAATTTCTTAAGCGCAAACGGTCGCCCAAGGGCATCTTGGCACTGAGGGAATACAAACTGTATATATAGAGGAGAAAGCCAGTGTCTGCAGAACTAGAAGAGAAAGGTCTTTATAGCTTTCCTAAAAGCCAGGTGGCCAGCTAATATCTATATGGGAGGCGGCAGTTCGTTCCATGCAATGGCAGCAGCCACAGAGAAAGAGCGACCCCCTATCCTTGCACTTTTAAATGAAGTAGCCACGAGCAAATTGGCCGTGGCAGAGCGAAGCTGACGATTGGGGATATAGCGGACAAACTTGGTTATCAGAAACTCTGGTCCCACGTTGTGGATAGCACGATGCACAGAGCTTTAAATCTAATATGCTGACATACTGGCAGCCAGCGGAGGGAGCGCAACACAGGGGAGATATGTGCCCCATAAGGAGAGCCAGGGCTACTCTAGCTAGCAGATTTTGTAGCCGCTGTAGTCTCTGGATAAGGCCTCTCAGCTAGGCTAAGTATAGAGAATTACAATAATCCAGCCGTGATAGAATAAGGGCAGCCATAACCGGGGGATGAAGATGTTTAGAAATTAAAGGCAGCACTTATTTTTAGAACTTTCAGCTGCAGATGGCTAGTTTGACATACAGTAGCAACCTGACTCTCCATAGAGAGAGACACTGTCAGTGTGACACCTAAATTCTTTACCTTCCCTGTGGGAATGGGAAGGTTGCCCAAGAATGCTGGCCAAAAAGAAGACGCCCAAAGTGACGGATCAGGTGGGTACCCCAACACCAGAACCTCAGTCTTAACACTGTTCAGTTTGAGCCAATTGTGGTTCATCCATTTGCCCACGGCCATCAGGCACTCACGTAGGCATGACGCCATCTCAGCCTGATCTAGATCTAAATGAATCAGAATCTGAGTGTCGTCCGCATACAAATAGCACCTGACACGAAGGGACCGGATGAGACCCACTAATGCCCAAATGTAGATGTTAAAAAGAATCGGGGATAAGGAGGAACCCTGCGGCACTCTACAGCTAAGAAGCATGGAGTGGATAGAAAGGGGGGCATGGAGAGAGTCCAAGATCGATCTGCCAGGAACGAGGTGAACCATGCCAGTCCTTGACCAGATATACCCATCTTGGCAAAGCGGGACAGCAGGATGGGGTGGTGGACAGTGTCGACGGCCGCTGACAGATCTAGTAGAATCAGGGCCCCGTGTCCACTAGCCTGGCCATGTCGTCCTGGACAGAGATCAGAACACTCTCTGTGCCTCTGCCCAGTCTAAAACCGGCCTGAGCAGGGTCAAGAAGAAGAGAAGATTCAAGGTAAGAAGAGAGTAAGGTAGAAACCAAAGATTCCAATAGTTTCGCAAGAAAAGTAAGGTGTGAAATAGGACGAAAATTGGCGATGACCGTAGGGTCCAAAGTGGGCGTTTTTTATTTATTTATTTTTATTTATTTATTTATTTTTCACTTCATTTAATTGTTTAAAAAAGAAACAATTTTAACAAGGTTGTTCCTGAATGTCCTAAAATAAAATAAAAAGTACGGATCTTGCCAGACTCTGCTGTTTGGCAAGGGGATGTTGAATGGAGTGGAGATGCAGTTTTATTTCTTTGCAGCGTCGTCTCCTCTAGTTGTATTGTTTGCTTTGTCCTGGTCCTGACGATTCAAAAGGCCAAGACTTTCGAAAAACCCCACAACTGCGATTGTCCATTTAGTATTTTCTCCACTCATCAAATTGTTCCATTTCCCCTCATCGTCCACAAAGTCAAATTTGCCAAATAAATGCCCCAAATGACGAGCGAGTTTCGTCTACACCTCTACATGTTAGGAGTAGGTGCATCAAGGTTTCAATTGAATCTGGTTGGGAGCAGAATCGGCAGAGGCTGGTGTTGGCTTGTTTTCGCCTCTCTAGTATCTCGTTTGTGTATGCGATGTTAAGGCGGATCCGCATAAAATTTTCACAGAGCTTCTGGGAGGGGCACTTCAATAGGTAAGATCTCCTTTCGTTAATTTTTACTGGGTTGTTTGGGCTGTTTTTCATTGATTTTACTAGCTGGACTTTGTCTATGTTTTGTATCCAGTCTCTCTCCATCACTCTTTCTTTTTTTTTTACTTTTCCCGGAGTGTGAATGAGGTCCTCTCGAGAGCAGCCTGCCCAGTCAAGACGGGAGATGGTTTTCTCTTCCCATTGTTGGAGCATCTTGCACGTCCCTGCTCTCATTGGTTGTTCAACTGCTTTAAGTATCACCGAGGAGTTAGGATAGAGCATTTTGCGGTATAGCATCAATTCATTCCGTGCGATGATGGAATGTAATGACTGTAGAGTAAGTTAATTCCTGATTACTCCCACAGGCGTTGATTGTGGTAAGTTGAGTACTTTGCGCCAATAACGACCTTCTACTTTCTGCCAAAAATTTGATGTAATGTAAGGCATAGCTTCCACCCTGTATGTTAAGGTGGGGATGACTTTCATCCTATAGAATGTCAATACTGGGGCAAATGAGAAACGGCCGTACTTTCTGGAGAGCATTTTTGTCTGTGTTATTAGCAGACATAGTTTTCAGAATGGTCTTGCACATCAGATTTTCTTTGATGCTTTTATTGAGTATTATGCCAAGGTATTTAAAGTCCTCGACCGTTTCCAGTATTTCTTCCCGGACCTTCCATGTGAATTTCACCTTTTTGCTCACGACTTTTCCCAGAATCATGATTTTAGTTTTTTCTTGATTCATTTGAAGCTGGTTTGCCTGCAGATAAGAGTCCAAGTTCTTCAATTGTCTTTGGAGGCCTATAGACGTTTGGTCCAACAGAATGATGTCATCTGCGTACAGCAGTCTCGATATTTGCTCTTCACCTATTCTTGGGGGGGAGGATCGTGCCATTGCCTCTTGATCTTTGTAATCCGAGGTGTATGCGTTGTAAAGGGCTGGTGCTAGTGGGCAGCCGTGCTTTACTCCTTGTTCGATTTTTATCCAGGATGACAGCTGGCCTTGTTGGTTTAGGCGTACGCACATCGACGTGTCGGAGTACAGTTCCTTGATGGGGTTTAAAATTTCAGATGGACAATTGCTATTTTCGAGTTTTTCCGAGAGCAAGGTTCTGTCGACGCAGTCGAATGCCTTTGTTAGGTCGATAAAGGCCATGCAAATTTTGGGGTGTCCTTCCATTACTTTGGCTTTCAAGATACTTAGGGCTAAGATGTTGTCAGTCGTTCCTGAATTTTTCACAAAGCCTGTTTGTAGCGGGTCCGTCATGTTGCCGAGGGCTACCCAACTTTTGAAGCTTTCCAGGATAAATGCCCCAAAAAGTTTGCCTATCGAGTCTAGTAATAATATAGGTCGGTAGTTGCTCGGGTTGTCTCTTGCACCTTTCTTGAAGATGGGCACCACGATCGCCTTTTTCCAAGATGGAGGAATGGTTGAGGCTGTTCTTGAAAACTTCTCCCATGAACTTGGACCAGCTTTCAGCCTTTTGTTTAAGATCGAAGTTGGTGATACCATCTGGTCCTGCCGCACGTGAGCCATATAGTTTTTTGATTTTATTGAAAATTGACTCTTGGTCTGTTGGAACTTTCCATTTTACTTTGTCATCAGTAGCTGGGCGTGTTGGGAGTTTCAGGGGCGCTTTGTAAAGTTGTTCAAAATGTTTCACCCAGCTCAATTCACCCACTGCGTTGGTTAACGGCTGGTTTTCTCCCTTTGTACTTCCGTTAATCAGAGACCAAAAGTCCCTTGTTTTTTTGCTGCAGATTGTGCGCAGCATCAGTTCTGCGTCCTCTTGGTTTCTCTGATGTCTATTAGCTCTAATCCACTGTTGGTAGTTTTTAGTAGCTTTATCTGATTCTTTTGTGTCGAGTTCTGAGCCTGATTTATTTGCTCTTCGTTTTAATTTTCTGACCAACTTCCTCTTTTCCACCAGTTGTTGGTTCAAAGCGTGGGTTATCGTTGCTGGCTGTTTGAAGTCTTTTTTTACCGGCTTTCTATGGACTGTGAGGGCTGGATAGTAATCCGTTATGTTTTCCACTGAGTGGTTGCTGTAGTTGGAGTGCTCGGAATAGTGTTTCGTCAGTGCGTTGTCTGATAAACGAATATAAATACCCTGCGTGTCCGCTTCCAGAGGCAACGTCGTTCTTCGTTCTTCTTTTGGGCTTGTCTGCCACAGGTGAAGTAGCAAGTTATGGTCGCTGTTTTCAGTTCTTCTTACCTCAAAGGCTGCAAAGTATTTTAGAAGACTTCTGGACACGTGGATATAGTCAATAACCGCCTTTTTACCCTCTCTCTCCCATGTTGGAGTAAAGGTTTCTTCGGTGCTATTTATCAGGTGCAGGTTGTGCAGGTCTCTAGATTTCATGAGACTGGACCACAGAGCAGCTCTTCCATATGGATTTTTCTTGTTGCTAAGTAAGTCGATGTTCAGATCTCCGGCAATCATTATATGTTTCACCTCGTCTTCTATTAAAGCTGAGTCAATTGTCCATTCCACTTCCATCATAAGTTGTTCGTTCGGGATTCTCAGAGGGTTCCAGTAGATATTAAGGACCAGGATCTTCTCCAGCATCTGTGTTTTGTTTGGGCTTTTGATCGAGGTTGCCCACGAAATTATAGATGCTAAGATGAATTCCGATTTCTTCAAGACCTTGGCCAAAGACAGGAAACTTCCTGACTTGACCGCTGTTATTAGGCCCGATCGTGGTCTTCCTTTTTGGCCTTTTTGTGCCGGGGAGTGTGCTAGCTCAAAGCCATCTATGCAGGGTTTGTTAATAAGCCATGTCTCCTGGAGGCACAGTATGTCAAACTCAGACAGTTGCACGTCTGATCTCACAGTCAAATGGGCAAAGCCCCTCGTGTTCCAAGATGCTAAAGATAGTGTAGATATATCGTTTCATCCTTGGTAAGGCCGAGATGGGTCACAGATGGCCTTATATGGTGGCTACTTTGTTCTTAGCCGGTTTACTTGCTTTGTAAACCAATCTCTGTTTTCGTCAGAGTTAAGGGGAGCTTTCTCTCCAAAGCTCCGCTCTTGTTTGGTATCGGTACGTGGAGAAATTATTTTCCTTTGGGGGGCATTCTTTGTGAATGCATTGTCGTTGTTCCTCTTTCCCCTGATGTCTTTCTGGTGGATTAGGTGAATTGTCGTTTATCTGTTTTCGCAGTTGTGTTAGATCGTAACTCCTCTGCAAGTCTCTCGTTGTTTTTTCCCCTCTTAGCTAATTACTCTCTCTGGGGCGGCCTGTTGTAGTCTAATGTAGGAGAATCTTCTACTAGACGAGTTATGGTTTCGTGTAGATCTTGTAGGTCTTCCATTAATCAGTTCTCTAGGATTTTTTATCGCTTTCTCCTCCATCGTTTTGTCTACTTGGTTCAGAGCCGCGTTCATTGCTAGAGTAAGCTCTAACCCCAAATGTTTTAGTTCGTCCGTGGCACTCCAAAGTAATTTTTGAGCCTCGTTTGAATTGACATGTAGGTAGGAGCTATCCTTCCTTCCATTGGGGTTAGGTTCCAAGATATCGATAATGCTTAGCGAAACCGCTTTCAGGGACTTATTTGCTCAAAGATGCTTGATAGCGCTTTGTAGTTTAGCGTCCAATTATCTCGTTCTTCGTGGTATCTTTGGAGCTTGAATGTTCTCATCGGGATAGGTTGCACACTAAGAGTGGGCTTACTTTCCTGAACATTTTCTTGCCAATTAGGTAAATCTATGATCTCTCTAGCGCCGTGAGCCCTTGACCTATAGTGTCTTTTTGGTTGGAGTTGGGGGCGGCGCAAACTCGTCTCCCCCGAAGGATGTTGTTTGGGGGCTGCGATTATTTTTCTGAACGTTCCTTTCAAACCCCATCTTTTCTGTTATTACCTTGATTATTGGGTTGGAGTGTAGTACTGTCCTGGCCTATCACTGAATGTCTTCGCTTCCGCTCATGAGGGTACGAAGACTCCAGGGTTCTTTCAGCAGTTTTTTCAATTATTTTTTTGGTACGTGATCTGGATTCTTGTGGTGTTGGGCTAGATTCTTCGAAGAGCACTCTCTTGTTTGTCGTTTGCATCTGTTCAGGATTTATGACATCTCTTTTGGTCTTTTTTTGTTGTGGGGCTACTGGGATTTCCGAATCAGAATCCTCGACAGTGTATAGACTTAGATTCATCAGGTCTATAGAGTCGTATGATTGTTCATTGTCTTGCTGATTCTCTTCTGCTAACTCGCTCTGGGCTGGTAATAGGATGGGTTCTACCTGAATAGATCTAAAGGAGTTTGAGGCCGTTAGTTTTTTAGCAACTGTTGCTTTGACTGCACGGGGTCCTTTCACAAGCCCTGAGTTGCCCTTCAGTTCCCTTGATAAGCAACTTTGCCTTGGTACCAGTTTTTTCGTAGGCTCCGTTTGGGACGGTGCTTTCTGCGAAAAGATATCAAATGTTGGAAAAATGTGGTCAAACGTAAAGATTGCCGAAGCAGGTTTCGTCTTTGAACTCTCGTTTTCATTCAATTTTGACTCTGATTTTCTTCGTTTTTGCCACTGATCTGTGTTGTTTTCGCCCTCCTGTGGTGATAGAGAAGCAGGGGTAATAATGGAATGCGGGTCAACTTTTTGAGATCTTGCCGGTGCTGTAGGAATGCGGGCTAGATTATCATTTGCTTCGTTTGATGTACTAGGGGGGGGTGACTCCCGCAACCATCTCAGTTTGAGTTTGGTAGGATCTTGTTGCATGAGCCTCTTCTCTCCCAGGGATGTCTTTGCTATTATTCCCCTGGCTTAACCTTTCTTGCGCGCCCACGTTTAGAGTGCTTCTCCTTAGTAGTCACAAAGCCTTCCAAGAAAAGTATTTTTGAGTACATCATGGTGATCACTGTATTTTGATATTTTAATCCATCGTTCAGAGATTCATATAACTTTCCAAAAAGTGACAGTGCTATTGTGACTGTTGATAGAATGGTCATCGCGTCCAACTTCTTTTGAGGAGAGTCTTGCATTTGTTTGCTGGCGGCCTCGCTCGTCCGTCTATTAGGTATTGGTGACCTTGCCCTTAGATCTTTGGTGTTTCTTGTTTTGTCAACGTATTTCTTCTTCTCTATAGTAGAGTGCAAAGGGCTGGCAATTGGTTGGTTCTCCAGAGGTTGCTCGGTAGGAGTTATGCTACTACTTTTCCCTTTGTCTCTCTTCGGAGTCTCTTTACCTTTGTCGAGTTCCCCCAGATCTTTTATGTTATTGGGTTGAAATACCCGTTCCTCTTGTGTTTTTTCTTTTCCCTTGGCAGGATCAATTTGGTCGAGTGCAGGTGTTCTATGTGCTAGTAGCACTTCCTCAGGTTGATGGATCCTCGCTTTCTCCGTGTTTGGAAGGGGCGCTGGGGATTTTGTTAAAGGGTCCGGGTGTACGCTTGGCTCAACTGCGCTGGACTGGGTAGACTTAGCTTTACCTTCCCCCGTAGTGAGTGCTTCTAATCGGCCCTTGTCTGGGGCAATTTCTGCTATCTTTTTGTTGCGTGCCGCCTCAAGATTTTTTCGTTGGATAGTAGATTCCTTTCTGGCCACCGGAATTGGGGGAATAATTATCTCAGAGAGGTGTAAGGCTGTATCTTCTACAATCGCCAGCAATTCCGCGTGCAAGATGTCATGGTGTATAGAGCCATCTTGGCGTCCTTTCCTGCCAAAGTACTCCTTTAGGGTATTCATGGACTTGGCGGGATTGGAGATGCTTAATTTATTTTGGTTTTTACATTTTCTTTTGTATGGGGCTTTGGAGCGAGATGCTTTCCTGGCCGATGTTTTGGATGTGGTGGCCACTATTTTACTTGTGGGGTAGTACTTGGGTGGTCTTTGATCCTCCTTTCCCAACAGATTTGTTATGGGAAAAACTGGCTGGGGAACTGTTCCCCTCTCACTTGCTGGTGAGGCCGGAATGTCAATCCAGTGGGAGGGCCCTACCACCTCCTCGCCCTGCCTCTGCCTCACTTCTTGCTCGAGGTACGTGGGCGTTCCGTGTCTGGGGGGGGCTCCTTTCCCATCCCAGGGGACTCCGGCTGCGGGGGAGGGAGATGTGCACCCTCCCGTGGACAGTCCTCATCTTGACTCGTAGGCACCCCCTCTGCAGTCACGGGCCAGAGTGTCTGCGGTGTCCCTGGCGGGGGGAAACTAGATCCTCCACCAGCGGGTGCCTATGTACGGCAGCCTGGACAGTTGAGGATGGGCACCCAACTCTCGAATGCGCGGGCTGCGCTGACTGTCCCATTGCCGCAGCCTCCCCCTCGCCAACTCCGTCATCTCCGGTAGGTAATATAAACTGCCCACTATCGTTGGTGTTGCAATTTGGGGTAATCGGGACGGGGACTTGTGTTGTTTCTCCGCCTGTTCATGGGGGTCTACCGCCGTATTGCATATGATATTTTTACTCCCTCCCCCTAAAGTTAGATCTTTGGTAGTGGGGGGGTGGGCTTTTAATAGAATTACTTTTTCCTCCCTTCCCTTTTTAGGTATCTGGTGAGGTCGCGGGCGGGATTGGAGTTGGCTCTGTAGCAAGTTCTTCAGGTTAGGGACGGGGTTCAATTTTGTAGCATTTATTGGTTGAATTGTTACGTGTCCCCTCTCTGGAGTGTTTCCTCCTGCACACCCCGTGAGACGGCCACGTTTGCTTCTTGTGTGTATGCCCTCACCTTCTCCCTCCAGGTAGTGTCGTTTTGCCGTTGCTGCCATAGGTCCCTCGTCGAGCCAGGGATGGTGCTCCACTCTCCATGTACCAAAGCCGCCAAACAGCGTTGCCCCAGCCCCTCTGTCCTCAGAGCTTACGCCACAAGGGCGTTGGGGGAGTGCATTTGTACACACCCAGGTCAGAGGTCAGTGGTGCGAAGCCAGTTAAAGCGGCAGGCGTCATTTTCACCTGCCTGCTTTTCTTCCACCACGGCTTTGAGGAAAAAAGGAAAATAAATAAATAAATAAATAAATAAATAATGTTGTCTTTAAAGACGATTGACTCAGGAAACTTGAATGGAACAGAGAGATGCCGCCACAGCCAAACCGCGTTGCCGCAGCCCTTCTGTCCTCAGGGCTTACCTATCCTTTCAAAAAAAGTGGGCTTCTTTAAAAGATGGATCACTTTAGCGGATTTCAGTTCTGGGGGAATGATCCCAGACTGGCAGGAGTTGTTTATCGCAGCAGTAATTTTCCTTAAAAGATCAGGGGAAATGATTTTCATGATCGCTATCGTGATAGCATCAGAAAGGGAGGAAGATTTGATCTTGCAAATGGTAGCAGGGACTGCTTATTCTGAAAATAATGGAAAGACAGACCATTTAGGCAGTTCAGATGGAGATTATCTCAGATTTGAGTTCAGTGTTTTTACTCTCAGCCGTGAGGGTAGTCTTTGCAATGTTATGGGGAATGTCACTGATTTTGGTAATAAAGGAATGCGATTGGTCATCACACAGTTTTTGAGTGGGTCTGACGCTAGCAGTAAACCTGTCAGAAGAGGAGAGAGCCTTGACAAAAGTGAACAAGGCCTTAGGTGTACACAAGGCAGTTTCCGTTTTTTCAGACATATATAAAGCTTTAGCTGTCTTAACAGCACCAGAGTAGGCTGCTAATTGCCGTTTAAATACAGCCTTAAGATGAGGATCGTAGGCTTTGCGCCAGGAACGTTCTGTCTGTTGAAGTTTAAGCCTCTCTGCCTTAACAGAGTCGGAGACCCACGGCTCCGATGGCAGTCTGCTGGGCTGTATGTGTCTAAAGGAGGCAACCTTATCCGCCGTCTCCTGCACGGATAAGGCCAGAGTAGATGGAGAGATGTGGGAATCCATGTTGCATTTGGCTGCAACAAGGGAGACGAGATCCTGAGGATCAATAGAGCGCCAAGACCGGCTCCAAATTTTAGGAACAGATATCTTGGTACAAGGTGACAATCCATTAAGTGCACATGAGATAAGAAAATGGTATGTCCATAACATGGGCTCCACTGACTGTAATGATAACACAATATTAACTACAAAGACCAAGTCCAGTGTTCCCCCCAACTTGTGTGTGGGAGAGTGCACAATTTGATGTAAGTCCAGATCCAGCATACTATCAAAAAATAAATTAAGAGCAGGGGGCCTAGATAAAATAAATTTTAGAATAAGGTCACCCAAAACTATTAGGTCGGTGTATCTCATCTGTAGGTCAGCAAGGAGATCCAACAGATGTGATATGGGAAGAGATTGTTTGCGTGGAGTTATGATCTAAGGAGATCGATATTCTGCATTTCAGGGTATGCAGTTGCTTAATAGTGAATTAAAGCGTATTCAGTGATGACATTGTTCGGGATCTCATTGAGCATTAGTCATCGGGTTGCTAGAGGTTATTTGCTTCAGAAGGTTGTGGTTGGTATTACGGAAAGAGCCAGGTTTTTAGAGCTTTGCTGAACGTCATATAGTCTTGGTGTGTCGAATATGAGGGGGAAGCGAGTTCCATAGAGTTGGTTGCTCCTTTGTTCTTTCTGTGAGAGCCTGTCAATGCCTGATCGTGGGGACTCCTGCTGAAACCCTCCTTTATGTCCTGGAGTTCTCCTGAGGTCACTGTTAGGCAACGTTTGTATGCAGTACCCTCTGGGACCACTACACACAACTATGACTACAGGTATAGGAAACCCAACCTTTGGTATAAGCTTGTACTACACAGTTTTGGTAGAGTGTTGAGCAGCCAGGCTTATCTCAAGAGGGGTAAATGTGAGCTGTAGTGGAGTTACACAGAGATTCACAGTTACAAGTATTCAAATAAACTCTTACACTCAAGGTTTCATGCATAAACAATTAATAATTTATCAGTCAGTTAGAATAAGCCTTCTTCAGAAGGGAGCAGTATAATAGTAACACACAAATACACTTCAATACTGTACACTCTTAGTTTCTAAATCAGCAAAGATCCTTTTGGGATGGCCCACAGACACAACCTACACCCACAGGTGACTTCAATAGCTAGGGTGCTGGGGACATTAATATCTTACTGTTTGCATTTAGAATACTATTAGAAGTTGGTAAAAGGCAAAGGTTATTAGAACAACAAGAGACCACAAATATTCTTAAGCAGGCAAATACTTTTGGATCCTCCAAGAAGAGTCATACAATTCAATAGGCTAAGCCAAAGTCAAAGGGCAAAAGTCTTGTATAGGATGAAGCACTTCTGATAAGTAAATGGAAAAGTCTTTGCACAAGTTCTTAGGAGTCTTTGATAAAAAGAAGAATCAAATGTAGGGCCACAAGCTGATTAGACTTGTGAGTTGTAGAAGTTCCAAGTACTCTACACTAAGAGGTAAGTTCTCTCAGACTTTTGACAGTACCTTAAAAATGATGCAGCTGATGATTTCTGTTCCAGCACAGCTCTGCAGATCTCAATGTTCCTGGGCCTCAGTCATGGGGACAAGAGGGAGGACGTTGGGGGACTCCTGCAGTGCACTGGGACGGTCAAAACTCGCAACCGGCAAACTTCACTTTCAGTGGCTGTTTAGTGTTTCAGCTCCTCTGCGTCTACCGCAAATGGCAACACCAATGTTCTTGGCTGTCGAGATGGACTTTCCTTGCTTCTGGGGTCCCGCACTCTGTTGAGGGTGCTCAGGATCGGTCAGTCCTGCTTCCTGGGAGTCCGGAGGATCTTCCTGGAGCTCTTGGCCAACTTAAAAGCAACTCGCACAAACTGGTGTTCCTCTCCCTGGCTGTACGGTTTCCAGCAGCAACTCTGTGGCAATTCAACCAGCTCCAAGATGGATGTCCAGGTGGCTTACTTTGGAGTTGATTGGTCCCACCAACTCAAGGGGAGAGGTTGTCCTTGCAGGGGCTTCTCTGTCAATGCGAACTTGGGATTTCAGCACAGCAGCAGGGCTTTACCGTGCAAACCAATGGTCCAGGAGTTGCAGCAGGAGTCCTCTTCAAGTTCTTCTTCGATTCCTTCGTTCAGTGGTCGACTCTGCCTTCCAAGCCAAAAGACTCGCCTTTTTATTCAGTTCTTTCCAATTCATTCTAGCCTAGCTGTCAGTCGCCCAGCAGGGTGGCTGTCCTTGCCGGGCAGTCAGCCGGCCAATCGCCACAGAGTGCATTTGGGTCTCCTATGAGACTAAGCAGAGGGAGTTTCGGGCACCTCCCTCACTTCCTGCCTACCCCAGACACTCTGGAGCCAGAGGCAGGCTTCACTCGTGAATCCTGCCAAAGGCAAAATTAACAAAGAGGCCAAACCTGGTTTGGCACGCAGAGTAAATCTCAAGAGGGACCTTTCCACAAAGAAATGGTGAAAAAAGATGACCGGGGGCTATTTGGACAAAGATGGCGCCTGTGGGTGCTTTACTGTAGCCGCGAACGCAGCTGGTGGTAAATGCACACCATGGTAGTTAAAACAAAACCACTGCCACCAGCCATTCAGTGAGAAAAAGGTAACTGTTACATGAGAAGATAGACAAAGGGGATACTAGGTAACCCCTCCAGCACTCTATTGGAAAATAGTTTGTGCTGGGTCTAGAAAGTTACAATGGTAAGTAAAGTCAATTTCACGTTACTGCTCTGGGAAACAGTAGTTTATCCCAGAGAAGGTAGTTAAACCTTTGGGAAATCTGAAAGACTTCCCTGAGCCAATGCACTGAAGGCGCTGTGTGACACAATGTAAAAGATGATGCCTATGGAGTTTGTCAGACTCTACATCCAAAAGAAACACAGTGTTCAAAATCACATTAAAATACAGAGTGGGGAAAAAGGGTCTCGCTCTCTCCAGGTTAAAAAAAATCTAGTCCTCAAAATCCAGCAAAGTTGCTGGGGTCTCTAAGGTAGAGGGAATTTACACATTTCTGAGAATTCTCCCTAACACACATGCATTAGCTTTACTAAGCAAAGGGACACTGAAGTGATTTAAAATGACAACCTATTTAGAGTCCTTGGATCGTGCTGGAATCATCGTAGCAGTTACTTATAAAAATCAAGATGCACATAATGGAGAAATATCAAAAAAGTGAAGTAGCTTTTCCTTTCTGACTCATTGCAAAAGTTATGTATCTTTGCAGTTCTCTGCATAACCCCATCTTAAGAAATGTTTCTGGTGCATTGTTGGTGCATCTCGTGTAGTAGTGTGTAGAGGTCAGTTCAAAATAGCAGTGCCTGTCGAGTCTGGACAATCACTAGAGAATTGTCCACTTTATATAGGATTTCATGGCAAATTTTCTGGTTGAAGTAGGTGACTGTTCACTTTGACCACAGCACACCAGGACACTTTTGAAGGTGGCCCTTTTATTTGTTTACTGTTATAAAGAGTGATATAGTTTACAGTAGCACACTGGAAGCCTAATTATTGGAAACGTTTGTTTCCAGGCATTTGAAGCTCCCATTGTATTGTTGCACAGGGGATTGAATGACTCTTTGCCTTCTTTTGAGAATTTTGGTGTATTATTGCTGTGGTCTATTTTTTGTATTTTCATCTTTTGTTGTCTGTTTTTCTCCCACTCTTCCCAATCTACTACTGTGTTTTCTGAATGATGCCTCTCCAGCCCCACATCCCTGCTCCTCCAGCCATAAATACCCAAGGAGTAGTGTGTGGCCTTGAGCCGTCGGCAAACCTCCTTCAGGACCGATTTGCGGTAAGTTTTGTGTCTCTAGGGCCTCTAATCCTCTGTACCAAGTGATTGCTGAGGTATTTGTTCCCCAGGAGATTGCTCTGTGCCCCCAATGGTGATCACTTTAGTGGTTCTTTACTCTAACATGCATGTCCTTATACTGTTATTGAGTGAGGGTCCTATTCCATAGTAACCTTTCTCGGTCTACACTGGCATGACCCACATGGCACCTTTTCTTTGGAACTACTGCCAAACTATTGCAGCACTACCATTGAGCCACTGCAGTGGCACACTGCCTATGTGAGTGTGTTTCCTTATCGCATAATCTGTCCATTGTTAATGTCTCTGTTTTGCTGAATTAATGTGGCTAACATAACCATTGGATGCATTGTAAGACTGAGAAAAATACCCGTCCTCTGTCCTGGTGAATTCCTCTTTGAAAACACTCGACTCCAGCACCCATGTAAGGATCAGTCGTCTAACCGCTATGGCGCTTCTTTTGGGGGGCAGAAGGACAGAGGAATGGACTGGTTCCTTCCACCCTCGAGCTGGCAGCAGAAAATTCAGAGCTTGTACCTGTAGCAGATGGAAGGAATTATTTTCTCAGTATTCCAGTACACTTAGATGCTTCATACTCGTACCTTTACAGCCCCTTTCTTTCATACACCGGTGATGGTCTTCAGTGTAGGTAAATGGACTTGTATCATTTTACATTATACCAAAAAAGTGCATGCCTTTCCTCTTGCACGTCCTGCGCCTCAACTTTTCACCTTCCCTTCCTGTGCCCTTTATCACTTTTTGAAGGGATCATATATACCATTAGGACTCTCCTCAAATTTCACTGAATGTGTACATGTTTTTCTTATTTTGCCTTGGATTTTTGCATGGAGAGGTCTCTTGCCTGTTGACTTTATTTTTCCCTTAAATGCTGTAGGGGGATTATGTTCATTGAACAAAGTTTGTACGAGGCAGAGATTCCTGGTGGCGGTCTACTAGTTCCTTTTCACTGTTGTTGCTGCATGGAACCAGGAGTGGACAGCCCTGTCGGTGTGAATGGTTCCTTGCCGTTGGTGGGCTGAGGGCAACTTCAGTCCGGATCCTGGATAAAAGGGGGACTCCTGCAGCCGTTCTTCAGATCATCGTTTGAGTCAAGACCACTACAAAGGAGAGCAGCCCATTGAAGAACTGGATCTCATTATTGGAAGAATGCCAGCAGCCCTTTCTTCACTTGCCCGGCGAAGCACAGTCTCTCTGCAGATCTCCCGAAAACCTTCATCAGTACTTCAACCCCTGTACCCGTGGGAACAACCAGTCCCAACCTCTGCTCGACAATCCAGCAGCTGGAAGCGCTCGGAACAGTAACTGAACCATCCTTTGTGCTAACCTGGTTACTTCATTGCAAAGATCGCCGTCCCGAGTTGATCCCTGGGACTCTGCTTATCCTCAGCTAATGGAACAAGAAGTATTTCCCTGAAGTTGCTGCTCTCCACCATGATGCGGCACCTTGCAGGAATAGTTTTTGTTTCTTCCATGAGGGTCACCTTCTGCCATTTTCTTCAATTGGCCATCACAGTTTGTACCTGCATTGCGTCCTGGGAGTTCTCTGAAGTTGTCACTGTAGTGGTGTCCATCTGTCAAGAATCCTGGTCCGGTCCATCAAGAGTACAGAACCATGAAGTAGCCAGGCACAAAACCCCAGCGCCTGAAGTGACAGCTGCACCTGTGAACCCTGGGCTTCCTCCAACGGAACCAAGGCATGAATCTGGCTACCATGGCGATAGCAAAGAGGAGCTGTGACAGAAGGCAGCCCTGTCGTCCCATGACCTGAGCAAAAAGATTCACTGGACGTACCCATGGCTAGAATTCTGGTTGACTAGCTGGAGTATAGGAGCTTGACAAATCTCAAAGTATCCTGAGATCCCTATAGCCTCCAGCACAGTGCACAATTACTGCCAAGAAAGGGAGTCGTTTGCATTCTCGGTGTCTAGAAAAGCAGCCGTGCAGACCTTTGGGTCCAGTTGGGCTATTATAGTAAATCGTCTATGCAGATTAAGCAATGTCAATCTCTCCAAGAGAAACCCTGAATAGACCAGGATTATGAATGGCGCTACATGTGTCAATGTTCTAGAGGCTAGGACCTTTGCAAATATTTGGGTGTCCAGGTTAAGGAGCGAAAAGGGCCTGTATGAGTCGCACTGCCAGGGACTTTACCAGACGAGTGATGAGCGCTTGGTTCATAGTTTGGGTCGAACACCCAGTACGACTGCCTCTGCCTCTTCCCAGACCTTAACCATGAGGTGGGAAATCCTCAGACCATATGCCTCATAGAATCCAGCTGCCAGACCGCCCAAACCCAGTGATTTAGCCATAGGGATGCCCCTGAATGCCACAAGGACCTCCTCGGGCGTAATTGGCGATTATATTGTGTCTAAGGGAAATCCATTTTAACAGTAATCCTAACCTATTGGTTTTATTGAATATAGTGTATGCTGTCCAAATAAAGTAGTGTATGTTTGTACTCTACTGTTTAACTGGTTTTATTTGAGTGCTTTGTGGGGGGCTTATTGTAGCACCTCACCAGCCCTACTCTTCCTGAGGTCTCTGCCTTAGTGCTCAGCTTGTTACCTTGATAGTTTGGCTAGATCTTAGTGTCTTGGACCCTGTTCACTATGATAGGGTGTCCTCCCAGAATCCTTCCTATGGGTCGATACTGGAAATCCATCTTTCAGTGGCCAACAGGAGACTGGGTAGGAGAGGCTGGTGGTGCAAATCCGGGTAGGAGATAATCCTGAGTTACTGGGGTGGAGGCTCTGGAAGTGAGAGGCATGGCCTTATGATATTATAGTGCATACATTTAAGAATGGAAATTAATACATTTTGAACTTGTTGGTAGTGCCCAGAGTTTCTGTGCAGTGGGTAATGCTGTTTACTTATTAGTTGTTTCTTGGTCCCCCTTTTTGTTTCCCACTCAATTCCTCTTGCCTTCCTTCTCCTGATCCATTGCAGCCTGGCGTTGTTGCCCCTGGAGGAGTAAATGTGTCTCAGCCAGCACCCTCGCAGATGAACCCCGGCCAGATACAGGCTGCACAGCAATCTGTGGCAAATAAGTTGCTCGCCTGGAGCGGAGTCCTTGAGTGGCAGGAGGTGAGTAGTCCCTTGGTTATCTGTGATGTTTCTTCCCTTACAATCACCCACACCCCACTGGAATCGGGCATGGGCCCATTGCCTCAAGAGTAGCAGGAAATGAAAATGCCCCCATTGTGCTGTTTGACTGCCTCCCAGAATCAGGATAGATTTTGTGCCCAAAAAGTTATCCTGACCCACTTCAGCCCAGCAACTTTGTTAATGGACACACTCTCCTCGGCAGCATAGCGGTCTGTCCAACTGTCGCATTGTACTGCAGATGTTGCTGGTTTGCATGTTTACATGACCGCTGTTTTTCAGGCAGCTAACTAGAAATCCTGCAGATTGGTTCCAGTATCTTTCACAGTTAAATAAGGGATTTGTCTATCTCGGATGCCTTAGGTAACTTATTTTGTACTTGTCCTGTAACTGCAGAGGGTAGAGGTTGGACCTTGCATGGATCATCAATTTGATGCCCGGTTTTGGGGAGGTGGAGGAAGCTGACCTCTGGATCAGTTAAGGGTACAAATAATTGGTCACTTTACATTGATCTGTATTAAATAGCTGATCTGAAAGTAGAGGCCCGTGGGGAGTGTTAACCCACAATGTGAGGCCAACTCTGCCTGTGCTCCGATTGTTCTGTTTCTTGTTTTTCCACAGAAGCCCAAACCAGCGTCCGTGGATACCAATGCCAAGCTCACACGCTCTCTGCCTTGTCAGGTGTACGTCAACCAGGGAGAAAACCTGTAAGTGAAATGCCTAGAACATGCTTCCCTGGGAATGAAGGGTGCTGCAGTAAAGTACATTGTAACTTATTTGGAGTGTGTAGTTGTGTGTGTGTGTGTGTGTGTGTGTGTGTGTGTGTGTATGCGCGATATGCAGACAACGTCACTGTAGATAGTTAAATCCATGTAACATGTTAGACAGGTATAGATTACCATTATCCTTTGTGGAATAGAGGTGGGCAAGGATGCTCTGGGTTGGTGCAGGACTAGAAGCGTAGAAATGATTACTTTTGTGTGAAGAACAGTTAGTTATTACAATGTGCAACATGTTTTACTTTACTGCTTAGCCATGAACGCTTTCTGCACATGTGTCACAAAGTGACACTAGTCTAGGTAAACCCAGGATCCTTGATGGAGCAAGTACTTGTGAACACTAGCAGCAATGCTGCTCCAAGTTACAGCATTGGGGTTCCCACTTCAGTTTAAGGTCCAGGAGCTTATACGGGTGCCTTTCAGGCTGCAGAGGTGCAGGATCGACCTGTTCGCATTGGATCAAGAGAATGTAGAATCGGAAGTGGGATTCCTCTTGACAAAGGCTGAACTTTGCCTTCCGAAGGAGTGGTAGTCTGCACAGTTCTCATATTTTCGCTTTTTGTAGGTCGCCTAATAGAAAGACTATTTCTTTTCCGGCCAATTTTAGTCAGCCCGTACAAAAGCGAAAATAAACCCCCCCCCCTATCCACCATCGCTTGCGGGTTGTCTGTATAATAGGGTGGGAGGGGGGTTCACCCTCTGAACCACCCTCAGCTGCCCCCCGCATCCCTCCCCACCCAAGCATACCTCCATCCCTTAAACACACTAACATGCAATGCACACATAAGCACACACTCAAACACACACATAAACGCTTACCTGCTCTCCAGCATGGGGTCTGGCATGGATTCACATGCTCATGAATATTCCCCGTCGTCAGGCTGGGAATCCTCGGTAAAGAAAAAATCAGTATCAGTTTCGTTTCTGATCGGTCTTTCTTAGTAGTAACCAATCACTGATCTCTGGGTCATACTGCCCCCAACCAATGACTGCCCTCTCCCTAAGCCCCGCCTCAGGCAGCCATCCTCAGATTTTTACCGCACGCTCAAGTGTTGGGAGTCCTCGTGTTTAGCTCTCGAGTTTTTTTACTGTTTTCACGTTTTTTCAGGAGAGTTTCTCATTTTTTCGGTTTAATCAAGCCTCAAGCTCCACCGTTTCTACTTCCGATAACGGGGACCCGTTTCGGAATTCTCTTCGCCCCTCAAGGGTGAAGTTTTCATCGAGTTTATACTTCTTGGAGGATTCCGGAAGATCTGCGGCCTACCTCAACGGACATGGCCCAGGACAAGGGAAGCTTGACGCCCGGATCCAAGCTGTTCAGGTGCTGCCCTGGATGCGGATTACATAACGTTTTCAAGGAGGACGAGCATTCGCGATGTCTCTACTGCCTCCATGAGGACAAGACGCACGTGGAGAAAGACTGTGCGTTCTGCAAGAACCTTTCGGAACGGACCAAACAAGATCGTCGTTCCCACCTCGCCGCCTGGCTGGAGAAGGTCACAGCAGGTGAGAAGGCGAAGAAGAAGTCTGAGCAGGCTTCTAAGTCCTGTGAGGGCGCCCTGGTGACGGGGGCCCAACAGAAGGCCAAGCACCGCGAGTCCGCGGTCACCGGGAGCGCCGAAAGGTCGGGCTCTTCGGTTGCCAAGCAGGGCGCTACTTCCCTGACACGTTCGACCACGAGCCAGCGCTCTGGTTCGGGGAAGAGGAAGTCTGAGAACCCGGGTAGGCTGCTGGAGCGGACCCGGTCGATCTCGAAGGGGGAGCGATGCGCTGACCCTGCCCCCAAGGCGAAGGCCCAGGACGCACCTAAGGTGGTGAGGGCTTTGATCCACCCAGCAAAGGCCTCTACCGAAGTGGTCGCTGCGACCCTGGTGAAGCCGGCTGAGACTACGCCTGTGGAAACGCCCGCCGGGCCCAGAGTATCCCTGCCACCGCGGAGGGATTCCTCTTTCCAGCCCATCGCTAAGACCCTGTGAAGCCCCCGGGTGAAAAAGAGGGGGGGGGGGGGCGGTGGACATTACAGACTCGGAATCAGCCTCTGAGGAGGAACTGATGGAAACCGAGAAGGGCCTCAACGAGAGGTCCATAGGCCTCAACGAGAGGTTCATAGGCCCCAACGAGAGGTTCGAGAAGGTTCGATCCCAGAGGGCGGTCCCTGCTGACGTGATCGAAGATAGCGATGACGAACAGGGCCCAGTGGAACGGCCACCGCGTCCGTCGCAACCATTGCCCGAGCCCCAAGATAGCTTGGCGGCCATTTTGTTGGCAATTCAATCCTTATGCACCCAGATAAGGATGAGATTACCACGGACTCCGACGGAGGATCCAGAATCCAGAATCAGGCCCGTTGGGAGCAGAGTCCACCCTGCTCCGCCCTTCGTGCCTGCGAGACCGGTGGACCCTTCATCCCCCTCGCCAGACACTAGAGAGGATACAGCGACGGATACAGCGACGGGGACGGACGATGACGGCGGCGATGACACAGCAGACATCCCGTCGTCACCCCCCCCGCGGGCGTCTCCAGTCGACGAAATTGGCTCTTTCCATGCCATGATAACCAGGGCATCCGAGCTCTTCCAGCTCTGCCCTGAAGATCAGAAAAAGGAGGGGTTTCTGTACCAACGACGAGAGGCCAAGAGGAAGACAGTCCTCGCAGTGCCATTACTCGACGACATTTGGGAGGAGGGACTTGCTGTCCTTAAGAATCCTTCCACGACACCAGCCAAGAGGGACAGGTACGAGAAGAAGTACTGAGTCCCTGATGCCGCCCCCTTGTGCCTCAGGGCCCAGCCCACGCTGGACTCTGTCGTCTCGGCTGCGGCTAAGAAGAAGGCAGCGGGTGCGGCGGCTTCAACTTCGACCTCCCCGCTGGACAGCGAGGGCAAGAAGTTGGACTCTATGGGATGACGAGTCATCTCGTCGGCGGCGACATCGATTAAGGCGGCCAATGCCTTAGCGATCGTGGCCCGCTACGACAGGGAGCTCTGGTTCAAGATAGCTCCCCTGCTAGACTTCCTGCCTGATGACAAGAGGGCAGAGGCCCAAGAAATTCTGCAGGAAGGCGAGGTGGCGTTGGATCATGGCATAACGGTGGCAACGGACATTGCCGATACCAGATTTCGCCAACTGGGCAACGGAGTTTGCCTCCGACGACGAGGATGGCTCAAGGTGACGGACTTTGGCCAGGATGTCCAGACCAGGGTGTTGGACATGCCGTTCGACGGCAACAACCTTTTTGGTAAGGCGGTGGATGAGTCACTACAGGCCATCAAGACCGACTCGGAGACAGCCCGGGCCCTGGGGGTACTTCAACAGCAGCGACCCTTTCGGAGCTCTGGAGGCAGACAGGGTGCCTCCAAAGGATCCAGCGGTGGTTCCTCCACTTACCGCCAGGCGGCCCGCTCCTCTTCTCAGGAGGCCTGCAGAGGTCGCGGCAAGCAAGGGGATCCCTGCCGCCGTCGCCAAGGGGGCCGAGGCGGCAAGGCCGCCTCCAAGCAAGACTGACCCGTCCGGGTTGTCGGGCCCCCACCAAAGCACCCCGGTGGGAGGCCGGCTGACAAAGTTCGTCAGCGTGTGGGAGCCCATCTCCACCGACCGTTGGGTGTTGGACACCCTGGCTAACGGGCACTCGCTGGAATTCCAAAAGAAGTGCCCTCGCATTCCTCCCGTGGCCAGGAAGGAGAATCACGTCCCTCAGCTACTGTCAGAGGTAAAGGCGATGCTCAAAGGTGCCATCGAGCTCGTCCCCGGAGGGCTCCGGGGCTCCCGAGTGTACTCAAGGTACTTCCTCGTCAAGAAGAAGACAGGCGGTTGGCGCCCCATTCTGGACCTGTGTCGCTTAAACAGGTACATCAAGGCGCAGAAATTCAGGATGGTCACCCTCCAGCAAGTGCTGGGACAGCTGGACGAAGGCGACTTCCTATCGTCTTTAGACCTGGAGGATGCTTACTTCCCCATCCCTATCCTAAAAAGGCACAGGAAGTTACTCAGGTTCGTGGTTCAGGGACGCCACTACCAATTCCGGGCCCTACCGTTCGGATTAAAGTCGGCACCCAGGGTTTTCACCAAGTGCCTGGCACCAGTGGCGGCGCGGCTGGGGATTCACGTTTACCCCTACCTGGACGACTGGCTAATCTGGGCAAGGACAAGGGAACTCGCCGTCGAACACACGGCGAGGACCGTCCGGTTGCTAACGGAGCTGGGGTTCGCCATCAACTACCCCAAATCCCACCTGATTCCATCGCAGATAGCACTGTTCCTGGGAGCGAAGCTCAATACAGTGGGGCAATTGGCCTCCCCTTCAGAGGAGAGGACCAAGACCATCCTGGGCAAGGTGCGGCGCCTGCTAGCCACGGACGTGGCCAGGGTGAGGCCCATCAAGTCCCTCCTCGGGATGATGTCCTCATGCATCTACCTTGTACCCCTTTGCAGACTTCGGTTGCGTCCGCTACAGGAGTTTCTCGACGCCCGCTGGCTCAAAGCGAGGGGCTGTTTCGAGGACAGGATCCCTCTCGACGAGGAGTTCTGTCGGGCGATCTTTTGGTGGGGCATCCGTGCTCACCTGACAACAGGCACGGAATTTCAAATCCCGGCGTTTCAGGAGACGGTGACATCGGACGCCTCTCTGGAGGGTTGGGGGACCCACACCGGAGACCTCCATGCAAGAGGCCTTTGGCTCCCGGAGGAGAGGTCTCTCCACATCAACATTCTGGAGCTCCGAGCAGTGTTCTGGGCTCTCAAGTTGTTCCTTCCGTCCCTCAAGGGCGAAGTGGTGAAGATCTTTACCGACAATACCACCACGATGTTCTATATACGGAAGTAAGGAGGCACCAGATCCCCAGTCCTATCCAAGGAGGCCCAGGATCTGTGGCATTGGGCCGTCGCCCAAGGGATGTTTCTGGTTCCCTTCCACCTGGCAGGAATAAAAAACACTGTCGCTGACTCACTCAGCAGGGAGCTGCGCTCATGCCACGAGTGGGAACTGGGCCAGGACCAAGTGGATCGACTCTTCCAACGATGGGGCAAGTCCCAGATCAACCTGTTCGCGACAGCGACGAACTCCAAGTGCCAGAGGTTCGCCAGCAGGTTCCCACAGTCGAGGGGCATGGGCGATGCTTTCTCGTTCCCTTGGGACGGCCTGTTTCTATACGCGTTCCCTCAGTTGCCGTTGCTGCTCAGCCTTATCAACCAGCTCAAGAAGTCCAGGTGCAGAATGATCCTCGTCGCACCGGCGTGGCCGAGGCAGATCTGGTTCCCGGACCTCCTGGACTTGTCGACATTGCTGCCGGAGGACGCGGATCTTCTCTCCAGACAAGGAGGCGCCATTCTCCATCACGACCCACAGTCGCAGAACTTGCAGGCCGGGCTCCTGCAGCACTAGAGTTTGGAGGGTACGATATCCCGGCTGATTGCAGAGAGGTTCTTGCAAAGGCCAGGGCGTCCTCGACTCTCAAGTGTTACGGTCATAAGTGGAAGAGGTTCTCTGTCTGGTGCTGTGCACAGAAGATTAACCCTTTGCGGATTACGGCCCCTCAAGTGCTGCCGTACCTACTGTCGCTGACCAAAGCTGGACTGGCTCACGCCTCCATAAAAATACATCTGGCTGCCATCTCCCGATACACCAGAACTACGGGACGGGCGTCCTTGTGGTCTTATCGCCTGGTAAAGGAATTCATGAAGGGACTATTCCGATCATTCCCGCTGGTGAAGGCCCCTGCCCCGGCGTGGGAGCTTAATGTGGTGCTGACCAGGCTCATGGGAGCCCCATTCGAGCCTATGCATTCGGAACCTTTGTGAAGTTTCTGTCATGGAAGACAGCGTTCCTCGTGGCCATCACCTCTGCACGATGAGTGGGAGAGATTCAGGCCCCATTTTGCAAGCCTCCATACTTGACTTTTCATGACACGAGGGTAGTGCTGAGGACGCACCCCCCCTTCATGCCCAAGGTGCCGTCGGACTTCCACCTCAGCGAGCCCTTGGTGTTACCAGTTTTCTTTCCGTCGCCATCGACGCCGGCCGAGAGGACTTTGCACTCGTTGGATGTAACTAGAGCGCTGAAGTTCTACGTGGACCGCACGAAGAGTTTTCGGAAAACGTCACAACTGTTCGTGAACTTTGGGTCTGTGAATCAAGGGAAGGCTCTCTCGAAGACTTCCATTTCCAGACGGCTCTCCGGCTGCATCATGCATTGCCACCGGTTGGCAAACCGACCGCTGCCCGGCTGTCCGAGAGCCCATTCGACCAGAGCGATCGCTGCTACCACGGCGTTCCTGTCTAGTGTACCCCTGCTGGACATCTGCAGGGCTGCTACGTGGAGGTCGACGCACACCTTCACAAGATTCTACTGCGTCAATCGGGAATCCAGGGGGGAGTCCAGGGTCGGCCAAGCAGTGCTGCTCAACCTGTTCGCTTAAGGTGAGCCTGGTGAGGAGGTAAGAGATGCTTAATGTTGAGTTGTTGTATTGCTTAATGTTGAGCCTGTTGCCACCTCCCGTGGTTGTGCATGTGTATACTCCTATGTATTATTTTATTCATGAGCATGTGAATCCGTGCCAGACCCCATGCTGGAGAAGGAACAAGTTACTTACCTGTAACTGTTGTTCTCCAGCATGGGTCTGGCATGGATTCACATGCGAACCCTCCCCCCTACCCCTCTGCGGCTCTTCACTTGGTCATACTGCCACTTGGCGTTCTACCAAATCTGAGGATGGCTGCCAGAGGCGGGGCTTAGGGAGAGGGCAGTCATTGGTTGGGGGCAGTATGACCCAGAGATCAGTGATTGGTTACTACTAAGAAAGACAAATCGGAAACAAAACTGATACTGATTTTTTCTTTACCGAGGATTCCCAGCCTGACGACGGGGAATATTCATGAGCATGTGAATCCATGCCAGACCCATGCTGGAGAACAACAGTTACAGGTAAGTAACTTGTTCCTTCTCCTCTTCCTGGTCCCGACATGCCTGCCAGCCCCTGCACGCACTTGTGTGCAGCAGGGGCATGACAGTTCGATTTAGAAAGACTGGGAAACATAGCCAGTTGGTAAGCTACAGGACTTGAAAAACAGCAAGTTACTTTTTTGCTTCCTGCCTACCAATATGGTAAAAATGGACCAGCGCAGCCTTGTATAAAGAAAATAGCTGCCATCAGCCTGGAATTGTGACAACTGTATGTATGAGAAAACTCGTCTAGGGACGCTGTGGGGTCATTTTTGAGTGCCACTGCCCTGCTGGCCATATGGGATATGTCACAAAGCTGAGTAGGATCAAAATAGAAACCAATTTACAGCTGTGGTTATTAGTCAGAACCAAGTGACTTCTCCTTTGATTTAAAATGCCCTTGGTTAGTCCAATCATAATCCGGATTCTTTTTCCATTGAAGGGCAATTGGTTCACAGTAATTCAGTGCTGTAGTTTGAGTATCTGTCAGGTCTTTGACTGCTTGATCTTCTACTCCTGGATATCTGAGTCTCGCCTTGGTATCGCCAGGTCTTCGCCGGGGGCTTTTAGGTCCAAATGCAGCCGTGAGCAATTGTTGGGAGTCAGGAAGTAATGGCGCGGCCTGAGAGCTTCCGAAACAGGATGGATGACCTTCCTTTTTTCACACTTTCCTTCACTCTTTTTCTAATGCCTGTTAGGCAAAGTTTGTATGCAGTATCCTCTGGGACCACTACACACAGTAGGACTACAGGTGTAAGCAAAACCAACCTTTGGTAGAAGTCTGTACCACACAGTTTTTGGTAGCAGGCTGAGCAGCCAGGCTTATCTCAAGAGGGAATGTGAGCTTGTAAGGGTGTTACACAGAGGTCTATAATTACAAGTATTCAGATAGACACTTATGGGTATCCAGTTAATATGTCGAAAAAATAATTTCGAAAGACAAACATGTCAAACATTTCACCTAAAAAAAATAAACAAAAATAAATAAATAAATAAATTAAAATTTATACTTTTTTAATTTACATGTTTGTGTTAGGTTCCGCGAGTAAAAAAAAATGGTAAAAAAAATGGGGGTCAGGGGAGAAACCCCACATTTCAAACAAAAAATGTAAAAAAAAAATTCAACATTTTGGCATTCGAAATTATGTAATTCGAAATAGTCACTATAAACCACACTTATGCTCAAGGTTTCTTGGTAAAACACTTATTAATTTATTACACAGTCAGTTAGAAAACACTCACTAAAAGGAGGCAATCAATATCACACGGAAATATACTACAGTACTTTACACTATCAGGTTTTGAGACATTACACTACTTTGAAGTAGGAGCAAAATGGCATTCAGAGCATTTGAAGTAGGAGCAAAAGGCATACATTCATAAAACGAATAATAGAGTTACTCTTAAACAGTGCAAATAGTTTGAGTTCACCAGAGGAGATGATTCAATGCAATAGGTAGGCCAAAGTCAATGGGCTAGAGTCTTTTATATGAAAAACGGTTCTGGTAGTTTAAACGGAAGTCTTTGCCACGGTTCTCAGAAGTAGTTCATAGGCAAAAGGTTTGTATGCCGGGTCACAAGCTGACTAGGCCTGCAAGTTGCCAAAGTTGTACGCACTTTCGCAGTGAGAGGTAAGTGGTCGGATTTTCACAGTACCTTGTATTGAAGAAAAAGATGCAGCTGAACACTTCTGTTCCTGGCAGTTCCTGAGCCTCAGTCATGGGGGGGACAAGAGGGAGAACGTCGGGGGACTCCTGCACTGCACGGGGACTGGTCACAAAGCTGGCAAACTGGTAAATCTTCAATTCCGGTAGCTGTATTCAAGCACACAAACTGGTGTCCTTCTCCCTGGCTATTCGGTTTCCTGCAGCACTCTGAGGAAAATGCAACCAGCTCCGAGAATGGTGTCCAGGTGGCTTACGAGTGTATTGGTCTCACCAACTCAAAGGGAGAAGTCGTCCTTGAAGGGCTTCTCTGTTGAGATGAACTTGGCGATTCGGACCTGCAGCAGGCTTCACCGGGCAAACCAACGGTCCAGGAGTTGCAGCAGCCGTCCTCTTTCAGCTCGTCTTCGGGTCTTTCGTTCCAGTGGTCGACTCTGCCTTTCAAGCCAAGAGACTTGCCTTTTAAACAGTTTTCCCGCATTCATTCCAGCCTAGCTGCCACTCACCCAGCAACGTGGCTGTCCTTGCCGGACAGTCAGCCAGCCAAGCAGGCCAGAGTGCATTTGGGTCTCGTAGGAGACTAAGCACAGGGAGTTTCGGGCAACTCCCTCACTTCGTGCCCACCCCAGACACTTGGGCGCCAGAGGCGGTCTTCAGTCCTGAAGCCCGGCAAAGGCGCAGAAACAAAGGGACCAAACCTAGTTTGGTGCGCAGAGACAAACTCTAGAAGGACCGGGACCGTTTTAAACAAAGGGGGCTCAGACGACATCTTGAAAAACATGGCTTGGCGATTTTTAGCTACCAGTGTTCGCGGTCGGGGAAAATCATGGTAGTTAGTTGTAAAACGACTGCCACTATCCATTTCGATAGGAAAGGGTAGCATTTGACTGTTACATGAGTTTCTAGACATAGGGGATACTAGGTACCCCCTCCAGCACTCTATTGGAAGATTGGGTGTGCTGGGTCTAGGAATTTAAAAAGACTAGTTAAGCCTATTTTAACTTTACATTCTCTGGGAAACAGTAGTTTATCCAAGAGAAGGTGTTTAAACCTTGGGACAGCCAAAAAAGGATTACCTGTGTCACTTCACTGAGGGTGCTGTGTGACACACATGAAAAGATGATGCCTATGGAGTTGTCTAAAACTCCATAATCAAAGCACACAAGAGTAAAACACACATCAAAATATATGAGAGTGTGGGGGAAAAAAGGCTCATACTCTTTCCAGGTAAAATAAATCAAGTCCTCAAAATCCAGCAAAGTTGCTGGGGGTCTCTAAGGTGAAGGGAATTAGCACATTTATGAGAATTCTCCCTAACAATGCCCAAGCTGATATCTCAGTTCTCAATAACGCTTTCCTAGGCAACCTCCTAAAGGATTTGCAAATGTCTTGCTCCTAAGAGAGCCTCTCTGACCTTGCCTTTCCTCTCCTTCCTTTACCTCTTGAGGTTTTACAGGTTTTCTCTCCTGCTTCTGCGATGACCTGTGCTAATGTACGCTACTTGTTGGGAAAGATTTTCTTTTTGCAACTGCTCAATTGCTTTTAAATGGATCCTCCCAGAATATCTGCCTTGAATGAGCCTCCTTTTATTTTTCACCTAGAATACTAAAGAGACACTGGGGTTCATTCAGAGTTTGGCGCAGGTCAGCGGAATTACTGCCAAATGGAATTACTGTTACTGGCACTTGGTCCCCATTTTTATGAGTCCTTAGGACTACATAGGGATTTCAGGGGAGTTACCGCAGGCGATAATTCTGACGATTTCACAGATTTTTCAGCAGAATTAAGTGGAGGATTTACCTCCAGCATTCTGCTATAGGTAAATCCTCCACTTCATGGATAAACTCTGAGCTTGGCGGTGCAATAAATGTGGCGTTAATGGAATTACCGCCACTTTTTTACTGAATCGCCAAACTCTGAAGGAGCCCTACTATGTGTAGAATGCTAGTTACTTTTGTGATCTGTACTGAAAAGCCTGGTGGCAGTGAACCATTTTTCACTGTTTTCCCAGTGCACAGCCCTGCACCCTTTTTTTTTTATTTTTTACACCGATAATGCCGTTTTGAGTACGAAGTACCAGGAATGGCTGTTCCTCATGGTACACGCTCACTTCTTTTTTGCTCATCTTCAGTCCTCTTCAGGTCATACATTGCCATATAATGGCATGCACTTTCATGGTAGTCTTACAAAGTTTTCCTGGTCAGTGTTTTGAGTGTGTTAAACTAGCTATAACTGGGTCATGGACTATATGCTCCCAATCTACACTTCAACCAGGGCATGTCCTCCTGGTTACCTCGTGGGGCCGCAGGCTATGGATTTTCAGAAGCAAGCTTTACTTGTTGTTTGCTCACTTTTATGGGGCAACTGATCAGGCCTTAAGACTATCAGTATAGGAAACCCTGTCTCCCTTAGTGGAATTCTTGTATTTTTTCAGTTGTACACATCACCTTAAAGTATGGTTAGGCTACTTTGTATCCTTATAACTTCTTCTGTAACTTTGTGGTTACAAGCCCCATGTGTCTATCTGGTGGTAGCGGATAATTTTCTACCTTATGTTTTACTACTTACTCGTACACTTCTGCATTTTACTGCATATTTGCCATTTAGAGTGCCATATACTCTAAAATGCCCATGGCACGAGATTTTGGCCTGTCCTTTTGCCATTTTGTGCCTTGACCACCTTCCTGCTAGCTCGGGTCCTGAATTGCCATGTATGTAATGCTCTTTCCTGGGCATAGCTCCTGCTTTCCCAGGCAAGGTGGCGATGATGTGTGTGATTGGGTCTCCCCTAAAGTGGTTGCTGAAGAAATGGGAGTAAGGGGGTCGAGTTTGCCTAGCTATTCCTACACCCTCACCCCATAATTGGGCTGTATGGGTAAAAAGCCCT
Source organism: Ambystoma mexicanum (assembly GCF_040938575.1). Taxonomy (NCBI): domain Eukaryota; kingdom Metazoa; phylum Chordata; class Amphibia; order Caudata; family Ambystomatidae; genus Ambystoma; species Ambystoma mexicanum. Next base: position 1,292,062,794 of record NC_090921.1, read on the forward strand.
ACCCATATCTCTCCCCAGCCTGACTAAGCTAGGTGGGGGGGGACCGGTCAAGAATACCCCTACCCCTTCCAGGCTTCCTTAACTGTGGTGCGATTGGGGGAGAAACTTGTAACACCTTTACTTGCCTTTTTTTCTGCTTCTGGAACATTTACTCACAATAGTAAACCCTCCTGTAAAGGGCATAATGTGGAACTGGTGGCTTTTGGGCTCTATGCCTCATCTCTTAGTAGGGTTGGACTTAAGAACTAGGGACACTGGGCATCATTACAAGTTTGCCCGGATCCCTCCGATAATTCCTGCCGGATACTGGCAAACTGACAGATCGTTACGGCTCCTGATAAGCCGGAATTACCGGCATATTACAGGTGCCAGCAATAGTACGGTAATCCCCATTCAATGGAGCCAATAGGACTCTATCGAGGGATTGCCAGTAATTCCAGCTGTTTTTACCGGTGGGGTGCCTGATTTAGCAAATCAGGCTACCCCACCGGCATATTTGTACTACTCTGCTGGTCTGGAAACATGCCGGTAAATGGAATTACAAGCACGTTAATTCTGCACTGGCAGAGTTGTAATGAACCCCTCTGTCTTGGGTTCATCTGTTGGTGTTCTACTTAATTTCTATCAATTTACTTGCCTATCTCCAACTGGTTTTAAATTGCTATTTGCTCTATTTTTCACGTTTGCTTTACCGTACATGAAGTGTGGCCATTTGCATTGCTAGTGTTCGGGCTCTGTTAGCAGAATCCCCTATAGTGATATCATGTATGTATATGATAGTTGAGTGACGATACTTAACTGAGGTTTTGATTCTGCCTAATTTGAATTATGAGTGCTCTGCGTGTGTCTTGCCCTGGACCACTCTTACACACTCGTAAGTGTATACCTTTCTGCTCTGCTACTTCACCTTGACTAGAAGTTGGTGTCTTTCTTTTTCACCAAAATAGGTTGACCTCTTCGGAATCCACCCCCATGGTAGATTCTGAAAATCCATACTAACCGGTAGTTAAAGTGATCTGGATAGGGTCCTGCTAGGCGGCAGTCATTTCCTCCAGTGAGATGTTTCCAGATGCCCTGTAACTGGCCGACAGACACCTCAAATGATCACTTCCGGTCTCACAACCACATGAGACCCCCAGATCTCCATGGGCGCGTACAGCAGTGAAACACTGTAATCTGGCGGCAGCAGTTGACTTTCTTGGTGTCTGGTGGCTCACAGAATCCACCAACACTCTGACATCGTTCAAGATTTTTGTTGTTTTCAAATGGGCTCTATGCAGGCCTCCAGATGAGTCATATCGTGACTTTTTACGCGTTGAAATCTTGCAAATACGGCAGCTTTATTCTTTTCCTGCGTTTCATTTACACACCAGTTTAGAGCAGAGGGCAGTGCAAAGGTCAGGTTACTTGACAGAAACCAGACCACTTATTATTTTTATCTACATGGATTTAACTGCAGGCCATGGAGGAAAGCCTCCAAAACACTATTTTTCTCTGAAGCCTTTCAGAAAGAAACACACAATAATAGAAGGAATGTTTTCTTACTGTTCAGCTTCTGCTGTGTTTTGTGTCTAGATGCTCATGGATAAAACGGAAGCATTGTGCATGTTTAGTTTCCTAGCATTTTAGGATCATATAATTATTAAAATGGAAAACGGTGTTACAATTGAGAATGTATCTTTTGTAACAATTATGCTTTTTTTCTGTGAAAGCAAACCAGTTGTTGCACAAAAGTATTTTTCAGAGTTACTGTTACTGTGCTGTGTGCATTTATCATCCAGATGATTCTATATGGTGTGTTCTACACATTATTGTGTAAGAGAAGGATTTCCATGAATATCAGCATGATCTACTTAGATCCATGGTTTACCTTTTCTATATTGGGAGTGGAGTGTGCACTCCTGAAGGCTGTGTTACACCTGTTTTATATGAGGCAAGCTTCTTCTGCGGAGACACATTACTGATCTGTTCTCTGTATGGGAATCTTCTACCCTTGCTTTATACCTTGCTCTGCTCTCCACAATTTCTACAATAATCACTGTGGACATGTGAAAGACCTGTAACCTGCGGATAGAAAAATAATTAGCCTCCCCCATTTCTTCACAAATAAGTTCCCATTTTCCAAGAACTTGGCAGACAAATTCTCAGTCACCAAAATATTCCATAGCCTCGTCCTGCCCAATTGGATATCGGGACTCTCCTTCCTCCATTGTGCTGTTGTCACTAGCTTGGCTGATAGGAGCATTTTTGTGGCAATTACCTCCCTTATTGTGGCCAAATGTATTCCCCGGTGTCGCCAGCAGGACCATTCCTGGGTCAAAAGGGAAATCCTGCTCAATGACCTTCAGGATTTAACTCGATACCATCACCCTACATTCACACCATATATGCATGAGTGATCCTTTCACCCGCATCCCTGCCAACACTCTTCTGATACCTCGGGGTTGGCCCTATTCAAGCGCACTGGAGTACCATCTAAACATTCATTTATATCCCACAACCTTTAGTTGTAATGAAGGCGAAGCTCTCTGGTTACATTGCCACACTGCCTTACAATCTTCCTCAAAGTTCTCTCCGTAATTCCGTTTCCCACACCATCATGTAAGGCCACTCCTCCTGTTTCTCAGGGTTCCGTAGAATTCGATTTTCTATTAGTTATTAGACACCTACTTGGTCCTGTAGTTGCTAAATACTTTTTAAGCAGGGTTAGGGTTCTTGTAGCCGCCTCTTTAAATGGACTCTGCATCACCCAATGTCTGATCTGATAATATTGGAAGCGTTCCCTTTCACTTAGGTGGAAGTCATTCTTACATTCTTCAAAGGACTTTATCTCCTTGTTCTTAAACATATACGCAATACACCAACCCCTGTGCTCTCTCCACCTATTAAAATATCCTGGGGTGATTTCCAGGGAGGAGCTCAAGTCGTTTATAGGAGTTAACAGAGAGGCAAAAGAGGTCAAGCAGTATGTTCTACACACTCTGTCCCATGTGGTAAGCATTTTTCTAGTCACCAGATTATTGTATAGTGATCTTGGCCTGTCACCGTAGGCAGCCATAATTCTCTCCATAGTGTGATGCCTCCTACCGCGAGGTCCATCGTCCACCACTGCTTATCAGAGACAACCTGACACCATTCATGCAAGATCCTCAGTTGTGCTGCTTCATAATATACTCGGATGTTAGAGCACTGAAGACCTCCCATGTCTCAAGGTGTGGTCATTGTATGTTCTTCGCCCACCCTGCCAAATGAACTTCTTCACGTCCCTCTGTAGTGAGGCTAGCTATAATCTGGGAACCTGTACGGTCAATGCCGAAATAAGTAGAGAAGTGAGGAAGTATGTACATTTAACAATTGATTCTCCCTATCCAGGATACAGTCGTTTTTTCCACTTGGAGTCCTCTCTAATTTGGGCAAACAGGCCTTGATAATTTAAGCAGTATAGCTTCACATTATCCGTAGCTAGGTTAACCCCCATGTATTTAAAATGTCATACAGCCATTTAAATGGATATGCTTTTTGCAATAATGCCTTCTGTTCTGAGGAAGTCATTGAATTCCGTGATTCTGATTTTTTCAAGTTAACTTTAAAACCTGAGGCTCTCCTATACACCTAACTCCCTTTGCACAGAGTATGGTGGAGTCCGGGTTAGTAAGCTTTATTTGCAGACGTGTTGCTGATGTTATTTTTTATTCCCTCTGTCCGAACTTAATCGCCTGAACCTCTGGATTCGCCCGTATTCTCCTACCAAAATGTTATGATAGTTTGATATATGATATGATAGTTTATTTATATGGCGCCTATACACTATGTGTTTCAAAGCGTGTCAAGACAAGGAAGGGAACAAGGGAAAATACATTGACATTCTTGCAGGCCAATAACAGTAAGGATGTGAATTTGACTATCGTACTCGGCCTGAAGACATTTCAGATAGTGCAACAGCTAAGACACAGATAAGGAAGGGAGGGGAAGAGCGGGAAGGAAATGGAAACAGACAGGCGACTACCGTATTAGGCCTGACAACATTTCTGGTAGAGCCAGAGAAAAACAAAAGGTGAGAGAGAGGGGTGCAGAAAGGGAGGGGAGGAACAAAGCAAGCGACTATCATACTAGGCCTGACAACATTTCAGATAGTGCTGGAGGGTGGAGAGGGGGAGTGAACAGGTAAGGGGAGGGGGGAGACAGACGAGGCTGCTATCATACTAGGTTCAGGGACAATTCTGATAGAGTAAGTGCATAGAAAAAAGTAAGGGGAGGAGGGGCGGAGATGGGAAAAGGGAGAAGAGAACAGAGTAAGCGGTCAAAAAGAGTGGGGAAGCAAGATGGGAGAGCAAATACAATTGCAGAAGTCAGTAGTAACACATAATGTTGCAAGGCAGGATAGAAGATGAAGTTGGGAACAGCATGATTCAAGGCAGGCCACCATAAGAAAGGGTGACACACCGTGAATCAATGAAGTCCATAAAAGTCAAATCCAGCATTGGCCACAAGACCGTGATGGTGAAACCAGAATGTATGGGAGCAGGGTAGAATAATCAAGCGAACAGGCAACACCCGTGTGAGAGAAGGGGGGGCCCAAGGGAACATCACGGGAGGACCAGAGGGGGTGTGGACGGCCTGTGGGGACAGAGGGAATAGACACAAGTTGGTGCATGCTAACCTGCTGTCTGAGCAGGGGGTCGGGCCCTGGGCCCTCCTAGGCTGAACAGGTCCAAACAGGAATTGCCCTTTTCATTGTCTGCCCTTCGCTTGAGACGCCCTTGATCTAAGAGTTAAGAGCAGGAAGGAAGAGGCAGGGCTAAGAAGGTGGGCGGGGCTTAGGCTATTTGACCTAGGTCCACTTGCACTTGCTCCCCATCTGCAAAGGAAAAGTGGCTAGAGTGCTCCTTAAGTAGGGAAAAAGAGCGGCAACCTGGAAGGCACCAGGTTGGCAGGGCTTGCTAAGTAGTGAAAAGAGCGGCAACCAGGAAGGCACCAGGTGGGCGGGGCTTGCTAAGTGGGGGCAAAGAGCAGCAACCAGGAAGGTACCATGTGGGCGGGGCTTGCTAAGTGGGGGCAAAGAGCAGCAACCAGGAAGGTACCATGTGGGCGGGGCTTAGGCCATGTGACCTAGATCCACTTGCACCTGCAAAGGAAAAGAGGCTGGAGAGCTCCTTAAGTAGGGAAAAAGAGCGGCAACCAGGAATACACCAGGTGGGCGGGGCTTGCTAAGTGGGTAAAAGAGCGGCAACCAGGAAGGCCCTGGGTGGGCAGGGCTTAGGCCATGTGACCTAGAGCCACTTGCACCTGCTACCCATCTGCAAAGGAAAAGAGGCTGGAGGGCTCCTTAAGTAGGGAAAAAGAGCGGCAACCAGGAAGGCACCAGGTGGGCGGAGCTTGCTAAGTGGGGGGAAAGAGCGGCAACCAGGAAGGCACCAGGTGGGTGGGGCTTAGGCCATGTGACATAGATCCACTTGCACCTGCTCCCCAAAAGCGATTAGTAGCGCGGAGAGCGGGCAGCCTTGTCTTGTTTCCCTCCCCAACCGGATTAATGCCTATGATATTACGTCATTTACTCCAGCCACTGCCTCGGGTTCTGCATAAACGGTTAATTCTCCCCAAATCCAGCCCCTCTAGTACCGGTCTCAAAAAGCTGCAGTCGACCCTGTCGATTAGCTTTCTTAGAATTCAGTGCCAACAGCAATGTCGGGTCTCTTATTAATCTCTTCGCTTTGTCTATTAACTGTAGAACTTTCCTTGCAATATCAAAAGCTTGCCTCTCCTTCACAAATCCAGTTTGATCAGAGTGGATGAGCAATGTCAACAGGTGTTCCATTCTTAATGCTAAGACCTTTGCATACATTTTCTCACCTAAGTTTACAAGATCTATGGGGCTATAGGATCTGCACACTTCTGGGTCTTTCCCTGTGTAAAGAGTGGAGGGGGGTTGGTACGACATGAATGGATGGGGAATAATAAGGAACTACGTCTTGTTGTTTTTTCATGTTCGTTGTGTACGTGTTGTCTACTTTTGTTATCTGTAGAATTGTCATAGTGAAACAATGGATTAGTCAAGGTTGATAAGATTGTAAAATGTTAATATGGTTGGTGTAGTAATTTGATCAGTAGATATAGTAAGAATTGAGTAGTTGTAGTGTAATCCATAGATGTTATGAATATGTCTGCATTTTATTACTTTTCAAATGATAAATAAAGTGCTTAAAAAATAAAAGGGTGGAGGTTTTTTAATCTGTGATACTGCCCACTATGGTTGGGGTAAAGGCACAGAGGCACCCCTGACAACGCGCTCAACGTGTATCAGTCGACGAGCAGCCAAGTCTGAAACTCGCAGGGAGGTGAAGCCAGCTGGTTCTTGGGTACAATGAATTCCCAAGCCCCCTCAAAGGAATGTCTACACACCTATGTGCCAACACATGCATTTTATTAAATAAAGATTGGGTTTAGGTGAATATATACATATGCATATCAATAAGGCTCACTTTATACTCTGGGAAACTCTAGTTCTCCAACATGGGGTCTGGCATGTATTCACATGCTCATGAATATTCCCTGTTGTCAGGCTGGGATCATCGGTATAGAAAAAATCAGTTTCCGTTTCACTTCTGGACTGTCTTTCTCCTAACAACCAATCACTGGTCTCTGGGTCATACTGCCCCCAGCCAATGACTGCTCTCTACCTAAGCCCCTCCTCTGGCAGCCATCTTCAGATTTATACTGCACGTTTGAGTGGTGGGAGTCCTCATGATTAGCTCTCTGGCTTTTTACTGCGTTTTGTGCTTTTTTCCAGAGCTTTACCCTTTTTTTCGGTTAATCGAGCCTCAAGCTCCATCGACCCTTTATCTGATTAACGAGGACCGGTTTTCGGATTTTCCAGCACCCCTCAAGGGCTGTACTTTGTCAAGTTAAAATTCCAGAAGATTCTTTGAGGCCTACTCTGCGTGGACATGGCAGAGGAGAAGGAAGACTCAACGCCTCTGTTCAGGGTTTGCCCAGGATGTGGCCTACGGAACATCTACTTGGACGATGGGCATTCCCTGTGCCTCTATTGCCTACATTCGGACCAAACGCACGTGGAGGAAGACTGCGTTTTGCAAGGAGATGGTCCCCCGCACCGTGAAAGATCAGCGCAGGCGTCTCACCGAGTGGCTCCAGGCCAAGGCCCCTGCAGCATGCCTCCCCTGGCCACAAGAAGAAATCTGACCTGTCTTCTAAGATCGTTGAGGGCGCTCTGGTGACGGGGGCCCAACAAAAGGCTAAGCAACCGGAGTCCACGGGCACCGGTAGCGCCGTTGCGACGGGCTCCCTGGCGGCCAGGGCGATCTCAGTGTCCCCAGCACCTTCAACCACGAGGCAATGCTCAGATTCGGTGAAGAAGAGGATGTCGGACCACCCGGGTAAGCTTCTGGAGAAGCCCCGACGGGCCAGCCGGAGAAGGCCAAGGGGGAGCGGGGCGCTGAACCTCCCCCCAAGATAAAGGCCTCTAGCTCGACCAAGGTTGTGCAGGCCCAGATTCACCCGGCAAAGCCTTCCATTGAAGGAGTGGTGGCGTCCTTAGTGAAGGCCGCGGACGCGGGTTCGCAGGGTCCAGCCCCCAAGGCGAGAGTTTCCCTGCCTACCAGGAGGGAATCTTCTTTTCAGCCCATAGAGAAGACATAGGAGAAGGCGATGCCGATCATCTCCCCGAAACATCACCCCTGGTCGCAGAGAAGGGGGGACACAGTAGTCCTGCAGGCCACAGACCTCTCCTCTGAGGAGGACCTTTCTAATCTCCAGAACATTTTGGAAAAGAAGTTTGTCGAGGCCAAGTACTACGGGAAGGACCCTGACGAGGCAGATGTCGAGAGTGGCGACAAGACAGACGAGGAGGAGCAGGGCATAGAGGATTTCGAGAACCCTACACCGCTGCCTCTGTTGCTCCCACTTCCGCCATCTCAGCAACCACCTCAACCCCCGCCGGACATTTCAGCGGACATTCTCACCTTGTGCTCGGAGAATCTGACGAGGATTCCCCTGCCGCTGATGGAAGATCCTGCTGCACCGGAAGATTCCGCGGCACCAGGGCCATCAGGCGTGCCCCCTGCCAAGAAGATGAGATCATTCTCCACGGCCTTGTCACCCTTCGCCCCCCTCCTCTTCACCAAGGGAGGATACGGACTCGTACACGGTGGGCACGGACGCGGCGGGTTAGGAGACCTCCTGTCTCCGCCGCCAAGAGCCTCAAAACCTGATGAGATGGGCTTGTTCAATGTCATGATCTCTAGGGCCTCGTACCTGTTTCAACTGACCCCCGAGGAAAAGAAGAAAGAAGGTTTCCTGTACCAACACTGCGAGGCGAAGAGGAAGGCCGTGCTGTCGATCCCTCTGGACAACATTTGGGACAAGAGACTGTCCCTTATGAAGAACCTGTCCTCGGCCCCAGTGAAGAGGGACCAGTATGAAAAGAAGTACAGGGTGCCGGACTCTGCACCCAAGTGTTTGAGGTCCCAGCCTTCCCCGTATTTGGTAGTCTCGGCGGCGGCGAGGAAGAAATCTTCTGGCTCTTTTGCGTCAACGACCCCCCTCCCCCCGCACACCCCCAGACAGCGAGGGCAAGAAGTTGGACACTGGGACGACGAGTCATCACATCGGCGCGACGACTATCGAGGCGGCCAGCGCCCTCGCCATCGTGGCGCGCTGCGACTGGGAGCTCTCGCTCCCCTTCTGGACTTCCTTCCCGATGACCAGAGAGCGGAAGCGTTGGAGATCCTGCAAGAGGGCGAGGTGGCATCGGACATGCCATCACAGTGGCCACAGACATTGCCGACACGGGATTCCGCCAAATGGGCAACATCGTTTACCTTCGGCGAGGTTGGTTAAGGCCCACTAACTTTCGCCAGGGTTTGCAGTCAAGGGTATTGGAGATGCCCTTCGACGGGGACAAGGCAAGACTGTGGACGAGTCCCTTCAAACCATCAAGGCGGACACCGAGACGGCTCATGCCTTGGGCATGCTTCAGCAGCAGTGGCTGTCCTTTCGGACTTCCAGGGGTAAACCCCAAGGTTCCTCCAAAGGCTTCGGTGAAAGCTCTTCGTCCTACCGTCAACCGTCCTGCTCTTCGGCCCAGGGGGCCTACAGGGCCCGCAGCAAGTCTGGAGGAGGTCGCCGTCGTCGACCAGGACCGCAAGGCAGTGCCTCCAAGGCGAAGCAAGATTGAACCGGTGGGAGGCCGGCTGGCGAACTTCGTCAGCGTGTGGAAGTCCATCTCCACCGACCGTTGGGTGATGGACGCTCTGGCCCACGGACACACCCTGGAATTACAATGAAAGTGTTCTCGCATACCACCAGTGGCTGCCAGGCAGGAAAACCACGCCCCCCAGTTTCTGTTGGAGGTGCGGGCCGTGCTGAAGAAGGGCGCGATAGAGCTCGTTCAAAAAAGGCTCCGGGACTCCGGAGTGTACTGTCGGTACTTCCTTGTCAAGAAAAGACAGGCTGTTGAAGGCCCATCCTAGAACTCCGCCGTCTTAACAAGTACATCAAATTCCAGAAGTTTTGGAGGGTCACCGTTCAGCACGTGCTAGGACAGCTGGAAGAAGGGGATTTTATATTGTCACTGGACTTGAAGGATGCCTACTTTCACATCCCCATTCACAAGGTACACCGCAGGTTTCTACGCTTCATGGTTCAAGGGCAACATTATCAGTTCAAGGCCCTTCTCTTTGGATTGAAGTTGGCGCCAAATGTTTTCACCAAGTGCCTGGCACCAGTGGCGGCACGGCTGCGTCTACGAGGGAATCCAAGTTTACCCCTACCTGGACGACTGGCTCATCCAAGCGAAATCGAGGGAGATTGCCATTGCACACACGGCGAAGACCATCCAGCTGCTGACGGAGCTGGGGTTCTCTGTGAATTATGCAAAGTCCTGCTTGGTGCCATTGCAAGACGCACTGTTTCTGGGGTCTCGGCTCAACACGGTGTCGTGCCTGGCGTCTGTCAGAGGAGAGGATTGCGGCCATCATGGGCAAGGTGCAATGGCTGTTGACCCTGAAGATTGCAATGGTTTGGTCCATCAGGTCCCTTCTCGGCATGATGTTGTCATGCATATACATAATTCGGCTGGGCAGCGAATGCGCCCACTGCAAGAGTTCGACGCCCGTTGTATTATGGTATAGGGAAGCTTCGAAGACGAGATCATGCTCGACGCGAGTTTCCGTTGAGCGATACGGTGGTGGAGAGTCCGCGCGCATCTGTCGGCAGGCGAAGACTTCCAGACCCCACCTCATCAGGAGACGGTCACGACAGATGCCTCCCTGAAAGGATGGGGCACGCATACCGGAAGTCTCCACACAAAAGAGGCCTGTGGCTGCCGGAGGAGAAGTCATTGCATATCAACGTACTGGAGCTGCAGGCAGTGTTTTGGGCCCTCAAGTCCTTTCTGCCGTCCCTCAAGGACAACGTGGTACGGGTCTTCACGGACACCACCACCACGATGTTCTACATCTGGAAGCAGGGGGGGCACAGATCCCCATAGGCGTAGGACCTATGGCACTGGGCCGTTGCCCAGGGGATGTTCCACGCCCCGTTTCATCTGTCAGGAGTGAAGAACACCGTTGCTGACTCCCTCAGCAGGGAGCTGCGCTTTTGCCACGAGTGGGAGCTTCGGCAGGACCAAGTGGATCTTCTGTTCTGACGATGAGGCATTCACCAGATCGATCTCTTTGCGACGGTGATGAACACCAAGTGCCGGACGTTCGCCAGCAGGTTTCCCCAGCCGGGGAGCATGGGGGACGCATTCTCATTCTCCTGGGACGACCCGTTTCTGTATGCGTTCCATCTGTTGCTTCTTCGACTAGTCAATCAACTCAGACGGTCCCGGTGCAGGATGATCCTCGTCGCACCGGCGTGGCCGAGACAGATATGGTACCCAGACCTTCTGGACTTGTCAGTGTCCCCTCTAGTCAAGCTTCCGGTGGCCGCAGATCTTCTCGCCAGAGGAGGCGTGATTCTGCACCACGACCCAGGGTCGCTGAACTTGCAGGCCTGGCTGAAGTTTGGGGGATACAATATCCCCGCGGACTGCAAGGAGGTGCTTGCCAAGGCCAGGGCTTCATCTAAAATGAAGTGCTACGGACATATGTGGAAGAGGTTCACCATCTGGTGCCATGCACAGAAGATTAACCCTATGCAGATTACGGCCCCGTAGGTGCTGCTGTATTTGCTGTCGCTGGCCAGGGCAGGGTTGACTCATGCTTCCATCAAGATTCATCTGGCGGCAATTTCCCGATACACCAGATCTCATGGACGATCATCCTTATGGTTGCATCGATTGGTGTCATGGGCGCTACTCCCGAGGGGCCAGGACTGGCCCAGCGCCCTCGGAAGCAGACCCGTCTTCCACTACTCCGGACCCAGCAGACCCCTACAGGGGCCCTTTGGACCGTGTCCTGGCGCCAGGCTCATGAAGGGTTTCAGTCCCGGCGCCATAGGCGCCGAGCTCATATTGATAAACAGTGTAATAATGCTTGGGTGGACTTACCTGAGGCAGACCATGCTGCATATTTACCCAGAACAATCCAGTCTGGTTGAAGTCCCCAGCCATCAGGGCTGGGAGGAACTATTCCCTCCATTCAGGAACTCTTTTCTTACCTGGGTGGAACCGGTGGAAGAACACACACTGGAAGCACTTCTCTGCTATTTAAACCACGCCCGATGGAAAACGCGTGCTTCGCGTTATTCTGCAGCAGCAGCAGGACGCTCACCGAGTCGGCTCCTGCATTCCAGGTCCAGAGTCATCTTCAGCTTCCCCTCAGCAACCTGTGGATGAAGAAAGACACAGAACAATACTTACCAGATCCCGGAATCCAGTCACCGGCAAAACCTGCAAAGAATAAACATAAGATTAGAAAAGTGCAACTCGCTCGCAGCCACGCCCGCTTACCTGATCCATCCGTGATTGCAACGGAGCTAACCGCGGCCTTCTCTTCGGCAGCTTCTCTGCACCTGAAAGGCAAAGGACATAATTAAAAAGGGGTTCGGGTGAAGGCAGTCGCATTCATCTTAACTTACCAGTTTTTGCACGCGCAGAAGCGGCCGCATCAACCGCAGCATCCCGGCACCTGAAAACTAGAAAAAGGACATTATTAGAGGTGCCAATAAAAGCGGCCAACGATCATTATACTTACGTGCATCGGCACGTGCAGTGGCAACGGATATAAAGCCCGCAGCATCCCGGCACCTGAAAACTAGAAAAAGGACATTAGAGGTGCCATTAAAAGCGGCCAACGAACATTATACTTACGTGCATCGGCACGTGCAGCGGCAACGGAAAACTACGCCCACAGCATCCCGAGGCCTGAAACAAAGGAAAAGGGACATTATTGAGGTGCCCATCTTTTAAAGCCTAAAGACTACAGTATATTTACAGGCATCCGCTCGTGCAGTAACGGCGGCATCGCTCTTCGGCATCCCAGCACCAGTGCCACAACTAAGGCCGCAAAAGACTAGAGCCTCAACACTGAACTCATCCAGTGACGTAACTGGAATCCACGCACCCCTGCACCAGACGCAGGATGGAGAGCTCAGCATTTATACGCCTAATGTGAGAGCTCGCCGAGACAAGTAGAAAGCTAGGCTGTGGGAGAAACTGGCGATTGGTGGGAGAAGGAATCCCATCAAACGGTGATTAACCCTTTTTGTTCCACCTGCAGAAAACTTACCCTGCAAGTCAGACATTCGATAAGAGGAAGCCCAGTCCTGAGAGTCGTCCGAGCTCTACGCTTCTCAATTGAAGAAACGATAGCAGCCCAGTCGGGATCAGCGCCTCCGTGGGAATCAGGTGAGCGTTACAATTGGTCAAGGAGTTCGTCAAAGGACTATTTCACTCGTTCCCGCCGGTGAGGGCTCCGACCCCGGCGTGGGAGCTCAATGTGGTGCTGACTAGGCTCATGGGTCCTACGTTCGAGCCTCTGCATTTGGCGCCACTGAAATTTTTGTTGACAACTTTTCTTGTGGCCATCACATCCGCACGACGAGTAGGAGAGATCCAGGCCATCTCTTGTAAACCACCTTATTTGACATTCCACGAGACGAGGGTGGTGCTACGGACGCACCCCTCCTTCATGCCCAAGGTGCCATCAGACTTTCATCTAAACAACCCCTTGGTGTTACCTGTATTCTTCCCGATGCCTTTGTCACCGGCTGAGAGGACTTTGCACTCGCTAGATGTTGCTAGTGCGCTGAAGTTCTATGTGGACCGCACAAAGTTTTCGGAAGGCGTTGTAACTTTTTGTGAACTTTGGCCCTGTGAACCATGGGAAGGCCCTCTCCAAGGCTTCCATATCCAGGTGGCTCTCCGGCTGCATCACCCATTGTCACCGGTTGGCAAACCGACCGTTGCCTGGCTGTCCGAGAGCCCCTTCGACCAGAGCGATCGCTGCAACTACGTCGTTCCTGTCTGGTGTGCCACTGCTGGACATCTGCAGGGCTGCTACGTGGAGGTTGATGCACACCATCACGAAGTTCTACTGCGTTGACAAGGATTCCAGGGAGGAGTCCAGAGTCGGCCAAGCAGTGCTGTGCAACCTGTTCGCTTAAAGGTGAGCCTGGTGAAGAGGTTAGAGATGCTTAATGTTGAGCCTTGCCCCCCTCCTGTGGTTGTGCATGTGTGTACTGCTATGTATTCTTTATTCATGACCATGTGAATCCATGCCAGACCCCATGCTGGAGAAGGAACAAGTTACTTACCTGTAACTGTTGTTCTCCAGCATGGGTCTGGCATGGATTCACATGCAAACCCTCCAGCCTACCCCTCTGCGGCTCTTCTCTTGGTCCTACTGGCACTTTACATGCTACCAAATTTGAAGATGGCTGCCAGAGGAGGAGAGGCTTAGGTTGAGGGCAGTCATTGGCTGGGGGCAATATGACCCAGAGACCAGTGATTGGTTGTTAGCAGAAAGACAGTTCAGAAGTGAAACTGAACCTGATTTTATTTTTTCTTTACCGATGATTCCCAGCCTGACAGGGAATATTCATGAGCATATGAATCCATGCCAGATTCATGCTAGAGAACAACAGTTACAGGTAAGTAACTTGTTCCTCTCAATGCAATATTTACAGTACTATGTGGTATCAGTTATTCTTAGATTCAGTAATAATGCAGTGTTAAGTAAGATTTTAATATAAATGATTAATCTTCCTGACCTGTGCCAATCCCAGAATATTTTGCTGGACTAGTAGATAATTTTTCCCTATACCTCCAGTGAGTGCGAATCTTTTCCCACATAGTCTTTTACTCTTTTTATGGGTGTCATTTTTTTAGACACGCCATAGTGCCTTTTTAAAGGTGTTCCTGGTTTGGATCTAATCCATACTTTTCCTATAGGGAATGTGTATTCGTAAATGTGATGATCCTGGCTTTTTTTGTTTTATGCTCATTGATTTGCTGTATATTTTGTGTTGTATTATATTTAAAATCAATAAACAAGTAAATATAAGAAAAAAATATCCTCTTTGAAAACTTTTTGGCAATAAGTGCCTATTGTTGCTGGGTTACCCTAGGGGCTCCCCTTTTAACTTTCTCTGGCTAACCTCGTTAGAACTACAGTTCCCATGGGTAGAAAGTATCTTTGGATACCTTTTACATGTTATTTGGTGAAACCAGCACACTCCACTTTATGTGGAGTGCTGGGGAGATGCAGTGTATCCTTTCACCCTAAAGCTGTAACAGTTATGTTACAAGAACAAACGTACCTTTAATGGCTGTTGGCAGCAAACCTTTTTATTAATTTGGTGCACCTATACATCGGGCTGTTTGCACAGCCCCGTTGGAGGCACCCATGGGTGCTCATTTTACCAAAATGGACCCAGTCTTGTTTTTTTGCCAATTTAGTGTTACTTGTCCTTTTTCCATTCCTTCTCCTGACATCCAGGGTGGGAAATTCCTTTGTATGATTTTTATCTTCGGCGGGATCCCTGTCCAGGCTCCAGAGTGTCTGTGAAGGCAGGAAGCGAGGGAAGAGTCAGAAACTCTGCAGCCCTTTGTCTTCCAGTCTGAGTGTGAGATTCCAGTTCAGACTGGGAGGCTGAAGGTATTGCCAACCCCCCAAGTTTGAATGTTACAAAGCAGTTTGATTGTCTGGGTTCCTGCATAAAAGTCTGATCCTGGAAGCTGAAGAGGTAGTCGGCCACTGGAACCAAAACCAAAGAGGAAGATGAAGAATCCACGGCTGAAGCGATTTCCAGCAACCGGAGAGCGTGCTGTGTAAATGGAGCCTGCTGTAGCTCTTCCTTCCAATTGACCTGGGGACACCAGAAACGAAGACCCCGAACCGGAGCCTGGTGAGACCCACTAGAAGACCTGCATTTTAAGCCACCCCACACCGTGCTGCGACCTTGCTGGGCTTCAATACCCCAATACCCTGGGACCTTGAGCCATTGTGCGGTGCACTGTCTTCCGAATTCTGAATCTCGCTTAAACTTCGAGGGCATCCTGCTGGATCTCCAGAGGCATGATTCCAGTCCAAAATGTCCCCTCACCAGAGTGCTGGACCTTGCAAACGACGAGAATCTGACCCGCGATATTCTGTCTTCTTCTGTGCTCCTGAAAAGGCGACAAATCCACATTTGCATCCAGCGATGAGGAACTCTTGCCTTCTTCCGTGATCCCACACAAAACTGCAATTATCAATGGATAAGTGCAACCCCTCCATTCATTCATAAAGTGTTTTTCCCCTGGAAAAGCGCTACCAAACATCCTATCCAAAAGGGGAGCCCCATTCAAAGGGCATGTACTGTAGACGATTCACGGTGTGTATGTTCAAAGTTCATTTATTACATTTATTATTCAAATTTCAATAAAACACATTCATTTGTAAGCGAAAACCACATATAACACATTGACATTTCATATATTTAAAAGCCAATTTCGATAATACACATCTCACATCTAGAAAAGACATATATCAAAACCAGTGATCACATCTCATCCATTTTTGCTCACATCCACTATCATCATCATTCATACCATCCGCCATTTGTACTATGCAAAAACCACAATGCTAAAAACTCTGTTCTAAGAATAGAACACCCATCTATTGGGGCTAAGATTTTGTTATATTTACAAGGGCATGTTAAACATTGAGTGCTTCTTTCACAAAGTTAAACAAGGCAAGTGTTCAAAAAAACCTGTTTATGAACCTATGTCAATAGCCATATATTTTGAAAACTCAAGACGGCCCGACTGAAAAACAGGGGGCGCAATGGTGTTGTCTATTCGAGTTTCGGGCACCACAATAGACAAAGAACTGTTTCTGTTTGGTGCACCTCATCAGGACATATATTTCTTAATACAAAAAACCAATTCATGTTACCATAATTCAGCTTGATATGTAGTGCGTGTTATCCAGGTGTTCCATATGCAACTTCTTTCCATTAAAAAGAGATTCACACTTCTATAGGTCAAGCTGTGTTTCTGTGGAAATTGCTTCAGCCAGAGAAGGAAAAGCAGGCAGAGAGAGAGCAGCAAGACAAAAACAAAAAAATACAAACAATTGTTTAATTAAAATTGCTTCTGTGATCCCAGCTGCAAAAGTCCTTCCAAAGTCCTGTCTTCCGTCTTCTTGACAAAGGAATCCATCGACCGGGTTTTTGGCTGCAGATCCTGAAGTCTTCCTGCTGCAACTCTTCTCTGTGCTGAGGTACTGGGTTGGCTGGGGTATTTTTCCTACCTTAAGCCTTTGTGCGTTCTATCTAGCTTTGGCGTATTGTCTGTGATTGAGAGGCCACTCATTCAGTTCACCCAGGCCCCTGCAAATCCTCCTAGGGTGTCTTCTCTGAAGTACTTGGACCCTCAACTAACTTTAAAGTGAAATACTTACTTGAACAGTCTACCGATGGAACTCTGACTTTACCTTCATCTGGCACCTAGACCGTTAGGGGTCCCTCTACTGCCTCTGAGTGAACTCATGCTATAGAATAAGGGAATGACTGGATAAGAAAATGGCTCTGCCGTGAAAAGAATAACAAGTGTGCAAAAATGACTTACTTGTAAAGAAAAATGGTTGGTAACTGTAACTCTGAGAATGCACAGTTACAAAAGTTCTTACTTACCTTGAATGTGTGTAGCACTATTCTGAAAAGTATATATATGGATAAGTTACTTACCTGTGAAATGGTTGTGCCTCTTCCCCAAAAGTAATACTGCTGGTTTCACTTTATTATTCCTGTTAGGATAATTGTATGAGTGTCCCCAACTGGGTCTTCCTTCCCCTGACTTGCTCTTAGCCTGTCCAGAATAATTCTGCCTAAGTCATATTTAACTTTCAGTTTGCTGGTAACTCCTTACAAATGTATATAGGTTCAACTTAACTTGAGTATAACATATTATCCTAAAATATGTTAAGGGTTATTGCTTCCCTCTTAGTCTGTGAACTGAAAAGCAACTGTAATTGAAAATTACACCCCAAAGTCCAACTCCCCTAGAATAACTTATCCTGAATCAGAGTTATAGGTTTATACTGTTCCTAGAATCTGTGTTTCACAAGATCAGGAAAGTATATTGTTCAGTTGATATTACTATGTGATTTCTTGCTGAGCGTCACAGTACAACTGATGGGGTCTACTACTATTGTATTACTGTAAAGTAATCTGAAAGTAACTTACTGTCTTACCCCACAAGAATAGGTGTGCCCTATACTCAATGTGTATACATTGGTTTGACTTCCCTATGTGGTAGTACTTATTTCGCCCAAGATTTATTTGGGCCTACTTGTATTTAACAAAACTATTTATTTTTTACAACACATAGTGTTTCAGTGTTCCTTTGAACCATTTATGTTACAATTTCATTGTACTGATTCTACAGCCCTCTCTCCCTCCTAAAATACGCCTGGCTGCTCTGTCTATGCTACCCTGAATTCAGCCTTAAGAGGGGAGTCCTGTACTGCCTCAGTTGAATGATTCTACTAATCCCGTAGGACAGTTTTTCTGCAGTCCAACTAACAGTGGCTGCAACATCAGCATGTGTCTGTCGCCAACCCATACCCTGCTCTGTAGGGCAGCACATAGGTGTTCAAAAACACACACTAGGAGTACCAAGAGGGACCCCCTGCCCATGGGTGCCATAGCGCTATCCCATGGGTCCTGTTCATCAAAGATAAAGATGCAGAGCTGCACTGCCCGGAGACCAGACTGGACTCCTGTACAGAAAACATACAGAAAACACACACCAGGGAAGTAGTAGGATAAGGACGGGGAGGATATGTCCCACTAAAAGCATTTCCAGCATCACACCCTGGCTTCAGGATAATCTGTATATTAGTCTGGCTCATGGTTTCCATAATCCTACCCGAGCCCAAGGAGGAGTTAAATAAGTCTACTAGGGGATTCGATGGCTCCCGCACGCCCAGTAATTCTTCATAGAAATGTCCCGTGAACCCACCAGGCCCTGGAGTCTTGTTGACTTCCAGTGCTTTTATAGGGTTACTTGTGATATGTATGAATGAAAAAATAACGAATTAAATGTTAAGGAACAAAAAAAATGTAGAATTATTATTTAATTGGGGGGGCAGTCTGCCCACCAACCCCCACACCTTTTAAACCCATCCCCATATATATTTTTTCATTCTCTGCATTCGTTATTTATTTTCTTTTAAATCACTGCACACCCTTTTAATAGTTACTATAACTTCTTTTTTCGTTATGGATAGGTCTAGTGGATCCCTTTGCTCCGCCAATAGCGTTATCGTAGCTTCTCTTATGTACGATCTCCTTGATCGTCGCCCTTAAACACATTTTCGTAATTCTTTCGGAATGCCTCTCATATTTCTGTGTGCTCTCGGCTGTACTCCCTCCTTCTTTATCGGAGATCTTATTCGTAATTTTGTCTATTTAACCTTCAATGCATGAGCCATAAGTCTATCTGCCTTATGGGCTTTTTCATAAATAGTATGTTTTAGGTTCAGGAGAGTCCTTTCCACCTTATTAGTCGCCAGTATATTTATCTCTCCCCTTACCGACTTCGTTTTCCTTAGGGTTTTGTAGAGGAGGGAAATATATAGAGACACGGAAGCATGGCTAGTAAAATGGTGTATTTATTTGGGTAATGAACGTGACAGGAGTATATCTGTATGGAGCCCTGCCAGGCTTTGCCATTCTTTTCTCTGTCGGCAAGCGCTAGTTCCCCCACGCGCTCCTTCTCTGCCTCAAGCGATCCCGGCATGGGCTCCGGTCAGCTGGTGACATGGCACATGTCGCAGAAGGTGCCATACTACACATCCCCTTCTCTTCGTGAGTGAATGAAGAATGTGCAGTGTTCTTCTCCTACACATAACCTGTCAGATCTCGGGGTCTCCGGTAGATTCTCCCCGACCTGGACTGGCGAGAATCTGCAGCTGTATGATCAGGTAAGGAAAATTCACTTCTGCCTTGTTATAATACTTTTGCTTTCACTTCCTCTGCTGCTTCTTTATCTACCTGAACCCTTTCAGCAACATTCTCTCCCTCATCGACATTCTCTCTCTTCTGTCCATTCCCTTCACTAAAGACACTCTCTCCATGTTCCATACTCTCCCATCATACACTCTGACAGCATGTTTAAACACTTCTGTTACCACATTAGGCTTAGACCACTTACAAGCCCATCTCTGAGCGCATGAGGAAGTTTAATTCTTACTTTATCTCCTTTAGTAGGAAGAATACTGCTTCTCCCAGTACCAGCACGATCATGTGATTCTTTGTTTCTCAACTGGCTGCACCTGATATTACTAACACTACAACTTTTTTCCTATCGCAGTGTCTCTGCCCAGCCAGGCTGGTACAAGTTTAGTATTGGCTTTCCTGCCTCTACGAAGTTCAAAAGGAGACACTCCTGTTGTATAATGAGGGTTAATCTGTGAGTAACAACACATCTCCCTGCTTTCTCCCAGTCTCTGCCATTAGCCCAAGCCCAGCTGATGGCTAAGCACCTTGTTAAAGCGTTCTACAACTCCATTGGTTTGGGGATGGTATATGGCAATTTTTCTGTGTTCAATGGAGTTCCTTTGACATTAGTACTCCATTTCCTTTGATCTAAACTGTGACCCGTTGTCAGTCACAATGACTCTGAGGAAACCTTCCTGCTCACTAATTTCTTCTGAAAAGTTGATAACCGACTTAGTCGAAATGTTGGGTGTGATCAAAATTTCAACCCACCTAGTTAGTAAATCAGTGACTACTAGGCAAAACGATTGCACTCCATTGCTCCACAAATGACCCAACACATCCATTCACAGTTTGTCCCATGGGAGTTCTGGAATATCTGTGATAACCATGGGATATATAGAACTCACACACACTTTGTCACTCTTATTGCAAAGGATACAATGCCCGACAGTCCTTTTGATCTGCAGGTTGCAGACTGGCCACCAGTAGTCACTTCTTATCCTCTGTTTGGTTTTAATGATTCCTTACTGAACTTAATGGGCAAGGCTTATGAATAGTTCACAAACTTTACTTCGTGGAATAATTTTGTCACCACGCATTATCTCTCCTTGGACACACAGATCATTTATTACATTCCAGAATGGTAAAAGACCCAATTCTTCAAAACTATTCTTCCTTCGAGGATTGTTTTCCTCTAATTCTCGTTTGAGTCTGATTAGGCTGATATTCAGGTTCATGGCTTCTTCCCATTCCTCTCGCGGCACTGGTGCAGAGGTTATTGCCAAAACTACTTCTGGGTCCTTCTCTTCATCATTTAACTGTACTACGGTTGTCAGCCTAGACAGTCTGCCGCAAAATTCTTTACTCCTGGTAGATACTTCACTGTGCAATTGTATTCTTGCAGTTGAGACACCCATCTTCTGATATGGCCTGACACTTTATCCAGGCCCTTTGACATGATTATTTCCACCAAAGTCTTGTGGTCGGTGTGGAACTCGAAATTCATGCCCCAGAGGAAATTCTTACATTTGTCTGCAGTTCACTTGATAGTCAATGCTTCTTTTTCGATAGTGGGATATGACTTCTCTGCTCCCTTCAGTAACCTGGAGGCAAATGCTATAAGAAATTCCTTCCCATCTTCTTCTTGTGTTAACAATGCGGTAGACCAACATTGCTGGCATCATTTGATATAATAGTCTTCCTGTTGCTCCTGAAATTTTGCAGTGCAGGGGCTTTTGCCAGGGCCCTTTTGATTGGATTCAAACTGTGCTTCACATGCTCTACTCCAAAGAAACATGCTCTTCCCTTTGGTAAGTTCACGCATGGATGCAATGTGTTTTGCAAAATCACGAATAAATTGAGTAGTACTCTGCCATCCCTAGAAATGTTCGAACCTCTTCACGATAAATTGGTCTGGGCATGTTTTCACCTGCCTTTGCAAGTGTCTTTTGGGGTGTATTCCCTCAGATGAAATAATGTGTCCTAGGTATTCAATTTCTTGTCTATTAATTTTGCATTTTTCTCAGTCATGCCTGCAGTATGTACATTTTTGAAGACACTGTCCAATCTTTCGTTGTGAAGCTTCAAACTATCTGCATAGACTAAGATGTCATCTTGGAAGCAAAAGATCCCTTTGTCTCCAATCAATAGCTTGTGCATGACTTTTTGAAATACTGAAGCGGCTGATACTAAGCCAAATTGTATCCATATGCACTGAACCAGTTTCGAATGGATTGTGTCCTCCCACGTATTCCTCATCTTATGATAATTCGTTATCTCCAGCTTCGCTGCTTCAGAAACATTTTTTCTCGGCAGAGGGCGCTGTGCTTACTAATGTATACCCCAGTACCTTTTCATGTCCCATTTTGGGACTTAAATCTAGTACTAAAATTCTTGACTTGTATACCTTTTGAGCGTATGCACTCCTGCCCATTGAGGCTCTTAACATTAAAAACTGTACTTCTTGTGGCCTTGTCATCAGCCCGCAGGGTTAGCGAACTACAGGCTCTCTCGTGCAAACCGCCATTTATTACTTTTTATAAGGAGTCCTTAAAGTTAAACCTTCATTTTTACCAAAGGTAGTTTCAGACTTCCATTTGTCACAAAAGATAATATTACCAACTTTTTATCCTCCTCCTCATTTGGGAAAGGAAGAGGAGAGATTGCACAGACTAGATCCCAAGAGGGCTCTTACTTTCTATATCTCAAGAATGGCTAAATTGAGGCAAGATGACCAACTATTTGTGGGTTATACTGGTCATAAACTAGGACTATCTGTAACAAAATAGACCATATCCCGCTGGATCATCTTAGCCATAACTGAATGCTACAGGTTAGCAGGAAAAGACCCACCAGATGGGCTTCGTGCCCATTCTACAAGGGGTATGGCTACTTCTACGGCTCAGAAATATCCAAGATTGGATCAGTGAGAAGAGATGACACTCTTTAGTACATATTCACATTTTATAAGTCAAATTTAGCATATGAAAAAAACATTTTCCACTGTATAAAAAAATTCATAAAAACTTTTTCATATCAACATTCATAGCCACATACAAAGCTCATTCTTACATTCACACACAATATATCAACACCCATGATGTTTCATCTTTCATTGGGTTTTCAGTATACAACTTCATTGCCTAAGTGCCTTAATAGACCCAGTCCCTAAAATTAGGTGTCATGGTGTATCTAATGCCAGTTCTTTGGGTCAGGTATTTGTCACACAGAAACGTCGACACGTGTTTCGGTCGGAGACCTTCCTCAGGAAGTGAGGCAAAGCAAAGTTCTTCGCCCCGATTCTGAATACAGGTGGGCCCGTGACCAATCTAAAAACAACCATAAAAACAGAGTGCCATCCCATTTTATTTTGTAAGGTGACTATTAGTGTCACAATGTGTTACAGATATCTTGACACATTCAAACCCTACTCACCCCCAAGTTCCAAGTCGAGGGAAGATGAACGGGATATCGGAAATTAATCCTCCACTAGCCTCAGTGCAACTACTGAACCTGTGGAACCAATACAAACATATACTTTAAAACTATCCAAATGGGGGTATCTAATTTCATCACCGGATTGTGTCAATCATCGGAGTCCACTAAAAGCCACACTTACTTGTGCCCGTGGTACAGCTTGAGACCAAAAGTCGTGGTGTTTCTACCGCGGCCTTCGGCATAAAAATTGCACAAATTATGCCGAAGGCCGCGGTAGAAACACCACGACTTTTGGACTCAAGCTGTACCACGGGCACAAGTAAGTGTGGCTTTTAGTGGACTCCGATGATTGACACAATCTGGTGATGAAATTAGATACCCCCATTTGGATAGTTTTAAAGTATATGTTTGTATTGGTTCCACAGGTTCAGTAGTTGCTGAGGCTAGTGGAGGATTAATTTCCGATATCCCGTTCATCTTCCCTCGACTTGGAACTTGGGGGTGAGTAGGGTTCGAATGTGTCAAGATATCTGTAACACATTGTGACACTAATAGTCACCTTACAAAATAAAATGGGATGACACTCTGTTTTTATGGTTGTTTTTAGATTGGTCACGGGCCCACCTGTATTAAGAATCGGGGCGAAGAACTTTGCTTTGCCTCACGTCCTGAGGAAGGTCTCCGACCGAAACACGTGTCGACGTTTCTGTGTGACAAATACCTGACCCAAAGAACTGGCGTTAGATACACCATGACACCTAATTTTAGGGACTGGGTCTATTAAGGCACTTAGGCAATGAAGTTGTATACTGAAAACCCAATGAAAGATGAAACCTCATGGGTGTTGATATATTGTGTGTGAATGTAAGAATGAGCTTTATATGTGGCTATGAATGTTGATATGAAAAAGTTTTTATGAATTTTATTATACTGTGGAAAATGGTTTTTTCATATGCTAAATTTGACTAATAAAATGTGAATATGTACTAAAGAGTGTCATCTCTTCTCACTGATCCAATCTTGGATATTTCTGTACTATACCTGAAGGATCAGGGTTAAAGCGCAGGTCTACCCCTTTATTTTTCCCTACTTCTACGGCTCTAAAGAGGGGAGTCCCGGCAGCAGATATTTGTTCAGCTGCTACTTGGAAAACAATACACACTTTTGTAAAACATTGCTGTTTGGAGACTGCCTCCTCAAATGAGGGTTTATTTGCCAAGGCAGTTCTGCATTCTGTCCATGAAAACTGAAAACTAATACTCCCACCTCCAAAATTACTACTGCTATGGGAGTCTATCATAAGATGAGGAATACGTGGGAGGACACAATCCATTCGAAGAACAAGTTACTTACCAACTGTAACGTTCTTTCGACTGGATGTTCCTCCCACGTATTCCTCATCGACCCTCCCATCCTACCCCGCAGTACAGTTTACGTTTTCTTACACTTTCCTCTCACGAAGTGTGCATCAGTCATGGGGCACGCCTGGGTGTTCTTCCTATATGTTTTCATCGAAAAAACAGAACTGGAGCAACGGGTACGGCTCGAGCTACTTATACCATCAGTGACGTTGACACGGTACGGAGACCGTCGAGGGACAATCGACGCCACGACCTCGAGCACAGCGCCCTCTGCCGAGAATTTTTTTTTCCGAAGCAGCGAAGCTGGAGATAACGAATTATCATAAGATGAGGAATACGTGGGAGGAACATCCAGTCGAAAGAACGTTACAGTTGGTAAGTAACTTGTTCTACTGGTGTGACGAACACTGTCAAACACTCAGATTCATCATGTAATTTAACTTGATACGCGGATGGGAGGTCCAGAGTTGAAAAATATTTTGCTGGTTCAATGGTCGATATAATTTCCTGTATTTTGGGAAGCGAGTGTCTTTCTGGAAATATATACTTATTGAGTTCTCTCATGTCTACACAAATTCTGAGTTTCCCAGTTTTCTTCCGTAATACTACTAGGGGTGAAACCCATTCATCCGCGTCTATGCTCTCTGATACCTTGACTCTCCAGTTTCTTCAATTCTAATTTGACCTCTTTTCTCATTGGCATGGGGATACTGTGCATTTTCTGCGCTACAGGTTTGTAATCATTTTTCATTTTTATTTTGTGTACAAAGCCGCGTAGACAGCCTATTTCATCTAAAAATATCTCATTCACCATTTTATCTTCATCGTTGATTCTTCCCACGGTGAGTACTGTTTCCTCAACATTGAGATCTAATTTCACTTTGAGCTTCCTTTGATGTGTTCAGCTCAATAAAGGGGTGTTGCCCTTCCTTGTCACATGTATACTTTTCCTCTGGCCTCTCTATCTTTGAATCTGAGTGCCCCAAGACCAACCAATTAATTCAGTATTCACCCTTCATGTGCCCTGGGATTGATATCAACTTCATTCAAAAATGCACGTTTCAGTTTTTTTCCATTCAGTTTGGGATAGTAGCGTATATTTAGCACCTGAATCAATCATCATGGATATCAAAGTGTCATCTACAAATACTCAAGCTGTGGGGCTGTCTATTTCTTCCTCATCTTCGTCCACTACCATGGATATACATGCTTCGCCTTCTTCCTC
This sequence comes from Ambystoma mexicanum, assembly GCF_040938575.1. NCBI lineage: Eukaryota > Metazoa > Chordata > Amphibia > Caudata > Ambystomatidae > Ambystoma > Ambystoma mexicanum. The sequence continues at coordinate 1,292,088,210 of NC_090921.1, forward strand.
ACTGTGGTCCCTACAGATCCAATTTGTGGACGGCTTCTTGGTATTGTAACATCTTAAGAGATGACCCTTTCCTTTGGATATGCGGCAGATCATTTTTAAGGTTGAACATTCTGGGTTGTCTGCCCAGTGGTTCGCGCTATCACACTGAAGCATCTCCTAGGGTTGCTCCTCCTTGGACTGTTTCTTCTCCTTGTGCGAAAAGTCATTCTGCCTCTACTGTCATCTCTCCATGTGGGTTTCTGCATTTTGTCTATTGCTTTCCTTCTGAAAGGGTTATCATTGACAATAAGAAAGGTATATAGAACCTGGAGGCACACCTTTGTAAGATGTTTTACAGTTAGGTAAACAATGAAAGTAAAAGTTTTGGAAATAAATTTGAGGTGCGGGGGGGAGAAAGGCTCAACCTTGGCATCTAGGTTGGGTACATATATGGAAAAGTGTGGTTGTTCCCAAAAAGGTTTGGGAACTCCCGTCCCCCACTGTCGAATATCTGTAAATACAGATCAATAACTAAAAGGAATTTTAGATACTCGTTTTTTACATGAGTGATACATAAACCATATTCATTGAACAAATACATTTTTTGAAGAAACGAAGATTGTAGAAAAATATTGGTTGCTTTATTGTACATAGTGCCTGATGGTGCCCAATGCGTTTCGAGTTATCAACTCTTCTTCAGGGGCAATGACACAATTTTTAAATTTTTCTAAAAAAGCAAAGGAAACATAAATCATATTTTAACCAATTATATAATTTCATATAGCCTATAGGCGTTTTAAACTCGAAAAAAATGACAATACAGCCATCATTTCAGCAAGTGATAACAATTTGAAAAGTAATGTTAGGATACAGATATCAGTTTACAAGCAAATACCTGGACTAGACATTGTGGTAGTCATTTTTTGGACAAAAGAGCAAAAGGTAACTCCTATTTTACTTTTTAAACAGATCCTGTATCTCTAGGAGAGGTAGGTAATATTCCAGTACATAATCCAATTGGCATATTAGTTGTTAGTCAAACATATGAAAAAACTGCTTACCCTACAGGGTAGAACGTTGTGCAAGGATATGTTTTTAAAGAAGTGCTTCAGGATAGAGTGTTCAAATTTCTTTCTTTGAGTCTCTCTATAGTTTATAAGAAAGAGTGTTACCAAAAATAATCTAAGTACCGAAAAAAAAGGAAGATGAGGATAGGTGAATGGCAACTTACATGTTGCTCGAGAATCAAAACGCTATTTAGCATATACCATCGGATGGTTATCTCCAAAAGGGAATGGCTACAGGTAATGTCCAGGTGGCGGCTTTCGGCTGAGTATTAAAAAAGGACAGGTAAAGAAAAGAAGGTAAGTATATATAGTGGCCTGTAGATTGGAGGTCAAGTATTTGGTGCCTAAGAGGCCAAAGTACGTACTTAAATCTAGAGAAAAGGGTTATCATTGACGGCAGATATATCGTCATTCGTTTTGGGCACATTTATAGATTGTGGCGTGACTTCTGTCTTTTATGTTCGTGTCCTTCATTCTGTCTTCCAATACTTTGACACATTTCTCTGTGTGCTCTACTTCTTTAGCAACTCTCGGAACTGTATCCAATGGGGGTCGTTTTTTACCACAATTCTTCTCTAACTTTAGCACTGTTGATTCCTCAAACGTGCATCTAGTTGATTGTTGAAATTGCATGTCCTGGCCAATTTTCTTAGGCTTGTGATGTATTGCTCCACACTTTCTCCCTCTTCTTGTACACTTTCCAAATCTATAGCATTCCAGTATCGTACTGCGTTTCTTTTTGTAATGTTTACTGAGTTTTTTTTAACAGCTCTCTCATACTCATTAAGATCTTCATCCTCATTCTCTGGGAGTTGTAGTAAATCCTCGAATATTTCTTGACCGGCAGGGCCTAGGCAATGCAACAGGAGATACTTCCTCTTCTAAATGCTGTAGTTTGTGCCCCAAATTACACTGGCATAGTGCTCAAATGACTTTATCAATCTTTTCCAGGGTATGGCAGGTTCTCCTGTTTCAGGTAAAAAGAAAGCTGATGGGGGCACACTGCTGAATGCCATTGTCGGGCGGAAGATATAGTAGAGGTTATGCCGGCGGTTGTCAGCTGTGTTCTTGTTGCATTAGGTTGTCTGGAATGCAGGGTCTGTTTATACGTGTGGTTCAGGATAGTTTGAGTCACATAAATGTTGCCGTTGTTGAGGTTAAGTTTACCCTTTTTCTTTGTAGTGCTGAATTAAGTGGCTAATGTGCCAAGTATACTGGCCGCACACGTTTAAATATCACCTTATTATTTGAAAGAGTGCTTTTGAAAATGATTGCTCTTTATACCATGTTGTACGGGAGGAATGATCTGATGGATTTGAGTACCGACTGCGTATGTGTGGCTGTGGCTTCTATACCATGCATTACGGTAGGAGAGACTGTGCTGTAGAGCTGACCTCGCAGTGAGGCGTTATGAGAATTGAGTGAGCCAGTCATCGTTGGGAAGCTGTGGGGCCGGCAAGCTTGGGAAGGAGAGATGAGGGGGCGTTACTCACAGCTTGCAAGCTGCTGCGGTATGGAGCGCTGCGGTATGCTTACTGTAGTCTCAGCTGTCTAGGTAAGGTCACTGCGCTCGCCAGACTGCTGCGAGGCTCAGGGCTTAAATATATCCCATCCTCGTCGCCACTGTAGAGGAGGGCAATATACAGGGACACAGAGGCATGGCTAACAGCGGATTTGTTTGGTTAATGAACGTGATAGGAGTATATCTGTACGGGGCCCCGCTTCGCCTGTCTTGCACATCAGAAAGTTGGTACCTTCTGTCCCCTTTCAGTAACATCAAGCAGACATTATCTCATCTAGAACTATTTTCAAGGTCCTCGCATTTATTTTCGAGGTCTTTCACTGAACTTCTCTGCTGGTCCGCTTCTGTCACTGGATCGGCGAGGGGAGAACACAAACTGCTCGAGCTGTGCAAAGCACAGAAAGCATAGCATTTTAGTGGCCTTTTGTATTGATCACAGGACAGCAGCTGATGGATCACACACACCACTCCATGCCTTCACCCTGGAGCTCTGCCTGCTAGTTTAGCCTTTTTATTGCTCTTCTGACCATAGTCCCTTCCATGACCTCCCCGGGCCACCCGTGTGTCGTCCATTCTTCCTCTCCCCTCACTTGCATTTAGTACGCTCTCAAGTCTCCAGAACTCATGACAGCCTTACCTTCATCCTGAACCCTGCCCCGATCCTGCCTTTCTCCAGATGGAGCTTTCCGTTCAATTTGCTTTGCTCATCTGCCTCTGCTGGCATCTCACCGGCCACGTTCCTGCATGTCTCCCCTCAAGCGGTTACAGACCTCCACTGACCTGCATCTACGTGGGCACCCCCGTCTTCGGACCCAGCTGTGAACTTACTGCTGCCACCAGTTCCCCAGTGCAACCTCCCGCAGTCCCTTCTATCCGCCTTAGATGTGGTCTGTCTCGGATCTAAGATGACGGCTGCGGCCATGGCTGTGCAGCGAGGGGGCTCTGGAGATCCCTGGCCGCCCGTCGGTTCACAGCGCCACTCTACTGAGACGCTGACGTGTCTGCACTCTTCTCCAGCGGGAAAGCTGCATCTTAGGGATCGCCTCCCTCAGCTCCCATGTGAATGGAGTTGTCTGCCCCAGGAGCCTCTCACAGGCACATTCGTCTCATCCGCCATTGTGACTCCTCCGGGTCTTGGCTGTTTTAAGCTCATTCTAAATGTTCTAAATGGTCCCCCTCTCGAGCACCACCCATTTTGTCTATGCGGGACCGTTATGAGGCAGCAATGCCGACCTGTGTTGTTTATTTGCGTTGGGGGTCCCATAGGTGCCTCCCTTTGAGGGAAGTGTAGTTCTACTAGGGTTTTTTCACTCCTATATTAAGTCTCTGATGGTTTCAAGGCCCCATTAGGTACTCTCCTTTAGGCACCCCAGGGATGGGCCCGCCCTGCACGGCTGACCACTCTGCTGCCTAAGAGCTCCTGTTCCGGTCTCTGTTCCACCTGGAGTGCCAGGGCGCACGCCCATAAACTAGTGGCTGCAGGGACCCCGTTTCTCACATGGGGTTTTTTCTCATTACAGGACTCTACATGGGGCTCTGCTGCTCCTCATTTTTGTGCTAGTTTGGCTGCTGATATTTCTGAAATTAGAAGACAACACTCCATTTTGGTTCACAGGCATTGGGCGATGCAATTCAGTATTGCACAAAAACAGACTGGGACTATGGCTCCCAGCCCTGGCTCAGAGGGCTTCCCATCCCATATTGGGTGGTCAGTCAAAAGACCGAAAAAAAAATCTCGAACTGCAAAAATATCGAATCCAAAATCTCGAAAAACAAAAATCTCGAATTATTTATTTATTTAGTTATATGTGTTTTTGGGGTCAGGTAAGTAAAAAAAAGGGTTAAAATAAAAAAAAATAGAAAAAAAGGGGGTTGGGGGGGGAACCCCCCCATTTCGAGATAAAAACGTATTAAAAAAAAAATTCGAGATTTTTTTTTTCGAGATTTTGAACTCGAGATTTTTTATTTCGGGATTTTTTTTTCGGTTTTATGACTATAAACCGTTAGACTGTTTCTCAGTACATGTGAGTACAGCGAAATCCTCCAATGAAGTCTAGATCAGCCTTTCCCAGCAGTGACAGTGTACAACAAGCTACCACCTATGAGGGACAAACACTGTCAGTCAATGGACTAGAATAGTGCCTTCAGGGAGCCAGGACAGCCAAAGTCATTTGGGACACAGTCTAGGGATTTAATGCACTTCTTGGATCCAAGTCTTGCACACAAAGTTAGAGAGTTTTTAGAATAATCACTTGTAGGGTCACAAGCTGTTAAGCCTGTGAGAAGAGAGTTGAAATCAACTGTAAGCCAATGCAATTCCCAAGTGAGAAGAGCGTGGCTAAAAGCAATAAGGTAAGTACCCCAAGCCTAAACAGTACCTCTGATTTGAAGAAGAGTGGTCCAGCTGGATTCTGCCTTGCTACAACGGTGCAAACCCTGGCTCCTGAGCCTCAGTCGTGGGGACAAGAGGGAGGACGTCTGGAGGGCTCCTGCGGCGGTACTCTGGAGATCGTCGGCAGCTACAGGCTCTTTTAGTTTCAGCGGCACTTCGCGGTTTCAGTGCTTAGCAACAGCACTGATGCCGATCTCGGACAGTGGTTGGACTCTCTTCGTTACAAACAAAAGAAAACAAGGCAACTTTGCCTTATTATAACTGGCGCTTCTCAGTTGGCCCCTAGAGAGGGTTGCAAGTTCCCAAAGTATTTATATCCAATGTTCTAATAAAATCAAAGCATCAGTTAGATCTGTGCAGTTTTGGCCAGGAATGTTTTATTCACATCCATGTTTTTCTAATTAGATTTATTCTGAATGTGATCTGTTGGGCGATCATATTTTGCCATCAATATACATTTAGCCAATGCATTTTGGTGAAAACCTTCATCAGGGCTGTATATAGGCTCTTGATTACATCATCAAGCTACGCATAGACATACATTTGTCAATACAAGTTCATTAAATGGTTTGCATACAATACATAAACAAATTCACACATACCATTTTGTTTGTCCCACGAGTATTTAATTGGTACGCCAGAAAAAATAAATGAAAAACAGAAATTATCATTTAGTATCAGCGTTACAAAACTCTATGCACACAGTTTAAGGACAGAAGAGTGTCCTACCTGATCACTTTCAATGCGCTCTCTCTGTCAAATCTGGTAAGCCCCAAAGGCTTTTATTTTGCAACCCTCACGGCTCCAGCCACGTGTGTTGCAGAAGCGTGGTGAAACGCATATGTCAATTGTGTCTCTGTGAAAGAAAGAGGCTATTAGACAGCCGTTCTAGCATGTCTTTAGTGATTGTATGAATCAAAGCGGCGAATGTTCTCCGACGTTTACCTTCAGTTCCTGCATTGTTCTGCCTTCTGCAGAGACACATGCATGCGCATGTCTCTTTGTTCTATTTAAACGTTGCCTTGGAGACGGAGTCGAGGCGCTGAGGTCCGACAGATATGCCGGAGCACGTACGCCTCGCGCTTCACCCCCGGGTGATTACCCTGGGGCGGGGATGTCTCCGTGACAACTCCTGAAACGCTATGTGTTGCCAAGCTGTCAGCACCGTTATCGTGTGATTGGCATTAGTTTCGAACTGTTACTGTGAATGCGTGTGCATTGAAGCGTGATTACATGTTATAAGTGTAATAGGTGTTGTATAATTTGTGCTGTTCTAAATTTCTCATTATTGCGGATAACTAGGTATCGCTACCTCTACTGGCTAATGCTTACAGGTTATGTACAAAGCTAACTATCATTAGCTTACTATGTGTTGTATTTTTGTTCTTCATTTGCGGGTTTCAAATGATAAGTCTTAATTAAAACAGGCACAAGTGTAAATGTACAAAAATAGAACTGTAGCGTTTACAATAAAACGTCACGTAGGATTTTTCGTCTGAAAGGACAAGCAGAAAACCTTCACCCAAACAATGTTTTAGACAATCTGGCACATGGTGTTAGTTAAATTAGAAATAAATGTCATTCCAAGTGTCAAATTACGTCCGTTTCATCTGTTGATGTCTGGGCTCCAGGCCTGGTTGGCCATTACGATGGCTGCTGTGGGAGTTCATACGCAATCATGAATGTTTGATTACAAAAAACACATGAAGTTAATCTTCTCGTTCATTCCTTTAGGAATCAGGGAACTCAAACGATCTATCCAGAAAGTTTCTCGTTGATCCATTGTTTTCTGAAAGTTTTCATGTGGATCTCTCTTTTCCACTATTTCTAGGATAGCAAATCGAATCTGTGCCAAGTTATGTTTTTTGTCATGCCAATGTCTTGCCACAGCCGAAGTTTTGTTGTTACGTATACAGGATCTGTGTTCGTTCCATCTTGTCTTAGCGGTTCTTACAGTTTGTCCGACATAATGCAAGCCACAGGGACATTTTATGGTATATATCACGTTTTGGGAGTCATATGTTCCAAAGCTTTTTAGTTTTATATTTTCTCCTGTATACGGATGTTTCAAAGAATCACCTTTCATGATGTAGCTGCAATTGCTACAATTTAGGCAAGGAAAAGTACCTATTCTCTTGGTGGCTTTCTTCTTTTGTGCTGGTTTGGTCTTTACAAGTTTATCTTTCAAATTATGACTCCGTTGATAAGCAAATGTTGGGACCTCTTTGAATAAATGTTCTACACGTTGGTCGCAGGTGACTGTGTTCCAGTGTTTTTTAATGATCGTTTTAATGCGGTTACTCTGTCTTGAGTACTTGGATACGAATACTGGGGGGGGGGTTCATCTTCCTTCTTGGTTTTAGTTCTCAATAGATCTTCCCTTTTCTGAGTTGCTATGCGTATTTCTGCTGCTGTCACTTCTTCTTTCATGTATCCACGGTCCAGAAATTTCTTACTCATTTCTTTGACTTCTTTTTCGTACTCTACAGGGTCACTCAATAGTCTTTTTACACGAAGCATCTGGCTGTATGGTACATTTTTGATGAGGCTTGGTTGCTGAAAGCTTAGTCGTGGAGTAGATTATTCCTATCTGTAGGCTTTCGAAAGATGGTGGTCTGGGATCCTGTCTCGGTTATTCTGATTTGTACATCCAGAAAGTGTATACTTTCACGAGAGTATTCATGTTTAAACTGTATTCTCGTGTCCTTACTGTTTAGGTAATCAAAGAATTCAAATAGTTCTTGTTCACTGCCTTTCCATAACCCAAAGATGATATCGATGTATCTTATCCAGATACCCAGATGTTGTTGCCACTGTTGGTTAAGTAAAACATTTTCGATTTCAAATTTGTGCATGAATGAGTTTGCATACGAAGAGGCCATGGTGGCCCCCATAGCTGTGCCAGCCACCTGTAGGTAGTAATTATCTTTGTATCTAAAGTATGAATTGTTGCTGATGAATTCCAGCAGTGCCATTCTGAATTCTTTTTTAGCTCTTATCTCCTCTGCCTTCAGAAGTGTCCATTCCACTACTTCCTTACCCAGATCGTGTGGGATTGACGTATACAAACTCTTAACGTCAATTGTAAAGCAAATGCTTTGGGAGTCAAATGGTATTGAATTCAGGTGTTGCAAAAAGTGTGTAGAGTCTTGGATGTATGTACTTGTTTTTTTAATCAAAGGTTGTAGGAAGTAGTCCACATATTTACCAAGAGGTTCTAGGATGCTGTTTATCCCTGCAACAATTGGTCTGCCTGGCGGTTTGACTGAGTCTTTGTGTACCTTTGGGAGAGTATAAAAGTGTGGTACCCATGGGTAAGAATTTGTCATGAATGTTTTCGTGTGATGGTTTGTCCACTCAAGTTCCTCTGCTTTATCTAGAAGGATCCCCAGATTTTCTTTAATTTCTGCTGTTGGGTCATTTTCTAATGGTGCATAAGTATTGATGTCTCTCAGTTGTCTTTCGCATTCTTCATCATAGTCCACCGTGTTCAACAAAACTAGACCACCACCTTTATCTGCAGCTCTTATTGTGATGTTTGGATCACCATATAAATCTTGGATTAATTTTAACTCGTATGGTTTCATATTGCGTCCAGTTTTAGATTTAAAATGCATTTTTTCAAAGTCTCTCGTTACCTGTTTTTGAAAAATGTCTACTGATGGGACACTAATAGGAGGGATAAAGGTGCTCTTGCTCCTGAATTCCTTCAATAATTTTTCTTTTTTGTTCCCTGTTTTCTCATTTTCTAGTTCACTAAAAAACACTTTTTAGCTTCATTTTTCTGATTAGTTTGTATAGTTCAATTTTGGTCTCAAATAAGGTGCTGTCATACGTAGGCACAAAGCTTAAGCCTTTTTGTAGTGTCTGCAGTTCTTGAGTCGTCAATATCCTTGCTGATAGATTCATCACAATGTTTTCTTTTGTTGTAACCTTGTGTTTGGTTTCCCTCTTTGTCTTTCTCTTCCCCCTTCTTGTTCACCTCTGCCTTTCTCTAAAAAATCTGTTCTTCCTCTTGTCGAAGCTTCTGAGGGCCTTGTATATCCTGAAGCTGTTGGTAGATTCTCTTCCTCTACGTTAGTAGACTCTCTTTCAGTGTCTGTTCCTGAGCTAGACGTCTCACTGGTATTTGTAGGTTTTGGTTTTCTTATTGGAGGGCCATATTTATCCATCCAAGTATAAACTTCATCCTTCAAATAGTCATATGTATCCCTTTTGAATTTTCAGATATTTTTGGTTTCAAGCTCTGCCTTGTAGTCTGCTAGCTTACTGTTAATCTCTTCCAGCATTATGTCAACTTCTTCTCTGTTTAGTGTTGCCACAAGTTCTTTTTCTATTTCTTGAATTTCGTTATTAAGGTCGGCCAAATTGTTGGCTAACTCTTATATGGTGAGTAGTATGAGGTCCAGGGAACACTTATTTAATATAGCCTCCCATTTCTTGACAAAGTTCTTACTCTCTTTACACAATGTTGGTCATAATTGTATTCTTAACCCTCTCGGAATCCTTTGGCTTTTATGGTATCTCCCTAACGTGATGGCATGCAATTTGCGATTTATTTCTTTGCGTATAAGATATTCCAATTGTTTAATCTGTTGTTTAGGATCTTGTGTTTTCGTACTGCTTGCCCCAAATCCGCTGTCTTTGATTAGCCCTAGAATTCATTCTGCTTCTTCTGTTGTGAAGCCCAACGTATCTGCTCTTTTGCTTGTTAAAGCCTCAACTTCTCTAAATGACATTCTTTCTTCTGTCTTGTTGTACTTGAAGTTCAAGATCGGTGTGCCTCCACCTCAATTGTGCTGAGGAAAAAACTAGAAAAAATACCGGAGAGTATGGCACCACAATGTTTACTCACTTCTATTCAATGTGTACATCTCTCAGTTAGTTTCCAATAATTTTGACCTGGAGCTGCCACTATTTGAAGGATGAAGTTTATACTTGGATGGATAAATATGGCCCTCCAATAAGAAAACCAAAACCTACAAATACCAGTGAGGCGTCCAGCTCAGAAACAGACACTGAAAGAGAGTCTACTAACGTAGAAGAAGAGAATCTACCAACAGCTTCAGAATATACAAGGCCCTCAGAAGCTTCGTCAAGAGGAAGAACAGCTTTTTTAGAGAAAGGCAGAGGCGAACAAGAAGGGGGAAGAAAAAGACAGAGGGAAACCGAACACAAGGTTACAACAAAAGAAAACATTGTGATGAATCTATCAGCAAGGATATTGACGACTCAAGAACTGCAGACACTACAAAAAGGCTTAAGCTTTGTGCCTACGTATGACAGCACCTTATTTGAGTCCAAAATTGAACTATACAAACTAATCAGAAAAATGAAGCTAAAAGTGTTTTTTAGCGAACTAGAAAATGAGGAAACGGGGAACAAAAAAGAATTATTATTGAAGGAAATCAGGAGCAAGAGCACCTATATCCCTCCTATTAGTGTCCCATCAGTAGACATTTTTCAAAAACAGGTAACGAGAGACTTTGAAAAAATGCATTTTAAATCTAAAACTAGACGCAATATGAAACCACACAAGTTAAAATTAATCCAAGATTTATATGGTGATCCAAACATCATAATAAGAGCTGCAGATAAAGGTGGTGGTCTAGTTTTGTTGAACACGGTGGACTATGATGAAGAATGTGTAAGACAACTGAGAGACATCAATACTTATGCACCATTAGAAAATGACCCAACAGCAGAAATTAAAGAAAATCTGGGGATCCTTCTAGATAAAGCAGAGGAACTTGAGTGGATAAACCATCACACGAAAAAATTCTTGACAAATTCTTACCCACGGGTACCACACTTTTATACTCTCCCAAAGGTACACAAAGACTCGGTCAAACCGCCAGGCAGACCAATTGTTGCAGGGATAAACAGCATCCTAGAACCTCTTGGTAAATATGCGGACTACTTCCTACAACCTTTGATTAAAAAAAACAAGTACATACATCTGAGACGCTACACACTTTTTGCAACACCTGAATTCAATACCATTTGACTCCCAAAACATTTGCTTTACAATTGACGTTAAGAGTTTGTATACGTCAATCCCACACGATCTGGGTAACGAAGCAGTGGAATGGATACTTCTGAAGGCAGAGGAGATAAGAGCTCAAAAAGAATTCATAATGGCACTGCTGGAATTCATCAGCAACAATTCATACTTTAGATACAAAGATAATTACTACCTACAGGTGGCTGGCACAGCTGTGGGGGCCACCATGGCCCCTTCGTATGCAAACACATTCATGCACAAATTTGAAACCGAAAATGTTTTACTTAACCAACGGTGGCAACAACATCTGGGTATCTGGATAAGATACATCGATGATATCTTTGGGGTATGGAAAGGCAGTGAACAAGAAGTACTTGAATTCTTTGATTACCTAAACAGTAAGGACACGAGAATACCGTTTACACATGAATACTCTCGTGAAAGTATACACTTTCTGGATGTACAAATCAGAATAACCGACACAGGATACCAGACCACCATCTTTTGAAAGCCTACAGATAGGAATAATCTACTCCAACGACTAAGCTTTCACCAACCAAGCCTCATCAAAAATGTACCATACAGCCAAATGCTTCATGTAAAAGACTAGTGAGTGACCCTGTAGAGTACGAAAAAGAAGTCAAAGAAATGTGTAAGAAATTTCTGGACCGTGGAAACATGAAAGAAGAAGTGACAGCAGCAGAAATACGCATAGCAACTCAGAAAAGGGAAGATCTATTGAGAACTAAAACCAAGAAGGAAGATGAACCCCCCCTAGTATTCGTATCCAAGTACTCAAGACAGAGTAACCACATTAAAACTATAATTAAAACACACTGGAACACAGTCACCTGCGACCAACTTGTAGAACATTTATTCAAAGAGGTCCCAACATTCGCTTATCAACGGAGTCATAAATTGAAAGATAAACTTGTAAAGACCAGACCAGCACAAAAGAAGAAAGCCACCAAGAGAATAGGTACTTTTCCTTGCCTAAATTGTAGCAATTGCGGCTACATCATGAAAGGTGATGCTTTGAAACATCCATATACAGGAGAAAATATAAAACTAAAAAGCTTTGGAACATGTGACTCCCAAAACGTGATATATACCATAAAATGTCCCTGTGGCTTGCTGTCATGATGCCTACCTCCAAGGAGCCAGACCAGGCCCAGCTACCCCAGAGGCAGACGTCATTTCCCCGAGGGAAGTCTCAGCAGCCCCTAGTAGGGGCCCTTTGGACTCAGTCCTGGCGCCTTTGGCGCCAGGCTCATATTGGACAACAGTCCTGGCGCCATAGGTGCCAGGCTCATAAAAGATGACTTTGTGTTTAAAGGTGCTTGGTGTAAACTTACCTGATGCAGACCATGCTGCAACATCCGGGCCATCTAGAGGCCTGAATGGGACTACTTTCTCTTTGGGGACTACTTAACCACACGGGTGTGGCCGGAGGAAGAATACATACCTGAGAGGAAGGATACATACCTGGAACTACTTTGAAGGCTATTTAAGCCACGCCCAAGCAGCAACTCACGCTTCGCGTTGTTCTGCATCTAGCAGCTGGACGCTCACCGTGTCTGCTCCTGCATCCTGACTTCTGCCACGCCCGCCAGCATCCTGGAACACCTGCAAAGGGAGAAGAGAAGAGAATAGGAGAAAGAGTCCTTACCTGCTAAATCCGCATTCCGGAGACATTTCGCCGACGATCCTGAAAAGGAAGACATTCATTTTAAAAGCACATCGCATCGATCGCTGCAGCGCCGCATTCCACTCACCTTTACTAGGCGCCTCCATGTTCATCAGCGACCATCTGGATCCACAACCACATTTCAGCGCCTAGGGAGAAAAAGACCAGAACAAAGGTGAGCTAGGAAGAGAATAAGAAAACCTTAATTTGCCATCATAAGACTTACCTGTTGGGTCATTCCCACTTCATTTCGGGTCGGTGCCGCATCCTGGCATTTCCGGACCCCGGCCCCTAAGGGGAAAAAGAGACATCAGCGTTAGTGAGCGAATGCTAAGACATTACCTGAACGCTCATTAAAGACTTACCTGATATCTACTGGAACTGCACCTTTCACTTCGGTCGGTGCCATATCTCCGGCATTTCCGAACCCAAGCCCCTATGGGAAAAAAGACACAAGCATTAGTGCATTAATGCAAGGACACTAAAGGAACCTCTCATCAAACAACTCACCTGAGTTTCCTTCGTCGGTTCCATTGCTCATCTCGGAATCTTTGTTCTGCACCTGAAATAGAGACAACAGACAATTATTATTTCGGGCTCATACTTATAAACAGAATTCTCACAGTACTTTACCGGGAAGGTCAAGCAAACTTGAACTCTCTACAATCCATGATCCAGTGAAGTAACTGGATTACAACGCGCCCCTGCATCAGAAGCAGGATGGAGAGCTTGTCCTTTTAGACCCTAAGGTGAGACTTCACGGGGAATCGCAGAAGGGTTTCGTGGAGGGTGAGAAGGGAGTGGGAGGCTTACAGATTATCCCGCAGATGGTTAATACTCCCTTTTCACACACAGAAGGATATTTCTGCGAGTAAGACAAGCCAGATTTGAGGGTCCGGTCCTGTCCATCTTCCGAGTCCTGCGCTTCACCATAAGAAGAGGCAACAGCACTCCAAACCAGGCCTGCGCCTCCGTGGGAGTCAGGTGAGCGTAACACTTGCATTATGTCGGACAAACTGTAAGAACGGCTAAGACAAGATGGAACGAACACAGATCCTGTATACGTAACAACAACAAAACTTCGGCTCTGGCAAGACATTGGCATGACAAAAAATATAACTTGGCACGGATTCGATTCGCTATCCTAGAAATAGTGGAAAAGAGAGATCCACATGAAAACTTTCAGAAAACAATGGATCAACGAGAAACTTTCTGGATAGATTGTTTGAGTTCCCTGATTCCTAAAGGAATGAACGAGGAGATTAACTTCATGTGTTTTTTGTAATCAAACATTCATGATTGCGTATGAACTCCCACAGCAGCCATCGTAATGGCCAACCAGGTCTGGAGCCCAGACATCAACAGATGAAACGGACGTAATTTGACACTTGGAATGACATTTATTTCTAATTTAACTAACACCATGTGCTAGATTGTCTAAAACATTGTTTGGGTGAAGGTTTTCTGCTTGTACTTTCAGACGAAAAATCCTACGTGACGTTTTATTGTAAACGCTACAGTTCTATTTTTGTACATTTACACTTGTGCCTGTTTTAATTAAGACCTATCGTTTGAAACCCGCAAATGAAGAACAAAAATACAACACATAGTAAGCTAATGATAGTTAGCTTTGTACATAACCTGTAAGCATCAGCCAGTAGAGGTAGCGATACCTAGTTATCCGCAATAATGAGAAATTTAGAACAGCACAAATTATACAACACCTATTACACTTATAACATGCAATCACGCTACAATGCACACGCATTCACAGTAACAGTCCGAAACTAATGCCAATCACACGAGAACGGCGCTGACAGCTTGGCAACACATAGCGTTTCAGGAGTTGTCATGGAGACATCCCCACCCCAGGGTAATCACCCGGGCGTGGGGCGCGAAGCGTACGTGCTCCGGCATACCTGTCGGACCTCGGCGCCTCGACTCCATCTCCAAGGCAACGTTTAAATAGAACTAAGAGCCATGCGCGTGCATGTCTCTCTGCAGAAGGCAGAACAACGCAGGAAGTGAAGGTAAACGTCAGAGAATATTCGCCGCTTTGATTCATACAATCACTAAAGACATGTTAGAACGGCTGTCTAATAGCCTGTTTCTTTCACAGAGACACGATTGACATATGCGTTTCACCACGCATCTGCAACACACGTGGCTGGAGCCGTGAGGGTTGCAAAATAAAAGCCTTTGAGGCTTACCAGATTTGACAGAGAGAGCGCATTGAGAGTGATCAGGTAGGACACTCTTCTGTCCTTAAACTGTGTACATAGAGTTTTGTAACGCTGATACTAAATGATGATTTCTGTTTTTCATTTATTTTTTCTGGCGTACCAATTGAATACTCGTGGGACAAACAAAATGGTATGTGTGAATTTGTTTGTTTTGTATACAAACCATTTAATGAACTTGTATTGACAAATGTATGACTATGCATAGCTTGATGATGTAATCAAGAGCCTATATACAGCCCTGATGAAGGTTTTCACTGAAATGCATTGGCTAAATGTATATTGATGGCAAAATATGATCGCCCAACAGATCACATTCAGAATAAATCTAATTAGAAAAACAGGGATGTGAATTATTCCTGGCCAAAACTGCACAGATCTAACTGATGCTTTGATTTTATTAAAACATTGGATATAAATACTTAGGGAACTTGCAGAACTCTCTAGGGGCCAACTGAGAAGCGCCAGTTATAATGAGGCAAAGTTGCCGTGTTTTCTTTTGTTTGTGGTTTATGGAGGTCCTTGTGCTATAGGACCAGTTTAAACTGGCAGCTCCAGGTCAAAATTATTGGAAACTATCTGAGAGATGTACACATTGAATAGACGTGAGTAAACCTTGTGGTGCCCACCTCTCTGGTATTTTTTCTGGACTCTCTTCGCTCCCTCGGTCCTGCACTCTGGTGAGGAGACTCTGGATCTGGGGGTCCTGCTTCGGGATGGGCCTTAGGAGTCTCCTTGAGCTTCAGGCCGGATTAGTTCCCCTCCAGACTTGCACTCTACTACAGACACTCCACCCCTGGCATTGGGCTTCCGAAGCAATGGAAGTCTGGAATAGTGGTTCAGTGGAGTTCGTCTCGGGGTTAGTTGGTCCCACTAACCCAATGGGAGAAGTAGTTCCGTCCGGAGCTTCTCTATCAAGGTGAAAAAGGAGTTCAGCACAGCAGCAGGGCTTCACCAGGCAATTCAAATGTCCAGAAAGTTGCAGCAAACTTTGTTCAGTTTCTTTGTTGGGTGTTTCTCCCAGGGGTCAACTCTGCCTGTAGCCCCAAAACCCTCACCTTTTTAGCAGTTTTCTCACATTCACACACAGTCAAGGCTGTCAATCGCACAACAGAGTGGCTGTCCTTCAAGGACAGCCAGCCAATCGGGACTAATTGCATTCAGGCATTCCTAGAGACAAATGACAGGGGAGTTGTGGGACCCTCCATCACATCCTGTCCTCCCAGACACACTGGAGCCAGAGGTTGGCTTCATGGCTGAAGCCGGCCAAAGGCAAGACAAACAAAGGGCTCAAATCTGTCTCGACACACAGAGTAAAACCCAAGAAAGATCTCACAAACAGAAAATTGCAACAAAAAAAGACGTTGAGGGCCATTTTGACACAGTGGTTACCCATGGGTGCTGTATTGCAGCTGAGGGTTCAGCCTGAGGTAAAAAAACACAATGATAGTAAACCACTGCCACCAGCTATTTAAAGTAGTGAGGGTAACATACAAAAATGTTACATGAGAAAGTAGGACAAGGGGCTACTAGGTGATAGAAAAGATAGGTAAAGCCAATTTCACTTTACTATTCTTGGGAACTGTAATTCACCCAACCTTATGAGATATCTAAAAGGATTTCTCTGTGACACTGCACTGAAGATGCTGTGTGTCACCATACAAAAAACAGATGTCTATGGAGTTTGTCAGACTCCAAAAACAGTGAAAACACAAATTTCCAAATTAGGTAAAACAAATAGGAGAGTGAGAAAAAGGTCTCACTCACTCCAGGGTTAAAATTAAAAAGACCCATGTCCAGCAAAAGAGCTGGGGGTCTATATGGTTGAATGGAATTACCACTGAATTAATATTCTCCCCAACCGCTACCTTTAGTAGCTCTTTGCTGTACATGCAAAAGTGCACGAGTAAAACATTACAAAAACTGGAGAAAAATAACTGCTGCCACCTGCTCATCATAGGCACATTGAAAGTATTTGATAATCCCTTACAAAAAAGTTGTAAGGATACAAAACCTGCTAACGGCACTGCACTTTAGAGTGATGTGTTTGATTGTAACCATACAAGAAATTCAGTAAGAGACAGTCCCTCAGTGCTGATAGTCTTTTGGACTAATCAGTTTCCCCCTAAGAATGAGCAAAAGAGCAAGGGAAGTAAATCGTAAGGCTTTACTTGCATCCACAAAGTCGGGCCAGGAGTCCAAGCAAAGCAAAAAGAAAGGTTGTCCCCTGGAAGTCGATGGGAGGAAATCCGCAAAAACGAAAATATTTCCGGACAGTCCACTGCCACAGGTAGAAGCCCAACATAAATTAACAGAGTTGTGGATAACAAGGGTACAACACAACCTAACAAGTGGGTAAAGTCCCCTATGTGCCTGCACAATTTTGTACAGTGTCCTGTATAGAACCCACCTCTCTTTATATATTATAGTGCCTAAAACGGGTCAGAGTCAAAGACACAGAAGTAATGGTTTGGTAGGAAAGGGACCTAAATATTTTTAACTAGCTGGAAAAAATAGTCATGAAATTGCTATGAACTATGCACACACTCGGGGGGGGGGGGGAGGCGGTGGGGTGGGCGTGGCTAACTAGCCATGGACTAGGACGTGCCTTCGTGTTGAGCTCCTCCTGATCCGACATACATCCAAGAAATTACGCTTGAAAAATGCTGCACGCGACTTACAATTGAAGGATTAGGTGTCTGAACATATGGTCTGCAAGAACCCTGAGAAGCGAGCACCTCGCGTTTATGAATCAAGAGATAAATGACTTTTGGAACGGCGGCCGTGTGGACAAATGGGTTCCAAGATGGCGGACAACAAAGGGTGCGTAATTGCAGCCCCGAAGAGAATCATAGGCTGCTGAATCGCACGTATTGCAAGGACGCTGTCTGCCAGTAGAAACGCCTTGAAACCCTGCTCCATTCATTGCAACAACGTGGCAACGCTCCCGGACGTGAATGGATAGAGCAACTGGAAATTGAAACTGTATCAACAGACAAACGCTGTATGCTGGCGCTGCTCCCAGCCGCTCACGAAAGCAGCTTTGAAAGACGAACGCTGCGATCTGAAATGCAAAGACCGGACGGCGGTTAAATTAACGAAGGAAGCACTGCCCGCGATTAACATATGGCGGAAGGCGGCGCAGCCCTGAGTGCCGGTGACGGAGGTTGCTTTTATCATTTTTAAAACACGGGACGCACGAAAATGAGGCAAGATGGCTGCTCGGGTCCCCTTGTATTGCCCAAGGGCACTGCAAGCAAGGTGTGGTGCACAGTCTGAACTGACATACTGCTGAGACACAGGGACGCCCGGTACGGTACGGGACGAACGATCGAATGAGGCGAATTGAAATGCCTGCCTCATCACAATAAAGGCCCCCAAAAACTGACCCCCTTCCATTGCCGAGGTGCCCAGCAACTGTAGACCACTGGGCTCTTTAGTGGCATCACTGCTGAGGCGTGGTGCCACGGGACATATAGTGATAAATAGGTGCACAAGGCGTGCTGAAGGCCTGCCCCCTTTGAGGAATTGATGTAAACTGTAAGCCGTGAAAGTGGCCGGGACTTGCAGAGAGGACATAGATCCCAAGCTGAAACATTGCCAAGGGGCATAGAGAGGTGGAGTGTGAGCACTGGCTCTGGAACACACGCTACTGAAACACTGCCTAAAGGAGAGACGTGGGAGGACACAGCCCACTCCAAGCTTAACCTTGTGTGCCGCCTAGCAGTGCAGCTCACTGAGGACATCCAGGTACTGAACTGACCTGGGAAACCACAATAACACGAGAGAGCTGATATAGGACACGAAGTAGACGGCAGGATGTCAGTGAAGGGGTTGAAAGCCAGGAGCAAGCAACCCACTATGGACGCCTTTGCAAAGGCGCAACGGACCCCCTCGACCCCATCACAAAGGACAGGGGAGGCATCTGGAGACGATGTCTCTGAGGTAGAAAACCAACAGGTCCTAGCGGCCATAACGGATCTAAGTGCTAAGTGAGGTACAGCGTTGGCGGATCTGCGGACGGCCCTGGAGAACAAAATAGATGCCGTGGGAATTGAAGTTACTCTGCTGTGTCATGATGTCAGAGCGTTGGCGAAAAGAACTAGTGGCCTGGAGAGCGCTGTAAAGACAAACACAGATATAAGCACGAACAATGCGAAGGAGGTCCATGTGCTCAAGCAACAGGTTGCCAACCTTGAAAATTGAGTGGAGGAGGCAGAAGGAAGGGCGAGACGGAATAACATCTGGGTGGTCGGCCTGCCAGAAGCAGAAGAGGGCCAGGACCCCACAGATTACGTGGAGAACATGATCCTGCAAGAAGTAGGAGCGGATAAACTCTCACAGGGGTTTACGGTTGAGCGGGCACATCGAGCCCTGGTGAGGAAACCACGACCTGGAGCTCCGCCGAGGTCGATAATTGCGAAAATTTTGAATTCTAAAGACAGGGAGAAGATTCTGGAGTTTTTCCGTAAGGGCGGAACGATAGAAAGAGCATACCCTGACTGTACTATGTTGGCGCAAAGACAGCGATATAGTTATGTGGCGGTTAAGAGGAGACTGCGTACAGCGGATATCAGGTACATGTTATTGTACCCTGCGAAGTTAAAAGTCCTGCACAAAGGCAGGGCACTGTTCTTTGATACTCCAGAGGAAGCAGCGTCGTGGTTGGACTCGCAGGGCTGTCCGGCGAGAGATGAAGAACAGGATCGCGATAAGTGAAGATACCATATCATGTACATTGCGAAAATGAGCGGGTGGGGAATTTTAGTAAAATGCCTTGGGACACCTGACAATGTGTAGCCCTCGGGCTTTATGATCCTGGTGGACTGGAATATAGTGTATAAAAGCGCAGATGGTTATGGGAGCACTAGGCGTAGAAACTCAAAACAAGCAGGAGCGACAGGATGGCAGCTACCTACCCCCGAGAATTAGTAGTGAGGCAGCCACTAGGGCTGCTTCACCCTGCGTAGCCGCGAGTACAGGCTTTTGGCAGAAAGCGCTAGATGCGGGGGTGCCTGAGATCCTGGGATGGAGCTGGGCAACAGTTGGGGAGGGTGTTGTTGGGGGAACATGGGGATGCGGGTGGGAGGGAGGTGGGGGGGTTGTTGTGTTTGTAGTTAGAGGGTGTTTGAATTGGGATACGAGCCTACATAGAATAAGTAAGTTACTGAAGCTGGACTGCATGGGTGTGGGGGGAGAGGGACACAGACGCATCATGGGGGACCTTAAAATAGTCACCTGGAATGTTAGGGGGCTCAACCGTTACTTGAAAAGAAATAAGGTTATGCTATACCTACGGAGACAAAGGATAGATATTGCACTGTTGCAAGAAACGCACCTGACGTGAGACAAGTTGGAGATGGTCAGGAAGAGGTGGAGGGGTACGATGGTGGGTTCGCCATATTCGGCCTATGCCAGGGGGGTAATTATCTGGGTAGCGCCGCACGTCCCATTCCAGCTGTTACACACGTTGGCAGAGACGGATGGGAGGATGGTCATGATGAGGGGATTGGTGGAGAACAGAGAAATAAGTATTATAAATACATATGCCCCGAACCAAAACACTGCACCTTACTTTAGAACGCTGTGTCACACCCTTAGCATGTGTGTGGGGAGTGTGATGATTTGGTGGGGGACTTTAACTGCATTTTAAACCCTAGATTGGATAGGTTGGATGGGAAACTAGATAAACCCACCCCTGCGGCCAGGGCGTTGCAGACGCTGCTGAATGATTTTGGGTTGGAAGATGCATGGAGGACGTGCCATCCTCATGATAGGCAGTACTCGCACTATTCCGCCCCGCAGCAACTGTGTACCAGGTTGGACTATGTCTTCGTCCCCCCAGAAATATTGCCAGAGATCACGCAAATTGAATATAAAGCGAGAGTCCTCTCGGATCACTCGCCTTTGATATAGGGATGGAAATATTGTCCTTCGAGAGCGAAAATCCCGACGTGGCGCCTCAGGGCAGAGGCGCCCAAAGACCCCCTTTTCAGGGAAGGCATAAGAGATGAGATAGCTGACTACTTTGAGACGAACACGGGCAGTGTAGACTCAGCGGGCACATTGTGGGAGGCCTTTAAAGTTGTGATAAGAGGGGCGGCCATAGCGAAATCCAAAGGATTGCAGGGAGGGATCTTGGCAGACCTACAGGAAGTTGAAAGAGAGCTGAAAAAAGCACTCAGAAAGGAAAATGAAACCAACCAAGACAGTGATCTGATAGTAAGATTACAGCAAAAGTGTGCAGCACACTGGTAAAGATTCTGCAACCTCAACTATAGAAAATATTTAGAGAGGCAGCATGCCGGTGGAGACAAACCAGGGCGGATTCTGGCATGGCTGTATAAAAATGAGACTCCTAGACCCCCGATTAGATCGATAGTGAATGAAGACGGAAGGGTCGTAGATACCCAAGAGGGAATTAATCAGGAGTTTGCAAACTACTATGGCTTGCTAAATGGGGATGCCAAGGAGGATAATCGCGCGACAATAGCAGAAACGTTAGAAGACGTAGGATTGCCGCAGATTAGTGCAGAGGAGAGGGAGGGGATGGATGCATCGATCACTTTGGAGGAGTTGGAGGAAGTGGTGAGACAGCTGCTAACTAGTAAAACCCTGGGGGCTGACGGACTCCCAAGTGAGTTTTATAAAATATACAAAGATGAGGTGCTCCCCCCTTTCTTAAATATGTTTAATGAGGCGTATGAGCTAGGCAGACTACCGGAGTCGCTCAGAGAAGCGATAATAATACCTCTTCCAAACCGAACAAGCCGGAACATAGCTGCAGCTATTACAGACCCCTGTTGATGTTAAATCAAGACAGCAAAATCTTTACTGCTGTCCTGGCCATTAGATTGAGGAGAGTTATAAGTAAATTGATACACCGGGACCAGACAGGCTATGTCCCTAATGGGAACATCTCTAATAATCTTAGAAGGCTCCACAGAGTCATTGAATACGGAAACGAAAGTGAGGATGAACTTGCAGTTGTCGTTGGACGCAATAAAGGCCTTCGACTCGGTCAGATGGCCATAGCTGGTGGCGTCCCTGGCTGGCTATGGGATAGGTCTGGGATATCTACATTGGGCTAAGTTGTTGTACAGTGAACCACTGGCTAGAGTCAAAACGGGGCCTGTGGTATCGGAAAGATGGAAGCTGCATAGGGGAACTGTCCATGGTCCCCTATGCTCTACATATTAGCTTTGGAACCCCTAGCGATTTACTTAAGGCAGCAATATGACACGATAGGTATCCCAGTGGGTGGAACACGACATCTGATATCATTATATGCAGATGATATATTACTATATTTGCGATATCCAGATGGAAACCTCCAATATGTCTTGGAGGTGATGGGTAGATATGCAGAGATGTCGGGAATTGTGGTGAATCCTCATAAATCCAGCATGTTCCCATTGGGTGGATATAAAGGAATTCCCCTAGAACGATGGCCAAGGCTACAAGTGCCATGGGCTACCAGTACATTCCGCTACCTGGGAATAGATATATATCACACGGTTGAGGAGGAGCATATGCACAACACAGAAGTGGCGATTACTAAAATAGAAAGTTGCATGCGGTTTTGAGTTAAACTGCCCTTGGCAATGATGGGTCGGGGTGCAATGTTGAAGATGGTGGTCCTGCCTCGGCTCTTACACTATTTCGGGAACATCCCGTTTCTGATACCCAAACATTTTTTTGTAAACTGGCTGGTATATGCAGGGACTTTTTATGGCACAGGATGCGGAACAGAGTGGCCCTCTGGAAGCTACAGAACACCTACGAGAAAGGGGGTATAAAATTGCCTAATTATGAAGTTTACTATGTTGCCAGTCAGCTACAGTATGTGGCTAAATGGCTGTCAGAGGATGTGACCAGGGAGACTAGACTGTTTAGACAAGACTGTGTCCCATTCTACCTGAAGGAGATAATATGGCTACCCCAAGCTGTACTAGAAGGACGCCCCAAGATGTTGTCACTGGGATGGAAGATGCGGCGTAGGGCATGCCAACTGATGGAAAATCCATCCCCGTGCTCATCCCAGATACCGCTAGTGGCACTGGCGGGCGGGGAAGAGCAATTGAGGATGATAATTAGGAATCATTGGGAATTGGCTGGCGTAGTTACAATGGGAGACATCTGGCGAGAGGGCACCATAACAGACTTCGAGGAGTTGGGGGCGGAGACTGGGCTACATACTGGCCAGTATATCACGTACTATAGATTGGTGCGGAAGATAAAGAGAACATGGTCAGAATTGGTTCTTGAGGAAGAACCAGACACTACTATAGACGTGATATATGACATTGCAGAGGGAGGGCACGAGATATCTCGGATATACGAGACAATGATGTCTAAAGTGGGTAAGGAGGTGGTACAACTAAGACTAGACTGGGAGAACGAAGTGGGGGCTCCAATGGATGACGGAATGTGGGAACGAGTCCAAGGTTATCATAAAAAGGTGTCAAGAAATGCAAGACTCCAGGAGATGCAATTGTATATTACGCACAGGGCGTACCTGACACCCCAGAGGATAGCCAAATTTAAAAATGCAGGACGGCAGGCATGCCCTAGATGCGATGAAGAGAATGCGGGCATGGTGCATATGTTCTGGTCCTGCCCGGTCATTGGGCGCTACTGGAGTGAGATTGCACATAAATTAGCGGGAAAAGGCATTAAGATTGTGGTGGATAATGTATGGGCCTGTCTGCTAGGGGGGGTTCCCTAGGCCAAGGAAATGCAAGCATGTGAGCAAACTAAAAGATCTGGTATATGCGCTTGCGAAGAGAAGAATTGCTATGGGGTGGAAGACATGCCACAAACCTTGACTGGAGATATGGTGGAAGGATTTGCAGAAATGGGCGGAGGCAGAAACTATGGTATGGCAAGAGGCCAGTAGAGCTGGGGGGAGGAGGAAACAGAAACTTTTATGGCCTGGAAACTGTTGATAGCGGAGTTATTTGGGTCGGTGTCTGACTCAAGAGACCTCACCCATAGCGACCCCCCCCCCCCATCACAGGATGCAGAACAAGATACTAATTAAAGTGGGCTTGTAACGGGGGGAGGGGAAGGGGAGCAGTGAGCGCGACTGATTAACGCATAATGGATATGTTATTGTATGCACTGCAAGTTTGGTTTGTATTGTTTGTTTGAGAAATCAATTAAAAAAAATTTTTTTTAAAAAACTATGCACACACTCTTCGTTAATCTTTACTCTCTAGGGCATAGAATTCCAAATAATCCAAATGTATACATGATGATCAATTCTAGACGTGGATGTTAGGAAACCTTTCCACACTACAGCCAAAGGCTCCCAAGATTTAAGAATACATTTTTGCAACACTTACATTAGCAATTCATGTTAAGGGGCGGGACCTGGCAGAAACGGGAAGGATTGCAGGGGAATATTTGCACAGTTACCAAAAAGAAATGAGTTGTAGTGTTATATTACATTCACATTGAAATGCTGAGCATGACTTTAAAAATGCATTAAAAATGTGTGGCAAGTGCTAAAATGCTAGTTCTTGGTACAGAAATCGCTGCACTCCTTGTGGGTATAGGTAAAATGTCCTGGGGCAGTTAAGTACCGGCAGAGTACATTTTTTAGACACACAATGCACCTTCTACAACTTTTGGAGAATCTGAGTTATAATAGTGAAATACGTTTTGTAATCCTTGATGTTAAATCATTATATACTTCAATCGCACATGACTTAGCATTGTGGAAAAGGGAGAAAAATAAAGAATGGGGATAACAATGAATAAATAAAAAGAAACAGCAGTCCTACTAAGCCTTGATATTCGGAGCGTGCAAGTGCAGTGAAAAGAAAAAGGGGGTGGAGTGAGCGCAAGTGCTATTTGGGTCCCCTATTGGAGGAAGTGCCAGAGGTGCCCGTTGGGGAGGCACCAGGTAAGTGCATGGGCAATGACAGCCCATGGGGAAAGTGGGAGGTCTACTGCTCAACAGGTAAGTGCAGGCAGAGGGGAAACCACCCGACAGGTGGTTGTGGGTCCAGTGGGCATTGCAGGGAGCGATTGGACAGTAGGCCAGGACCCTATTGGACTCTTGAGGGACCAGGCAGCCAATCTGAGCGACAGAGGGGGATGGCTAGCAGTGGAGGGGGAATGAAGAGGAGAAGGAAGGTCTTGAGTTTTTTGCAGATCTTGAGGTGGACCGGTTCAAGCCGCAGAGAGAGGGATACTGTTCCCAGCGCTCTGCTTGGAGAAGTTTTTGATCAGCAGAGAGCTGGAGCCTGAAGATCAACGGGATCTGGAAGGGGAGTATTTAGTAAGAGAGCATCTCGGGTAGCATGGTACCAGGCCCCAGATGGCCTTGTGGATGAAGCAGAGGGTCTTGAATTTGATCCTTGCAACTACCGGGAGCCAGTGGAGAGATTTTAGGGCTGGAGAGATATTGCCTCAAGGCTTTAGGTCACGGATAAGTCTCGCAGCCCTATTTTTGATTAGTTTAAGATGACGAGTGAAGATGGAGGCAGGCTGAGGACGAGGCTGTTACAGCAATCTAGCCTGGAGAGGACCAGGGCTCTAGAGACATTGAGCTTCTGGGGAAGGGTATGGAAAGGGAGAATGCCTCTAAGGAGGTGAAGTTGAAAGTGGTTCTTCTTGGCAAGGTCCAAGATGTGAAGAGTAAAGTAGAGCGAGAAGTCAAAGATGTCCCCAAGATTTCTGGCCTCAGTGGAAGGAGAGGGAAGTGAGCCGATAGATGACGGCCAGAGTGCAGGAGGGATACAGGGAGGAGGTGTCCCAATAGGCAGGATTTCGGTCTTATTGGCATTAAGACAGAGGTCATTGGAGGTGCACCAAGACTGAACAGCAGACAGGCAGTCGGGAATGATAGATGAGGAAAAGGGGAGCTTGAAGAAGAGTTGTCTCATCAGTGTAACACTTGAAATGAGCAGAGAAGGCAGAGATCAGGTGAGCAAGAGCTCTTAGGTATATGTTGAAAAGCCAAGGCGAGAGAATAAAGTCCTGGGGAACACCACGAGTAGAGAGTGTGGTAGAGGAGGAGAAGGAGCCCCGGAGCACCTGGGAGGGGCAGTCGGTAAGGAAGGTGGTCAACCAATCCAGTGCCCGGTGTGAGATACCAAGTGTATCTTGGAGCCGCTTTATGAGGATAGAATGGTTGATCGTGTCAAAGGCGGAAGAGAGGTCAAGGAGAATGAGAACAGCAGGAGAGTTGGAGTCAAGATTTGCAAGCAGTTCTTCATGGGTGTTCAGGAGAGCAGTTTCTGTGCCTCTGGATGCTCTGAATCCAGATTTATGGTCATGTAAACAACCAGCGAGCTCACTGTGTTGGGTCAGTTGGGGGATGACCAACTTCTCCAGTAGTTTACTGTCGAAGGATGTAGAGATAGGGCAGTAGTTGGCTGGACACAAGGGGTCGGCAGAAGGCCTTTTTAGGAGGGGTGCTTGAGAGAAGGGAAAGAGCCAGATGCTAAGGAGTGGTTACAGAATTCAGCAAGAGCCGGTGTGAGGGAGGAGATGTTGTGCTTAATGGTTCTGGAAGAACAAGGGGACACCTGTTTGGATGAGACCTTCCTAGAGCAGACTTCTCTAGAGATCTCATTAGTTGCGAAAGGTGGTAAGGAGGAGAGTGGGTGGGGGTGGAAGAAGGGTGGCAGGGGAAATGGGGAGGAATGGAGGGAGGGGAGGAAGAGAGAGAGGTCAGAATGTCCTGAGGAGAAATGGGTGGCCAGTGCAGTACAGAGGGCTTGAGAAGGAAGATGTGGAGACTGCAGATGGATTAGCTAGTTCCTTGCAGATTTTGAAGAGTTCCGCTGTGTTGTTGGAGGCTGCAGAGATACAGGCCTGGATGTGAGCCCTCTTCTTGCAGCGGATAGAGATGGTATTGCCTTTGGAATAGGCAACAGGCCAGTTTGTCAGGCGATGAGCCCGAGGTCTGCCACTTCCATTCAGCACTCTGCATTTGCCTTTCGGAGCGGCTAGAGCAGAGTCATACCAGCTGTTAAGCTTGGAGTACAGGTTTCAGGTGGATCCTCATGACGGCGGCAAGAATGTTGAGAGTGTTACTGATTGCAATATGGAGATTAGCAAGGACCGAGTCAGTGGGAGAATCAAGAAGAGGGGAAGGAGGAGGGATGAAAGTGGAGGCAAACGCAGCAGCTGACACTCATTTCATCTGACGGATAGCTGTGAAGGAGGCTGGCACTGCTGGTGGAAGCTCGGTCAGGGGGCAGAGAGGTCCCAGATGAGAAGAGAGCAGAGAGTGATCAGACCAGGAGAGAGGGGTAGTGAGAGGGTTGGAGAGTGGGAGATTGAATCCGGCAGCGTGGCTAGGGCTGGAGGGGAGAATTGTGAGGGAGAGAGAGGTACAGAGATCACAGAAGAGTGAAGAGGCAGGACTAGTGGAGTCGAGGTGGATGTTGAAATCTACAAGGAGGAGGAGTTTAGAGGTAGAGGTCATAAGAGAAGAAGTGAAGTCAGTCCGTTCCGAGAGGAAGACGGACATAGGGCGAGGTTTCTGTAGATGGTGGCAAGGGTGAGCAAGAGTCAGAGAGACTGTAAGCTTGCAGACAAGACTTTCAAAGGAGGAGTAGGGTTGGGTGGGTATGAGAGAGATAGGGACCAACTCAAGGAAGGTCAGGGCTAATCCACCACCAAGTTGGTTGGGCTGGGACTTAGAAAGGATCTTGAAGCCGTCGGGTAGAAGGGAGTCAAAAGCAGTGACTGAGCTGGCATTGAACCAGATCTCGGTGAGAGCGAAGATGTCGAGATGAAAGTCATCAAGAAGGAGGCAGATATCTGAGGAATGTTTGAGCATTCAGAGTGGCTAAGTGAAGCCGGTCACAACCTTTGAAGGTTTTCTGAGGAGGCGTACAGGGGGTGGTACACCCGTCAGAGTTGGTGATGGAGGTGCATAAAGAGGCAGGAGTAGTAGCGGGAGAAGGTAGGAAGTTGATGAGGGCCAGGAGGCACCGGTCAAAGAGAAAAGGGTAGGGTTGAGGACCCTGGACCATAACAGTGCCATTATGATAGATATTAATGATGCACCTAGAGGATGAGAAGTGCGCCAAGAGTACTTCCCATCTAATGCCACCATTAATGGGTGAAGAGGAAAAAGGGGAGCGGGTAGAGATCAGATGAGGTGTCCATAGGTCTGGAGAAGGGACAGAGAAGAGAATATCAGTGAGTATGTTTGGAAGTAGCACTAATGTAGTTGTCAGCGATAGGTAGGGCAGGGTTAGAGGACAGGAGATCTTTTTAAAACTTTTTTCTTCTAAACTTCGAAACAGGAGGGCTAGTTGATAGAGTAACAGAATAAAGGGGGAAGATGGAGAGTGCCATTGAGGTGGTGGGCAGAAAGGGGAGGCTGCACAATGCACCAGCAATTCACCAGGCAGCCTAGCATCAAGGCATCAAGAACAGTAAAGCATCCAGTTAGAGGTCCAACAGGAGACATAAATCAATTGGCAAAGGAATTAAGATTTACAGTTAGGCTACTGGGGAAAAGGGGGAATGAAACAACTAAGCAGACATTGGTAGAGGGGCCAAGGGAGTATGTAGGCCAGATCAAAGAGAAATGGGTTGCTTACCGGTGCTTTGCAAAAGCAGGAATTTATGTTCGGAGCATGTATGGGGTCGCTGGCAGTTTTCTGTGCCATGCCTGGAGACAGGATGATGTAGTAGCAGCATGGAAAGGGGCTCCCTCCAGCTCTGGATAGGTCCAGACAGGGGCCTTAGTGGTGGGCCTGTGTGATGGGGCCGGCTCAGTCTGTCTGCTTCCTGATTGGGCTTAAGGCTGCTCTGGATGTCCAATCGGAGAAAAAACAAGTCATGCTGGGGCGGCAGTCTGTCGTAAAGTATGGTGATTGCCGTATTTGAGCAGGTTTCAGCCCTCACGAGCAACACAGCCCTACTGGGCTGCTCGGGTGAAAAAGAAACGGGAATATAGCAAAAGCGGCAAAAAGCCAAAGGCACTTTTATGAGAGCACCCACAGTGCCATTGTGGAGAAGCAGCAGTAAAAAAACGTTGGTGCGCAAGGAGCGCTGATGAATTCTGATAGAGCCCTGCTGGGCTTACCTGAGGGTCTGTTGCAATAAAGATCGTGGATGTAGCCTCGTGGTCCCAAGAGAGGCTTGCATTTAGCTGCAGTGTGGATCATGGAGAAGAGATAGTGAAAATGAAAATATTGTTGACATTTCGTTAATGGGCACGACACATCCGACTGAGATTAACTTCTTGGATGTACATCTATACATTAAAGATAATAAAAATTGATTCAAATAATTACAGGAAGCAGTATAATTAGACACATCCCCACGGGTGAATTAATTTGTGCCCATAGGGACAGCAGCACTATGGAAGCATTTATGGAAGAGTAAGAATTGTTTACAAAATGATTCTTGGAACGAGGTTATAATAAGAATACCATACTGAAGGCCAAAGCTAAAAGTCTGAACTTTGATCGCAAGAGTTTATTGAAACCCAAAGAAAAAAAAGACACTCCAACTATCCAGAACATGTAAAGATGATCATTTGATAGTCAAAGTCAATCACTCTTCAGGAGTTTTAAGAAACATTGGTCATTACTGTTGCTTGATCCTGACCTCATGGACTCTATCAAGGGGACACCCAGTTCGTTAATACCAGGAATTTGGACACAAGTCAGCCGTGATTGTGGTTAAAGACATTTATTGAAATAAACAGGGTTGGGAAAATGCCTCTCTGACCCTGTCCTAATAGGAATTTCCCTACCTAAACCAAAAGCTAAGGATTTGTCTGTGTCCTGTGTTCCATTTCAAAAAAAGGTAGCAGGCGCTCCTCTCCAGAAGGAACATGTCATGATAACCTGTTCTGAGGTGAGAGTTTGCGGCACACGCTTTTTGCTACTGTACCTTTCACAGATGGGAAATATCCATTTGCATATCAGTCTTTGTCCCGCCCACATGGGCAGTCCAGCACCGAAATGCTATGGCAATTCCTCTCTGAACAAGAGTACCAACAGCAACCCCATACACGTGTTTCAGCCTTGTTGGACCTCATCAGTGAGGTGAAGCTGTGCCTCTCTGAGCACAGTGAGCAGGGAGTCCACGTCTGGTTGCCCCCAGGTAACTCGGGGTGACCAACCCCAAGTTCCTTACAAATATTTCAAAAAAAGGTAGCAGGCGCTCCTCTCCAGAAGGAACGTGGCATGATAACCTGTTCTGAGGGGAGAGTTTGCAGCACACGCTTTTTGCTTGTTCTATTCACACACTCACACTATAAATTAACTCTAAGGTGAAAAGGAAAATGTCTTTAATCATGGGTGGTTTTGAAAGTGTTCATAAAGGAAGAATAAATAGCTTCAACAAAAAGTTCTTCAAGGATAAAGTTCCTTGCGTCACAGGGTAATTCACTTCCTTTTCTTCTTGAAGTTTCATACGCAACAGTTCCTTGGGCCTCTTGAGAACAAAGGCCCTTGTTCCAGAGGGTAGTTTCCTTCCCCTGGATTTTACATTTCTCCTAGAGGTTTTATACACAACAGTTCGTTAGGCCTCTCTTGGCCAACTACAACACTTACATAAAGACTGTTTGGCTTGGTAATCTTGGTTTCTTTCAGGGCACCTGGTATATCCTTCTACCAGGTTATGTTGCTCCTTCTCTTGTTTAATACAAATTGCCTGGTATAGTCTCCTGCTAGGACTTCAGATTCACCACTAAAATTTCCTGCTATACTTTCCTGCCAGGGCTTCTGGTGTTCAGACTTGTGACTGCCTTGTATACTCTCCTGCCAGGGCTGCTTTTATTGACATACTTGTGACCGCTTGGTGTACTCTCCTGCCAGGACTTCTGTTCATTCAGGGTCTTCGCTCGCTCCCAAAGTTGCCTATATATTGTGTTGGATAATGCATTCTCTTGATATATTATCCTCCCTCTGTTTTTCATATATTGGTACTGCGCGCATTTACACATTGGCAAAGGGCTTTTTTGCAACTTGATTCCCCCTTTTCCAATATGTGCATTATTTTCCTTTTTCCTTGTTAAGTTATTCACAATTGGATGCACTCGGCGTGCTCGCTGATACGGCCTAGTGTCCCCATTGCTTCTGGATGGACTCACTGGTTTTTCTTCGCGTTCCTGGACACTCTCAGCTGATATAGAATTCCTGTCTGCTTCCTTCTTGCGGTCGTCTTTGCTTTGTTCGCCTTTTCCCGCCCCAAGTCTTCCACTTGACATGCCTGCTTTCCTCTTGGTTCTGGTAAGTGAAGCGCTGCTTCTTTTCACCTGTGAATGCCCAGGAGTCCCTCTCTGGCTCCTGGGTGTTCCTGTAGCGTGTCCTCGTGCAGCAGCTTTTTTCTTCCGTCGGTGAGTGCCTGGCTACACAATGCCAGTCCCAGCCTGTCTGTTCTCCGTTCCTCATAGAGAGGTGCAACTCTCTTGCCAGTCGCCACAGCAGCTGTCTCTGGTTCTCTGTTTGGACTGCTTACATTTCCCAGGCACAGGTATGTGCCAGAAAACACTAGAGCACTCGCTGAGCTGGTAGTCTCTTTTGCACCACATTGGCCGAGCCCTCTTCCTCGTACCAGTATGTCGGGAATTCTGCTAACAGAAGTCCATTGTTGATAATTGACCCAAAGAATTAGAATAGGTATTTTTTAAGGGTTTTAATGGCAAGTGAGTTCTGGTTGATTGACCAGACAGACAAAGTTGGGCGATTGATCCATGGATTTGGATGAAAAGTGTTTCCCTGCTCTTCATAGGAAAGGGAGTGGATGCATGACAATAGGCCATGAGGGTTTCGGATATGGGAAGGTTATTTTCAAGACAAGAGAAAATGGCAGATACCATGTTTTACCCGATTAAGCCATGACAACTCCCCCGGTGGTTGTCTCCTTCTATGTGATTCTCCCTTATACAGCTGCCCACAGGGTCAGGATCAGGTAGCGGCTGCCGTCTTCTGGCCCTTTGGGAGGAGGTCGCCACCGGGAAACCAGTGATGACTCCACTGGATTCATCACACCCTGAATGTTCAGTGCTGTGCAAACGCCCAAAACTTGACTTCATACTAACCTGACCGTTTTTTTTACAAATGTGGTTCTTGGAGTATGTGCCAACGCGCACACTTGTAAGACATTTGAAATATACACTGGTGAAACATTTGAGAACAAGGAATTCATTAACTGCCGTTCCAGATATGTAGTGTACTTGATACAGTGTGTTTGCAACCTAGTATACATGGGTAGCATCATCTGCGAATTGTAACACGGATTAGGGAACATTTAAATTCAATCAGCAGTCAGGATTCCTGATTAGCATTGGCGCTGAATTGGTAGGAAAACCATCTAGTAGATGCAAAGGAGGATATAGGTTTTTAATGAAGATAGTAAAGGGCAACCTGAGGGGTGGCGACTGAGAACATCAATTAAGACAGACTGAAACCCGCATTATTTTTAAATACAGGTCTGTGCATTCAGGTTTGAACACAGATCATGAGATGTGCATTTTCTCATGAAATCAGTATTCTTTTCTCATGCTCCATTTCCACATTACTGATCTACAATTGTGCCGATTATTTCATTTGTCTCATAGCAAAATTGTTGTGAATGTGTTTGTATTTTCTGCAACAGAACTGTAATGTATATCCTAGCTAGAATTGATGGTATTGCACTTCTGAAATAGTACCCCAAGATTTGTATTGTCCACATTCAAGCCAGAGTTCACTTTGCCATTTTATGCAGTTTCCTTTTTGTTTCTTTTTTGTGATTCAACGTTTGTGTTTGACATTTATGGCATTGACTTGCTTGCTTGCGTGCTTTATTTACCTTTGGACGTTGTAACGGATATGACGTCATTATTCTTGAGCATATATACCATGTTAGGCAGATCTAGCCCATTGGGGTGCGGGTCTTAAATATCAAAGATGAGAGTCTAACTATAGGGCAAGGTTATTTCAACCAAGTCTTCTAAATGGGGTTGTCTTCATATGATATGCTAATCTCATAGGAAAATTTGTGTATTTCACAGACAAGCCTTTCCTAAATTGGAATTGATTAATGGGATGTTGAAGTATGATCACAGTCATATTCTTGGACAGACTCCAGAGCCATATCATATAGTTGTGTAGACGTGATGTAAAATGTTACAAGGTTTGTCAGGCTATCATTTTATCTTGTCCTCTTACGCACGGCTCACTGCTTTTGATCAGTAATGTCTGTGATGACTTAATAACTTATTTTGGAATAATTGTCCTCGCTTTGTCTTCATCAACACATTCTATTATTAAGTTTAGACCGCTACAAGCCGAAGCTTAATGATGTTATTCATCCAGTGTTATATTGGTTCAAATAATGTTTTACCAAGCAGGATTACATGTATACCCGTACAGTGGGGTCATCTTGAATACATATATCGGTAAAATGTGTTGTGCATGTTCTGTGGTGTCACACAATGTGCATTTTATATAGAATATGGAGTAGCATGGTAATGGGGAATGTTTGGTTTTCAACATGGTAATTTGTAGTGAGGTTCACAATTTTTTTCTGGCATTTTTCTGTTAAGATCTGATGCGTGTGGAATACTCTGATTGAATTTCTTGCTTGGATATTTGTCTTGATACTTTTCTCCTTTTGGTGAGTTTTCACTCTGGACTGTTTATTTTTTTTCGTCGGATCATTGTAATATGGGTGTGCACAATTTTTGGCCAGTGGTTGAATGCAGATGCACCTTCAATTGACTTAATAGTTGTGGCCTCAGAAGATGTTAACACTTTAAATAATTTTTCTTTAAAAATGTGTATTTATTTTGTCCTCTTTTTTTCTCTTGTGTTCCTTGTCTCTCCTTTTTTCTTTCTTTCTCTTTTCAACTCTTGGTATCAGTGACCTATTTGGCTTGATTGTTTTCCCTATTTGGTTTTGTTGATATGAAATCATGCTTGATTAATGGTTTTTTGTCTGTTTTCTAATTATGGAAATATTTGCGCTTCAGTAACCCTTTTCTTGTTTTGGTGGATTGTACCGATTTTCTATATTGTGTATAAACATTGTTACAATCTGTCCAATAGATATGGATATCATGTTGAATGTTAATGTTGGTTAATTTACTTTAGGTGCTATGTTACGCCGTATAACATCACTTATTACCAAGGTAACTGCCCTGAGAAGGACCTTTATTGATCAAAAAGCATGTAGGCAGCTGTATGAATCTCATTGAATAAAAATATCCTACATCACTTGGAGAGATCGACTTGATTGACCGCTATTTCAGCGGACACTCGTATCAAAATTAGTTCATTTGAAAAATAATAGTGAGCACAGGCAACAGGAGACTGAACTTTGCTGTGAGTTCCAGGACAAGTTGAAAGTTCCACAGGAAATCAGTAGGATTACAGTTTAGTGTGCCATCCGCTTTAAGGGAGGTAAGTCAGTTCTACCCCCACATGTGCAGATTCCTTGGCAACCGCAGGGTAGGCCAGAAAAGACACCAAAGCAAAGATCCAGAGGTCGATGGAAAAACCAGAAACCCCAGAGGAAGATGCAGCAGAGCAGGAAAACCCTCAATAGAAGTCAATGGCAAATGTGGTAGAGACTCTCCTCCAACGAATCTCAACCTCGAGCCACAGGGACCTCTGAGGGTGAGTATCACAAATAATCCCCACCCCAAGACGGACGAGTATGTACTAACATCAACAGATTTGGCTAAAATACCTCTCGCACAGCAAAATGACCAAGTAAGTACAGGGCTTCTTTTCCAATTGCATTGACAGTATCCGATGCTCGTGGGCTTGAAGCTTGAGCCAGAACCGACCCAGAAAATGAATAAAAAGACCTTGCTGCAGCATGGACCTTCAAGCCTGCATTGAAGATTTTGTCAATGACTACTCTGGAAAGTCCAGGGAACCCGTAAAGATTGCTCCGTGTGGCTCAGTGGACAAAGGATGAATGCAGAAATTATCCCAGGATGGGGAACTGCTGAAGGCACCCTCGGATGTCCTAAGCACAAGATTTGTCTTGTTGTTGAGACCTCAACATCCTTCTGGACAACAGCAGAGACCCACAGCCAATCGGAATATCCCGGCGGGAAACAGCAGAATGCAGTGGTAAACTGTCCAGAAAACGGCTATTTCATGTTTGTATATCTTCACTGTACTCTGGCATGTTTTATGTTTCACACGGGACCTATTTTACCCTTTATGGAGAATTCTCAGAAATGTGCTAATTCCCTCTACTTTCAAGACCCCCAGCAACTTTGCTGGATTTTGAGGACTTGATTTTTTTTAACCTGGATAGAGTTAGACCCTTTTACCCCAGTCTCTCATGTATTTTAAAGTGATTTCTGAACTCTATCTTTCTTTTGGTTGTGGATTCTGACAAACTCCATAGGCATCATCTTTTACATTGTCACACACCACCTTTAGTGCAGAGACACAGGGAAGTCTCTTAGATTTCCCTGAGGTTTAAATACCTTCTCTGGGACAAGCTACTGTTTCCCAGAGCAGTAAAGTGAAATTGACTTTACTTTCATTTGTAACTTTCTAGACCCAGCACACACTATCGTACAATGGGGTGCTTGAGGGGTTACTTAGTATCCCCTTGTCTAGCTTCTCATATAACATTTTATGTTACCCTTTCCTCACTGAATGGCTGGTGGCAGTGGTTTTGTTTTTACTACCATGGTGTGCATTTACGCGGGGTGCATTCGCAGCTGCAGTAAAGCACCGAAGGGTGCAATTTTTGTCAAAATGGCCCTGGTCGTCTTTTTTCGCCATTTCTTTGTGGAAAGGTCCTTCTTGAGATTTACTCTGCGCGCCAAACCAGGTTTGGTCACTTTGTTAGTTTTATATTTGGCTGGATTCACAAGTGAAGCCCATCTCTGGCTCGAGGGTGTCTGGGGTAGGCAGGAAGTGAGGGAGGTGCCCGAAACTCCCCGTGCTTAGTCTCCTAGGAGACCTAAATGCACTCTGTGATGATTGGCTGGCTTACTGTCCGGCAAGGACAGCCACCCTGCTGGGTGACTGACAGCTGGGCTGGAATGAAAGTGAGAGAACTGTATAAAAGGTGAGTCTTTTTGGCTTGGAAGGCAGAGTAGATCACTGGACGAAGGAACGGAAGAAGAACTTCAAGAGGACGCCTGCTGCAACTCCTGGTTCGTTTGTTTGCCCAGTTGAAGCCCTGCTGCAGTGCTGAAATGCCAAGTTTGCATCGACAGAAGCCCCAGCAAGGACGACTTCTCCCCTTGAGTTGGTGGGACCAATCAACAACAAAGTAAGCCACCTGGACATCCTTCTCGGAGCTGGTTGAATTTGTACAGAGTTGCTGCCTGAAAACGTAGAGCCAGGGAGAGGAACACCAGTTTGTGTGTGTTGCTTTTAAGTTGGCCAAGAGCTCCAGGAAGATCCTCCTGACTCACAGGAAGGAGGAGTGACCAAGCCTGAGCCCCCCTCAACAGTGCGGGACCCCAGAAGCAAGGAAAGTCCATCTCGACAGCCAGGAACCACAGTGTTGCTATTTGCTGTAGACGTGATGAGCTGAACACTGAACAGCCACTGAAAGTGAAGTTTGCCGGTTGCAAGTTTTGACCGTTACAGTGCAGTGCAGGAGTCCCCCAGCGTCGTCCCTCTTGTCCCCACGACTGAGGCCCAGGAACACTGAGATCTGCAAAGCTGCACAGGAACAGGAGTCATCTGCTGTATCTTTTCTTCATTTTAAATGTACTGTACAAGGTCTAAGAGAATTTACCTCTTGCTGTAGAGTTGCTTGCATCTTTTTCTACTCACAAGCCTAACAGCTTGTGGCCCTACTTTGATTCATCTTTTTCTTCATAGACGTCTGAAACAGTGTGCAAAGACTTCTACTTACCTTCAAAGAAGGGCTTCAGCCCATATAGGCTCTTGCCTATTGACTTTGGCTTAGCCTGTTTTAACTGAATAACTCGTTTTGGGGGATCTGAAAGTATTTGCCTACTTAAGAAATATGTGTGGTACCTTGTTTGCTCTAATAATCTTTCCCTTTTTACTTGCTCTTAACTAATTCTGAATGGCAACAGTAATACATTAATGTCAACGGCACCCTAGCAATTGAAGTCACCTGTGGGTGTAGGTCTCTGCTGTATGCCATCCCAAATGGGTATTTACTGATTCTGAACTTAAGAGAGTTTATAATTTTGAAGTATATTTGTGTGGTGTTTTACAGTGCTCCATTCTGAAGAAATCTTATATTAACTGACTGGTAAATAAATTAATAATTATTTTACCATGAAACCCTGTGTGTAAGTGTTTGCTTGAATACTTGTCACTGTGAATCTCTTGTGTAACTCCCCTACAACTCACAATGACCCCTCTTGATATAAGCCTGGCTACTCGTCCACACTTTCATCCTGTCTAGTACAGACGTATAGCAAAGGTTGGGTTACTATTGCCATAAGGTCAGGGTTGTTGAAGTGCACCTGAAGGGTATTGCATACAATCTTGCCTAATATTACCTATCGTAGATATTCTGTGTGCGACCTTGTAATAAAAGTGTATATTTGTTAGTATACGAGTGTGGTATATTATTTTGTGGTGACTGTTGGGAGTAATTCTTCCTTACTTACCAGCCTTCATCCTACCTGAGGTTAAGCCTACCATAAGAGAGTTTGGTCTTTCCTTTTGCGTGACACACTGTTCTATCATTGGGTTAGATGGTTATGCAAAAAACTCCCTAACTGAGTCTTTAATACATTTCTCATTGGTTAACATTGGGGGTCTTTCTGCTTTGCTGTATCCTTTTCTAGGGATTCTGCTCCTTGAACTGACCTCGGGTCTCCTCTGTTTTTTTTTTGGGGTTGTTTTCCAATAAATCCGCACCTGTGGGGTAGAGCTGAGACTTACTTCCTTTGCCCCATACACGCAGATGGCCAACTAACCTTGTTCAGTTTAACGATGCCGAACATTCTACGCACATTGAAATTCTCCTAATATGACTTTTTCCGTCCCAGGATGATTTTTTTCTGCTATGCAGCAAGGGATTAGTGATTTTTTTTTCTTCAACTTTTAAACATTTTCTTTGGAGTGAATTGCACTGGTAACGGTGTCTGTCTAAATGCATTTGGATGTTTTGGAGGCAGGTGTCAGTGGTTCCGAATACTTTTCCACCTCCTAGCAAAGTATTTTTTTTTTCAAACTTTCTTTATTTATTTCCATTTACCAAATAAACAGCAATTACGCCTATACGTAGGCCCTCACATCCCACACTACCCTCGGACTCACAAAGTTACAGCAGTACATAAGCATTTATGATTTGGGATGCCAACATCACATCACGGTGCTTTTTAAAGTTCATCACGTTTTACCGTCAACCCTGTCCAGTGGCACCAAAGTGGCTACGGGTTTGTTATCCTAACGGTGTTCAGGGGTAGAGGCGTGGGTCTGTTTTACCAGGTCTGCTAGATATTGCCTAACTGGGGACCAGTAATCAAAGGGATGGCTGGAGGCAGGGAGTGTGGAGGTGTACCTGGTTTCCCTCTGTTCAGGTAGGTTCATACATTCCAGCCACTTCAGGAATGCGGGGGCGCTGGATCTCCCCCACGTTCTAGCAACCAGGTACCTAGCCATCACTGAGGCCATGCCCAAGAGTTTATTTTCAGTGCCGGGTCCTCCTTCAATCGGGGCCAGCAGCCAGAGTTTCGGGGAATATCCCCTCGATGTGGGGAACATGTCAGACATCGCTTCTTCTATGTTTGTCCAGAATGGTCTGATGCGGGGGGCAGCACCATGCCACGTGGTAGAAGTCTGCCGATTGTGCCCCACATCTTTTACAGACAGCTGGTCTCTCCAGGAAGAGCCTGCTCAGGGTGATGGGGGAGTAATAAACCTGATGGATAAATGTATACTGAATTAACCTGTATCGGACGTTTAGGGATCTATAATGGGTTTGCATGCAGACAGACTTCCATTGTTCCTTGCTCTGTGGCTCCCAGAGAGCTGTCTTCCGTGTGTCTTTATACCTTCAATTCATCACACTTTTCCCACTTCTGATTAATTTATAAATGCTAGATACTAGCCATTTGTTCTTGAGTATATCCCTTAGTCTGGAGTAGTATAGCAGGGTCACAGCAGTATGTTCTCCCCTTGCTTTGAGTTCCTCCCAGAGTACGAATCGGCCGTTATGTACAACGTCTCCTACGGTCTCCACTCCTAGTGTGTGGAAGTGTTCTCTAAAGGACCTTTTGTGTGTGAGTGGGATCCTTACTATATTGTAGATTGGCAGTCCAGGTAGGTAGTGGAAGGTGGAATCAAGTAGTTGTCCTATCCTATTCCAGGCTTTGCAGGTTACTGCCAAAGGTCAGACCTCCCTTCTCTGGGTGGGTTCCCTATTGCCCCATAGCATGCCCATCAGTGTGTCTGGTGTGGTGATCGCCGCTTCTAATTGGGAGTGAGGTGAATCGGGGTTAGGGGGATTGACCCGGCTATATATTGTGCCTGGGCTACCAGGTAATATAAATACATATCTGGGGTATACCAGGCCGCCTTGTTCATGCGGGCACGCAAGGGTTTCGTAGGCTATCCTAGGTTGTTTCCCGGCCCATACCAGTCTTGATATCAGTCTCCTGATGTGGGTCCAATAGCGCACGGGAGGCCACAAGGGCACATTATTGGAGATATAAAGAAGTTTAGGGAGAATGGGATATGAGGAGTAGCCTCCACGTTTCTACCTTCTGCTCTAATACATCCAGTGTTTTTAAGTAGTTGTCCCTGTATAGGCCGTCTAGTGAAGTGGAGATCATGATTCCTAAGTAATTTATCCCCTGGTGGCACCAGCGGAATCCCTTGCCCACATCGGTTTGTTGTACGGTAGAGGTCAAGGGAAGGACCTCTGACGTGTTCCAGTTTATTCTGAGCCCAGACAGCTCTTCAAATCTAACCACTTCCTGTGTTAATGGGATCAGGTTCTGCGAGGGGTGTTTTACATATGAAAGGATATTGTCCGCGTACAGGGATATAATGGACAGGTGTGTGTGTAGCCGGATACCCCTGTGCAAGTGCAGTTCCCGAATGTGGCATGCTAAAGGTTCTATTGCGAGGGCAAATAGGACTGGGGAGAAGGGGCAGCCCTGCCACGTGTGGGAGAGATGTGCTCGGAGGTCGTGCTGTCTGTGTATATTGCTGCTCTGGGGGCCGTGTATAATATTTTGACCCACCTAATGTATGTTAGTTTAAATCCAGATTGCCGGAGCACTGTGAAGAGTAAAGGCCACTCAACAGAGTCGAAGGCTTTTTCAGCGTCGAGAGCAGCTATCGCCATTGGTACCTCCGGGTTTACACTGTGCATAAGAGTGAATAGGCACCTTAGGTTATGTTGGATAGAGCGGCCTGGGATGAATCTAGCTTGGTCCGGGAGGACCAGCGCTGGCATGTATGGGAGAATGCGGTTAGTAAGTCTTTTAGCAAGAATTTTGTTAGTGTTGATTAGTGACAGTGGCAGGTACGATGACAGTTGTCAGGGGTCTTTCCCGGGCTTTAATAGCACAGTCACCAAGGCCGATCTAGTGGACTCTGGTAGGGAACCGCAGGAGAATGCACTTTCATACATACCCAGAAGGTGGGTTAACACCATATCTTCATAAGCTTTGTAAAATGTGTCTGTTATCCCATCCGGCCCGCAAGCTTTTCCATTGGGGAGTGATTTTATAGGGTATCCAGTGATTCTATCGAATACAATGCATCGAATGCAAAAGCCTCGAAAAAAAAAAAAACATTTGTAGGTAAAGTTTTTTTTAATTATTATAATGGGTTTTAAGGGGTATCAAAACAGGTTGGGGGACCCCCCCCATTTAAAAAAATGATTCATTTTTTGATGCATTTTTTTCAAGGCTTTTGGATTCGATGCTTTTTCATTTGAGGCTATCATTATAAACCATTTTATAGTCTTGCGGATTTCCTCTTCAGTGATGGGGTTAAGTGAGCCGCCTTGATCTTGGTCTAGCCAGCCCATTGCTGCCTCATCCAGGTACTGTGTCAATTCATCATGTCCGGGGTTAGGACGTGATGTGTACAGCTGGTTGTAGTATTCTCAAAATTCATTGTTGATCCCTTGCTGATCTTAAACTGGGTTCCCTTCGGGGCTTTCTATCTCGAGTGTGCTTGTGGATTGTTCCTTCTAAATAGCCCAGGCCAGGGTTTTTCTCGGACGGTCCCCCCTCCCTGTATCTTGTCGCCAAGATTGCGTCTCCTAAGTATCTCTCCTCACTGATGGCCAGTTGTAGTTGTTCCTCCCTGCGGGTTTGCAGCTTGCGCCGGAGCTCGGGGGTGTCTACTGTGCCCTGCTTGTTCTCCCCCTCCCTAATCACATCTTCCAGTACGTGCATGGATCTACGGAGGGCTTTAAGCTTCCTGCCCTCTTTGCAACACCCCCTCAGGTAGACCTTAAAGGCTTCCCAAATTATACCTGGATCAGGATCCGACTCTACATTGGCTTGGAAGAAGGTCTGAATAACCTGTGCTATCTCGGTTCGAAAAGCTATGTCTTCTAGAGCCGAGGCTCTGAATCTCCACCAAAGGTGACTTGGGAGTTTTGTGAGGGTTGCGATGCGAACAAGGAGGGGTGAGTGGTTGGATGGTGTCCGGAGGATAGATGCCTCTGTTGTTTTCCAGAGGGGGTGACCATTATGTAGTCTATCCTGGAGGAGCTACCGTGCACTCCGGAGAAGAACATGTACTCTCTAGTGTCTGGGTGCTGGGAGCGCCACACGTCATGTAGGTCGTGTTACTGGGAAATGGTGGACCATGCCTTAACTGCCATTGGGAGGGTTGTTTGGAGTGTTGCCAATCTATCCAAATCTAGTCTAAGAGCCAAGTTAATATCGCCAGCCCATTTAATCCTGTAGTCGGGGAACTTGTGCATGTGGTTTGCACATTGGTGGAAGAACTCCGGGGTGTCCGTGTTGGGTGCATATATGTTTATGAGTAGGAGTCTGGTGCTGTGTAGTTCCCCAGCCACTATTATGTACCTACCCTCCTCGTCTCTAATCTGCTCATGCAGCCTGTATTGTAAGGTTCCGTGGACGTAGGTGGCTACAACCCTAGAGTGTTATGTATCGGCTGATTCATATCTGTGGATGCCCCATCCCGTGAGTCTAGGGAGGGGGGACCCCTCTGGCTAGGTGCATCTCTTGCCAAGATAATGTTTATCCTGTGATTTCTACTGTACTTAGCAATCAGTTGTGCTTTATTCGGGTTAGTGAACCCCCTTATATTCCATGACAGTATCAACATAGTCTGCCCCGCCTTTCCTCCTACTGTGTGCGTAGCCATAGCACTCGAGGAGACTTAGT
The DNA here is from genome assembly GCF_040938575.1 of Ambystoma mexicanum. Classification (NCBI taxonomy): domain Eukaryota; kingdom Metazoa; phylum Chordata; class Amphibia; order Caudata; family Ambystomatidae; genus Ambystoma; species Ambystoma mexicanum. The sequence goes on from NC_090921.1 coordinate 1,292,130,369, forward strand.
GATGAGAAATGTGAATTGAACAGTGTGGGTGTGTATCGTGGCTTTCTGTCTGGCAATGTGTATTGGCCCATCGTGAGTAGCGTGAGTCATCAGGAATCTATTAATTAACCAAATAACCATTAACCATTGAACAAACTAGCCAACAACTTGGCCACCCACCTCCCCACTCCAGAAACCACAACCTACCGGCTTTCCTCTTCCCCATTCCCAACTTGTCCCATTAACTTAGTTGAACAGCCCTGCAGTGGCTGCAGGTGCGCTAAGGGTGGCCAATGCGCTCCAACAGGCCGCGTCTAGGAAGTGTTGCCTCTGGCACCCGCTCTCGGGGTGCCGGGGGTCTCCTTCGTACCATAGTTTGGATAGCACTGTTGAGATCGCCTCAATGTAGTAGATCTTGAGGGGTATTGAAGCAAGCGTCTGGGGAAACCTCCGGGAGGTTCGTTGCAAAGCGCTCCGCTGCTTCCGGGGAGGATAAAGAAGACGGTGGACTCGTTGTGTTGTACGCATAGTTTGGCTGGGTACAGCATTGTGTATTTGATGCCTTTCTTCTGAAGAATGTTTTTAACAGATTGAAACATCTTTCGTTGGTCTTGGACAGCTGGGTTGAAGTTCCGGAAATGGTCGAATTAAAAGGATAACGTTCCGGTCTCGATAGCTGAAGATCTTGGCTGTGATCGGGTGTTCAGGAGCGCCTGTGGGAGGCTTTGCTGCTAACGAGCGGTGGGCCCGCTCCACCATGAACATTCAGTGTTAGTGGGGTGTTGTCCAGGATCTGGGTTATAAGCATGTCCGTGAACTTTTCCATGTTGTCGATAGCGGTGGACTCCAGGACTCCTGAGTATGCGTATATTGTTGCATCTGGCGAGACCTTCCAGGTCGTCATTTTTGGCCTCTACTTTCTTTACCGCTTGCTGAAGGTCTGGCATTTCCTGTTGTAGGGTGGATACCTTGTCCTCACTTTCCTCCTATTCGGTGCTCAGTTTGTCATGCATCTGCACAGTTTATCGATCTGTATAGCTGAAATGTCCACTTTAAATGTCAGGGCGTCAGTTTTAGCACCTAGGTTATCGGTACTGCTTTTTAGGGCTAGCAGTGTTTGGTTCAGGGCTGCAACGTCAATCTGAGATGGTGGTTGGCATGATGGAGATGGCAGTAATTGAGGCTGGTCAGCGCAGACAAATTGGTAAATTTTTGCCTGTTTCTTGGGGTTTACAATGGTGATACTGTCCACAGAGCAGTGCATCTCGGTACCAGCATCAATTGGATCTGGGAAAAGGTCTGACACCGCTGGGGTGATGTGCAACAATTTAAGGGTGTCCTCGTGAAGGACCCCCAGATCTGTGACCAGGATAGACCGCCTGTGTTGTTTCGTGGGTTAGACCTGTGCGTTTCAGCCTCCTAGCGCTGTTCTCCCGTTCGCGCCAGTGACTTGTCGTTGGGTCGGGTGGCCATCTGCTGGGGGTTGCCCCATTGCGTGGGATTAGGCCTTTAATAGTAAGCGTTGGAGGGCTTGGGGCCTGTTCACGGTGTATGCTGTGGTACTCCTCTATTGTGGCGCCCCACTCTTCCACCGCTGCGTCCCAACGCTCAGGTTATTAAGGCGGGGGGGAGTGGATTCCCTTGTGCCGGGGGTTGGGCAGAATATTTAGTGGCAGGCAGGTAGTGAGCACACCGTTTAGGGACCCGTACCAGCAAATCTCGCAGTGTCGGCTCTCTCAGCTGTATTGTCTGATTGGGCATGGTTGCGGGGCAATACCTGTGGCAGCGTGAGGTTCTGGGACTGACGAAAGAGTTGCGACTGCACAAGATCAACGTTGCCCAGGGTATCTGGTGTGGGCCATGGCGAGTGTGCCCCTTGAAGTGCCAAGGTTGAGGCAGAATCAGCGAGGCCCACCAGGGGGGACGAGGGTGGTGGGTTGGGTTGTGGGGGTGTGGGCCAGGGGGGAGGGGGAGTCCGGTCCCGTACAGCCTTCAGGGCGATGTGTCCCTAGTATAGTAACCCGTCCCGCAAGGCGTAGGCGGTAAGACTCAGAGGACGGCCCAGGCTGTGGGGCCTGCCCCACCCAGCTATGCACAGAGCACGATATCAAGGCGCGACGTGAGTAGGGGGCAGGTCACCCAGCAGGAGGGAGCTTCCTACAATCCGGTGTGCGCTCTCACGCATATGCTTCTCATGGGTGCGGCGGTCAGCTGGTACAATGTCGCTGGAGTCCTGGTGCACTGTGCGTGTGGCTGTCCGAGAGGCAGGGGCTACCCTCCTATGTAAGTGCGAGCCAGGTTCAATAGCACGTTGATGTGGAGGGGCCGGGTAGCTAAGGGGTCCCTCGATAAAGAAATTGGGGTGTAACCAATTTGGTAATATCACACCATTATTTCAGCCTGCTGACAACGGGAAACTAATGAAAGATGTCACTCCTGCCCTTCGGGCTGCTGGTTCAGTTGTGTTGGATGAGACCTTCTCGAGGATGTGTCATAAATTGTGTCACGATTCCATCTTAACAATACATGAGGCTAATGGATTCTTGAGTGAGACTTGTCCGTGAGAACGAGCCTTTTCTATAATGAATGACAGCCTCTTAAACAGCAAAAAACAGTACAAGATGCCCTTGAATGGAAATCGGTAGATGAGTGGGTCTTGAGGCCGAGGAGCAAAGGCAAGATCTTGTGCACAACAAACGGGACCAACTACAGGGCCACCACTATTCACCCTACGGTATCAGAGCTGCAGTGCTGGGTCTGGTCTGTCTTCAGGCGACGTGTAGTTTGTCCAATGTGCAGCTGCGGTGTCAACGCGCCCTTGAGCCGCCTCCAGCTGTGGTTTGGAGCGCGTCTCTGCAGGTAGAGGCCCGGTCAGCACCGGTCCTAGTGGCCAGCCCCGAGAGGGGGAGGGGGCCAGTAGGTTACAGCCGCTGTTTGGCTGATTGCCTCCCGAAGCCAGCGAGGTTGCTCCTCTGCGGCTCGCGGTAGTCCCGGTGCGGGCGTGGAGCACCAGAGACCGGGAGGCTGGGATTGTAGCCGCATCAGCCCATTCGGGGACGGAGAGCGTGGCAGAACCACTTAGTGCCCTGGGCAGTCAAGGGGTTTTTGGGCCACCCCCGGCCGCTTCCTGGCACGGGAGCGGCGTTCTCTGTAGGTGGTGCTTGGCGCGAAGGTGGTGTGCCCCGTCGATGCTCAGGCCTGGGCCGTGCCCCAGTCCCAGAAGTGGTAGAGGCACAGTGCTGAGTCTCCGACCCTGGATTACCTGGGCGGGTCGGAACGCAAGGTTCCAGGATTCGGGTGGTCTCCCACAGGGTGTCTCAGGCCGGTTTGTAGTATTAGTGGTGGCAGCGGCTACTGCCTCAGTTGGTTCCGCACAGCAGCGATACCTGGGGACCTCGCACTGACCTGTGTCGTCCACGCCGGGTTCCAGCCACCTGTATGATCGCGGTAGTTGGGTGAGGATCTGGAAACCACTCGGTTGCTCGTTTTGCTGACGGAAGGTTAACTCTCGGCCGGTCCAGACGCAGGTTGCTTACTAGAGAGGAGGCAAAACGCGGGTCGTTGTTGGGTGCGGGAAGGCTGCCCCTTCCCAGTTCCGACACTGGTAAATGCGGTGAGGCCGTGGCGGGCAGTAAGGTTTTTGGCTCAAAGGGTGCTCCGGAGTCTCGGATTGAAGTCGACGATCCCCAGAGGGAGAGCAGGTCCGTGTAGAGGTGGATTTTTATCAGGATTTCGGTGCCTTGGCCAGAGCCTTTCAGGCAGCGGCTCTCTTGCTTGGCCGCGCAACAGCGCCCCCCCTCCCCTAGCAAGGTATTTAATTGTGGTCTACGCTTTTGAATTTCACAAATACTATGATGTAGAGGACCAGAATTACTGTGGATTGTTGATATTGGCCGTAGGAGCCTGTATGACTGTTTCCCTGTGTTAAAATGACTAGTTCAGTTTTATTCCTGTCCCTTGTCTTTGTGTTGTGTGCTTGCCACTAGGTAGCAGACCTACAATATAAAATAGCAATTGTTTGTGTCTTGTTGAACAATATCACTATATGTTGTGTGTCTATATTTAGATAGTGAACCAACATTTACGTATAGGAGTGAGGAGAGTCCCCAAAGAGATTATAATATACTGTGGGTCGTCTGTGCAAATACTTTTTGTAACCAATAGTTTTATATGTGTAATCAAATAAAGGTATATTTTTTCAGAGTATCAGTGTAGTGCATTTTCTATCGATAAGTATGTGGACTTATTGTAAATTTGTGTCCCCCTGCTGCCCCTTCCTGGGAGCTTTCTTTTTGGCTGGGTGATTTTGCCCCATCTAGGGTTAGTAGTTGTACATGGATCAAAAGCGGTTTGACAAAAACTGCATTGTCTGATTTTATTAATATGCTAAAAAAATGTGCTTTTAAATAGCAAACCTACATTCAAGACTTATGTGAAAGGTTTGCTTGCATGGATATAGGGGGAATATGTTTGATGTATGCATTCAGTGTATTGTGCATGTGACCAGGGTTGGGAGGTTTGCCTGAATATGTATTGCAGAGCACATCACCTGGTGGTATGCTACAAGTTTTTCATTTGGCGTTATTCTATTTTCTGAAAGACTTTGGTTTGGCACTACACTTCACATTCTGCCTACAGCTCGTAGGAGCTTAGTTTGTGGAATGCTGTGCAGTCAGTGTGGTCGTGTCCACATGTATTGCTGTTGGCCATTTGTTTTGCTTTTTCTAATCCGAGTTTTGTGTTCAGGAAAACAGACCAGTGGCCTCCGAAGCTGATCATGCAACTCATCCCCCAGCAGCTACTGGTAAGTAGGACTGTCTTTCCACTCCCTCACCACCCCTTTAATCTTTTACATGTGCAGTTAGTTGCATTTCAGAATGAATTGGTCTGTTGACTAAGGACCAGGTTTGGGGCAAGTGATTGCAGACCTGCCTCTTCAGGGTGGTTTCTATTTTAAGTGGAGGGTTTGACATTTTCTTCAGTGTTGTGTAGTTCTTCTAGGCCATACTTGGGGAGGGGTGCTTGAACATGCATGTGAGCACTGTGACATCTTGTTCAGTCCAGACATGGAAAAGAGTAAGTTACAGGAGATTGTGGAAACTGAATTGGAGAGAAAATGGGTGGCAATCGTTTTCCACTACCTAATTGGGTCTTGGAGTCTGGGAATGTTTGTTTCAATGAGCACATACCCCTTCAAGCAGCAGATGTTGATCAGTTGGCTTAAGTGCTTAAAATGGAGGCAATAATAGTGGAGGTACTGACCGATTTAGGCCATGCGACCATTCGCACAGTACAGTCACTTCTCCCCCAAGGGGACCCCTTTCCCATGAGGCTAGGGAGGTGTGGCTGCTACCCAATAGTCTCTGTAGTGGTGTTATGATGTGGGAGGACCTCTGGGGATAAAGACTATCACCTAGGTATTGCCCATTGGCCAACGTCACACGCCAACCTTCCCTAACCCACATCCCCTTCCATGCCTTTTCCTTGAGAGTAGAACCAATTATTTCTGTAGTGTAGGAGAAACGGACAAGACAAAGTACTGAGATGAAGAAGAGCGCAGAAGACACTAACTGGGCTAGTACTGGTACCAGATAGCCCCGAGGATATATGAAGGATCAATCCATCAAGAACAACAAAGGATTTTGATAATCTGCCACGGCAGTACTGGCAATAATGTATAAGAAGGGAAGCACTGAAGACGGTGAAGCCTAGCCGGGAGAGGCAGCAGGTGTGGAAACCATCCTGAGCGTGAGTTTCAAGTGCTGTCAGCTGACTTGGGATGCCGAAGAGCAGAGAACGCCATTGAACTCCTGAGGGAGTTCTCTCTGAGTCCAGCTGACCGGACCCGAACAAGATGCAGGAGAGAGCCGAGCAGACCAGTGAAGCACAGAGCAGCTGTGGTGCTGCAGAAGCGGAGGAGAGCAGCCTGAGAGCCGGAGAGATGCACCACAGTCCCAGGAAGCCCTGGCTGTGTACTGAAGTCCCAAAGAAAGTAACGGGAGGTACGAGAGACCCAGAAGGGGCTATAGGGGTGAATGACTCAGGCTGTTAAGGGGGTCTCCATTGGCCCTTTGGCAAGGACACATTGTGCATCCAAGGAGAACTTTGTTGCAGTGGCAGCAATAAGACCAATGGCCACCAGAGAAGGGTCCGGGACCCCAACACGAGTGTAACGAGATTCCAAGGAGAATGTCCTCATCGCAGTGGCAGCAACAAGCCCACTGACCACCAGAGAAGGGTCTGGGACCCTGACATAAGCATATTGAGTATCCGAGGGAAGCATCCGCATCGCAGTGGCAAGGAAAAGCCCACTTATGCCCCGGGAAGAATTTGGGACTTTGCCAATACCAGGAGAAGGGAATCATTCTCCTGGTCCTGAAAGTTGAAGAAACAAAGTCCTTTTCAACACGAGACTCCAGGGGAAGGGAACCCTTCCCCCTGGCTCTGGTGTGAACTGTATTGAACTGTGAACCAATACCAGAACAAGAGAGGCATTCTCCTGGTTAAAGTTGACTGGAACCACAAGCCAGGGGAAGGGAGTGATTCTTGAATGTCATAGAGCAAGTATTGGCAAAGCTAGTAGGTGAGTAGAAGTTCCAGTAGCAAAGCACCTAATACAATATAAAGGTTAATAAAGCAATTTAGGGGTACTCTCCCAATCATACACTACTTGGGGATTGGCGGGCGATCCTTGGCCAGACCTCCACTGACCATGACCAGGCAATGGAGAGTTAAGGAGGGGACTGTACACCCATATAATCACAATGTCCGGAGTGTGGGTGGAAACAGATATCGAAGCTCCTGTCACTCCGATTTTGAGGGACCACACATGGGCCCACTTGCTTTTGTCGTTTTTCAGCTTTCGGGGGCCAATGAGCCTCGAGTTAAGATGCAGTTTTCGTCTCAGGATTAGGTCTGGCAAGATGGCGGCTCTGCGATAGAACAAGACTGCTCCAGATATTCTGAAGCAAGATGGGCGAGGCACCACAGGACAATGGCCAAAGTATTTCCCACAATGTCATGAGAACGCCTCCCACCCCCCAGAACACTACAGATGGACAGCTGGGAAGATTGACCAGATCAGGGGGCAACAGTCGACACTTGTGGCATCAAAGCAGACATATCTTCAGGATTCTTTTAGTAAAATTGAAAGGATCAGGAGAGAGAACACGGATAAAGGCGAATATAGCAATCTTTTGACCCCTGAAAGGATATTGATCCCCACACAGAAGTAGAAACGTCCGCTTGTTTTTCGGCCTTTGCGAATAAGGAGGAAATTAGTAAAACAGTAGCAGGGCTAAAATCTGCGTCCCCTCTTGATGACACCCCCCTGCATCTGCTAAAAATGGCACCTGAGGATTTGTATGAGACTCTGGGGCAGCAGTGAGACTATGAGACTGAGACTCTGGCTGCAGCAGTGAATTTGTCTTTGATCTGGGGTCAAATTCCCAATAAATGAAAAGAGTCCTTGGTAATACCTTTATTGAAAAAGCCATCTTTAGACACCTCGGTTTTGGCAAATTATCCTCCCATTTTGTTTCTACCCTTCCCTATGAAGGTATTACAAGCAGTGGTTATTCCACAACTGAGGGTGTTTCTTGAAGGACAGAACATCCTAGACAGCTGCCAAATGGGCCTTCGCCCTTTGATGGACACTGGGTCGGTCCTAGTATCAGTACTTGATGCTCTCACCATGATCAGAAACGAGGGGGGGAATGGCAGGCCTTATTTTGCTGGATCTGTCGGCCACCTTTGACAAGATTGACCATGGGATTCTGATATCTAGGCTAAAGGAGGTAGGGTTCTTGGGGTCAGTACTGGATTGGTTTTGTGCCTTCCTGGTCTCACGGTCCCAAACTGTTTCTCTCTATCCTTATCTCTTGCCTTTGGCTGCAGTCTGCGGTCACCTGTCGTGTCCCACAGGGCTCAGCCTTGTCCCCCCATCCCCTACTTTTTAATTTATATATTTGCCCTTTGATGGCACTTATTCACTCGTTCGGCTTTAGGGTTTTTTCCTATGCAGATGACACCCAGATTTGTTTAGATTGGATCTGAAACGGCTGATGTGAGCAAAAGACTAAAGAATTGTCTGTCCGAGGCTGGATGGAGGCAAACTGGCTCAATTTGAATGGTGGGAAAACGCAGGCCATGATAACTGGCTCGCCGGAGGCGGCTAGGGGATGGACCGATGACTTCTGGCCATTATCAGTTGGTCTCCTGCCAAAACCAGCTAGAGTGGTTCGAAATATGGGTATTACAATACCTGAATCACTGTCTATGGAGGCCCAGGTCAACATGGTATATGGATTAGGGTTTCTTAAACTTAAACAGTTTAAGAAAGTCCTCCCTTTTGCTCCCAGTAAATGTCATGCCCAGATAGTGGCAGCGTGTGTAAATGGAAGCATTGACTAATGCAATGCTATCTATTTAGAACAATCGTCTTTCCTCATCCAGCGCCTGCAAGTGCTGCAAAATGCAGCAGTGAGTCTGCTGAAACATATTCCGTTTGGAGCAGGAGTAACTAGGGCTCGGCAGTCTCTCCATTGGCTGCCTATTGAAGCTAGGGTCAAAGTCAAAGCTTTGTGTATGATTCATTGGGTGTTGAATGGCAAAGGATGTATAGTAATTCAGGAGAAACTCTATAACTATACTCCAGCCCAGTCCTTGAGATCTTCCAATGCAGCACTCCTGTGTGTACCCAAATACGGGAAGCGGCTGGGTGGCCGGGCCTTCTCTGTGGCCGGACCCAAGCTTTGGAATTCTCTGCCCTACCAATTAAGAACCGCTGTGGACTTTCTACCTTTTAAGCAAAGGCTCAAACCCCTTCTCTTCAGGTGAGTTGTTCCCTCAGTCTCTCTGTCTGGTATCTCTGTTTAAGCGCCGTGATGCCTTTGGTGAAAGTGCGCTATAGAAGTAGCTGATTGATTGAGCGACAAGCAGTTTTTCAATCAATCTATTGCTGTCGTTTTGGGTCATACTGCCCAAGATAATGGCATTTGTCCTCCTAGGCTCCACCCCTAGAGTTCCTCCTCATATTTTTACTGCACGTTTTCGTATTGGGAGTGCTCACATTTCGCTCCTCAAATGCCTATTTTTGTGAGAATGTTTCCATCGTTTTTATCACCCGTTACGGTGTTCCTCCGGCGGCGGGGACCCATTGCCGGTAAAGATCCATTCCGTAGTCGGATCTTTTTTCTTCAAGTCAGGCCTTCATCTTGGATTTGGGCCTTCACCACGTGGCATATCGGACTCCAACAAGAAAAATCTCTTCAAGGCCTGCTCCATGTGCAACCCGAAGAACATCTTTGTTGATGATTGACATGACTAATGCCTCTACTGCCTGCACCAGGACCACGATGGGGACAACTGTTCCTTCTGCCAGCCCTTCTTCTCCAAAACTCAAACTCAGTGGGAACGTCACAGAAGGTTGGTGACTTGGCTGGAGGAAGGTGCCAAGGCCTTTAACACAGCCTCAGTGCATAGTCATGCCTCTGCCCGGGTCAGCAGATAAGTTGAGCATACTCCCACTGCTAAGAGGTAGAGATCAGTTGAGGACACTTCCCAGGGGAAGAGACCTAAAAAGGACAAGAAGTCGTACTCTCCAACTTTATCGCCTTCAAGTCAGTTTCAGTCTATGATGGCAGGGTTTACCGCCACAACTCCGGCTGCCTCATCAGAAAAACAGCGCACATCGACCTCTCTGCTGACGAGTTGCGCACCAGAGAAGCGCTGAGCACCGTCCATCGACAGTCATCCCAAGGGTCACGTCCATCTTCGCATTCTGTCATCAAAGCTCAAGTCTCCATCAGAATTACCAACCAGCACATAGTCACCGGCTCATGGATCGAAATCTTCGTCTACCAGCTTGTTGATTGCCCCAACTGTTCAGTCAACGGTAGCGTCGACTATCTCAACGACTACAGTAACCATCTACAAAGTTGCTCTGCCTCCACGGCTGTCCTCAGCCGACCCATCATTGGATCAGCCGATGAAACCAGAGGCCTCCGTCATCACCTCCTTCCCCAGGGGTACGAGTGTGCACAGGGAGATTTCCTGTCTCCCAAGTCCAATCAAAGCAAAACTGCTCTTCACGCTCAGTGGGTTCACTCGAGCATTACCACCTGCTCAGCTTTTGCATACAGGCACTCTTTCAGATGACAAGCCTCCAGAGTCTTTCTCCTCTGATCTGGAAGAGGTTGAGGATTCTCCTGACCACATTCTTCCTTGGCCTCATCGTTCTCCGCAGCCATGGCCCACCCTACCAGCTGTACCCTTGCCCGCTGCTCCTCAACCAGCTCTACCAGCTGGGCCATTGCCCACAGCACCTAGAGAGTTGTCGTTGGACATCCTGTCTACCCTACACACCTTGGAATCCGAGCTGCAACAGCATCTGCCCCAATCAGCTTCCTGGGCTGCTCCCTCTAGGGCTCCACCTTTGCCCTCACGACCAGCTCCCTCTATGAGTCCAACATTGCCATCAGGACTGATGACTCATTTAGTGCTGTCTCCTCCGCCTATACCTCCACCTTGGCTGTTTTCCCCTCCCTCTAGCTAACCTCACAGTCACGGACACTAATCCGGACACTGCCACCTCACAAGGTACCCAGGGTACAGATGAGATTAACGACTGATTCCAGCTGATGGCAAGCCCCCTGATGTGGACGTGCGCTTTAAAAACTCTCTACCAGATGAGATTGTCTTGTTTCATGCAATGTTGAAACTTGCAGCAAAATGTTCTATTTGGTCCCTGAAGAGAAGGAGAGTTTCCTTTTACAAAGGAGAGGATCCTCTCCGAAATCAGTTGTTTACATCCCTCTGCTCGCTGACATATGGGAGGATGGCTTATTAGTCATGAGTACGCCTTTCTCGGCTCCTCCAAAGGAGGATTGCCTAGAGATAAAATACAGAATCCTGGATTCTGCATCAAATTGTCTCCTTTCCCAGCCTTCGCCTGCCCCTGTGGTTTCTGCTGCTGCGAGGAAAAGGTCCACTAACCACTCCTCTCCATGCATGGTCCCTCTAGACCAGGAGGGTAAAAGTTGGGCACGTTTGAGAAATGCATCATTGCCACCACCATTAAAGCAGCTAACACTTTAGCTATGCTCTCCAGATATGATGGGGAGCTTTGGTAAAATCTAGGGCCTACCTTAGACTTTCTCACCGAGGACAAGCAGAGCAAATTGTTGGCTCTATTTCATGAAGGCAAAGTGGCCCCGGATCACGCAATTACTGTCGCTCTGGACATTGCAGATTCTGGTTTCCGACAAATGGGCAACTGGGCAGTACTCCGCAGGCAAGGCTGGTGGAAAGCCACTAACTTTCGCCCTGAGGTCCAATCAAACATTATTGATATGCCTTTTGACAGGGATGTAAATGAGACCCTACAGTCCATAAAGGCAGACACTGATACAGCGGGCTTGCTGGGTACTCTTCAGCAATGGAGGCAATCCTTTTGTTCATTTAAAGGCCATTTCTCCAGGTCTGCCAAAGACTACAGGCCACCATACCACCAACCTTCACGCTTAAGCACGCAAGAGGCGTACAGAGGTTGTTCACAGTCCTACTGCGGGGGGAACCCAACGTTGGCATGGAACATCCTGCAGAATGCAGATGACCAAACGGGCCTCACCAGGGGGGCAACATCTCAGACAAGTGGGTGCTCAGCATTGTTCAGCAGTGTCACACTCTCTAATTCCTGGACAAGTGCCCCTCCATTCCTCCTGTCATGAGAAAGGAACACCACCTGCCTCTGCTCAGGCTCTATTGCAAAAAGTGGCAATCAAGGCGGTGCCAAAACATCTCCATGGCTATGAAGTGTACTCCAGATACTTCTTGGTGAGAAATAAGTCAGGGGGCAGGGAGTGAGGAGGGGAGGGGGAGTTGGAGGCTCATCCTAGACCTTCGACAACTCAACACATTTCTCAAGTAATTCTGGATGGTCACGTTGCAACACATGCTCGAGCAACTGGAGCATGGAGACTCCCTGGCCTCCCTAGATAGAGGATACCTACTTTCACATTCCCATTCATTGCAGGCACCAGCGCTTCCTCCAGTTTGTCATAAGCCACAGACATTACTATTTCAAGCTCTTTCCTACGACCTCAAGTCAGGGTGGAGGGTCGTCTACCCCTTCCTAGATGACTGGCTGATCTGTGCCCGCACTTGCTAGCTGGCCTTACAGCACAACAAATAGATCATCAGGTGCCTAACTTTGCTGGGATGCTCAATAAACTTTCCAAAATCATGAGTGGTGCCATCGCACAAAGTTCTCTTTCTAGGCTTACGTCTCAACACACTGGCATGTCTGGCTTAACCCTCTGAGGAGAGGGTTGAGGCTATCCTGAGCAAGGTGCAACAGCTTTCAACTCTTCGAGTGGCAACTGTTCGTTCCATCAAGTCTCTGTTAGGGATGATGTCTTCATGCATCCCTCTAGTCCCTCGTTGCAGGCTGCACATGAGACCTCTACAACAAACAGTTCCTGGATGCCAGGTGGCAAGAGATATGGGCTCCTGGAACAACATGATCATCCTTATTCCATTGTTAAGGAAGACCCTGCAGTGGTGGTCCATTAGCCAGAATCTCACGGAAGGCGCTTCTTTTTTGCTTTCCAGCTCATCACGCCACAGTGACCACTGACTCCTCCCTAGAAGGTTCGGGGGCACATACAGGGGCTTATGGCTACCACAGGAGAAGGAGTTGAACATCAACATCCTGGAGCTGAGAGCAGTGTTCTGGGCACCTGAAGCCCCAACTCCAAGCCAAGGCGGTCCGCATCTTCACAGGCAACACGACCACCATGTTCTACATCAGGAAACTGGGGGGGAAACCGTTTTCCTATTTTATCCAAAAAAGCGCAAATGATATGGAAAAAGACGATGGCTAGGAAGATGTTTCATGCGATCGCAGGTTCACTCAGCAAGGAACTACGATCCTGCCACGAGTGGCAGCTTCATCAGGCTCAAGTTCTGCTCTTCTCCAGGTGGAGTCACCCTCAAATCGACCTATTTGCCATGGGAGCAAACACAAAGTGCCCCACGTTTACCAGCAGGTACCTGCAACCAAGGAGTCTAGAGGACAGATTTCTCTATGCGCTCCCTCAAATTCCCCTGCTTCTGAGTGTGATCAGGGCACTCAAACCAGACCCAGTGCAAGATGATATTCATTGTTCTGGTGTGGCCCAGGCAGATCTGGTACTCACGCCTTCTACACCTGTCTATGGCCCCTTTCATCAAGCTGCCTCCTCTTCCAGACCTACTCTCCAGAGAGGGAAGGTCAGTCCTCCACCACGACCCAGTGTCCTTGAAACTGGCAGATTGGCTCCTGCAAACCTAGAGTTTCGCCGTTACTCATTGCCCGCAGAATGTAAGGCAATTCTCGCTAAAGCTAGGGCTCCTTCTACTCTGGCTTTCTCCCCTTCGCAGAACAGCTCCTCAAATCCTACCTTACCTGCTCTCCCTAGCAAAGGCAGACTTTGCTCAAACTTCCATTAAGATACAGCTGTCAGCTATCTCCCAATACAGTTGGATGCCTAGCAGGCCTTCCTTCTGGTCTCACAGACTAGTTAAAGAATTCCTAAAAGGATTGCTCAGAGCATTCCCTCCAGTGAAGGCTCCAGCCCCCGCATGGGAGCTCAAAGCTGTTCTGTCAAGATTGACGAGGTCTCCTTTTGAAACTCTTCACAGTGCTTCTATGAAGTTTGTGTCTTGGAAGACTGCTGTTCTGGTGGCTGTCACTTCGGCCTGCATGTCGGAGAGTTGCAGGCCCTCTTTTGCAAACCACCTGATTTGTCCTTCCAGAAGTCCAAGGTAGTGCTACATACTCATCCATCCTTCATGCCAAAGGCTCTGGATGGCTTTCATAGTTCTACCTGTCTTCTTCCCCACTCCTGCCTCTCCTGAACGTGGCGCGTGCTCTGAAGTTCTATTTCACACAACTTCAGTTGTTTGTGACATTTACACTTTAGGGGCAGGGGAAAGCCCCTTTCGAAGGCTTTCATTTCCAGGTGGCTCTCTGGCTGTATCACGTATTGCCTCTGGCTTGCAAACAGGCTGTTTCCAGGAAGGAAGCCCATTCCACCAGAGCCATGGCTGCTACTTCGGCTTCCTGTCTGGTGTTTCCCTACTGGATATTTGCAGGGCTGCAACATGGAGGTTGACTCGTACCTTCACGAGGTTCTACTGCATCAAGAAGGATTCCAGGGCTGAGTCCTGTGTCAGCCAGGCAGTACTTCCCAACCTGTTCAGTTGAGGCGAGTGTGTTCCAGAGGCAAGTTATTGTATTGCTTCTGTTGAGCATGTACCACCTCCTGTGGTTGTGTAGGTACTGCTGTATAATTGTATTCATGAATATGTGAATCCATGTAAGATCCCATGCTGGAGAAGGAACACGTTGCTTACCTGTAACTCCTGTTCTGCAGCATGGATATCTTACATGGGTATCTTACATGGTTATCTTACATGGATTCACATGTGATCCTACCTCTCTATGGCTCTTCTTGGTTCCTACTGCCACTTTACGTGCGCCTCTAAATTCAAGGAGGACCTCTAGGGGTGCAGCCTAGGAGGACGAATGCCATTGGCTTGGGCAGTATGACCCAAAACGACGACAATAGAGAGACAGAGCGGTAAGCAGTTTTTGACTTTAAAATGAAACTGCTTTTAATATTACAGAGGATTCCCAGCCTGACGACGGGGAATATTCATGAGCGTGTGAATCCATGTAAGATACCCATGCTGGAGAACAGGAGTTACAGGTAAGTAACTTGTTCCTCTTGGGGATAACAGTGACTGTTGCTAAGATGTTCTGATTCAGATTCTGAGAGGTGAAGGCAAGCCCCTGCATGCTCACACCAGAAAAAGTATAGCCCGCTACAGAAAAAAGCCCAAGACACTCTTGCAAAGACAAGAAGTATTTATTTCTACAAAAATAGGAATGCATCGGCAAAGAACTCTGCTGCTGCGGAACGTTCGGAGGTTCATCGGCATGTGCAGTACATTTTAAGCACAACCAGAATCACTAATAACATAATCATATATATAGTACAATTCTACAATATGGATTGGCAGAGGCCTATAGATGTAGGGCCTGCTCCATATGGGATGCCAGACCATTGGTCCGTCTTCGTCTGCCCATCTTTGTTCACGTGGGTGCTGCATGGGCTCGTCATCCGTGGTGAGCTGACCTAACAATTAGCTACTCTGACGCACAATGTTATCATTATATTTGTAACCATGCACTTCGCAGATACAGGGATGGGCTAGGGGGAGAGCCGAGGTCACACTAACTCATACACACTTCACTCGCTCCCAGACAGATCAGCAATTTACAAGGTCCTCCACCTTAGTTTTGGGCTACAATTCTGATGCCACCCTGCACCTCACTGCACCAATCACGTGACCCATTCCTGAAGGCGCGATAGCCTTGCCTTCTGATCTAAGTGATCGATCGGGGGTAGGGGGTGTCAAGGTTTTATGGCCGGTGGTCTGGTTTTGGATGGTGCTGTGGCATGTTGGTGTCATGGGACGAAAGCATGGCAAAGCTGTATTTCTCGTGTAGGAATCATTGGGGCGGGAGGGCCTTGCTATCTGCTCCAAGGGATGGTACTGCCAGGAAGCGCTCTGTTCCCTTCTCATGATCCTGCAGGGTGCATTCTTCCCAGGGCGCGAGGGCCTGTAACTTTCTGAACAATGGAGGAGGTTGTGGATCTCTCAGAACTGACCTGGGTGGGGGTTGGTGTTCGCGCTCATGCAAGGGCCTAATAGTAACATACAAAATACTGTTTGCTCTGCTTGGGCCTAACTTCTAAGATGGCTGCCGCTTGCCAAGATGGTTTTCACACCTGCATCTACCATACAGCTTGCAATGCATGCATGAATGCAAGTATGCACATCCCTTTATGTGCACACCCCTGCTCCCTGGACTGACTTTTTAAGCGTTTATTTCTCTTTCTGTATCCCCTAGTGGGGTGGGAAGACTCTCTCCTTCCAACATTGGTCGCCCTGTTCTGATGAACCGAGAAAGACACCAATGTCCAGCCAAACTCTATCTGGGTAGTGTGACTGAATATCAAGGCTTGGACTTAGTAAGTGTGAAAGTGGTGAAGGATTCAGTTAAGCACACACAGGGCAATCTTAAAATTACAAGTTAGGCAGAATGTATAAAAATACAGTTATGTATTTAGGCCTTAGACAAAATCTTAGCAATGGAAAACCTAATTTAAGTAGTGCACTTCAACATTCACTAATACTATATACACATTCATTGTGGTGTGCTTTGCTAAGAGCACTAAGACTTTACTTTTAGATTACAGTTAAATCACTTTAGAATACTGTAGACTAGTAAAGCAAGTGAATAAATAGAGAACCTCGTAAGTAACCACCACTTCGAGAACTAATGTGTTGGGCTGGGAGGGTAGCTAAGGGCCAACGCATTTGTCTTGGAAGCAAGACAACAAAGGGCAATACCGGTTCAAATCATCTCAGTCCTGTGCCTAGAAACTGCTCTCCGGTATTAAGCGCGTAAGAAAATATTAATTCATGTGTTGCAAATAAAGTTGGAAACACCATTCAAAGCCTTATAAAATAAGGTGGCAATACACCGTAAAATGTTCTTCTCTAGCTACAAGTGATGGGGCCTACTACTCTATCTATCTATCTATCTATCTATCTATCTATCTATCTATCTATCTATCTATCTATCTATCTATCTATCTATCTATCTAGCACGCAGCAGCCCAGAGGCATTGTGGCGCTGGTTACAGACAGTTTACTTAGTTACAGAAGTGATGAACAATTGCAATCATATATACAAGCATGTAGCAAAGCATACAGAGGGTCAGATGAAGAGGAAGCGGAAGGTCTTTAGTTTTTTGTGGAAGGTGACAAGAGTTTTCTGTTCTGATGTCTGTGGGTAGGGTGTTCCAGAGCTTAGTGGCTATGTAAGGGAAACCTATTCTTCCTGCTTTGGACCTGTTGATGTGGGGAGTGTGTAAAAGGTTGGTGTAGTGTGGAGTGAGCAGGCTTGGATAGGGTTTGTGCAACAAGATATGACGGTGCTGAGAAGGAGAGGCATTTGTGGGTGAGGATTTTGAAACTGATTCGTTCTTTAACAGGGAGCCAATGGGCTGCCTGTCTAGCCTGGGAGATGTGTTCCCTTTTGGGAAGGCTTAGTGCTGCTCTAAGCGCATTATTTTGCGTGATTTGAAATCTGTTTACATTATTTTTTGAGGTACCTGCTAGGAGGGTATTGCAGTAGTCCAGTTTGGCACCAATAATAGCTCTGGCAATTGAGAGACAGTTGGGCTTGGATAAGTATGGTTTTACTGCGTTTGAGTTTAGTAGTGTGTGCTGATGGGGAGGTGATAGCCCTAACCTGCCTGGACATGGATAGCCTGGAATATAGGTAGACCCCTAGGGTCTTTACCGAGGTGGAAATGGGGATGATGGTGTTATCAATGGTGAAGTTGGAGTACAAATTGTCTAGTTTGGCTGCAGTTGTTCTTAAGCCTAGAATGATGATTTCAGTCTTTTCTCCATTGAGGCAAAGGCCATTGGCTGCCATCCAAGCCTGGATGGTGGTGTATATTGAATTAAGTGCTTGGGCATCTCTAGTGTATGAGCCAGTGAGTGGTAAGAGTACTTGAGTGTCATCAGCGTAGTTGGTATATGTGATACCTAGGGCGTCAAGCTTGTTGAAGAGATGCTTTGTGAACAAGTTGTATTGAGAGGGTGCAGTGGACGAGCCTCGCGGGACTCCACAGTGGATGGTGGTGGGGGCAGATGGGCTGTGTCTGAGAATACTTTCATTGCCCTGCCCTCTAAGAAGGAGGTAACCCAAAGCACAGCTTCTTTAGAGAAGTTGGCTGAGTGGGTAAGGTGTGATGTGAGTGTCTTGTGATCTACAAGATCGAAAGCAGCTGAGAGGTCTAAGAGTAGCAGGAGGGATGGCTTGCCTTTATCCATGATTTGGGTGATCTGGTTTTTAAGGTCTACCAGCGCTGTTTCCGTGCCATGTCCTTTGCGAAACCCCGATTGTCTAGATCCAAGGATTGAGTGGGTTTCAAGGAAATATGCCACAATGTAGTTCTCTTCAGAAGGATTGGGGTCTTTTTAAGTGCCTGAACAAGTGTTGGCAAAGCCACTAGGAGTTTTGTAAGTGTCTCAAAGTTAGATAACAATTGAAGACAGGTTCTTAGCAGGCCCTCTCCCATTCCTACCAGCTTAGAGTAAGCCCACGAGAACACAATTCATGTTCAGGCAAGGAGAGGAACGGTAAGGACTGTAGGCCTGTTAAAACCTGTGGGCTGGGGGGGAGAGAAGGTATGCGTACTCGTCCATCGTACGCCAATTCACTCAGGGAGCACTGTTGAAGTTCCTGAAATGATGGAACCCCCTTTTCATGTACCTTGGTTCCATTGAAGGAAGTCCAGGTGTATCTGGTGCAGAGGTCACTTTCGGCATCTGGTTTTTGGTCTGGCTAGTTGGATAGTTTGTGGTTCCGTGCTGCGGTGGATTGGTTCTAGACACTGGACACCTACTGGACTGAAGAAAGGGCCACCACTATAGCGACCTACATCTGACAACTCTCAGGATGATCAGCAATCACTATGCTGAGCAAATGTCAGAAGTGGACCCTTGTCACGGAAACCAAAGAAACTGGTCCTACAAGGCGCCACTATGTGCTGGAGAAATGCTTCTTGGTCATAAACTGAGGATCTGCAGAGTCTCAAGGCTCAAGTGGGACAGCAAACAATGCCGCGAGGCAGCCAATTCGGAAGCCGTCACCCTCCAGCTTGGTTCTGGGACACTTCAGGAGGCAGAGTCTTAAGGCAGGGTATCTCGTCTGGTTGTTCCATGGTCCATGGGTCAAAGCACAGATGAAGGCATTCAAGGATTGGGGCTTTGCTTGGGATGGTTGAAGAAAGTGCTAGTGACTTCAAACTACATGTTCCTGGTCTTCAGCAGGATGCACCTCTTCGTAGGGGGTCTTTGCTCCAGCAATAATCTCAAAAATGTCTGCAGGCGTTCCTTTTTTTCCCAGGATTTGCACTGGACTTGCCACAAAGCCCAGCAATGGAAAGGATCTGTACAATTTAAGCTGGCAGGGGCTGTCCAATCCTGGGCGGCCTCTGGCCAATGCATCTGCCCATCAACTGACACTTTGGTATGGATGTGGAATGCAACAAGACAGTACCAGCCCCCACATCTCGCCACAGACATAGCCCCTTTGCTCTTTATTGCTGGGGAAAGGACTTCCCATTTTTGGAAAATCAACCTTGGGAGGGGAACAAGAAGGCCAAAGTATACGATGGCCAAAGAGATGGGCGGTACAATGCAAAAGTGCACTAGAGAAAGTAAAAAAAAACATGGAAGAATACAATCTGCAACCACCAGCCTGTCCTAGACACATCATGAAAGTAACTATAAAGTTACAAAGACAAAGGGATACAAAGTGTCCCCAATGTACTTCACTGTAAGGTGAAGTGTGCAATGCAAGGCAAACAGGGAATTTCGCAGTACAGGACAGTCCCCCGACACTGATGGCTAAAGGGACTGATCAATGCCCCAAAATCACTTGATCGGTGTCCATCACTGATTCTCCTGCATAGTGTCCTCGAACGCTGACATCATGTTGGTCATGTTTTTGTTTTTTTGTATTGTGACAGGGTTGACCAGCTGTTCAGTGCCGGGAAATATCTCTCCAGAGCGTAGAACCACCTACTCACCAGACCTAAAACCTGGGCTGGTGCCAAAGGTGACCTCTGCCCCAGCGACCGCTAGACCCCCTCCAACAAAACCGAGACATGAAGCAAAGGGGCCCTACAACTGTAGGAGTCTCTGAAGGGGCCTCTGGTCAAATCTGGGCAAAAAGGGCGAGTTAACAAACCCGTTTCACCCCCATCTGCATAGGGTTTAATAGGTGTAAAGACCTTGCCCTGCTTCTCCCTTGCCTGATGTTGGGTAGGAATTGGTGCAGTCACACTCTGTGTACCGACACAAGCCTTATCTAATTGGTATTGAGCAACCCACCTTTTGGTATAGGTCTGTACTACACAAGTTGGTAGCGTGACTGAGCAGCTAGGCCTATCTCAAGAGGGGTAAATGAGAGCTGCAGAGCTGTACAAATGAAATCTGTCAATATAAGTGTTAGGACACTTTTTCTGAATTGCTACCAACTTCATCAAACACATTCAACTGAGGCAGTACAAGTATAAGGCTGTACCACCTGAGTACATGGTAGCGTAGACAGATCAGCCATGCTTATCTTAGGAGGGAGAGAGGACTGTAGAATCAGTACAAATGAAATTTTAATACAAATGGTCCAAAGAAACACTGAAACACTAAAACACTATGTATGTAAAAATAAATGATTTATTTAAATACAAGTAGGCCCAGATAAATCTAGGGGTAAGTAAGTACTATCACACAGTATATGTAATCACAATTCAAAACACAACACTATGCTTGAAGGTGTACAGACCAAAGCATAGACCTTATTTGGAACACTTAACAGTAGTTTTAGGGAAGTCGAAACCTTTTCATGCACATTCAGTATAGGTCACACCTATTCTTGGGGAGTAAAAACCGATGGTTACTTTCACAATTACATTCATTAATGCAAGGTCAGTAGACCTTACCAGTTGTACAATGACTCTCAGTACAAATCACATAATCAGTCAACTGGACAATATACTTTTTGTGAATAGTGGCACACTTGTTCCAGATACAGTAAAAACCAAAAACTCATTTCATGATAACACAGTTATACTAGGTGAGTAAAACCTAAGGATGTAATATTCAATTACAGGTGCTTTTGAGATCAATGAAACACAGATTGAGATAAGCAGTAACTCTTGTAATTTATTTTTGGATGGCACAAAGCTAACTCAAGCTAAGTAAAACTCATATACTTGTTCAATCTCACAAGCAGTCCATGTTAGATCTTTCCCGCTTTACAAGTAACTGATGTATGACTTATAAGGGACAGTTAGAACCACAGACTCTGGGTTAGATAGCTGTTAGGAAGAATTCTCAGAAATGTGCAGGCATCCTCCTCAAGTTCTTCTTCGGTTCCTTCATCCAGTGGTCGACTCTGCCTTCCAAGCCAAAAGACTTGCCTTTTATTCAGTTCTCTCCCATTCATTCCAGCCTAGCTGTCAGTCACCCACCAGGGTGGCTGTCCTTGCCGGATAGTCAGCCGGCCAATCACCACACTGTGCATTTGGGTCTCCTAGGAGACTAAGCACAGGGAGTTTCGGGCACCTCCCTCACTTCCTGCCTACCCCAGACACCCTGGAGCCAGAGGCGGGCTTCACTCGTGAATCCCACCAAAGGCAAAGCGAACAATTGGACCAATCCTGGTTTGGCACGCAGAGTAAATCTCAAGAAGGACCTTTCCAAAAAGAAATGGCGAAAAAAGACGACCGGGGCCAGTTTGACAAAAAGGGCATCCTTGGGTGCTTTACTGCAGCTGTGAACGCAGCTCGCAGTAAATTCACACCACGGTAGTTAAAACGAAACCACTGCCACCAGCCATTCAGTGAGGAAAGGGTAGCATAAAAAAAGTTACATGAGAAGCTAGACAAAGGGGATTCTAGGTAACCCCTCCAGCACCCTATTGTGAGATGGTGTGTGCTGGGTCTAGAAAGTTACAAATGTAAGTAAAGTCAATTTCACTTTACTGCTGTTGGAAGCAGTAGTTTATCCAAGAGAGGGTATTTAAACCTTGGGGAAATCTGAAAGACTTTCCTGGACCACTGCACTGAAGGTGCTGTGTGACCCAATGTAAAAGATGATGCCTATGGAGTTTGTCAGGCTACGTAAAAAGAAAGACAAAGCTCAGAAATCACAACAAAATACATGAGAGAGTGGGAAAAAGGGTCTCACTCTCTCTAGGTTAAAAACATCAAATCGTCAAAATCCAGCAAAGTTGCTGGGGATCTCTAAGGTGGAGGGAGTTAGCACATTTCTGAGAATTCTCCCTAACACAGGAATGCACCCAAAGGTGATTGGCCGGCTGTATGTCCTTTGAGAACAGCCACCCTGCTGTGTGAGTGTTAGCTAGGCTGTGAATGAATTAATGGGAGAAATTTGCATAGAAGGTGAGGTCTTTTGCAAGGAAGGCAGAGTCGACCGCTGGACGAAGAACCGAAGAAGAAACTGGAAGAGAAACTTGCTGCACCCTCCTGGACCGTTGGTTTGTGCAGTGAAGCCCTGCTGCAGTGCTGAAGCTCCAATTTTGCAATCGAGTAGAGAAGCCCGGAACGGACAACTTCTTCCCTTGGGTTGGTGGGACCAACTGACCCCAAGACTAACTTCACTGGAACACCTCTCCTTGCTGGCTGTACTTCTTTGCTGCTGCTGGAAAGGAACACTAGAATAGGGTGCATCGTTTTTAAGCTGGACCCGAGCTCCAGGAAGATCCTCTGGACTCCCTCGAAGCAGGACAATCCAAGCCTGAGCCACCTCAACAGAGTGCTGGACCCCAGATGCGAGGGGAGCCCACAAGGTGTTCAAGAACCGTGGTGGTGCTATTTGCTGGTAGCTGAAACTGCGAAGTGCCGCTGATCTGGAGTAAGTCCATTGCTGTCGCCGACCTTCAAACTGTAGTGCAGAAGTCCCCAGACGTCCTCTCTCTTCAACCCCATGACTGAGGCCCAGGAACAACAGGATCTGCAGGACTACAACAGGAACAGAAGCCAGCTGGACCCTTTTCTTCAGACTCAAGGTACTGTGTAACCAGCGGTACTTACCTCCTTGTTGTGTTGTTTGCTTGCTCTCACTGGAGACTTGCATTTTCTGACCTTTGCAGAGTTGCTTGCATCTTTGCTTTTTCACATGGCAAACATCTTCAAGTTTCTTGGAGCAATATTGGTTATGGTGATGTTTGTAATCTCTGTGATCAAGATAATAATTGCACAATATAAGAAAACAGCAAATAAGCCAGTAGGAATGAAAATCATGAATCAGGGTTTGGACCCAAGGAATTGACTGATGAAGAGGTCAAGAAATACGAAGTCAAGCAATACGAGGTCAAGAAATACATAGAGGCTAGCATCGTAGCAACTGGAGGAACGAAGTTCCTGTATCCAAAAAATCACAAGTAGTTTGTGGGACGATGGGTCTACTGTAATCCGAATGGACAGTGCAACTACATGACCTGGCATGTGGATGAACATGTTAAATCAGCCGGCACCCTGAGGGTGGTGATGAAGATCTTGACTCCAAAGAAGCATTACAAGAGAAAATATCATGATGTGGAGACAATTGAAGAGGTGGCCCATGACTCGACCAGAAGGGGATGGTGGGGGGGGGGGGAATGTAGAGAAGTTAAAAAGTTAAAAGCCTCTGCAGGAAACTCCGCAACCCGACCTCCTATATGTTGGAAGCCTGAGATACCTGGAAGGCCGTTAGGCAATAATTGATGTAGTAACCCTATAGGAGACTACACCAGCCTTGTCCTCTTGGTAATCGGTAACCCACCTATTGGTATAGGTCTGTACCACACATGTTGGTAGTGTGACGGAGCAGCCAGACTTATCTCAAGAGGGGTAAATGTGAACTGTAAAGCTGTAGCAATGAAATCCACAAATACAAGTATCCAAGTAACACTTAGACTCAAGGTTTTCTAGTAAAATAATTATTTAACGGTCAGTTTTAAATAAGCATTCTTTAAAAAGGGCAATGTACAACAATAAAAATACACTTCAAAATACTTTTCCAGAATCAATGCAAAGCTAGTAGATACTCTTCGAGATGCTCATACTCTTTTGAGATGCTTCATACACCCTTCCTACACGCTGAGGTGACTTCACCAACTAGGACAGTAATGGCATTTATAGATCATTTGTACACTTGGTAGATTCTGAGGTTGTGTCACGACCCTCGCCCAAAACCCCCTCTGGCAAACCCATTGGCCAGGTGAAGTCAGGACTCGGGCCTCTAGAGCCTGGCATCCTCTTCAAAAGCCCTCATGGGGCCAGTCCTGGCGCCTATGACGCCAGGCTCATACACCATGAAAAACAATGTGCTTGGGAACTACTTTATTGTATTGTCAGCCAACATGGAGGCATCCACATAGCTTGGTTCCTAAGAACCAAGCTATGTGGTCTAGTGTTTTGGGTGTGGTAGCCTAGGGACTACTTTATCTGGACTATTTTGTTGGGGCTATTTAAACCACACCCGAGCAAGACAACACGCTTCGCGTTACTTTGCAGCTTGCAACATGACGCTCACTGTGTCCAGCTATTCCCTCGAACCTTCGGAGAAGCAGAACCTGCAAAGAGACAAAAGGAACGTCATTAGCAGCAGCATCTTACCTGCAGTCTTCATCTTTAAACACTCGCAGCTACTGAGAACAGCTTCCTCGAATCTGCACGCCTCCCGGACAGAACGTCCTGAAAGAGGAAGATAGAGGCAACATTAAAGAAAGCAGTAGAGACATTTACAAATTACGAACTGCTCAAAAGGCTTACCTGGCTGGTCGCCTCTCAGCTGAAGAACACTGCGACCTACAAGGAAGGAAAACACAGGTTAGCAAAGGCAAGACTTCGCAGCGCTGCGCATAGCGCTTACTTACCGGATCATAGCGCTCTTAATGCGCCATCATTTACCAGCGGGGCTCAACCAAGCCAGTTCGCCGCGCTGATGCTCTGCATACCTAAGGGAGAAAAAAGAGACATTTTAAACAAGGAAAGGCATGCAGGATAGCAACAAAACTAAAGAACAGCAATAAGACCTACCTGAACAATATCAAACGGGCCGGTGTCCGTGAAGTAACTAGACCGCACTCGCCCAAGAAAGACAACGCGCCCCTGCAAAGAAGGCAGGACGGAGAGCACGCCTAATTCTACCACAAGGTGAGGAGAGGGTGCCAGAGGAACTGAAATCATATGGGGGTGGTGGGAGGATACTTACCCCAGTCGGTCAGTCTTGAACACAGTCCTCCTGTATTTTCAGGCAGAACCTTCCCCGCAGACCACATCAGGGCAAAGCTGAGAAGCATACCAGCGAGTAACCCGGCTGGGTGGCGTCCCTGTGGATACCAGGTGCGCGTAACTGTTAGGCAGAATCCTGTGCAGTTCCATTGGGGACCACTGCAAGAAGATCAAGACTATAGGAGTAAGCAGTAAACCCAATTGGTAGCAGTCTGTACCACCCAGATTTACCGGCTGAGCAGTCAGACTTCTCTCAAGAAGAGTATGGCAGTATATAGAGTATACACAATAGGGCTACAAACACAGTAGAGCAAACAAACACTAAGCAGAGCCTTGTATCAAAAGTATATAATTAATTATTTAAAATACACTTTAGGAAATACACTAGCACTCTAAATCAAAAGCAAGTTAAAACACAGTCAGGTAAAGTATAGACACCTCCCTTGATAACTATTAGACAAGACCGAGTTAAAACACCACTATTTGTTAAAACAGATGTGAGCGCGTAACCTAGATGGCCCTCCAATAGTTAAGTTAAAGGGAGAGAAAAAGGCAGGGCATGAAAATAAAACAGTTCCCAACACTTTTAGAAGTTCAAAGCAAGGGAGTAAAGGCAGTATACACTGTAGAGCCAAAGTTCATAGGCCAGGCCCACTTTAAATGGAGCAAAGCGAAATGTGCCCAAGATTACACAGTTTAAAATGCACTAAAAGTCTTTGCAGAATGTTCAAAAGATGTTGGGGTGATTCAAGAAGTAAAGTTAGAAGGTCTGGGGCCAACCCAGTTGGAAAGCCAAGGATTTAAAGGTCACCTTGGGCAATCTGTGGAAAGGGAGGCAAGGCAGAACACAGTACCTTGAAGAGAGAGGAAGCTCCAGCGGTTGCAGTTGTTCCTGGCAGTGGTTGCAGTTCATTGTTTCGACCAGGGGAAGAGAGGATCTCGTCGAGGAGGAAACTTGGAGTCGTTGCACTGCCCAGGGATGAAACCAGCCACAGAGTTTTTCGGTTAAAAGGTGCATTCCTTTTATTCGCAGTCAAAGTGGTGAAGCTTGGCTATACGGCCGCCGGGGTGCTTGGCACGGGCGATTCGACCAAGAGACGTCTTTGGAAGGTGAAAGGGGCAAACTGGTTGTCCCACCAGCTCAAAGGAAGAAGACTCGTCCAGCAGAAAATCTTCTCTTGTCGTTGGGAAAGTGGTGAGGTTGTTGCAGCAGGGCTCCACCGGTGGTGTCTTCGTTGCAGATGGCTCAGCTTCTTCCCTCTTTGGATTTTTAGGTCCTGTGGCGACTTCTGAAGTTCCAGTCCCAAAGGCCCTGCTTTTATGCAGAAAAAAACCCATTCAACAGCCTAGCTGTCACTCTCACATGCTAAGTGGTGAGCCGGGCGGCTCACCACACGGCCAATCAGAATAGAGAATCCTGTGGCACCATTTGGAGGGCTTCTGTGGAGAAGCCCTCCAAAAAAGTGGAGCAAAGGGCCCGACCTTGGTTGGAGCTACAGAGACGGACACGAACGCCATTTTAGAAAAGAGTTCTGGCAAAAATACCCAACCGGTGATTTAATATTAAATAAATAAACCGGCGGTATCTTTAACATTGCACCAAAAAGTGGTGCGTTTAAAATCCTTGGGAAAATCCCATGGGAAATATTCTGGTGGAATATTTAGCGTGGTAACCACTGCCGTCAGCCAGAAACTCGACAAGGGGGGACTGGACAGTGCCCCCTTGAAAACAGACCCAGGGGCAATCTAATTAACCCCTTCCAGTACTTCCACAATATGATGGTTTGTACTGGTTCTGTTCACAATTTTGGACTAGTAAAGTCAATGGTGACTTTACATGCCCTGGGAGACAGTAGTCAGTCCCAGGGTATGGAGTCTATGCTTGGGGGTCACTATGACACCCCTGTGTTACTGCACTGAGGGTGCTGTGTAACACATACACAAAAAACAGATGATACCCTATGGAGTAAAAGACCCCATAGCCCATAAGCACACAAAGTCAGAGACCTACCTCAAATCATGCCTAAGAGTGGGAGGAAAAGAGTCTCACTCTTAGCAGGAGAAAAAAACAAACCCCAAAAATCCAGCAAAGCTGCTGGGGGACTCACTAGGTTTATGAAATTAGCCTTATAAGAGAATTCTCCCTAACAGTAACAGAATGCGAAGCCTACCACAACAAATCCACCTGGGTGCCATGGAGACATCAGAAATGGACCAATTGGCCCAATTACTAGGAGAGCTTCATGCTGAGGTTCGTTCTGCCCGATAAGAGACTAATGCCCTCCAGAGGGACCTAATAGTGACCAAAGAATGCACTGAAGAGATTAGCAGGCAATACTGGCAATCACAGGCAGGACAGACGCCTCTACCTGGAAGCAATCCAACGATGCAAAACCCCACCATACCACCCACTCCGGTACAGATCACGTTACCTGGAACAGTGCCCCAGGCACCACCAGAAAGGTTCTCGGGCGACCCATGGAAGCATGCGGCATTCATCAATCAGTGCCGCCTTCATTTTCTTTGTAGGCCTGGAGCATTTCCAAAAGACCAAGCTCGGGTAGCTTTTGTCTTATCATACCTGAGTGGTAGTGCAGCAGATTGGTTGGTGCCGTTGGTAACCCATGACGATCCTCTATTACATGACTTTGGGGGGGTTCCAGAGAGAAATGGAAAAACGTTTTGCTCGCCATACCCAGGAACAAGGAGTAGACAATGAACTCTTGTCCCTCCGACAGGGGAATCAGGCCTTGTTAACGTACATTGCCACCTTCAACAGACTGGTTGCCGAAGCTAGGTGGCCAGAAAACAAAAGAACCACGTTATTCCATCGAGGCTTACGAGGCGAATTAAAGGACGTCTTAGCCCAGGTGGTTAATCCACCCAGAGACTGTGCAGAATTAATAAATCTGGTCGTGCAGCTAGACCACCGGTTGCAGGACCGAAAGGCAGACCAGTCTAAGACGGACCCTCGGACCGTGTATGTTTGACCAAGGGAAAACACACCCCATGTAACTGAAAATGCTGTAGAACCCATGCAGATTGGAGGGATACGGCCTCCATTAACAAAACAAGAGCGGGACAAAAGAAGACAACAGCTTTGTTTGTATTGTGGGAAACCAGGACATTTCCTGAAGGACTGTCTAGTAAAACCCCCAAGAAGAACAGTCGGGGCCACAGAGAAGGATGAAGCTAAGGAATCGGAAAACTACCAAGCTCGACAAATGTAGAGGTCCGTTTGTCGAGTGAGAAGAAAGAGTTGCTGACCTCACACTTTGCAATACCAGTGATCTTAATTAGCCACCAACAGTCGTCAAGAATGCATGCCGTTGAAGCATACATCGATAGCAGAGCAATTGGAAATTATATTGATCAAGAACTGGCAGCGGAGATGGGGCTTCCTTTGTGTTCTAAGCCAACTATGGACAAGGTAACCACCGTGGATGGGACAGAAATTGCTTCCGGACCAGTAACCCAGTGCACAGCCAGGGTAACCTTGCTGTGCCAGGACAGACATCGGGAGTCTATTTCATTCGATCTCATCAAGGCACCTCAGTTCAGGCTAATACTAGGGATGCCAAGGTTGGTTGCTCACAACCCTTCGATAGACTGGCGGGCACGAAAATTAACCTTCCCCGGTGACTGCTCCCCTGCCTGCTATTACCAAGAGGAGAAACCCGACGTCTGTATCCCCATGACTCCCGGAGCAACGGTATCAACCCTGGGAGCAACTAATACCTTGCCAAGTGAATAACATGATTTCCAGGATGTTTTCTGAAAGGACCAAGCCAATACATTGGTGCCGCACGGGCCCCATGACTGTCAGATCGACCTTGTTCCTGGTTCACAAATCCCTTGCGGCAGGATCTACACTCTCACAGAACCAGAAAACCTTCATTTGAAATCCTATTTAGACCAGTACCTTGCTAACGGATTTATCCGTCCTTCGAAGTCCCCCGCAGCCAGTCCTTTGTTCTTCGTACCGAAAAAGGAAGGAGACTTGAGAACCTTTATTGACTACCGCGCATTGAACCAGATCACTGTGAAGAACCGCTACCCCTTGCCACTTATCCCTGAGATGCTAGACCAAGTTAAAGATGCCCAGATTTATACCAAATTGGACCTTCGAGGAGCGTACCACCTGGTCCGAGTCAGAAAAGGAGATGAATGGAAAACCGCCTTCCGTACTAAGTACGGCTTGTTTGAATTTCAAGTCATGCACTTCGGGTTATGCAACGCTCCTGCGGCATTCCAGTATTTCATGAATGACATCTTAAGGGAGTTAATTGATGTGTGCGCCTTAGTGTACATAGACGACATCTTAGTATACTCATCCTCGGAACAAGATCATGTCAGGTATGTTTGTTCAGTCCTCACCAAGCTCCGTCAACATCGCTTGTTTGCAAAGCTTGAAAAATGCTTTAAGTAGAAGTTCTTGGTTTTATCCTTACTCCAGGAGGCATCAGAATGGACGTGCATAAGGTAGATGCCATTCTGAAATGGCCTTCACCGGCATCTCTGAAAGGGGTGCAAAGCATGCTGGGCTTTGCAAACTTCTACTGCTGGTTCATTCCAGACTTCTCTCAGGTTGTGCACCCAATCACAGTACTATTACGAAAAAACAATAAAATGTTTGCTTGGACCGAAGAAGCAGAAGAAGCCTTTCAGGAACTTAAACAAAGCTTTACCTCCGCTCCAATCCTGCGACATCCTCGTCCAGACCTCCCTTATGTCATTGAAACTGATGCGTCCAGTCTCGCAATGGGGGCTGTCCTTTCACAGAGAGACCCGGAAACTGGCCAGCTACATCCTGTCGCCTTCTGGTTGAAAAAGTTCTCACCTCTCAGAGATTAATTATGCCATCACGGACAAGGAACTCCTGGCTATCAAATCCGCCTTTAAAGCCTGGAAGCATTACCTTCTGGGGGCCAGACACACCATTACAGTCATCACAGACCACCAAAACCTGCAATATCTCACAACAGCCAAGGCCCAGTTGCGCCAATTACGGTGGGCCCTTTTCTTCGTCGAATATGATTATGTAATCACATTTTGACCAAAAGTCAGAAACGGAAAGGCGGATGGCTTATCTCGCATGGGCATAGATGAAATAGTATATACAACTCCAGACCCAGTACCTATTATACCTGAAGACAAACTCTTGGGTATCACGACAGCCTTAACACAAGCAGAACTACGAAAAGAAATCCAACGGACAATGAATCCTGATGCCTACCTCGCAAGGCAAACTCAAGGAGAACAATATACCATCAAGGACCATCTACCCTTTTTTAGAGATCGCCTATATGTACCCAAGAAGGAATAACAACAGCATATTATTTCAAACTATCATGATTCATTGATCGAAGGGCAACCTGGGATCGCCAAAACCCTAGCTAAGGTGAAAGAGAACTTTTGGTGGCCTACCTGGCGTAAGGACATCATTCAGTATATTCAGTCCTGCGGTGTATGCGCACAAAATAAATCACAAACAACAAACGCCTGGTCTCCTACAACCATTGGACAATCCTCCAGTTCCATGGCACACTCTTTCCCTTGACTTCATCACTGATCTACCTCCAAGCCAAGGGTTCAACACCATCCTTGTAGTTGTGGACTTATTCTCGAAGATGGCCCATTTTATTCCTCTCAAAGGCCTCCCAGACGCAGCCTCATTAGCAAAAGTGTTCCTGGAGGGTGTGGTTAAGCTACATGGCTTCCCTTCGGTTCTGGTCTGATCGAGGCAGCCAGTTTGTTTCAAACATCTGGAAAAAATGTTGTGCAATGGCGCAGATCGACGTTTGGCTATCTACCAGTCACCATCCCCAAATGGACGGCCAAACCGAGAGAACCAATCAGACACTCTAGCAATATTTATGGTGCATGCTGCACCGCGAACAAAGGAATTGGAAAGACCTACTATGGATAGCCGAATATGCATATAACAATTCTTTGCATTCAAGCATGGGACAAACGCCCTTCTATACTCTTTATGGCAGACATCCACTTACCTCTGAACTAGACCTTCCAGCCAGCTTGGAAATGCCAGCGGTAAAGACTCTACACACAACCATTACTCAGGCTTTCAACAGGGCAAAGGAACACCTTATTCATGCCAAAGAAAAACAAGAGATTCGCGACCAACACCGGAAAAAGGCCCCTGATTATCAAGTAGGAGACAAAGTTTGGTTAGCCGCTAAATTCGTACCCAACAAGGGAACCCGGACCTTTCATCTCAGATTCTTAGGACCTTATACCATTAAGGCAATCATCAACCCAGCAGCCGTGAAACTGGATTTACCACCTAATCTACACATCCACCCAGTATTCCATGTGTCCATCTTGAAACCAATACAACCCGACACACGGATTGGGACACCTCCTAGGCCCATACTTGTTGACGGAGAACCAGAATTCAAAGTCAAAGATATCTTGGGCTCTAAATACTCTAGGACCAAGCTATATTATCTCGTCGATTGGAAAAGATTTGGACCACAAGATGGATCCTGGGAGCCCAGTGAGAATATCCACACACCACGTCTAATCAGGAAATTCCATCGGAACTTCCCAAACAAACCTGGGCCAGACAGAAGGAACACCATGGGAGGGGCCTTGGGGGGGGGGGGGGGTGCTGTCACGACCCTTGCCCAAAACCCTCTCTGGCAAACCCATTGGCCAGGTGGAGTCAGGACTCGGGCCTCTAGAACCTGGCATCCTCTTCAAAAGCCCTCATGGGGCCAGTCCTGGCGCCTATGGCGCCAGGCTCATACACCATGAAAAACAATGTGCTTGGGAACTAGTTTATTGTATTGTCAGCCAACATGGAGGCATCCACATAGCTTGGTTCCTAAGAACCAAGCTATGTGGTCTAGTGTTTTGGGTGTGGTAGCCTAGGGACTACTTTACCTGGACTATTTTGTTGGGGCTATTTAAACCACACCCGAGCAAGACAACACGCTTTGCGTTACTTTGCAGCTTGCAACATGACGCTCACCATGTCCAGCTATTCCCTCGAACCTCGGAGAAGCAGGGCCTGCAAGGAGACAAAAGGAACATCATTAACAGCAGCATCTTACCTGCAGTCTTCATCTTTAAACACTCGCAGGTACTGAGAACAGCTTCCTCGAATCTGCATGCCTCCCGGACAGAACGACCTGAAAGAGGAAGATGGAGGCAACATTAAAGAAAGCAGTAGAGACATTTACAAATTACGAACTGCTCAAAAGGCTTACCAGGCTGGTCGCCTCTCGGCTGGCACCACTCCGGACATTCCACTCATGCTGAAGAACACTGCGACGTACAAGGAAGGAAAACACAGGTTAGCAAAGGCAAGACTTCGCAGCGCTGCGCATAGCGCTTACTTATCGCATCATAGAGCTCTTAATGCGCCATCATTTACCAGCGGGGCTCAACCAAGCCAGTTCGCCGCGCTGATGCTCCGCATACCTAAGGGAGAAAAAAGAAACATTTTAAACAAAGAAAGGCATGCAGGATAGCAGTAAAACTAAAGAACAGCAATAAGACCTACCTGAACAATATCAAATGGGCCGGCGTCAGTGAAGTAACTGGACCGCACTCACCCAAGAAAGACAACGCGCCCCTGCAAAGAAGGCAGGACGGAGAGCACGCCTAATTCTACCACAAGGTGAGGAGAGGGCTCCAGAGGGACTGAAATCATACAGGGGTGGAGGGAGGATACTTACCCAGTCGGTCAGTCTTGAACACAGTCCTCCTGTATTTTCAGGCAGAACCTTCCCCGCAGACCGCATCAGGGCAAAGCTGAGAAGCATACCAGCGAGTAACCCGGCTGGGTGGCGTCCCTGTGGATACCAGGTGAGCATAACAGGTTGGTGGAAAGAAAAGGTTAAAGGAAGGAAAAAGGTTAAACAGGTTCTCAGAGCATGTGAGCACTTTAAATCTTCCAATGTAGTCTAGATAAAAACCTTTCCGAGCAATATTAGTTTAAAACCAATGCATCACTTATGAGGGACAGTAAGAATCAAAGTCAATAGAATAGAAGAGTCTGCAGGGAGCCAGGACAGCCAAAGTCAATAGGAGCAAAGTCTATGGAGCTGAGGCACTTCTTGGATAGTAAACGTCTTGCACAGTTTGTTACAGAAAAATCACTGTAGAGTCACAAGCTGTTACACTTGTGAAAGTTAGAGCTGAGATCAATTTAGAAAATCAGCTACTGCAAGTCTCAACTGAGAAGAGCAAGCTACAGACACAGAGGTAAGTACCCAAAGTCAGAACAGTACCTTTGGTTAGAAGAAGAGGATCCAGCTGGCTTCTGTCTGGTTACAGCGATGCAGATCCTGTGTTCCTGGGCCTCGGTCATGGGGACAAGAGGGAGGATGTCTGGGGACTCCTGCGGCAGCTGATCAAAGGTCAGCGGCAGCTACAGACTCAATCAGATCAGCAGCACATCGTTGTTTCAGCGCACGGTAAATAGCACCACTGCAGATCTTGGACACTGGTTGGGCTTCCTTCACTCCTTGAGTCCTGCACTCTGGTGAGGTGACTCGAGCTCTGGTTGTATGTTAGGCAAGATTGTATGTAGTAACCCTGTGGGAGTCTACACCAGCCTTGTCCTCTTGGCAGTAGGTAACCCAATATTTGGTATAGGTGTGTACTACACAAGTTGGTAGAGTGACTGAGCAGCCAGACTTAGCTCAATAGGGGTCAATGTGAGCTGTAGAGATGTAACATAGTGGTTCACAAATACAAGTAGTCAAATAACACTTGTACTCAAGGCTTCTTATTGAAATAATTATTTATTAATTTAACAGTCCGTTTTAAAATAAGCGTTCTTTAGAAAGGGGAATATGCAACAAAAAATACACTTAAAAAATACACTCCTTCAGTTTCAGTTAAGTAAGTAGATACCCTTTTGGGATATCACACGACCACTTCGTACAGCCCGAGGTGACTTCAATAGCTAGGACACTGTGGACATTAATATATCACTTTTTAACACTTAATGCAACACTGAGGTTGTGGAAAAGTTGAGGTATTCCTGCATTTCCTGTGTTTCTGTGCCTCAGTCATGGGGGCAAGAGGGAGGACTTCTGTAGGACTCGTGCACTGCAGTTTGAAGGTCGTCGTCGGCGGCGGCGGCAATGGACTCACTCCAGATCAGCTGCACTTTGCGGTTTCAGCTACCGGTCAATCGCACCACCACCGTTCTTGGACACCTTATGGGCTCCGCTGGCTTCTGGGGTCCAGCACTCTGTTGCGGTGGCTCAGGCTTGGGTCACCCTGCTTCGGGAGGGTTCTTGGGATCTTCCTGGAGCTCGGGTCCGGCTTAAAATCGATGCACTTGTTCCTGTCCCCTGGCACACTGTTCCAGCAGCAGAGAAGAAGTACAGTCAGCAGGGAGAGGGGTTCCAGTCAAGTTCGTCTTGGCGTCAGTTGGTCCCACCGACCCAAGGGAACAAGTTGTTAGTTCCGGGCGTCTCTAGTCGATATGAAAATTGGAGCTTCAGCACTGCAGCAGAGCTTCACCAGGCAGTGCAACGGTCAAGGAGGATGCAGCAAGCTTTGTTCACAGTTTCTTTGTCGGGTTGTTCTTCCCAGAGGTCGACTCTGCTTCAAGTCCCAAAACCCTTGCCTTTTAACCAGGTTTCTCCCATTCGTACACAGCCTGGCTGTCACTAAAAGAGCAGGGTGGCTATCCTGCAAGGACAGCCAGCCAGCCAGCCAATCAGGACTGGGTGCATTCAGGCTTCCCTAGATACGAAGGACAGGGGAGTTTCGGGCACCTCCCTCACTTCCTGCCCTTCCAGACACACTGGAGCCAGAGGCGGGTTTCAATACTGAAGCCCGCCAAAGGCAAAACAAACAAAGGCTCAAAACTGGCTTGGCGCGCAGAGTAAAACCCAAGAAAGATCTCGCAAACATAAAATGATGGAAAAAGAAGACCGGGCCATTTTGACAAAATGGTCACCGGTGGGTTCTATACTGCAGCTGAGGAGTCAGCCTGTGGTAGAAAAGCACAATGGTAGGAAAATTTAAACCACTGCCACCAGCTATTTAAAGTAGTGAGGGTAACATAAAAAATATTACATGAGTAGGTAGGATGAGGGGCTACTAAGTATCCCCCAGCACTCCACATAAGATGGTGTGTTCTAGACCTACAAAGAGAAAAGGTAAGTAAATCAATTTCGCTTTACTATTCTAGGGAAAAGTAGTTATCACAAGAAAAGGTATGTAAACCTTAAGAGAAATCTGAAACATTTCTCTGTGACACTGCACTGAAGGTGCTATGTGTCACCATAAAAAAGTAGATGCCTAGAAGTCAGACTTTAGAAACAAAGGAAACACATAATCCAAATCAGGTCCAAACACACGAGGGAGCGAGAAAAGTCTCACTCGCTCGAGGGTTCAAATGAAAAAGTCCTGAAGTCAAGCAAAAGAGCTGGGGTCTCTAAAGGTGAACAGAATTAGCACAGAAATGAGAATTCTCTCTAACACAGAGTATCGCATTTCTTTCTGAGATCGAGAAGGGACGTCGACATGGAACGCATGCAGAACCTTGTTATCACAGTGAAGCGTCCACTGCTGTCCTGACCCTGTTTTCTACTTGACAGAGGAGCTCCGAAGAGGATGACTCCTGCCCTTTGGTTGATGGGACCAACCCGCCCTGAGACGAACTACAAATTGAGCCATCGCCTGAGGAGCTGTGCCTCTCCAGAGCTGCAGACCGCGAAAACCAGGAGACCTCTGACCCATTTGAAGTGCATCGTCTTTTCAAGGCCAAATCCGTCCAAGTCTTTGCTGAGCTCCAGGTGAACCTCCAGAGACCCAATCCGACTAATGCAAGCCTCCTCATCAGAGTGCAGAACTCCAGAATTGAAGATTGACTGGGCGATTACTTTGCTGGTGTTGAGAAAAAGGCATCAAAACCGCAGACCGACCAAGCAGACTGAGGAAATCTGTGCCTAGGATCCTCTCTCTCGAGACTGCTGCTGAGACCTCCCATTCAGAGTCCTTCCTTTCATCAGCAGACAGAGGAAGCAGGTGACCGGGTCCGTTGTTGCTACATAGAGGAGAAGCAAGCCACGAGCATTTCTTTTAACCTAAGGTACTGTGGGATAAAAATGTATAACTTACTTTTAACCAAGACGTTGCTTCAAAGTGAATGGAGTGTGTGAAGAGGTGTCCAGTGTGTCCACTCTACCTCTGACGCAAGCTGTCGGCTTGTGTCCCTTTTGTGAGTCGTTTTGCAGGGTCTCCATCGTTGTGTTGAATTACCAAGTTTCTTTTCCTAGAGATTAAAAGTATCCTGAGGAACATCTGCTGTTCTGCTGCTTCTTAAGACTTTGAATCCACTCTGAGCTGACTTTCTCGTATGGTTAGGGATTGGACTTTAAAAGCTGTAGTGTGCCCAAAAGGTGTCTCTATAACATTATCTCTACATCTGTGTGATTAACAAACCTTTTTGCTTCTTATAAGACATTATCTTATGTGGTTTTGCTAACTAAATACAATTACTGCATATCTTTGTCCTAACGCGAGTACGCGGTCGTTCCGATAATACGGTAGAACAGTCATTAGTGTCAATTGTACCGTGAGCAACTACCACTGAAGCAGTGGCCTTTGAAACGTTTAAGTATTCCCAAGTGTGTCGGTTAATCGAGCTAAGTATTTTACTACCTTGCTTTTGTAAATATAATAAAGATACACTTAAAATGTTTTATTATAATATAAGGGCTTCTTTGGACTATGGTATTTACTGGGTTCAATGTACTTACCTACAGCTCAAATCTTCCTCCTATGATGAGCCAGACTGCTCTGCCACTCTATCAAGGTTCCTTGGGTAGTACAGACTTGTACTAAGAGTTGGAGAGACCTATGCCAAGGGATAGTTTTATGAAGTTTTACCTCAAGTGGACTTTAGGAAAACTCCCCTAACAAGGAGCTTGTGTATCGAGATTATATTGCTGTTCCTGTGTATTTGGCGGCGCACCCATCGGCAGACATCCTTAATGACTGTTCGATGAAACACTTGACGGCTCATCCTGTTTTGCCGGTTCTGTACCTCTTGGGGTCTCAACAGCTGTTTTCTCGGCCTCGGCCCTCCGGCCAGACCTTACAGTAGGGAGGGTGGGGGTATGTTTTTCTACTGACACTTCTCTCTGAGAATGCCTTTTTCTTTTGATCTGTCGTCGTCTTCTGCTTTTTCCCTCCGTTATGGAGCGAACGCCTTTTAAATGTTGCCCATTGTGCAACGGCAAATTTTCCCTGGAAGGACACTCGAAGGCAGAGTAACCAGTGTCTCCCTCGTGACCACGACGAGCAGCATTGCAAGACCTGTAAACTCTTTTGGGCCAAAAGCCTTAAGGACAGGCGCACCAAGCGGTGGGCGGCCTACGCTCTGTAGGCCGAGAGTCACTCTCACCCCATCGCCTTAGACGAGGAGTCCATAAGCAGCAGCGGCTCGGTTTCGGAGTTCGTAGACTTAACTATGGAGCCTGCCGACTCCCGAGGGTCTGTCCCCGACCCCACTAAGCATGCAGTCGGCTGTGCGATGGAGAAATCACACCCCGACGACAGGGACACACGCGCTACTCATAAGGCGCGTGTGTCCCTGTCCCTTGGCCTCCCTCGATGGATTCGTCGAGAAAGCCATAGGCACCCGTAGGACCGTTGAATGTTTTGGTGGGGCCTACTGAACCTCTTGGTTCAGGGCACGCTACGGCCCTGCCATCCCAGCCAGCACAGGTTCCCAAGGCTTCGGCATCACAGTGCGTCATAACTAAAACTTAAGCACAAGTTGCGGGGGTGTTCAAAGATGTGCTGAAACGCACTTCTCTTTTTAAAACGCTTCCCAAACTCCGGGAGAAGCTTTCCCGGGCCCCTTCTCATGGCTCGGGCCCAAAGAAGGCCTCTTCTTTGCCTGTAGGGTATTCTTCATCCTCTCCACCTCTGTCACAGGCCCTACAATAGGACCCTGTTCCATCTGATTCACCTCTTCCCTCCTCCTCTGCATGGACAGGGTAGAGATTTGAGGCTTTCATGGATAAAATGTTGAGTTAATCAATTTTTCTCGCAAATTTGATGCCCTACTTAAAAGGCCACAGCTTATGGATGACTGCCCAAGGCCCTCTAAGTACCCAAGGCCCCACTCTCCTGGGGCGTGCTTTTCCTCTGCGCCTAGGCAGCGTTTACCTGATTCTACTGATATCTTCCAGGATGATCAATAGGACCCAAACAATGATGCCTATATGTCCCAAATCCTAATGGTATCTCTCAAGACCCGGTTTCTCAGGATCCAGATGCTTGGAACCTCGCTGATGATCAGGGGATTTGACCCACTGCCCCTGCCAATGAGGCTCAACTGGTCAATCTATTCCTGGACGGTCCTCCCATCTCTCAACCCCGAGAGGCTTCACCAATTGAGGATCAGATGTTTAACACTGTCCTCTGCAAGCCTGTGGCCCACTTTAAAACTGTGACACAAGAAAGTGCCTGACTCAGATTTTGTTGAGGATATCCTCAAGGAGAAGGTCCCCGTCAGCCAGGCCATTCCGCTTTTGAACTCTGTCAAAAGCGCCTCGCCCCCTCTTTACTCACGCCCTCCCTCACTAGGGCCGTCAACCCGAGGGTCGAAAATGTTTCGCCCTGCGTCTTCTGATCTTCTATACATCAGAGGACATGCCATCCCAGACTCCCTGGTCGTGACCACAACTAGGAAACGTGCGGGGGTTCCACTGTCTTCGTCCGAGTCACCTCCTGACAAGGACTGCAAGAAACATTATGCCCTTGGAAAGCATATCACTTCCTCAGCTGCTTACAGCACCCGTATAGCAAACACTACAGTCCTGGCTAGCTAGAACGACATGCGATGGGGACAAGTGCACGAAGGTCTGCAAAACATTCTAGAGCCTACTGGATCACAGCTTCTGTCGGTGATGAACGAGGGGCGTCAGGTGATGCAAAACACATTAAATATCCTTGACTCAGCAGAGACTGCAGCAAGGGTACTAGCAGAAAGCACCCTGTTGAAGCTCCATGCGTGGCTGAGGAATTCTGTTTTCAAGCCTGAGACCCAGGCATCACTTATTAATAAACCCGTAGAAGACTATGCCCTCTTCGGCAAAACAGTAGATGAAGCCCTCGAAACACGAAACTTTGAAGTCACTAAATCAGATCTCGGCCAAACCATTTGTTCAAGTTGGAGTCTTTAACACCGGCTGGTCCTTTCGTGGGCAGACCTTTTCCCGCTCAACTCAAGGTGCAGATGGAACGAGAGGTTCCCCCTGGTGTTCCGGCCAGGGTGCTTGAGGCAGCCTTCAAACCCCTGAACAAGAATAGAAGCGGTCCAGACCCTACTGCAGAGGGGAGCGATCGAGGTCCTCCCAAACTAGGATATTTCTTCAATATACTTCCTTGTCTCCAAAAAGGATCTAACCATGCGCCCCGTTTTAGATCTGCATCCTGTGAACAAGTATGTGAAACCTCAAAAGTTCAGGATGACAACTCTATAGGCGGTAATCCCACTGCTACATCAGGGGGATTACATGACCACCTTGGATATGAAAGATGCATACTTTCATATTTCAATGCTGCCAGCGCACAGAAAGTACCTCAGGTTCAAGATAGAGAACACTCACTATCGGTTCAAAGTACTCCCCTTCGGCATCGCCTCAGTCTCAGGTACTAGCAGTTGTGGCAACTCACCTGCACAGGCACTCTATTCCACTGTACCCGTTTCTTGACAACTGGCTCATAACTGGATACTCGCAGCAGGCGTGTCTAGAGAACACCCAAAAGACTGAATGTTCATTTCAACCTGGGGTTCTCAATGAGAAAGTCAAGTCAAGTCAAGTCAAGTCAAATCTGGTCCTCAGTCAAGTCAAACAGTTTCTAGGAGCACTAATTTGAACAGAAGTCTGACTCGTCTTCCCCTCCATTGAGAGGGTTAAAACATGTTGTTCCAGATCCCTCAGTATGTAGCCAGCCGTCAGGTAACCGTACGGATAGCCATGCGGCTGGTGGGGATGATGGCATCCAGCATCTTCCTAGTCCCACCTGCCTGTCTGTGCATGCGTCCTGTGCAGGATTGGCTCTTGAGACAATGGTGTCATGCAAGCGGTCAGTGGGACAATCTAGTGGTTGTCTTGACAGCCCTCGTTAAGTCTCTGCAGTGGTGGTCGAAGGAGAACTTTCTGAAGGGGGAAATCCTTCACCACCTCCGCAGTAAAAGCCACTTTCACAACGGACACATCCCTGTCCGGATGGGGAGCACACCTCCTAGAACAGACAGCGAACGGCATGTGGTCTCAATCAGTGGCAGCCAATCATATCAGTCTGTTGGAACTACTCATTGTGCTCAAAGCCCTGAAAGCCTTTCATACACAACTACAGGGGAAGACCGTTCTGGTCCTTACAGACAGCACTACTGCCATGAATTACCTGAACCAACAGGGGGGGCACTCCCTCTCCAGGGCCGTCCAAACTGTCGCATTAGGAAATGGGCACTCAAACACAACATGTTCCAGGGAGAAACAGTCTTCTGGTAGACATACTCAGCAGAGACTTGCGCCTGCCCATAGAGCACGAGTGGCACTTGCAAGAAATCGTTCTACACAACGTCTTTGCACAATGGGGTCACCCAGACATTTACTTGGGGAGATTTGCCTACGCTTTTCCTCCAATTCCCCAACTCAATAGGATGATTCATGAAATGCCCCAGGAACGAGTCACACTGATCTGGTTGCACCATTGTGGGCTCGACAGCCATGGCTGCCTCATCTCATGAGAATGCCAGTCTCCCCACCCAGGAAACTGCCTTGCCATACAACATGCTGTCACTAGACCAAAGGAAAACACTACACCCGTGCCCTCAAATGCTCAACTTAACAGCTTG
The DNA here is from genome assembly GCF_040938575.1 of Ambystoma mexicanum. NCBI lineage: Eukaryota > Metazoa > Chordata > Amphibia > Caudata > Ambystomatidae > Ambystoma > Ambystoma mexicanum. Next base: position 1,292,171,154 of record NC_090921.1, read on the forward strand.
GCTCCCGAAGTCAGAGTTTGGACACCTCCAACTACCTCAAAGATGTATGGACATTCTTACAGAAGCAATTTACGCTGGCTTTCAGTAGGTCAAAGAATTTCCTTGAAAACACTGGCCCTCACCCATAAATGCCTAAACAACCAGCCGTCCATCTACCTTGCCTGTTGCTTCACACGTCACACTTTACTCTGACCTCTTAGATCTGCTCAGGCCAACTGCCTTGTTTTGCCCAGATTCAAACTGGAGAAAGCGGGTCGGTCTAGCTTCCCTACACTAGCCTCCAAACTATGGAATACACTGCCCAATCTGCTTAGATCGGAACCCTCATTCCACTCCTTTAAACTCAAAACCAAACTGTGGCTAGCGGCATCTGTCAATCTTCTGACTGCTTGAGATCGCCCTTGTTCATGCCACTTCATTGATGACAATCTGCATTCTGTATATATTTTGAACTTATGTTGTACAGCCATGAATCATCTCTGCACATCTATTATTTTTTCCCTGCACTATATACTTTTGTACCTATTATTACTGTGTTTTATACCGGTCCCTCATTGTACTGAAAATTGTATCATAGGTCTCTGTAACCTTAAAACAAGCGCCCAGATGCCCTTGGGCATGGCACGCTATACAAATAAAGAAATACAAATACAAATATAAACTGAACACCAGACATTGCTACTCCAATAAATGGAAACAGTTGTAATTTGGTGCAATACTAAAAATGTCAACCCTCTTGACTGTTCACCTAAACATATAGTCCTTTATCCAACACACCTCTTAGATTCAGGACTTGTTTTCCATTCACTAAAGGTCCACCTTGCTGCCCTCACTAAGTACACTACATCTCAGACTAAGGTTTCCTGGCTGAAAATTCCAGTTAAGGCATTAATGGAATGGGTCAAAAGATGTCACCCTCCTATTTCTAACCCAACTCCCGGACAGGACTTGAATGTTTTTTATAAGAATAATGGTACCACCTTTTGAGCCAATGCATAGATTTAGGCGTAAGGCTCTCACCTATAAGACTGCTTTTCTGGTGGCTGTTACAGATGATAGATATTACGAGAGTTGGTGAACTGCAAGCTGTCTCAGTTCAAGATCCAGTTGTTACAATTCACAAAAACAAAGTGATGGTGCGCTCACGCCCATGCTTTGCGCCTAAATTCATTTCTAAGTTCCACATGAACCAATCCATCGAACTTCCAACTTTCTTTCAAAATCCCACTAATTTAGCTGATAGAAGCCTACATACACTAGATGTTAGGAGAGCAGTGTTAGGCAGAATTCTCATAAATGTGCTAATTCCCTTCACCTTAGAGACTCCCTGCAACTTTGCTGGATTTTGATGACTTGATTTTTTTACCTGGAGAGAGTGTGAGCCTTTTTTCCCCCCACACACTCATGTATTTTGATGTGTGTTTTACTCTTGTGTTCTTTGATTATGGAGTTTTAGACAACTCCATAGGCATCATATTTTCATGTGTCACACAGCACCCTCAGTGCAGTGACACAAGGGAAGCCTTTTGGGCTTGTCCCATGGTTTTAATACCTTCTCTGGGATAAACTACTGTTTCCCAGAGAAAGTAAAGTGAAATTGACTTTACTAGTCTTTCCAAATTCCTAGAACCAGCACACACTATCTTCCAATAGAGTGCTGGAGGGGTTACCTAGTATCCCCTATGTCTAGGAACTTATGTAGCAGTCAAAAGCTATCCTTTCCTCTTGAAATGGCTGGTGGCAGTGGTTTTACAACAAACTACCATAATTTTTCCCGACCGCGCACACCGGTAGCGTTAAATTACGGGAACCATGTTTTTCAAGACGGCGTCTGAGCCTCCTTTGTTTAAACGGGTCCCAGTCTTGTTTTTTCGCCATTTTTCTTTTTAAAGGTCCTTCTAGAGTTTGTCTCTGTGTGTCAAACCAGGTTTGGTCCCTTTGTTCCTACGCCTTTGGCGGGCTTCAGGACTGAAGACCGCCTCTGGCGCCCGAGTGTCTGGGGTGGGCAGGAAGTGAGGGAGGTGCCTGAAACTCCCTGTGCTTAGTCTCCTAGGAGACCCAAATGCACTCTGGCGTGATTGGCTGGCTGACTGTCCGGCAAGGACAGCCACCCTGCTGGGTGAGTGGCAGCTAGGCTGGAATGGATGGGAGAAAACTGTTTAAAAGGTGAGTCTCTTGGCTTGGAAGGCAGAGTCGACCACTGGAACCAAAGAATCGAAGACAAGCTGGAAGAGGACGGCTGCTGAAACTCCTGGACCGTTGGTTTGCCTGGTGAAGCCCTGTGCAGGGCCGAATTGCCAAGTTCATCTCGACAGAGAAGCCCTTCAAGGATGACTTCTCCCTTTTGAGTTGGTCGGACCAATCAACTCGTAAGCCACCTGGATACCAGAGCTGGTTGTATTTTCCTCTGAGTGCTGCAGGAAACCGAATAGCCATGGAGAAGGACACCAGTTTGTGTGCTTGACTACAGCTACCGGAATTGAAGATTTTCCTTTGCCAGCTTTTTGACCAGTCCCAGTGCAGTGCAGGAGTCCCCCAAAGTCCTCCCGCTTGTCCCCACGACTGAGGCTCAGGAACAGCGAGATCTGCAGGAACTGCCAGGAGCAGACGTCTTCAGCTGCATCTTTTTCTTCATTGTAAGGTACTGTGAAAACCCTACTGAGAGAACTTACCTCTCAATGCGAAAGTGTGTGAAACTTTGACAACTTGCAGGCCTAGTCAGCTTGTGACATGACATATGAATCTTTCTTTTACAAACTACTTCTGAGAACGTTGGCAAAGACGTTTCCGTTTAACTTCCAGAACTGCTTTATCTTATACAAGACTTTAGCCCATTGACTTTGGCCTAACCTATTGCATTGAATCGACTCCTCTGGTAAGCTCAAACTATTTGCACTGTTTTAGAGTAACTATAATATTTGTTTTATTAACTTATGCCTTTTTGCTCCTACTTCAAATGCTCTGAATGCCTTTTTGTTCCTCCTTCAAAGTAGTTTAAATGCCTCAGAACTGGATCTTGTGAAGTACTGAAGTATATTTTTGTGTGATATAGAATGCCTCCTTCTAGTGAATGTTTTATTAATGACTGTGAAATAAATTAATTTTACCAAGAAACCTTGAGTATAAGAGTCTATTTGAATACTTGTAATTATAGACTCTGTGTACCCTTACAGCTCACATTCCCTCTTGAGAGATTGAGAGAAGCCTAACTGCTCAGCAGTGCTACCACAAAACTGTGTAGTACAGACTTATACCAAAGGTTGGTTTTGCTTACACCTGTAGTCCTAGTTGTGTGTAGTGGTCCCAAAGGGTACTGCGCAAAAACCTTGCCTAACAAGCAGTGGTGTATTACCTTGATAAGACTAAACCACTAAGGAAGACAGACCAATACTTTGTCTCTGTTGCCGCTGGTAGAGAAGGGGATCCTGTCTCTAAGTCAGCAATTTCTAGATGGATTGTAAATTGCATCCAGCTATGTCACTCTCTTGCTAGGAAAGATTTACCCTTTTCACCTAGAGCACATTCTGTTTGAGGCACTATAGCTTTTATAGTTCCTCTTGATTCTATTTGCAAAGCGGCTACCTGCAGTTCTGTTCTGTTAGGGATAATTCTCAGAAATGTGTTAATTCTTCTCTACCCTAGAGACCCCCAGAACTTTTGCTGGACTCTAGAACTTTTTCATTTTTACCTGGAGAGAGTGAGACACGTTTTTCCCACTCTCTCGTGTTTTTTTGTGATTTGAACGCTTGTGTTTCTTTTGGTTTTGGAGTCTGACAAACAGCTAAGGCATATTTTTAAATTGTGACACACAGCACCTTCAGTGCAGTGGCCCAGGGTAGTCTTTCAGATTTCCCAAAGGTTTAAATACCTTCTCTTGGATAAACTACTGTTTCTAAGAGCAGTAAAGTGAAATTGACTTTACTTACCTTTGTAACTTTCTAGACCCAGCACACACTATCTTACAATAGGGTGCTGGAGGGTTTACTTAGTATCCCCTTTGTCTAGCTTCTCATGTAACATTTTTAATGTTACCTTTCTGCGATTAATGGCTGGTGGCAGTGGTTTACCTTTGACTACTGTGGTGTGTCTTTACCGCGGGCTGCATTTGCAGCTGCGGTAAAGCACCCTTGGGTGCAATTTTTGTCAAAATGGCCCTGGTTGTCTTTTTTCACTATTTCTCTGTGGAAAGGTCCTTCTTGAGATTTACTCTGCGCGCCAAACCAAGTTTGATACCTTTGTTCATTTTGTCTTAGGCGGATTCATGAGTGAAGCCCGCCTCTGGCTCCAGGGTGTCTGGCAGGGACAGGAAGTGAGGGAGGTGCCCGAAACTCCCTGTGCTTAATCACCTTGGTTATAGGAATGCACCCAAAGGTGATTGGCCGGCTAGCTGTCCAGCAAGGACAGCCACCCTGCTCTTTGACTGGCAGCTAGGCTGGAATAAATGGGAGAAACCTGCATAAAAGGCTAGGCTTTTTGGCTTGGAAGGTAGAGTCGACCACTGGACGAAGGAATCCGAAGAAGAACTTGGAAGAGACGCCTGCTGCAACTCCTGGACCGTTGGTTTGCCCGGTGAAGCCCTGCTGCTGTGCTGAAACTCCAAATTCACCTTGACTAGAGAAGCCCTACAAGGACGACTTCTCCCCTTGAGTTGGTGGGACCAATCAACTCCAAAGTGAACTCATCTGGACATCCTCTCGGAGCAGGCTGTATTTCCTTGCTGCTGCAGGAACCTAAGTGCAAGGGAGAGGAACTCCAGATTCGGAGTGCATCACTTTTAAGCTGGCCAAAGAGCTCCAGGAAGATCCTCCAGGCTCCCAGGAAGCAGGGCCGACCGAGCCTGAGCCACCTCAACAGAGTGCTGGACCCCAGATGCAAGGAAAGCCCATGTCGACAGCCAGAAACCGCAGTGGTGCTATTTGCGGTAGACGCGAGTAGCTGTAACACCAAAGTGCCACTTGTTTGAAGGTTGCCGGTAGCTGTCTTTGACCATCCCGTTGCTGTGCAGGAGTCCCCAGAAGTCTCTTGTCCTCACGACTGAGGCCCAGGAACAGAATTAATCTGCCACCTTTTTCTTCTAACCAATGGTACTGTACTGTCTAAACAAACTTATCTCTTGTTGTGTAGCCTTGCTTATTCTCATTTGAGACTTGTCTTGGTTGCTCTGTAGAGTTGCTTGCATCTTCTACTACTCACAAGTCTAACAGCTTGTGGCCCTACATTGATTCTTATTTTCTACAAAGACTTCTAAAACATTGTGCAAGACATGTACTTACCTGCAAGAAGTGCTTCAGCTCACCTAGACTTTTACCCAATTGACATTGGCCTGGCTCCCTTAATGACTCTTCTCCTCTCTGATTGTGTGCTTTGCCTTCCTTCCAGGAAAGGGTTAACTTACTTTGCAGTGGGGGGTTTCAAAAGTACTTGCCTGCTTCAGAATATTTGTGTGATCTCTTGTTTTATTCTAACAACCTTTTCTTTGACACTCATCTCAGTATTGCTCTAAATGCAACAGTAATGTATTAATGCCCACAGTGTCCTAGCTATTAAAGTCACCTGAGGGTGTCAGAAGTGTCTGTGTGCCATCCCCAATGGGTTTTTGCTGATTTAGAGAAACTAAGAGTGTGTATTTTGGAGTGTATTTGGGTGTTAATATTATTGCCCCTTCTAAAGCATGCTTATTCAAACTGACTGTTAAATAAATAAATCATTGTTTAATCAAGAAGCCTTGAGTATAAGAGTTTATTTGGATACTTGTCACTGTGAATGTTTGTGTAACCACCCTACTGCTCACATTGACCCCTCTTGAGATGAGCCTGGCTGCTCAACCACACTACCAACCAGTGTAGTACAGACATATACCAAAGGTTGGGTTCCTATTGACAGGAGGTCAAGGTTGTTGTAGTGCATCCAAAGGGTACTGCTACGAATCTTGCCTAACAAGCGTGTCTCGTAGGTGTATGTGAGAGCACATGTTGTATAGTAAGGCAGTGTGTAAGGTGCGCATGCCATAGGAGCACCTATGTTACTATCACAAATTATTAGTGTTCATATGCACAATGTTACTATCACAAATGTACATGTAGGGTTTTAATATAAAATGTACCACCGTTTTCCTCATGCATTGTATGCTTCCCAAAGTGTACATTTTCATATGAAAAGTGTATATTTTTTTATGGAACGTATACATTTATTCCATCACCTTAAAACTAACATCAAACTCAACTGAGACTTGCCTTTGTGAGTTTTTAGGAGACGGTAATTGTGTAATACACAAACTGTAAAACTCTGTACAGTTTGAAAGAAATATGCACATTCATTCTGCACTTTTTTCATATATAGCAATATTTCAAATGTTAATATCTAAAAATTGCCAAAGTCGATTTTCTAATTTGTTTTTCATTGCCCCAATTCCAGATGAAATCTAGGCCCCTGTAAAAAAAAACATTGCTTTTCCTTTTCCTTTTCTTTCTCTGCACAACCCTCTCCATGATAGATAAAGCATACTTCTTCTGTAATCAAGCCAATTTATCCCGATAGGTGGGAAATCTCTACTCTCGCAGAATGATCTTCTTAGCACACAGTGACGCCCTAAAAATCAGACTCTTTTGTGAATATGAAAGACTCTCCAGCAAAGTCCCTTCGCCCAAAATTAACGTGGCTGTCATATTCTAGAGCCACACTCAAAACTCTATTCAACAAACCTGCAATGTCATACTACAGGTTCCGCACTTTCCGACAGTCCCAGAACATATGCTCTAAGGAGACGGACACATGTTTGCAACCCCATTCATCTGAGTCAATGAAACCACATTCCTTCGTCCTATCCGGGGTCTAATAAACCTGGTTCAGCAATTTGACCTGTCTCACCCATGCTAAAGGACAATCTGGGAATGTTCCCACAAATAGAGGCCCATCTTGCCTTGGTCATTTCAGAATCCATGGCATCTGTCCAGGCTTCCAGCAACATGGCATTACTCTTCTGATAGCTGTCATGAAGTTTGTAAACTGAAGAGGCCATATGTTCCTGCTTTCCCACCGGTACAAAATTTAATTTTAATATATTGCTTCTTACCAGACATTGAAGTGCTGATAATCTCCTTCGGCTTGTGGCAGTGCCAGTCCTTAGCATGACTGACAAATTATGCTTCTCTCTCTCTCTCTGCTCTGACAACAGCTGAATCCTCTGGCTCGTAAATATTTTTCAAAAAAGGTAGCAGGCGCCCCTCTCCAGAAAGAACATGGCATGATAACCTGTTGAGAGTTCGCAGCCATCTTTCTGCTCACTGTACCTTTCACAGATGGGAAATATCCATTTGCATATCAGTCTTTGTCCCGCCCACATGGGCAGTCCAGCACCGAAATGCTATGGCAATTCCCTTTTGAACAAGAGTAACAGGGTGACTGTTCCTTTTTTGCACCTCTGGCTCGTAACCACGTGTGCTCCCATAAAGCTCCTAAACCTGAGTTCTCCACAAGAACCCACATGTGGAAACTGAGCAGTGTTTCCTACTTTTCACAAATTAACACACTTTCTAGTGGATGCATTGCACTGGTCGGGCTTCACTGGCAGCTCTTCCTTGAGGGACCCCCCTGTGTGCAGCCCTTTGTGTCAACAGGAGCATCCACTGACCTCTTTCAAAGAGTCCTATTGTGCTTCCTCACTGTTGCTGTCGTGACCAGCACTTGTGGGTCGTCCAATTAAGGATGTGGGGGCTCCAGTTACATGGACTTTGTTTTTCTTTTCTTTTTCTCCCAGTTATCTCCAGTCACCCTGCTTCAGGTACCGGTACATGACAGAAACTAAAACCCAACACCCGAACACAGACATGTCTGCATCCATGACCCAGATTTCCTTGACCTCTTCCAGCAGTCTGGTCCACATCATTGTGTTAGGGAGAATTCTCATTTCTGTGGTGATTCCCTTCAACCTTCGAGACCCCCAGCTCATTTGCTGGACTTTAGGACTTTTACATTTTTAACCTGGAATGAGTGAGACCTTTTTCTCATTCGCTCATGTGTTTTGACCTGATTTAGATTATGCTTCCTCTGTTATTTGAGTGACTCAAATTCCATTGGCATTGGCATTGTACAGTGCAGCACCTTCAGTGCAGTGTCACAGGGAACTCCTTTTAGATTTCTCTGAAGGTATAGATACATTTTCTTTTGTGAACTTTTGTTCCCAAGAATAGTAAAGTGAAATTAACTTTACTTACCTTTTCTCTCAGTAGGGCCAGCACACACCATCTTATGTGGAGTGAAGGGGGGTTACTTAGTAGCCTCTGATTCTACTCTCATGGACCATTTTATATGCTACCCTCACTACTTTAAATGGCTGGTGGCAGTGGTTTAATGTTCCTACCATTGTGCTTTTCTACCGCAGGCTGAATCCTCTGCTGCAGTATAGCACCCATGGGTGACCATTTCGTCAAAATGGCCCGGTCTTCTTTTTTTTGCCATTTTCTGTTTGTGAGGTCTTTCTTGGGTTTTACTCTGCGCGCCAAGCCAGGTTTGAGCCCTTTGTTCGTTTTGCCTTTCGGGTCGAAAAATTTGAATTAGAGTGCAACATCTGCAATCCGTCCAGAAGTTCCAGGAGTCTCCTAACGACCCTCCAGAAGCAGGACAACCCGAGCTCTAGTGTCCTCACCAGAGTGCAGGACCCAAGGAGTGAAAGAAGCCCAACCGGTATCCTAGATCTGCGGTGGTGCTGCTGAACCGAAAAGAGCTTGTAGCTGCCGACGACCTCCAAATTGCTGCCGCAGGAGCCCTCCAGACGTCCTCCCTCTTGTCTCCACGACTGAGGCTCAGGAACCCAGGGTCTGCACCTCTGCAACAGGACAGAATCCAGCTGGACTACTCTTCAAACCAGAGGTACTGTTGAGACTTGGGGTACTTGCCTCATTGTCTCGTTAGCTGTGTTCTTCTCAGTTGAGACTTGCGTTGATTTACTTTTTAGAGTTGGTTCTAACTCTGCTTTAAACAGGGTTCGCAGCTTGTGACCCTACAAGTGATTTCTACAAACTCTCTAACTTTGTGCAAGACTTTTATTATCTAAGAAATGCCTCAGCTCCATAGACTGTGCTCCAGGTGACTTTGGCTGTCCTGGCTCCCTGCAGTCTCTTCTAGTCCATTGACTCTGATATTTCTGTCCCTCATAGGTGGTAACTGGGTTTAGACAATTATTGCTGGGAAAAACTTGTCTAGACTTCATTTGAAGGTTTAAGTATACTTGCATGTCATGAGAACCTGTTTAACCTTTTTCCTTCCTATAACCTTTCCTTTGTGCAAACTCAAAATCTGCAATGTACAACTAGTGATATATAAATCCCATTACTGCCCTTGTGAGTGGAGTCACCTTCGGGTGTAGGAATTGTGTGAAAAAGCATATCCAAAGAGTATACAGTAACTTGTGCTGATCCTGAAAAGTATTTTAAAGTATATTTGATTGCTACTTAAATTGCCCTTTTAAAGAATGCTTATTTAAAAATTGATGTGAAATACATAAATAACTATTTATAACAGAAACCTTGAGTGTAAGTGTTGCTTTTTTACTTGTAAATACGAATTTCATTGCTACAGCTCTACAACTCACATTTACCTCTCTTGAGATAGGCCTGGCTTCTCATTCACACTACCAGCTTGGGTAGTACAGACCTATACCAAAAGGTGGGTTACCTAATATCAAGCAGTTAAGTGTTGTGTAGTCTCACACAGTGTGACTACACCAATTCTTACCTAACACATGGGCATCCTCTTACTTCCTTCTTGCACCTGGTTTGCATCTTCCTTGACTAAGGTGGCTGTGCCTTTAGACTTCTCTCCCGAGCCCCCTTACCACTACATCCACTTCATCAATTACTTGGCTCCAACACTGTAATCTGTGGTGGGGTCCTTCATCATCACCAATCTGGCGATTGGCATTTTTACTGTGACCCTGCAAATCTGGTAAGTCTTACCTAGATTTTTCCTAAAACTGGTAGCTGCCTTTTAACTTTGTTTACTTAATTTCCACAGGCAAACTTTTCTAAACTTTCTAAAATGGCCTTTAAGGCGTACTTGTCTGCAATCTTGACTTCAAATCTTTAGTTTGGTTTGGGGATTTTAGCAACAGTTCACGGAATTATTTTTTTATTTACAATTCATTTCTATATTTAAAGTACCTATGTTTGATTGTGAAATCTCTCGATTCACTTATTTACATGGACTGTTTGGACACTTCACTTTGTTTGCGCATGTGTGTCTGTGTGTGTGCGCGCACTCTGCGTTTTACCACCAGTGCTCTTCACATCTAAGTGCTAACATTACAGGTGAGTTTTCTAAATCCTTCACCAGACGACCTGTCAAAAGGTCAAATGGGCTGATTGCTACTGGGTTGGGGCTACCCTAGGTAACCAAGGCGGCCATCAAGATCTACACTGGAAGGCTGCATCCTACATTGGCTTCTTTTCATGTTGTCTGGGTGGAGGCAAATGAAGTTTCTTTCCAATGGCACATTCCTTTTGATGCGTTCTGCATATTTGCTACATGGGACACCACATGCTTTCTAGAAGCATTGCGTATTGAAGGACTACTCTAGAGTCAATGCTTAGCTTCTCCAATGTATGCTGAGCAAAATGTTTAGCTGGCACTCCTTCGTTTTTGGTAGGAAGCGTTAGAGTGGTAGGGCTAGGCTAGGATCTCTAAAAACACCATTTTGATTAAGCGTCATTTTGTCATGTGTCAGGCTTCCTAGTACAGATCCATAGGTGGCGTTTGAGTTGGGTAAAGGGGGTTGTTGACATTGAAAATCCGAAGTGCACATTCCTGATTGCTTTGTTGGTGTTTAACTATGCAGGTATCAGAATTAGGGACTCATTTGGTGAGTTATTCAGTGGGTATCCATTCCCCAAGAGAGGTAGTTGATGTTGGTCATGGTTGCTTAAGATGGTCTCCCTGCGTTCTTCCTATAGTACGCTAAGAGGCCCATGTGAAGAAGCAGCCCTGTGCCCTTTCCACCCTAGGATTCGATGCCTGCATATTTGTAGGTGCGTCTTAGGGAGTAGTTGGATCGATCTTCTGTTTTTTCTCTGCCAGTGAGTGGAGTTTTGGTGACCATATCCGGGATCGGAAGAAAGATGTATCGATATTTTCTTTCCTTGAGAATGAATGATAATTGGATGTCTTTTCCTCGTTATGTGTATACCATGGATTGCTTTTCGCAGCGTTTACTTAAGGGATCACTTAGAGTTGGTAAAAATATATGTGGACTAGCTTGAGGTATTTTACCATATTAGTGCAATGTAGTGTAGGTTAACTGCCTCCCCTTCTGTAGTTAAAAACAACCTGTTAACACCTTCATTTTTCATTTCAGACCACTCTGGGACCGCTCTTTCGGAATTCACGTATGGTCCAGTTCCAATTCACCAATAAAGATTTGGAGTCCCTGAAGGGCCTGTACAGGATCATGGGCAATGGATTTGTAAGTCCTTTCCTTCTCATTGATATGTTCCCTTTTTTCTCTCCTCTTTTTGCTCTCTGGGTGCAGTCCCTCCGCTATAGTTCTTTAATAGTGTTAGGATTAGTTTTCTTTTTGCAGATTTTCCCATCAGCTTATCTGCTGACTGCTTTGTGATCCTTACCTAATTTTAGTGAATACTTGGCGAGGGACAAACAGATTGTAACAGTCGATCTGATTGGCTCTCGCCACTTGTTACACGCACAAGAAAGATTTACCTGCTATGGTTCGGAGTGCTGCCCTCCTCGAAGTTCCTTCCCTTCGCCCTGATCCATGGTGGCCATTTTTGGCTTTTTGTGTTGTTGCTCGAGTTGAGAAACGGGTCGAGTAAAAATACTATTAGTACCCTGGAACAACGTGCCGGGGTACTAATAGCAATGGAACCATTGGAGAGGGGCATTACTGTTTGGTTAATGCCCCCTGGGCTACGTTAAAGCTTCGTTTCGGTCTTGTAACTCTCGCTGCAGGGGTAGTACCCGACTTGTAATGCATTGATATGATATAATATGGCATTTGTAACGCGCCTATACACAAGGCGCGACGATGCAGGGAGGGGGGAACAAGGGGAAGACAGACACCAATCCTACTAGGCCAGGTGTCATTCAGACCGCGCAAGTGCAGGGGGGGGAAGGGAAAAGTGCAAGGGGAGGGGGGAAGTGCAGTACAAGTAAGTAGAATAAAGTAAATAAATAGGGCCAGCTGGTGGCAAGTGCAAGGTAAGTGCAGACAAGTGCTGGGAAAGGGGGGGGCTGTAGGGATACAGAAACAGTCCCTCAGTGCAGGGGTTGCCAGGGAGGCAGTGCAAGAGGAGAGTGGCTGGGCCCAGGACCGAGGTCGGTGAGAGTGGCCCAGTTGCAGATTAGGTGCAGATTCAGTCGAGAATTTAGCAGGGGAGAGGGAGAGAGAAAGCAGAAGCAAAGAGGAAGGTTTTGAGGTGCTTCCTGAACCGGAGATGGTTCTCCTCAAGTTTCAGGGAGGCAGGAAGGCTGTTCCAGAGGGAGGCCCCTGCCACGGCGAGAGATCTACCCCCAGCTCGTTGCTTCGAGAAGCGGCTGACCCTGAGGGAGTTGGAGATGGATGAGCGAAGGGCTCGGGAGGGAAGATATTTAGAAAGAGAGAGTTGAAGGTATTTAGGCCCCAGGCCCCAGAAGGCCTTGTGGACAATGCAGAGGGTTTTGAACTTAATCCTCGCAGCCACTGGGAGCAAGTGTAGAGATTTCAGTCCTGGAGAGATACGGTGCCAGGGCTTGAGGCCAAGGACAAGTCTCGCAGTTCTGTTCTGGATGAGTTGCAGGGGCGGAGAGTGGAGGCAGGCAGATTAAGATAGAGGCTGTTACAGTAGTCCAGCTTCGAGAGAACCAAGGCTCGGGAGACAGTGAGCTTCTGGGGGAAGGAGAGGAAGGGAAGAATACCTCTGAGGAGGTGCAGGTGGTAGTGTGACTTCTTAGGTTCTTGGGTTCTATTGCTTTAGTGAGACCCTTACGACCTCGTTCGCTTGTGTAACTTATTATTTTTTTCCACTGTCTCCTAATGATGTCCGTTTAGCACGATCACTTACCTTAACGACATTCGTTTTGGGGAACCTTGTTCCCAATTTGTTTTTGAGAATTGTGGTTTTTATTGAATATTTTACATCATAAAATTGCATCTCTCCAGGACTGAAATCTCTGCACTGGCTCCCAGTGGCATCGAGGATTAAGTCAAAACCCTCTGCATCGTCCACAAGGCTTTCTGGGGCCTGGGGCCTCAATACCTTCATCTCTCTCTTCCTAAATATCTTCCTTTTCGAGCTCTTCGCTCATCCTCATCCAACTCCCTCAAGGTCAGTCGCTTCTCCAAGCAACAAGTTGGTGTTTGATCTTTCTTCGGCTGGGGCCTCCCTCTGGAACAACATCCCTGCCTCTCTGAAAATTGAGGAGAACCATCTCCTGTTCCGGAAGCAGCTCAAGACCTTCCTCTTTGCCTCTTCTTTCTATCCTCCTCTCCCCTGCTGAACTCCTGGTTTAAACCACACTGGTCACCTGGCTACCCTCTGATCTCAGGCCCAGGTTCCCTCCCCGCCATATGCACACTGGCACTGCCCCCCTGGAAACCCTTGCACTTTGGGGCTGTTTCTGTATCCCTACAGCCCCCTACCTGCACTTGACACCTGATGCCTGCACTTACCCTTGCCCCTGCCACCAGCTGGCTGCATTTTATTTATTGTTCCTATTTATTGTTTCTATTTCTTTACTGTAATCCTATGTACTGCACTTCCCCTCCTCCTTGCCCCTCACACTTTTCCCCTTCACCCCTCCCTTGCACTTGTACGATCTCAATGTCTCCTGGCCTAGTAAGATTGTTGTCTGTCTTCCCTCTGTTCCTATCCCTTGCCTCGTCACGCCTTGAAACACTTGTGTATAAGCGTGTTATAAATGCCATATGAATCAAACCATCATCAAACATGTAAAAATAAATGCAAACTAAAACCACACAGTGGGACTAATACATTATCACATTCAGCAACAATTTCTTGCTTATACCCACAAACATTGTACTTGCACTTCTTTGGTCGTCACCACCCATCAGCTTCCCTCAGTAAGACCACTGTCCCCATCCCAACCTGCTCACTGCAACATCCACTTTGAGTCTGCTGCCGTCCTTCATCATCGCGATTTTGTTTTTATTGTTCTCTTAACCTGTATAGCCCAGACAGGCTAGTGGTGCTATCCTGTGCTTGTTCAGTTTCTTACTGAAAGGTATCTATTTTGTCAATGTTGGTTGCAACTTTGGCTAATCTGATCTTTACTAAACCCAGTGTTTTTGGCGCATGACCTTCATTGCCAGTCTTCCTCCTGGCTTCCACCTGGTCACGGGTAAAAATGCCTATATATGATAATGCTCTTTCGGGTTCTGCCCATGATTGGATAGCCCACTCAGTTTGAATGTTGCAGGCCCTCTGATAGTTGGGCCCGGGTCAACCCCAACTCAGGTTTCTGTATATCAGGAGGATCTGGAGCCGTTCAGGAGGTTGACCACTAGAACTTGGAATCCTTATCCTGACAGGCCACAGAAGTACACCAGGAAGCTGCTGCTGTGATAAGCGCTGCCAAAGCCAACTCCTTTTTGGCAAAGCACTGCTCTTTCGACCTGGAGAGGCCAGGCCGGTGCCTCCTTACCTTCACCTGGTGGGCATAACCAGTATACACTCCTGCACCTCTTTTGCCGGCTTTCTCTCCAAGCTTGTGGAAGCAGTGGGTCTGTAGCAGGCCTGCATCATCCACAGTGGGGGCTCCTCTGTGCTGGCATTTTGTGCAGCCTCCAGTGTTGTGCAACTTGCTTGATTACTTTGTTGAGGGACACAAAAGCTGGGGTTCTGCTGCTGCTTTCCCAACAGGAAGAGGTGCTTTATTTGAGCTGGAGTCCTTTGTTTTCTTCCACCATCACCTGCAGACCCTTCCTGGTTTGCACAACACCCATTTCGGAAGCTTCCTGTTGGGAAAGATTTTCTTTTTGCTGCTTTCCACCCATAGACATCCCTTCTTTTTCCTTTGTTTTGACAGGTGTCAAGAATTTTTGGCGCTAGGTAAAACCACCTGCTGTTACTTCCTTTGCTTTTTTTCTCATTCCTATGGGGAAATTGATCAGTTCGGAAGACTATCCGTAATGGGACATTGTTTCACTTAGTGAATTTCTTGTATTGTTAAAACTGGACACATCACCTTACAGTGAACTACGGTTAGTATAGTTTGTGTCCTTAACTCTTTCTGTTGTAACTTTGTGGTTACAAATGCAGTGTATCGAAGATGTGCTGGTGGCGGCGGATCGTGTTTTTGACTTTTTAACTTGTGCAGTTTTACACTTTACCGCATATTGCCATAAAGAGTACTGTACAAAATTGCTGTGCCAAGAGATTTCCGCCTTTTCTTATGCCATGTTGTCCTTTGGCCTTCTTCCTGCCCTCGCGGGCCCTGAATTGGCATATATGGACTGCCCTTTGCAAAGTGTCTGCTTTCTCGGACAAAGGGGTGGTCTGTTTATGTGGCAGGATGTGGGGACTAAGATTGTCTGGTCCCAGTCCACATCCGTGTCAGTGTGTCTGTTGATGGGAAGAATGTGTGGCCAGTGACGATCCATGATTGGATAGCCACTCCCAGTTTGAATGGTGCAGATCGTTTCTCAGTATAAGATTGTATGGTAGCATCCTTTTCTTAGTACATGATCAATTGTAGCCCAAAGGCCTCTGTAGACAGGGGTGCTTCCTCAGCAGACACTTTGACCCAAGGGTGATTATATCACAATAATGTGATTTTTCTGGCTTATGGTGGTGGCAGTTTTGTTTTTATTCTGTTGAAGCATGATTAACCACACAAGCAGCACAATGAAATGTTTTGTTTTTGGTCATTCCTTTGTTCAGAAAGCCATGAGCCAGTCTTCAATGGCTGTTGGGTTCACCTCGGCTTACTCCTAGCACAGCTCTGCACCCTTAGTAGTGTGTTGGACTTGTGTAGACTGGTCCTTGCCCTAGACAGTGTGATCTGGGAATTTAAAAGCTGAAATGTTTAATAAGACTCATGTTCACTGCATAGCTTCCTCCTGATAATGTTCCCTACTTAGACGGAAACATAATTTGGAAGCACTGGTCCTGCTCTGTATTGCACCAGGAACTTGTTGAAACATGTACATAATGGTCACCACTTCTTAAATGTGAGATTGGCATACCTGTTACAGATTGCCTTAAGAATTTGCAGTCTCTCTAAGAGTTTTTAATGTTGAACAATGGAAACTGTGCAGACTATTCACTGTTAAAACGTTTAGATTGTTCAATGTCATGATAGGCAGCTGTTAAATGTAATGAACTCAGCTGGAGGGTGGTGGCTTTCTGTTCTCCCGTGGGCCTAAGTGTCTGTCAATGTTTCTTGATAGAAAAGTGCAAATCCCAGGGGCTCTGGTTCAGTCTTACTCAGGCGATCCCTTTCACTCCTCTACTCACTGCTTTCTTCCTTTCTCTCACCGTCTCCTCTCCCTTCCTATCTTCTTCTCTCCATCCTTCTATTTCACTCCTATCCCTTGCCCTTACCTGGCTCCTTTTCCCCTTTCTCCCTTCCCTTTTTGTCTTCACACACTCTCATCCTCTCACTGCTGTTCATACAATGTACCAAAGGAAGAGTCCAAAAGAGGCGGGCTGCACGTAGAACTTTGTCAGAGCAGGAAGAAGATACTGCTTGGAGGTACACAGGGGAAGGATAGAACGCCGAAAAGTAGTGGAGAGGAGGGAGAAACGAAGAATGAGTAACCACGGAGAAAATACCACAAAGACGGAGCACCAAAGAAGTGAAACAAAATGCAAATTAAGTACAGAGGAAAGGAAAGCTCAGTAGAAAAGTTGCGTACCAGTACGGTCAGGTGAGAGGGAAGAAGGAACTCACCAACGCTGCTACGTGGCCAAATATCACAGAAAATGAGCCTCCACGAACCAAAGTGTCAGGCAGCCAACCGGGACAGCAACCCGTTTCCGCAACGTAACCGAGTCAAGGCAGAAACGGATGGAAGCCCAATGGAGGGCGGAAGGGAAACACTGAAGGCAGAAAGCAAAAAAAGGAAAGTTAAGGAAGAACGAAAGAAAGGGAGCGAGAGAGAAAGTGGGAGAGCACAAGAGGCAGAGGAGCACGAGACAGACTTGCGAACAGCATGAACAGACAAGAAAATAAGAATAAGATGAAAGGGCAACACACAGAGAGAGAAACAGAAAGGGCTGGAAAGTCCAACAGCAAAAGCAGAGCGAGCAGGAACAAAGTTCAAGTAACTCCTAGAGTTGCAACGCACAGGGGGGTGGGGCTAGGAAGCAGAAGTAGGGAATCGCCCAGAATGACTTGACAGTCACCAGAAGAACACTATGGCACATTAATGGTGGCTCCTCCACCGCAACCAGAGCTTCCACGAGCCGGCCCTCATGACAGCTGTACATACACTCTAAGCCTCTTCTAGCATGGTTTTGGTAACAGTCTCTGATGGTTGTGTAGTAGCTACGAGCTCAGGCTTTTCCTTATCTATTTGGCTTTTCTCAGATGCTGAGTTTTGTTGTCTTTTTGGTTTGGGGAAGAGTTTAATAGTGTGGAGAGACTGCAGGGGGACAGGAGACACCGTTTTCTGCCGGGGGTTGGCAGGTCTGGTGTTTGGTGTCAAAATTCCGTTTGGCCTGGAAATTCCTAGTCCCTTTCCCGTCTGCTTGATTCAGTTCTCTGTATGGGTTTTTCTTAGTTGCTCCCAGTTGCACTCTGGGAGTGGAGTCCTGCAACTGAAAAGGGAATTGTTGCCAGCAAATATATTGGGAGGCATTGGGTTATAGTGGTACCATTGATGACATGGGTGGTACCTGGGGTATGTGTTGAACCAGAAGTACTTGCATGGTTGTGAGGTATGTTTCAATGGTTTTATTAAAAGAAATGGAATCAAACAACTAACAGCCTATTTCTATGAGGGAGGTTCCCTACCTAACGAACCAAAAACTAAGGGTGGATGCTAAAGTCGAAATTAACTCTTCGCTCCCTACCACTATACAAAAAACCTAACTAAAAGAAGGAAAGGGGGGGGCTTGGTGCAATAGTCTCAGCAAGGCTTCTGCCTCGGCCAGTTAATATTGGGCTTGTTTCCAGTCTTCTAAAGTTCCTTTTCCCCAGCAGGATATTTGTTCCAGCCTTGATACCCAATGAAGTTTTGCAGTCTCTCCTTTTAATAAAGAAAACTGTTAGTTAATGCAAACAATGGTATTCCATTTCTCCAGAATTGCTTGAACAACCACAAATAAAACGTGGCTGCCCTTTCCTCCTTTGAGGCGCTGGGACTCCCCAAAGTGCTGTAGTCCTCAGACAGCTTCTCTTCTTTCACACAAGTTATTTTACATAGGGTGGTAGTCCGCCCTGGTGGTTCAAAGTTTTACAATCTTTCTGGCTCTCTTCCTTTTTAATTCAATTATTCACATCTCCCTCTTTCCTCCTTTTATGTGTTAGGTGCATTTTCTCTTTCATGGGATTTTTTTACTCTTGGGTTTCTCAGGCTCCTGTAACGTAAATGGCTTTTCCAGTGAGATTTCACAATGTTCGTGTTACTCTCCCTGCCCCTTTTATGTGATACTGCACATTTGGCTTTCTCAGGCTCTCATAACCGAGATTTGTTTCCCAGCTATTATTCGTAATCTTCGTACCTTGTATGTCTTTCGTCTGGCTGCTCAGGTTCCCAAATCCTCATCTGCTTTCCTTGTAGCTACGTAACTCTGTAGCTACGGTCCAACATGCACAGAGCTCAGGGATCCGGGCTCTCTCATAACATCTGTTCTCGTCATATTTTACTTGCCTCCCGGATCACCACAGGTTCTGCTTGGTCGTGCCACCAGATGAGACTGGTACCTTTCCGTCTCTGCTCTCGTTCTGACCTGGCCTTTGTTCTGGAGAATGTTCATTTTAGTGCTTAATTCCTCCAACCTTAGAGACCCCCAGCTATTTTGCTGGACTTTAGGACTTATTCATTTTTATCTTGGAGAGAGTGAACCCTTTTTCTCACTCTCTCATGTATTTTGATGTGTGTTTTACTCTTGTGTTTTTGATTATGGAGTTTTAGAGAACGTCATAGGCATCATCTTTTCATGTGTCTCACACAGCACCCTCAGTGCAGTGGCACAGGGAAGCCTTTCAGGCTTTCCCAAGGTTTTAATACCTACTCTGGGATAAACTACTGTTTCCCAGAGAAAGTAAAGTGCAATTGACTTTACTAGTCTTTTCAAATTCCTAGACCCAGCACACCCTATCTTACTATAGAGTGCATTAGGGTCTACCTAGTATCCCCTTGGTCTAGAAACTCTTGTAGCAGTCAAATCCTACCCTTTCCTCTCGAAATGGCTGGTGCCAGTGGTTTAAAAAAAACTACCATGATTTTTCCCGACCGCGAACACCGCTAGAATTAAATAGCAGGAACCATGTTTTTCAAGATGGCGTCTGATCCCCCTTTGTTTAAACAAGACCCGGTCTTCTTTTTTTGCCATTTCTTTGTGGAAAAGTCCTTCAAGAGTTTTTTGCCCTGTGCGCCAAACCAGGTTGGGTCCCTTTGTTTCCTCGCATTTGGCGGGCTTCAGGACTGAAGCCCAAGTGTCTGCGGTGGGCAGGAAGTGAGGGAGGTGCCCGAAACTCCCTGTGCTTAGTCTCCTAGGAGACTGAAATGCACTCTGCCGTGATTGGCTGGCTGACTGTCCGGCAAAGACAGCCACCCTGCTGCTTTTGGCTTGGAAGGCAGAGTTGACCACTGGACGAAGGACCCGTAGAAGAACTTGAAGAGGATGCCTGCTGCAACTCTGGAAATGGAAATGCTACATGCTCTTGAAATGAAGAAATTGTCTCTTGAAAAGGTTTATATCCCAGAGTCTTCTAGGTCTTCCAGTCCAAAGAGACCTTGCATGACTAAAGAAGCAGTGAGTATGTGTTAGGCAAGGTTTGTATGCAGTACCCTATGGGAACACTACAAACAACTCTGACCACAGGTATAGGAAACTCAACCGCTGAAACGAAAGAACCGAAGACCAGCTTGAAGAGGACGGCTGCTGCAACACCTGGACCTTTGGCTTGCCCGGTGAAGCCCTGCTACAGGTCCGAAAAGTTCATCTCGACAGAGAAGCCCTGCAAGGACTACTTCTCCCTTTGAGTTGGTGGGACCAATCAACTCATAAGCCACTTGGATACCATTCTCAGAGCTGGTTGTATTTTCCTCAGAGTGCTGCAGGAAACCGAATAACCAGGAAGACGGACACCAGTTTGTTTGCTTTACTTACAGCTACCGGAATTGAAGATTTGCCAAGTGCCAGTTTTGACCAGTCCCAGTGCAGTGCAGTGTAGGAGTCCCCCGACGTCCTCCCTCTTGTCCCCACGACTGTGGCTCAGGAACAGCAAGATCTGCAGGAACTGCCAGGAACAGAAGTCTTCAGCTGCATCTTTTTCTTCATTGTAAGATACTGTGAAAACCCGACGGAGAGAACTTGCCTCTCACTATGAAAGAGCTTGGAACTTTTGCAACTTGCAGGCCTAGTCAGCTTGTTTCCCAACATATGAATCTTTCTTTTATGAACTACTTCTGAGAACTTTGGAAAATACTTTTCCGTTTAACTATCAGAACTGCTTTATCCTATACAAGACTTTAACCCATTGACTTTGGCCTTACCTATTGCATTGAAGTGGCTCCTCTGATGAACACAAACTATTTGTACTGTCTAAAGTAACTGTAAATATTCGTTTTATTACCCTATGCCTTTTTGCTCCTACTTCAAAGTAGTTTAAATGCCTCAGACCCATACCGTGTAAAGTACTGAAGTATATTGTTGTGTGATATAGATTGCCTCCTTCTAGTGAATGTTTTATAACTGACTGTTAAATACATTAATACGTGTTTAACCAAGAAACCTTGAGTGTAAGAGTTTATTTGAATATTTGTGATTGTAGACCTCTGTGTAACATCCTTACAGCTCACATTCCCCCTTGAGATCAGCCTGGCTGCTCAGCTGCGCTAGCAAAAACAATGTAGTACAGACTTCTACCAAATGTTGGTTTTGCTTACACCTGTAGTCCTAGTTGTGTGTAGTGGTCCCAAAGGGTACTGCATACAAACTCTGCCTAACAGGTACCTAGTAGCACCTTTTCCTGCTTACTAATGTTACATTTGTTATATTACCCTCACTACTTTAAATGGCTGATGGGAGTGGTTTAATGTTCCTACCATTATGCTTTTCTACCGCATGCTGAATCCTCAGCTGCAGTATAGCACCCATGGGAAACCATTGTGTCAAAAGGGCCCCAGTCTTCTGTTTTTGCCATTTTCTGTTTGTGAATTCTTTCTTGGGTTTTACTCTGCACGCCGAGCCAGGTTTTACCCCTTTGTTCGTTTGCCTTTGGCGGGCTTCAGTACTAAAACCCACCTCTGGCTCCAGTGGGTCTGTCTGCGAGGGCAGGAAGTGAGGGAAGTGCCCGAAACCCCCCTGTCCTTCGTCTCTAGGGCAACATGAATACACCCAGTCCTGATTGGCTGGCTGGCTGTCCTTGCAGGACAGCCACCCTGTTGTGTGAGTGACCACTAGTCTGTGCATGAATGGGAGAAACCTGCTTAATAAGTGAGGGTTTTGGGACTGAATACCCAGTCGACCACTGGGAAGAACAACCCGACGAAGTAACCGTGAACGAAGCTTGCTGCATCCTCCTGGACCGATGAACTGCCCGGTGAAGCCCTGCTGGTGTGCTGAAACTCCTTTTTCTACTCAACAGGAGAAGCTACGGAAAGGACAACTTCTTCCCTTGGGTTAGTGGGACCAACTAACTCTGAGACTAACTTTGCTGGAAGACCTTACCCGACTGGCTGTACTGCTATGCTGCTACAGGAAACAAGTGCCAGGGGTCGAGAAATCCATAGTAAAGTGCAACGCCTGTGTTAGGCAAGATTTTATGCAGTACCCTTTGGGACACTACACCAACCTTGTCTTCCTGGCAATAGTAACCCAACCTTTGGTATAAATCTGTACTACACAGGTTGGTAGTATGGCTGAGCAGCCAAGGCTTATCACGGGAGGGGTCAATGTGAGCTGTAGGGTGGTAACACAGAGTTCATTTAACAGTCAGTTTGAATAAGCCTTCTCCAGAAGGGAGCAAAGGTGTAACACAAAAATATACTTCAATAAAACACTCTTATCAGTTTCAGTAAATCAGTAGATACCCATTGAGGATGGCACACACACTTCCTACACCCTCAGGTTACTTAAATAACTACGGCACTGTGGACATTGATATATCAATGGAATATTTAGAGCAATACTGAGTTTAGAGCCAAAATAAAAAGGTGAGGGAATAAAACAATGGTTAACAAATATTCTTAAGCAGGTAAGTACTTTTGAACCCCCAATGCAAAGTAAACTAACCCTTTCCCAGCTACACAAGTATAGACTTTTATGAGGGATAGTTAAAGCACAAAGTCATAGGTAAGAAGAGTCTTTCAGGGAGCCCGGACAGCCAATGTTAGTTGAGCAAAGTCTAGGGAGCTGAATCACTTCTTGAAGGTAAGTAAAACGTCTTGCACAATGTTTTAGCAGTCTTTGTAGAAAATGAAATCACTGTACGGCCACAAGCTGGAAGGCCTGTGAGGGGCAAAGCTGCAGGCAACTCTGCAAAAGCAACCAAGGCAAGTCTCAACTGAGAGCTAGCAAGGCTACACAACAAGAAGTAAGCAACCCCTGAGTTTACAGTACCTTAGGTCTGAGGAAATTGGTTCCAGCTGGCTTCTGTTCCAGTTGTAGGCTTTCAGATCCTGTGTTCCTGGGGCTCAGTCGTGGGGACAAGAGGGAGGACATCTGGGTACTCCTGCACCACGAATTGAATGACGGCGGCAGCAATGGGCAAACTTCAGATCAGCAGCACTTTGCGGTTTCACCTCCTCCCAAATAGCACTACTGCGGTTCTCAGATACCACTATAGACTTTCCTCACATCTGAGGTCCAGCACTTTGTTCAGGTGGCTCATGCTTGGTCAGTCCTGCTTCCTGAGAGTCCGGAGGATCTTCCTGAAGCTGGGGTCAGACTTAAAAGCGATGCACACAATCTGGTGTTCCTCTCCCTGGCACTTTGGTTCCATCAGCAGTGGAAGTACAGCCAGCTCCAAGAGGATATCCAGACGAGTTCACTTTGGGGTTGATTGGTCCTACCAACCCAAGGGGAGAAGTCGTGCTTGCAGGGCTTCTATAGTCGAGGCGAATTCGGAGCTTCAGCACAGCAGCAGGGCTTCACCGGGCAAACCAACGATCCAGGAGTTGCTGCAGATGTCTCTTCCAAGTTCTTATTTGGATTCCTTCATCCAGTGGTCGACTCTGCCTTCCAAGCCAAAAGACGTCGCTTTTTATGCAGGTTTCTCCTATTCATTCCAGCCTAGGGGTCAATCACACAGCAGGGTGGCTGTCCTTGCCGGCCAATCACCTTTGGGTGCATTCCTGTAACCAAGGTGATTAAGCACAGGGAGTGAATCCCGCGAAAGACAAAATGAACAAAGGGACCAAACCTGATTTGGCGTGCAGAGTAAATCTCAAGAAGGACCTTTACAACAATAAATGGTGAAAAAAGAAGACCGGGCCATTTTGACAAAATGGGCACCCATGGGTGCCTTACCGCACCTGCGAACGCAACCCGCGGAGAAAACGCTCAATGGTAGTAAAAAGTAAACCACTGCCACCAGCCATTAATTGTATTAAGGGTATCATAAAAACTTTACATGAGAAGCTAGACAAAGTAGATAATAAGTAACCCCTCCAGCACCCTATTGTAAGATAGTGTGTGCTGGGTCTAGAAAGTTACAAATGTAAGTAAAGTCAATTTCACTTAACTGTTCTTGGAAACAGTAGTTATCCAAGAGAAGGTATTCAAACATTTGGGAAATCTAAAAGACGTCCCTGTGTCACTGCACTGAAGGTGCTGTGTGTCACAATGTAAAAAGATGATGCCTATGGAGTTTGTCAGACTCCAAAACCAAAAGAAACTGTCCAAATCGCAGAAAAATACATGAGAGTGGGAACAAGGTCTCATTCTCTCCAGGATAAAAATTAAATGTCCTAAAGTCCAGCAAAAGTGCTGGGGGTCTCTAAGGTAGAAGGGAATTAGCACATTTCTGAGAATTTTCCCTAATAGTCTGTAAGCCAGCCAAAAGCTCCAGGAAGCTCATCGGGACCCTCCAGAAGCAGGAAGACCAAAGCTAGAGTCCCCTCACCAGAGTGCCAGACACAAGGAGTGAAGGAAGCCCTGCCGTAGTCCAAGATCCGCAGTGGTACTGTTTACCGAGCTGCTGATCCGAAAAGAGCCGTAGCTGCTGCAGCGGTCCCCAGACGTCATCCTTCTTGTCCCCGAGACTGAGGCCAAGGAACACAGGATCTGCATTGCTGCAACCATTCAGGAGCCAGCTGGACCCTCTTCTTCTAACCAAATGTACTGTCCTGACTTTGGGCTACTTACCTCATAGTCTGTAGCTTGCTCTGCTCAGTTTAGACTTGCAGTAGCTGCTTTTCTAGAGTTTCTCGGCTCTACCTTTCACAAGTGTAACAGCTTGTGACCCGAAAGTGATTTTTCTAACAACAAACTCTCTAACTTTGTGCAAGACTTTTACTATCTAAGAAGTGCCTCGGCTCCACAGACTTTGCTCCAATGGACTTTGGCTGTCCTGGCTCCCTGCAGACTCTTATATTCCATTGACTTTGATTCTTACTGTCCCTCATATGTGATGCATTAGTTTTAATCTAATATTGCTGGGAAAGGTTTTTATCTAGACTTCATTGGAAGATTTAAAGTGCTCACATGCTGAGAAGCTGTTTAACCTGTTTTCTTCCTTTAACCCGTCCTTTCTAACAACTTCCGAATCTACCAAAGTGTACAAGTGATATAAAAATGATGTTACTGTCCTGGTTAGTGAAGTCACATCAGGGTGCAGGAAGTGTGTATGAAGCATCTCTAAAGAGTATCTACTTGCTTTTCATTGATTCTGGAAAAGTATTTTGAAGTGTATTTTTATTGTTGTACATTGCTCTTTTTAAAGAATGCTTATTTAAAACTGACCGTTAAATAAATAATTATTGTACTAGAAAACCTTGCAAGTGTTACTTGGATACTTGTATTTGTGGATTTCAGTGCTACAGGTCTACAGCTCACATTTACACCTCTTCAGATAAGTCTGGCTGCTCAGTCACTCTACCAACTTGTGTAGTACAGACCTATACCAATAGGTGGATACCAAATACCAAGAGGACAAGGCTGGTGTGGTCTCCTGCAGGGTTACTACATCAATTCTTGCCCAACACTGGTGGCAGCGGTGGGATAGACGTAGAGTGGTTACATTGATAATTTGCTGTACTTGTGCCCATCTAAACCAGCCACAAGGCTAAGCTTCATCAAAAAGTCAAGCAATTGTAACATGCCGAATATGGATTACTTTATTGCGGCAGCCCTCATTGTTCTGACAGTAGATCAATTGAAAGATATGTGCAAAACCAGGGTTCTGACTCTGAAAGGAAAAGAATATGAATGATTACAGTATGTGTAGTAGGCCTGTAACACCTACTCACCCAAGTAATGTGGACGATAATGATGAGGATGCCAGTTTAGAGTCCAGCTCCAATCGGCAAGAGGAGTACGAGGAGGTAGAAGAGTCTCAGGAAGAGAGACCCTCTCTGCCACAGCCTACCCTTATGCCTCAGCCATTTTCCATTGAAACCCACAAGGTCCACTTTTAAGCCCAGAATGTTTCTCTTGAAAGACTAAGACTAGAGTTCGAGTTCAAGAAACGAAATGCCCAAGCTGAAGCCAAACATCAAGAGGTGAAACTAAGAGAAAGAGAGATGCCATATGAAATAGATATGAGAGGAATGTCCCTTGAGTTTGCTTCCCTTTCAGGGTCCTCTAGGTCTGCTAGACCCAAGAAGCCTTGCCTGCCCAAAGAAGCAGTGAGTATGTATGAGCCTAAACTTGATGTTGGATTGGCTGGGTACGTTTGAATACACCTGTGGTCTTCAAGGAATCGGTGAGAATGATTTAATTCCATGGCTCATGTCTAGGCGCCTCCTGAATGGCTGTGATGGAGTTGGGTGCCATTGAGAGAAAGGATTATGAATCAGTAAAGCTGGCATTAATAGCCAGATTTGGGAAAACTCATTGCCAGTACCTTAGGACCCTCAAAAAGACTGATGGTACCCCTTGGCCTACCTGAGTATGTGAATGTTTGAAAAACGTAGATGGTTGCGTTAAGGGGTACAGGGTACAGAGTACACACCTTTGAAGGAAGGAGATATCTTGTTTTGCTAGAATCTATTTTTGATACACCCTCTCCTGAGCGGAGTCAGCACTTGGCTGACTCAAAAGAAATTGATTGCTGAAAGCTAGCACAAACTGTTGACACGTGGGTAGCCAACAGAGCCACTCATAAGGATTCTGGGTCCACTCACAAAAAGGAGCAGGGAAATCAGCACAAAGGTGAGAATAAAGATATTTCTAATTCACACCACCCAGAAGAGGTCCACAAATAACATAAGTGTACATCCAATGGGAAACCTGGTAGGATCTAATGAACCCTCTTGTGCCCAACCAGGGGGAGGTCAGCAGAAACCCCCATTCCAGAGAGAATTTGGGAAATGCTTTGTCTGTGGGTCTGTAGTCCGTGTGAAAGAAGATCCCAGATGCAAGGGTAAACCTTTAGAGGTCAGCACTGCCTCCTTAGCCTTCATCCCTGAGGGAGATGTGCAAATGGCTAGTGCCCACTTTCACCTACTGGCTGAAGAATGTTCTTTCTAAGCTACCACTGGTAGCGACTATTCTTTTCAAAGCACCCAAATCTCATAATGGCCGTTTTTGCAGGATTTGTAGATAAATTATGTGCATTTGCAAATTCCACAAACAACTGTAATTTTACTTGAAGACCAGCCGGCGTAGGGTCAAAAATAATTACATCATCGGCAAATGCAAGCCATTGGAGGCGCATAGTGCCAAATTTAACTGAAAATATATTTTTAGCGCTCCAAGATCAGGCATGAATATGATTAAAAAATGTTGCGGCAAGATTGCATCCCTGTTTTATCCCTAAATACGTCTTTATGGGCTTGGTGGTGCCCCCTTCGGCTGTAATCTTTATCTTGTACGAAGTATTTGTGTGAAGTTTGATGAACCAGTATAGTAGTACAGGGGGAACTCCCAGTACACAGTTTTGGTAGCGTGTTGAGCAGCCAGGCTTATCTCAAGAGGGGAAATGTGAGCTGTAGTGGAGTTACACAAAGATTCACAGTTATAGGTAGTCAAGTAAACTCTTACAATCAAGTATTCTTGCATTAACAATTATTAATTTATTTATTGGTCAGTTATAAAGCCTTTAGAAGGGAGCAATAGAATAGTAACACACAAATATACTTCAATACTGTACACTTTGAGATTCTGAATCAGACAATACCCTTTTGGGATGGCCCACAGACACAACCTGCACCCACAGGTGACTTCAGCAACAAGGGTAATGGGGACATTAATATCCTACTTTTGGCATTCAGAATACTCTTAAAAGTTGGTAAAAGGCAAAGGTTATTAGAACAACAAGAGACCACCAATATTCCTAAGCAGGTAACTACTTTTAGATATTCTTAGAAGAGTCGTTCAATTCAAAAGTCTTGGATAGGATGAAGCACTTCTGGTAAGTAAATAGAAAAGTCTTTGCACAAGTTCTTAGGAGTCTTTGATGAAAAGAAGAATCGCATGTAGGGCCACAAGCTGATTAGACTTCTGAGTTGTGGAAGTTACAAGCACTTCTACACTAAAAGGTAAGTTCTCTTAGACTTGTTTTACAGTACCTTGGTAAAGAAGAAAAGATGCAGCTGATGACTTCTGTTCCTGTGCAGCTCTGCAGATGTCACTGTTTCTTGGCCTCAGTCGTGGGGACAAGAGGGAGGACGTCGGGGGACTCCTGCAATGCACTGGGACTGTCAAAACCCACAACCGTCAAACTTCACTTTCAGTTGCTGTTTTGCATTTTAGCTAGCACAAATAGCAACAATGCGGTTCCTGGCTGTCAAGGTGGACTGTCTTTGCTTCTGGGGGCCCGCACTCTGCTGAGGGGGCTCAGGCTTGGTCAGTCCTACTTCGTGGGAGTCTGGAGGATCTTCCAAAATCTTTAGGCTAGCTAAATATTAACGCACACAATCTGGTGTCCCTCTCCCTGGCTATACAGTTTCCTGCAGCAACTCTGAGGAAATTCAACCAGCTCCAAGATGGGTGTCCAGGTGGCTTACTTTGGAGTTGATTGGCCCCACCAACTCAAAGGGAGAAGTCGTCCTTGCAGGGGCTTCTCTCTTGATGCGAACTTGGCGTTTCGGCACTGCAGCAGGGCTTCACAGGGTAAACCAACGGTCCAGGAGTTGCAGCAGGTGTCCTCTTCAAGCTCTTCTTCGGTTCTTTCGTCCAGTGGTCGACTCTGCCTTCCAAGCCAAAAGTCTTGTCTTTGATTCAGTTCTCTCCCATTCATTCTAGCATAGCTGTCACTCACCCAGCAGGGTGGCTGTCCTTGCCTGACAGTCAGCCAGCCAATCACCACAGAGTGCATTTGGGTTTCCTAGGACACTAGCACAGAGAGTTTCGGGCACCTCCCTCACTTCCTGCCTACCCCAGACACTCTGGAGCTAGAGGCGGGTTTCACTCAAGAAACCCAGCCAAAGGCGAAATGAACAAAGAGACCAAACCTGGTTTGGCGCGCGGAGAAAATGCCTAGAAGGATCTTTCCACAAAGACATGGCGAAAAAAGAAGACCGGGGACCATTTTGTCAAAGATGGCTGTGCGCCATTTTGAAAGATGGCTCCCGCGGTTAGCTTTAACAGAGCTGCGAACAGCCGCAGTAAATGCAAACCATGGTAGTTCAAAACGAAACCGCTGCCATCAGCCATTCTGTGAGGAAAGGGTAAGGTAAAAATGTTACATGAGCATCTAGATGCAGGGGATACAAAGTAACCCCTCTAGCACTCTATTGTAAGATGGCGTGTGCTAGGTCTAGCAAGTTACAATGCTAAGTAAAGTCAATTTCACTTTACTGCTCTGGGAAACAGTAGTTTATCCCAGAGAAGGTATTTAAACCTTGGGAAATCTGAAGGACTTCCCTGTGCCACTGCACTGAAGGTGCTGTATGACACAATGTAAAAGATGATGCATATGGAGTTTGTCAGACTCCATAACCAACAGAACCACAGAGTTAAAATGATATGTAAATCCATGAGAGAGTGGGAAAAAGGGTCTCACTGTCTCCAGGTAAAAATGAAAAAAATCCTAGAGTCCAACAAAAGAGCTGGGGGTCTCCAAGGTAGAGAGGAATTAGCACATTTCTGAGAATTCTCCCCAACATCCACTATACATTAAACAAGAGATGTACCCAACAGTATTTGTAAGTCGTATAGTTTGCAATTGGAAACCAATGTTAAAAGGTGCCAGAGCAAGGGTTACAAAAGATTGCTGGTGGACTCCGCAAACAATTTAACCAACATGCAACAGGAGATCCATCCTTATGAGGATTAGATCCTCCTGTCCCTTAGTGTGGGGGGATGAGTGTTGTGGAGAATTTTCATTTTAGTGCTTGATTCCTCCCACACTAGAGACCCCCAGCTCTTTTGCTGGACTTTGGGACGTTTTAATTGGTATCCTGAAGAGTGAGCCCTTTTTCTCACTCTCTCATGTATTTTGATCTTATTTGGATTATGTGTTTCCTTTGTTTTTGTAGTCTGACAAATTCCATCTGCATCTACTTTTTGTATAGTGTGTAGTGTGTGTTAGGGAGAATTCTCAGAAATGTGCTTATTCCCTTCACCTTAGAGACCCCCAGCACCTTTGCTGGATTTTGAGGACTTGATTTTTTTTACCTGGAAAGAGTGTGAGCATCGTCACACAAGCACCTTCAGTGCAGTACCACAGGGAAGTCTTTCAGATTTCCCAAGGTTTATATGCCTTCTCTAGGATCAACTACTGTTTCCCAGAACAGTGGCGTGAAATTGACTTCACTTAGTCCTGTACATTTCTAGACCCAGCACACCCTATCTTACAATAGAATGCTGGAGGGGTTACTTAGTATCCCCTATGTCTAGTAACTCATGTAACAGTCAAATGTTACCCTTTCATCTCAGAATGGCTGGTGGTAGTGGTTTTACAATGAACTACCATGATTTACCCCGACCGTGAACTGTTCGCAGCTCCGGTAACGTTAAATCGCGTGAACCATGTTTTTCAAGATGGTGTCTGAGCCTCCTTTGTTAAAACGGGTCCCAGGCTTCTTTTTTCACCATTTCTTTGTGGAAAGGCCCTTCTCAAGTTTTTCTCTGCGCGCCAAACCAGATTTGGTCTCTTTTGTTCATTCGCCTTTGGGCTTCAGGAGTGAAACCCGCCTCTGGCTCCAGAGTGTCTGGGGTAGGCAGGAAGTGAGGGAGGTGCCCGAAACTCCCTGTGCTTAGTCGCCTAGGAGACCCAAATGAGCTAGGCTGGAATGAATGGGAGAGAACTGAATAAAAGGCGAGTCTCTTGGCTTGGAAGGCAGAGTCAACCACTGGACAAAGGAACCGGAGAAGAGCTTGAAGAGGACGGCTCCTGCAACTCCTGGACCGTTGGTTTGCCCGGAAAGCCCTGCTGCTGCGCTGAACGTCCAAGTTCGCATCGACGGAGAAGCCCTGCAAAGGACGACTTCTCCCTTTTGAGTTGGTAGGACCAATCAACTCCCGGCGCAGCCATTGCCCTCCTGCCCCCAATCGATTCCTCAGGCGGTTCTGTACCAGCCTCCGGCTCCGGTCTTGGTACCCCACCCTCCGGCTCCCGCCACTACTCCTCCTGTGCAGGATCCTCCTGACCCCCAGGTGGACACAGACGATGAGGAGGACCCCGACATGCCCTCGTCAGCCAAGGCCTTCCATGAACTCCTGGCAGGGCTGGCTGAGTACCTGGGCCTCCCTCAACCCGAGGTCGAGCAACCAGCAGAGGGGGGTCCTTGCAAAAGTCCTCACGCAACGCCCCTCTGCTAAAACGGAAATTCCACTGCAGACCAAGGTAGTTGTCCTGGCCAAGAAGGGTTGGCTCAAGCCCCATTGTCCAGCCGGTCACTCTTGCTGTCGGCCCACCCTCAGCCACACTCCTCGGTGATCGCCGCAGCATCTCTATACTCCAAGCCTCAGTCGTCTTCAGCATCCTCCTCTGCGGCGCTGCTTGGCAAGGAGGAGAAGATGATCTTGGAGGCGTACCGGAAGAAACTGTATTCCAACTCGTTCTTGCATCTTTGTCGGGCCGACGACATGCTGGTGGCCGCTAACCAGAGGTTATGGCAGGAAAATGCGGATTTCCTCCCAAAACTTCCAACGCAGAGCCAATAACGTTTCAAGGTGGGACTGGCTGAGGCCAAGCCAGTGGCGCAAGACATCTTGGAGTCCACCGTGGCCCACATTGACACCTCTGGCCGGGCCATCTGCATCGCCATGGACATGAGAAGAACAACCTGGTTCTGTGCAACTAAATTTAACCTGGATGGCCTTGAACGCATACTAGACCTGCCGTTCGACAGAGGTGACCTCTTCCACTCCACCACGGATGAGGAGCTGGACAAAAAGAAAAACAGCTCACAAACGGCAAAGTCTTTTACCATCCTGATAGCTCAAATTGTACACCCAGTCACAGCAGCGCTCCGACAAGGGGCGTACATACGAAGGGATCCGTGGCTTCCAAGAACGGAGGTCCAGGCAGCAGGACCGCTCGCCGTCTCCACATCGGTGCATCCTCTCTGTAATATCCACTGGGTACCGCCTACCCATCCCAGCCTCTCCTCCCTCCTCCCCTCCACTCCATCAAGTTGGGACAGCAACTCTTCTGGCAGAGATCCGGTTGCTCGTAGAGGGCCAGGCCGCGGAGGAAGACCCAGCCTCCCAGCGAGGCTTGGGCCTTTACTCCAGGATTTTCGCCATTCAGAAAAAGAACCAGGCTGTTTGAGAGCTGTTTGTTTGTTTGTTTGATAAAGCGCAACCAAACCCTTAGGTAGCTGGGCGCAAACATTACAGGTATACTTAGAGCTTGCAGTACAAAAAAGAAGGTGGGTGAGGCGCGCACTCCCGGTCCTGGTCAATTAAACCTGTTGTAAAAAATAAGTAGCTGGGTTAAATCCCAAAATGGACAAAAATTCACAGGGTTAGTTCCCTTCTGCTGCAAATCAGGTACTTAGTAATAACAGGGTTAGATCCCTTGCTGCAAATCAGGTACTCAGTAATAACAGGGTTAGATCCCTCTGCTGCATTTCTGTGGTCTGTAGTTGTTCTCCTCCTAGCGCTTTCTTATCTCAAATAATCATCAGGGAGGCTGTTGAGCAGGTGTGTCTAATTAGACTCAAAGGATTCTGGTAGCTGTAGTGAAAACGTTTTTTTCTGTTCAGGTGACCAGCAACCGACACCCCTCCAAAGCACAAGTCCTTCCCAAATTTGGGGGAGGGGAGAGAACCATCTTTATGATTCTCCAAAGTGGGGCACAGTCACCCCGTGGCGCTGCCTCTGGAGCCCGGGACTCCCATAGCATTCAGTACAAAAAAGAAGGTGGGTGAGGCGCGCATTCCCGGTCCTGGTCAATTAAACCCGTTGTAAAAAATAAGTAGCTGGGTTAAATCCCAAAATTGACAAAAATTCACAGGGTTAGATCCCTTCTGCTGCAAATCAGGTACTTAGTAATAACAGGGTTAGATCCCTTGCTGCAAATCAGGTACTCAGTAATAACAGGGTTAGATCCCTCGGCTGCATTTCTGTGGTCTGTAGTTGTTCTCCTCCTAGCGCTTTCTTATCTCAAATAATCATCAGGGAGGCTGTTGAGCAGGTGTGTCTAATTAGACTCAAAGGATTCTGGTAGCTGTAGTGAAAACGTTTTTTTCTGTTCAGGTGACCAGCAACCGACACCCCTCCAAAGCACAAGTCCTTCCCAAATTTGGGGGAGTGGAGAGAACCATCTTTATGATTCTCCAAAGTGGGGCACAGTCACCCCGTGGCGCTGCCTCTCCCCTCCCCCAAATTTGGGAAGGACTTGTGCTTTGGAGGGGTGTCGGTTGCTGGTCACCTGAACAGAAAAAAACGTTTTCACTACAGCTACCAGAATCCTTTGAGTCTAATTAGACACACCTGCTCAACAGCCTCCCTGATGATTATTTGAGATAAGAAAGCGCTAGGAGGAGAACAACTACAGACCACAGAACTGCAGCTGAGGGATTTAACCCTGTTATTACTGAGCACCTGATTTGCAGCAAGGGATCTAACCCTGTTATTACTGAGTACCTGATTTGCAGCAGAAGGGATCTAACCCTGTGAATATTTGTCCATTTTGGGATTTGACCCAGCTACTTATTATATTTTTTGCAACAGGTTCAATTGACCAGGACCGGGAGTGCGCGCCTCACCCACCTTCTTTTTTGTACTGAATACTTAGAGCTTGGTTACAGAGATAATTAACATTGCAGGTATACTTAGAGCTTAGTTACAGAGATAGTTATGGTGCGTACATACAGGGCAAGTAAAGCAAGTAACTGCCACCTAGTTTACGAGAATGGTGGTTACATACATATGATGCGAGATTACATTAGATAGGACATAGGTGGCAGATACATTACAAGCGATAGGCCTAGCAGGCATAGAGTGGCAAGAATCGATAAGGTAAAAATACAGGCAATGATAGGATGAGGAGTTTGCTGGACCTTTCCACCCTCAACCTCTCCTTACCTCTACAAAAATTCAATATGGTTATGCCAGCTTTTATTGCAGAGACATTGTGCAAGGGAGACTGGATATGTTCCCTGGATCTGAAGGACGCGTACTTGCACGTCCAGATTTGGCAGCCCCATCATTCTTTCCTCCGGTTCAGGATCATGGGCTACCATTTCCAATACAAGGTCCTTCCTTCTGGCCTCAACTCGGCCCGCAGGGTCTTTACCATACTCATGAATACTGTGGCTGCCCTCCTCAGTAACCAGGGCCTCCACATCTACCCATACCTCGACGACTGGCTCGGCAGGGCTACATCTCTGGAAGCAGTGCACCATACTTCCGATGCTCATGAACACACTGCACGAACTGGACTTTTGGCTCAATCTTAAGTCGCAGCTGCAGCCCACGCAGACTCTGACCTTCTTGGGACTCATCTGGGACACATGCTCAGAGAAGGTGCTTCTGTTAAAGGACAAGATCACAGCCATCAAGAGGGCCACTACTCACTTCCTCAGTGGAGAAGTGACCTTGGCGTGGTGGTACCAGCACCTCCTGGGTCTCTTGGCAGCAGTCTGTCATGCATGCTGGACGCTACGCTCGTAGAACAGCTAGACCGTTCTACTCCAAATGGAGGCTATTCGATACGTTACCGGGAAAACGACGTTTACACTTTTCACGTCGCTAACTTCACGTGACTTTGCTTCGTCACGTGAACTACGGTATCACGTATTTAAGCAGCGTAGAAACTTCACTCGCTGCTTCTGATCGTCTCTATTGGCGTCGTGTAGCTGAACCTCTGATCTACATCCTGGTATATTCCTACAGCTACTTTTGGGCCTTCGATAGCGTGTGTTCCGCCACACGCTGATTCCTGGAGCTATCCCTTCGCGTGCTATTCCACACGCGCTCTTCGTCTGCAAGTGCGGCCGGCCCAGGCTGCGTAAATCCTGCCCGCGTGTAAAATCCACACGCGCTCTTTGTCTTCATACGCGGCTGGCCAAGGCTGCGTAAATCCTGCCCGCGTGTAACATCCACACGCGCTCTTCGTCTTCAAGTGCGGCCGGCCCAGGCTGCATGAATCCTGCCCGCGTGTAAAGTCCACACGCGCTCTTTGTCTTCATACGCGGCTGGCCAAGGCTGCGTAAATCCTGCCCGCGTGTAACATCCACACGCGCTCTTCGTCTTCAAGTGCGGCCGGCCCAGGCTGCGTGAATCCTGCCCGCGTGTAAAGTCCACACGCGCTCTTTGTCTTCATACGCGGCTGGCCAAGGCTGCGTAAATCCTGCCCGCGTGTAACATCCACACGCGCTCTTCGTCTTCAAGTGCGGCTGGCCCAGGCTGCGTGAATCCTGCCCGCGTGTAAAATCCACACGCGCTCTTCGTCTTCAAGTGCGGCTGGCCAAGGCTGCGCGAACCCTGCCCGCGTGTAAATCCACACGCGCACGTTGTCTTCACACGCGGCTGGCCCAGGCTGCGCGATTCCTGCCCGCGTGTAAATCCACACGCTCACGTTGTCTTCAAACACTATTTTCTTCTAACTCCTGCATCTGTGGAACTAATAGAAGGATTGATCCCTAAGTGGGAAGGAAGCCTTTCAAGGATTATTGGAAGTGACTTTGAACTGAACTTTGGACGCTATCCTGTGGTGAATTCAACCCGTATCTAGCGTGAGCCTCGTTCCGTCCGGGATAAGTCTCCCTTACTAATTTTCCCTTCCCTGTCGTTTTGTTCTTCATTTCAAATCCATCAAGAGACTTCTGGATTGTTCTACCCAGAGATACAGGTCAGTGTGATCATTCCTGTCATTATCTAACTCATCATACTCAGGTTGGAGCAGTTATTCATGATACTTTAATTTGTCCTAGGCTGGATTACTATACCTTACCCACGCCCTTTCCAGTGATCCATCGCTCTGCCTGTTTTATCAGCCAGAGGGTTGTATCATTTGGAAGGTCTTTGTTGACTTCACGACTATCAAGTCGGGTGAACAGGGATCCGGAAGACCCTACCTCCTGTATCCTTTTGAATATTGTATCCTTTTCGGTTGATACTTTGGTGCATTCTGACACAGTCCTATTAGCCATCCCCACACGAGACTCAGGATGAGGAGAATACAGCTGCATTTCACAGCACCATGGAACCAGGAGCTGGGCTCTCAATCCGAGATGATCAACGTTCCTCCATCTCGCCACTCGACCTCACATGGTGGTCCATGGACTGCAACCTATGGATGGGCAAGCCCTTCCGGCTTCCCAGTCCGCAGGTTACCTTCACCACGGACTCCTCTCTCTCGAGGGATGGGGAGCCACCCTGGACAATCACTCGGTCCACAGCACCTGGACCCGGCAGGAGCAGGAGTTACAATGAACTGGTTAGAACTGAACGCCATCTGGCTAACACTCAGGGTGTTCCTTCCACTGATCAAGAGCTAGGTTGTCCTCATCCAGACAGACAACTCTACCAGTATGTACTATGTCAACAAGCAGGGAGGCACCCAACCCCTCCTCCCCCTGCTGTGCAGACTGGCAATCGGCATGTGGGAATGGGCCCTGGACAACATTTACCTCAGGGCAGTCCACCTTCCGGGGAAAGCCAACCTGGAGGTGGACAGGCTCAGCAAGTTGGGAGCGGACAATTACGAGTGGCAGCTAAACGACCTCGCTCTTCAGGAGATTACCCCAGGTGGACCTCTTTGCTAAATGGCAAAACAGGAAGTGCCAGCATGGACTGGTTGTAGAGGTGCACTCATGTGTCACAAGATAGAAATAAATTGAGCTAATAACCAAAAAAATTCTAGGTGCTTACCTATTAGATCTGTGCTACCAGATCTGTGCTCGCTCTTCAGGAGATCACCCCAGGTGGACGTCTTTGCCAAATGGCATAACAGGAAGTGCCCTCAGTTCGCCTCCTGTCAGGGGACGGGGTCCCGGTTCCCTGGGCAACGCATTTCGGAGTCAGTGAAACGGCATGACAGCGTACACCTTCCCGCCCACTCTGTTGATTCACAGAGTGATTTCCAAGATCAGAGTCTCGCCAGCTCAACATAATTCTAATAGTTCCATGGTGGCCAGCCAGGCCATGGTTCTCTGAGCTGCTAAGCCTCTCGGAGATGCCACCGATTCACCTCCCGACGGGCACAGCACATCTTCTGGTACAGTAGGGGGGCAGGGTCATACATCCTGCAACACAGAAGCTGGCCCTCACAGCGTGGTTCCTGAGCAGATCACGCTAAGGCAAATCAGCCTCTACCAGGCTAATCTGGAGATCATACAGGGCACAAGGAGCAAGGCTACCAGGGCCCAGTATAAAAGTAAATGGACCAGGTTCTGCCACTGGGCAGACTCCAAGGAAATCGACCCCCTGGCATGTACATTGAACGACGTGCTCTCCTTCTCGGCGCACCTCGCCCACTCAGGCTTGCAGGTGGACACCTGCCGCACTTATCTCGCAGCCATTGGGCTTACCGGAACTCGGAGGAGGGGCTCTTCTCCTCCAATCCAATTGTCAAGAAACATTTGACGGGGCTCGCAAGGCACTACCTGCCCATCAAGAGGCCACACCCGGTGTGGGACCTGAACATTGTCTTGGTCGCCCTAGCGCACAAACCATTTAGGCCAATGGCATCCGCGGACATCAGGCTGGTCACCATTAAGACGGCCTTACTAGTCGGCCTCACCTCAGCTCGCAGACTCAGCAAAATTCAGGGGCTGGTTGCCTCAGAACCATATACTACCTTTCACAGGGACAAAGTAGTCCTGCGGACACACCCATTATTTCTGCCTACGGTGCCGTCTGATTTCCATTTAAACGGGGAAATAGTGCTTCTTACGTTTCTTGTCGATCCTAAGGACGAGAGACAGAGAGTTCTGCACTGACTAGAGAACCGGCGTTCCCTGAAATTCTACCTTGACAGGACCAAGGGCTTCCGCAAGTCAGACACCCTATTTGTCACTTTTGAAGTTGCAAGGCCAGGCTACCAGGCCTCCAAGGCCTACATATCCCGCTGGATGGTCTCAGTCATCAAAGAAGCATACGAAGGGCAGCACAAGCCTCTTCTGGCAAACATGCACGCCCACGCAGTCACGGCCAAGGCAACGGCCATCGCATTCCAGCGCCATGTCTTTTGGCAATCATAAGCAGGGCGGCCACATGGGCCACTCCCTCGGCTTTCTGCAAGCATTACTGTTTAGATGACTGCTCTAGATCTGATGCGGCTTTCGGACAGGCGGTTCTCAGGAACCAATTTGCTTAGGGAGGTTCTCCTCTCCACCCTGGGGCTACATTCAGTTGTAACCGCTCATGCAGTATGGTGGAAAGGGGACGGGACGCCAGAGTAATTATTAGTTACTCACCTTAGTGACTAGTCCTTAGTCCCCTTTCCTCCATACGTCCCACCATCCTCCCCCCTAATAATACTGGTGTCATTAGGCAATGCATCTATTGTCGATGCGTCTATGGGGACTGAGGTGTGGCGCCGGAGGGAGAATTCAGGGCAGCCCATGCGCGCCTTTAAATTTAAAGGGGAAGAAAGTTTTTTCTGGTCAAAAAAGTTCCGTCTCCCATCCCTTGGAAGGGACGCCCATGCAGTATGGAGGAAAGGGGACTAAGGACTAAGAGTATGTTAGTCACTACGCTGAGTAACTTATTTCTTGCACTAACATGGTTCAAACTACTTTTTCTTTAATTCTCTCAGTATCAAAACTCGAAATATCTGGGGAATATGCAACCCTTTTGGCTTCTGCGACTTCGTTCCCGCAAGAGATAAAATCTGTTTGCTTGGTGTGCGCTGCACATTTAACGACCGCCATCGCCACTGGGAGTTGTAGTGCCTTAATAAGCCTGTCCAAAAAGGATGTGTGCTGCACTGCCCCTCTTTTTCCAACGTGCTAATCCTGCGTGTACGGTTGACGTCATGTAGGCGGAGTCACTACACCGTCACTTCCTCCCTTCGTGTTTCTCGAGCGTGACAATGAGCGCTACCGATTCTGCTACTTGAGCTGAAAAGTGAAACGGTAGCCTTGCACTTGCTACAACTTCAAATTCTCCATTTAATCTGTCTCACTGCTGCTGCGCCTGAATGCCTTTTCCCCACTTGTCTGATCAATTTTCGAAAAACCGTCAAATAGAATTTCCCCTCCTGCTAAAGCATTTTCCTTCACTCAGGGTATATCATAATAAAATTCAACATAATTTGCACAGGCATGCACATAATCACCTTCTTCTATTGGCTCAGCTATAAACGTGGCAGAATTCACCATTTTACATCTCACAATCTTAATCGTCAGATTAGAAATCATTACCTCATAAACTGAAGTTCTTTGGGATGTCAATGTGCCTTTGGGTTTCTCTAAAATGGCAAACATAGCATGCTCCACAAAGAGGGTCATAGAGCAGCCCATGACAATACTTGAAGACTTCTCAACTGCAAACGCGGCGGCTGCCAATGACTGTCACAAGGGAAGTTTCCTCTGATAACTGGGTCTTAAATCCCACTGTAATATGCTAAAGGCTTGTATGATATGATAGTTTATTCATATAGCGCCTATACACAATGTGTTTCAGGGAGGAAAAAAACAAGTAAGGGGAGGGGGGAGGAGACAGACGAGGTTGCTATCATATTAGGTCCAGGGACAATTCTGATAGAGTAAGTGCATAGAAGAAAGTAAGGGGAGGAGGGGACGAGATAGGGAAAGGGAGAGGAGGAGAGAACAGAGAGTAAGCAGTCAAAAAGAGTGGAGAAGCAAGAGGGGGGTGAATACAATTGCAGAAGTCAGTAGTAACACATAATGCTGCAAGCCAGGAGACAAGAAGACGATGGGAACAGCATGATTGAGGGCCAACATGAGTTCAAGATGCAAAGGAAGTCCAGCATGAGAGTTGGGAAAGCGTGATGCACCGTGAATCAATGAAGTCCATAAAAGTCAAATCCAGCATTGGCCACAAGACGGTGATGGTAAAACCAGAATGTATCAGGACAGACTCCTGCAGAAGTAGGCTGGAGGGGGTGAGGAGGAGCAGGGTAGAAGAATCAAGCAAAACAGGCAACACCTGTGTGCGAGAGGGGGGCACAAAGGAATATCACAGGGGGAACAGAGGCGATGGGGATGGCCTGTGGAGACAGAGCGAGTAAACACATGCTGGTGCAGGCTTACCTGCTGTCTGAGCAGGGGGTTGGGCCCTGGGTCCACCTGGTCTGAACACGTCCTTACAGGAATTGCCCTTTTCTTTGTCTGCCCTTCACTTCAGACGTCTGGGCGAGAGACGCCCTTCATCTAAGAGTTAAGAGCAGGAAGGAAGAGGCAGGACTAAGAAGGTGGGTGATGCTTAGGCCAGGTGACCTAGATCCACTTGCACCTGCTCCCCATCTGCAAAGGAAAAGAGGCTGGAGGGCTTGTTTGTTTGTTTGTTTGTTTATTCATTTGTTAAGCGCACCAGACTCGTAAGTAAAAGGGCGCAATGACAAGGAAATGCAAGGCTTACATGATTACACAGGTTACAGACAGGATATATACAATATGAACAATAGGACTGTGGCTAGTTTGCATGAATGCGGGAAAAATACAATATGAACAATAGGGCTGTGGCAGTATAGTATGATTACAGGATATATACAATATGAACAATAGGGCTGGATCAGAGGTGCGTGCACTAGGATATAAAACTTATATGAGTACACATGCATGGGCAGCAGTATTTACATAAAGAGAGAGTATAGCAAGGTATACTGTTTCTTGATTGCAGGATAGTGTCCTCAGGGAAGGGTGAAGGGTAACTAAGGATTGGTGGCAGTGATATGCTTTATTAAGTTTTTCCTGAAGAGTGGATATGGTTGGTCAGCTCTTAACTCCTCTTAAGTAGGGAAAAAGAGCAGCAACCAGGAGGGCACCAGGTGGGCGGGGCTTATGTCAGGTGAGGCTGGAGGGCCCAATGGAGTTATTTGTGTACGCACTGCTGTCATGACTGTCCCATTTGTGTGCAAAAACAAAGGGTGTGTACGTTTTTACTGAATCTAAAGATTTGCATGTACAAAAAATGCCAGAAATGCTACCACCAAAGGTTCAAACACCAAAAGTTTGAACCTTTGCTGGTAGCATTGTAGGCAAGTATATAAAAAAAAGACTGCAGGGGTGTCCCATGCAACACCCGCTCACTATACTTTAGAGTATAGTGAGTGGGGGTTGCAGGGAAACCCCTGCAGCTCCTGGAAAAAAAAGACCCTACGGCGCCGGTTCCCGATCACGGAAGTGAAAGGGAACTGGCACCACAGGGACTCAGCGTGAAGAAAAAGGTAAGTAGGGTTTGTTTATGTTGTGGGTGGGGGTGTGAGTATGTAGGGGTTTTTAACATGTGTTTGCATGGGAAATGTGCAAACCTTGTGTGGTTCGCACATTTCTCATGCAAACTTTCCGGCCGCAGGAAAATCAGCCGCGCTCTGATCACATAGATCCAAAACAAATACAATTCCTCAGCAGAATTGTGAATTCGTAAAACGGGGGCTGTACAAATCGCCTTTTTCAGCTCGGCAAACCCTTCCTCCAATTCTTCAGTCGATTCTGTTTTTACTTTGTCCACTTGTGCTTTCTTTAAAGCCTGCAAAAGAGGTCTTGTGTATGCACTGTAATCAAACACCCAGGCTCTAACATAGTTGCATAGAAAATATTGTTGCATCTGTTTCACTGTATTTGGCTTTGAGGTTTTCATAATCGCCTCAGTTCTTTCAGGGGTCACCTTCTTTGCTTCATGTGAAATCAGCTGTCCTATGTATAATACCTCTTCCTGGCAGAATTGTAACTTCTACTTGTCTACGTTATATCCCTTGTGTGCTCGAATAGTCATCAACTGAATAGAATCTTGTCTGCACTCATCTTCCGTGGTGCTACAAATTAAAATGTCATTGACTTGTCGTATCACCGCACTCTTAAGATCAATATTGCCTAAATCCATCTGTAGGACTCTGTTAAAGATCGATGGGGACTCACAGTATCCCTGGGGCAAAGAAGTATGTTTCAGTCTAGTTTGGCGGCACGTAATGGAAGTCACATTTTGTGAGTCCCTGTGCAACGGGCTTGAGAAAACACATTTTTCAAATCTATCATCATGAAATATTGAGCTTCCACCAGAATGCTGCATAGTATCGTCGCTGGATTAGGAACTAAAGGAAACTCTGCATCTACAATAGTATCATATCTTGTATAAATCTCCACAACCCTCCTTTAGATTTTTTGATCTGATACAGGATAGCGTTACACAACGATTCCGATGGCACCAGAATCCCTTGCTTCATTAATGCTGAAGTGGTCTGAAATATCATCATCATCAAAGTTTATTCGGATAAAAAATTCATAAACCACATATAAGTACATCAACACATCAAAAGAATAGTCAACGCACAATATAAAATTGAAATATGTGCTAGAAGTTTAAAAAATGTTCCCATTATGCCAAGATTTTCTCAAAAATTCCAAGCAACCCCATGCAACTGGTATTGTTTCTGCACATAGGAGATAAATCAATGCAGGTCGGGCTTGAGTAAAATTTGTAGCTTTAAGCAACGGAATGATAGTTTTCTTTCTAACATGATAAAGGGGACAGAGTAATAC
Organism: Ambystoma mexicanum; assembly: GCF_040938575.1. Classification (NCBI taxonomy): domain Eukaryota; kingdom Metazoa; phylum Chordata; class Amphibia; order Caudata; family Ambystomatidae; genus Ambystoma; species Ambystoma mexicanum. The sequence continues at coordinate 1,292,213,503 of NC_090921.1, forward strand.
AAAGTGCAACAGATCTTCTTTTGCAGCACTTCACACTGGGCAAACTGTGGACTGGTCATGAGGTTCCCAGTTATTGGTGACTGCTTTAAGCCATAAAAGGTTAAATCGGGCCTTAGTCAGAGCCCAGCGAATTGTCGCTTTATTACTGTGCAAAAGATATTACTGGACACCAGCTGGGTCTGAAATTAACAAGTGTTTCCTATTAGATTAAATCCTGAGCCCAGATGTTTCCCTGTTGCCTATAACTAAAGAACCAAACATCTGCTTATATTTGTTAGCTGCAGCCAGTGTTAAGAGAGCAGACTGGGACACTGCAACCTTTGAGTGTTCAACTGTAACAAGCACTGAGAGAAATTGTAGCCAAGGAATGTTGTGCCAGAATGAGCTCTGCATCAGGGCCTTGATGATTGTGTGCGTCAACTTAGTTCTTGGATTTGACCAAATTGCCAGCCAATGTGTTGTGGTTTTATTATACGGCACACTCCAGCCATGGACTCCTTCCCTGACTCCATGAATGTGGCGTACAAAAAAGTGCTTTTTATTTTTAATAAACCACAGATTCTTTTGAGTAGGCCTCCAACCCTTCTTGCACCCAACCTCCACAAACACCCCGTGTCATAATGGACCAGGAATCAGGCCGGTGTGTATCAATAAGATAATTATTAATTTATTATTCAATGAAAACGGAAAATCAAACAATTTTACAGCCACTGATGTTGTGGTATACAACTGTACTAATCTCTACAAAGCAATTAGGTTAAGATATCCTGTTACAATTCTCACAATCTTTAATGGCAACACAGAAAAAAAGCTATTTTAGAAAGAGATAACACCAACAGTTTAGCACTCCCCCTGCAACACTCACCCCCAAATACTAGCTAACTTGATTACTTTGAATGGAAGGCAGTGGCAAGGAGTAGGGTTAGAGAGAGAAAATTGGATTTGTAGTAAAGCCCACCACCCCAAGATGGGAGACAAGTATAGAAAGTGAAAACCCGTTTTTGGAGCAAAACGGCGGAATTGGATTTTGATAATTACTCACAACGGCTAGGGGACAGACTGAAAGGAAATTTGTGTTGCTTACACTTGAGTAGATGGGGAAAGTTTAGTGACTACTATTCAGCACACGAGGGCAACAATAGAAATACCGTAGGAAAATCAGTTTGGGGAGAAAGCAATCCACAAGGGAAACATACGAGGGAAAATGAAAATTCATTTTACACAGGATTTACGACAGGCAGCGCAGGGAAGGGGTGTAGCTCAAAATATGAAAATCGGTTTTAAATGACAAATGCAGAAGGGAGAAATACAGTGGCAAATGCAATTCGTTTTACACTGGGGTTTACAATGACAGGCAGCTTAGGGAAGTGGTTTTGCTTGTACTAGGAAAATCGGTTTTCAATGATGAGGACAGGGACACATAACAGACTTGTAGGCAAAAGGGATTGCTCTCAATGGGACTACGGTTTGGGGATTTTATAGGACAGATGCAAATAAGAATTTGTGGGGTTAAGCACACACTACACGGACAAACTCGGTTTTTAGTTACAAGGAGACTAATTATTTTTAGGCAACTCTTAAATGACTATAGTAATTAAAGAAAGACAACAGGGACGAGGTGGTTAATTTTGAATTTCAACCAACTTGTACCGTGAATTTCAATGGTTAATTCATTGATTTACTGAAAAATATGCTAAGGATTTACATAGACACTAACATGCACAGTCTAAACACAGATTCTTCTATGGGAAGGTGACTGAATTACACTAGCAATTTGGGTTCTTCAATGAGGTTTTGCTACAAAAAAATGGGCTTAGCAATTGAGGGCTGGGGTTATTTGTTACTTACAAAGTACGCCTTGGTTTGGGATTCTGGAAAGCCAGCAGGATCTCAGGACACTCTTGACAGCTAGGTAAGGGGTCTGGTCACTGCACTCGGCCTTGGCTTGGAATCTGAACAACCAGGCAAGGGTTCTGGTCACTGCACTCTGCCTTGGTATGGTTCAGCTGCCTCCTCTCAGTCCTCCCTCTCCTGTCTCCCCGGATTCTTGTGTGTCCTCTGACTTAGTACTGTCGCCCTTATATAGCCCACATGACATCACCAACTTTACAATCTGCGGGGAGTAATCTATAATTATCTCTACCGCTTGGATAGGACAGTTTATAATTCCTCGCTCCACCCGCTGGCGTGATTGGTTCAAGGGAAGAGAGCACCATCTGTCTATTTGCATGTATTACTATTCATCGTTCTCCTGGCCACTTTTGGACAAAAAAACAGTTATATCCCATAACTTCAAAATTCGACTAGCCCCGGCCATATGAAATAGATAGGTGGTTTCAGTTGCTCATAGGGAATTGGGTAAGTCAATCTCCAACTCCGTACGAGGTAGTTTGGCCCTTTGGCACCTTCTTGTCTTTTTCATTAAATATATAACTGTTATGATTCTGCAAATGATCAAGCATGGTCCTATTTTCATCCTCCATCTTTCCATCAAATCTCATAATTGTTGCATGTTCCGAGCAGCCAGAAACTAGTCTTAGCTGACCATTTCAGTCCCCAAAGTCCTAGGAAAATGCACCTTGTCTCTTTAAAACCGCCTGAAAATAACATAGCAAAATAGCATACAACGAAATTATTTCTCATTCTAATTGTTGCAAAAATGCCTAAAAATTAAGTCAATCCTTTAATGCCAATTGGGAGAATCTGTCCCCCTCTGTAGGAAGGGTGCTTTATCCCCCACAGCTGGTGACCAAAGATTTTCATGACCTCCTTTGAAATTGTCAGTTCAATTTTGGTAGTGGGTGCAGGAAGGAGCTCACACCTCCGAATCAGGTTTTAGCCACACTTGCTTTCTTTGTCCTCCCTGCCCCCTTCCTTGAAGTCTGGCAGAGCAGGGAATTATGACACCCTTAGTCACATCACATGTCATTGCGGGATGATTCACTGGTAGGTGCGACTTCCAGAGGGAAACAGGGCTTTCAATTGTGACGTTTCCTGCCTTAGCCCAAACTGTTTTTTCCGGTATTATGTGCCTTCTTCAAAGGTGACTGAAGTCTTGTGGGTGGAAACATAACTTCTGAGGCTTGTGGAATCTGCTTAGATCACATGCTGTGCATAGGCCGACATCTTGTGGAAGCTGCAGAGTATTAGTTTGTATTTTCGAAACTCGAAAAGGGACGTCGAACAGGGCGTTCCAGTAATACTATACCTAGTGTGACGTCCCCTGTACCCATTATCCCTCAGGCGTGTAGGACCCTCAGATTGTTTTTTTCCGCCATACTAGTCGGACGCATGTTGCGGAGTTCCTTCGGTGCTTAGCCACGTAGAGTTAACAATTACTGTTAATACTTCCTCTTTCACTTCTACCGTACGCCGAAGATCGACGCAGGTGAAGATCAAGGAAGTTGGCCATCGAGGACTGCCACAACGGACTTCGGGCCTTGGAAGGCTTCTGGCTTCGGCCCTGTACAGTAGGGAGAGTGGGGGGTGGTCATACAGGCTTCTTTCCCACCATTTCGTACATATACCCGCCTGCTACCATTTTGTAACGTATGGAGAGTACTCCATTCAAATTCTGCCCTAAGTGTAACAGGAAGTTTACCTGGGTGGCTAAGCCCAATACGTGCAATATGTGTCTCCCACAAGACCATCCAAAGGCGGCTACCTGTCGAGCTTTCAAGCTCTTTAAGCCGAAAAACACTTACGGACCGCTCAACTTAACGCTAGGCCCACTACGCCAGGCAACTAGAGGCCATGGAAGTGGAGGGGACATTCAGCGATGGCAGCAACGCTGCCGAATCGGACTGCGAGGGCAGAGGGGTGACTTCGAACACCCGCGTGCAGGCCCCCAACCCCGAAGGACTGGCTGACATCTTCTGAACACCATGTTCATAAAGAGAAGCATAAAGCCCCTAAATCATCAGGGAAGTCCAAGGTCTCAGATCCTACCACTAAAGGTCAACTCATTCCTCCCACTACTGAGGATATGGGCAATGATGAGGAATCAGTACCTGTTGTTATTCCTAGCTGTAAACAATGGTGCTCAGCAGACATTGATAGGGTCATGAAAAGGACCTCATTCATGGCTGACTTTTATGAAAAGGACCCTAATTACTTTCATAGTTACACCAATAGTCCTCCTACCACTACTCCTTCGGGGGCCAAGGCAACACCTGAGTACTCTCAGCCCCCTGCTAAGAAACTCCGCTCTGACGCCCCATTTCAGGGTTTGGTCACAGACCCCTTTGTGGTTGAACCTTACCACCCTGATTCTTATTGTGAGGAAACAGAACCTCAATTGGTGGATGACTGGCGGATGTCTCTTATTATGGGGATGACGAGGACAAGGAGGAGGAGGAGGAGGAGGAGGAGGAGGAGGAGGAGAATGAGGCTGAAGCCTACAACATTGACTCCCCTATTTCTAAAGACCCCCGGTACATGACTCGCCCGTAGATAACCAACCCCTCCTCAATGAGGTACTGGCTAAGGCAGCTGCCCATTTTCATATTGACACACAGGGTGTCCAAGAAGACATGGATCTCACTGAAGAAGTCCTAGGAGACGGGAAAGCCATTACTCAAGCTATCCCTCTGTTAAAATCCATCCAGCATAGAATTGATCCCTCGCTGCAAACCCCAAATCTCACTCGAGTGGTTAATCTACGAGTCGAGAAATTGTTCTGTGCCGCACCCTCCGATCCACTGTACATTAGGGGCCAATTAAAGCCAGATTCCCTGGTCGTAACAACCACCAGAAATAGGGCAGGTACACCGCTTGCTTCTTTGGAAGAACCTGCTGATAAGGAAAGTAAACGAATTTCTGATGTTTGTTAATCTGCTTAGAACCCTTTTGGCAAGCTACAATTGCCATCAGTCGGAGGAGGTATCCGCTTTGATATCCTGCGCACCCGAACCCTTAAAAAGCCAGTTGGCTTGATTGGCAGCAGATGGTAGGTCTGTATCAGACTGCATGCTAAAAACAACCTTTGATGCAGCAGATAATGCTGGGAGGTTGATCGCGGAAGGCACTGTCTTAAAACGTCACGCTGGGCTAAGGCAGTCAGGGTTCAAACCTGAGACCCAAGCAACCCTGATAGATATGCCTGTGGAGCCCAATGTACTATTCTGCAAGGCAGTAGAGGAAGCTTTATAGATGGCAAAGGATGAGTGCGAGACCCTAAAATCTTTTGGCCAACTGACCAATAAACCCTCTGGACAGAGGGATAACAACAATTTTCGCCGTTTTCGGGGCCAAAGTTCCCAAAGGGGTTCAAACTATTACCAGAATCAGGGAACCTCATGGGGTAACAATCAGTTCCAATCCTCACAGGGCTACCCCAGAGGGCAATGCAGGGGTCGCGCTAGGGGTAGAGGCAGCCCTGCCAGAGGTGGTACGCCATCCAACGAGCAGTGACGTTCCGCTTCAGGTCCCCTCCCATGCATCCCCAGTAGGGGGGGCGCATTTTCACCTTCACCCACGCATGGGAGGGGATCACTTCGGACAGATGGGTGCTGTCCAGTGTCCGGAGGATACTGCATAGAGTTGCTAAGGCGCCCCCACGACCATCCTGCACGACAAAGTACACTCGCTGGAACATCAGAAGATCCTCCATGAGGAGATCGCCGTTCTGCTAGCAAAGGACGTCATAGAAGTCGTCCCGGTGAACCAGGTAAACCGGGGTATTTATTCAACCTACTTCTTTGTGCCAAAAAAAGATCTGACAATGCGCCCAGTGTTAGATTTGCACCCTGCAAACAAGTATGTCAAGCCACAAAAATTCTGCATGACTACACTACAAGAAGTAATCCCTCTACTAAAAAAGGGGATTACATGGCAACATTGGATATGAAAGATGCCTATTTTCATATTTTAATGTTCCCAGCGCACAGAAGATTCTTGCGTTTCAAGATACAGAACCAGTGCTACCAATTCAAGGTGCTGCCCTTCGGAATAGCCTTGGCTCCAAAGGTATTCACCAAGGTACTGGCGGTGGTGGCGGCGCACCTACGCAGGGAGGCAATCCCATTGTACCCTTATCTGGACGACTGGCTCATTACAGGGGAGTCCCCCCTAATTTGCAGACTAAACAGCCAAAGAACATTCAACCTCCTCTTCCAATTGGGCTTCTCTATCAACGAGAAAAAGTCAAGCCTGGTGCCAAGCACCTCAAAACAGTTCTTGGGAGCTGTCCTAAATACCCAAGAGGGTTGGCCTTTCCATCAGTGGAAAGAATTCGAAAATTGTTGCTGCAAATTCCTCAATATCAGGTCGGTCGACAAATAATGGTACGCAAAGCTATGCGTTTGCTAGGCATGATGGCATCTTGCATTTACCTGGTTCCCATCACGCGCCTGCCCATGCGACCCATGCAGGAATGGTTGGCGAAACAGTGGTCTCAAGCAAGTGGTCAGTGGGATGATCTAGTGGTCGTTTCGCCAACACTAGTACATAGTCTTCGCTGGTGGACAAAAGAGAATCTTACGAAGGGGAAACCCTTCTACGATCCAGAGATACATGCCGTCACAACAGACGCCTCCCTTGCAGGTTGGGGAGCTCACTACTTTCACCACACAGCTCAGGGTCTCTGGTCTCACACAGTGGCTCAGAACCACATCAATGTGCTAGACCTTCTTGCAGTTTACAGAGTGCTTCGGACATTCAAACCCCTCCTATGCAACCAGTCAGTGCAGATCCTAACAGACAGCACGACTGCAATGTTTTACTTAAACAAACAAGGGGGCACTCGTTCTCCCAATCTGTCCAAGCTTGCCCAGAAAATTTGGAAATGGGCACTCAAACGGAAGATTTACCTGTCATCCCAACATGTTCTTGGGGAACTCAACTAGATAACAGATGCTCTGAGCAGAGATCCTCTCCCAGAGGAACACGAGTGGCGACTACACGAAGAGGTAGTAGGAGACCTCTTCTCTCAGTGGGGTTTCCCCACTATAGACCTGTTTGCCACAAGAGAAAACAGGCAATGCCCAGACTTCGCATCCAGGTTCCCCCAGCCAGGCTCCAAGGGGGAACGCCCTATGGATGAATTGGTCAGGGATATTTGCCTACACTTTTCCACCAACCCCACTGATGAGGAAAGTGGTGAACAAGATCTACAGGGAACCGGTGACGCTCATCCTGGTTGCTCCTATGTGGGCGAGACAACCATGGTATCCACACCTATGCAAATTGGCAGTGTGCGACCCCATCAAACTCCCATGCCGGTACAACCTACTCTCCCAGCACGAGGGGTTAACAGTGCATCCCTAGCCCAACACGATGATCTTGGCAGTATGGCTCCAGAAGTCATAGAGTTTACCTCAGAGTTGTATGGATATCTTGAAAGAGTCAAAAAAAACGAACACGTGGCACTGTTACTATAATAAATGGAAATGATTCATAATTTGGTGCCAGAATAATCAAATCAGCCCCGTTGATTGTACTCCTTCTAATGTGGTCACAAATATGCTCCACCTACTGGATGCAGGGTTAGTGTTTAACTCACTGGCAGCTTTATCAGCCTACACCACTTCCCATAACAGGGTGCCATGGTGGAAGGTGCCAGTTGTCAATGCATTTATGGAAGGTGTAAAGAGACTCCACCCTCCAATTTCTAACCCACCACCAGGTTGGGACCTTAATGCGGTACTTGCTAAGCTCATGCGACCTCCCTTTGAGCCCATGCACAAATCTAGTCTCAAACACCTGCCTTATAAAACTGCCTTCTTAGTAGCCATCACCTCCATAAGAAGGGTCAGTGAAATTCAAGCTCTGTCAGTGTCATGACTTTTGCCCCTGGACCTCACTGGCAAGTCAGCCTTCCAGTTAAGGCCAGGTCAAAGGCCTTAAAACCTCATCCAAGACTCTCTTGGAGTCAGTTCTGGCACCTTTTGGCGCCAGGCTCCTAACCATCATGAAGACCAACATTAGAATGGGACTATTTAACTCACGGGGGGTGGGGTTCAGCCAACATGGAGGTACACACATTGCTCAGTTACAAGGAAATGAGCTATGCAGTCTAGTCTTTTGGGTGTGGCAGGCCTGGGACTATTTTACCTGGACTGCTTTACCTGAGACTATTTAAACCGCACCCAAACAGCAGAACATGCTTTGCGTTATTCTGCTGTGGGCAGCGTAATGCTCACCGTGTCCAGTTCTTTGATGCCAGCTTACCTGAAACCAAGGACCTGCAGAGAGAGAGAAAGAACACTACAAAACTTACTTGGAACAGTATCCTGTCTTCAATTTATCGCTGACTTCCGTTCCACTCACCTGAAGGTACGAACTCCATCATCCGGCATCGCATGCATCCTGGAATACCATAACCTGGAAAGAGGAGAAAGAAAGACAGCTAGTCATCTCCTGGTCAGTATCATTGCTGGATCATTACGGCGCTCGAAGAGGAACATCGCAACCTGCAAGGAGAGAAAAGATACAGGTTAGCAATATAAAAGGCGAAACAGCGCTGCGCATCGCGCATTACTCCCGGGCAGCAGCGTGCACACCGCGCTTTCGCCTACCGGCCCATGCTCCTCTTCAAATTGCATGACAACACCAAAATACCTTTCCATACCTAAAACGAAACAAGCAAGACATTATTATTCGAACTAAGAGGAACTTAAGAACTGCATGTAAAGTCTGTAAAGCAGCAAACCTACGGAGTCGCAGCAGATCTGGATTCCCAAAAGGGGGCTTGCACCATTGAAATAACTTGGTCGCTGCTCGCCCCCACATCTACGTGCCCCTGCCACGAGGAGCAGGACGGAGAAACCACCTTTTACAATATTAAGGTGAGGAGAAGGCCCAGGGGGGAGGAAGGAGTTGAGGCCAAGGGAGGTGGGAAAACATAAAGACAATCTGGTATTGAATCCAGCTCTCCTATATTGCAGGCCCATCTTTAACCAGAGGCCTTACCAAGGGACGGGAGAGGGTTTGAGAGTGCAAATCATCCAACCAGGGCTGGGTGGCGTCCCTGTGGATACCAGGTGAGCGTAACAGTCAGTGCAAGATCCTTTCTTTACTATACATAAGGACAAACTAGTGTTACGCACTCACCCTAGGTTCTCACCTAAGTTAATTTCCAAATTGCATGTTAACCAGTCTTTTGAGCTACCGGCTTTCTTCCAAGACACCAAAAGCTCTGCTGGGGTGAAACTCCACACACTAGATGTGTGGAGAGCGGTCCTCTACTACGTAGACAAGACCAGACCGCTAGGGAAAACAGATCAACTGTTCGTCTCCATAACGCCAGGCAGAGAAGGAGATCGCGTCTCTAAAAATGCCATCTCTAAGTGGATAGTCAGATGTATCAACTGTGCTAATCCCTTTCAAACAAAACACTGCCTTTTACGCCAAGGGCCCACTCTAAAAGAGGTACTGGAGCCACTCTGGCTTTCATTGCAAATGTCCCATTAGACAGTATTTGCAAAGCAGCTACATGGAGCTCTATTCACGCCTTTACTCAGCACTACTGCATTGACACTCATTCCAAGACAGATACACAAGTGGGACAAGCAGTTCTCAGACATTTGTTCGCTCATGACCCTTCTCACATCCCGCCTCCTTCTTATGCACAGCATGTGATCTAAGCATATTCCACAAGCCTCAGAAGGGATACATTACTCACCGTAATCGTATTTCTGATTGTTGTATCTGCTTAGATACACATGCGCCCGCCCTTCCTCCCCTCTGAGAGAAGGCGCATGGATGCTTGTAGTCTTATCTATCTTCTCTGCTTGGATACTCTGTACTCGCGCTACTCCTCATGCTACCTCATGTAAAAAAAATACAATCTGAGGGTCCTACATGTGTGCGAGATCATGGGTACAAGGGACGTCACACTAGGGATAGTATTACTGGCACGCCTTGTTCGACATCCCTTTTCGAGTTTCGAAAACAAACTGTAATATGCTGCAGCTTGCACTAGATGTCGGCCTATGCACAGCATGTGAATCTAAGCAGATACAAGCATCAGAAATATGATTATGGTGAGTAATGTATCCCATACATTGCTTAATCAACCCTCCCAGAGCATATTTCACTGACATTTCTGTGCGAGCAAAGCTATCCTTTCATGGTGGCTTTTAACACATGTTCAAGCCGTTTCTGCGTCTGATGTTTGAACTCCTGTCTTGTCTATGTCACAGGATTCTTTAATTTCTCCTTTTTGAGTGAGTTTGCATTTGCTGTTGGTCCATTGGCATGGAGGGGTTGGCCCCCTGCACAGGGTTCCTGTATTTGACGCTGAATAAAAGAAAAAGCCGAGCCGTTTTTCATTTTCAATGTTTTAAAGGGCGCATGTTCAAGTGAAATGGAAAGCAAAAGCCGTGTCTGGTTGTAGGATTGAAATTCTTGCCCCTCATGTGAATAAAAAGTACAATAATGCTGTTTTTGATGCAGTGCATAACATCATGTCATTCAAGTGAAACAGCAATGCTGGGTCGTTTTTGGGTTGCTGTGTTCAACTGCTTGCCACTCATGTGACGGGGAAAGCAAAGCACAGCTGTTTTTGGTGCAGAGTTTCTATGCGATTTTTCAAATAAAGATGATTTCTGTTTAGGGCCTTTAAATGCAATGCACCCCACAGACCACCCCCTTGCTCTTCCGTGACCTTTTGTTGGGGAAGAGTAGGCAGAGTGGGGTTTCCTTCTGTGTAATTTTCCTTCCTCAGGGAGTGGCCACTCGAAGCTGGAATTTCAGGATGTTAGTTCTCTAATATAAGATAAAAAAAACAAGTTTCAGTACTTTTTAAAAACATTTTTCCTGGAAGATTTACAAAGAATTTGTTACAGGGACGTTATGGTTATAGGTGAAACTGAAACCCCCCGAAATTCAAAGATGCCATCACAAATCTCATTCATGACATCACTGATGACATCACATGTGTGGCTCCCTCTGTTTTGTTCACTACCATAAGTAGGCCACGTGCTTTTCTTCACTAACAGTCGGGAACAAACGATTCAAAAGGTTCTATATTTGTGTACGGCACCCTTCTCATATGTTCTTACACTACTTTCCTTACGGTTCACTGACATCATGTGATACATATACATGTAAGGGAAGAGGGAAGCGTAAAACACAGCACTGGTTTCTGTGCATGAAGATAATGAGTTATGTTATGAACAGTTTCTGGTAATACTGCTCCTTTTTTAGCTTACTTTAATTCCCTTGTATATGGTAATGTTTGTATGCATTGTGGTGTCTTTATGGTTTCTGTGCAGTAGTGCAATTATGTAGTTATAAAGGCAATGGTAGTTACTTCTTACATGTTTCACAGTAACCAACACTGTAAAATGAATGCATTCATGATTTCACTATGTAACATGTTAAGATTTTGAAGGTTACACTTCCATGAGGCATGGTGCAGACAATGGCGACGTTTACACATGAGTTCCTTCATGTACAGTGAAGAAGTGTGTAATACAATGGTGTGTATAGCAATGCATTCCTCCATTACCTACTTATCTCATGATAGTTCTTCTAATAATCCTTGTTAGTTTTGTGCCACCATTACAATTACAATCCCTTGTGGAGGCTTCCTATTAAAAGTAAATGTGCATGTGATTTCATCAGTGATGTCATGAAGGAGATTTGTGATGGCATCTTTGATGTCATGGGTGTTAGGGTGACACAAGTTATGGTTGCTTCGCTTACCATAACTGTCGCATTTTGTTTTTTTTTCTGGTTTTATCTGTAACCATAACGTCCCTGTAACAACGTTTTTCCATTGCATTTCATAGGTTTTTGCTAGTGCAACTTAACCATAACGTCCCTTTAACAAGGTTTTGTGTTAGTGAATTTCATAGGTTTTTAGCGGGGCACTTTAAGCATAACGTTGCTTTACGGTAGTTTGGTCAGTAAAGAGAAAAGGCTTTTAGTAACATATATAGACTTCAACTGGTTGGCGTATGTGCAATTACACGGCAAGTAGCCGTAGGACTCCATTAGTGTCCGCATCTTGAAATTGCACTTTTAAGTAGTTGTGGAAGCACACCTGTTTACGTTCCACACCTAGACCCATGCATAAGTCATGCAGTGTATGCTGATAACGCCGCCCCTGTTGTCAGCCTTATGTATTCATGCAGTAGGCTTCTGCATTTAAAGTATTGCTGTCCACTTCGTGGGAGGCTCTGCAAACTTAGTAATGGGTGGCTAAAGTACTCCTAACTGTATAAGGGCCATTGCTAAATAAAGAACCACAACCTGCACTGTGACGTGGGCGTGTTAACTGTGCCTTTACTTAGATTATAGGCTGCTTCCCTTTCCATGACCCGTGAAACTGGTACATTGTGTGTGCACTGAGCAGGGAGATGGAAAGTAGAAACGGGTCACCTGCCGCTTAGACAGTTGAAGAAAAGATGTAACTGCAAGTGGGACAGTCTGTAATAAGGCTGCAAAATTGCAAACCTAGTGCACCTTCCGCATGCACATACTAGTTTTTTTTACATTTTTTTATTTGATTTAGTTAAAATAAATCAACCTTTCAAATACAGGTATAAAATACATATACATACAAAACTTTATAAAATTTTACACAAGTAATAAAATAATAAAGATAAATACCAAAATAAGGAACATACAAGATTGTTAATCCTAGTCTTTGTCTTTAGACCCCATTTTACAACAAGCAGTGACAAAATGAACCATAGGAAAACCTCAGAGGTTGTCGATTAGAAAAAAAGTTCAGGAATGGTGACAGCCATTAATGAATATCTAAATTTAGGCTTGAAAGAAAGTTTACAGTAGCAATCTGTAATGGTAAATAACCAGAGCCTAGAATTAGGGACCAAGTCAAGTCATAAGTGGCGAGACGTAAATAATTACAATGTCGCGCAAAATGAATTTCTCGCATATAACGGAGAACTGTACATTCCGTGATGAGGTGCATCAAGGTCTCCCGAGTGTCCCTCGAATCGCAAAAGCGGCAATAATTCATCGAACTACTCAGCAGTCTCCTTTTGACTTGTAACACTCTGGTGACCCACAGATTGAAACGTAATCTTAAAATCTCGTTCCGATATATTTGGGAGATGGACAGCGAATTAAGTAGGCTGATAATGTTCGCATTTTTTATGTGGAAATCGAAATTCATCAGCATCTTGATATACCAGACATACAGTTCTATTAAAAATCCAGTCTGTGTGATATATTTTCAGTTTTGCTTTGTCTGGATTTTGCAGTAGTAGATCTAATGATATATCCGCCAGGATCAGCACACGATAGACACTCGTCAACCAAGATTTGATGAACAACTGTTTTGATGAGAAAATGTATGATTAAACATGTTTTAATAGAACTTGAGATGTTGTTGACAGCAAACATTTTCTAAAAAAGGAACATTTGCGCCAATTGAATATTGCCTGTACTGAGACTAAACCAAGTTCGTATCTTATCCAGGCAACTGGGATGGAATTCGGGAGATGTAGTATTCGGTGCCAATATTTTGCTTCCCATTTTGCCAATTGTGAGGAGGGTATTTCTTGAAAGGTTTCCAGCCCATATAGTACAGCTGGAACAGTTTTCGCGGTCCAAAAATGCCATGCTGGCAAGATCGAAAATGTACCATATTTATACATTAGAATAGTGTCTTGTGATATGAATGATTTTAACCTTGATTCCAGCCTCATTGAATGGCCTGTTGGATGAATTAAATTCTCAAAGACAATGCCGAGATAATTGTAAAAAGGGCTCTAATTATAGGGGTTTGATTAAGGGACCACACATAAGAGAGCGGGCATCGCCTTTTTGGTGAAAAGACTACGATTTGTGTTTTGGATATGTTTATTTTCAATTAGTTAGTCTGAGTGTAAGTGTAGAAGGCGTTCAACAATCGTAACTCCAGAGGTGTTTTAGATATGAGTACCAAATCATCGGCATATAAGAGAGTTTGAATTGTATGGCCATTCAATTTCGGGGAGTCTGAAATCACAGTAGACAGATCATGTCTCACATCTTGTATGAAGTAATTAAAGATGGCAGATGCCAACAGACAGCCCTGTTTGAGACCTCGTGATGTGTGAATCTGCTTTGACAACATGCCATCTGAGGTTAGGTGAACCTTAATCGATGTTTGAGAATGTAGGGCATATATCACATCCAGTAGGGTTGCAGGACAGTGGTCTCTCCGCAGTTTCGCCATAAGAAGCACGCGGCTTACTGAATCGAATGCAGCATTGAGATCAATGAAGTCATAAAATACTTGTTTTTGCAGGTGGCATTGTAACTTAATTGAGTTCAACGTGAATAAATTGATTGATGTACCCATACCTGCGACAAAACCCGTTTGATGCGGGTCACGCAAGTGTGAAAGCAGAGTCCAGTCACTGAATTCAGCGAGGATCATTTTGGCTAATACTTTTCCCGGACCGTCAAGAAGGGCAATCGGCCGATAGTTGGCTGGGAGGCAGCGATTGCCCTTCTTGAAGATCGGGATTATGATGGATGTTTTCCAGGAACTGGGGATTGTGCGAGTAAGTATAATATCCATTGAAGATAAGATAAAGGATGTGTGCCCAATCATTCGGATGGGCCTTAAACATGAAATTGGAAAGCCCATCGGGACCCTGCGCTTTTGATAAGCTAATTTGCATGATAATGGAGCGAATTGATGTTTTAGAGAATTGTAATTGCCAAGGAGAATTAGTAGTTGGGATGTATCTTAGATCATCAAATGCTGGGTCAGCATATAAGGCGGAAAAGTGTTTGATCCAATCAGCCTCAGAGACGCCATTGCTTTGTGCATCACCCTGTAGATTTGACTTTTGATTGTTTAGTAACTGCCACATAAGTGCCGAATTTTTATTTGTCATGGCAGCTTGCATAGAGATGCTGTCACGTTGGAACTGTGACGATTTCCTGCTTCTGAGCCAGTTTTTATAACGGCATTTGGCAGTTTTTAGGAGTTGCCGACATGATGGGTCATTCTGGGAGAGTATTTGTTTCCTGAGTTTTCTATATTCAGTTTTCATGTTCTTGATTTCAGGATCAAAGATGTGTGGGTGGCAGCCAAAATTGTGCCGCAAAATAGTCAAATTGTGCCTGAAAGGTTTTAAGAGATCCGGATATTGTACACCATTATAATGCCACTCATTGTCCTCTAAGATGTTTGCTAGAGACTGAATCTTGCTAACATTCCATCTGAGACGATTTCTTGCAGTGTTTACTGTTGCCACCTCATGTGAGACTCGACTATTAGGGACATGCTCAAAATTCCATGTTATCTGTGCAACCAGCAGACAGTGATCACTATTAGGATGAGCACTGATAGCAAGATGATGAACATTTTGGAACAGTTTTGGACTCATATAGATGTAATCCAGAGTGCTGGTGCTGGACCCACGGTGCCAAGTATAATTTGATTGAACCTCACCCGTAACGGAACCATTTAGACTGTGTAGATTGCGGTCAAACAAAATGTTTGTCCATTTTTGGGCCGACCGAGAGGGATCAGCTATATCTCAACAGTCCAAGTTAAGATCTCCCGCAACAATGGTGTGGGTAATGGAATGTCTGGAAGTTATGAGGTCTAAGATCTCATTCAGACCATCATAGAATACATCGTCACTCATAATGGAAATGTTGCGATAGATGTTTACCGGTGCCAGTTCTTGTGAATGTCCCAAGATAAGAACTAACTGGATCTGGGCACCTACTGAGGCCCAGGGAGTAATAGTAAAGCCACTGGCTCTATGGACACCCACTAAAAGGCCCGAGGAAGGTCGACCACTGCTCGGAATGGCTGGAAGAAGCGCCATCTCCTAACCATCCCAGACCGGACACGTAATGAGCCAAGTTTCCTGTAAGGCTATCAGGTGATGGAAGTTGGCAAATTTGGCAATGGAGGTGTGCAGATGAGTATGCCCCCTTGTGTTCCAGCTTAAAAAGCAAATTGAGTCTTTGGCACTGACTGTTGATGGTTACTGATGATTGACTGCTTCACTTTGTGCCTCATCGGTCTGCCTCTGCCCACCGAAATAGATGTTAGATTTGCGAATTAGATGTTGAATTTTTGGCGGCGCTTTCTCAGGTTCCTCTGCTATGAGAAAACCCATACTGAACAATTGCATTCTGCATTGCCAGATAGAATCTCGAACTAGGCCAGAAGGGATCCACAATCTGACAATTGAGCATGACAGTTCAAAGATTAATTCAATTTGCTCTGTCATTGGATGTCAGATTTCTTAAATCAGCAATGTCTCTGAATATGTTTAAAACATTTTGCCGATTCAAATCATAACTGGGGAACTTTCCATCTCTACATTTTAAAATGAGAGTGAAAAATTGCCCACGTTGTGGATTTAGATGCTGTGAAACAGCCTGAGTATTAGCTTTCTGTGGAGCCCATTGCAAAAAAGGAGTGTCGTTATTAGTACTGGCTTGAGTGTGGTAATCTGCTTCCTGCTCCACTTGTCAAGCATCAGTAGGTTTCGGAACGAATTGGTCATCAGAGACAACTGCAGCTGAGGCTAGGGAATGTTGTGCTTTTGCTAAGCTGGCAGCCAAATATTCATCAATTTTTTTGTCTGACAGTCTCAAGCTGAGCCATGGTCGCAGGAGCATCAGTGGGGTCTGCCCGGATCTGCTGGCTTTGTAGACTGGATTTTTTGGCAGGGACCACTGCAACTGGCGATGGAAATTTGTCTGGATGGGCACCCACTGTTACTCGATTGGCATTGGTATTCGGCAGCCCAGAGCCCATTAATACCAATGTGTAATCTTTCGAGAAGAACCTCATGTGTGCAGCATTTTGTGCTTTTAAGGCAGCTAGTTTGTCTGCCTCTATATTGTGATCTATAGATACCACAAGCTGCGTCAATGGAGATAAAGGAGCACAAGTTTGTGTATCATTATCCTGTTTGGCTGTCCTCGAGGGCATAAAAGGGGGCCCACCAAGTAGCTTTGAGTGGGCCGAATGAGTTGAGTCTTGTGTCGAAGTAGCTCTTGTCATGTCAACCAAAACTGCAGAGGGCAAAGGAAGTGATGTAAAGGAAGGTGGTAAAGAATCTAAACCGGCCTCTGCTGATGTATGACTACTCGGGGGCACTCCAGCCGAGACTAATGATGGAACGTATAAGGGTGGAGGGACCTTAACTTGTCCTGGAGGAATAGTTGCTTTCTCTTTTAAAACAGTAGATTTGCCCAAGGCTTTAAAGAAATAATTCAAAGTCTTTTTAGTTTGTTTAAGGCTTGCCATATTCTTTGTTTTCTTTAAAGCCAATGGTTTTTGTGATGCAACTTTTGGATTACGAACTTTCAGAGCATCTAGATGGCTGAGTCCTTGTCCACTTTTTCATGCACAAGACAGCTCTGGTGATGGGGATGGCACTTCAGGCTCAGGTGTTTGAGATGATTGACCGATAGATGCGAGTCCTTCCAGCGAAGGTTCCGTGTGAAGTAATTGATCAATTGGTCGAATGATGCCAGTGATCAGGGGTAATGCACAAGCCTTCGAAGTGGATGCATCAGCCACACTATGAATTGGGAACTTGGGCGTTGCTGAATTCCATGCCTGCTCCCCCTCAATTGGCTCGTTTGGCGTCCTAGACCCAGTGGGCAAAGAAACATTTTTGGAGAGAGAGGAATTATAATGGACTAACAACCATTTCATTAAGTCATCGAATTGCCTGGATTGATGTGACACTTTTGTGTCAGCGATTCAAACAGTTTGCACAGTCTCCTGATGGTTGTATTGATGGTTATCAAAGCTGGTTGAGTCGTGGTAGTTTCTTGTAAAAATAGGTCTGTAGAAGCTTTTCTAGATGTTCTTGGTGTGGGTAAAGCAAATGAATGTAGCATAGAATGTTTGAATTTGGACAAAGATTCGTCGGTCATAGTACTTTTGCTGCCTAAAGGGTCAACAATCGGATAAACGGTAGTACTCCATGGAATAGGGGACTCACTTTGACTGGCATGAATGGATAGGCCCGTTTGGTCCTGCACTAACGAAGGAAAGGTAATCGGAGAGATTAAAATGCGGGAAGAGGAGAGATGCGGACAATTGCTTGTGGAGGCTAACATTGTGATGTCAGAAAGAGGTTGCGGGTTAGCTCGCACGCTTGGAGTTTTCAATGAAGTAGATATTTCCCGTATATCAGAATGCTCCAGTTTTTTTATATTCCCTAAGTGGGAAGTTGACAATGAAGAAATAGAGACTATGGATTCATCTATGTTGTTATCAAAAGTGAACTTTGATTTTGTGGGTAACGCAGTGCCAGTTGGAATACAGGAGTAGGCAGAATATAAATCTTGTGGTTGAATCCCGACCTCGTCTTGAGTGGCTTGTGTCACATGACTTGTAGGTATGTCATATACATTTGAAATGTGTGGTGGCATGTTTGTCATGAGCCGATAGGCCATATCTATAGTTGGACAGATAATGGTCGCAAAGCGAAAAGCAACAAACTAAATTTATGTGCGTAGTAGCTGTCACTGAACTGACTTTAGTGAATGCAAGAATCACACTACTTGTGTAAATATTGAATGCTAATGTACCCTTTCCCGCCAAGGGGACTAGGTGTCCAGATATAATATGGTTGGAATGAACCGATTCCGATTTCAGAAAAGCCAAAGAACCTTAGGTGGCAACAGAAGGTTAAAGTCTGACTCGCGCCCCGTGCACCTCGCACAGCGAACAGCAAACAGTACTCTAGGTACTCGCTCAGGTGCGCAGCGCGGATGCACAATGGTCGTTGTTAATAAGGAGGCGGGGAGGGGCGCGGCCAGTAGTGGGAAGGGCACACTGGAGTGTAGTCCTGTAAAGTAATAACCACAAAAGAAGGGGTAAGAGGGACAGTTGGGCACAGAGTAATTATCCTAGTACGCCCACTCCACGCTACGTGCAGGAGGCACCAAACGTCCTTTTGTTGCGTCCTTTTGCTATACACCCATTCAAAGCACTATGTGCAGGAGGCACCACAAGGGTAAACACAAAGCACCGCCCACCCCAGTACAGGTGTCACAACAGTCACCTTTGTTGATTTCCTGAGTGTAAGGTCAGGCAGGCGAGGTGTTGCCGCAAGAGACGTCCGCCAGGCGATTTTCTGCAAACTTTTCAACACAAAGCAGGGATGAACCGGGCAGCAGGTCCAGACAGCAAACAGTACTCGAGGTACTCGCTCAGGTGCGCAGCGCGGGTGCGCAATGGTCGTTGTTAATAAGGAGGCGGGCAGGGGCGTGGCCAGTAGTGGGAAGGGCACACTGGTGTGTAGTCAGTCTTTTTGCGCAAGCCTCTGCGTCGGACTAGTCAAGAACCAGCTTGTCCACGATACTAGTGCATGTAAAGGCAAATAAGGGAACAGCAGAATATGCAGAGCGCAAACAAGTTTACTGGTGGTTGGAAAAGCGCTGTATGTGCATGGGTTGCACAGAATAAATGGCTTTGTGGCATAGGTAAAGAAGCTGTGGTTGGCGTTGTTGTAAACATTCTTGTATTCCACAATGTATGTTTATCCGCGAATGGTACTGCTAACAGTAATGGCGTAGCATAAAGTGTTTGTACTGCATGTGACGACAACTCAAATTGAAGGACAAAGAAGCAGTGGGCCGGCTACCGCCTTTCACAGAATGACGTTGGGTACTTTTATGTACAGCATTTGCCACATCTGCTGCAGGCAACAAGAGGGGCACTCCTGTAGGGCAGCAGAGCTGTAAAACAACCTTTCCAAAGCATATGCTGCGCTACAGACCCTTACCCGGCAAAGGGCATTGTATTGTACATGTAGTACAATGCGCTACTGTGCACAGGGAAGGTACTTGGAAGTACATTGCAACTGTCGTTACAGGAGCATTACAATGAGTGCCCCCTATATAGGTGATGGCCACCCAATAATTCCATCTCCTGGCACGCTCCTTATAGTATCTAGGCAGGTACTCCCCTCCCCCCCCCCTTCTGTACCGGACCTTTCCTGGCTTTCCTTCTGTGGCCTGTGTGAGAAAAAGATAATAAATAAAGATGCACTGGGGAACGAAAAAATGTAAACAAAGAAAGCACCTTTGACAGATGAACAACGGAATTGCCAAAGCACACATGCAGGGCGGGAGGGCGTGGCATTGTGGAGAACAGTAGTGCAGTCGGTTAGAAAGGAGTGCGCTGTACAAAGAGGTTTCTTTACGTGTTGCAGAGCGTTTTCAAGACAGTCACAGCGTAAAACTTACTGCAAGAAATATCACTACTTGCAAGAAAGGCACCAAGCCAATTTAGATTTGGTGTGCAGAAATCGATATAGCTGGCACAGTAAGTTGAGCGTTGTAGGTAGGGAAAGGTATTCGTGCTGTGAAACGTCATAATGGCATGGGCGAAGCATGCCATTGGCACATGACAAAGAAATGGACAAATACACTTCTTTGCAATGTACCGCGCTGTTTCCATTGATGAACCAAATAGAATATGGCGCTGCCACATTGGTAGCTGCATACTGCGATAGAAAGTTATGCAAGAGATCGGAAATAGACGCATTAACTGGGCAAGTGCCTCCTTCATCGCAAACGGTACTGGAACTCCTGTAACATGCTGTGCAATGCTCCCTGCACAATGAACAAGAATAATGTCTGCATGTTTGCCTATCACACACACAAACCAAAATCAGGCACTTCATTGTACCTGGTCCATAGCAGTACACATGTACATCATAGATTGGTAAATGAGTAGCGAGTGCAGTGTTTTGCATTCACCTTCACTGAATGTATGTCGGCATACCCTGAAATCCACACACTGCATCGTAAAACACACCCCCAACACGGCACCCTCTGCATTTCTGTGAACAAGTGAACAGTGTAGCTCTGTCGGGCCGTACACACCACACCCACAAACTTCATTGCCCAATCCTGTAGCCTCTGCAGGCCCATTTCTATGGACGTCATCTCCAAAAGGGGTGTATGTACCACGTGCCACCCTGCAACTATTGCGATATTTGCTGACTTTTCGTGCTGAACATGCACGGGAGTGGGGGAATAACTTTGTACCAGGGGAGCGCACGTCGTTGGGTGTGGTGGCTCTTAAAAGAACCTTTGTTATTTATTTTTTAATTTTTTGGTAAAGGTGCTTCCCTAGAAACACTTTCTTTGCGGTTTTCATACGTGAATGTGTGTTTTGAACTGCAGCTCACAATCTTACAGTAAGGTTTTCGGTGCAGTCTGTAGATTGTGCACGAACATTTCATTGCCACTGGCTGACAAAGAAATGCCATTTCCATTGAAAAGGTGTTTATATCCATCGGGAAATAATGTTTTCATTCTCATAGGAGAACATCCCAGCAGCACTCAAGAAGTCACACATGCTTCTGTTGATGAGACTCCTTCCGACCTCTGGCTAAGGACAGGAACCATTGGAATAATGCCAAGCGATTCTCGGCAGTATACATAAGAAAAGCACCTTGGCAGTAGGAAAAATGCACTGCACTGCTTTCATCAAAATCTTCAGTTGACTGAACACACGAGAACAAGGCATGGAACCCAAAAAGACGCCTCCAAAGTGCACAATCACATGTACAGTTGCTGAAGGGGCCATGCATCGACATTCTAGAAGCAGTCTGCCTACACAGCACAATTACATACCACTCCACAAAACGTCCACTCCCTCCAAACCTAAATTTCTAGACAATTCTTCTTGGAGGGCATACACGCACAGATCTTCCACAAAGTAATCACCCACGACGAAAATTGTGCACCTTGACATGTTTGCCAGCCGCAGTACACAAAGTTCTGGAAAAGTGAATGCCTCCCTTTCCTGTGACGCACACCCAGAGCACCTGATTGGCCAAAGGCCATAGTCCCATTTCCATTGGCCAACATGGTGAGAAGGGCAAAATGTGGCACATGCCTTTCCCCAAACACCGCGAGGGGGGCGCCCCGGTGAAGCAGGACGACTTCTTCTCCCTATTGGTGCTCTTTTCTGTAACGCACAACCTGACCACCTCATTCTCCAAAGGGCATAGTCCCATTTCTATTGGCCAGCATGCTCACAAACGCAGAATGTGGCACGTGCCTTTCTCCAAGTACTGCCAGGACTACGGCCCAGTAAAGCCGGAGGAGTCCTTCTTATTGGCACGCGTTCCTCTGACGCACACCCTTAGCAGCACATGATGGGGCAACATGGTGACGAGCGTCGAATGTGGCACGTAGTCCCCAAATACGTCAAGGGCCGGTCCTCAGTGCAGCAGGAGCCCCTCTTGTATTGCCACACTTCCTAAGCAACTCATTAGACAATCCCCATGGTTCCATTTTCGTGGCCGCCTCCGGCAAAATCCCTTCATGGAACATTTGTGCTGCGTGCGGCCATGGGGGAATAACTTCCATCCAGGGCAAGGGGAGTTTGTAGTAAGGGACGACTCTGAAGTCTTTTTTTTCTTTTTTTTTTTTTAGATTTTTCTACAAAAACACCTTTTTTTGTCTGTTTTCAGTAGCTTTTGAGTTTTCTTCTACGCACATTAGTTCAGTAAACTCTTCAACGCATCCTGTAGACGAGCAAACGAAACTGCTTTGCCAATGGAGGACAGCAAAATGCCATTTTCTTAGAAACACTCTGCGTGTCCACAAGTAATAAGGTCACTAATGCAGAAGAACATTCCACGAGCGGACAAAAAAGTGTACATGCTTCTGTTGATGTGACACCTTCCTTCGTCTGGCTCGGCACAACATCCATGAGCAGTAGGCTATGCTCTTCGCGGTATTGTAGATGACAGAGGCCCATATGCATGCCGCCGTAAGAAATTACGATAACATCTACTACTGGAAATGCGGCTAGGTCTTTGCAAAGTGCATGCATATCGACAAAATGGCACTCATACACAGCGTTCCACAATGCGTCCACTCCTTTCAAACCAAAATTGCAGCCAGTTTCTTTGCAGAGCACTGTTGTGCACATCTATTACAAAGGGAGCACCTACAGGCAACACAATACATTTCGCCATGTCAGTCACCCTCAGTACGCAGAGTATAATGTGCAACTGTTTCACCTCCCCCTCTTGTTAACCACACCCACTGTACTGCATTGGCTAATCCCCACACTGCCATGGCAATTGCGCAAGGTGGTGTAAAGGGAAGATTGTGCCACATGCACCTCTCAAAGTAGCGCGTGGGCCGCAGCCCTGTAAAACTGGTATAGTCCTCCTTCCCTTTGCACCATCTTCTCTGCAGCTGTACCTCATTAGGTTACTGGTAAACAGACACACACTCATCCACCAATCGGATTAAAGGCGCCATCATCGAACACTGTCACTGCTGTGCAACACTTGAAATATACCGTTGCACATTCACAGTACAAATGTCGTGCAATTCCAAAGCACATCCACTGCAAAGTTCAATGAAAGTATGCACGATTTCACCATCCGAATACATCCACATGGCCACCCAGGATGTGGCACGTGCCATCCTCAAAGTACCGTGTAATCCACTACCTTTTCGTGATAGTGAAGGTGGGTGGGGTGTGATGGGTGGTAAACAATATGAAACTAGGCAGGGGATTGTCCTCCAGTGTATATGTGTGAAAGTTTATTTTTTCCTTTTTATTTCATTTCTTTTTTTTTGTTACGTGCGTGCAAGCACATTTTTTCTGTATTTTCTTAGTATGCGTTTGTTTGCCTGTCCTTACATTTTTACAACATTCTGGTCAATGCTTCTTGCACAGTGTGAAAGACAATGCCATTGTCATTGGCGCTCAAATAAATGCCATTTCTACAGAACCACTGCATATTTTGCGACCTCATGATCTCAAAGTGGGTGGAGAACATGCCAGCAGTCTGCATAAACCGACGCATAAATCTGTTTATAACACACCTTCCGACCGCTGGCTGGGGACAAATTACACCGGCATAGACCCACACTGCTCTTGGTGTGATGCACGCGAAAACCACCTTGGCAGTAGGGAAAATATGCATCACTGCGGTCAGCAACCTCATCAGTAGACTTATTAATCATCCACACATGTAACCCAAATGTACACTTCCATAGTGCACCACAACACAGTCCACGTTCGTGACGGACGCCACATATCTGTAAAGGCGAACCATCCTGCCGAAACTGCAGTCACCCTGACAGACCCAGAAAGCGTCCACTCCTTCCAACCCGAAATTACCAGCAACGCCTCTTTGCACTCAACACCTGTGCAGATGGCGCACAAAGATATCACCGAAGATAAGCACAGTGCGTCTCTCCATGTCGACCACCCTTACGACACAGTAGTGTGATGAAATGGTAATGCCCCTTCCTATGAACCACGCCCTGAACTCCTAATTATCTAGTTTCCCACAATTTCATTTCCACCCTGCTCATAATGGGAAGATGTGCACATGCGCTTTCCCCATCTACAGTGAGGGCCACACCCCAATAAAGCTGTGCCAATACTTCTTCCCTTTGCACGGTCACTTTTTGCAGCACTCACCAAACTGGGTGCTTCCACATTTCAAAACACGCATGCACCAATCGCATACAAAACCTCTGCATTGCATACTGTCATTTCTGTACACCACTTCTTTTTTTACCATTTAACACTCTTAGTACACGTTCCGTTTGTTTGCAAATCCCCTCCACCAGAAATGTCTGCTAAAGAAGGCAGTATTGCAGCATCCACAAACATCCTAATATGCCCCCAGCACATCTTTAGGTATGCAGACATTGCAACCCTTTCCACACCCACCGCAACACTGTACATCCAAGCAAGCAACCATGTGTGCACCCAACATTATGCACAAACGTTACATACGCAGTGCCAGTTCTACCCATCTCCCTCAAACCATAAAACACTCATTCACAAACGTGTTACACTTAGCAGAAGCCACAACCATAGTGCAGCCTGCATCACCCCCCCACGCACTACCGAAAAGACACAATTGTGTCACTGCCAGCCTATGTACACCACCTTCACAACATTGGGCCTACTTCGATAAATTTGCAAACAGCAGAGTAAACCGCCACAGATAAGCTGCCCTTCAACCATATCCACTTCCATAGTCACATTACGTATGCACTGCACCCTGTGGCCAGACTACTCAACTTCTCACTGCACCATCTCCTGGCGCACACCAAATGCTGTGGCTTGTTCCAACTATTACCACAACCATGGTATGCACAATTCACGCTTTGCAAGTCACTTGTCCTGCTGTAGCACGTCGCCAATATGCTCCTAACGCATTTCCCAAAGAACACCACCCTGTGCCGCATACACTTCCAAACCTGGATTGCTCCAGTGGGGCTGCTCCTTGCAGACATTCCCCCCCCCCCCCAATTTAGCAAGACATATCAGCATATCGCCAACTACCACTATGCACATATGCACCACTTGCACAAGCAATGCACCCAGTGCCTACACAGCGTGACTTTTCTCTGCAGAAACTCCAACCACAGAGCACTGCCATGGAGGTATGCAGTAACAAATTGTAACAGTTACCATAATGTACAAACAAGACACACTCTCCTTCATCTTTGTGCACTTTCAATCACACACTATGGGCGTACCCACTACCATTCACAAAGTATTGCACCACTCCCACCCTACCCACAATCTACTTGCAACAGGGGCCTATAATGGCTGAAATGGGCTCCACACCCATTCCTTACATGCCACCACCCTCTTACTCAAGCACATTGAAAAATGCATTACTGGCGTGCATGTCCTCGGGGCCTAGGCTCTTGAATGCATGGCCTACGGTCTATGACCTTTGGCCATGCATCCAATGGTCTAGGCATTGAACACACTCATGGCAACGTAATGCCAACATGCATGTCTCCATGTCAGCTTCTGCGACAATGCACATAGACACCACTGCCACCAACACTCCTACCCAACCTGTACACCACCATGTCGCTACGCAATAGCAAATGCCAACAGTTAACATGATGGCCACGTGGGCAGCTACCATTTTGCACAAACGTACCACACGTAGGTAGCAGCACTTCAACCCAACGCCCCCACACCATAAAACACACAATCATGAACATGGGTCTCACTTACCAGAATGCACAAATATACTACATCCTCCACCACCTCTACCCACAGCCATTCACAAAGTACTGTATCACTGCCACCCTACCCACAATTAGTTTGCAGCACTAACGCTACTGCAACCAATCGGCACACACCGCACTTTGCAAGCACCTCCCTGTACCGGATGCAGACTGAAACGTGCCTTCCTGTGGTGTGTATGAAACAGCCCTACGCTCCTCAGTGCATGCCCTACGGGCTACGGCCTTCGCCCATGGACCCAATAGTATAATCCTTCCACAGACCCACCGCACCTTCATTCACCCATGCATGCCTCCATGTGCCCAACTACCGCTTTCCATCCGCAGTTCATTGCCACCCATGCTCCCACAAAACCTATCTCATGTGCAATTCACTCCTCATCTGCAAATGAGCTGCCACCACTCGCCACTAAAACAGTTGCCTGCAAACAGGTTGCGGCAGAAACAAAGGGACCGTTACTACAGCTACCTCTAATCACTACAGAAAATACTAGCCTACGTATGTCACATGAGCCACTTCTCACTCCCCCAGCCATTCCTTCCTTTATGGCCAACGACACAATGCGTACGGTACATTTTGCATCCCCTGCCGACCCTGCCACTGCCGCATTGTTCCCCAATACACCATGGCGGCTTTCCCAAAAAATATTGACGCACAGCACGCTTCCTTCCAGCCAAACCACCGGTCGCGTCCAAACTTCTCCAACACCACGCCGTACCGCCATCCAATGACACTTCTGTCTGCGGAGTGAACAGGGAAATGGGTCCGCAGAGCGGACACAGATATCACACATTTTTTGGGATGTACATTTCAGTGTTTTGTAACAATTTTACTGGTCCGATTTCCACCGGTGTTCTGTCCCAAGAACCCGCTCCTGGCGCAAATCTGGTGAAAATCCGTTCAGCCGTTCGACCTGTAGATGGGGGGGGGGGAAACAATGTTGAGACCCCCTATAACTCTCTCCCCACCCCCGCTCGAAACCTCGCCCAACTTGGTGAAAAAATTCAGAGCCACCCATATACTTTTTTTTACAAAAAAGTGCTCTTCCTATGAGTTTTAACAACTTAACCATAACTACACAGCCGCTTTCTCGGGCAGTGTAAAAAAAAAAAAATATATATATATATATATATATATATATGATTTTTCCTCCTTTCTCTGCTCTGCTCTGCTCGATTTTTATCTGGCTCCTCAATCAATCGCAAAGCATGTCTGGGATGACCGCTTTTCAACTGATTGATGTGGACCCATTTTCCTTCTGTCTGTTTTCCTTTGGGGATGCAGATCTTATAGGCGACAGGTGAGATTTTGTCTACAATTTCAAAGAGGCCACAGCAGGAGGGGAGGAATTTCCGCTCCTTGGTCTGGTGCCTCTGAAAATTGTGCAAGTAGACCCTGTCTCCTACTTGATATTCCTTTTTAGTAGTCTTTAAATCGTAGTTGGTTTTCATCCCCTCTGCCGATTATTCCAGATTCTGCTGAGCATACTCAAAAGCATGTTGAAGGTGTTTTCTCAGATTCTCAATATATTCATGGGTTGTGGGCGCGTTAATTAGTGTCTGCTCTTGTGTTTTGTAGAGCAGATGCTACGGTAGCACCATTTTTCCTCCAGTCATTAGCTCAAATGGAGACCTTTTGGTTGCAGCAGATGGTGTAGACCTGATAGCCATCAGGACAAGCGGTAGTCTGATGTCCCAACTAGGCCCAGAGTCCGCCACAAACTTCTTAAGAAAGCTCACAATTCTTTTATTGTACCTCTTAACTTCCCCAATAGCGGCTGGGTGGTAGGCCATATGGAGTTTTCTCTTCGCCCTTCGTATCTCCCACATCTTTGTCATCGCCTCCCTGGTGAAGTGACTTCCTCGGTCCGACTCAATTCTTTGGGATAGACCTAAACGCGAGAAGATGTGGTTGATCATCAGGGCAGCTACTGTTTCTGCCTTACATTTTGGGGCCGGGAGACATTCCACCCATTTGGTAAACAAGCATGCTACTTTTAACATGTACTTGTTTCACATGGAAGAGCGAATCACGGGCACGATGAAATCTACATGTAAATCTGACCAAGGCAGTGTCACCCCCCTTTTCTGGAGGTGAGCTTGGTGTGTGAGTGAAATTAGCTGAAATTGTACACACACAAGACACCCCTTCAAATATTGGTTGAGGTCCTGAGCCATGTGTGGCCAGTATGCGACTTCTCGCAAGATTGCCAAAATAGTATGAAACCCCCGATGATTGGCTGTGGGCGCATCATGGGCGTGACTTAGCATCAGGCTTCGGAATGAGGTAGGTACCTCCCACTGGTCACATCCAGAGATGGATCTCCTTACAAACAGTCTTGGATTCTGAACATTTTGGGAAACTTCATCAACACCCGGAGATCTTCTTTCCCGATGTAATCTGTTTCGGTCAGAGGAAATTCACGGGGTCTTCAATGTGTTGATAAAATATTCCAATAATCGGATCCCCTTTTTGTGCTGTATTCAGATCAGCATCTGGGGTTTCCTTACTCCACTGGGCAGTTGTGAGTTCATTTTGGGCAAGTGTTTGGGACCTGGTGACAGCAGCGACCTGAATTTCCCCCAACAGGGACTCGACCTCAAGGAGATCTCCATGGATGGCTCCGGTTTTGGTCACCCAGGTCATTTCCAGTTTTGCCTGGTCCCTCTATTCTGGCATGGTCCTTGATCTTTTTCCAGTAGAAGGTTGTCTCATTAGAGGTGACCAGATCATCAATGGATTTTATTAGTTTGCCATGCTTGAGTGGTTTGTTTGCACACAGCATGCCTCTGGTTTTCCAGTTAATCAGGTGCTCCACGAACCTGTTCCGGACATGATCGAATCAGTGATTATGACCAGTTGGAGATGGTGTTGCACGGCAGTGAGAATGGCCTGATGAACCGTCATCAACTCTGCCACCCGACTACTTCAGGGACCGATCTTGTACCCGGCTGAGGTCTCCGGAGAATCATTCACCCAGGCATTCCCAACGCTGGCCACAAGTTCCTTTTCTACGTTGTCATCAACCTGGTAGGAGCACCCGTCCACAAACGGTGGGCATCCCCTGACACGTAGCTTCTTCATAGACGTTTTGCAGGGAATTCAGGTACGCCTACATGTTGTCTTGTGTTTTTGAGACTTTCGTCTTCGAGACAGCTCTCTGGAGCATAATCATGCAAGTCAGCCAAACCTTGCGCAAGGGGACTCTTCTTGTTTTGGCCGTATCTGTACTCCACAGGAAAGCCTTGCATGGACAGAATCCAGGAAGTCATTCTGGAATTGCTGCAATTCCCTGCCTGGATTTCAATACTCAGACCGTTGCCAGGAGTGTCTTCTCACAATCGTTGAATTTTTCCTCCACAGAGGATAAAGTCTTACTCGCATAGGAGATGACTTTATTGACCTTCTCATGCTTCTGGTATAATACTGCTGTTAAGCACGTATTCGAGAACCATGTCTTCAAGAAGAATTCCTTGTTTTTGACGGGATAAGCTAGACAAGGCGCTTGTGCGAGGCTTCTCTTCCGTTGTTTCACTGCCTCTGCTTGTTTTGGACCACACTCCCACTTGACCCCAGCCTTTAATGAATGGACCAGGGGTCTTGTGAACTTTGCGTAGTCCTCTGAACTTTCTACTGTAATTAGTCAGTCCAAGAAAGCTCCTTAGTTCACGCAGAGTTGTGGCTTCTTTCAATTTTAGTAGTGCGTACACTTTTATCGCCTGGGGACATAGACCCTCAGGGTTGATTTCATGCCCTATGAAGTTCACACGATTCCTACACCACTGTGCCTTCTGGAAGGACAGTTTCGCTCTGGCTTTCTTCAACTGGGTCAGAACATAGCGGATCTCCGCTATGTGTTCCTCCACATTTGAGCTTTTAATTAGGACGTCATCCACATCGGCCAGGTTACCCCTTTCACCGAAGTCGGGCATGGCCTTGTGCAGAAAGATGTTAATTAATTGCCGGAGTTTATATATCCAAAGGGAGTTCGGTTCCATGTGTACGGCTGCCCCCTGAAGGTCAAGGCCAGCTTGTACTGGTCTTCTCTACTTACGGGTACTGTCCAGTTTCCATTGGTCAGGTCAATGGCGGTGTACACCTTTGACCCATGGATTAGGGCCAGTCCCTGGTCAATGTAGGGAAGAGGCCATCGGGACATGTGGACCCGTTTGTTCAGCTCCCTAAGTTCTGCGCATAGTCTCCATTGGCCATTAGGTTTTAGTATCCCCATTACCGGATTGCTAAAGGTACTGTGGACTGGACAAATTATCCCACAGAACTCTAGGATCTTTATGATTTCTGTGAGGCAACCGATATTGCTTCACGAATACGGGAGTCATCCCAGGGTCTGTGGGTATGGATGCAGAATGTATCTCGGCGCGACCACAGTCGTAACAGTCCACAGCAAAGATTTCTTGAAAATGTAAAAAAACCTGCTTTTGCTTTTGCTCCTCGGTCTCCCAGGCATCAGCGGGGTTGACCATTCCTCAACCATCTGCCTGAAGCCTGGAAAGCCCTCGGGTTTTGCAATCTCCTCGGTTTCCTCCAGCTGCGTTGAGAGATCTCTGGTTATGGTTTAGATTTCAGGTAGGAGAGGCAGTCACTGTGGACCTGGAATATCAACTCATCCTTCCTGATGTCACAGGTCATCTTTCCCTCTCTGCTCCCCCGTAAGTGCAGGAAGAGTACACCAAGAAATTTCCCCCTTGCTGGGCGAAGGTCTTTTCTGGCAGTAAGTCATTGTCAGTCGTAGCAGTCATTGGGGATCTGTCCCATGATTTCATTCCCTAAGTCAATGGAGAAATGTTGGTCATCAACTGTAATTCCAATAAAGGTGTCTGCGCCCAGAGTGATACTCCTGGGGTCGCTGTTATCCACCAATATTGGAATGGTGTTGTGTTCTAAGTCAACTAGTGCTGTTGGGTTCAAACCCAACCCTTGCTGTTGGAGATGATGATTTAAATGTACATATGCATTCGGGTTTTGGAGTTTCTGTTCTCTCTTCATTTTTAGGGAGATTGGGAATTGTCAGGTCTATCTTGGGGTGGTGACCTCCTCTCCAATTTGAATTTGAACTGCATACAGTGCAATTGGGCTGACCAAAATGCCTTTTCAGGATTGTCAAAGCCCATGGGGTTAACCCCCAGTCGGGACCAGGCTTTGTAATAAATTAGGTCAAAAATGTATTGCGAACCGATTTGGAATGTCACTGCCTAAGTAGAAGGCAGAGAGCACATCTCGCACAACCCACCAATTATGCTCTCTACTTTTATCACCAATGGAAATTGTGAGTATACACATGCTAGGAAGGAGATATTTGGAATTGGGAGTTTCCAGGCCCCTTTACCACTTATCAAACAATTTAAATGTGGGAATGGTCTGATCTTTTGGGAGTTTCCTGAATAACGCTTCACTGATTAAGCTTTTTCCATTATTCAGGCATACTCTGGCGAGAACAGGCTCCCCCCTCATTTACCTGAATGGAGAGGAACGGCTGTTGACCCTTTTTCTGAATATTGGGCAAGCTTTGAGCTGGTTGTTCATCACTTTTTATCAGGGGATTTGGGTTTTCAAATTGTGGTTGTTAGGCAAAGTTTGAATGCAGTATCCTCTGGGAACACCACAGACAACTGTGACTACAGGTATAGGCAACCCAACCTTTTGTATAAGCTTGTACTACACAGTTTTGGTAGCGTGTTGAGCAGTAGGTGGGTCTGTAGTCCATGTGAAAGAAGATCCCAGATGCAAGGGTAAACCTTTAGAGGTCAGCACTGCCTCCTTAGCCTTCATCCCTGAGGGAGATGTGCAAATGGCTAGTGCCCACTTTCACCTACTGGCTGAAGAATGTTCTTTCTAGGATACCACTGGTAGCGACTATTCTTTTCAAAGCACCCAAATCTCATAATGGCCGTTTTTGCAGGATTTGGAGATAAATTATGTGCATTTGCAAATTCCTCAAACAACTGTAATTTTACTTGAAGACCAGCCGGCGTAGAGTCCAAAATAATTACATCATCGGCAAATGCAAGCCATTGGAGGCGCATAGTGCCAAATATTACTGAAAATAGATTTTTAGCGCTCCAAGATCAGGCACGTATAGATTAAAAAATGTTGCGGCAAGATTGCATCCCTGTTTTATCCCTAAATACGTCTTTATGGGCATGGTGGTGCCCCCTTGGGCTGTAATCTTTATCTTCTACGAAGTATTTGAGTGAAGTTTGATAAACCAGTATAGTAGTACAGGGAGAACTCCCAGTACACAGTTTTGGTAGCGTGTTGAGCAGCCAGGCTTATCTCAAGAGGGGAAATGTGAGCTGTAGTGGAGTTACACAAAGATTCACACTTACAGGTATTCAAGTAAACTCTTACACTCAAGGTTTCTTGCATAAACAATAATTTATCAGTCAGATATAAAGGCTTCTTTAGAAGGGAGCAATAGAATAGTAACACACACATATACTTCAATACGGTACACTTTGAGTTTAAGAATCAGACATGGCCCTTTTGGGATGGACCACAGACAACCTAGACCCACAGGTGACTTCAGTAACCAGGGTGCTGGGGACATTAATACCTTAGTGTTGGCATTCAGTATACTCTTTAAAAGTTGGTAAAAGGCAAAGGTTAGTAGAACACAAGAGATCACAAATATTCTGAAGCAGTGCAAATAATTTTAGAGTTCACCAGAAGAGTCATTCAATTCAATAGGCTAAGCCAAAATCAATGGGCAAAAGTCTTGGATAGGATAATGCACTTCTGGTAAGTAATGGAAAAGTCTTTGCACAAGTTCTTAGGAGTCTTTGATGAAAAGAAGAATCAAATGTTAGGGCCACAAGCTGATTATACTTGTGAGTTGTGTAAGTTACAAGTACTTCTACAGTAAGAGGTAGGTTCTCTTAGACTTGTTTTACAGTACCTTGGTAAAGAAGAAAAGATGCAGCTAGTGACTTCTGTTCCTGTGCAGCTCTGCAGATCTCACTGTTCCTGGCAACCGGCAAACTTTACTTTCAGTGGCTGTTTCGTGTTTCAGCTCCTTGAGGTACAGCAAATAGCAATAAGCGCGGTTCCTGGCTGTCATGGTGGACTTCTGGGGTCCCGCACTCTGCTGAGGGGGCTCAGGCTTGGTCGGTCCTGCTTCGTGGGAGTCCAGAGGATCTTCCAAAACCTTTAGGCCAGCTTAAAAGTAACGCACACAATCTGGTGTCCTTCTCCCTGGCTATACAGTTTCCTGCAGCAACTCTGAGGAAATTCAACCAGCTCCGAGATGGGTGTCCAGGTGGCTTACTTTGCAGTTGATTGGTCCCACCAACTCAAAGGAGAAGCCGTCCTTGCAGGGGCTTCTCTGTCGATGCAAACTTGGTTTGGTTTGGTTTGGTTTATTATTTGTAATGCGCCGGAATACCCAAGGGTAACAGGGCACAGCAGATACAAGAATTTGCGAAGCTTAGTTACAGACAGTAAAATATATACATGGCATATACGCAGTAATAATGTAGGAGAGCACACAGTATATACATATATACAGTTAACAATTGCATAATCAGATGAAAGGAGGGAGAGGCGTCCTGGTTCAGTATGATTAAATGGCGGGTGTCTTCAGCCAAGACATCAACTTGGAGCGGAAGTTTTGGTAGGGTAAGTCCATTCTAAGAGTGGGTGGTAGGGAGTTCCACAGTTTCGCCGCTTTCACTGGAAAGCTGTTGCCTCCTATGGTAGAGCGTTTGTAGTTAGGGACGGAGAGGCAGTCTCTATATGCTAACCTTGTCGGTCTCGAGGATGTCAGTCTGTGAAATCTGTCCGTCAAGTAGATGGGGGCTGCGTTATTAAGGGACTTGTGGGTGAGTGAGGCAATTTTAAGGGAGATTTTGTCTTTAATGGGGGTCCAATTGTTCTGCTGGCTGTATAATGTTATTTGGTCTCTTCTGGAGATGCGCAAAGCCGCTCTAAGTGCATTATTCTGGAGGGTTTGAAGCTTGCTAGTAATGGCTTTGGAGGATCCAAGATAAAGCGTGTTACAGTAGTCTAAGCGGGATAGTATGAGGGCTCTGGCCAAGGTTAGGCAGCTGGTGACCGATAGAAAGGGTTTGGCTGTGCGGATCAATTTGCACGTGTAAGACGTGGAGGAGGCTAGTGAGTTCACTTGTCTATTAAAGGAGAAGTTGGAATCCAAGTAGAAGCCCAGTGTTTTGACTTCATGTCCCACTCTGATGATGTTGCCATCAATCATGAAGGAGGAGTAAGCTGGGCTTAATTTCTTTAGGCTGGCAGTGGTACCCAAGGTGATGAGTTCAGTTTTATCATCATTCAGGCGTAGACCATGGATGGCCATCCATGCCTGGATGATGATGCAAACCCTTTTCACCAAGGCCAAATCCTTTCCATAATCTCCAGAAAGCGTGAGGAGGATCTGAGTATCATCTGCATAGTTAGCGTAGGTGATACCAAGATGATCCAGATCATCGAAAAGGGGCTTGGTGAATATGTTATACAGTGTAGGGGAGACACAGGAGCCCTGAGGTACGCCACAGGTGATGGGTATAGGGTCTGCAGCATGTATTGGCGAACAAACCCTCATGGTTCTGCCATCGAGGAAGGATCTAATCCATGTAATGGCCTCGGGGGAGAAATGGGTAGCCGTGTGTAGGTGGGTGCAAAGGACCGAGTGGTCGACCAGGTCGAAAGCTGCAGAGAGGTCAAGGAGGAAGAGTAACGCTGCTTGGCCATTGTCTCTGAGCAGATCGATCTGTGTTTTAAGGTCGATGATGGCTGTCTAAGTCCCATGTTGGGGTCGGAAGCCCGATTGTCTGGCTCCTAACAGGTGGTGTTCGTCCAAGTGCTTCTGTATTTGAACATAGGCTACCTTGACCAGGATTTTCAGGAGGAAAGGTACCGTTGTTATGGGTCTGTAATTAGTGGGGGTAGCTGGTTCAAGAGTAGTTTTTTTTTAGTAAAGGTAGAACCCAGGATTGTTTTAGATTAGTTGGGATGGACCCAGTGGCGAAGGAGGCATTGATTAACTTTGTGATAAATGGGGAGAGGTCACGGGCAGCGTCAAGCTGAGCTGGGCATAGGTCTCCCTGGCAGTTAGAAGGCTTCAGTGACAAGATGATTTTCTCGACTTCGAGGATGGTCACTTTTGTGAAATTGAATCGGGTATGTTCACTTGTAGTCTGCTTCTCTGGTAGCTTGGACAGGGCAGGGATATTCAAAGATGCTTTTTTGCAGGATATTTTATTTTGTGACGTGGCGATTTTGTTAGCTAAGGCATTTTGGATGTCGGTGTACCAGTTCTTATCCTTGATGCAGTTGTCTGGTGGTGCTATAGGGGTTTCCACTTCTTTCAGAATAGAAAATAGTTCCTTCATGTTTGAACTGGCTTGGGAGATGCGGGAGTCAAAGGATGTGCGTTTGGCTAAAATGATTTCTTTTTTATACATGGCCGCTAGTTTGGTGAATTTGATTTTGTTGGCTACTGATGGGTCTCTTTTCCAAATAGTTTCACAATTTCTTTTTTTCTGTCTTAAGCTTTTGAGGAATGGTGTGTACCAGTTGTTCAAGTGTGTTTTGGGCTTGCTTGACCTAAGTTTGAGAGGGGCGATTAAGTCCAGGGAGGTGGACATAATTTTTTTATATTCCTCGACTAGGCTCTCAGGATTCAGGTTGTCAGGGAGTGAGTTAAGTGTGGGGAGAAGGTTGGGGATGAGTCTCTCCGCCGTGATGCTCTTTTTGATTCTCGTGAGAGTGGGTGGGGCCCTACTAGACTGCATAGGAGGGGGGTCTGGTGGTGGACAGCAGGAATGATACCAGGTGGTGGTCGGTCCAGGCTAGTGGAGAGATGTCAGTGATGTTAGCTAGGCAATTATAGTCAGCCACCAAGTCAAGTATTCGCCCCTTGTCATGGGTGGGTTGTAGGCTTCTTTGAGTAAATCCAAATTCAGTCAGGGTGTTCAGCGTGGTGATGGCGGCTTGGTCGTCGGGGTCGTTGAAACCCAAATTGAAGTCTCACAAGGTGAGCACCTGTGTAGAGTTTTTTAGGTTAGTCGATAGGATAGTGTTAAGATCCTCATCGAATGTACCTAATGGGCCTGGAGAGCGATAGATCACATGGATGTTAAGGGTTTGGGTGTTGGTAATGGGAACTTTGGCTGAGAGTAGTTCGCAAGAGGGGACGCTGATGGTGGTAGCTACTCTAATAGTAAGGCTACATTTATGTATGATGGCAACACCGCCTCCTCTGGAATTAGGTCGGTCTTGTCTCAAGATAGTGTAATTATCAGAGACTGCTAACATAAGCATGGGGCCTGCTGCCGGATGGAGCCAGGTCTCTGTAATGGCAAGGAGGTCTAGGTCTTCATTAATAATTAGGTTTGCAATTTCAGTTGCGTGAGCTACTAGGGATCTGGCGTTGATTAACGCTCCCTTGATTTGGGGGCTCGCTAAGGGTGTAGTGGAAGTAGAGGCTGACAACTTCTGTATGGGTTTAGTATTTCTCTGGTTAGTGGGGTGAGGAGGGTATTTTGTAAGGTGGTTCAGAGATGATTCAAGTTTGAAGTTGGTGGGGTTGGTGGGAGTGGTGCTAGGTCTTGTTGTGGTGGGCAAGGAACGGGCGAGTGGCTCGTGGATTTTAGCTAATCTAGCTCTGAGTCTAGTATTCCTGTCTATGGTGGGGCAGGGGATGCTAACTAGTGGCACAAAGGGTGCCTCACTTATCATTGGCGGTATGCCGTTGGATGAGATGGAGTTAGGTAAGGTCGTGCACGTGGTAGTTGGAAGTTGAGGCAACATGTTGGGCAGTATGATGGTGACTAAGAGGAGCAGGCAAGGCAGTTAATAAACAGGGGAGGCACGCTAGTTAAAATCAAGGATGCAAAACGCAAATGTAATCACAGTTCACCTCTTATAGAATTCACGCTAGAGTTAAAATGCATATGCCGGCAGGGCTAACCTGGATACAGAATTCACGCTAGGGCTAAAATGCATGTGCAGACAGGGCTCACCTAGATACAGAATTCACGCTAGGGCTAAAATGCATGTGCAGACAGGGCTCACCTGGATACAGAATTCACGCTAGGGTTAAAATGCATGTACAGACAGCAGTAGTTTGTTTGTGCCTACACCTCTTTGCGCCAAATTTCTGTTGTAAATGAATAAAAGTATGTAGTCAAGTTTCTTCAAGTATATTTTCTTAATTTAATTGATATATGTTCTGCCCATATGGATGACACGTGTTTCGGCGTTTCATTGGCGCCTTTTTCAAATACGGGCTGAATGCAAGCGTAACATGTAATAAAACAAAACACAAAATATAACATATGAAATAGCATTTTAGCTTATTTTGTAACACATTTAGTAGTTAGAATAGTGACTTAGGCTGTGTAGTATATCCTTTTAGCATTCTCAAATTGCATGAACACCTAAAAGTGCAGCACCTCTTAGTTACCTCAAATGGTTAAAAATAAATCCATTACAGTGACTATGTTAGTTTTTTAAAATGAAATTTGTGCAATCCGAAAAAGAAGTAAGTATGGGATGGCATGGACCTAACAATTTTTGGCTGTCAGAAAAGCATGTAAATTTGTTTTCTTACCCTTATTGAATGTAGTGCGAATCTCCCTTTCCTTATTTCCGGGAATTAGTTTTTAGTTGAAGTGTATCATGGTAGTTCCAGGGTTAAATCCCACATAGTTTTACAAAGGTAGCGGGCGCCCCTCTCTCGCAAGAACAGACATGATAACCTGTTCAGTGGTTATTAACCACTTGAGAGTTCGCAGCCACTGCTTTTACTCACTGTGCCTTTCACAGATGGGAAATATCCATTTGCATATCAGTCTTTGTCCTGCCCAGGGGCAGTCCAGCACCGAAATACAATGGCAATTCCAATCTGAACGAGAGTACCACCAGCAACCCCATACACGTGTTTCACCCTTGTTGGGGATCATCAGTGAGGTGAAGCTGATGCCTCTCTAAGCACAGTGAGAGGGAGACCACGTCTGGTTGCCCCCAGGAGACCTAGGGTTACCAATCCCAGGTTCCTTAACAAATAGTTTTACAAAGGTAGCGGGCGCCCCTCTCTCGCAAGAACAGACATGATAACCTGTTCAGTGGTTATTAACCACTTGAGAGTTCGCAGCCACTGCTTTTACTCACTGTGCCTTTCACAGATGGGAAATATCCATTTGCATATCAGTCTTTGTCCTGCCCAGGGGCAGTCCAGCACCGAAATACAATGGCAATTCCAATCTGAACGAGAGTACCACCAGCAACCCCATACACGTGTTTCACCCTTGTTGGGGATCATCAGTGAGGTGAAGCTGATGCCTCTTTAAGCACAGTGAGAGGGAGACCACGTCTGGTTGCCCCCAGGAGACCTAGGGTTACCAATCCCAGGTTCCTTAACAAATAGTTTTACAAAGGTAGCGGGCGCCCCTCTCTCGCAAGAACAGACATGATAACCTGTTCAGTGGTTATTAACCACTTGAGAGTTCGCAGCCACTGCTTTTACTCACTGTGCCTTTCACAGATGGGAAATATCCATTTGCATATCAGTCTTTGTTCTGCCCAGGGGCAGTCCAGCACCGAAATACAATGGCAATTCCAATCTGAACGAGAGTACCACCAGCAACCCCATACACGTGTTTCACCCTTGTTGGGGATCATCAGTGAGGTGAAGCTGATGCCTCTCTAAGCACAGTGAGAGGGAGACCACGTCTGGTTGCCCCCAGGAGACCTAGGGTTACCAATCCCAGGTTCCTTAACAAATAGTTTTACAAAGGTAGCGGGCGCCCCTCTCTCGCAAGAACAGACATGATAACCTGTTCAGTGGTTATTAACCACTTGAGAGTTCGCAGCCACTGCTTTTACTCACTGTGCCTTTCACAGATGGGAAATATCCATTTGCATATCAGTCTTTGTCCTGCCCAGGGGCAGTCCAGCACCGAAATACAATGGCAATTCCAATCTGAACGAGAGTACCACCAGCAACCCCATACACGTGTTTCACCCTTGTTGGGGATCATCAGCCTGCTACCTTTGCAAACTAAATTTCAAGGAACCTGGGATTGGTAACCCTAGGTCTCCTGGGGGCAACCAGACGTGGTCTCCCTCTCACTGTGCTTAGAGAGGCATCAGCTTCACCTCACTGATGATCCCCAACAAGGGTGAAACACGTGTATGGGGTTGCTGGTGGTACTCTCGTTCAGGTTGGAATTGCCATTGCATTTCGGTGCTGGACTGCCCCTGGGCAGGACAAAGACTGATATGCAAATGGATATTTCCCATCTGTGAAAGGCACAGCGAGTAAAAGCAGTGGCTGCGAACTCTCAAGTGGTTAATAACCACTGAACAGGTTATCAGGCCTTGTTC
Source organism: Ambystoma mexicanum (assembly GCF_040938575.1). Lineage (NCBI taxonomy): Eukaryota > Metazoa > Chordata > Amphibia > Caudata > Ambystomatidae > Ambystoma > Ambystoma mexicanum. Next base: position 1,292,252,816 of record NC_090921.1, read on the forward strand.
TGTCGAGAGAGGGGCGCCCGCTACCTTTGCAAACTAAATTTCAAGGAACCTGGGATTGGTAACCCTAGGTCTCCTGGGGGCAACCAGACGTGGTCTCCCTCTCACTGTGCTTAGAGAGGCATCAGCTTCACCTCACTGATGATCCCCAACAAGGGAGAAACACGTGTATGGGGTTGCTGGTGGTACTCTCGTTCAGGTTGGAATTGCCATTGCATTTCGGTGCTGGACTGCCCCTGGGCAGGACAAAGACTGATATGCAAATGGATATTTCCCATCTGTGAAAGGCACAGTGAGTAAAAGCAGTGGCTGCGAACTCTCAAGTGGTTAATAACCACTGAACAGGTTATCAGGCCTTGTTCTGTCGAGAGAGGGGCGCCCGCTACCTTTGCAAACTAAATTTCAAGGAACCTGGGATTGGTAACCCTAGGTCTCCTGGGGGCAACCAGACGTGGTCTCCCTCTCACTGTGCTTAGAGAGGCATCAGCTTCACCTCACTGATGATCCCCAACAAGGGTGAAACACGTGTATGGGGTTGCTGGTGGTACTCTCGTTCAGGTTGGAATTGCCATTGCATTTCGGTGCTGGACTGCCCCTGGGCAGGACAAAGACTGATATGCAAATGGATATTTCCCATCTGTGAAAGGCACAGTGAGTAAAAGCAGTGGCTGCGAACTCTCAAGTGGTTAATAACCACTGAACAGGTTATCAGGCCTTGTTCTGTCGAGAGAGGGGCGCCCGCTACCTTTGCAAATTAAATCCCACATAGAACAATGAAAAATTAGTTACTCCTTTAACTTTAATTTTTGTAAATTTGGACATAATAATAAGTAACAGATCAGCCGCGCAAGATAAATACGGAAGTTTAAATTCAAATCAATGTTACACTAAACACAAATGCAACAGATCATTTTAAACATCAAAAAGGAAAAAAGGACTTATGTACTAAAACTCAGCCCAAAGTATGAGCGCCGAATTTTGTAAATGAACAAAAGGAAAGAGGGACTAGCAATTTGTAACTCTTTATGAACAAGGATTTGCCAGTACCAAAATAGGACCCCCGATGTTTGAGGCATGAGCAAGAGAATTTTGTAGGTAAGCGCTTTTAAGGGATGGAAAGACCACCGCTACAAGCATGCTCAATGTAGAATTCAGCACGCTTGATGCCGAGTAGCATAAACAAAATATATTTTGGTTGGGATTTCAAACTCACGCGAAAGGGTGTTTTGGTAAACACAAATGGGGAGCAAATCGGTTACCAGTCATTGTAACTGAAAAAGTAATTCCTAGTGACCGCTTGAGTAACAGAATGCATGAGACCAAGGATATGTAATGCGATTGGAGGATTGCAAATATGAATAGCACTTTTTACATAAATGCAATGAGAAAGATGTTACTAGTCATGCTTACTAGAGTTTAAAATGTGTCTAAATATATGCCAGATAGAAGGTTAAAAGGCTAATGTTAGCATAATAGAACAACCAAACTTGTTCTAGGTGGGATTTAACCCTGGAACTACCGTGATACACTTCAACTAAAAACTAATTCCCGGAAATAAGGAAAGGGAGATTCGCACTACATTCAATAAGGGTAAGAAAACAAATTTACATGCTTTTCTGACAGCCAAAAATTGTTAGCTAACATAGTCACTGTAATGGATTTATTTTTAACCATTTGAGGTAACTACGAGGTGCTGCACTTTTAGGTGTTCATGCAATTTGAGAATGCTAAAAGGATATACTACACAGCCTAAGTCACTATTCTAACTACTAAATGTGTTACAAAATAAGCTAAAATGCTATTTCATGTTATATTTTGTGTTTTGTTTTATTACATGTTACGCTTGCATTCAGCCCCGATTTGAAAAAGGCGCCAATGAAACGCTGAAACACGTGTCATCCATATGGGCAGAACATATATCAAATAAATTAAGAAAATATACTTGAAGAAACTTGACTACGTACTTTTATTCATTTACAACAGAAATTTGGCGCAAAGAGGTGTAGGCACAAACAAACTACTGCTTACTTTACAAACGGAGCTGAGGGACTCTATGTCTCCGTGTTGACCTACATCCTTGCGACACAAGAATAAAATAATAAAATAAGAAAACCATTGCCAACCTTAATAGCACTAACATACGGGTCGCGAGAGTACACCTTATGAGATCCCCACTCAAGAAGTTCCTCACTCAGTAGACATGTACAGACAGGGCTCACCTAGGCACAGAATGCACACTAGGGTTAAAATGCATGTGCATGCAGGGCTCACCTAGATACAGAATTCACACTAGAGTTAAAATGCATGTGCAGACAGGGCTCACCTAGATACAGAATTCACACTGGGGCTAAGGTGCATGTGCAGGCGTTAGTGGTTTGTAACATCAGGCTGCAGGCCATTATTGTGTGTAACAACATGAGTTTAACAGATCTGATAGAGGTGGGTGCGTAGTAACCATGCGCTGTGCTGTGGGGCTAAGCAAGTGTCACACATACTGAAGCAAATATTTGTAGTTAGAACCAGAAGGGAGATAATTCAGAATGGACATACAGTCACCCAGATTCGGTTTTGCAGAAGGTAATGAACAGGGTATAAAGGAGAGCATATAATATAAGCTGTGTAGAGAATTAGCAGTAAGTTTAATTGGTTGCAGTGTCAAAGAGGCTATGTTGCCGACAGGCGCCTGGTCAACATGTTAGGCAGTGCTTCATTGCACATTGAGCCGCCATTTTGGATTTGCAAAATACAGTTTAGCTGCGATATCTGGGCAATCACAAGGTCCGTGAATGGGGACAGTTTCAATGCAGCACCTACTTTCCTTCTCACCTTAGGAATATTGCGGCAGACTATGTATGCAGCGTCTTTGTGAATGTGAAAAAGGAATGGGCACCGAGCGCCGACTGCGCTTGGTCAGCTCAGTCAGCCTTCTTCCTGGGCCTTACTCCGCCGGCCGGCTTCCGTCTGTCGGCGGCTGGGCCAATCGGGGGGACTGTGTGCCTGGTGTCAGCGGACAGAGTCAGGCGAAGCAACACATCACGGCGGCGGCCATCTTTGGAGATGTTGCATCCCACATCTCGCGGGTCGGATGAGGCGAGCAAACAAGGAAATCCCGAATATGGGGATTTGGTGCACTTCAGGTGCACAAATCTATATGGACATCATCACATGCAGTGATGGTAGCGGCGGGCTACTGGGAGAGATACTGCCTTCAAGGCAGCTGGCAATAGTGAAGCTTACCACAGCTTCACTAGCTTCAAGTAGTTGGTGCTGCTCCTGCAGCACAAGCAGCCTAAAAGCTCCTGCTCCGGCGGGTGGTGGCAAGTAGTCACTGCAGCAGGGCTTCACCGGGCAAACCAATGGTCCAGGAGTTGCAGCAGGTGTCCTCTTCAAGCACAATGGACCAGGAATCAGGCCGGTTATCAATAAGATATTTATTCATTATGAAAACAGACAATCAAACAATTTTACAGCCACTAATGTTGTGGTGCACAATTGCACTAATCTCTACAAAACAATTGGGTTAAGATATCCTGTTACAATTCTCAGTCTTTAATGGCAACACAGAAAAAGAGCAGTTTTAGAAGGAGAACACCAACGGTTTAGTACTCCCCCTGCAACACTCACCCCCAAACATTAGCTAACTTGATTCCTTTGAATGGAAGGCAGTGGCAAGGAGTAGGGATAGAGAGAGAAAATCGGATTTTGAGTAAAGCCCACCACCCCAAGATGGGAGACCAGCAAAGAAAGTGAAAACCCATTTTTGGAGCAAAACGGCAGAATTGGATTTTGATTACTCACAACGGCTAGGGGACAGAATGAAAGGAAATTTGTGTAGCTTACACTTGAGGATATAAGGAAAGTTTAGAGACTACTATTCAGCACACCAGGGCAACAATAGAAATAACATAGGAAAATCGGTTTTGGGAGAAAGCAAAGCAAAAGGGAAATGTACAAGGGCAAAAAATTCATTTTACACAGGATTTACAATTCCAGTCAGTGCAGGGAAGGGGTGTCGCTCAGAATATGAAAATCGATTTTAAATGACAAGCAAATGCAGAAGGGAGAAATACGGTGGCAAATGAAATTCGTTTTACACTGGGCTTTACAATGACAGGCAGGGAAGGGGTTTTGCTTGTGCTAGGAAATTCGGTTTTCAATGACAAGGGCAGGGACACATAACAGACTTGTAGGCAAAAGGGATTGCTCTCAATGGAACTACGGTTTGGGGTTTTTATAGGACAGGTGCAAATAAGAATTTGTGGGGGTGATGCACACAATACACGGACAGACTCGGTTTTTAGTTACAAGGAGACATTCTTTTTAGGCAACACGTTAATTATAGTAATTAAAGACACCAGGGACAAGGTGGTTAATTTCGAATTTCAACCAACTTGTACCTTGAATTTCAATGGGGAATTAATTGATTTACTAAAAAATATGCTAAGGATTTACATACACTTAGAGGTTTACCAAAGGTAAGATGCTAACATACACAGGCTAAACACAGATTCTTCTATGGGAAGGTTTCTGAATTACACTAGCAATTTGGGGTTTTCAGTGGGGTGTTGCTACAAAAAGAATGGGCTTATGCAATTGAGGGCTGGGGTTATTTGTTACTTACAAAGTACGCCTTGGTTTGGGATTCTGGAAAGCCAGTGGGACCTCAGGACACTCTGGACAGCTAGATAAGGGGTCTAGTCACTGCACTCTGCCTTGGTTTGGAATCTGGACAGCCAGGCAAGGGGCCTGGTCACTGCACTCTGCCTTGGTATGGTTCAGCTGCCTCCTCTCAGTCCTCCCTCTCCTGTCTCCCCGGATTCTTGTGTGTCCTCTGACTTAGTACTGTCGCCCTTATATAGCCCACATGACATCACCAACTTTACAATCTAGGGGGGAGTACTCTATAATTGTCTCTACAGCTCGAATAGGACAGTTTACCATTCCTCTCTCCACCCCCTGGCGTGATTGGTTCAAGGGAAGAGCGTACCATCTGTCTATTTGCATGTATTACTATTCTTTGTTCTCCTGGCCACCTTTGGGCAAAAAAACAGTATGTCTCATAACTTCAAAATTCTACTAACCCTGGCCATATGAAATAGATAGGCGGTTTCAATTTTTTCATAGGGAATTAGGTAAGCCGATCTCCAACTCTGTACTAGGCAGCATGGCCCTTTGGCACCTTTTTTGTCTTTTTTATAAAATATATAACAGTTATGATTCTGCAAAGGATCAAGCATGTTCCTATTTTCATCTTCCATCTGTCCATCAAATCTCATAATTGTTGCATGTTCCAAGCAGCCAGAAACAAGTCTTAGTTGGCCATTTCAGTCCCCAAAGTCCTAGGAAAATGCACCTTGCCTCTTTAAAACCGCCTGAAAATAACATGGTAAAATGGCATACAAATAAATTATTTCTCATTCTAATTGTTGCAAAAATGCCTAAAAATCAAGTAAATCCTTTAATGCCAATTGGGAGGATCTGTCCCCCTCTGTAGGAGGGGCGCTTTATCCACCACAGCCGGTGACCAAAGATTTTCAAGACCTCCTTTGCAGCTGTCAGTTCATTTTTGGAGCTGTCAGTTCATTTTTGGTAGTGGGTGCAGGAAGGAGCTCACACCTCCCAGTCAAGTTTTAGACACACTTGCTTTGTTTGTCGTCCCTGCCTTGAAGTCTGGCAGAGCAGGGAATTATGACGCCCTTAGTCACATCACATGTCATTGTGGGATGATTCACTAGTAGGTGCGACTTCCAGGGGGAAACAGGGCTTTCAGTTGTGACGTTTCCTGCCTTAGCCCAAACTGTTTTTTTCCAGTATTATGCGCCTTCTTCAAAGGTGACTGAAGTCTTGGGGTTGGAAACATAATGTACATTGCTTAATCAACGCCCCCCAACAACATATTTCATTGATATTTGTGTGCGAGCAAAGCTATCCTTTCACGGTGGCTTTTTAAAGTATTTTTTCTTTTTTTACACGTGTGCATGCCGTTTCTGCATCAGATGTTTGAACTCCTGTCTTGTCTATGTCAAAGGATTCTTTAATTTGTCCTTTTTGAGTGAGTTTGCATTTGCTGTTGGTCCATTGACACGGAGGGGTAGGCACCCTGCACGGGGATCTTTGATTTGACACTGAATAAAAGAAAAGGCCAAGCCATTTTTCATTTACAATGTTTTAAAGGCCAGATGTTCAAGTGAAATGGAAAGCAAAAGCCGTGTCTGGTCATTGAATTGAAATTCTTGCCCATCATGTGAATGAAAAGTACAATAATTCCGTTTTTGATGCAGTGCATAACTTCAAGTGATTCAAGTGAAAGAAAAGCAACACTGAGTCATTTTTGGGTTGCAGTGTTCAACTGCTTGCCACTCGTGACTAGGAAAGCAAAGCACAGACGTTTTTGGTGTAGAGTTTCAATGCAGTTTTTCAAATGAAGAGGATTTCTGTTTAGGGCCTTTAAATGCACCCCACAAATACGAAAGCTGAGCCTTGTGCCACTAATCACATATGTGCGGTGTACCTAGTTCCATGTACAGCAAAATTTGGTGCTCTACTAGGGAGACATAAACGTTTCTTGAAAAAAATATTCTCTGTTACTTCAATAGCAGTGATTTTTTTTTTAAATGACCCTCAAGGCAGCCCCGTAATTCGTTGCTGCCTTGGTCTGTGCTCTGTACACTTCCAAAATAAGCTTAATCGGCTGTCCCTGTCACACATTCATGAAGCAAGACATTCCCCCCAGGGCCTGCCTCATTCTGAGACAGTTTCTCTATGTGCAAGACCCCCCCACCGATTTTCGTTAAAGGTGATGCCCAAATAATCAAAATGTTCAACACGTGGGAGGATTTCACCATTGCTCAGAATTCTTCTCATTTTTATCCTCCTTCCACCCCTTTTAGAACATACCATCACTGATGACTTTTTTGTATTTACAGATAATTTTAAGTCAGACATAAAAGCAGTGTAGGTGTCTATTAAAAGTTGCAAGGCAAGTGGGGTATGTGCGATCAGGACCGTATCGTCAGCATAGGCCAGTACAGGGAGGGGCGTTTCACCCAACTTGGGGGAATCAGCCATCGTCTTAACTAGTGCCTTATATAAACCATTAATATAAAGAGCAAATAGCACCAGTGCCAGAATGCACCCTTGTTGTACTCCGGAAGCCACCTCAAAGAAACCTTTACATTGCCCGTGTTCTCCAAACCTCACACAGGCTCTGGTATCCTCATGAATGACCTGTAACACCTTTACCAATTCAGCCGGACACCCCATGGACCCAGGCACTTGCCATAGTCTTACTCTATGAACTCTATCAAACGCTGTGCTCAGGTCCATGAATGCCAGATAGATTGGTTCGTCCCATACCTAGATAGAGGATGCTCCAACCACATACAGCTTTAGAGCCTGATCTTGCGTCCCCAGACCTGGCCGAAAACCATATTGGATGTCTGAAAGACTATCATTAGAGATCCACTGTTCCAAATGCTGCAATACTACCCATCCAAAAATCTTAAAAAATGTGTCCAACAATAAAATAGGCCTATATGAAATGGGGCTTTCTGGGTCTCCCTTTTTGAGAATAGGGTAGATTATAGCATTTTTCCAGGACTGTGGGTATTCACCCAATTTTAAATAGAAGTTAAAACATCTGGTCAATAGGGCTGCAGCCCATCGTTCTATTTCCTCCTTAAATAGATCAGCGGGGATTGCATCTGGGCCAGGTGCCCGATTATCCCTTTGTCGACTAACCACAATTTGCACCTCTTTCACAGTCAGTCATAATGTAGAGGACTGCTCCCCGTCCTGGTATCTAACTGCTTGGCATTTAAACAATAGCTTAAAGTGGTCTGACCAAGCCCTTGCACTTGCATGATTTTCTCTATGGGGCTTACCCCTCTTATACGCTGGGCCACATGTGACAAATTCCCCCACATTTTTTGAATCCTTATTCAAGACTGCCAAAAGAAGTTCTTCCCACACAAGATTTTCTAGGGAGTTCTTTCTTAACACGAGGGCACTTATATACCGTGCTCTTGCGCCGATGACCTCTCCTCTGGTTGCTAGCCTTATCCCGTCAGATTGTTCTGTGCTGTCCTACACGATTCATCAAACCAGCTGTACACAACACTTTTTCTGTTTTTGAAATCATGTTGGAATAATTCTGTTAAGGAATCCCATATTTGTGATGCATTAATAACTTTGCATTTATTCATCATCAGACAAAATACATGCAATGTGGTCCAGGTTTGGCTGGATCGCCTTATACTGGGTTGAGTTCACACTTAGCCCATTTTATCCTACGTTTGCACAATGGGTTGATGTCACAGAGATCCAAATGTGGGTACATAATTACCGGCATCACAGGAGAACCCAAAGTCAAGACCAACCTCAGAGGGAAGTGGTCACTATTAATCTCATCAATGACATTGAAATCCACAATTAATGGCCAATGTTGGACACAAATACAAACGTAATCAATTATAGATTTACCCTGGGAGCCAACACATGTGGTCTTACCCAGAACATCCGAGGGTACACATCCGTTCAATGAACGGTATCCCCAGTCTAACAACCATGTATTCAACTGTAAAGCCCTAGAGCACATTCTCTCATCGGACAGTTAAGGGCTAGGGATACCATGTGCAAAATCTTCACCAGGGTCTACCATATCACTTGGGATCCCCATTCCTAACTTGGCATTAAAATCCCCTCCCATTGCCACAATCGTTTGTTCACTCAGTTTGGACAGATAATCTGACTCGAGAAATTCCTTCAATGCCCCCAAACAGTCCTAAGGAACATGTGGGCTGTTATAAAGGTTAACCAGAAGCAAATCCTGGCCAGACTCGGATGAGGTTGCCACACATTGCGGCAGGGGTGTTGCTAGGTCTGGAAAAGACCCGGGGCTATGCTAATGTCAGAACTGTCAGGACTGGGGGCTAGCTAGCCTTTTGGCTGTAGCTCCTGAGATTCTATCCGGGGCTATAACCAAAAGACCAGGGGCTATAGCCCCCTTAGCCCCCCCCTAGCAACGCCTCTGCATTGCGGGGTAGGGTTCTTCAACTGCCTCTCCATTATATTACAATTAAGGGAGGATTTAATCAAAATTGCCATTCCCCATGGCAGCAGCCACTTGTCCCGTTCCTCGCAGGATTGCAGATTGAGCGGAGTAAAAGGCACAGTGAAAGTCTTCCCCCAGATACCACAAGACAGAAAGCATTACAAATTCCAACAACCAAGAAAGGGGGAGAAAGAGCAAGTTCCAATGTGCTTGTAATCTGCTGGTAGTCCGCAGATAACAAGCCAGGGCTCCTTCGATAGCCTCCAGTACAAGTGACAGCAGTTCCGATTACAAAGGGCAATCTTCTGTTTCCCTGTCACCCTATCACCTGGCTGCCGGGGGAGAGAACACTCGCATCCCCCAGGCAATGTAATCCAGTGCGCCTCAGGCAATTTAATCAATGGGACTTAAACAAGAGTCATAGAAAACACCCAGCCAAATCCGACCAGTGCAGTTGCAGTTATATAGCAGATCAAAGGAAACATTCCTGCAATCTCTGCCCATGCAATATGCCTTCAAAGTTACTCAATGGTGGGATTGCCAGGGGAACACAGGCTAAATACAGTCAGCGCAGTGGAAAATGTATGACAGATCAAAGGAAACCTTCCTGCAGTGTCTGCCCATATAAATGCGGGTTACACAATGAGCAAAATCTTTTAGCGGTCTTTGGAAGTACGGTGTAGCAACAAAAAGAGGGAGAGATGGACAAAATAAATTCTAGACGATTATAATGTCTCCAATGTTTTACCACTCATAGCCTGAAACCTGGAGCCAGGGAGGCAAAGTCTTACGCACAGCCAGCCCCTCCCCAACTCATGGAACACACGGGCCGCTGAGTGCAGACTGCTTTCACTTGTCTGCTTTCTTCATCAGCTTCTCGAGTCATGGGGTACTTCCTTACTCAAGGTAAAATCGCTCCTGGCTTCAGTTTTATTTTAACTTCCCCTATTCTCTTTGATAAACCTACATTATAAGGGCCTGGGGTCCAAAGGACGCTTGGCACCTTCTCCAAGTCTTCCTGAAAAAATTGATGCTGCTGCTTTATCGCCATTCGCTTTGGGACTTCCCTCTTTTCTATCCATATCCATTATGTGATGCTCATAAAGAACACCACTTCATCGTCTGTTTGGTCTTCTCTACATATCGTCATCAGTAATGTCAGTCAATCTGTATCCTTCCTCGAGAGCTATTCTTGTTCTCCATGGTGCATCCTCATCATCTACTCCTTCGAGCATTGCCACTCCTTCGCGCATTGCCATTTCCCTTCGTACTATGGCTGCTTCTAATTCTATAGGGAAAGTGTGTCCCCCCCTCTTTGTCCATTGGTATTAGTGGTCTGAACAAAAACTTATCAGGTATCGTCACAATTTTCCCCACTAAGCCAGGTAGCCATGTCAGTAAGATGCTAACTCCATATAGAAAAATCTCTGGATCTACTGGAACGCCTTGCAGAGCCACTTGCCCTGTGCATGCCAGTATACAGTTGCCCAAGTTTAAATAGTGCATTCCTGGAGTGGAACACACTATCCCTTGATCAGTGAATGAAATAGTCATGTTAAGTTTCGTCATCAAATCTCTTCCAAAAATGTTAACCAGTGTCTGTCATGAATTGGAACAGACAGGTCACACTCTCCTATAGAGACTGGTAATTCATTAGTAAAAGGAACTCGACTTGTAGCTCCAGAGAACCCTTGAGCAGTCATTGCAATTCCCGACATTGGATATTTTCCCTCTCGTATACGTGAACGAGTAGCCCCAGTGTCTACTAAAAAAGAAAATGATTTGCCCCCTATCGTCACATAAACCCTTGGTTCCTCTTGGGGGTCTGGTGTCCCAGATAGTACTGAACACCTTAAGTCACCCTGTGAGCTGTCCTATTGTGGGTATAGGCTCATCCCCGTCCCTGTGAACGGATTACCTCCTATTCTGGGTGTCAGCAGCTGTCCTGTGTTTGCATACTGCTGTGTCTGCATAGGGGCTTGTTGCGACTGCCCTTGTGGTGGATTGATTTGCACTTGCTCTTGTTGCTGTACCTGCTGTACTTGCGGCGCTTGCGTCTGATACAATGTGTAATCTAGGGCAAACCCTTTCCTAGTTTGTGTGGCATATGGTGGAGGATAAGCTGTCCCCCCCCTCTTGAAAATTGACCATTTTGCACATTCCCTTGGCTTCCACATACGCGTGCAATGTCCCCTGTCATCCCACAAACTTACTGGGGGTGCTTGTCTGACAAGTCCCCCTTGGTTATGTCCTCCCTGGGTACTCTGATTCTCATTCTCTGTGTTCTGAAACCCACAATGGTTATTTTGAAATCCACCGCCTCTTCCTCTGTAGCCCATACCGCTCCCTCGTGGCACAAACCCATATCCACCATGATCCATCAGGCGCAAGTTACTTGCCTGCGATGTACCCACTGCTTCCTTCATTCCAAATCTTCCTCCGCTCGTCAATATCGTACCTTCTAGGGTAAATTTAGACCATTTTTTCTGAACTAACTTGGCCTCCTCAATTTTCCTAGTCTCATCTTTCTTCCTATTTTTCTCTTGTAATAACCGACAATCGTGCACTATCAGCTGTGGTTTATGGTCATAATACCGAATTTACAAATCTCGGAAAAAAAAAAGGCTGAAAAAAAGTCAATTTTTTTTTTTATGACGTTTTTTATTCGAAATGCGGGGGTTCCCCCTCAACCCCTTTTTTTTTAATTTTTATTTTTTTTACCATTTTTTTTAATCCCGAACCCCAAAATAAATATATAATTAACAAAAGATAAATTCAACTTTTTTTTTGAGATTTGTTTTTCGACCTTTTTGTCATTCGAGATTATTTTTTCGATATTTTGACCGACCACCATCAGCTGTATCTCAGCCCAAGGCTTTGCTTCCATCCCTACTTGTTTCTTCATCTGCCTCTGCAATGTCTCAGGCAACCCCTGGCATAAAATGTGGTAAAATAATACCACTGTTTTTTCCCCCGGCTGGCAAGTTTCCAGTTGCCATTTCTCCTGAATGTAAGTAATAGGGTCTTCATATTCCTTCATCTTACGTGTCATAATTGCACCAATATCTGATGTATTGGGGTACTGTACCCAGAGAGCCCTCCATACATCTTCTCTACAATTATTAAATGGTGCTCCGTCATGCGCTGTAGCTCTTGAATATCCCTCTCACCTCCATCTGTCCTAAGCTCGTTCCCCAAGAATAGCTGCCAGGAGACCTTTTATGTCTCCTATGGCCAATGTATTTCCTAGTGTCATTTTCTCTAATTCATATATCCATTTCCGAGCGCCTGAAGTCAAACACTGGCACTTGCACATTAAATGATCCTTGTCCATCTGCGGCAATGGGATTGTTGTGTCTTGACTGTCGTGTAGTCAGAAGAGTCCTCTGTCCACAAGTGCCGCACAGAGAGAATCTAAATCACTCTCTGTACAACCTTTGAGGCCACAGGTGGCAGATGAACTTCCGGAACCGTGGACCTATGGGAACCCCGAACCACTGTAAAGAAAGCACCGGTTAAGTAACAAGCCTAAGACAGCAATAACAAACCAGACAAAAAGGAAGTTCAACGGTCTTACCAATAAGTGGCCGTGGAGTATCTGCAGCACCTATAGAGGAGGTTCCGGGACCCAGCAAGGCTGTTTCCGTTTGCAGGGCAGTTGATGTCACTGAGCTGCGTTTGCCGGGCCCACCTGCTGCCAGAATTCGGACAAGGAAGCTGAGCAGAAGGTAGTACCAAAGGATTAAGGAAGTAGAATGTCCAGAAGGCAGTCTGTGAAATGAACAAGGAATCCAATGAAGCAAGAGCCAGAAGCCAGGGGAAATCCGATAGCAGTCCGTAGAGTAATCCGAGGTCAGTGTCCAAGTAATCCGAAGGAATAAGTGTAGCGCCGAACAGGTGTCCAAATAAACAGCTGTAAAGCACCGAAGTGTTGCGATGTGGCTGTTTAAATACCAGCGCTGCCTTTTACCTTCCGGTCACATGAGTCGCAACCGCATCACGTGAGCGTAACTTAGAAACGCGTGAGCGGGAGATGCTGGTCATGTGATGCGGAAGAATCCGGTCTCGCAATCGCCAAGGGACACGCCAATGGAACGGGCGTCTCCGCGAGCAGGCAGCATGTCGAACCATGCGCGGTGGCACCTGGGGACTCGGGGAAAGCACAAGTGAGTCCCGGAACCGGGTAAGAGGACGGGACGGGGTGGAGGTGCGAGAACGGGCAGGGGGAACACTAGGAACACTGAGGGGTGAGTGTGTGACAGATCCCCCACCCAAAGGCCCATGACCCCGTGGGCACGAAGGAGTGTCCCTATGGAAACGTGCCACCAGGCGGGGGGCATTGACATCAACAGCAGGGACCCAAGACCTTTCCGCCGGGCCATACCACGACCAGTCCACAAGGTACTGAAGACAACCCCTACAGACACGGGAGCCCAGGATAGCAGAGATCTCGAACACATCCGGGGCGGACAGAGACACCGGAGCCACAGGGACAAGAAGCCGCATAGGAGCGGGACAGGGCTTGAGTAGGGAGACATGGAAAACTGGGTGAAGCCACCAGGATCCCGGCAGTGCAAGACGATAGGTCACAGGGTTGATAACTCGGGTGACTACATAGGGTCCTACAAAACGAGGCAAAAGCTTGCGGCAACCCACCAGCCGTGACAAGTAGACAACCAGACACGGGACCCCATGGAATACAACGGGGCCATCACCCGTTTCCTATCCGCCTGTGCCTGTCGTAAATCTCCGCCGTCTCACCTGGGATCGCTTCTTGCTCTGTTCCGCGGGAGGATTCCTCTTGTGGACGGATCGAGTCTTGTATAGGCTCGCTCGAGTCTCGTCCGGCTCCAGAGCGCGTTCAGAGTTCCAGGAAGGTCTCCGTTCCAGGATGTCGAGGAAGAAAGTAGCGGTCGCTAGGGTTGAGGATTCCGGGAGCAGATTTAGAAGGAAAAGGTGGAAGGAAGGAAGAAGGGACCAGGAAACTAGGAATAGTGGATTCGCCGAACAGCACACACACGTCTAGTCACTACCTAATGATAGCGTTGAGACGCGCGGGGGCGTGGCCAATTTATAGAACGTGCCATGTCCGACGTAAAGGCTGGTGCGAGGCAAGTCACTTGGCACAGCCATGTTGGGAGTAACAAGGAATACAAGCCCCATTGCGATAAGGACCAGGAAGTCCAGAAAGGGCAAGTTCTATGGGTCATGACAGCATGCCTCCTCCGAAAACCTGTTCCACCAGGTTTGCCCAGGTGTATGAGATGGAATCTTCTAAACAATTGAGGGGTTTTTAGGTTAGAAACTGGTTCCCAGGTTCTCTCGCTAGGAGGATATCCTTTCCATTCAACCAGGTATTGAAGTCGACCCCGTTTATACCTGGAATCGCATATTCTGGACACTTCATATTCCAGTTGATTGTCCAAAATCACAGGACTGGGTCTGCAGGTTTTCCGGGTGGATCGGATGTAGGGTTTCAATAGAGAAGTGTGAAAGACTGGGTGCATTCTCTTCCAGGAGTCTGGTAGCTTGAGCTGGAATGAGACAGGATTGATGATTTCCTTTATGGAAAATGGTCCATAGTAGCGGGGGGCTAATTTGTTTGGCCGTAGATGTCGTGGTAATAGTTTCGAGGACAACCAGACTTGATCACCAACAGAATAAGAAGGCGCTGGTCTTCTTTTGGAGTCTGCATAACGCTTAGTGCGTGTCTGGGCCTCTTCCAATTGTTCCATGGCTTCCTTGTGTATGTTGATGAGAGTCTCGATCTATGAGTCGAGAGTAGGTACTCGTGTGGGATGTGGAAGAACAGAGGGTAAAACGGACGGTTGAAAACCTTGACTGCAATAGAAAGGGCTGACCTTGACTGCTGAGTGATCGGAATTGTTGTAGGCAAACTTGGCCAAGGTCATAAGGAGAGACCAGTGATCCTGAACCTTGGTGGCAAAACAATGAAGATATTGCTCTAGAGTCTGATTTACACGTTCCGTGGCTCCGTTGGTTTGTGGGTGATAACCTGATGAGAGAGCGCGTTGGATCCCTAGAATACGACACAGATGTTTCCAGAATTGTGAGACGTATTGAGGTCCTCGGTCCGATATGATCTTGGAAGGAAGTCCATGAAGACGGAAAATGTGCTCCAGGAAGATTCCAGCAAGTTCTGAGGAGGATGGTAGTTTATACAGAGGCGTAAAATGAGCCGTATGAGTGAACAAGTCTATGGTTACCATGATGGTCGTGTATCCTCGGGAAGGTGGTAATTCCACAATGAAGTCTGTAGCAATGAATTCCCATGGTCTTGTTGGCAGCAATGGTTGCAGTAGAAGACCCGCCGGTCTCTTGTTATCATGTTTGTTTTGACTGCAGACAGCACAAGCTTTGATGTACTGTTGTACGTCGGTCTTCATTCCAAGCCACCAAAACTGTCTTTGTATAAAACGGAGGGTGTTAGTTATGCCACGATGTCCGGAGTGAAGGGTATCATGGCAGAGATTTATCATTCTTTGTTGTAATTTCTGTGTAGGAATGACCAGTGCATTGTCCTTGAATAAATATCCTTCCTTAAATCTTAGGTTCCATGGATTCTTCCTTGAAATATCCTTCCAGAGGTCAGAGGACTGGGTTTGCTCTCGGATTTCTTCCAGGAGGTTGACTGCTTGAGCTACAAAGATCGTGTGGGGAAACATCTTAGGATAGGCCTTGTGTTCAGTGGTTACATAGTCAGGACATCGAGATAAGGCGTCAGCAATCATGTTTTGTGATCCGGGAACATGAGTGATTTGGAATTGGTACTGGGCAAAGAAGTAGGCCCAACGTGCCTGATGACTGTTCCTGCACTCCGACTGTAGAATGTGAAGATTCCGATGGTCCGTGCGGACCTGAACTGGATATCTAGCACCCAGAAGTAGATGTCGCCATTCAGTGAAGGCTTGGCGGATGGCTAACATTTCCTTTTCCAGGACGGAATAGTGTGTCTCACTGGGAGTCAGGGTTCGTGAGAGGTAAGCAATGGGGTGTTCCAGTTTATCCTCAAGTACCTGTTTCAAGACCGGTCCTATGGCGTAGTTAGAGGCATCCGTTTCCACTAGGAATGGGCGATTTATGTCTGGTTGAGCCAGGGTGGGGGCTTGCGTGAACTCTGTCTTCAATCGTTGGAATGCTTTATCTTGCGGTGTAGACCAGATAAAGGGGGTGTCTTTCTTCAAGAGAGCAACGATCGGCTGAACGATCTCGGAAAAAGTAGAAATGAACTTCCGGTAGAAGTTGGCAAGCCCCAGGAAGGATTGAACTTGTTTCACAGATGTGGGAGCGGGCCAAGCCAGTATGGCTTTTACCTTTTGAAGGGTCCATACCAATTCCTTCTGGGCTAAGGATGAATCCTAGGTAGTGAACAGAAGTAACGTGAAATGAGCATTTTTCGGGTTTGGCTAAAAGCTTGTGTTCACGGAGTCGTTGTAATACTGCCTTTACATGTTCTTCATGCTTTAGAGGATCCTTGGAAAAGATCAATATGTCATCCAGATAGACATTGACGAAGAGGAATAACATGTCAGAAAACACCCTATCCATAAAACGTTGAAAACTGCGGGGGCGTTAGCTAGTCTCAAGGGCATGACTAGATAGTCATAGTGACCAAAAGGTGTTCTAAAGGCTGTTTTCCATTTTTCTCCTTCCCAGACACGGATTAAATGGTAGGCACCCCGGAGATCCAACTTCGAGAATATTACGGCGCCTCTCACAGCTTACAGGATATCCGAGATCAGGGGCAGTGGGTACCGATCTTTGCGGGTGCATTGATTTAAGCCACGATAGTCAAGGCAAGGTCTGAGTTTCTTGGTGTCCTTCTTGGGAACAAAGAACAACGAAGCACCCGCTGGAGATTTTGAGGGTCTTATGGTGCCGTTTTCAAGATTGGTGTCCAGGTATTCTCGGAGGGCCTTTTTCTCAGGTTCTGAAAGAATGAACATTCTGCCGAAGGGAATCACTGCTGAAGGATCTGCATCTATGGCACAGTCTTCAGGTCTGTGAGGGGCTAAGGCCTGGACTATGACAGATGAAAATACATCAGCATATCCCTGATAGGCCTCTGGGACTTGTATGATATTGGAAACCATGAGTGGTGTTTTCTGGTCTCTTAGTGGTTATTTAGGAGGTGTCAAGGAGGGATCCAGGGATAGACAGTGGGACATACAAAACTCTGAGCCCAGGAATAATGATCCTGCTGTCCAATTGATATACAGATTGTGCTTTTGTAACCAGGGCATACCCAATACCATGGGGTAATGGGCTGACTTACTGATGTCGAATGTAATCCGCTCTTGGTGATGGTTTATGGAAAGTTGGATCTCTTTTGTCTGCAGGCTTATGGGTCCTGAAGAGAGGGGTCTTCCGCCGATTGCTTCCACCGGCTGCATGGTGCTTCGTGTCTCGCACGGAATATGATGACTAACAACCCAGTCTTGATCAATGAAAATTCCCATAGCTCTGCAGTCCACCAAGGCCAGAATGGAATAGGTCTTATTCTTGGAGGGCGACAGGAAGGCCTGTAGTATCACCAAATTGTTTTGTCCAGGAGAGTTCAAGGATGGAATTGATGTGGAGCAAACATCTCTCTCCCGACACCTCGCTCCATCTAGGATCGGGAGCTGGCATTTCCTGAACGCCGTGGCGGGGCTAGAGGTCATTCTCTAACAAGGTGTTTATCCGAGGCACAATATATGCACAGGCCTGTGTGGATCCTTCTCATCCTTTCTTGTGGGGAAATAGGTCCACAGAAGGCTCCTATTTGCATGGGTTCCGGATCTATGTCAGGGGTTGGGGCAGGATCGGTCTTTACAGAAGTCTCAAGGGAGTTCTTTTGAAAGGGTATCTTGGTCTTTCTTCTTTCAGCCTTTCTTTCCTGGATTCGGAAGTATATTTGCATGGCTAGATCCATAAGAGCCTGGAATGAGCTAGGACGAGCCACTCTGGCTAATTCATCCTTTATATCCTCATTTAGACCCCTGCAAAATAGAGTGAAACTTGCTTCTGAGGACCAATCTGCTTTCTTGGCCAGTTGTTTGAATCTAGTAACATACGTTAGCATATCCTGGGATCCCTGTTGGAAATCAAGTAACCGTTCCTGAGCACTATAAACCTGTTCTGGGCGGTCGAACATAGTTTTGAGTGCCTGAATAAATCCATCATAATCATCCAGGAGGGCATCTCCAGAGTTGACTAAGGGAGTGGCCCAGGTCAACGTGTTCCCTGTGAGGTGCGAGATTATGAAGCCCACCTTCGTCCTGGAAGTTGAAAAATAGTAGGGCTTAAAAGTAAAATGCACCAAGCAGGAATCCACGTAAGGACTTTACTGAGCCATCATATTTGTCTACCACTCCACCCAGTAACACACTCTCCTTGTTAGCGGAGTCGCGAGACAAAACAAGTTGCTTTAACGCAGCATTCTCCACTTTTAAGTTCTGTACTTCAGTTGTTAGTTCTTGCATGCCACGCATGAGGTCCTGGACTGCTTTTTCCATAGCAGTATCAGTGTCGGTCGTTTGGCATCTCAAACTGTCGTACATCTCCCCGTCTCACCTGGGATCGCGTCTTGTTCTGTTCCGCCGGAGGATTCCTCTTGTGGACGGATCGGGTCTTGTATATGCTCGCTTGAGTCTCGTCCGGCTCCAGAGCGTGTTCAGAGTTCCAGGAAGGTCACAGTTCCAGGATGTCCAGGAAGAGAGTAGCGGTCGCTAGGGTTGAGGATTCCGGGAGCAGATTTAGGGGGAAAAGGTGGAAGGAAGGAAGAAGGGACCAGGAAACTAGGAATAGTGGATTCGCCGAACCGCACACACACGTCTAGTCACTACCTAATGATAGCGTTGAGATGCGCGGGCCGCGGGGGCGTGGACAATTTATAGAACGTGCCGTGTCCGACGTAAAGGCTGGTGCGAGACAAGTCACTTGGCACGGCCATGTTGGGAGTAACAAGGAATACAAGCCCCGTCGCGATAAGGACCAGGAAGTCCAGAAAGGGCAAGTTCTATGGGTCATGACAGTGCCTTCATGGACGCCTGAGCCTCGACGAGATGTGTCAAGACCTGCGCGTGGATGGAGGACAGGTCCCTAACTCAAGCAGCGGCAGCTGGGTTGACAGAGGATGGTAGGTCTGTGAAGGGTAAAACACGAGGGTGCTGACCATACAGGACATAGAAGAGGGAGAAACCCGTGGAGGAATGCACAGCGTTGTTGTATGCAAACTCCGCGAGATGCAGAACTCTCAACCAGGATGTTTGTCTGCAAGGTTAGACAGCGTAGATACTGCTCCAAGGTTTGGTTGAGCCTTTCAGTCTGGCCGTCCATCTCGGGGTGATATGCTGAGGAGAAGCGGACATCCATACCAAGTAGTTTGATCAGAGCACGCCAAAAGCGTGACGTAAATTGGGAACCCCTATCCGAGATGAGAACCGAAGGAAGCCCGAAGAGACAGAAAACATTCTCAAAAAACAGCCTGGCCAGTGTAGGAGCAGAGGGAATGCCCTTGCATGGAATGAAACGAGCCATCTTAGAAAAGGAATCAATGACCACCCACAAGGTATCAAAGCCCTGGACCCGGGGCAAATCGGTGACGAAATCCATGGTCAAGGTGTGCCAGGGCCTGGGAGGGACAGGTAAAGGAAGCAGGAGACCCACAGGGCGACCCCTACAATGTTTACATTGTGCGCAAACTGCACAGGTGTTGACATAACATTCCACGTCCCTCTTCATGGATGGCCACCAGCACCATCTTTTCAGTAACGCCATTGTGCGTTTCTGGCCGGGATGTCCATGAACAGGGGCATCGTGGGACCACTCCAAGGCCATGTTGCTGGTATCTGCAGTGGGCAAGATTAGGCGATCAGAAACAAAGGATAGTCCATCATGAATCACAAGATCCCATTCGGACAACTGGCCTGGGTGTAGGGTGACCCAGCTCCGAACAGCTTCGAGTAAAGGCAAGGTCGGTGTACACAAACAAACTACCTTGCCGACATCCAGAAGAGTATCCGGAAACACCGGCAAAGCTACCCTCCCAGGGGAACGCGACAATGCATCTGCCTTGCCGTGGGTTGAACCTGAACGATGCTTGATAACAAAACCATAAGCCGCAAAGAATAAATGCCATCTGACCTGCCTGCTGTTGATACATTTCAAGGATGCTAGATCCTGCAGGTTCTGATGATCTGAATAAACCGTGACCCGGTGCTTAGCACCTAAGAGATGGCGTTGCCAAACACGGAAAGCATCCATGACAGCTAGCAATTCTTTTTCGGTCACAGTGTAGTGGGATTCGGCATCAGTGAATTTGCGGGAGTGAAAGGCCACGAGGTGAAGACGACCGGTGGCAGAGCAGGTCTGTGACAAAACCGCACCCAAGGCGAACGAAGAGGCGTCAGCCTCCACGATGAACGGTAGTTCTGGGTCCGGGTGTTGTAGGATAGAGGCGGTAGTGAAGGTCGTTTTCAGAGGCTTGTTGGTGTGACTCTGTCCACAGGAACGGAGTGTGAGGACTCGTCAAAGAAGTGAGGGGCGCCACTAGAGACGAGAACCCAGAGATAAAACACCTATAGAAATTAGCGAAGCCAAGAAAAGACTGAAGTGCCTTCAGGGTTTTTGGGACTGGCCAGTCCAACACCGCCCGCACCTTGGATGAATTCATGGCCAACCCCCCAGACGTGATATGAAAACCGAGGAACTCTACAGAATCTGCATGGAACTGGCACTTCTCGGGTTTGGCAAACAAGGAGTGTCTTTGTAGACGAGAAAGCACTTCCCGAACATGTTGTACGTGATCCTTCATATTCTGGGAAAAAATCATAATGTCATCTAGATAGACCACGACAAACGCTTCCAGGATATCGGAAAAAATGTCATTCATGAATCTCTAGAACGTGGCCGGTGCATTGCATAGACCGAATGGCATGACCGTATATTCATACAATCCGTAGCGGGTGCAAAAGGCAGTCTTCCATTCGTCTCCAGGGCGCACACGGACTAGATTGTAAGCACCACAGAGATCCAATTTAGTGAAGACAGTTGCGTGTGTGAGGTGGTCTAGCAGAGGTGTGATTAGAGGAATGGGGTAGCAGTATTTTTTGGTGATGGCATTTAGCTGACGATAGTCCACGCACGGCCGCAAATCGCCCTCTTTTTTTGGGGACGAAGAAGATGGGGCTAGCTGCTGAAGAAGTGGAAGGACGTATATGGCCTAGGCGGAGGAACTTTTGGATGTACTCCTTCAGGGCTATGTCTTCTGTAGGCGAGCGAGAATAAATCCGGCCTGTGGGAATAGCACTGCCTGGAACTAAGTCTATTGGGCAGTCGTAAGAACGGCGTGGAGGAAGTACTTCAGATGAACCACGATCAAACACCCCTGTGTAATCCTGGTATTGGGTGGGAACAAGTGTGGAGATCAGACCTACTATATTCTGTTCTGTGGGGGGAATCGTAGAATCATCTATGGTGAAGTGAGCAATGGCCCCCAAAGCCTGAGCGGGTGTGTTGTTGCTAGTGGTTGCTGGTAGACAATAGTGTTTCCAAGGTATCCCCAATATTAAGCCAAACTGGGTCATCGAGATGAGATCAAAGCTCAGAGTTTCCTTGTGTATAGCCTGTATGGTCAGGAGCATAGGGGTTGTCTGCTGTTTGATGGGCCCAGAAATCAGAGATGTACCATCGACTGCCTGCACTGGTTCTGGCCTGGTTTTAGTTAGCAGAGGTAGTTTCAGGGTTTGAGCAAGCGCAATGTCAATATAATTACCCATGGCCCCTGAGTTGATGATAATAGTAACCGGGTGTGAGACATCAGGCGTGGGTTGAAGAATAGCCTGTACATGTATGGGCCTGATGCGACCGTATGCAGGAATAGGATTCGGGGTGTAACAAGGTGCGCTCAACCCAGCCCCCGGTTCTAGGGTCGAGCACTGCGAAAACTGGAAGACTTGAGCTTTGGCCGGCGGGGACACTCCTTCACGAAATGACCAGTTATACCGCAATAACAGCATGCATTGTCCACCCTCCTGCGTTCCCTTTCTATGGGTGTGATCGGGCTCCTTATGCCCATAATCTGCATGGGTTTGTGACTTGTGTTGGAGGCAGCAGGGGTGACGGATGGGTTTGACATATGAGCAAAACCAGCCTCAGCCCTGCGTTCAGAACGCGTGGCATCCAACTGTAGGGTTAGGTCAACTAAGTCTTGGTAAGAGGTTGGCAAAGAGGAAACAACAGCAAGAGCATCCTTCATGCTTCAATAGCATTGTTTAGGCCTCTATAAAACACAACGGCCTTTTTACTTTCAGGCCATGAGGTCTCGGCTGCAAGCTGATTGAACTTTGTTATATACTCGATTAAGGACCCTCTCCCTTGTCCCAGTTCCAGGAGTTCCAGATCTTGGGACTGAACCTTGTGACGAGTGTCAAACACCCGGGACATTTCCGTGACCAGTAAATCAAAATCATAAAGTGCTGGGTTATCATTTTCCAGGAGCAGGTTAGCCCAGGCATCGGCTGTACCGGCTAGATGTGAGAGGGTGAATGCTGCTTTAGTGGTTGAATCTGGAAAGGCTTGGGTCCTACACAAGAAATGCAGTTTGCATTGATTCAAGAAAGTTCTAAACTTACTAGGATCCCCATAAAACCTCTCGGGGGCAGCCAATGGAAAAGGAGAGGGGAGTACCCCGGGTATGGGATTCGGAGGGGATGGAACAGGAGGCTGGACAGGGTGTGGGGCTGATGACGCTGGTGAAGTAGCCCCAAACTCAGCATCTGGAGGCAGAGGGTGTTTAGTGTTTTGGATGTTGTCTAAACGTTGATGAATGGCATTGTTTGCTGCGGCCATATCTGCACGTAACATGGTTATGGCTTGGACCATAGTGGCCAAGGGGTCATCCGCGGCTCCCTCCATTGACTACACGACAGGATGGCTTCAGAGTCTGTTGTGTCTTGACTGTTGTGTAGTCAGAAGAGTCCTCTGTCCACAAGTGCCGCACAGAGAGAATCTAAATCACTCTCTGTACAACCTTTGAGGCCACAGGTGGGAGATGATCTTCCGGAACCGTGGACCTCTGGGAACCCCGAACCACTGTAAAGAAAGCACTGGTTAAGTAACAAGCCTAAGACAGCAATAACAAACCAGACAACAAGGAAGTGGAACGGTCTTACCAATAAGTGGCCGTGGAGTATCTGCTGCACCAATAGAGGAGTTTCCGGGACCCAGCAAGGCTGTTTCCATTTGCAGGGCAGTAGATGTCACTGAGCTGCATGTGCTGGGCCCACCTGCTGCCAGAATTCGGACAAGGAAGCTGAGCAGAACGTAGTACCAAAGGATTAAGAAAGTAGAATGTCCAGAAGACAGTCCGTGAATCGTAACAAGGAATCCAATGAAGCAAGAGCCAGAAGCTAGGGGAAATCTGATAGCAGTCCGTAGAGTAATCCGAGGTCATTGTCCAAGTAATCCGAAGGAATAAGTGTAGCGCCGAACAGGTGTCCAAATAAACAGCTGTGAAGCACCGAAGTGTTGCGATGCAGCTGTTTAAATACCGGCGCTGCCTTTTATCTTCCGGTCACATGAGTCGCAACCGCATCACGTGAGCGTAACTTAGAAACACGTGAGCGGGAGATGCTGGTCATGTGACGCGGAAGAAGCCGGTCTCGCAATCGCCAAGGGGACACGCCAATGGAACGGGCGTCTCCGCGAGTAGGCAACATGTCGAACCATGCGCGGTGGCACCTGGGGACTCGGGGAAAGCACAAATGAGTCCCGGAACCTGGCAAGAGGACAGGATGGGGTGGAGGTGTGAAAACGAGCAGGGGGAACACTGGGAACACTGAGGGGTGAGGGTGAGTGTGTGACAGGGATATACTGTGGTCTTGCTCCCCCTTTTTTCCAATAAGGGAAACAGCGTTAACCCTACCCCACAGTTGGATCTCATCATTAGCCTATCCATGTCTCCTTGTCGGTAACGATCTTAACCTGCTCAGATATGGCGGTTAATCTCCCTTCTCACTATACAATCATCCTCAGGGACGCTCTGGATATGCTATGGGATCTGGGGTCCTATCCTTTGATTGTTCCAAATCCGACCATCTTACTTTTTACTGTGTGCTGCAATTGCAGCTGCAGTAAGACACCCATGGGTGCCCATATCGTCAAAATGGCCCAGTCTTCTTTTTTTGACCATTTCTTGTTGGAAAGGTCCTTCTTGAAATTTACTCTGCACGCCAAACCAGGTTTGGTCCCTTTGCTTGTTTTGTCTTTTGGCGGGATTCATTTGTGAAGCCCGCCTCTGGCTCCAGCATGTCTGGCAGGGCAGGAAGCAAGGGAGGTTCCCAAAACTCCCTGTGCTTAGTCTCCTTGGTTACAGGAATTCACCCAAAGGCGATTGGCCGGCTGGCTGTCCTTGGAGGATAGCCACCCTTTTGTGTGATTGACAGCTAGGCTGCGAATGAATGGGAGAAACCTGCATAAAAGGCAAGGTCTTTCGCTTGGAAGGCAGAGTCGGCCACTGGACGAAGGAATCTGAAACAGAACTTGGAAGAGACGCTTGCTGCAACTCCTGGACTGTTGGTTTGCCCGGTGAAGTCCTGCTGCAGTGCTGAAGCTCCGAATTCGCCTCGACTAGAGAAGCCCTGCAAAGGACGACTTCGCCACTTGGATTGGACAAACTCACCTTGAAATCCTCTCGAAGCTGGATGTACTTCCAAATATGCTGCAGGAACCGATTGCCAGGGAGAGGAACACCAGAATTGAGTGCATCGTTTTTAAGTCAGACCCGCGCTCCAGGAAGTTCCTCTGGACTCCCATGAAGCAGGACCAACCAAGCCTGAGCCACCTCAACAGACTGCTGGACCCCAGAAGCAAGGAAAGTCTACCATTTGTCTGAGAACTGCGGTGGTGCTATTCGTGAGAAGCTGAAACCGCAAAGTGCCGCTGATCAGAAGTTTGCCCATTGCTGCTGCCGACCTTCAAACCGTAGTGCAGGAGTCCCCAGACGGCCTCCCTGTTGTCCCTACAACTGAGGCCCAGGAACACAAGGATCTGCCATACTACAACAGGACCAGAAGCCAGCTGGAACCAATTTCTTCAGATCTAAGGTACTGTAAACTAAGGGGTCCCTACCTCTTGTTGTGTAACTTATTAGTTCTCAGTTGAGACTTGCCTTTGTTACCTTTTGCAGAGTTGCTTGTCGATTTGCACATCACAAGCCTCCCAGCTTGTGGCCCAACAGTGATTTCTTTTACAACAAAAACTCTCTATAACATTGTGCAAGACTGTTTACTTACCTTCAAGAAGAACTTCAGCTTCCCTAGACTTTGCTCAATTGACATTGGCTGTCCTGGCTCCCTGATAGACTCTTCTAACCTCTGACTTTGTGTTTTGATCTGTCCCTCCAAAAAGACACGTGTTCTTTACTTGTGTAGATGAGAAAGAGTTAATCTGGATTGCATTGGGGGATTCAAAAGTACTTACCAGTTTGAGAAACTTGTTAACTAATGGGCCTCATTACAAGAATGGAGATAATGAAAATAGAAAGGCGGAATAGTATTACCGACGTCGACCATTACGACCCGACAACCCACCAATACCGTGCCTCTTCATACCAGCTTGCACGCGTAGATGCGCCCCTTCACGGAGGTAATACCGGGATGCCGGTAATAGGAGGACATGACAAGTTACACGGGCATGCACTTACCGGCATCCTGAAGGTGGTAAATAGGGCCTGCATGACGGCAGCCATACAGGCATTGCGGACCACCCGTAAATAGCAACCTGCAGTGAAGGCAACTGCCACAGGTGCACACAATCACCACAGGTGGAGTTAATGGGGCCTGTCCCAGTATAAAAGGAGTATACCCACACACCACACCCCTTCTCACACCAGAATGATACCGCTAGCTGTTGCAATCATGAGGCTGGAGGACATGCCTGTACTGCTACAACTACAGCAACAAAAACTACAGCCACAACAACAGGCAGCATGAGATGCAGGAGGAGGAGGAGGGTGAGACAGGCCCAGCAATTAACACCAGTGCATCCAGTAGTACCTTGTAGGCAGCC
Organism: Ambystoma mexicanum; assembly: GCF_040938575.1. Lineage (NCBI taxonomy): Eukaryota > Metazoa > Chordata > Amphibia > Caudata > Ambystomatidae > Ambystoma > Ambystoma mexicanum. The sequence goes on from NC_090921.1 coordinate 1,292,278,938, forward strand.
ACCAATCCCTCGCATCAGACCCAGTCCATTCAATCTAACCTCTGAGCAGATCCACACCCTGTACCGGTTACACCGGGACACCATCACCACCATTGTGGACATGATACATCACGACATCGTCAGCCTCATTGAAATACGCACTGCCACCACCCCCCCCCACTACTAAAGGTGGTGTCTGTGCTCCACTTCCTGGCCACAGGCACCTACCAGCACACAGTGGGCCAGCTGCATGGTATATCACAACCACTCTTTTCACGCATGCTGACCCAAGTGCTGGATGCCCTCCTGAAGCACGCTAGCACCCATATATCCCTACCACGGACTGCCCAGGAGATTGCCGACACCAAAGTAGGCTTCCATGCACTGCCAGGCATGCCCAATTTCGTCAGTGCCCTCAACTGCACCCATGTCGAATTGGTAGTCCCTCATGCCATAGAGGCGGTGTACCACAATCACAAGCAATAAATACCACTCCATCAATGTGCAGATGGTATGTGACTCCAGCAAGATCATCACACATTGTTGTGCCTGATATCCCGGAACGACACATGATGCCATGGTGCTGCGTAACTCCATGCTACCCTGTCACATGGAGCGACATGCTGGACGACGTGCCTGGCTGCTTGGTGAGTTGCCTGACTGCCCCATGGCAGTGCATCGGGGTTGTGATATGGGGGGATGCATACTCCACCTGGGTGGGAATGGGCGGTGAGTGGACAATGCACTTGGAGCTAAACACTTCTGACCTGAACCTCCCAACCCGAACATGACACATCACTGCCACACATTGGACCAATGCCGTACATCAATGACAACATGTAAGATGCACAACCAGGCCACCATGGGTATGTCAAGCGATGCATGACTAAACATGATTACAAATGTGCCAATGTCGCTAGTGTGATTAGGCACAGAGTAGCATACACTGCAATTATGGGAGGCAACACATTGTTCCGCATCAGCATGCAAGTTAACACTTTGCATCATCTGTACAACGCCATCCAGACTAGCAGACCATATTGCAGTACACAATGCATCCAAATAATCTTTGTGCATATGTACAGGGACATGTGCATGTCAACAGAAAATAGCTGCGGCCATGGCAGTGTCTCCTGAAGGTGGCAGCTCAGAATGACTCCCACAGACCTCTTTGTACTCCCATGCAGGTGATGGAGGATATCCCTTGAAGCCGTGGCTACTTACCCCCATGCGGAAACCGCGGAATAGGCATGAAGAGGAGTACAATCGGATTCATACCCGTACCCGTGTCGTGATTGAGCAGACCTTTGGCCTGTTGAAGGCGCGGTTCCGCTGCCTAAGCAGGTCTAGTGGACCACTCCTTTATAGGCCTGAGAAGGTGGCAAAGATCACCATGGCCTGTGTCATGCTGCACAACATGTGCATCCGGAGAAATGTACCACTGCCACCTGACATTGACATGTATGCACCGGGTGAGGATGATGAGGATGAAGATGGAGGAGAAGCAGCACCCCTGCCAATACGTGATGCACAAGGTGGCCGTGCTGTACGCCAATCACTGATTGACGAATACTTCTGAACCACAGGGACGTTGATGAATATGTGTCAGTGCTACACTGAGCACTGGGTCCATGTGGACATGCACACAGGGTATGTGGGGAGTTGGGCACTGTGCACTGTCATGAATAAAATTAATACACACGAAATGAACAATGTCCAGGCATTCAATTATTATTTACACAACGGGTGTATTAATGAAAACTACAGAAAAGTGCCTCACCCCTCCACCACCCACATGCCCTCCCCCTCCCCAACGCACCAAAACTCCCCATACCCCCAATGAACTCCCCATTCCCCAATTAACTCCCCATTCCCCCAATGAACTCCCCATACACCCCCAATGAACTCCCCATTCCCCCAATGAACACCCCCTTATTCCCCTATACACCACCGACACCACCTCCCCCACTCCCATTGTTGTCCCACACTATTTGCGTGCTTTCTTTGTGTCCGGGGGCAGCATTTCGGACTGCCTCGCACTCCGCCTTGTCAGTCGCACAGAGCGGGAAGATGCGGGTCTGTAGGATGGGGTGGATGCCGTAAGGATTGGTATGGCTGGCGCAGGTTGTTGTTTTTTATTTATTTGCATTTATAAAGCGCACAAAACGGCCCTGAGGCATCGTGGCGCTGTTACAGCGAGCTTGAACTTGACATGGGTACTATTTAACATAGTCGGTTGCAGTAGTATAACAAAGATTACATACTTTGAGTGCAGCATTGAGAATGACAAATAGTAAGAGATAAAGCCGGTCAAATATTATGCTTTGCTATGGTTGCAGTGCAATAGCATATCTATGCGGGCTGGTTTTAAACATTAGCGGTACAAAAAGATTTTTAGGTTTTTACTGAAGGTGGTGTTGTATTTTTCATTCCTTAGTAAGGTTGGCAGGGCATTCCAATTTTTGGGTGCGAGGTTGGAAGCTAGACCCTCCGGTTTTAGTTCTTTTTAACGTAGGAACATAGATCTGGTTGGCACGGTGGGCTCTAGTGGGTCTGTTAGGTGTTGAGGGTGATTCTATCTAAGAGCTAGGGTGGGGCATCTGATGTAAGGCATCTGTGTGTGATGGCCATGGCTTTAAAGAGTATATGTTCCTTTACCGGTAGCCAATGGTCCTCTTTCTTTGCTTTAGAGATGTGTTCCCTTTTGGGAATGGTCAGCGGTACCCGGAGCGCATTGTTTTGGGGGATTTGGAGTTTTTTTAGATTGTTAACAGAGGTGCCTAGGAATAGGGCATTACAGTAGTCCAGTTTAGTACCTATTGTGGCCGTGTTGTTGCTGCATGTGTTGCAGTATGCCTTTCAGGACCTGCGTGACTGCCCCCAAACTGTCACGGATCATTGCAGCACAGGCATTGATTGCGGCAGTGTTCCCTGCAATGGCCTGACGGATCTCCCACCTTATTGATGCACAATGTCAATCATGGTGTCCTGCCTTGACTCCACCCTTGACAGCCGTGCCTCCAAGTCAGTGGAAGCAGCAGAGGTTGACGGTGCTGCGGCAGCGCATGGCATTGCAGGGCTGGCCTCTGGGGTGGTTCTGAGTTCGGGGCTGTGTAGCAGAACTGCAGAATCCAGCATGGGGCTGGAGAGTGAGGCCTGAGTGGCGTCTTGGGGTGTGTGGACATGCCACATGGATTGTGCCTTCTTGGTCCACATACTCCTCTGCTCCTATGTCAACATCACTCAGTGGGGCTGTGGCTGCTGCCTCACCCACTGAACTTGTTGCAGCAGAATGGGTGCCACTGGCCTCCCCCCTCCCACTGTTGTTGGCAGCTCTGTGCTTGCAGTCTGCTGTGGGGACCTCATGTGCCGGCATGGCCTGTGCACTCGCCCTGGCTTGTATTGTGGGCCGCAGTGCTGCCCCGGAGGTGGTTTTGCCAGTGCCAAGTGGTTTGGCCTGGGACGTGGATGGCCTTGTGGCTGCCATCTTCTCCATCAGTGCCTGGGGGGAAGAAGAGATGCAGGGTATCAGTGATGGTGTTACATGCAAGATGCATGAGATGGTGCTGTGGAGTTTTTCATTTCTCATGCATTTATATCTTACAGGTCTGTCACACAGGGTAGTTTGAAGGTGAGCATTTTGGCATTAGCCGTGACGTCTCAATTCGGCAATGCTGCATGCCAGGTGGCATGCCGTTGGATTGGGGTTTGTGTGATGTATGACATGGGAATGGTCCCTGTGTGTTGGCTGTATGTTGGTAATGGGATTGGCACTCAGCATGCACTTCAGTGTGGCAGGGTTTGGGCCTCCATCTGGACATGGATATGTTAATCTGTGTGTGTGTTGGGACATGCATTGCCTTGCCTAGGCTCTATTCCACATCACTTGTGCTACGTCATGGTTTGCCCTACTGGGGTTTGCAGGGTCACTCACCTCCATCTCCAGATGTTACGGCACCCGTCTCCATCGCCCCGAAGCCCTCTATCGACTCCATCTGGATGGTAGCGCTGCATGTCTCCTCCCAGTGCATGAGTTTGACCGGGGAGTGGGCACCCCCGCCTGTTGCCATGGCCTCCTGACGATTGTTGGCCAGGATGTTGCGGACCCTGAGGCGGAGGTCATCCCACCTTTTCTTGCAGTCTTTGACTGTGCGTGGGGTGGTGCTGACTGCAGACACCTTGCGGGCTACCTCCTCCCATATCTCCTTCCTCTGCTGCACCTCCCTTTTTGAGGTTATGGGTGAAGATCTCATCAGCATGGGCAGCAAGGGTGTCTGCCAACATGTTCAATTCCTCACCTGAGAAACGCTTCTTGCGCAGGCGGGGGTTGGTTTTTCGGGTTGCCTTAGACATGTTCTTTTCAATGGCCGTGGTCTCTCCTATGCAACACTGGTGGTTTGGGAGGATTGCAATGGATTGTGTTTTTAAAGATGGCCACCAGCGCATTTCCCGTTCCGACGCGATGACGTTACTTCCGGGTCCGATATTACGAGCACGGTATTTACATGGTGTTATTACCGGGTCGGTATTAAGGGGTGCCTCCTGGGCGGAAGCGGTATCGGCGGGTCCCGTGATGCCGCTATCGGGGGGTTGTAGGGCCTTTAGCGGCTTTGCGGTATGACCATTACAGGCATGGGGGATTGGGCGTGCTTGCGCACTTGAAATCAGCCGCTATTAGCGGCGTCAAAGGAGCACAGACCTGCTACTTCCTCCATGCTGGTAATGGGCCCGTTTTTAGTGGGATTCTCGTAATGAGGCCCAATGTTTTCTCCCTCTATCCTTTTCCTTTTGACATCAAACACAGTATTGCTCTAAATGTACCAGTGATATATCAATGTCCACATTGTTCTAGTTATTTAAGTCACCTCAGGGTGTAGGAAGTATCTGTGTGCAATCCCCAATAGGCATCTACTGATTTACTGAACTGAGAGTGTGTATTTTTGAAGTATATTTTAAGTGTTACATATTTGCTCCATTCTGAAGAAGGCTTATTTAAACTGACTGTTAAATAAATAATTGTTTAACCCAGAAACCTTGAGCATATGTTTTATTTGGATGCTTGTCATTGTGAAACACTGTTACATCACTACAGCTCACATTGACCCCTCTTGAGATAAGCCTGGCTGCTCAGTCACTCTACCAACTTGTGTAGTACATGCTTATTCGAGGGGATTGGGTCCTCCAACGTATTCCATATCTATGACAGGTAATGTCCACAGCTGTGCTGCTTCGGAAAATCTTTGGCGTCTGCGTCCTGCGTCGTTGACGTCGATGCGCCGTCCCCGAGGACGACTTCCGACGGCTGACGTCACCCGATGTGATAAGTAGGACGCACGACGCCCATAGCCTCAGTTCCGTTTTTTCCGCGTACGTGTTCGCTTCGTGAATCTCGGTATGCCTCGACTCGTTGGAGTTACTGTTTCCTTTCTCGGTTCGTTGAACCTGTTCGGTTTGTTTGTGGCGATGTCTTTCTCATCTTCGACCCCGCGTCCGGGCTTCAAGAACTGCGGGGACTGTGGGTCCAAGATTGTCGGTCACGGACTCGCACAACGCCTGCCTCTGGTGCCTCGGGGAGGCCCACGATACGAACGACTGTGTCGACTGCCAGTCGCTCACTGCGAAGGCCTTGCGAGAACGCAAGAAGAAACTGTCGGTAGGTCGGGTGTCTAAGCCCCAGAAGTCGAGGTCTGCAGGACTTTCGACCGATGACTCGAGGGGTGACTCTCCGCGTCGTCGTCGGAAGTCCGGTGGGTCTCCTTCCAGGAGTCGGTCTCGTCACTCCTCCGCCTCTTCTAGGCATTGCAGGAGCCGGCATAGGTCGCCTTCCCCGTCCTCTTCCGAGGACTCCGCCCGTCGGCGGGTCGCTTATCCCTCCATGCAAGCGACACCGGAGGAATGGGCTTCCTTCGGGAAGCAGATGCTAGCGATTCTGGAATCGCAGGGCACCGGTCCGGCTGCGCTTCTGAGTGGGATCGGTCGGCACCGGTCGAGAGACACCACCCGTACGCCTTTGGGCTCGGGTGGTCGGCACGGCTCGCGGGAGAGGTCCCGCTTGGACAAGGGTAGCCGTTCTCGCCATGCCCGTTCCAGGTCCCGGTCCTCGACGCGCTCGAGACCGCGTGATCCTGTGCCGTCTTTGAAGAAGACGTCGACGCCTGTGGCGCCGAGGTCGTCGACGATTACTCTCGAGGTTCCGTCTTCGAGGGGGTCATCGACGCCGTCGGCGCCCAGGCTGTCGAGAGACACGCTCGGAGCTCCGGCTTCGAGGACTGTGTCGACACCGCCGATGCTGGAGGCGTTGCAGCTGACGTCTACGCCGATTCGCTCAACGTCGACGCCTTTTCTGTCAACGCCCGCGCCGACTCGGTCGGCGCCCTCGATGCCTTTTCTGTCAACGCCCGCGCCTTTCGGGGTAGGTGGTGTCGGAGGGTCCCCGTGGCACGGGGTTTGCCCCTAAAAAGGCTATGGCTAAGGTCCGGCACTGCTTTGTTTCCGCAGAGGTCTTCCTCTCCCCTCCTGGAATACATTTCAGAGGGTGATGAAGGCTCTGATGGCGGTCTGGGTCCGGTTCCGGTTCTGGATGAACTTATCTCGGGCCATAGTCAGTTTGATGACCTGAGGCAGTGACTGCATGATGCCAGTGGATTGGACACCTCTCCGGAGGTGGAGTTTTGTTGGCCGGAGCCTGGCACTCATGCCGATTCGTCATATCGGCGCCTTATGTCTCGGGTTACCGAGTACTTGGGTTGGTCGGCTCCCCCAAGGGAGTTCGTTCAGGATGATCTCACGGACATCCTTGATCTCGGTCCACCAACTGACCCGGTTTTGCCTTTTCATATGGCTTTGCAGAGAAGGGTGGCGGCGGCTTGGACTGCTCCGGAGAGTCTCCCGGCAGTGGGCAAGTCTTTGTCGCAAAAATACCGTCCAGGCAGTAGCGACCCCTGCTACTTGTCTAGGCACCCCACCCTGGAGAGTTTGGTGGTGCAGGCGGCTACGGCCCCGGCAAAACAGGCGTTGTATCCTACCATCCCTCCGGATAGGGACGACAAACGTTTTGACGGCTGGGCGAAGAAAGTGTTCTCTTCTGGGGGTATGGAGCTTCAGGCGGCCAACTCCATATGTGCATTGTCTCATTTCACACACACTCTGTGGAACTGTGTTGCATTAGCGGCTGATCATATTCCCGAAGGGGACGAACGGGATGGTTTCCTTGCTATGGTTCAGGATGGCAAGGATGCCATGTGTGAGGCCGTTCAGTCGGGTTTGGACTTGGCGGATTGTGTCAGCCGGTCCATGGCGGCGAGCACCGTAATGCGCAGGTTTGCGTGGTTGAGGAAGTCTGGGTTCGCTCCTGATGTGCAGTCCTGGCTCCTCAACATGCCCTTTGACGGTGAACACCTTTTTGGCAGCAAGGCTGACGAGAGCCTTGAGAGGTTGCAGACCTCCAATGCTGCAGCGAAGTCGTTGGGCGTTGCAGTTCGACAACCTCTGCCTTTTCATCCTAGGGGACAGCAATGGAGGGGAGGTTCCTTTCGCTATTACTCGTCCTTCAGTAAAGCGAGAGGGGCTAGCAGTCAAAGAGGCCATCGTAAGAGTGCCAGAGGTGGAAACAAAGGTACTCGAGGTGCCAAGGCCGCTCGGGCAGTTGCCTCTTTGCCTTCTGGCAACGTCGCAGCCGCTACCACTCAGTCATGAGGCCAGGTCCCATGGTACGCCGGTTGGGGGAAGGCTGGCGCAGCATCTTGTAGAGTGGCAAGCCATTACTTCGGATGTGTGGGTTCTGGAGATCATAACCCACGGCTACTGTCTTCCTTTTCGGCAGAGGCCTCAGGACAATCCACCAGGGAACCTCTCTTTGAAGAGTCCGGATCCGCTCCTTGCGCAGGAAATTCAAGCCCTTCTGGAGAAAGGCGCCATAGAACTGGTGCCTGTTTCGGAGAGGAACAAGGGATGGTATTCCCCTTATTTTTTGATTTCAAAGAAAGACGGGGGATTGAGACCCATCATGGACTTGCGCGGTTTGAACAAACTCCTCAGGAAGGACAAGTTCAAGATGGTGAATCTTTCTCAAGTCCTCCAGGTCCTTCAGCTTCAGGACTGGTTGGTGTCTCTCGACCTCAAGGATGCTTACTTCCATGTGCCGATCCATCCCAAGCACAAGAAGTACCTGAGGTTCGCGGTTGGCGACTCGCACTTTCAGTTTCGGGTCCTGCCGTTCGGATTGACCTCCGCCCCGAGGGTTTTCACCAAGCTCATGGTGGTGGTGGCAGCGCATCTCAGGAAAGGGGGGATTCACGTCTACCCCTACCTGGACGATTGGTTGATCAGGGGGAGCTCTCCCGAGCAAGTCCTAGATCATCTGTCCGTCACCTGCCACTCCCTTCACAGGCTGGGCTTCTCCCTCAATTTAAAGAAGTCCCATTTGACACCAACGCAGCAGCTCCAGTACATCGGAGCAGTGCTCGACACGTCCCTGGGGCAGTGTTTTCCTCCTCAGGTGAGGGCTCTTCACATTCAGCAGATGGTGCACAAGTTTCAGTTTGCCCAGACTCTCCCAGCGTCCGAGTTCTTGAGACTGCTCGGCCTCATGGCATCCTGCATTCTTCTGGTGCCAGAGGCTCGTCTGCAGATGAGATCTTTGCAGTGGGCACTCAAGCTCCAGTGGTCTCAGTCCTCCGGCAGGCTGTCGGACCCTGTTCAGGTGCCGCCCTCGGTAGCCCGGGACCTTCTGTGGTGGGCCGGAGGTGACGATCGTGACGGACGCATCCCTCACGGGATGGGGAGCTCATGCCAACGAGCTGACAGTCAGCGGTCGTTGGTCTCCGTCGGAGTCCAGACTACATATCAATCTGTTGGAGCTGAGGGCCGTCAGGCTAGCCCTGAAGGCTTTTCTGCCGACTGTGCGCGGGAAGAGTGTCCTGATTCTGACCGACAACACGGTCGCCATGCACTACCTCAACAAAAAGGGGGGGCAGGGTCACTTCCGCTGTGCAGGGAGGCGATGCAGCTCGAGTTCTGGGCCATCCAGCAGGAAGTTTCGATCTCGGCAGTTCATCTGGCCAGAGACGACAACGAGACGGCGAACGCTCTGAGCAAGCAGAGCACGATCTCTCACGAGTGGGAGCTGGCTCAGGAGATTCTCCTGGAGATCTTCGCCCTTTGGTGGACCCCGCAAGTGGATCTCTTTGCGTCCAGTGTCAACCGGAAGTGCGAAAGATTTTGCTCGTGGGAATTTCCTCCAAAAGGAGCCTTAGGAGACGCGTTCGTGGTGGAGTGGTCATTCCCACTGCTGTACGCGTTTCCTCCAGTCCCCGTCATCCCGCAAGTGTTGCGGAGGTAACGGAGGTTCGGTTCCTGGATGATCCTCATTGCTCCGGCGTGGGCCCGGAGGACGTGGTACCCGGACCTTTTAGACTTGTCCATCTGCCCTCCACGTCGTCTTCCCTACCGAGACGATCTGCTCTCACAGGAGGGGGGGGGGGGGGTCAGGTTCTCCATCCAGAGGTCAGATCCCTCAATCTTCACGCTTGGCTTCTGAAAGGTTGAGGTATAAGGATTGGGACCTCCCTGAAGACGTGATGAAGGTGTTGCTCTCGGCCAGGCGGCCGGCAACTAAGTCTCTGTACCGTTGCCGTTGGAGAAAGTTCTGCGACTGGTGCAGAGTTCAGAATGTGGATCCTTTTGAATGCGACATTCCCATGGTTTTGTCTTTTTTGCTTTCTTTGGCCCACAGGGGCTTGCAAGTGGGGACCATTAAAGGTTACCTGGCGGCGCTGTCCATATTTAAGCGTCTGAAGAGTGTTCCTATTTTAAGATTCCTCTAATTTCGCAGTTTTTGAAAGGGCTCACTAATGTGTTCCCTCCGTCACCTTTTTTGGTGCCAGGTTGGGATTTGAACCTTGTTCTTAAGTTTCTTATGGGTGCTCCGTTTGAGCCTTTACATTCTTGCCCTTTGAGGCTGTTAACTCTGAAAACTTTGTTTTTAGTTGCGGTTACTTCCGCTCGCAGAGTGAGTGAGTGAGTTACAGGCACTTTCAGTTAAGCCACCCTTCACTGTATTTCATAAGGACAGGGTTGTCCTTAGAGTTCATCCTTCTTTTCTTCCGAAGGTGGTTTCGGAATTTCATTTGAGCCAGAAGGTTGTTCTTCCAGCGTTCTATCCTCCTCCACATCCTGGTAAGGAAGAGGAGAGGCTCCATAGGCTTGATCCTAAGAGAGCGTTGAGCTTTTATATCTCGCGCATGTCCCGGGTCAGAGTGGACGATCAACTTTTCATTGGTTACGCTGGAAAGCGTTTGGGACAAGCTGTGACGAAACAGACTTTGTCTCGGATTATTTTAGCTATCTCCGAGTGTTACCGCTTGGCGGGTAAGGACTCTCCGGCTGGCTTGCGGGCCCATTCTACCAGAGGAGTGGCTGCGTCTACTGCCTTGCAAAGGGGAGTTCCTATTCGTCACATCTGTGATGCAGCCATCTGGGCTTCAGTACATACTTTTGTACGTCACTATTCCCTCGATTCCATCAGGGGGCAAGATCTGGCCTTTGGCAAGGCAGTTCTCTATTCCGCATTTTGATTGGGCATGCTAAATTTGTATTCTAAATTCTTTCCCACCTCCTTGCTTGGTACTGCTTTGGGAGTCTGTCATAGATATGGAATACGTCGGAGGACCCAATCCCCTCGAAGAACAAGTTACTTTCTTACCTGGTAACGTTCTTTCGATGGGATGGTCCGACAACGTATTCCATATCGCTCCCTCCCTGCCTTCCACGCTGCAGAATTTCTTTTGCAATTGCAGCTTGCGTTCCGCAAGGCCTTGTGTGTCTGACTGGCAGAAAACTGGTGGCACACGTTCTGGGAAAAAACTATAACTGAGGCTATGGGCGTCGTGCATCCTACTTATCACATCGGGTGACGTCGGCCGTCGGAGGAGATCCTCTGGGACGGCGCATCGACGCACGACGCAGACGCCAAAGATTTTCCGAAGCAGCACAGCTGTGGACATTACCTGTCATAGATATGAAATACATCGTCGGACCATCCCATCGAAAGAACGTTACCAGGTAAGAAAGTAACTTGTTCTACTAAAGGTTGGGTTAACTATTGCCAATTGGACAAGGTTGGTGCAGTCTCCCACAGGGTACTGCATACATTCTTGCCTAACAGAGTTCCTCCCTCAGATTATCGTCTCTTCAGCGATTCATTTGATAGGGCTTTCTCAGGGGATATCTTCTCTCAAACACTTGCTGCAGAATTGGCACACATGCAGGTGTTAAGCATGGCACAATCTCAGGCTTCCAACATATAGGTGGTCGGGGGCGGGGTTTCATGCAGAGGCATTTAACTGCTCCTCTACATTTGGAAGTCTGTTCTGTGTTTAACCTTTACTTTGGAGTCTACTTTCCTCCATATCTCTTTTAAGGCATCTGTGTAGCTTTTGCAGCACTCATCTCCTTATGGGCAGTGTTTCTGGCAACCCTTTGAGAATATGTTTTATCCTCTAGTAACTATAGTTCTTAAGGATAGAGGGATACTTTGTATTCCTCCTAAAAATGTTATACTATATACTACCCCTGCCCTTTGTCTGCCTGAATGGAACCAGTTCCCAATGGGGGACTGGCTATCCTGATTGGACAGCCACTCGCCCTTTCTGTAAACTGCTGAGAGCGATTGCAGACAAGTGTGTTCTGAAAAAGGTGAGGTTCCAGAGGTGAAGGGCAAGTCAACCAGTGAAAACTGAAGTAACCGAAGAAGACGACCAGAGACACCTGCCCTTTGGCTGGTGGGACCAACCAGCCCTGAGACGAACAACAAACTGAGCCATCTCCTGTGCCTCTTCAGAGATGCAGACCGTGAATACCAGGAAACCTCTGACCCATTTGCAGTGCATTGTCTTTGAGAGGCCACATCCGTTCAAGTCTTTGCTGGGCTCCAGGTTAACCTCCAGAGAAATGATCTGACTCATCCAAGTCCCCGCACCAGTGTGCAGGACTTAAAGAATATTGATATGCTATCCTTTATGGTGCTGATAGAAAGGAACCAAAACTGCAGACTGACCCAAGAAGCTGAAGGGATCCGTGCCAAGGGTCCTCTGCCTCGAGACTGCTGCTGAGACCTCCCCGTCAGAGATCATCCTCTCATCACAAGACCAAGTTTTAGGGAGAATTCTCAGAAATGTGGTAATTCCTCTCTACCTTAGAGAACCCCAGCACTTTTGCTGGACTCTAGGACTTTTTCATTTTCAAAGTGGAGAGAGTGAGACCTTTTTCCAACTCTCTTATGTATTCTCTTGTTATTTAAACTCTGTTTCTTTTGGTTTTTGGAGTCTGACAAACTCCATAGGCATCTTTTTGCATTGTGTCACACAGCACCTTTAGTGCAGTGACACAGGAAAGTCTTTTAGATTTCCCAAGGTTTAGACACCGTACTCTTGGATGAACTACTGTTCCCAAGAGCAGTAAAGTCAAATTGACTTTGCCTACGTTGTAACTTTCTAGACCCAGCACACACTATTTTACAATAGAGTGCTGCAGGGGGTACTTAGTAGCTCCTTTGTATAGCTTCTCATGTAACATTTTTAATGTTATCCTTTACACAATTAATGGCTCGGGGCAGTGGTTATTTTTTACTACCGTGGTGTGTCTTTACCGTGGGCTGCATTCGCAGCTGAAGTAAAGCACCCTAGGATGCCATTTTTGTCAAAATGGCCCAGTCTTCTTTTTTCACCATTTCTTGTTGTTTAGGTCCTTCTTGAGTTTTACTCTGCACGCCAAACCAGGTTTGGTCCCTTTGTACATTTTGTCTTTGGCGGGCTTCACGAGTGAAACTCGCCTCTGGCTCCAGTATGTCTGGTGGGAGCAGGAAGTAAGGGAGGTGCCCGAAACTCCCTGTGCTTAGTCTCCTAGGAGACAGGAATGCACACTTAGTTGATTGGCCAGCTGGCTGTCCAGCAAGGACAGCCACCCACCCTGCTGGGTGACTGACAGCTAGGCTGGAATGAAACGGGAACAAGCTGCTTAAAAGGTGAGGCTTTTTGGCTTGGAAGGCAGAGTCGACCACTGGATGAAGGAATCTGAAGAGGACGCCTGCTATTGGTTTGCCCGGTGAAGCCCTGCTGATGTGCTGAAACTCCATATTTGGATCGACAGAGAAGCCCTGAAATCACGACTTCTCCCCTTGAGTTGGTGGGACCAATCAACTCCAAAGTAATCCACCTGGACATCCTCTCGGAGCTGGTTGAATTTCCATTGCAGTCGTTGCTGGAACCCAGGAGCCGAATAGCCAGGGAGCGGAACACCAGTTTTTGCGCGTTGCTTTTAAGTTGGCCAAAAGCTCCAGGATGATCCTCCAGACTCCCAGGAATCAGGGCTGACCGAGCCTCAGCCACCTCAACAGAGTGCTGGACCCCAGAAGCAAGGAAATCCCACTTCGACAGCCAAGCACCGCAGTGTTGCTGTTTGCGGTAGACGCGAGAAGTTGAAACACCGAAGTGACACTTGTTTGAAGTTTGCCGGTTGCTGTCGGTGACCGTCCCATTGTGGTGCAGGAGTCCCCAGAAGTCCCCCCTCTTGTCCCCACGACTGAGGCCCAGGAACAACAGGATCTGCAGAGCTGCAAAGTAACAGAAGTCATCTGCTGCATTTTTCTTCAACCTAAAGGTACTGTAAAGTCTGAGAGAACTTACCTATCTGTGTAGATTTGCTTGTAGCTTTCTACTTCACAAGTCTCCCGGCTTGTGGCCCTACATTTGATTTATCTTTTTCACCAAAGACTTCTAAAAACATTGTGCAAAGACTTTTACTGACCTGCAAGAAGTGCTTCAGCCACATAGACTTTTGCCCATTGACATTGGCTTAGCCTGGTTCCCTGAATGCCTCTTCTCTCCTTGGTTATTGTGTTGCACCTATCCTTCCAGGATGGGGTTAACTACTCTGCATTGGGGGGGTTCAAAAGTATTGGCCTCGTTAAGGAATATTTGTGATCTCTTGGTTGTTGTAATACCTCTTTCTTTTGACACTCTCAAAGCCTACTCTGAATGCAACGGTAATATATTAATGTCCACAGTGTCCTAGGTATTTAAGTCACCTGAGGATGTAGGAATTGTCTGTGTGCCATCCTCAATGGGTCTTTACTGATTCTGAGAAACCTAAGAGTGTGTATTTTTTAAGTGTATTTGAGTGTTGCTTTTATATTGCATCCTTCTGAAGAAGGCTTGTTTGAATGACTGGTAAATAAATCAATAATTGTTTTATCAAGAAACCTTGAGCATCAGTGTTTATTTGAATACTTGTCACTGTGAATCTCCGTGTAACTTCACTACTGCTCATATTGACCCCTCTTGAGATAAACCTGGCTGCTCAGCCACACTACCAACCTGTGTAGTTCAGACTTATACCAAAGGTTGGGTCCTATTGCCAGGCGGCTGAGGTTGTTGGAGTCCATCCAAAGGGTACTACCCCAGATCTCTACCTAACACCGAGGAATCCAGAGACTGGGTCATTACACCAAAGACCTTTTTTGGTGTAATATACAATTACAGTTGCTTCTCTGCTCAGTGGATCACAGTCTACAATAAGCAAGATCTCTTTAGACTAATTTGGATGCAGCAGGCAAACCATGGGCCGCTACACCTAAAGGAACATTTTTCAGGAATGGCACACAGTATATTATAGTTGATTTTCAGATCAGTGCAACACAGATTCTGGTAAGCAATAACTCTTTTACTTGTTTTAGGATGGCACACAGCTAACACAAGTTAAGTAAAACCTATATACTTTTTAAAGGGGCTATCAGCAACTTAAAGGTAAGTATAACCGTGTGAAGACTTATTCTGGACAGGCCAACAGCAAGTCTGGGGAAGCAAGACCGAATTGGGGACACTCATACCTTTATCCTAGCAGGAATAGCAAAGTGAAACCAACAGCATTACCTTTACGGAACAGTCACAACCATTTCACAGGTGCGTAAATTAACCTTATATATACTTTTCAGACCAGTGCAACACACATTCAAGGTAAGTATGAACTTTTGCAACTGTTCGCTATCAGAGTTACAGTTACCAACCAACTTCTTTTACAGGTAAAGTAACTTTGGAACACTTGTTATTCATTTCAAGGTAGAACCCTTTTCTTATCCAGTCTTTCCCTTATTCTATTGCATGAGTTCATTCAGAAGCAGTAGAGGGACTGTAGTGGTTTTGGTGCCAGCTGTAGGCAGGGTGAGATGGGGTTCAGTTACAGGCAAAGTCAGAGTTCCAGAGGAAGACTGCTCAAACAAGTATTTCACTTTAAAGTTAGTTGAGGGTCCAGGGACTTCGGAGAAGACACCCTAGGAGGGTTCTGCAGTGGACCTGGGTGAACTGGATGAGTGGCCTCCCAATCACAGAAAACACCCCAAAGCTATACAGAAATCATAAATACTCAAGGCAGGCAAAATACCCCAGCCAACACAATACCTCAGCACAGAAAAAGAGTTGCAGCAGGAAGACTTAAGGATCTGCAGCCAAAAACTTGGTTGATGGTTTCCTTTGTCAAGAAGACCGAAGGCAGGACTTCTTTTGCAGCAAGGATCACAGGAGAGGGCTACAGGCAAGAGTTCCCTCACGGCTGGATGCGGCTCTGTGGTTTTGGTGCCCTTTCCGGACCCAGGAAGAAGCCTTAATATCGCTGGTCGGATTCTTGTTGTTTGTAAGGTCCAGCACTCTGATGAGGGAATTTTTAAGACTACATTCATGTCTCTGGAGGTCCAGCAGGATGTTCACACAGTTTCAGCAAGATTCGGAATTCGGAATACCGTGCACCGCACGATGCCTCGAGGTCCCAGGGTATTGTGGTATTGAAGACCTGTAAGGTCGCAGCATGACTGGGGACGGCTCAAAATGAAGGTCCTCAAGTCTACTGGGTCTCACCGGGCTCTGGGTCATAGTTTTCAGAGTCCCCAGGTTGATTGGAAGTAAGGTTAACGGCAGGCTCTGGTTACACAGCAGGCTTCCGGTAGCTGGTAATCGACTCAGCCGTATTTTGTTCATCCTCTTCGGTTTCAGTTCCAGTGCTAGACTACCTCTTCAGCTTCTAGGATCAAACTTCTATGCAGGGACCCAGCCAATCAAACTGCAATGCAAAATTAAAACTTGTTGGGGTTGGCATTCCTTTCACACATGCAGGTGTTAAGCATGGCACAATCTCAGGCTTCCAACATATAGGTGGTCGGGGGCGGGGTTTCATGCAGAGGCATTTAACTGCTCCTCTACATTTGGAAGTCTGTTCTGTGTTTAACCTTTACTTTGGAGTCTACTTTCCTCCATATCTCTTTTAAGGCATCTGTGTAGCTTTTGCAGCACTCATCTCCTTATGGGCAGTGTTTCTGGCAACCCTTTGAGAATATGTTTTATCCTCTAGTAACTATAGTTCTTAAGGATAGAGGGATACTTTGTATTCCTCCTAAAAATGTTATACTATATACTACCCCTGCCCTTTGTCTGCCTGAATGGAACCAGTTCCCAATGGGGGACTGGCTATCCTGATTGGACAGCCACTCGCCCTTTCTGTAAACTGCTGAGAGCGATTGCAGACAAGTGTGTTCTGAAAAAGGTGAGGTTCCAGAGGTGAAGGGCAAGTCAACCAGTGAAAACTGAAGTAACCGAAGAAGACGACCAGAGACACCTGCCCTTTGGCTGGTGGGACCAACCAGCCCTGAGACGAACAACAAACTGAGCCATCTCCTGTGCCTCTTCAGAGATGCAGACCGTGAATACCAGGAAACCTCTGACCCATTTGCAGTGCATTGTCTTTGAGAGGCCACATCCGTTCAAGTCTTTGCTGGGCTCCAGGTTAACCTCCAGAGAAAATGATCTGACTCATCCAAGTCCCCGCACCAGTGTGCAGGACTTAAAGAATATTGATATGCTATCCTTTATGGTGCTGATAGAAAGGAACCAAAACTGCAGACTGACCCAAGAAGCTGAAGGGATCCGTGCCAAGGGTCCTCTGCCTCGAGACTGCTGCTGAGACCTCCCCGTCAGAGATCATCCTCTCATCACAAGACCAAGTTTTAGGGAGAATTCTCAGAAATGTGGTAATTCCTCTCTACCTTAGAGAACCCCAGCACTTTTGCTGGACTCTAGGACTTTTTCATTTTCAAAGTGGAGAGAGTGAGACCTTTTTCCAACTCTCTTATGTATTCTCTTGTTATTTA
The DNA here is from genome assembly GCF_040938575.1 of Ambystoma mexicanum. NCBI lineage: Eukaryota > Metazoa > Chordata > Amphibia > Caudata > Ambystomatidae > Ambystoma > Ambystoma mexicanum. Next base: position 1,292,296,108 of record NC_090921.1, read on the forward strand.
AACTCTGTTTCTTTTGGTTTTTGGAGTCTGACAAACTCCATAGGCATCTTTTTGCATTGTGTCACACAGCACCTTTAGTGCAGTGACACAGGAAAGTCTTTTAGATTTCCCAAGGTTTAGACACCGTACTCTTGGATGAACTACTGTTCCCAAGAGCAGTAAAGTCAAATTGACTTTGCCTACGTTGTAACTTTCTAGACCCAGCACACACTATTTTACAATAGAGTGCTGCAGGGGGTACTTAGTAGCTCCTTTGTATAGCTTCTCATGTAACATTTTTAATGTTATCCTTTACACAATTAATGGCTCGGGGCAGTGGTTATTTTTTACTACCGTGGTGTGTCTTTACAGTGGGCTGCATTCGCAGCTGAAGTAAAGCACCCTAGGATGCCATTTTTGTCAAAATGGCCCAGTCTTCTTTTTTCACCATTTCTTGTTGTTTAGGTCCTTCTTGAGTTTTACTCTGCACGCCAAACCAGGTTTGGTCCCTTTGTACATTTTGTCTTTGGCGGGCTTCACGAGTGAAACTCGCCTCTGGCTCCAGTATGTCTGGTGGGAGCAGGAAGTAAGGGAGGTGCCCGAAACTCCCTGTGCTTAGTCTCCTAGGAGACAGGAATGCACACTTAGTTGATTGGCCAGCTGGCTGTCCAGCAAGGACAGCCACCCACCCTGCTGGGTGACTGACAGCTAGGCTGGAATGAAACGGGAACAAGCTGCTTAAAAGGTGAGGCTTTTTGGCTTGGAAGGCAGAGTCGACCACTGGATGAAGGAATCTGAAGAGGACGCCTGCTATTGGTTTGCCCGGTGAAGCCCTGCTGATGTGCTGAAACTCCATATTTGGATCGACAGAGAAGCCCTGAAATCACGACTTCTCCCCTTGAGTTGGTGGGACCAATCAACTCCAAAGTAAGCCACCTGGACATCCTCTCGGAGCTGGTTGAATTTCCATTGCAGTCGCTGCTGGAACCCAGGAGCCGAATAGCCAGGGAGCGGAACACCAGTTTTTGCGCGTTGCTTTTAAGTTGGCCAAAAGCTCCAGGATGATCCTCCAGACTCCTAGGAATCAGGGCTGACCGAGCCTCAGCCACCTCAACAGAGTGCTGGACCCCAGAAGCAAGGAAATCCCACTTCGACAGCCAAGCACCGCAGTGTTGCTGTTTGCGGTAGACGCGAGAAGTTGAAACACCGAAGTGACACTTGTTTGAAGTTTGCCGGTTGCTGTCGGTGACCGTCCCATTGTGGTGCAGGAGTCCCCAGAAGTCCCCCCTCTTGTCCCCACGACTGAGGCCCAGGAACAACAGGATCTGCAGAGCTGCAAAGTAACAGAAGTCATCTGCTGCATTTTTCTTCAACCTAAAGGTACTGTAAAGTCTGAGAGAACTTACCTATCTGTGTAGATTTGCTTGTAGCTTTCTACTTCACAAGTCTCCCGGCTTGTGGCCCTACATTTGATTTATCTTTTTCACCAAAGACTTCTAAAAACATTGTGCAAAGACTTTTACTGACCTGCAAGAAGTGCTTCAGCCACATAGACTTTTGCCCATTGACATTGGCTTAGCCTGGTTCCCTGAATGCCTCTTCTCTCCTCGGTTATTGTGTTGCACCTATCCTTCCAGGATGGGGTTAACTACTCTGCATTGGGGGGGTTCAAAAGTATTGGCCTCGTTAAGGAATATTTGTGATCTCTTGTTTGTTGTAATACCTCTTTCTTTTGACACTCTCAAAGCCTACTCTGAATGCAACGGTAATATATTAATGTCCACAGTGTCCTAGGTATTTAAGTCACCTGAGGGTGTAGGAATTGTCTGTGTGCCATCCTCAATGGGTCTTTACTGATTCTGAGAAACCTAAGAGTGTGTATTTTTTAAGTGTATTTGAGTGTTGCTTTTATATTGCATCCTTCTGAAGAAGGCTTGTTTGAATGACTGGTAAATAAATTAATAATTGTTTTATCAAGAAACCTTGAGCATCAGTGTTTATTTGAATACTTGTCACTGTGAATCTCCGTGTAACTTCACTACTGCTCATATTGACCCCTCTTGAGATAAACCTGGCTGCTCAGCCACACTACCAACCTGTGTAGTTCAGACTTATACCAAAGGTTGGGTCCTATTGCCAGGCGGCTGAGGTTGTTGGAGTCCATCCAAAGGGTACTACCCCAGATCTCTACCTAACACCGAGGAATCCAGAGACTGGGTCATTACACCAAAGACCTTTTTTGGTGTAATATACAATTACAGTTGCTTCTCCGCTCAGTGGATCACAGTCTACAATAAGCAAGATCTCTTTAGACTAATTTGGATGCAGCAGGCAAACCATGGGCCGCTACACCTAAAGGAACATTTTTCAGGAATGGCACACAGTATATTATAGTTGATTTTCAGATCAGTGCAACACAGATTCTGGTAAGCAATAACTCTTTTACTTGTTTTAGGATGGCACACAGCTAACACAAGTTAAGTAAAACCTATATACTTTTTAAAGGGGCTATCAGCAACTTAAAGGTAAGTATAACCGTGTGAAGACTTATTCTGGACAGGCCAACAGCAAGTCTGGGGAAGCAAGACCGAATTGGGGACACTCATACCTTTATCCTAGCAGGAATAGCAAAGTGAAACCAACAGCATTACCTTTGCGGAACAGTCACAACCATTTCACAGGTGCGTAAATTAACCTTATATATACTTTTCAGACCAGTGCAACACACATTCAAGGTAAGTATGAACTTTTGTAACTGTTCGCTATCAGAGTTACAGTTACCAACCAACTTCTTTTACAGGTAAAGTAACTTTGGAACACTTGTTATTCATTTCAAGGTAGAACCCTTTTCTTATCCAGTCTTTCCTTTATTCTATTGCATGAGTTCATTCAGAAGCAGTAGAGGGACTGTAGTGGTTTTGGTGCCAGCTGTAGGCAGGGTGAGATGGGGTTCAGTTACAGGCAAAGTCAGAGTTCCAGAGGAAGACTGCTCAAACAAGTATTTCACTTTAAAGTTAGTTGAGGGTCCAGGGACTTCGGAGAAGACACCCTAGGAGGGTTCTGCAGTGGACCTGGGTGAACTGGATGAGTGGCCTCCCAATCACAGAAAACACCCCAAAGCTATACAGAAATCATAAATACTCAGGCAGGCAAAATACCCCAGCCAACACAATACCTCCGCACAGAAAAAGAGTTGCAGCAGGAAGACTTAAGGATCTGCAGCCAAAAACTTGGTTGATGGTTTCCTTTGTCAAGAAGACCGAAGGCAGGACTTCATTTGCAGCAAGGATCACAGGAGAGGGCTACAGGCAAGAGTTCCCTCACGGCTGGATGCGGCTCTGTGGTTTTGGTGCCCTTTCCGGACCCAGGAAGAAGCCTTAATATCGCTGGTCGGATTCTTGTTGTTTGTAAGGTCCAGCACTCTGATGAGGGAATTTTTAAGACTACATTCATGTCTCTGGAGGTCCAGCAGGATGTTCACACAGTTTCAGAAAGATTCGGAATTCGGAATACCATGCACCGCACGATGCCTCGAGGTCCCAGGGTATTGTGGTATTGAAGACCTGTAAGGTCGCAGCATGACTGGGGACGGCTCAAAATGAAGGTCCTCTCAAGTCTACTGGGTCTCACCGGGCTCTGGGTCATAGTTTTCAGAGTCCCCAGGTTGATTGGAAGTAAGGTTAACGGCAGGCTCTGGTTACACAGCAGGCTTCCGGTAGCTGGTAATCGACTCAGCCGTATTTTGTTCATCCTCTTCGGTTTCAGTTCCAGTGCTAGACTACCTCTTCAGCTTCTAGGATCAAACTTCTATGCAGGGACCCAGCCAATCAAACTGCAATGCAAAATTAAAACTTGTTGGGGTTGGCATTCCTTTCAGGACAGCCATCCTCCCAGTTTGAACTGGATTCTCGCCGTCAGTCTGGAAGATAAAGGGGTGCAAAGTTTTGGACTCCTCCCTTGCTTCCTGCCTTCACAGACACTCTGGTGCTTGGGCAGGTTTGACCAAGGTCTCCCGCTGAAGATGAAGTTTACACAAAGGATTTTCCCAGCCTGGATGTCAGGGGAAGGAACAAGAAAGGACAAGGAATGGTGAAATGGCGAAGGAAAGAAGACCGGGGTCATTTTAGTAAAATGAACACCCATGGATGCCTTTACCGGGGCTGTGGAAACAGCCTGCGGTAAAGGGGCACCGAATTAATAAAAAGGTTCACTGCCACCAGCCATTAAAGGTAAGGTTTGTCCTTGTGACATAAATGTTAAATTTAGAATGAGAAAGGCGATACCCAGTATTTGCCTAGCGCTCTACATAAGGTGGACGGTGCTGATCTCCTCTAATAAAATGTAAAAGGGATCCAAATACCCTTTCTACCATGGGCAACTGTAGTTCTCACAAGGTCGGTCATAGAAAGTTAGAAGGGGAGCCCCAAGGGCAACCCAGCAACAATATGCAGTATGTGCCAAAAGTTGTCAGAGGATCAAATTAAAAAGACACTATGGAGAGTCTTAAAAATGACACCATAAAAAGAGTACAAGACTGAGTGTGGAAAAAGGTTTCCACTCACTGGTGTATAGGGAAATATAATCTACCAGTCCAGCAAAATGTTCTGGGGTTGACACAGGTCAGGAAGATGTAACATTGATATGAAAATCTTACCCAACAACTAGACACTCGGAGAGCAGTCACGTACTACCTCAACAAGTCAAAACTACTCAGAAAAACAGACAACTTCCTTGTGTCTCTAGCAGCCGGGAGAAATAAGGAATCCTGTCTCAAAGGCTACCATTGCTAGATGGATTGTAAGATTCATACAGCAGTGTTACACGATGTCAAACAAAACCCTGCCGATTTACACCTAAAGTTTACTCCGCACGAAGTACAGGGGTTACATTGGCATTTATCCCAAAATGTTCCATTGGAGGCTATCTGCATGTTAGGCAAGAATTGATGTAGTAATGCTGTGGGAGACTACACAACCCTTGTCCTCTTTGTATCAGGTAGCTCACCTATTGTTAGAAGTCGGACTACCCAAGTTGGTAGTGTGACTGAGCAAACACTTCTCTCAAGAGGGGTAAATGTGAGGTGTAGATATGTAGCAATGAAATCCACCAATACAACTGTTAGAGAATTTCTCAGAAATGTGCCAATTCCCTCTACGTTAGAGACCCCCAGCTACTTTGCTGGATTTTGAGGACTTGATTTTTTTAATCCTGGAGAGAGTGAGACCCTTTTTCCCCACTCCCTCATGTATTTTAATGTGATTTCTGAACTCTGTTTGTTTTGGTTGTGGAGTCTGACAAACTCCATAGGCATCATCTTTTACATTGTGTCACACAGCACCTTTAGTGCAGTGACACAGGGAAGTCTCTTAGATTTCCCCAAGGTATAAATACCTTCTCTGGGATAAACTACTGTTTCCCAGAGCAGTTAAGTGAAATTGACTTTACTTACATTTGTAACTTTCTAGACCCAGCACACACAATCTTACCATAGGGTGCTTGAGGTGTTACTTAGTATCCCCTTTGTCTAGCTTCCCATGTAAAAAATGTAATGTTACCCTTTCCTCACTGAATGGCTGGTGGCAATGGTTTCGTTTTTGCTACCATGTTGTGCATTTACCACGGGCTGCGTTCGCAGCTGCAGTAAAGCACCCAAGGGTGCCATTTTTGTCAAAATGGCCCAGGTCTTCTTTTTTCGCCATTTCTTTGTGGAAAGGTCCTTCTTTAGATTTACTCTGCACGCCAAATCAGGTTTGGTCACTTTGTTCATTTTGTCTTTGGTGGGATTCACGAATGAAGCCCGCCTCTGTCTCCATGGTGTCTGGGGTAGGCAGAAAGTGAGGTAGGTGCCCGAAACTCTGAGTGCTTAGTCTCCTAGGAGACCAAAATGAACTCTGTGATGATTGGCTGGCTGACTATCCGGTAAGGACAGCCACCCTGCTGGGTGACTGACAGCTTGGCTGGAATGAAAGGGGAGAGAACTGTATAAAAGGCGAGTCTTTTGGCTTGGAAGACAGAGTCGACCACTGGATGAAGGAACCGAAGAGGAACTTGAAGAGGACGCCTGCTGCAACTACTGGACCGTTGGTTTGCCCGGTGAAGCCCTGCTGAAGTGCCGAAGCATCAACAGAGAAGCCCCTGCTAGAACGACTTCTCCCCTTGAGTTGGTGGGACAAATCAACTCCAAAGTAAGCCACCTGGACATCCTTCTTGGAGAATTTCCACAGAGTTGCTGCTGGAAACCGTAGAGCCAGGTAGAGGAACACCAGTTTGTGTGCGTTGCTTTTATGTTGGCCAAGAGCTCCAGGAAGATCCTCCGGACTCCCAGAAAGCAGGACTGACCGAGCCTGAGCCCCCTCAACACAGTGCGGGACCCCAGAAGCATGGAAAGTCCATCTAAACAGCCAGGAACCGCGGTGTTGCTATTTGCGGTAGATGCAAGGAGCTGAAACACTGAACAGCCACTGAAAGTGAAGTTTGCCAGTTGCAAGTTTTGACCGTCCCAGTGCAGTGCAGGAGTCCCCCGATGTCCTCCCTCTTGTCCCCACGACTGAGGCCCAGGAACAGTGAAATCTGCAGAGCTGCACAGGAACAGGGGTCACCTGCTGCATCTTTTCTTCATTTTAAATGTACTGGTCAAAGTCTAAGAGAACGTACCTCTTGCTGTAGAGTTGCTTGCATCTTTTCTACTCAAAAGTCTAACAGCTTGTGGCCCTACATTGATTCATCTTTTTCTGCAAAGACTTCTGAAACATTGTGCAAAGACTTTTCTACTAACCTTCAAAGAAAGGCTTCAGCCCATATAGACTCTTGCCTATTGACCTTGGCTTAGTCTGATTTAACTGAATGACTCTTATTGGGGATCTCGAAGTATTTGCCTGCTTAAGAAATATTTATGGTACCTTGTTTGCTGTAATCATCTTTCCCTTTTTACTTGCTCTTAACTAATTCTGAATGCCAAGAGTAATACATTAATGTCAACAGCACCCTACCAATTGAAGTCACCTGTGGGTGTAGGTCTCTACTGTATGCCATCCCAAATGGGTATTTACTGATTCGGAACTTAAGAGAGTGTATGATTTTGATGCATATTTGTGTGGTGTTTTACAGTGCTCCCTTCTGAAGAAGGCATTAACTGACTGGTAAATAAATTAATAATTGGTTTACCAAGAAACCATGTGTGTAAGTGTTAGCTTGAATACTTGTCAATGTGAACCTCTGTGTAACTCCCCTACAGCTCACATTGACCCCTTTTGAGATAAGCGTGGCTACTCGTCCACACTACCAAACTTTAGTACAGACCTATACCAAAGGTTGGGTTACTATTGCAGGAGGTCAGAGTTGTTGTAGTGCACCCTAAGGGTACTGCATACAATCTTGCCTAACAAGTACCCATGTAACACTTACACTCAAGGTTTCTAGTTAAGATAATTATTTGTTTTGGTTTTTAAATAAGCCTTCTTTAAAAAGGGCAATATATGCATTAATCAAATACACTTCAAAATACTTATTCAGAATTCAGAACTCACATACGGTTAGTAAATACTCTTTGGAGATGCTTCTTACACACTTCCTACACTTTGAGGTGACTTCACTAACTAGGACAGTAATGGGATTTATAAATCACTAGTACACTTTGTAAATTCTGAGGTTTGTAGAAAGGAAAGGGTAAAGGAAGGAAAAACGTTCAACAGGTTCTCAGAGCATGTGAGCACTTTAAATCTTCCAATGAAGTCTAGATAAAAACTTTTCCCAGCAATATAAGTTTAAAACCAACGCATCACCTATGAGGGACAGTAAGACTCAAAGTTAATGGAATAGAAGAGTCTGCATGGAGCCAGGACAGCCAAAGTCAATCGGAGCAAAGTCTATGGAGCGGAGGCACTTCTTAGATCGTAAAAGTCTTGCACAAAGTTAGAGAGTTTGTTGTTGATAAATAACTGTAGGGTCACAAGCTGTTACACTTGTGAAAGTTAGAGCTGAGATCACCTCTAGATAAAGCAGCTACTGCAAGTCTCAACTCAGAAGAGCAAGCTACATACACTGGGGTAAGTACCCCAAGTCAGAACAGTACCTTTGGTTAGAAGAAGAGGGTCCAGCTGGCTCCTGTCTGGTTGCAGCAATGCAGATCCAGTGTTGCTGGGCTTCAGTCGTGGGGACAAGAGGGAGGACGTCTGTGGAATTGAGTCCTGCACTCTGGTGAGGTGACTTGGGCTTGGATCCTCCTACTTCTGTGGGGTCCTGGGGAAGACTCCTGGAACTTTTGGCCGGCTTACAGACGTTGCACTCTACTATGGATTTCTCTACCCCTGGCACGCGGTACCTGCAGCAGCAAAGATGTGCAGCCAGTTGGGGAAGGTCTTCCCTCAGAGTTCGTCTCAGGGTTAGTTGGTCCCACTAACCCAAGGGAGGAAGTTGTTCCTTTGAGAGCTTCTCTTGTCGAGTAGAAGAAGGAGTTTCATCACAGCAGCAGGGCTTCACAAAGCAGTTCAACGGTCCTGGAATATGCAGCAAGCTTTGTTCACGGTTTCTTCGTCGGGTAGTTCTTCCCAGTGGTCGACTCTGCCTCTAATCCCAAAACCCTCGCCTTTTAAGCAGGTTTGTCCCATTCATACACAGCCTAGCTGTCACTCAAACAGCAGGGTTGCTGTCCTGCAAGGACAGACAGCCAGTCGGCGAATCAGGACTGGGGGCATTCAGGTTTCCCTAGAGATGAAGGACCAGGGAGTTTCGGGCACCTCCCTAACTTGCTGCCCTTCCAGACATACTAGAGCCAGGGCGGGTTTCAGTACTGAAGCCCACCAAAGGCAAAACAAACAAAGGGCTCAAACCTGGTTTGGCGTGCAGAGTAAAACCCAAGAAAGACCTCACAAACAAACTGCCAAAAAAAGACCGGGGCCATTGTGACAAAATGGTCACCCATGGGTGCTATACTGCAGCTGAGGATTCAGCCGAAGGTAGAAAAGTAAGTTGGTAGGAACATTAAACCATTGCCACCAGCCATTTAAAGTAGTGAGGGTAACATAACATGTTTTACATGAGTAAGTAGGAAAAGGGGCTACCAAGTAACCCTTCAGCCCTCAACATGAGATGGTGTGTGCTGGACCTACAAAAAGAGGAAAGGTAAGTAAAGTCAATTTCACTTTACTATTCTTGGGAACTGTAGTTCACCCAAGAAAATATATTTAAACCTCAAGAGACATCTAAAGGATTTCTCTGTGACAGTGCACTGAAAATAGATGCATATGGAGTGTGTCCGACTCCAAAAACAAAGGAAACGGATAATCCAAATCAGATCAAAATACACGAGATATGGAGAAAAGGGGTTCACTCTCTCCAGGGTTAAAATTAAAAAGTCCTAAAGTCTAGCAAAAGAACTGGGGGGTCTCTAAGGTTGAAGAATTTTAGCACAGAAATGTGGATTCTCCCTAACATTGCAGGGCAGCCACGTGGAGTTCAGTGCACACTTTCACACATTGTGTTGTAACACAAGCCAGAAATGACTCGCACATGGGACAGGCAGTGTTGAAACATTTATTTGCCTCTGTTCCTTGTATCAACCCAATGCCTTCATCTGGTACTAACTGGTAGTCTATGCAAAGCATGTGATTCTAAGCAGATCTGCAAGCCTCAGAAGACAAATATTGCATACCTGTAATCGTTTTTATGATGCTTTTATCTGCTTAGATTCACATGGGCCTAACAAACCTCCCCTCGTTCGGAGTAGAAGGTACCATAGACAACATGTTTTATGTGTAGAATTTCAACACAATTCTTCATTCATATTTCAGTATACACTTCATACATCCTCGGGTCAGGAAAATAACAATCTGAGGAACTCAATGTGTGAAGGATCATCGATACAGTACACGTCACAGTAAGGATAGTATTCCAGAAACACCCTGTTGACGTCCCTTTTCGAATTCGGGAATAAATCATGTAATACTTTGCATCAAGCACTAGATGTCAGCCTGTGCAAAACATGTGAATCTAAGCAGATACAAGCATCAGAAACATGATTACAGCTATGTAATGTTTGTCATATTATGAGTTTTTAAAGAGTGACTTGGGGATAGATACTTTTTCCTTTACATACTTAGAGATATAAAGGCCTACCAAATAGCCTTATGTTGTCCTTTGTTTCTGGAATTATTTGAGTGCTTTATTTTTGGTTAACTGTACTACTACACCACCCCCCTATATCCATAAGTCTTTCCTTACTGCACAGTCCATGATTACGTTGATAGAATTTTTGGTAGGTGTGTCAACTACCCTGTTCCTCAACTTCGAGTGGCCTCTCAGAACCTTCCCCCAGGGCTGGTTCTGCAAATCCATCTAAACAATGGATAACAACCCTAGGTGAATCTAGGATTTGCGGACAACTGCTCTCACTGTTGTTGCTGCATTGTGGCTTCCGAGGTTGTAGAAGCAGAGGGGTCTTCTTTTGAAAGTTGACTAAGCGGTTCAGGTCTCTTTCCGCAACCTTGTCATTCTGAAAATTGCTGGGTTTAGCAGAAGATGAAGGACCCTATTTGTGGATTCCATAACATTTGGAGCAACCAGGATTCCGCAGTCATGAGAGGCAGCTGTTGTGACTGAGCACAGGGTCTGCAAGCACAAAGATAAATGGACGCAGGCCTCTGGCTCTAGAAGTTCTCCTCTCTTGGCAGAGAGCAGCAGGGCTTAGAGGTCCAGATACCATGATGAGTGTGCACTACAATATTCACAGCCACAGAGCTAACATGAGGTCCAGGCAAAGCAGGTACCCCACTCCAGATGATGTGGCCCCCTGTGACACTTTTGAGCTCTAGGATGGCAGTCCTTGATGCCAGACTGTGAACTGGGTGGGTCCACTAGTTCAAAGGAGGGAGGCAACGTTCGAAGAAACAACTAGGTTTCCCTTGTGGTAGTTGCATGACTAGTGGTTATCCCAGCAGCAGCTTCTTAGCCGTCCCCTTGCAGCCTCTTGTAATTCATATTTTTGGCTCCAGTGGTCGACTTACTGAAGGGCTCCAGATACAAAAATCTGGACTGAAAGGACCCAAGCCCACCTATCGAAGGACTTACAACATTCAACTTTTGGAGTAGTTATCCAAACATAGACCGGCAGCTCCAGTGCAGTCACGACATTACTCTGGTTTTGAATGTGTATTGGGGCTGTCTACAACCCCATATATAGTTTAAACCAATTCCACACACAAATCCTACTTTCCAGCCTATTCCAGAACCTGCAAAGAGAATTACTTGGTATAGCCATTTCCTACCCCTACCCAGGAGGAAGGCTGCCAACAAAGGTATGGCTTAAACAACAAGGTTAGCTATTTTGGGCCATTGTGTGTAGGCCTGCACCCAAAAAGTGTAAACATTAGTTACCACTGCCACCAGCCTGTCTGGGATGCACCGAGTATAGGGAAAATGCACATACAGTAAAATAAAAGGGGGTGGAGGTCATGGTCCTTGCAATATTTTCTATAAAAGAGTCTGTGGTGCATACCATAGACACTATTGGGGGGGAGGACATGTCACCCTGCACTGGTAGCCTTAAGGACTGGCTAGTGCCCCAAAAAGAAAATTAAGCAAGCAAGTGAGTGAGTGAGGTTACACAACTCACAAAACATTTAGCAGTGAAACTGGAGGTCCCATTAAAAGAAACGAGAAAGCTGAAAAAATATGTCTTTGTAATACTCTTTGACTAAAAATTATTTAGCAAGTGCTTTGGGCGACTCGTCATGCTTCCTTGCTGCCACCATATTTGAGGCACACACAGCTAACTAGATTGTTTTGGTAGCTTAGGAAAACCTCGGGTAACTTTGTACACCCCACCTGAGACCTAGGGTCTCTCTGTGGAGAAGTAGGGGCACTTTCCACAATGTTCATTTAGTGAGGCCTGTGACATTAACTCGCTGAAGGAAAGGGTGAGTGAACCATTGAGGATAAGCAAAAAGACCATAGGGCTCATTTATGAGCCACAATTTACAGCTTTTACCCCCAACAACTGAACACTCAAACGCTGTGGATTCAGCCTTGTACCGCAGAGATCCTATTCACACACTGGCCAAATCTGGTCCCGGATGTCCTTGCTTCAGGCATCCCGTAGCCATGGCATGTATGGTTCAGTCCTCCTTTCTCGCTATGGAAACCAAGTTTAGCTATTGAACTTTTTAGGAATTTCCAATGCAAGTGTGGCACCAAGAGTGTATGTGGCAGGGTTCAGGCTACTGTTCGCCAGAATAAGCGAATTGGAACTTAATATTGATGCCAGCACCATTTTAGGACTCTCTGCTAACTGGGCAAGGTTAGTGCCCAGGAAAGTACTGGGTTCCTTTAGCACATGGGTCTGCTCGCCAGGTGTTTTGGACTATTGATTGCCATGATCCCACATCATGAACTTTGCACCTGGGGCTAAAAGGAGTTGTAGTACAAAACCTCTGGAGTGCCAATGGGTGCAGTCCCCTGCCTTAGAGCATCCCACCCAGAGAGGTGTATTGTGTCCCAAGGGAACACAACACAAAGTTGCACCCTTGGTGTGAGGCTTTGGATTAGGTCTCACGAGGGAACATGCATCTGTGAACCACTTAAGGAAAGCAAAAGACTCAGGCTTCTCATGACAGAGCTATAGTTTAGGACTTTCAACCCACCACCTATCCAACAGGTATCTGGTCAGGTGAGGAAAGCCCACTGCATGCATTGAACACCCTTTCTTTTTGCTTTGTGTTTGGTCTTTTAATCTGACTTTTTGGAGGTAAGTAAAGCCTTCTGCTCTACTCACCTTGTCATTTTGCTCATTTTTATGGGGCAACTAATAAGTCCATGAGACTATCAGTACTCTCTTACAGAGTTTCTTGTATTGTTACAACTCAAAGTTGCCAACGAGGTAAAAACCCTAGGCTTTTACTTCGATTCCACTCTCACATTCACCAAACAAGTCAACTCCATGGCATCTGCCACTGCATATACATGCAAACTCATCAGATCTGGCAAACCATTTCAATCCAAGAAGTTGCTAGAGCCCTCATCCTGTCCAAATTGGACTACTGTAACTCCTTCTACATTGGATCCAATAAGTACATTATCTGAAAAATTCAAACATTCCAAAACAATGCCCTTAGAGTGGCCCTTGGCGTAGCAAGGAGAGAGCACATCTCTGAGATCAGGAGACAAAACAACTGGCTTTCTACCAATGACAAAATCCAGCTGATAACTGCTTCGCTTACATACAAATGTCTGAACAATGCTGCGCCCAGCTACCTTACTGAGAGATTCCACAGAAAATCTTCTACTAGACCCACTAGATCAGCTAACACTAACTGCCTTACCATCCCAAGATTTAAGTTATCTAAGGTCGGGGGCATTAGCTTTCCTGTCAAAGCCGCTCAGCTGTGGAACTCCCTGCCTCCTTCCCTTCGAGCGGATCAATCATTCATGAATTTCAGACACAACTGTATCAACTGGCTTAAAATCAATGACCACTAAGGCCTGTCATATTTACTGCACTGTAAATAATCTCCAGAGTTTGTTTTCATGATATCTGTATAGTGTTTCTGCTTGTACTTTTTTATTCTCTTTACGTGATACTTTGTAACTGCATTGCCTTACTTCTTGATCTGTATACTTGTCATGTGTAACTTAAGCTGAGAGCCTTCTTGTAACCACCGCGCCCTGATAGCCTGGCGCGCAATATAAATAAAGAAAGAAACAAACAATTGTTTCTTCTGAAAAAACTATTCCCCTAAAGTGAAGTGCAGTTAAGATACAAAGTATCTTTATACATTTTTCTATAATGGTTTTTTGGTTACTTTTACAATGTGCCTACGATGAGCTGGTGGCAGCATATATTTTGTTTCTACCAGGCTTTACACATTTTACTCAATAACGTTTGCATTTACCACAAAGGACTAATAACAGTGGCCAACACCCTAAAATGGCTGTTTCACATGTTTTTTGCTAATCTTTTGGCCCTATTGATCTTTGGGTTTTTTCCTACAATCTCGGGACAGGAAATGCCATATATGGAATGCCCTCTCCCAGGGAAAGCTGCTGCTTTTGCAGGCAAAAGGGCAGTTTGTGTGAGAGCCTGGATGTGGGGGCTGGAATTGTCTGTTCCCAGTACACATCCTGGTGCCTGAATGTTGGTTGCTGGCCAGTCCAGATGCCGTGGCTATCCATGATTGGATATCCACTGCCAGTTTGAAGGGTGCAGATCATTACCATTGTTGGACAGGGGCAAGCTTTCAGTCCAGATCTTGGGTAAAAGGACTCCTGCAGCCATTCTTCAGATCATTGCGGAGCCACATTCTCTACGAAGAAGAGCAGCCGTTGAAAACTGAGGACGACCCCTGCAGCTCACCTGCACCAACTCCAGTGAAGTTTCAGTGAAGCCCTGCTCCTCTACTCGAGATCAAGAAGACCCTAGTCAGTGCTTCGACCCCTGGACAGGTAGGAGGAACCAGTCTTGAGTCCTGCTCGAGAATCTGTGCTTTCAGAGCCTTAGGAAGTGTCTCTGGAAAAACCAGTTGACTGACTAGCTCTCTCCTGGGCTACCGCTGTGTAGCCGTCGCTGTTTAGAGTGCATCCTTGTAACTTGGAGGACCTTAAAATTGTAAATGCTACAGCAATTTCAGACTTCATGCATCAACAGAAGCTGTACAGGACCTGCTCCTTTATTCTTCCCTGGAAGATTGCGTGTCGCCAATTGACCATGGTGACTCCTGTTGCAATCCATTTTCTTTGCATCCTAGATGTGACCTTAGAGCATTTGCCATGAAGTTTTCATCGTTTTTTGTTTGCGTGTTCAGCTGGAAGATGTCTGGAACCGATTCCTAAGCACCACGATCGACCGAAAGTAAATCCTGCATCCGAAGGTGACCTCTGCACCCGCGGCCCCTGGGCCTGGGACTTCCTCGACGGGACCTAGCATGGAAGACTGTCCCCAACGTATTCCAAAACCTCAGCAGTGGTCTCTGGCAGCTCTGGCCAACGGCATCAAATCTCTAGTTGGATCTCTGGATCCGGCTTGCCTCTGCAAACAGCCATGCACAGTGTGCTTGGACGTGATCGTGCACAGTGCGTTCAGACGAGATCTTATCTGCTCTGTCCGAGCGGACTGTGCACACAGAGCCTGTGCACAATGCACTCACACAGAGCAGCATTAGATCAGAGGCCCAATGGCATACCGGGCGGTGGAACGGGGGGGGGCAAGCTGCCCCCCCCGTGGCTCTTTTCAGAACCAGACCAGGACATTTATCATTGGGACACCTCTCCCGTTTGGCACCTCGATGGGGGTCCCGAACCTGAAAGGAGTCCTGCTGGCAGAACGTGTGCCTAGCAATTCCTGCTCTGCATGCTTATTTGTCCTGTCAGTACGATAATTGTCCTGGAAGCAGGAGACCTTTCCTTTCAAAACAAGGAGCTCCGGGCAGCAGAGGGGCTCTCGCGTTGCTCTGATGCAAGAGAGCATTTCATTGTGAGCCATTAGGCACTGATGGGAGGGAGAGGGAACCTATTAGCAGGGACTTTTGTCCTTTTTAGAATTGGGAATGGGAGGGAGTGATAAGTTAGTAGGGTGCATATTGTTGCATGCTTTATGAAATAATGACTATGGCTTTAAAACCCAAGCGGGATTTCTTAGGCTCACGTTCATCTGCATGATGCTATTGTGACTTTGCATGCAGGATTCAGAAAATAAAACTAAAGCCATACTCTTATTGCTCAACATATTCTATGACAATGCATATCGTAAGTTTACTGTGAAAGGCTAGTTTATTATGTAATGTGCTTTGCTTCCAAGGCATTGCTATAGATAAAGTATTATTTAAGCACATGAAATGCAAAGCAAACCCTTAATAAAAACGTATATCAACTAAACCTGGAAAGATGTGCTCAGTTGCCTAAATTGTGCACATCCCGGTTTCACCATTTAACCAAAGGGGGTGATCTTGGGCAACTCATTTAATCACACTGTGTCTTGTAAGTGATTCTGGTTCACTTCATAGCTTATGTTAATATATCATGCTATCATAAAAAAAGCCTAATGACTATAGAGTTACTTCATATATAATAATATTGCAATTTTGATATGTTGCACCACAGTTATTTTCCACTTGACTTACTTATGGCAATTTATTCTAAAGTAATTTCCATGGTGCTTCCAAGTATCAAAGACGATGCTCCTTGCAATGTCCTTTTTCTGTGAAGTCACTTCTGTTGGTGCAAATCCTATACAAATTAGGAGGTTTACATGTATTTTCCCCAGAGCGCCTGAACAGAGCTCTCTTTACATGAGTTTCCTGCATCCGTAATTTTCCTGCCGTTATTTTTTTTGTTGTGTGTTAAAATGCTATCTGCCACTAATGTTAACAAAACAATACATTGGGGCAGAGATGGCCGGTTTGGGGGCATGAATGCGACCGTATGGAATTGCGCGCACTGCATTTGTGGGGGGAGTAGCAGGACTCTTTCCGTGGCTCGCTCACTCACTCTTGCACTGCTGGATACTCTGCTGCTGAGGCCATCCCCGAGGCTTGCAGAGGGTGAAGGACCCTGTGACAGAGCAGAAAGCGCTCTATGCACACAGAGCAGAATCCAGAAATCGCAATGATTACCAAGCCCCCATCTTCACAGGCTGGCTCGGTAATGTAATCTGCTCTGTGCGAGTACACTGCACACAGAGCAGATAACATTATCGAGCCCGCAAAGCTGGAGACTCTGTGATCATTGCCATCCCCAAATGTATTCTGGCATTTGTAGTCTTGAGAAGATGGCTTGAAAAGTACACAAACAAATATGATGTGTGCGTATCTTACTATGGGTTGTGTACTTTTCGAAGTTATGAAAGAAATTGCACCATTTTTAAACTATTATTTCGAGCATCTTTTGATCAGAGTTCAACTGCCAGCTCCACCCCCTCGGAATTCCACCTCCTCTGAACTCTGCCACTCCTCCAAACTCCACCCCCACCTTGGCCTTTGTGGGATCCCCCTTCAATTTATTTCCATTTCCACCATTGGTCTCTGGAAAAATCCAGGTTAAGGGGGTAAGTTAACATACTGTTTCTTTGGTTTGGGTCTACTTGGTCGAAAATACTTGACCTTTTCACATTTGACCAACTGTCTTTTGCTCTTAATTTGGTAGGAAATTTGGGGGGAGAACCCCACCAGCCCCCCCATTCCCTTACCACAACCCATATATATATTTCATTAAATTTGACAGCATTTCGACCAAATAAAATTAACAAAATTCAGTCAAAAGTAAAAGGTCAATTATGTTTCGACTAAGTATGCTAATACCGTTTCTTTTACACCAACGTAGCCCTAGGGAGAACAGGGTGGCAAAGTCCTGTCCCTAAACTACTCTTTCCTGACTTTGATCGGTGGAGGCATGGTCAAGGATCCCTTCCTAGATCTGTCCTAGTGGCTGGCAAGGAATTGCTTACCTTAACTTTACCTAACTTTTTGATCATAACCACTGGTATAGTCCAAATGTCTTAATGAACCTACCTAAAAAATTAAAAATCCTGAACTGGGGACTTTCAGACACAAGGCCCCAAAACATCTTGGGGTTGAACTCCCTAAGTTTCAGGGTAGCCCTTCTGTGGTTATTCTATGTGCCTTTACTGAATTGCATTCATCCGAGTAGCAGTGTTTCACTGGTTATTCAGTCAAATGCTTTCTAATTTTTCCTAATGGTGAATGTACATATATGCTTTAGAGAAATTGTGTGACAATATTTGACTAGAGGTTTTACTTGCTAAGTATGTATTATAAACGCCTAATAAACATTGTAGATATGTGTACATAACTGTCTAACTTGAATTATTGGTGTACTGTGGCAGCTTATTGAAGCCCTAGACCACTCCAACAGCCCTCCTGAGACCAAGACTTCCCGCTCTGTTATCTTACTTTGATTGAGTTTGGCTAGTCCAGAATGTCTCCCTGTTCACCATAATAGGGGGGCCTCCAAAAATCCATCTTAACACCACACCATATATGATTTTACTGAAGAGCCACATGTACCCAAAAAGAAACTAAGTACTCTGCCACCAAACAAGTAGTGTACTCTAAGCCAGTCGTGTGAGAGTACTTTTACTGAACACACCAACAGGGGCTAAAAGGAGTTGTAGTACAAAACCTCTGGAGAGGCAAAGGTTGCAGTCCCCTGCCTTGGAACATCCCACCCAGAGAGGTATATGGTCTCCAAGGGAACACAACACACACAGTTGCCCGGGCACAGAGAGACTTGAGGTCTCCCATGGGCACATAATCATATTTGTGTCTGTGTTGAGGTTTACAATTGACACATCTGGGAACATTCGAGTAACTGGCCTGGGGAAAAGCAAAAATCACAAGGGCTTTACATCAGTCACTGTTTTGATCTTTAGATCCCCCTCCCATGCAATAGGTTCCTTCCGCCCTATCTCTTCTTTCTTTGTTGCCTGCACTTCAAATTCTTGTTTGTCTTGATATCACTTCTTTTTTTAACAGGTGCTTTGATTTTCAATTAACTACAGCCCTTGTGTACCTGACGACTTTTTATCTATCCTTTGTCTGTGTACTCTGGGGTTTTAGCCTTTTTCTGTGTTTGTAAGTGTTCTGGGGCGATTGTCTTGTCGTATGTGTTTTGAACAATGCCTTCACTTTTTGCCTTGTCACTTGTCTCACTAACCAGCTCCTTACATGTTTGAGTGTGCACTGTCTACCCCAATTAGGGGCTCTGTGCTTCAGTTCTTTGTCCTTTTGTCCGTCTCTCATGTGTGTTACTTGGCTTTCAGGCGGGTTGTGTGCACTTCCCTCATACGGCACCCTGCGAGGTGAGGGTCCTCATGCTACTCTATTCGTCCAAGAAGAAGATATTCATGGGACTCATACCCTATGACCAGAGTGGATTTGTCAATGGCATCCGACAGGTCATCACCAATCACAAGCAGGTGCAGCAACAGAAGATCGACCAGCATCGCAGCGTAAGGGAACCATGTCTGAACAACCTCCTTCCTGTACAGTGTTCTTGCTTTTCATCACAAAGTTGTACGAGTGCCATCTTCCATGGTCCTTCGCTCTGGCCTGACTTTCTCTCTCCTTTTCTCTTTTTTTTTGTCTGGAGCTTTCTCACATTTATCCCTCTATCCAAGGTCTCTAATCCCTCATTTGTCAGCTAGCCTGTTTCCAAAGTTAACCCCATGCCCTTACCCTGACTTTTCCGATATTGTGATTTGCTCCAACTCTAGATGTTTGGGGGCATTATGGCCCTCACTCTTATTACTTTTATTCTATATCCCGACTTCCTAGGCTCCATTAATTTCTTCATTCTGCAATACAATGTACCCTACATACATATTCTCTCCCTAATTGTGAGCTTAGTTCCTCTAGTTGCTTACTCTCTAAATATATTATCATATGTCTCTGCCTCGTCCAAACTGGGATATTTCCCTTTTGACCACTTTGCCCCCACACACAGTCTTGCTCACCACAGCATCAACTTTTCCATCTATCTCTGTAACCTGTTCTCGATATCTGTTAAGAAATGTTTTGAGTGACCCGATTCGTCTGTTCTGCAGATGGGAAATGCCCAGGCCATGGCTGCAGGTTCCGTGCCACAAGGTGCACAGGGGTTCCTCCAGAAACAACCTGGGGCTCTGCCGATGGCACAGGGAGTCCAGCAACAGGTATGGGAAAGTATTGTATTGCCTTGGTAAAGTTGATTGTTGCCTTGACAATCTTTTGTGTGTTTGTGTAACTTTATCTTCACTGACCAGTCTCAGAATGGCCTAGTCTGACTTGGGTAATTTTTTCCCTTTTTTGATAGGTTCACTTCTGTTTTATATCTTGGAGATTTTGTTTTCTTGGGTGACTTGTTCCAAAAGTATTTTGGATAGATTGGTAATCTTAAGCATTGTTGAGACAGAATTTGATTTTGGTGTTCCTGGGGCCACTTTTTAGGGCCCCTAATTTTTTGTATTATTCCCAATTTATTTTTTTGGATCACTGACCTCATTATGGTGGTCAGATGAACTTCAGTAGAAGCCGCTCTGCCAGTGCAACTATTTTTTCACTTTTGTGTAGTCCCATGTGTCCCCCCAAAAGGCTCCTCGTCCCAACGGTACTTCCTAAGCACCCTATTTTTGCTTAAGGTGAATAAATCGCCCTACATTGGTTTTGGGGAGTAGCTGCAATTTAGTTTTTTTGCTTTGCCAGTGGAGCAAACCATTTTACCCCATTGGTGTCCCAATGTACATTTTTGGTAGTCATTGTGGGGGCCGGGGCGGTACCAATGTACTTTTTAAGTCCTGTCGGCCATTTTGTATTTTAGGGCTTGCTTTGTTCTAGGGAACCACTAAGTAGGGTTAAAATGGATGTTCTGCACATGTGGACCCTTTATGAGCCTACTAGGTAGCTTCCATAGTGTTTTTTTAAAAACTAGTATTTGCCCCTGCGCTGTTCCTATCACATCCTCTGGGGGTGGTCTGGGTTGTGTGCAAGTCCTAAGGGCGATCCAGATTGGTTGGCCACCTGACACCTTTGTCCCTAGCCCGCTCTTGTGAATGATGAGCAGGCTTCAGCCAGCCCCTCTGGGTAGTGATTCTTGGTGGTGGGTAAGATTTTCATAATAATTATAAATCTGCCTGGCCTGTGTCAACCCCAGAACTTTTTGCTTGCACTTGGTAACTATTTTACCTTGTCGCTAGGTTAAGGGGCATCTTTTTCCCCTCTCACCTAGTCTTTTACTCTTTCTGTGGGTGACCTTATTATGTCTCTCCATAGTGTATAGTTGAAGTTATAGTTTCCTACAACTTTTGGGTTTAAGAAGTGTCGTCCCTTTGGACTCCCCTGTTCATTTTTCTTTCATGTACTTGTGTGAACTACTGTTCCAAAGTAGTAAAGGGGGATTTTCATCCCCTTTACATTTTGTATAAGTGAGCCAGCACACCCCACCTTATGTGGAGTACTTAGGGGATACAATGTATCCCCTTTCTTACTTACCTGGTAACATTTTTGTTACAATTGCGTGTTCACATGAATGACTGGTGGCAGTGGTTTTATCTTTATGACTTTTAGTTATGTTTAATCGCAGGCTGTTCATTCAGCCTCGGTAATGCACTGGAGGGCCACCATTTTTCTAAAATGGCGGGCTCCTTCTTTTTCTTCGCCGTTTCTTGTTTGCTTGCTGTTTCTCAGATCTTCCTCTGTCATTCTAGGTGGGAACAACCTCAGTGGAAGATTTGTCTTTGGCGGTAATCCTTTGGATTCCACACCCAGGCGCCAGAGTGTCTGAGAAGGCAGGACGTCCAAAACTCTGCAGCCCTTTGTCTTTCACCTTGCCTGAAAAGGACCAAGTCTCAGGGGGGGGGGCTGGCTGTCCGGACTGGACATCCAGACCACCCTTGCTCTAAAATGCAGGGAGAGAATCCAGAAGTTGTGCCGTAGTTACTGACAAATACTCAGAACCTGGAAGCTGCTGACAAGTCGACCACTGGAGCTAAAACCTCAGAGGAAGATGAAGAAAAGACGGCTGTAGCTATTTCCAGCGACCAGAAAGCCTGCTGTGTAACCAGAGCCTGCTGTGACCCTTTCTTGCAATCTACCGGAGGGTCCCGAAAACGACGACCCAGAGCCTGGTGAGATCCACTAGACTCAAGAAGATCTGCATTTCGAGCCATCCCAGGTCGTGCTGCAACCTTGCAGGGCTGCAATACCCCAGTACCCTGCAACTTCGAGCCATTGTGTGGTTCATGGTCTTCCGAAGTCCGGATCCGTCTGAAACTTTGGTGGCTTCCTCCTGGCTCTCCAGAGACACAATTTGAGTCCTTGAAGTCCCCTCAGCAGAGTGATGGACCAGATTAGCGCCGAAAATCCGACCAGCGATATTGATTTTTCTCCTGGCTTCTGAAACGGGTGCCCAGAACCGCATCCAGCCGTGAAGAAACTCTTGCCTGGAGTCTTCCCAGTTGATCCCTGCTGCACATTTCCTTCCAGTGTCCCGTCTTCAGTCTTCATGACAAGGAATTCATCAACTAGGTTTTAGGCTGCAGATCCTGAAGATGTCCTGCTGCAAACTCTTCTTTAGTGCTGGGGTGTTACTTACCTTAAGCGTTGTGATTCCTGTAAAGCTTTGTGGGTGAGACATGTGATTGGGAGTCCTCTCATCCAGTTTGCCCAGGCCCACTGCTGGAATCCCTCTAGGGTGTCTTCTCTCAAGTCCCTGGGCCCTTTCTAACCCTAAAGCGACCTTCTTACTTGTTCTGAAGAGACTTCATCAGGAACTCCTGCAATTGAACTCTATATCAACCTGCCTACAGCAGGCACCTAGACCACTAGGGTCCCTCTTCTGCACCTGAGAGAACCCATGCAATAGACTAGGGAAAGACTGGATAAGGAAAGGATTCTGTCTTGAAAATTATAACAAATGTTTAACAGTTACTTGTGAAAGAGTTGGTTGGTAACTGTACCTCTGAAATATGAGCAGTTACAACAGTTCTTACTATCCTTTGAATGTGTTTTGCCATTCCTAAAAGTGTATATACGACTATTCTACTCCCTTGTAAATTGGGTCTCCCTCTTCTCCAAAATGAATGCTCTTGGCTTCACCTAACTATTTTCTTCAAAATATAAGTGTATACGTTTACCAACTGGTTCTTGCTTCCCTTACCTTGCTGTATACCCTGTTTAGAATATGTCTGCCTTTGGTTTTACCTACATGGACTAGCTGTGTGCCATTCTGAATAAGTGTACTGTGGGTTTAGCTGACTTTGGTCTGCCTGATGCAATCCTAAAATAATGGAGAGTTACCTTAATGTGTGTTCAACTGATCTGAAATGCAACTGTAATAGTTTTTACAACATTAGGTCTTACTCACCTGGTATAACTGAGGGTTATCCTAAATGTAGTTATAGGTTTATACTGTTCCATGAGTTTGTGTTCCACTTTTCAGAAACGTATCCTGGTAACAAGATTTGTTTACTAAGTGATTCCTTAACGGAGTGTCACCGCATGACCGACGGGGTCTACTACGCTTAAATTACTGACTGTATTCAAAAAGTATATGTAACCTGGTTTTACTCCCCAGGAATAGCTGATTGTATTATTAATGTGCTATAGGTTTGGCTCACCTTGAACTGGTGATTGATATTCTTAATAAGCTTATACTTTGGGTTTTATCCCTTAATTATTGAGTTGGTTTTTATAACTGTGTTTATAAATAATGTGATAGTACATTTTATTATTTATATTTGTGACAAGCTACAGCCCTCTCTCCCACCTAAGATAAGCCTAGTTGCTCTGTATATGCTACAAATACTAAGGTGGTACAGCCTTATACTAAGAGTGGAGTTTTGTACTGTCTCAGTTGTATGATTTTACTAAGCCCTTAGTTGGACCTAAGAACAACTGTCCTAACAAGGGGAAACTCAGTGGCTACTCTTAGTGAATTTCCAGAAGAAGCAGGTTTACTTAACTATTGGATGTCCCACCCTTTCCTGCACGTGTTACCATTTTAAGCCCTTGTGTGTCCTTACTCGCTGAATGCAGTGGCTTGGAACCCCTCCACAGGTTGGGATTTTTGCTTCTGGATGGCCATCGCAGGAATCCGGAATCCTCCTTGTTAGGGGAGTTTTCCTAAATTCCTACTGGTGGTAATATTTTAGTGAGCTATCCAAGTGGTTTGTAGATCTCCAACTATCAGTCAGTACTAACTCAGGACCTTGATAGAGTGGCACAACAGTCAGGCTTATCTTAAGAGGAAAATGTGAGCTGTAGGCAAGTACACTGAACCTTAATTAGGCCTTGTAGATCAAAGAAACTCTTACACGTATATTTCATATAAAATTATATATGTATTATATATACACCAGAATCACTTTAAATACTTCAGACGTTTATACTAGAACACTTTCAGAATACTTGAGAACACACTTCAAAGTACACTTTACCTTTTGTGTTTCTTCGTGGTTACATTTGTGGCAACGTTGGGAAGGGAAAAGACAATGTTATTGTATTATCGGTTATTACGCGCACCTGCGGGTTTTAACAGTTCATACAGTAATACATTTACTCTGCAAACACATATAGTAAAGTTACTTAAAGGGAGGAAAATGGTTAGCTAGTTAGTGTAACATTATCCTGGTTCAAGGTTCTTCATACAGCAAGTCTTTTAAGTCCAAAAATGCAACCCTAGCTAAAGGCAGTTCACAGAGGGCTCAAAGTCTTGACAAGCAGCACAATACGAAGAGTTCCTGAGGATTTCTTCCAGTCTCTAGTATTATAGAAGCAGCAAATTAACTAACAAGGGAGACCTGAAAAAGGACTTGATGAAGGGTCACAAGCAGAGCCTTCATTCGGAGGTAAGAGGGGGTGACCCTGGACCTCTAGGTGCACTCCAACGCTCTGGAGCGACTTCTTCGAATCGGGTAAGCAATACTGTTTTCCCGACAGTACCTTAGGTTAGAACAAAATGTTCATGCTGGATGCTCTGCGTTGTTGCAGCTCCGGATTCTTTGGTCTGATGACTAAAGGCAGGACACTGGACAGGGTCTCTCAGCAGCAGTCTCGAGGGAGGACCTGGGGGACGACTTTCAGCAACTTCTTGGTTCACTCAGTGGTTTTGGCACCTTTTCTGCAGCACCAACAAAGGACACGGCTCACCCGGTCAATCTTCTGTGCTTCCTGCAGTCCCACACTCTGATGGTGTCTGGGCGAGTTGGATCGGATCTCTGGAGTGTCCTTACGGGTTCAGCAAAGATTTGGACGGATTCAACCTTTCCGACGATGCACACAAAATGGGCAGCATGTCTCCTGGTAAAGGGGTTCTGCAGCTCTAGAAACACCTAAGACCTCAGGAGATGGCTCAATTCAAAGTTCGTCTTGGGACTGGTTGTTCCCACCAGCCAAAGGGAAGGAGTCCTCTTCGGAGCTCCTGTGTCACATACAAAACAGGGTCAGGACAGCAGTGGTTGCTTCAGTCTTGCAAATGGTCTGCAGGCGTCTCTGTTCGCCTTCTTGGGTTACTTCTGTTTCCTATGGTCGACTTGCTTTACACTGCAGAAGCCTCACCTTTTATACAGTTCCAGCTGCAATCTCTCTCAGCATTTTACAGAAAGGGGCGTTTGGCTGTCCAGGGCACTCTGGCAGACAAAGGACAGGGGGGTGGAAGACTCCTCCCCCACGTCCTGCGTGTCCAGACATTCTGGAGCCTAGACGGGGACACCCAAGGGTTCCCGCCAAAGGCAAAACCCACACACTGACCACCCTCTCCCAGAATGGTAGAAGGGCTAACGAAGAACAACCACACTAGTAATGGCGAAAAAAGAAGGGAGGCCTCAAGTTGGTACTTGGGTGCCTGTATAGGGCACCACCAAGACCATGGACATAGCCTGCGTTATAAAAACTACACAATAGTTGCTACAACACGTCCACTGCCACCAGCCATAACTAGGGGATTGCCTATCTGACTAAAAAGTCACGGGAGCAGAGAGAAGGGGGATACTAGGTATCCCTTTTGATGCGCCACTGAAGGTGGTGTGTGCCAATCTCTTGGACTATATAATTTTGGGAGAGACACTAAGTATATTTATATCCCAAAGAACTGTAGTTACTCAGGGATATAGAAAAAGGAATCTTAAGAGGACCCTAAGGGTTCCCAGCAACACTGCCCATAAGGAACTTTTTGCTGCAGTAGTAAAAACACAGATGTCTTTAAGAGCTATGGAGCAGACCTAATCCATAGTACAGATAGAATACAAAGAATGAGACCCACAAATGATGGAAGACCAAACAGGGGTCTCTTATTACGGGGGATGATGAGGACCAGGAGGAAGAGGAGGATGAGGCTGAAGTCTACAGTCTTGACCCCCCCACACCAATTCCTAAAGAACGCCTGGTGCAAAACTCACCGGTTGATAATCAACCACTCCTCAACGAGATACTGGCTAAGGCAGCAGCCCATTTTCAAATTGACACTCAAGGTGTCCAAGAGGACAGGGATTTTGCGGAAGAGATCCTGGGTGACAAAAGAGCCGTTGGTCAGGCTATCCCTATACTAAAGTCTGTCGAGCCTAGAATTGACCCCTCGCTGGTAACTCCAAATCTTACTTGTGCGGTGAATCCACGAGTTGAAAAATGATTCTGTCCCGTACCTTCTGATCCCCTATATATTAGGGGCCAATTAAAACCCGACTCCCTGGCAGTAACAACCACCTGAAAGAGGGCAGGTACACCACTCGCTTCTTCAGAAGCACCTCCCGAAAAGGAGAGCAAGAGACTATATACTATCGGCAGGAAGGTTGCTACCACTTCCGCCTATCAGCGACGAATTGCAAACACCACTACCCTTTTGGCAAGCTACAATTGCCACCAGTGGGAACAAGTAGCTGCTTTGGTATCTTCCGCTCCTGAACCACTGAAGAGCCAGTTGGCTCAGCTGGCAGCAGATGGAAGGTCGGTTTCAGGATGCATTCTGAAAACAAACTTTGATGCAGCAGATAATGCTGTAAGATTAATTGCCGAAGGCACTGTGCTAAAACGTCATGCTTGGTTAAGACAATCAGGGTTCAAACCCGAGACTCAAGCCACGCTTATAGACATGCCGGTGGAACCAGGCGTAATATTCGGCAAGGCAGTGGAGGAAGCCTTAAAGACCGCTAAGGACGAATACGAGACACTAAACTCTCTCGGACAACTTACTAATAAACCCTCAGGACAGAGGGGAAATTCTAATTTGTCGCTTTCGGGGCCAAAGCTCCCAGAGGGGTTTGAATTACTATCAAAATCAAGAAACCTCATGGGGCAAGAATCAGTTTCAAGTGTCACAAGCATTCCCCAGAGGGCAGCGCAGAGGCCGCGCTAGGTGTAGAGGCAGAGCCAGAGGTGGTACGCCACCCAGTAAACAGTGACGTTCCGCTTCGGGTCCCCTCCCACTTGTTTGCAGGGCACATTTCCACCTTCACCCATGCATGGGAAGGGATCACCTCGGACAGATGGGTGCTGTCCACATTGTCCGCAGGATACTGTATAGAACTACTAGAGTGCCCCCACCATCCTCCAAGACAGAAGGTACACTCGTTGGAGCACCAGAAATCCTTCTCGAGGAGATCACCATTCTACTTGCAAAGGACGCCATAGAACTTGTCCCGGGTAATCGGGGTTATTTATTCAACCTACTTCCTTGTGCCAAAAAAAATCTAAAAATGAGCCCAGTATTAGATTTGCGCCCTGCAAACAAGTATGTCAAGCCACAAAGGTTCCACATGACTACACTCCAAGAGGTAATCCCCCTACTAAAAAAGGGGGATTACATGGCAACATTGGATATGAAAGATGCCTACTTTCATATTTGAATGTTCCCAGCGCACAGAAGGTTCTTGCATTTCAAAATAGACTACCAGCACTACCAGTTCAAGGTGCTGCCCTTCGGAATAGCCTCGGCTCCAAGGGTATTCACCAAGGTACTGGCGGTGGTGGTGGCGCACCTACGCAGGGAGGCAATCTCAGTGTACCCTTACCTGGACGACTGGCTCATCAAAGGGGAAACCCCCGTAATTTGCAGACTAAACATTCAAAGAACAATCGGCCTCCTCTTCCAATTGGGCTTCTCAATCAACGAGAAAAAAGCAAGCCTGGTGCCAAGCACCTCAAAACAGTTCCCAGTAGCTGTCCTAAACACCCAAGAGGGGTTGGCCTTTCCATCAGAGGAAAGAATTCAGAATCTGTTGCTACAAATTCCTCAATATCAAGCCGGTCGCCAAATAAGGGTGCGCAAAGCGATGTGTTTGCTAGGCATGATGGCATCTTGCATTTACTTGGTTCCCCACGCGTGCCTGCCCATGCGACCCATGCAGGAATGGTTGGTGAAACAGTGGTCTGAAGCAAGTGGTTAGTGGGACGATCTAGTGGTCGTTTCGCCAACACTAGCACTGAGTCTTCGCTGGTGCACAAGAGAATCTTATGAAGGGGAAACCCTTCTATGATCCAGAGATACAGGCCGTCGTCACAACAAATGCCTCCCTGGCAGGGTGGGGAGCTCACTACCTTCACCACACAGCGCAGGGTCTCTGGCCTCACACAGTGGCTCAGAACCACATCATTCTGCTAGAACATCTGGCAGTCTTCAGAGCACTTCGGGCATTCGACCCCTCCTATCCAACCTGTCAGTGCAAATCCTAACAGACAGCACAACGGCAATGTTTTACTTAAACAAACAAGGGGGCACTCGTTCGCCAAATCTGTCCAAGCTTGCCAGAAAATGTGGAGATGGGCACTCAAACGGAAGATTTACCTGTCATCCCAACATGTTCTAGGGTATCTCAACTCCCTAGCAGATGCTCTGAGCAGGGATCCCATTCCAGAAGAACACAAATGGACACTACACGAAGAAGGCGTAGGAGACCTCTTCTCTGAGTGGGGTTTCCCCACTATAGACCTATTTGCCACAAGCGAAAAACAGGCAATGCCCAAACTTCGCCGCCAGGTTCCCCCAGCCAGGCTCCAAGGGGAACGCCCTGTGGATGAATTGGTCAGGAATGTTTGCCTACGCTTTTCCACCAACCCCTCTGATGAGGAAGGTGGTCATCAAGATCCACAGGGAACCGATGACGCTCATCCTAGTTGCTCCTATGTGGGCGAGACAACCGTGGTACCCACACCTACGCAAATTGGCGGTGTGCAACCCCATGAAACTCCTGTGCCGGTACAACCTACTCTCCCAGCAGGAGGGCCTAACCGTGCATCCTCAGCCCAACTCAATGAACTTGGCAGCATGGCTCCTGAAGTCCTAGAGTTCGAACATCTCAATTTACCCCAGAGATGTATGGATATCTTGAAAGAGTCAAGAAAACCCAACACAAGGCACTGTTACTATGACAAATGGAAACGATTCGTTATTTGGTGCCAGAATAAGCAAATCAACCCATTTGACTGTACTCCTTGTAAGGTCGTCACTCATATGCTCCACCGATTGGATGCGTGGTTAGTGTTTAACTCACTTAAAGTGCACATGGCAGCTTTATAAGCCTACACCACTTCCTAGAACAAGATGATATGGTGGAAAATGCCAGTTGTCAAAGCATTTATGGAAGGGGTAAAGAGACTCCACCCTCCAATTTCTAACCCACCACCAGGTTGGGACCTTAATGTGGTACTTGCTAAGCTCATGGGACCCTCCTTTGAGCCCATGCACAAGTCTAGTCTGAAACACTTGACTTATAAAACTGCCTTCTTAGTAGACATCACATCCATAAGAAGGGTCAGTGAAATTCAAGCTCTGTCAGTGCAGGATCCTTTCTTTACTGTTCATAAGGATAAACTGGTTTTACGCACTCACCCTAGGTTCTCACCTAAGTTCATTTCCAAATTCCATGTTAACCAGTCTGTTGAGCTACCGGCCTTCTTCCAAGAACCCAAAAGCTCTGCTGAGGTGAAACTCCATAAACTAGATGTGAGGAGGGCGGCCCTCTACTATGTAGACAAGACCAGGCCGGTAAGAAAGACAGATCAACTGTTCCTCTCCATAGCTCCAGGTAGAGAGGGAGATCGCGTATCAAAGAATGGCATCTCTAAGTGGATAGTCGGATGTATCCAACTGTGCTATTCCTTTTCAGATAAAGCACTGCCTTTTACGCAGAGGGCCCACTCTACAAGAGGTACTGGAGCCACTCTGGCTTTCATTGCACATGTAACCCTTGACACCATTCGCAAAGCAGCTACATGGAGCTCTATTCACACCTTTAGTCAGCACTACTGCATTGACACTCATTCCAAGACAGATACGCAATTGGGACAAGCGGTTCTAAGACATTTGTTCGCTCATGACCCTTCTCACATCCCACCTACTTCTTCTAACACTGCTCGCTAATCTATGCACAGCATGTGATCTAAGCAGATTCCACAAGCCTCAGAAGGGATACATTACTCACCGTAATCGTATTTCTAGATTCACATGCACCCGCCCTTCCTCCCCACCGAGAAGGCGCATGGATGCTTGTAGTCTTATCTATCTTATCTGCTTGGATACTCTGTACTCACGCTACTCCTCATGCTACCTCATGTCAGAAAAAATACAATCTGAGGGTCCTACACACGTGAGGGATCATGGGTACAGTGGACGTCACACTAGGGATAGTATTACTGGCACGCCCTAGTTCGCCCCTTTTCGAGTTTTGAAAAACAAACTGTAATACTCTGCAGCTTCCAGTAGATGTCAGCCTATGCACAGCATGTGAATCTAAGCAGATACAAGCATCAGAAATACGATTACGGTGAGTAATGTATCCCCTATACATTCACTCTTAGGGAAAGAAAGAGAACATTTGATTCAATAACCAGTATAGTACTGAGTAATCGGATGCATGAAATCAGTAGACGCTAGGAATAATCACAGAACAGTTCTAACACTTAGTGGGCCTAATTACGAGGTGGGCGGTAATGAATTACCGGTACCGGTAAAGGCACCAGTACCGGTAATCCCTTACCGCCCTATTACGAGTTCCCTTTGCGGGTCCTCCCTTAACGCCTGGTTTTACCAGGTGTTTAGGACGGGACCCGCAAAGGGACTTTGGTGCTAATAACAGTACCGCAATTTGCACCCTATGGGAGCTCAAATGGGAATGGGGAAGGGCCCTGGTGAATGGGGAATTACCGCCCCCGCCAACCTTGGAATGGGACGGTAATGGCTCCATTCACCAGGGCGGAGTCGGTAAGGATTTGGAGGCAGCTAATAGCGCCATGGTTACCTCCAAACTCCTAATGAGGCCCAGTGAGTCCAGCCCTATGATGGTTTGGGGCCTTCTGCCCTACAGTCACGAATTCCAAAGTTATACTTTTCAGGTAGGTTTACTAAGAGATTGGATGATATAAAAATCATAAAGGTAATTAAACTCGCTCAATCCCAGATACTAGGATGCGCCTAGAAAGGAATCCTTGCTCAAGACACCACTGACCAAAATCGGTTAAGAGATTTTTGGGGCAGAACTTTAGGTTCATAAAACCCTTTGGAGAACAAAGGGGAAATAAACGGGTATGCTAACTTAACCGGCTGACTCTGAATACTTCAGAGACCACTGCTGTTTGGGGCAGTCTTCTGTGCTTCGTTTGGTGGATGAAGGCCCAGCTGTTGCAGGTGCAGAGATCACATTTGGACCCAATTTCCTTTTGGTTGGTTGTGGTGCTTAGGAATCGGTTCCAGACACCTTCCAGCTGAACACCCAAACAAAGAAAAGGAAAAGACTTCTGAGGGGCAGGTGACCTCAGAATGTGAAGACGTATTGCAATAGAGGGGTCACTATGGTCAGGTGATCTGCCGGGGATGAACATAGAAGCAGGTCCTGCAGGCTTTGGTTGATACAAAATTGCTGAATATGCAGGAGCAGGCATCTTGTTATACAAGTTGAAGTTCCTCCATGTTCAAAGAATTCACTCTGAATGGCTGCAGTGAGTTGACCCAGAAGAGAGCTGGTCAGTCCACAGGTTGGTCCAGGGATACTTCCAAAGGCTCACAAGACACAGATCCTCGAGCATGGGTCAAGATAGGCTGTTCACACTGGTCCAAAGGTCAAAGCACCAACAAGAGTCCTTGAGATTAGGCAGAGGAACAGGGCTTCACTAGGACATCACGTGAGTTGGTGCTGGTCAATTGCATGGGGTCTTCCTCGGTTCATCAACGGTCTGATCTAGAGCACTTGGCTCCAACAATGATCTGAAGAATGGGTGCAGGAGTCCACCTTTTCTCCAGCATGGGGTCTGGCATGGATTCACATGCTCATGAAACCTCGGTAAAGAAATAATCAGTTTCAGTTTAGTTTCTGAACTGTCTTTCTCCTAACAACCAATCACTGGTCTCTGGGTCATACTGCCCCAGCCAATGACTGCCCTCTACCTAAGCACTTCCTCTGCAGCCATCTTCAAATTTTTACCGCACCTTCAAGTGTTGGAAGTCCTCGTGCTATAGCTCTCGAGCTTTTAATGCGTTTTACGATTTTTGTAACAGTTTTGCTCAAGCTCCATCGATCTATCATCCGACTAACGGGGACCAGTTTTTCGGCACCTTCTACACCCCTCAAGGTTGATTTTTCGTCAAGTTCCCTTCTTGGAGGATTCCAGAAGATTCTTGAGGCCTACACCGCATGGACATGGCTGAGGATAAAGGAGACTCTACGCCTCTGTTCAGGATCTGCCCAGGATGCGGACTGCGGAACATGTTCCTGAACGATGGGCACTCCCTGTGCCTTTATTGCCTACATTCAGACCGCTCGCACATGGAGTAGGCCTGTGCGTTCTGCAAGGACATGGTGCCACGCACCATGAAGGACCGTCGCAAGCGGCTTGCCGAGTGGCTGCAGACAAAGACCCTGGCGGCGGGTGAGCCCCGGCAGCATTCTTCTCCCAAGAGGAAGTCTGAGCGGTCTTTTAAGACCTTTGAGGGTGCTACGACGACAGGGGCCCAACATAAGGCAAAGCACTGCAAGTCCGCGGGCACTGGGAGTGCCGTTGGTACGGGCTCCGCGGCAGCCAGGCCGGGCGCAGCATCGCCAACGCCGTCCACCACGAGCCAACGCTCCGGCTCAGCGAAGAAAAGGAAGTCAGACCACCCGGGTAAGCTTCTGGAGAAGGCCCGGTCGACTCCGACAGAGAAAGCCAAGGGGGGGCGGGGCATTGACCCTCCCCCCACGGTGAAGGCCTCAGACGCGCCCAGGGTCGTGAAGGCCCAGGTTCGCCAGGCGAAGGTGTCTATTGAGGGAGTGGTGGTGTCGCTGGCGAAAGCCGCGGATGTGGTCCCAGTGGAGATGACCCCCAAGACGAGAGTGTCCCTGCCTGCTCGGAGGAATAGTCTTTCCTGCCCATTTAGAAGACTCCCGTGAAGACGATGCCGATCATCTCCCCGAGGCTGTTGCCTCTGGCCCAGAAGAGGGGGGGGGGTGAGCACGGTAGTCCAGCCGTACTCTGATATCTCTTCCGAGGAGGAGCTCTCTGGCCTGAAAACAGTGCTTGACAAGAAGTTTGTCGAGGCCAGGTCCTACGGGAAGGACCCCAACGAGGTAACCGACGAGGGGCGGCAGGGCAGTGAGGAACCAGAGGACACCATGCCACTGCCAATGCTCCTGTCGCAACAGCCACCACCACCGACGGACATGTCGGCAGACATCCTACACGCTCTGCACACCCTGTGCTCAGTGATGAGGACAAGGATGCCCGTGCCTCCGACGGGTGATCCCGTGGCGCCTGGTCCATCAGGGGACCCGCCGCATAAGATGAGCTGTCCACCCTACCATCCTTCACCTCCATACCCTTCGCTGAGGGACGAGACGGAGACGGCGACGACGGGTATGGACAACAACGGAACGGACCTCCGGTCGCCGGTACCCAGCGCTTCTCCACCCGACGAGATCGGTTTGTTCCATGCCATGATCTCTAGGGCCTCGGAGCTATTCCAACTGAACCCAAAGGAAAAAAAGGAGGCATTCCTTTATCAGCGCCGAGAGGCCAAGAGGAAGACTGTGCTCTCGATCCCGCTGTTGGACGACATTTGGGACAAAGGACTGTCCCTCCTGAAGAACCCGTCCTCGGCCCCGGCAAAGAGAGACTGGTACAAGAAGAAATACAGGGTGCCAGACTCTGCACCGAAGTGTTTCAGATCTCAGCTGTCCCCGGACTCGGTGGTCTCGGCGGCGGCCATGAAGAAATCGGCAGGGTGGGCGGCATCGACTTCCACTTCCCCACCGGACAGTGAGGGGAAGAAGCTGGACGCCATGGGACGACGGGTCATCTCGTCGGCGGCAACGACCATTAAGGCAGTGAACGCTCTCGCCATCGTGGCCCGCTACGACAGGGAGCTTTGGTTTAAGTTCGCCTCTCTCCTGGACTGTCTTCCAGACGATATGAGGGCAGAGGCCCTTGAAATGCTACAAGAAGGCGAGGTGGCATCGAACCATGCCATCACGGTGACCACGGACGTCACGGACACCGGCTTCTGCTAGATGGGCAACGGCGTTTGCCTTCATCGGCGAGGTTGGCTGAAGGCCACCAATTTCCATCAGGACATCCAGACAAGGGTACTGGACATGCCCTTCGACAGGGACAACTTGTTCGGCAAGACGGTGGACGAATCTCTGCAAGCCATCAAGGCAGATATCGAGACGGCTCGTGCCTTGGGCACACTCCAACAGAGACGGCTGTACTTTCGGTCCTCGGGAGGCAAGACTCATGGTGCCTCCAAAGGATTTGGTGGCAACTTCTCTTCGTACCGTCAACCACCCCGTTCCTCGGCCCAGGAAGCCTACAGGAGCCGCAGCAAAGCTAGAGGAAACAGTTGTCGTCGCCAAGGCTCCCAAAGTGGCACATCCACGCCGAGGCAAGCACCCTGGTAGGTGGCCGGCTGACTAACTTCGTCGGCGTGAGGAAGTCCATCTCCACTGACCGTTGGGTGCTGGACGCCCTGGCCCCCACACCCTGGAATTCCAAAGGAAGTGTCCTCACGTTCCACCAGTAGCCAGGCAAGAAAACCACATCCTACAACTGCTTCTAGAGGTACGAGCGATGCTAAAAAAGGGCACGATAGATCTCGTCCCTAAGAGGCTCCGGGGCTCAGGAGTGTACTTGTGGTACTTCCTCGTCAGGACGAAGACCGGTGGGTGGCGGCCCATCCTGGATCTCCCCCGCCTCAACAAATACATCAAGTCCCAGAAGTTTCGGATGGTCACCCTTCAGCATGTGCTGGGACAACTAGAGGAAGGGGATTTCCTTTTGTCACTGGACCTGGAGGATTCTTATTTCCACATCCCCATCCACAAGGGGCATCGAACGTTTCTACCCTTCGTGGTCCAGGGGCAGCACTATCAATTCAAGGCCCTTCCCTTTGGTTTGAAGTTGGCGCCAAGGGTCTTCACCAACTGCACTTTACTTTACAGAGATATGTGCAGTTCTAACAATAACAGCAATTCACAAGACTTAGTAACTCAGTACTGATAGTCTTATGGACTGAGAAGGAAAATAAAGTTCCCAGTGTAAGGAAACTTGTGTTCCCTGCACACTATCATACACCAAAGAAATCCAAACCTTTGAATACAATTTTGAATGTGATATTTGAGAATATATAATACTTTTGAAATTCTTATTTATTGCATGACATCGTAATGACTCATTGAACTCCTCTGTTCCAAGTTACGACTGGGTAAGTACCTTCCTATTATCCAGGCTCCAATTGCTCTTTCTCCTCACGCCCTTGACTACAAAACCATGACCGTCTCTCCATCGCCTTCCCCTGCTTCCTACTCTTCTCCCTGCTACTCCTCCCACCATCTCTCACATCTGTCCCTCATACTTCCTCTTCTATCCCTCTGATGTCCCACTCTCTTCTCCTTACCTCCAAACACAAATCATATTCACTTCTCACTTTTCCCTACTCTCCACTCCTCCCTCTTTACTATGACTACTCTCCACAACACTTTCCTCCCACTACTACAACCTTCCTTCATTAATACCACTCCACAACACTTTCCTCACACTACACCCAAGTCACCTTACTTTTCCTTTCCATTATCCTTCTTAACCACTCTAAATCATGCACCCGTACACTCTACCTTATCCTCACTCACCTGCACTCCCACATCCAAGTATCACTTTCTCTCAGCAACCAATACCTGACCTTGCACACGCTTTTTAGAATTCTCCTCCATTCTCTGATGCACAGTCTTTGCTCCTGCTGGTCTCTTGGTGGTCCTCCTCCCACGGCCTCATCTGAAGAAACCCCACTGACCTATTCTCCCTGCCCCTTGTTTGTCTTCATCTTCTTTCCTCATATTGGCTCTCCCAGTCAGCTGATTCCCTTGGTCAACTGTTGGCTCCCTTGTTTTCTAGTGGCAAGTTACAATCACAAAAAGACCTATAATGGGCCTTAAGCCCCACCCCTTTTTCGTACACAGGTGCGCCAGCTTTGGTAAATTATAGCCTGCTGCAAATGATAATTTTCAGTGGCCGTGACTGGATTAACTCAAGCACCTGTATTGCTGGTGGGATGTGTCGTGTTACTCAGCAGCTCTTCTTGCCCCTGCTTCTCGTGAGCTGCCTTTTTGGTCTCCCCTCCTAGGAATCCTGGTACATGCAGTCCTTGAGAAGAAGAGAAGGAACACTGGCAAGCTTTGTGCGCAACGTTTATGGAGTGAGAGGCAGTTTTACTTGACATGTTCAGATAGACGTATGTGGAAGAGACAGGGACTGGAGCCTTCCCAACTGCTAAACCCTGCCTCTAGAGTAGGATTGGCTCTTGGAAACCCAGTGGTAGACCTTCTGCCCCAGGTTAAGGGGGACCCCCACTCCTTCTTGACAGGGTCAGATAAGATATTCTACTCGTATATCAAATCTATCTGTGGCATGTTTCTTTACTCATCTGCCCATCTGCTATCCACACATTTCCACCCTGCACACAGTTTCTCCCTCTGCCCTGCCACGGGAGGATAGCTCAGCGGCAACGTGCTCGCCTTGGAAGCAAGACGACACGGAGCAACAGAGGTTCGATCCCCGGGTCTGCGCTTAGAAACCTCTGGGTATTAAGCCTGTTATAAATAACCTATAATCTATCATATAATATATCATATCATTTCCCCTCTCTCCCCCTCTCTTTCCACCTTTTCTCTTTCTCTCTCTCTCTCTCTCTCTCTCTCTTCCCCTCTCCCTCTCTCTTCTCCTGGGCTCCGCCCCCTTGGCACCATCCCATTGGAATGACAAACGAAGAGCCACAATTGGGAACCCATATATGAATCCTTGCTATATTTCTGTACCACGTAGATTATATGAGAAACGATATGCGCTCAGGCAACCATTTAGAGTGTACCCACAAGCTGACATAGTGGAGGAAAGATACCAAGAAGGATGCCCTTTGCCGAGCTGTTGAAATGCAGCCATGAACAGAATGGATGTGCGTTAAAATAAAGTCTGACAACAGAAAAAGAATGACGTAAAGAAGATGTAAGAACCTATGCCGAAACGATATGAAAATACATAAGGATGACTATGTAACTGAAGCAGTAAGAGAAACATGTACCCAACAATACATGAGTCATGAACATAAAGAAGTGACTGATATATTTAAAGTTTAGGACGACCATTAGAAGATGGACAACAGCTCATGTCAATCAGCCCAGCTACCTCAAAATACCAGTCCAGGATCCTGAAGTGAAAAGACAATAAAGAGGTTGTTTTTCCCTTGAAAAATAGGAGTACATTGGCCTAGGACCAAGGATGCTATTTCGAGAGATGAAGGCAAAGTACAAAGGGTATCCAAAGAGCAGACCATGTGCGAAGGACATTTCTCAAAATTAGGAAGAATAAGAACATTTACAGTTGTCAAGTATTGGACAATTAAAAGTGCATGAAGTTTTATATGGGATAAAGTGAGAAAGTCACTAAAGGCCAAGAGGAGCAACTGCACCCAGTATAATTGAATCACATAGTGCTAAATACAGTGTCAAAATGGTTACATTTGTGTATCTGTAAGAGCTCGCAAACAAGGGCTATTCATTAGGCTTGAAACTCAGATAATGGTGTGCCTACACTCCCTTGAATGTTCCGAGACCGTACAGACTGGCAAGGTCAGTCTTCAAACAGAGGAGACAGGCATGAGGACTACCGATGAGAGGGGGTAGACTAATTGGGAAAACACAGAGAGAGCTGATGTTTCTCCAAGGACCTGGGTCTCGTTTCTATGTACATGCAGCTATCGAGCCGAATGTCCAAGGTTGGATTTGGGTCGTCAACCCATCAGAAAAGCTTGCCATGCACTTTTACATACGATGTTACAAGTATTATTCTGCTGCCATATTCTTTGCTGAAAACAGTGTGCAATGTGTGTAGACGTAGCTCAGGGCTTGTCCTACAGACAAGGGACCGCCAATGGGAGATTAATACTCATGCATTCTATATAGTTCCCCTAAATCAATCCCACCCTTCGATACTTCGATAGGTTTTTGTAATATTCCACGTAGGATGACCTAGATGACGCATTTAGCATTAAATAAACCAAGTATAATCAAAACATTGGGAATCAATTTGATTAATGACTATTTACCATGCTTTCCTTCATTGAGATAAAAGCAGTATTTTACCATCTTCTTTGAGTCTGTCCGGTTATTTGGTCTGAGACATTTTATTGGTAATTTCATCTAACACAAATACACTTCAAGGTGCTAGAGCACACAACTCTCTGCGGACAGGCATCAAGTTTGTTCCCATGTCAGCAATTTCCAAAATAGCCCTATAAAACACCTATACGTCCTTGAAAGGGCACCCCCTTTTCAATGCATCACCTGTGCAATATAATGTCTCTGATTATACTCCCTTCCTCAGCTCGCCATGTGTACATCTTGTTAGGTTTTTTTTCCCTGTGTATACCACCACTTATCACAATGTATTACCTCAACTGGTTAGTGCTTCAAGCCGCATTCCAACTTTCAATCCTATGTTCCTTGTAAAGTTTTATTATCAAAGCTTGTTAGGGAGAATTCTAATTTCTGTGTTAATTCCCTTCAACCTTAGAGACCCCCAGCTCTTTTGCTGGACTTTAGGACTGCTAGGCAAGAATTGATGCAGTAACCCTGCGGGCGACTACGCAAGTCTTGTCCTCTTGGTATTAGGTAACCCACCCATTGGTATAGGTCTGCACTACACAAGTTGGTAGTGTGACTGAGCAGCCAAACTTATCTCAAGAGGGGTAAATGTGAGCTGTAGAGCTGTAGCATCGAAATCCACAAATGCAAGTATCCAAATAACACTTACACCCAAGATTTTCTGGCAAAATAATTATTTATTTAACGGTCCGTTTTAAATAAG
This sequence comes from Ambystoma mexicanum, assembly GCF_040938575.1. Lineage (NCBI taxonomy): Eukaryota > Metazoa > Chordata > Amphibia > Caudata > Ambystomatidae > Ambystoma > Ambystoma mexicanum. The sequence goes on from NC_090921.1 coordinate 1,292,334,879, forward strand.
CATTCTCCAGCATGGGGTCTGGCATGGATTCACATGCTCATGAATAAACCCCGTCGTCAGGCTGGGAATCCTCAGTAAAGAAAAAATCAGTATCAGTTTCATTTCTGATCTGACTTTCTTAGTAGTAACCAATCACTGATCTCTGGGTCATACTGCCCCCAGCCAATGACTGCCCTCTCCCTAAGCCCCTCCCCTGGCAGCCATCCTCAGATTTTTCCGCATGTTCAAGTGTTGGGAGTCCTCATGCTTTAGCTCTCGAGCATTTACTGCGTTTTGCGCTTTTTCAGGAGATTTTCTAATTTTTTCGGTTTAATCGAGCCTCAAGCTCCACCGTTTCCACTTCCGATAACGGGGACCCGTTTCTGATTTCTTCTACGCCCCTCAAGGGTGAAGTTTTCATCGAGTTACGCTTCTTGGAGGTTCCAGAAGATCTGAGGCCTACCTCAACGGACATGGCCCAGGACAAGGGAAGCTCGACTCCCGGATCCAAGCTGTTCAGGAGCTGCCCGGGATGCAGATTGCAAAATGTTCTCAAGGAGGACGAGCATTCAAGATGTCTCTACTGCCTTCATGAGGACAAGACGCACGTGGAAAAGGACTGTGCGTTCTGCAAGAACCTGTTGGAACGGACCAAGCAAGATCGTCGTTCCCGCCTCACCGCCTGGCTGGAGAAGGGCACAGCAGGTGAGAAGGCGAAGAAAAAGTCTGAGCGGTCTTCTAAGTCCTGTGAGGGCGCCCCGGCAACGGGGGCCCAACAGAAGGCCAAGCACCGCGAGTCAGCGGGCACTGGGAGCGCCGAAATGTCGGGCTCTTCGGCTGCCAAGCAGGGCGCGACTTCCCCGGCACGATCAACCGTGACCCAGCGCTCTGGTTTGGGGAAGAGGAAGTCCGAGAACCCGGGTAAGCTTCTGGAGAGGCCCCGGTCGATCTCGAAGGGAGCCGAGGGGGAGCGAGGTGATGACCCTCCCCCCAAAGCGAAGGCCCAGGACGCACCTAAGGTGGTGAGGGCCTTGATCCACCCGGCAAAGGCCTCTATCGAGGTTGTCGCAGCGGCCCTGGCGAAGCCGGCAAAGACTACGCCAGTGGAGGCGGCCTCGGGGTCCAGAGTTTCCCTGCCATCGCGGAGGGAATCCTCTTTCCAGCCCATCGTTAAGAACCCCGTGAAGACCCCGGTGGAAAAAGAGGGGGGGGGGCCGGTGGCAATTACAGACTCGGATTCTGCCTCTGAGGAGGATCTGGTGGAAACCGTGAAAGGCCTCAACGAGAGGTTCGAAGGCCTCAACTAGAGGTTCGAGAAGGTTCGATCCCAGGAGAAGGATCCTGCTGATGTGATCGAAGATAGCAACGATGGCGACGACGAGGGCCCAGTGGAGCAGCCATCCCACCCGTCGCCGCCATTGGCCGAGCCCCAGGATAGCTCGGCGGCCATTTTGTTTGCGATCCAATCCTTATGTACTGAGATAAGGACGAGGTTACCACGGACCCCGATGGAGGATCCAGAACCTGGACCGTCGGGAAGCCCTCTGAACAAGCGGAGGAGAGTCCGCACCGCCCTTTGTCCCCACAAGGCCTGTGGACCCCTCATACCCCTCGCCTGACCCTCGGGATGATACGGCAACGGATACAGCGACGGGGATGGACGCCGACGGTGGCGATGATACAACGGACATTCCTTCATCACCCCCCCCTCGGGCCTCTCCGCCTGACGAAATTGGCTCTTTCCACGCCATGATAGCCAGGGCATCCGAGCTCTTCCAGCTCTGCCCTGAGGAACAGAAAAAGGAAGGCTTTCTTTACCAACGGCGGGAGGCCAAGAGAAAGATGGTCCTCGCGGTACCGTTGCTCGACGACATCTGGGACGAAGGGCTGGCTATCCTGAAGAACCCTTCCACGACACCCGCCAAGAGGGACAGGTACGAGAAGAATTAACGGTCCCCGACGCCATCCCCTTGTGCCTCAGGGCCCAGCCTTCGCCGGATTCGGTCGTCTTGGCAGCGGCCAAGAAGAAAGCGGCGGGTGCGGCAGCTTCAACTTCCACTTCCCCGCCGGACAGCTAGGGCAAGAAGTTGGACTCCATGGGACGAGTCATCTCGTCGGCGGCGACGACGATTAAGGCGGCCAATGCCTTAGCGATTGTGGCCTGTTACGACAGGGAGCTCTGGTTCAGGATAGCTCCCCTGCTAGACTTCCTACCGGACGACAAGAGGGCAGAGGCCCTACAGATTCTGCAAGAAGGTGAGGTGGCGTCGGATCACGCCATTATGGTGGCAACGGACATTGCCGATATCGGATTTCGCCAGCTGGGCAATGGGGTTTGCCTTCGACGACGATGTCTCAGGGCTACGGACTTTCGCCAGGACGTCCAGACCAGAGTGTTGGATATGCCGTTCGACGGCAACAACCTGTTTGGGAAGACGGTGGATGAGTCCCTCCAGGCCATCAAGACCGACACAGAGACAGCCCGAGCCCTAGGAGTCCTTCAGCAACGGCGGCCCTTTCGGAGCTCCGGAGGCAGACAGGGAGCCTCCAAGGGATCCAGCGGTGGCTCTTCTACGTACCGCCAGGCGGCCCGCTCATCGTCCCAGGAGGCCTACAGAGGCCGCGGCAAGCAAGGAGGGTCTTGCCGCCGTTGTCAAGGAGGCCAAGGCGGCAAGGCCTCTTCCAAGCAGGACCGGCCGTACCGTCGGGCCCCCACCGAAGCACCCCGTTGGGGGGCCGGCTGACGAAGTTCGTCAGCGTGTGGGAGTCCATCTCCACCGACCGTTGGGTGCTGGACACCCTGGCCCGCCGACACTCGCTAGAATTTCAAAAGAAGTGTCCTCGCATTCCTTCCATGGCCAGGAAGGAGAATCGTGTCCCTCAACTGCTGTTGGAGGTAAGGGCGATGCTCAAGAAAGGTGCCATCGAGCTCATCCCCAAGAGACTCCGGGGCTCCGGAGAATACACAAGGTACTTCCTTGTCAGAAAGAAGACAGGCGGTTGGCACCCCATCCTGGACCTGCGTCGGTTAAACAAGTACATCGAGGCACAGAAATTAAGGATGGTCACCCTCCAGCACGTGCTGGAGGAGGGCGACTTCCTATCGTCGTTGGACCTGGAGGATGCTTACTTCCACATCCCCATTCTAAAAGGACAGAGATCCTCAGATTCGTAGTCCAGGGGCGTCACTAACAATTCAGAGCCCTGCCGTTCGAATTAAAGTCAGCACCCAGGGTGTTCACCAAGTGCCTCGCTCCAGTGGCGGCACGGCTGCGCCTGCAGAGGATCCACGTCTACCCCTACCTGGACGACTGGCTAATCCGTGCAAGGTCAAGAGAACTCGCCGTCGAACACACAGCGAGGGCCATCCGCCTGCTCACGGAACTGGGATTCGCCATCAACTACCCCAAATCCCACCTGGTTCAGTCGCAGGTAGCACTGTTTCTGGGAGCGAAGCTCGATACCGTGGAGCGATTGGCATCTCCGACGGAAGAAAGGACGAAGGCCATTTTGGGCAAGGTGCAGCGCCTGTTAGCCGCGTATGTGGCCAGGGTGAGGTCCATCAAGTCTCTCCTCGAGGTGATGTCCTCATGCATCTACCTTGTGCCCCTTTGCAGACTTCGGATGCGTCTGCTACAAGAGTTCCTCGACGCCCGCTGGATTCAAGCGGCGGGCAGCTTCAAAGACAGGATCCCGCTCAACGAGGAGTTCCGTCGGGCGATTCTATGGTGGGGTACCCGTGCGCACCTCACGGCAGGCACAGACTTTCAGACGCCGGCGTATCAGGAGACAGTGATGACGGACGCCTCCCTGGAGGGATGGGGGGCCCACACCGGAGATCTCCACGCAAGAGGCCTCTGGCTCCCAGAGGAGAGGTCTCTCCACATCAACATCCTGGAGCTACGAGCCGTGTTCTAGGCGCTCAAATCGTTCCTTCCATCCCTCAAAGACAAAGTGGTGAGGATCTTCACCGACAACACCACCACGATGTTCTATATCCGGAAGCAGGGAGGCACCAGATCCCCAGCCCTATCCAAGGAGGCCCAGGATCTGTGGCACTGGGCCGTCGCCCAGGGGATGTTTCTGGTTCCCTTCCACTTGGCAGGAATAAAAACACCATCGCCGACTCACTCAGCAGGGAGCTGCGCTCGTGCCACGATTGGGAACTACGCCAGGACCAGGTGGATCGGCTCTTTCAACGATGGGGCAAACCCCAGAATAACCTGTTTGTGTCGGCGACGAACTCCAAGTGCCAGAGGTTCGCCAGCAGGTTCACACAGCCGAGGAGCATGGCAATGCTTTCTCATTCGCTTGGGACGGCCTGTTCCTGTTCGCGTTCCCTCAGTTGCCGTTGCTGCTCCGTTTTATCAACCAGCTCAAGAGGTCCAGGTGCAGGATGATCCTCGTCGCACCGGCGTGGCCGAGACAGATCTGGTTCCCGGACCTTCTGGACTTGTCAACGTCCCCACCTATCAAGCTGGCGACGAACGCGGATCTTCTCTCCAGAGAAGGAGGCACCATTCTTCATCACGACCTGGAGTTGCTGAACTTGCAGGCTTGGCTCCTGCAGCACTAGAGTTTGGAGGATCCGATATCCTGGATGACTGCAGAGAGGTTCTTGCAAAAGCCAGGGTGTCCTCAACTCTCAAGTGCTATAGACATAAGTGGAAGAGGTTCTCTGTCTGGTGCCGTGGACAGAAGATTAACCCTCTGCGGATTACGGCCCCTCAAGTATTGCCGTACCTACTGTCGCTGGCCAAAGCTGGACTTTCTCACGCCTCCATCAAGATACATCTGGCTGCCATCTCCCGATACACCAGAACTACAGGACGGGCGTCCTTGTGGTCTCATCGCCTGGTGAAGGAATTTATGAAGGGACTATTCCGATCGTTCCCGCTGGTGAAGGCCCCTGCCCCGGCGTGGGAGCTATACGTGGTGCTGACCAGGCTCATAGGGGCCCCATTCGAGCCTATGCATTTGGCGCCATTGAAGTTCCTGTCATGGAAGACAGCATTTCTCGTGGCCATCGCCTCCGCACGACGAGTGGGACAGATCCAGGCCCTATCTTGCATGCCTCCATACTTGACTTTTCACGACACGAGGGTGGTGCCGAGGACGCACCCCTCCTTTATGACCAAGGTGCCGTCGGACTTCCACCTCAACGAGCCCTTGGTTTTGCCAGTTTTCTTCCCGTCGCCTTCGTCGCAGGCCGAGAGGACTCTGCACTCGCTGGACGTAGCTAGAGCGCTGAAGTTCTACGTGGACCGCACAAAGAGTTTTCGGAAGACATCACAGCTGTTTGTGAACTTTGGGCCTGTGAATCAAGGGAAGGCTCTCTCGAAGGCTTCCATTTCCAGATGGCTCTCCGGCTGCATCATGCACTGTCACCGGTTGGCAAACCAACCGCTGCCCGGCCGTCCGACAGCCCATTCAACCAGAGCGATCGCTGCTACCACGGCGTTCCTGTCTGGTGTGCCCCTGCTGGACATCTGCAGGGCTGCTATGTGGAGGTTGACACACACCTTCACAAGATTCTACTGCGTCGATCGGGACTCCAGGGAGGAGTCCAGGGTCGGCCAAGCAGTGCTGCGCAACCTGTTCGCTTAAGGTGAGCCTGGTGAGGAGGTAAGAGATGCTTAATGTTGAGTTGTTGTATTGCTTAATGTTGAGCCTGTTGCCACCTCCAGTGGTTGTGCATGTGTATACTGCTATGTATTCTTATATTCATGAGCATGTAAATCCATGCCAGACCCCATGCTGGAGAAGGAACCAGTTACTTACCTGTAACTGTTGTTCTCCAGCATGGGTCCGGCATGGATTCACATGCGAACCCTCCCTCCTTCCCCTCTGCGGCTCTTCACTTGGTCATACTGCCACTTTACGTGCTACCAAATCTGAGGATGGCTGCCAGGGGAGGGGTTTAGGGAGAGGGCAGTCATTGACTGAGGGCAGTCTGACCCAGAGATCAGTGCTTGGTTACTACTAAGAAAGACAGATCAGAAGCGAAACTGATACTGATTTTTTCTTTACCGAGGATTCCCAGCCTGACGACGGGGAATATTCATGAGCATGTGAATCCATGCCAGACCCATGCTGGAGAACAACAGTTACAGTTAAGTAACTTGTTCCTTCTTTAAAAAGGGCAATGTGCAACAATTAAAATACACTTCCAAATACTTTCTCAGAATCCAAGCAAAGCAAGTAGATAATCTTTAGAGATGCTTCATACACACTTCCTACACCCGTAGGTGACTTCACTAACTAGGACAGTAATGGCATTTATATATCACTTTTGTACTTTGTAAAATTCGGTTGGCAAAAAGGAAAGGTTAGAGAAAGGAAAAAGGTTAACAAGTTCTCAGAGCATGTGAGCACTTTTAAATCTCCCAGTGAAGTCTAGAAAAAAACCTTTCCCAGCAAATATTAGTTCAAAACCAATGTATCACCTAGGAGGGACAGTAAGAATCATAGTCAATGGATTAGAATAGTAAATAGCCAGGACAGCCAAAGCCAACTTGGAACAAAGTCTATGGAGCTGAGGCACTTCTTAGATAGCAAAATGTCTTGCACAAAGTTAGAGAGTTGTTGTAGAAAATCACTGTTGGGCCACAAGCTGTTACACGTGGGAAAGTTAGAGCTGAGATCAACTATAGAAAAAGCAGCTACTGCAAGTCTAAACTGAGAAGAGCAAGCTACAGACGATGAGGTAACTACCCCTTAGTCAGAACAGTACCTTAGGTAAGAAGGAGAGGATCCATCTGGCTTCTGTCTTGGTTGCAGTTTTGCAGATCCTGTTTTCCTGGGCCTCAGTCGTGGAGACAAGAGGGAGGACGTCTGGAGGACTCCTGTACAGCAGTTCGGAGGTTGGCGGCAGCTACAGACTCTTTTCAATTCAGCGGCACTTTTCAGTTTCAGCACGCAGTAAACAGCACCACTGCAGATCTTGGACATCGGTTGGGCTTCCTTCACTCCTAGAGTCCAGCACTCTGGTTAGGTGACTCGACCTTGAGTCGTCCTGCTTCGGGAGGGCCCTCAGGATCTTCCTGCAGCTTTCCCAGCAAATATTAGTTCAAAACCAATGTATCACCTATGAGGGACAGCAAGAAGCATAGTTAATGGATTAGAAGAATCTGCAGGGAGCCAGGACAGCCAAAGTCAACTTGGAACAAAGTCTATGGAGCTGAGGCACTTCTTAGATAGCAAAAAGTCTTGCACTCAGTTTCAGCAGCAGCAAAGAAGTCCAGCCAGTTGGGGAAGCTCCTCCAGCAAAGTCTGTCTCGAGGTTAGTTGGTCCCACTAACCCAAGGGAAGAAGTTGTCCCTTCCGGAGCTTCTCTTGTCGATTTAGAGTTTCAGCACAGCAGCAGGGCTTCACCGAGCAGTTCAATGGTCCAAGAGGATGCAGCAAGCTTCTCTTCACGATTCCTTTGTCAGATGTTTCTTCCAGTGGTCGACTCTGTCTTCAGTCCAAGAAGCCTCACCTTTTATGCAGCTTTCTCCCATTCATGCACAGCCTAGCTGTCACTCACACAGCAGGGTGGCTGTCCTCCAAGGACAGCCAGCCAGCCACTCAGGACTAGGTGCATTCAGGTTACCCTGGAGACTAAGGACAGGCGAGTTTCGGGCACCTCCCTCACTTCCTGCCCTGCCAGACACACTGCCAGAAGAGGGGTTTCAGTACTGAAGTTTGCCAAAGGCAAAACGAACAAAGTGCTTAAATCTGGTTTGGCGCGCAGAGTAAAACCCAAGAAAGGACTTGCAAGCAAGAAATGGTGAAAAAAGAAGACCAGGTCATTTTGACACAATGGTCACCCATGGGTGCTACACTGCAGCTGAGGATTCAGCCTGCGGTAGAAAAGCACAATGGCAGGAAAATAAAACCACTGCCACCAGCCATATAAATTAGTGAGGGTAACATAAAAAAGGTTACATGAGTAAGTTGGAAAAGGGGCTACTTAGTAACCCCCAGCACTCCCCATCCACTCCACATAAGATGGGGAGTGCTGGACCTACATAGGAAAACCGTAAGTAAAGTCAATTTCACTATGCTATTCTTGGGAACTGTAGTTCATCCAAGAAACTGTATTTAACCTTTATGAGAAATCTAAAGGATTTATCTGGGACACTGCACTGAAGGTGCTGTGTGTCACCATACAAAAAGTAGATGCCTATGGAGTTTCAGACTCCAAAAACAAAGAAAACACATAATCCAAATCAGATCAAAATACATGAGCGAGTGAGGAAAAGGGCTCACTCGCTCCTGGGTTAAAAATGAAAGTCCTGAAGTCCAGTAAAAGAGCTGGGGTTCTCTAAGGTGGGAGGAATTAAGCACCAAAATGAACATTCTCCCTAACAAAGACTTTAAAGTTTTTATATCTACTTCATTGGAAGATTTAAAGTGTTCACATGCTCTGAGAACCTGTTTATCCTTTTTCCTTACCATAACCTTTCCTTACTACAAACCTCAGAATCTACAATGTGTGCTAGTGATATATAAATGTCATTACTGTCCTAGTTCGTGAAGTCACCTCAGGGTGTAGGAAGTGTGTAAGTAGTATCTCTAAAGAGTATCTGCTAGCTTTGTGTTGATTCTGGAAAAGTATTTTAAAGTATATTTGATTGTTACCCATAATGCCCTTTTTAAAGAATGCTTATTTAAAAACTAATGTTAAGTAATTATTTATAACAAAACCTTTGAAGTGTTACGTTGATACTTGTATTTGTGGATTTCATTGCTACAGCTCACTTTTACCCCTATTGAGATGAGCCTGGCTGCTCAGTCGCATTACCAACTTGTGTGGTACAAGCCTGTACCAATAGGTGGGTTACCTAATACCAAAAGGACAAGGGTGGTGTAGTCTCCCACAGGTTTACTACATCAATTCTTGCCTAACAAGCTATTCATCAAACATCAAATACAAAAACTATAGTGTGGGCAGTGTCTCATTTGGCATTTGTGAGTTTTGTGTATTGGAACTGTTAGCCACCCTACTCCACCTCATGATTTAGGCCTGGTCCGCTCTGACAAAGTACCACTTAGAGAGCCAGGTGAGCTTGATGGAATAGTTGGTACCCAAGTCAGGAAGTCATTCCTAAAGATCCTCATCACAGGGCTTAAAGAAAACCTCTATCACAAAAGATCTTATTTGGGGGGGCCTGAGGGAACAGAGTTCAGGTTTACATGGGCAATACCACACTCTCCCCTACTTTCCCTCTTTCTTTTGTTTTCATTTGGTCTCTCCCTCGACTCTCAATGGCCTGCCCTTTCCTTCCTGAAGTCTTTCCATCCTTACTCATTTTCCCTTTTGGATGCCCTCACCTGTGTCTAACTTTCTGCTTTCACAGTTGGCTGGCCAGCAAGTGTCTCTAGGCATGTCTTCTGTTGGACAGGTTTCAATGATGGATGAACAGCAGAGGCAACAGAGCCTGGTGAGTTGCCTGTTTATTCTGCTAAGATTACACACTGGTATCATTCAGCAGTAGGGCACCACTACACATCATGCGATTTTACTTTCTGTCTGCTCACAGTTACAGCTCAGAGTCCAGCAACAAGCAGCCCAGCAGCAGCAGCAGCAGCAGCAACAGCAGCAGCAGCAACAGCAGCAGCAGCAACAGCAGCAGCAGCAGCAGCAACAGGCCAACCCACAACCTCCTCAATCATCCGTGCAGGCCTCTGGCCAGCCTTCTCAGACAGGGCCCATGCTGAGAGCACAGAACCCAGGGGCCAACCCGCAACTACGCAGCCTTCTCCTCAACCAGCAGCCGGTGAGTGTCAGTTAACAGCCCAAGATCCCATAGCTTGGCTGATTTGGGAGTATCTGTGTGTAAGTGAAAAAGAGAACACTTAGGTTCTACTGTACTAGTACTTCTCTTTTCCACTACTCTGCTGAGGCGTAGACCACTATGGGGGACAAGATCAGAGTATTTTGCACAACAAAAGGACATTAAAAAAAACAAAAGAGAAAATGTCAAGGTGCATACCCCATGCGCCTCCTCTCACACTGTTTTCTTTTTTCTTTTTTTCTCCCCAAACTTCCCTCCCCCTCTCCCTTTCAACAACCTAACTCCCCTTCTGCTCCCTCCCCCCTCCCTACCCATCCCAAACTGTTGCCCAGCTCCTTCCTTGGATCTCAGGCTACCCCGCATCTAGGCCCTTTTCTCGGGCTCAGCCGATACTCGGAGCTCTGCAGGGGGATACCACTCTACTAGTATCCCAACTAAACTAACTACTGGGGGGTGATAACGTGTTCCTTCCGCATCTGTGCATTTGTCTCACAGTTTACCACACACTCTTACATCTTAAACCTCTTCAGTGCGCATGTCGCTTTAAACTTCCTGCAATATTTTTTATATTCTAGTCCAAAAGTTCATGCCCTAGTATTGCCTACTCCAGAGCAACCCTGTGTTGCCTGCTTTCGATCGAACGTTTTGTTACACAAATTATGTATGCTAACCCACATGTGCAAATTTACCCTTTTCTCAGCATAGTTATGTTAACTTTCAGTTATGTCGAACGGCTGGCTACAAGCCTTTATCTCAGGCGTTACCCATCAATGTTCGTTCCATCCGTAGCCCCTCTGTCCGCAGTCACGGCTCCGCAGGAACACCCACCCACTCACTCCTCTTGTCCTTTATCCGCCTGGTCATCAGCACCCGCTGGGCAGTTTATCATGTCCAACCATGTAGTCACCTCCTCCGGGATATTGAAGAAACGTGGTTTATCCGTGTGCAGTACTTTCAGCTTTGCGGGATACAGCAACAAGTACTTAAATCCAGACTCCTGTAGCCTTCTTTTCACCGACAGACGTTGCCTCTGCATCAGGAAGGTGTAGTCCGGGTACGCCGTGATTTTCGCCGATGATCTACTTATGGTCCCTCCTTTGAGGAAGTGCTCCAGGACCTTCTCTCTGTCTTTGTAATTCAGTATCTTGGCAATAATTGGCCGTGGAGGGGCTCCCAGTGGTGGCTTCCTAGTCTGGGCCCTGTGCGCTCTCTTCACAGTGAACCCATGGGTGAGCACTTCAGTGCCTATTTCCTGCAGCAACATGTTTTCTATATAGTTTGTCGGGTCTGGATTTTCTACTCCCTCCGGCAGTCCCACAATGTGAACGGTGTTTCTGCGTGCGTATCCCTCTGCTTCCTCCTCTGTTTTCCAGGTTACGCACTTACTGCTGGAGCGTGTTGACTTCCTTGGCGTTAGTAGCACAAGTGATCGTATTTGCTTTACCTCTTTTTTCAGCGCTCTTGTGCGTTCGGATAGCACCTTAACATCCTATCTGAGGAGATTAACGTCCACACTGACGGCATCGATCTTGACTTCCAGCGCCGCCCTCAATTCCGCAATAGCAATGTCAATCTTGGATCCCCACGATGACATCAGCTCTGCAATAGCAGTCAGGATCTGTTGGTCATTATGCTCTGGCGTTACCTCTCCTTGTGTGCCTCGCTCCGGAGCCTTTGCCTCAACTATTGCTTGGGTTGATTTGACAAAAATGGCTATTGGTGGCTGCTTTGCCTTTCATTTACTTATTTTAGACACCATAATCCTCTCAGCATGTCGCTATATGATTGTTTCAGCCTGCGGTCGCTCGTGCAGACTTCTATGTCTCGCCGTAGAGCCCGGTAAACTTCCCTTCAGTATATCTTAGCGGTCTGAAGTCGCTTTTAGGGGGGCACCACTGTTCCAGATGTGCCACAGCTATGATTGTGCTCTGCGTTTATTCTTTACTCAATGCACCACTGGAGTTCCACATTAGCACCCTCCCCAGTGCAGTGGACCCTGTTGCTGTTATTCCCCTACAGTTTAGTTGCAGCAGACCAAGCGTACCTCGTGGTACCCTCCCCCTTGTCCAGGCCTAGATGCTCGGTTTGGTGATCCAGTGTCTGTTTCTTCTTCGGGCCACCGGCTTCATACCATGTGATACCAGTGTTTGCGCATCTTCTATACTTCTGCTCTGGGTCCACCTTCTGTGATCATGTACAGGCTATTGCACTGAGCCTGTATGCCACACTCTGCTTTCACCTGGCTATTTGATAAATCCGCCTGCAACAGTAACTTTTTTCTGGGCTCAAATGCAAGCACGCACTAAAATGTGTCTTTCTCCGTTCCCCCCCATGGGGTGTTCAGCCCACTCAATCGTCCGTTCCAATTTTATCCGTAGCTGGGGTGTTAATATTGTGCTTCCGCCGGTGTTGTGTCTAATCTTGGTTCCCATGCACTACTGATGGCCTCCCGTGTTCGGCTCTGCCAGTTTCATGCTGCGCAGGACGCCCACTTTGCGCTTTCGCTTGTAAAAATATTGCCGCTCAATGGAGTCTTGTAGCTCTATTATACCCGACCTGCCCCCTGATTCTGTGTCTATGTTTTATCTGTTGAGTACAGGCAACATCCCCAAGCAGTAGTCGGCTTATTAGTGTAGGGAGGGCCGTTGCGTCCACTACATTTACTGTACGCTGAGTTTATACAGTCCCGCTTTCGCTCACCTGTGTGTCTGTGGGCTTGGTCGTGCTTTCGGTCTCACCAGACAATGACCGAGTTTCCATTGCATTTGCCTATATCTGCCTGCGATGCCGTGCTGCTTCGCATAGCTCCTCGGACGGGCTTGGGCCACAGCTCATCTGTCTTCGTTGCCAGGGCTCACACTTCCGATGGCAGTAGATGGCCAACAGCCGCCGCAGCTCTGGCGAGGAAGAGTCAACTTTCCATACGGTGTGCGGTTTGTTGCAGGGACCTGGATTGCCTCACGCACAAGTATCAGCCAGCGATTCCAATGTTAATTACAGCAACAGGGTATGACTGCCTGTCCCTCCCTGTGTTCCAGGCACTCCCGCCATTAGGACCTCAAAGCGCGCGTTGTTTCCAATGATTTGTTCCCCCGGCTCCGCTGCATCTCCCTTTGTCCGTGGGCCGCTGCCATTTTGTTGGAGCCGCCACACTTTCTCGCTATATTCCTTTCTTGTGTAGCGTTCGTTCCCAGCTTCGGTTTTGTTCCAGAAGTTGCACTTTACGTGCTGTTCACCTTCATGCAGTTGTATGTTTAGCTGTTGATCGTATTTACTGTCATCTTTATGTGTGTACACCAGGGTCTTACAGGATCGGCAGGAGCCTTCCAAAGACACAGCTTATCCCATGGCTAGGTTAGCCACGCCCCCCTCTCTCACACTGTTGGGTACGTTTTTCTAAAGTCCAGTTGGGATTGAACTCTATAAGACTCATCCCTTGGTTTTAGGGGCCCAGCTTCTAATATAGACCTGTACGACCTAGGTTTGGTAGAATGGCAGAGCAGCCAGGCTTATCTTAGGAGGAGGAATGTGAGCTGTCAATCGGTACACAGAAATCAGAACCTACATGGACCCAAAGAAACACTTATACACTTAGTTATCAAAATGATATATTTTTTTATATATATATAGGCTAGGCAAGTATTAACTTACAGAAATACTGGATCAACTAATATTAATACATGTTAGGATAAGGAGAAATAAAGCAGGTGAGTAAATGATCATGTTTCTTTCTATCCACACACCGAGTGACTTCACTCAGTAAAGTAAAAGCACTTATTTGTATCAACTCTGCATTATTGTGTTATAAGTAAGTCACGAATGTAAAGAAGCAACATTAACAGGCAAGCAACAATGTAGCAATTCTTAGTATGGTTTATGAAGTATTTTCCCTAGCTGGAAAGGAGTTTTCAGATCAGGTTTTGGAGGAAAACGGGTATTGCCAAAGCAAGTATGAATGAAAGATTTAGTTTAGGGAAACCTGCAATTAACAAGTCAGTAGGAATGCGACAATTCTGATGTACATCCTCTTAGTACAGGTATGTAGCAAGTTAGTTGTTCTTTTAAAAGTTACAGGACCTTTGGATAAGCCTTACTGTAGGGGCACTGAGGTTAATAGTACTCCACAAGCAAAGGAGTGACGCAAATGGCTCAATTTAAGTTTACTCCGACCCCCACAGTACCTGGAGAGTTGAGAAGATGATGCAGCTGAACGCTTTCTGGATGCACGGCTGCAAATCCGGTTTCCTGGTCCTTTGCTGTTTATGCCCACCAGCTCAAAGGAGGAAGTCGTCCTTGTCGGATCTTCCCTGTTGATTCAGAAACGGGGTCATGGACAGCAGGGGTACTTCAGCTGTGCTTTGCGGTTAATGGAGGTGCTACAGGCGTTTCTGGTCGGCTTCTTCAGAGTTTCTGTTCCAGTGGTCGACTTAGCTTTCTGTCCCAAACGCCTTGCCTTTTATGCAGAAACCCATTCATTCAGTCCTATGGACCTGTGATTCACTTGGGGGTGGCTGTCCTCCAGGACAGCCAGCCGCCCAGGTCAAACTGGTTTCAGCCAGGCATAGCCTCAGACAAAGACCAGAGAAGTTTCGGGCTTCTCCCTCACTTTCTGCCTCAGCAGACACACTGGGACCTTGGCGGGCTTCACAAAGGGAAACCGCCAAAGGCAAAACTGAAAGAGGACCCACCCCCACCTGGTAGGAAAAGGCTAAAAAAGGAACACACAAATGAAAATGGTGATAAAAGAAGACTGGGGCAATTTGGGGAAATGGTCACCCAAGGGCACAGCAGCTGTGAAAGCAGCCTGCAAGTTACTATCACATAAATGGTAGAATAATTGATCCACTGCCACCAGCCATTTAGGTTTGTCTGTTACTGTACCTATAAACGTTACAGGATCAGTGGTAAAGGAGGTAATGTAGCCGCTCAGCACTCCACATAAGGCGGAGGGTGCTGATCCTACAAAAAGAAATGCCAGTAAGATAAAAGTATCCTACTATCCTTGGGAACAGTAGTTCTCAGGGAACAGTGATAATAAACTAAAACATAGTACCCCAAGGCGTTCCCCAACAACACTGCACATAGGGTGCTGTGTCCTGCAACAATCCATTACAGATGCCTGTAGTGAAATGCATGGAGGAACGCATGACTCCATTAAAGTAAAACGAATTACAGTAGCAGTAAAACAGGGTTCCCAAGTCAGAGCACAAAGAATGAGCGAGTGGTAAAAGGTCCCACTCACTCAGGAGCGTTGGGAGTTTTCCTAAAGTCCTACTGATAGTAAGACTTTAGTAAGCTATCCCAGTGGTTTGTAGATCCCTAACTCTTAGTATCAGTCTGTACCAACTCAGGACCTTGGTAGAGTGGCAGAGCAGTCGGCTTATCTTAAGAGGAAGATGTGAGCTTTAGGTAAGTACACTGAAGAAAAGAGAGAAGGTCCTTTTTAAAAAAAACCTTGTGCTCCCTGCAACCTATCAACTGTTGTCAGTGAGAAGTTATGACTTGTAGTTATAGGTACCCAAATCAATAGTTTACAACATATTCAATAACATTTTCGATTGGATTGTGTCCTCCAACGTATTCCACATCTTTGACATGTAATGTCCACAGCTGTGTAGTTCGGAAACTTTTTCGGCAGAGGGCACCCTGCGTCGATGGTGTCAAGTTGATGTCCCTCAAAGGCCTCTGTCGAGGGGAACGTCATCGGATGTTATAAATAGGACGCACAGCGCATGTAGCCTCAGTTCTGTTTTTTCCACAAACGTCTTTGCTTCGGAGACTCAGCACGCCTCATGTATTCCTCGTGAATATGTCTCTTCTTCAACCCCTCCGACTCCGCTATCTGGCTTCAAGACTTGCCGGGACAGCAAGTCGAAAATGTCGATTACCGACCTGCATCGCATTTGTTTGTGGTGCTTGGGTGAGAGTCACAACACCGACGACTCTGTTCCAAATGCCAGTCACTAACTGCTAAGGCCTTGCAGGAGCGTAAGGGAAAGCTTCAGGTAGGTCAGGGTTCTAAGCCCAGTAAGTCCCGTAAATCTAAGTCCAAGGGTATGTCCACCGACAATTCGAGGGGCGACTCTGTGCGTCCATAGGAGTCCCGGGGATCTCCGTCTGGGAGTGGTTCCCGCCATTCGTCCTCCTCGTCTCGCCATTCTAGGAAGCGCCGTCACTGGTCGTCTTACCCGTCGTCCTCTGAGAATGGAGCCACGCGGAGAGTGACTTGTCCAACTAAGTCCTCGACTCCGGAGGAATGGGCTGCCTTCAGGGAGCAGATGTTGGCGGTTTTTCAATCGCAGGGCACAGTTTCGGCCGCACCTTCTGTTGAAGCCGGCAATTAACGGTCTCGATCCGTGGCTCGTGCGCCTTCAGGCTTGGGTCCTCGGCACGATCCTCATCGGGAACCTTCGAGGTCCCGTTCGGACAAGGCTCAGGATGGTCGCAAGAGACGTGCTTCCAGGTCTCGGTCCTCGTCCCCAGCGAGACCGCATAAACCTGCTAAGGGCTCGTGGTCGGCGTCGACTCTGTCGGCGCTGTGTACGTCGGATATGGACGTCAAAGCTTTGCCTTCGTATCAGCCATTGGCGACGTCGAAGCCATCGGCGCCTTCAAGGCTTTTTGGCAAAAATGTACCATCGGAGATCCCTGCTACTGTGGATCCTCCTAGGAAGGCTACTTCCAAGTCTGTAAGGCCTGTTATGGACTCCAGACCCTCGGCTGTTCCGAGACATGACTTTTAGCTCCTTCTGGATGACATCTATGAGGAGGAGAGGTCAGATTTAGATCTTGACCCTGTTGAGCCTGATGTGGCTCCTGTCTTTTCAGGCAATAGCCAATTGGAAGACTTGAGACAAACTCTTCATAACGCTAGTGGCCTGGACACTTCGCCTGAGGTGGAATTTGGCAGGCCTGATCCTGGGGCTCATGCTGACTCGTCATACAGGGGACTTATGGCTAGAGTAACTGAATACCTTGGTTGGTGCAGTCCTCCTGAAGTTTTCATTCAGGATGACTTAACCGACATCTTGGATCATGATCCGTCCTCTGACCCAGTGTTGCCATTTCATTTGACCTTGAAGAAAAGGGTGGCGGCTGCTTGGCAGGCCCCAGAATCTCTTCTGGCAGTTAACAAATCATTAACTAAAAAATACTGCCCTTCCGGTAGCGACCCCAGCTACCTTTCATCTCACCCCACTCCCGAGAGTTTGGTGGTTCAGGCGGCTACGGCCACCTTGAGGCAGGCGGCATACCCTACCATCCCTCCTGATAGGGACGACAAGCGCTTCAACGGTTGGGCATGCAAGGTGTTTTCTGCGGGGAGTATGGTGTTAAAATCAGCCAACTCCACCTGTGCCTTGGCAAGATTTTCACACACTGTGGAACTGTGTTTCTCTTGCGGCTGAGCATATTCCTGAGGGGGAAGAAAGGAATTGGTTCCTTGCTCTCGTGCAAGATGGCAAGGATGCTATGTGTGAATCCCTTCTCCCTTCAGTTGGGTTTGGGCACGGCCGACAGTGTTAGCCGGTCCATGGCTGCGAGCACCGTTATACGCAGGTTTGCGTGGTTGCGGAAGTCTGGTTTTGCTCCGGATGTGCAAGCCCGTCTTTTGAACATGCCCTTTGATGGCTCGCATTTGTTTGGCAGCACGGCTGACGAGAGCCTTGAAAGGTTGCAGACCTCGAAAGCTGCGGCAAAATTTTAAGCGCAGCTGTGCGTCAACCTACGCCTTTTCGCCCTAGGGACAGCAGTGGAGGGGAGGCTCTTTTCGTTACTACTACTCCGTTGGTAGAGCGTGAGGAGCCGCCAGTCAAAGGGGTCAGCGTAAAGGTACCTGTGGTGGTCAGGGGAAATAGGGGTGCTAAAGCCGCTCAGGCAGCTGCCTCTTTGCCTTCAGTCACTGCTGCTGCCAAAACAGTCATGAGGCCATGTCCTATGGTTTGCCAGTTGGGGGGCAAGCTATCTCAGCATCTCGAAGAATGGCAAGCCATTACTTCGGATGTGTGGGTTCTGGATACAATCACCCTTGGCTACTGCTGTCCCTTCATAAAGTGGCCTCACGACAGTCCACCAGGAAATCTCTTTGAAGCTTCCAGATCCGCTCCTTGTGCAAGAAATCTTGACCCTGCTAGAGAAAGGCACTATTGAACTGGTGCCTGTAGCGAAGAGGAACAAGGGATGGTATTCCCCTTATTTTCTGATCCCAAAGAAAGACGGAGGATTGAGACCCATCCTGGACTTGCGTTGGTTGAACTAACTTCTCAGGAAGGACAAGTTCAAGATGGACACTCTTTCTCAATTCCTCTTGGCCCTTAAACTTCAGGATTGGTTGGTGTCTCTGGACCTACAGGATGCTTATTTTCATGTGCCGATTCATCCCAAGCACAGAAAGTACCTGAGGTTAGCGGCTGGCGACTCGCACTTTCAGTTTCGGGTCCTGCCATTTGGATTGACCTCCGCCCGAGGGTCTACACCAAGCGAATGGTGGTGGTGGCAGCGTATCTCAGTCACCCCTACCTGGACAACTGGCTGATCCGTGCACGCACTCCCGAGCAAGCATTGGATCACCTCGGTCTCACCTGACGCTCCCTCCACAGGCTGGGCTTCTCCCTCAATTTCAAGAAGTTGCATCTCACACCTTCCCAACAGCTCCAGTACATCGGGCTGTGTTGGACACGTCCTTGGGGAAGTGCTCTACTCGCTGAGGATGAGATCCCTGCAATGGGTTCTCAAGATACAGTGGTTGCAGTTCTCAGGCAAGATGTCGGATCCCGTTCAGATTCCACTCTCGGTCTCCCAGGGTCTTTTGTGGTGGGACAACGAGGGGAACCTGATGAAGGGGGAGCAGTTTTGGCAACCAGGGCCGGAGGTGACTGTAGTGATGGACGCTTCCTTCACAGGATGGGGAGCTCATGCTGCAGACTTGACCACCAGTGGTTGTTGGTCTCCGTCGGAGTCCAACTTCCACATCATCCATTTGGAGCTGAGGGCCATCAGGCTGGCCCCTGAAGGCTTTTCTGCCGTCTGTGCGGGGGAAGTGTGTCCTGATCATGATGGACAACACAGTGTCCATGCATTACCTCAACAAAAAAGGGGGGGTAGGGTCACTCCTGTTGTGCAGGGAGGCAATGCAGCTCTGGTTCTGGGCAATCCAGCAGGAAATTTCGCTCTCGGCAGTTCATCTGGCCGGAGAGGAAAATCTGCGGCGGACGCTCTGAGCAGGCAGAGCATGATCTCTCACGAGTGGAAGTTGGCTCACGAAGTCCTTCTGGAGATCTTCGTCCTTTGGGGAACACCACCAGTGGATCTCTTCACCACCAGTGCCAACTGGAAGTGCAAGAGATTCTACTCAAGGAAATTTCCTCCGAGAGGAGCCTTAGGAGACGCATTCGTAGTGGACTGGTCATTCTCACTGCTGTATGCGTTTTCTCCAGTTCCCGTCATTCCTCAAGTGTTAAGGAGGTTACAGAGGTTCGGATCCCACATGATCCTCAATGCTCTGGATTGGGCAGGAGAGTGTGGTACCTGGACTTTCTAGAAATGTCCATCTGCCCTCCACGCCGTCTTCCCTACCGAGAGGATCTGCTCTCGTGCAAGGGGGGTCAGGTTCTCCATCCAGAGGTCAGGACTCTCAACCTTCATGCTTGGTATCTGAAAGGTTGAGGTATAAGGATTGGGACCTCCCGGATGACGTGATGGAGGTGTTGCTTTCGGCCAGGAGGCCGGCAACAAAATCCCTGTACCGTAGCCGTTAGTGTACATTTTGCGACTGGTGCAGAGGACAGAATGTTGATTCTTTTCAGTGTTCCATTCCAGTGGTTTTGTCTTTTTGTTGCTTTCTTTGGCGCACAGGGGCCTTCAAGTGAGTACCATTAAGGGTTACCTGGCCGCGCTGTTTATCTTCAAGCGCTCATCTGAAGAATGTTCTTACTTTAAGATTCCTTTGATTTCCCTCTTAAAGGACTCTCTAATGTGTTCCCGCCGTCCCTTTTCCAGGTGCTGGTTTGGGATTTGAATTTGGTTTTGAAGTTTCTCATGGGTGCTCCGTTTGAACCTTTGCACTCTTGTCCTTTGAGATTATTGTCCTTTAAGACAGTGTTCTTGGTTGTGGTTACTTCCGCTCGCAGAGTGAGTGAATTGCAGGCACTTTCATCTAAGTCGCCCTTTACTGTGTTCCACAAGGACAGGGTTGTACTGAGGGTACGTCCTTCCTTCCTACCTAAGGTAGTGTCTGAATTTCATTTGAGTCAGAAAGTGGTTCTGCCTTCTTTCTATCCTCCTCATCCTGGTAAGGAAGAGGAGCGACTCTATAGGTTGGACCCTAGGAGAGCTCTGAGCTTTTATATTTCTAGGATGTCCTGGGTCAGAGTGGACGATCAACAGTAGCCTGATGTTAGCTCAAATGTACTGAGGAACTTGGCTGAACCAAGTCTGTCCACCAGTTTATCTGTCATAGGTAAAGCATGGGCATCGGTCGTGGTGTCTGCATTAAGAGCTCTATCGTCCACACAGAATCTCAACTCTTTGGATCCTGCCTTTGGCACTAGTACAACAGGACTAGACCATGGACTTGTAGATGGCTCTATTACCCCAAGATCAAGCATCTTCTTGACCCCTTTCTTTATGTGGTTTCTTACATGGTCTTAAGTTTTGTAACCCCTGCTTTTGACAGCGAGACAGTCACCAGTTAGGATATCATGCTGGCCCCAAGAGGTCAAGTCTCTTGTTAGTGAAAACAGGGAGGCAAACTGATTGCAACAGGAGGCGTGCAAAGCTCTGTTAAGATTCAGATCAGCAGAGAGATTAACTCCATTTAAAGGCTGTCCCCTGAGAAGGTCAGGTAGAGGTTCACTCTCCTCCTCCTCCTCCTCCTCTTGATCAGATGCTAAGAGCAAAGCTCCTAGTTCTGGTCTGGATACATATGCCTTTAAGCGGTTGGTGTGAAAGACCCCGGGGGCCTCCTTGGGATTGCTCAAGTCCACCAAATAATTGACCTCCCGAAGTTTGCCCACAACCTTGAAGGGTCCAATCCATTTGTCCTGTAAGGCCCTCGGCCTTGTAGGAACCATAACTAGAACTAGCTGGTTTTGAATAAACTCAACCATGTTGGCCTTCTGGTCATGCCAATGCTTAACCAGAGCCTGACCGGCTTTGAAGTTATCAGAAGCTTCTGTCATCATGTGTGTCGTACTCCATCGGATACCTAACACATAGTCAGTGACTCTCACTGGTTTGAGGGAAGGAGCACTGAACAACCCTTACTTGATTAGGGCAAATTGCACCTCTAACCGGATGACCATAGAGAAGCTCAAAGGGGCTGAAACCAACTTCTTCCTGAGGGACTTCTCTATAAGCAAAGAGAAGGCATGGCAGTAGAAGGTCCCACTTTCTTCTAAGGGTTTCTTCTAAAGCACCTACCATGCTCTTCATAGTTCTATTAAACCTCTCCACAGTTCTATTAAACCTCTCCACCAACCCATTGGTCTGGGGATGATAGGCTGTTGAGAATGTGTAGGTCACTCCACAGTTTTTTTCCACATGGCTTGCATGTAGTAGGACGTAAAATTGGTCCCCCTGTCTGAGATAACCTCCTTAGGAAAACCAGCCCTGGGAAAAATACCGAGGAGTGCCTTAGCCACTGCCTCAGCAAGCAGTAACAGTCCTCATAGGTATGGCTTCAGGATACCTGGTGGCATGGTCTACCACAAGCAATATTAATCCGTTGCCTGAAGATGTGGGGGGGTCTAGGGGACCAACAATGTTAAATGCCTACCCTCTCAAAAGGAACTCTCACCACTGGGAGAGTCAACAAGGGTGCCACGTTCTTGGTTCCACTCCTGCCAGATGTATGATAGGCTCTGTAGAAGCTGTCACACTTATCTATATCTGACCCCATCTTGGGCCAGTAGAAATATAGAGAAATCCTTCTTTTGGTCTTCTTAAAACTTAAGTGACCAGCTAAAGGAATTTCATGGGCTAACTGTAGAAAATGAGGTCTCACCTCCTGAGGCACTACAAGTCTTCTGTAGTCCCCTGAGGTAGACTCTATAGGCTCACTGTAAAGGAGCCCATCCTCCCTATGCTTCCCTGGCTCTTGCCCTTTCAGCTGGGAAGCTGCCTGTTGGCGAAGTCCTTCAAGAGTAGCATACTCTTTGACCTCTGCTGAAGTCTGCCCTACAGGTGCTACATTCTGCACCTCAGGATGGTCTTCAGGTTCCAGTTCCCCAACAGGAGGGAGGGCTACTTCCAGCTAGGTTTCACCAGTAGCTGGCTCACTATCCTCTGGTTGGTCCTCCCACTCAGCCTCAGTTGGTGGAGGGGGTCACAGGTGTGACCTTGGACTTTCCTCTCAGGGATGTCCTTGTCCTATGAACAGGTGTGATACCTTTATTCTTTCCTGAGACCTTGGCCAGTCTAGACTGTTCCTGCTTCCTTTTACTGGGAGGCCTGGGGGTGCTTGATACAACTCTAAGAGCTTTTAAGTCATTCCCCAACAGGACTCTCCCAGGCACCTCATTTTGTACACTGACAGGTATTCTTACAGTCATGTTGTTGCACTGGATGAGAGCTAGTAGTATTGGAACCATCTGGACAGGGTTTCCAGCAAGCTTAGTGGGGCCATTGGGTGCCTTAGCAACATCCTCATGTTTGAAAAAGGTTTCGTCCACCACGGTAATGCTGGCCCCAGTGTCTCTAATGGCAGGGGTTTGTAATTTTCTTTTGTGTTATCTGGAGTAGAGTTAATCCATATTCTGCTGTTCCCACAGACCCAGGGACACTAAAGAAACATGGTCTGAGACTCCAATGGGGTCTTCAGCCAATAGGTGGAAGTTTCCACTTGCCATATGAACTTCTCCCTCAGGGATGAAGGCTAAGGAGGCAGTGTGGACCCCTGAAAGTTTACTCTTGCATCTAGGATCCGCTTTCACATGGTCAGTTGACCCACACGCATAACATTTTCAAAATGTTCTGACAAATGGGGGCTTCTGCTGACCTCCCTCTGGTTAGAGGCTGACCTGGTTTCCCATATGGCTTTCCCTTCTTATGTTTGTGGCCCTCTTTTGGGTGGTTGGATTTAGAATTATCTTTGTCATCTTTCTTGTGCTGCTTCCCCTCATCCTTTTTGTGAGTGGCCCCAGAATCCTAGTGAGTTGCCCTGTTGGCAACCCATACGTAAGCAGCCTTTGCTAACTTCTTGGGCTCAATCTCTTTTGAGTCAGCCAAGTGCTGTCTCTGTTCAGGATGAGAGCAGGCATCAAGAATAGTTAAAAAAAAATACAGATTCCTCATTCCTTTAAAGGAGTTCACTGTGTAACCCTTAACCCATCCATACACGTTTTTCAAACATTCACACATCCACGTAGCCCAATGGGCACTATCAGTCTTTTTGAGGGTCCTAAACCTCTTAATGTACTGGGAAGGAGTTTTCCCAAATCTGGCTATCAAAGCCAGCTTCACATTCTCATACTCCAAGTTCCCCCACCTCCATTACAGCATCAGTTGCAACCTGGGGGAACCTAAACAAAAGCCAAGGAATCAACTGGTTCCCTATAAGACCCTGAATCCCATGATTGTATTCAAAAGCACCCAACCAATCCAAAATATCAGGTTTCACATCATACATACTCGCTGCTTCTTTGGGCAGGCGAGTTCTCTTGGGACTGGAAGACCTAGAGGACTCTGGGGGGGAAACAGTTTCAAGAGACAATTTCTTCATTTCAAGAGCATGTTGCATTTCCAACTCCCTGAGCTTGACTTCCCGATGTTTGGCTTCAGCTTGGGCTTGTAACCTTTTAAATTCCAATTCAAGTCTCATTCTTTCAAGAGACACATATTCTGGACTCAGTGATGTACCTTGTGGGGTCCCAGTGGATACAGGTTGAGGCAAAGGGCAGGCTGAGGTAAAGAGGGGCTCCCTTGCTGGGACTCCTCTCCCTCCTCTAAGACATTAGAGTTAGACTCTGAATTATCCTAGTTATCATTTTCCACATTCCCCTGGTTAGTAGGTATGACAGGCCTACTACCTAAACGTTGGTGATTCAACAACCTTGCAATCAATTCATTTTTCATTCCTTTAACATGGAGATTCCTGACTTAACACATGTTTTTCAGTTGATCTACTGTTAAAATGATCAGGGCTTCCTGACTGAAGTTATCCATATTTGACATGTTACAATTGCTGTTCTAGTGGAGCTTAGTCTTGGGAAGGCATTTAGTTGTACAAAAGTAAAGCAAACACTCAATGTAACAACTCTACAATAGATCCTCACCGCCTGCCACCAGTGTTAGTTAAGATTGTGTGCAGTACCCTTTGGGAGACTACAGCAACCTTGACCTCTTGGCAATAGGCACCCAACCTTTGGTATAAGTCTGTACTACACAGGTTGGTAGTGTGGGTGAGCAGCCAGGCTTATCTCAAGAGGGGTAAATCAGAGCAGTAGTGTTCTTACACAGAGGTTTACAGTGACAAGTATTCAAATAAACTGTTACACACAAGGTGGTTTCTTGATTAAACAATTATGAAAATACACCCTCTCAGTTTCAGTAAATCAGTAGATACCCTTTGGGTTGGCACACACACTTCCTACACCCTCAGGTGACTTAAATAAGGACATTGATATAGCACTAGTACATTTGGAGCAATAGTGAGTTTGGTGTCAAAGAAAAGGGTTTGGGAACAAAGCAAAGGTTAGAAAAATATTCTGAAGCAGGTAAGTACTTTTAAACCCCCCAATGCAAAGTAAATTAACCCTTTCCTGGAGGAAAGGCAAATTACAAGGTCAGAGGTAAGAAGAGTCTTTCAGTGAGCCAAGACAGCCAAAGTAATTGAACAAAAGTCTAGGTGAGCTGAGGCACTTCTTGCAGGTAAGTAAGTATTGCACAATGTTTTAGAAGTCTTTGTAGAAAAAGTTGAATCAATGTAGGGCCACACGCTGGGAAGCTTGTGAGGGGCAAAGCTGCAAGCAACTCTGCAACAGCAACCAAGACAAGTCTCAACTGAGAACAAGCAAGGCTACTTCAGCAAGAGGTAAGTCCCCTTAGTTTTACAGTACCTTTGTTTAGAAGAAATGGTTCCAGCTGGCTTCTGTTCCTGTGTAGCTCTGCAGGTCCTGTTGTTCCTCGGCCTCAGTCAAGAGGGAGGACGTCTGGGGACTTCTGCACTACAATGGGAAGGTCAGCGGCAGCAATGGGCAAACTTCAATTCAGTGGTACCTCGCAATTTCAGCTCTTTGCGTCTCAGCAAACAGCACCACTGTGGTTCTCGGCTACCACTCTGGACTTCCTTGCATCTGGGGCCCAGCACTGTGTTGAGGTGGCTCAGGCTTGGTCAGCCCTGCTTCCTGGGAGTCCGGAGGATCTTCCTGGAGCTCGGGTCCAACTTAAAAGCAATGCACTCAATCTGGTGTTCCTCTCCCTGGCACTTCGGTTCCAGCAGCAGCAGTGGAAGTGCAGCCAGCTTCGAGAGGCTGTCCAGACGAGTTCTCTTTGGGGTTGATTGGTCCCACCAACCCAAGGGGAGAAGTCGTCCTTGCAGAGCTTTTCTAGTCGAGGCGAATTTGGAGCTTCAGCACAGCAGCAGGGCTTCACTGGGCAAACCAACAGTCCAGGAGTTGCAGCAGGCTTCTCTTCCAAGTTTTTCGGATTCATTTGTCCAGTGGTCGTCTCTGCCTTCCAAGCCAAAAAGCCTCGCCTTTTATGCAGGTTTCTCCCATTCATTCCAGCCTTGCTGTCAATCACCCAGCAGGGTGGCTGCTCTCCTGCTAAAGACAAAACAAAGGGACCAAACCTGGTTTGGCACGCAGAGTAAATCTAAAAAAAAGGACCTTTCGGGCAAGAAATGGCAAAAAAATCAACAGGACCATTTGGACAAAATCGGCACACATGGGTGCCTTACTGCAGCTGCGAAAGCAGTCCGCGGTAAAAACACACAGTGGTACGAAAAAGTAAATCACTGCCAATAGCCATTAATTGTAGAAAGGGTAACATAAAAATGTTACATGAGAAACTAGACAAAGGGGATACTAAATAACCCATCCCGCACCCTATTGTAAAATAGTGTGTGCTGGGTCTAGAAAGTTACAAATGTAAGTAAAGTCAATTTCACTTCACTGGTCTTTGAAACAGTAGTTTATCCAAGAGACAGTATTTAAACCTTTGGGAAATCTGAAAGACTTCCCTGTGTCACTGCACTGAAGGTGCTGTGTGCCACAATGTAAAAAGATGATGCCTATGGAGTTTGTCAGACTCCAAAACCAAAGGAAACTGTTTAAATCATAGAAAACATATATGAGTGAGTGGGAAGAAGTTCCCACTCTCTCCAGATTAGAAATTAAAAGTCCTAAATCCATCAAAAGTGATGGGGGTCTATAAGGTAGAGGGGAATTAGCACATTTCTGAGAATTCTCCCTAACAATATTTCTGCCAACATTTTATCCACCTCTGCACCCCGTTAAGGAGAACTAAAGACTACATAGGCTAGACCCTAAAAGAGCACTAGCTTTTATACATCTCAAATGGCTAAGATAAGACAAGATAACCAACTCTTTGTGGGGTACACCAGACACAAATTGGGTCTGGCGGTCACAAAGCAAGCATTATACAGATGGTTAATCCTGTTTGTTAAGAAAGATTCGTCTTTGCTGTACCTTTCCTTCCATTTTTATGGACCCCCAAACTTTTTGCTTTTATTTTTAAATTTGACCTGTTCTTTTTACAGTGCAGTGAAGTCTTAAGATTCACTACACTGGCTTTTTGCTCACCTGGTATGGGGTAACTGACATGTCCTTCATGCTGTCAGTACTGGGAAACATTGTTTCCCTTAGTCTTGTTACGTGGTTACTACTTTTAGTAACTTGTTATCACGTGTGGCAACTGTTTTCATTGTACATCGCATCTTACAATGGGGTACCCTTTTTGTTTTACCCTAGACTTACACTCAGATGATTTTTGGTTACTCTAGGTGTGCTAAATGGACAAGCTGGTGGCAGCAGTTAACTTTTCCTTCTTTTTGGGACTTTTCGTTGTACCCTTAATGTGTTTACCACGTTTGGCTACTAACTGTAGCTAGTGGCCAAACATGGCCATGCCACAAGACTTTTCGCTTGTCCTTTGTCCACCTTGTCTTTTAGCCTTCTTCCTTATATGGACTTCCAGTGCCCGGGAAAGCAGAGGCTTTTGGTGGGCTACAGGAGGGCTATGTGTGTTTGCTGCCATGAAGTGGGCTGGCACTGTCTGGTCCCAATCCATCTACTGCTGCCAGTGTGTCTGGGAGTTTTGCCACCAGTCGTCCTGATTGGACCACTGCTGGGTGTGTGTTTGTGTTTAGTTAGATCTACTATTGGCTAGTGGGGGCTGCTGCTCTTACCTGGCTTCTTTTAGCATAAGAAGAGGACCCCTGCACCCACTCTGGAGAGATCCTAGAAGAAACCGAAGTAGACACGACTGCTGCCCATCTGCAAGACCCGCAGGGAAACCAGACACTTGTCGGAAGAAGGCTTGGCGACCAACTTCTGCTGCTGTCCTGGGAGAGCCCTGCGAATAGCTGCGACCCTTGGAGTAGAGTGAACGTCCATTTTCGAAGTCAGCTCGGATTCCTGCAAAGAAGAGCCTTCGGAAGTGCCCCGGGTCCACCCTGTGGCTGGCCAGCTCGGAGTTCAGTCTACCGTGCTGCCGACGTTGCTGTTCCGAGTTGTGGCCTGGAAGTTGGGGGATCATCGCCTTGCGCTACAAGGCTTACCTCTGCAAAGATTTGTGATCCTAGCATTAAGGGGACCTGAGATAGGAGGGAAAGTCTAGAAAGTGAATCCCTTGGTGTTGGCTGCATAGGTGGCCTTCTTCCCAAATTGCTTACCTGCATTCTTCCACTGAGAGTCCTTGTACCAGCATCAGACACCGACCAGAGATCTGCTCGAACCTGCAACCCCTGGCGAGCAAGGGCTGGGGTTGACGGCTGGAAAAGCGACCTCAGACCTTCTTCAACCGACCTGCCAAGTTTCCAGAAGAATCGGAGTACAGGAGGTGAGTTGTATCGATACTTACCTGCCCCCTAAACTCCCCTTTAAAAGTTTGCTAACTTTTACAAAACTTTTCGAATACGCTGGCTTTGCCATAGCTTGTCCACACAAGCACTCTGGAAGTTGGGAACATGTTTATTAATTGGATTAACTTGTCCCCTGACACTTGGAACTGTTCACTGGACCCCAGAGACCCTACCTTCATTTTTTCCAGCTTCAAAAAACTATATGAAAGTTTGCTGAACCTTTGGGCACAAGGCCCCAGACAACATTGGGTTGGACTTCTGAAGCTAGGGTTGATTCTCTGTGGAATTGTAGTGTAAATACTTACCTGTACCTTTCTTTTCAGGGGTTTGATATGTATATCGCCCAAGCTAGTAATGATATTACTGGAGCTTGTGGATCTGCTTAGATCGCATGCTCTGCATAGTCCGACATCTAGCGGAAGTCAGAGTATTACAAGATTTGTTTTCGGAACTCGAAAACGGATGTCGACAGGGCTTGTTGGTAATACTATCTCTAGCATGACGTGTACTGTACCCATGGTCCTTCACGTATCGAGGTACCTCAGATTGTTTTTTCCACCATCGAAGTTGGTCGCAACTGCAGAGTTCTTGTCCAGGATGATGGCTTTAAATAGCTGAAAGTTTGCTTGTAGACTTTTTCCTTATTGTATGCTTTTGCAGCATGGCCAGAGCACATATCAGCATAAAGACACTAAACACATAACCCACGGCTGACTTTCGACAGTACCGTCGAAGCCCACGTGGTGTCCGCGGAGAAAGCCTCAGGTTCTTCACTGCCCTCTGGGCCATCTTATACGCCTTTGCCTCATGACAGGCCTCCGAAACCGAACCCGTCATTACTCTGGCTTTCCAAGCAGAAAGTCAGAGACACAGCGGCTCCGCTGTACCCTCGCGCGGCCCCCTGCAGGATTCTTTGCTCCAGACGTATAAGAACCTATATATTATTTGTTCAAGTAATGGGACCAGCTCCGACCGAGCAGCATATACCATGAATGCGGTCCTAAACGCCCGTTGAGGAAATTTAGCCTTGTACCCAGCGTGATTCACACACAGGGAACTTGGGTAATCAAGAAATACTAAAAATTGTCAGCAGTCTTATAGATATAATCAGGAGTCATGACTTTTTGAATTACTCTGTGGCAATACTATAACACGAGAGAAACAGGACCCCTTCATTCCAACTTTCTTCCCGTCCTGATGAAGGCCAAACACTTCTCAGCTATACAGATCAGTTAATGAATGGCCGAAACACTGTTGTGTCGACAAGCCCCCCCCCCCCCCCCAGTGTTTGTAAACACTGTAACACCGTTGTATTTTTATACACTTTATCTACATGTAATCTGTTCACCGCAATCCCTAGATGTTGTAAGGGATGTCACCCTGTATTTAGGTCCAGGAAATTTGGCTAGAAAAACATTCTCATTCACGGATATTGTTGGGTCATCAATCTGTGTCCTGTTAAAAACAATTGTAAAGCAACTTTTATGCATTAAAGCATTTGGTAAAAAAGAAAACTTTTTGAATACATCCATTTGTAACAATGTCATTTACTTTATAAGTGAAAATCGTGTGTGTATGTGAGTTCAGTCACCCTGATAATTTCTTTAATATTTGATTATCAACCCACGTGGGTAGATCAGGGCTTAGCCAGGAGCCCTTTTGTTCATTCACCAGACCCAGGAACAGCTGGTAGCAGATTCTCCCGTTGATAACCAACCACAATATAATGAACTGCTACTAAAGGCTGCACAACACTAACATCAACACTTAGGAAGCACATGTCAACAAAGACTTTGTGGAAGACGTTCTGGGGGACAAAAGGGCTGCCACCCAGTTTATTCTGCTCCTGCAGTCGGTACAAAGACTCATCCAGCCATCCCTACTGGCGCCTAGTCTCACACGGGTGGTAAACCCTAGAATAGAAAAACTATTCAGACTGGCGCCCACTGATCGCCTGTATATTAGGGGTCAGCTTAAACCGGATTCATTAGTGGTCACCACCACCAGAAAGAGGGCAGGCACTCCTCTGGCGTCGGCAGGGGCCCCGCCAGACAAGGAGCAAAACAAATAAAAATGCTTTCGGGAGAAAGGTTGCCTTCTCTGCGGCATACCAGACCAGAATCGCCAAGACGACTATGCTTCTAGCCACGGCTGCCGCAAATGTGATGACTTAGAACACCAAATTGAAGCTGTCCCGGAACCACTAAAGGCTCAATTGGTAGACTATTATAGAAGGCAAACAGATATAAAACTGCATCATAAAAAATAACCTTGATGCAGCAGATAATGCAGGACGCATCATAGTAGAGGGTACACTTCTCAAGCGCCACGCCTGGCTCAGACAATCGGGGTTTAAGTTAGAAACTCAGGCAACCCTCATAAACCTGCTGGTGGAGCCTAATGTATTATTCAGCAAGGCCGTTGAGGATGCCCTTAAGAGTGCAAAGAGGAATACGACACTCTCAAATCACTTGGCCAGTTAGCAAACAAGCCCTATGGTCAACTGGCCTCCTCGAACTCTAGAAGGTTTCGGGCCAGAGTGCTCAACGTTCCTCAGGCTACACTCGGGCAGATAGTCCTCGTCTTGGGGCCAATCGCAAGGTCAAGGTTCCTCTTCAATTGTTTCTGAATCTAAAACCATATGCTATGTAGTTGTATAGCCTTTGGTGGCCCAGATTGCAAGTTATTCATGTTAAAGAAATGTGCACAAGTGCATAATGTTGCTTGATTTGACTATAAGTGCTGAAATATAAACCCTGTACTCTTGATGCATTGCACATATGTTTCCAACTGACAAAATATATCCTTTTTAATTGCTTGTCATTTGGTGACCCAACCTGCAAATGTTTCACATTGCACACTTTGTTGGCAGGGCTTAATGTTGCTTAATGTGTCCTAAAGTGGCAAAACAAACTGAACTTTTCTTGCTTAAAATGCCATATACTTCAGTCTTCACGTTAAACACTTTTATGCGAGTGCTTAATGATGAGTAATGTGTCTAAATGTGTCAAATTATAAACGATGCCCAAGAACACTTTTCATGCATCATGTTTCAAAATGACTAAAGAGCTCCTGTAATTACCCTGTCATTTGGTTCTACAACCTGCAGATTAGTCACACTAAGCACTTTCTTGCCAGCTCTTGGAGTTGCTAGAAGCTTGTAAAGTGGCAAAACATAAACGAGATGCCTCCAAAACTGTGCAAGCTTCATGTCTCCAACTCCCCAACCTTTGTTAAATTACATAACGGCAACCTGCAAATTAAGTGCATTAAGCACTTTTGTGAAAGTCATGTTGCTTAGTGTGCGAAAGAGTGACAAAACTTACCCCATGTGCTTTCAAACTCTGCACATATCATGTTTCCACTGACCAAATATATCCAATAAAAGCCATGTCGTTTCATGGCCTGACTTGTAAATGATTTACATTATGGTATAAGTTGGCAGTGCTTAATGTGCCTATAAGTGTCAGAATATCAACTATGTACTTTGCATGCTTTGTGCTTTGTTGGCCAAACCTGAAAGTTACTCAATGTAAGCACTTTTTGAGAGGAATTAATGTTGCTTAATGTGAGCACTAAAACATAACCCATCTACTTTAAAACATAAACGCTGCACATCTCTTGTTGCCCACTGGCAGAATGCTGGGTTCAAAATTGAGAGGCGCTATTTAATGCGTTCAGCATGGCCTCTGGAGCCTTGACTTCTGTCCAACGTCCCCTCTTCAAGGAATAAACTATCCTTGTACCTCATTTTCCACCCGACTAATTTGAAAATAGAAAATGGATAACAGACAATTTAAACATATATTCAATGTTTCCATTTGAAACCACCAGCCACCTTCCTGCTTCTGCAAACATAACAGACACAAATTGTGATATGCAAGTTCACCCCAGGCCTTTGCTGACAAAGGCTTCTGCTAAGTGTTAGGAAAGGTTTTCTTTTCCCCCAATAGACTTTTACTGGACACCCTTTCGTTTTGCTTTGACTAATGCCCTGACTTTTGCTTTACTTCCCTTGCTTTGCGTTCATTTGAATGTGGAAACTTTGTAAAGCTATCAGTACTGAGGGACTACCTTAGTGGATTTCTTGTATTGTTACTACTGCACGCATCACCCTAAACTGAACTGTGGTTATTAATAAAACTTTTCAAATTTGGTTACAAATGAATTATGTCCGGGATGGTCTGATAGCAGCAGATATTTTTCTGTCATGTATTGAACTTCTGCAATTACCGCAAGTGGCTACACTCTAAAATGGCCATGCCACAAGACTTTCACCTGTCCTTGGGCCGCATTGTTCTTTGGCTTTCTTCCTTCCACTCTGATCAGGAACTGCCATATATGGAGTGCCCTCTCCGGGGAGAAAGCTTCCCCTTTCCTGGGCAAGGGGTTGGTCTGTGTGTGTTGCTGGATGCAGGGACTGGGACTGTCTGGTGCAAGTCTACATTCAGGTGCCTGAATGTGTGTTACTGAGCAGATTGTGTGCCCTGTGGCTATTCATGATTGGATAGCCACTGTCAGTTTGAATGGTGCAGATCCTTACCACTGGTGGACTTGGGTCCAAATCTTGGTTAAAAGAAGGACTCCTGCAGCCATTCCACAGATCATCGTTGGAGCCCATACCCCTACGAAGAAGTGCAGCTGCTGATGACCCAAGGACGACCTTTGCTGCAGACCAGCATCCGCTCCAGTCATGTCCTGCTGAAGCCTCGCTCCTCTGCCTGATCTCAAGAAGACCCCTGCTTGAGAATATGTGCCTTCTGAGCCTTGGAAAGTGTCCCTCAAACAACCAGTGGACTCACCATCTCTCTTGGGCTACCTTGCTGCCTGTATCACTGTTTCGAGTGCTTCCTTTGAACCTGAAGGATCTTCACCTTGTGCTACAAGTCACCTGCTCCTGCATGTTCAGCCTTCTAATTCCAACAGAAGCAGTGCAGATCCTGCACCTTTGGTCTCCCATAGAATATCGCCTGTCGTTGCATGATCATGGTGATTCCCATTGCAATCTATTATCTTCTCTCCTTGGAGGTGCACTGAGGCGGCGTGCTCCACAGAAGTCTTTTTCATTTCGTACCAAGGGTGTTCAGCTGAAAGGTGCCTGGAACAGAGTTTCAAGCACAGCGACCAACCGAAACTAACTCCAGAGTCTTAAACGGATCTCTGCATTTGTGCCCCCTGGGGCTGCCTCGACTGGCCCAAGCACGGAAGAATGTGTCCCCAACAAAATCTTAAACCTCACAGTGGTCACTGGAGAAATTTGATTAAGAAGGGTAGGTCAACACACCTGTTCCTTTCCCCAGAACCTCCCTAGGGTTACATGGGCATACAGTCTTGTCGATCTCATTCCTGACTTAGATCATTGGTGAGCTGGTCAAGGATCCCCTCGTTGGGCCTAGTGTAGTGGGATTGAGAGAGTTACTTAAATGAACTTTCCTTAATTTATGGAACACATGAATCGCAACCACTGGCATCGTCTAATCGCATAGTAAACCTTCCTGAAAAATAGATAGTGTGGAACTGTTGGTTATGGCAGTAGACCCCAGTCCATCTTAGTGCTGGAATTGCTGACTGCTAGGGAATTCTACGTGTTGCTAATGTGTTTTATGTATCCATCTACTTGGCTGTTTTGAATCATGTGCTTTTCTGTCTTCTCCAAGTCTAAGCCTTACCGCTCTGCTACCGAGATTGGGTTTGGCTAGACTTTGCTTCCTTTGCTTTTTTACCACGATAGGTTGACCTCCCAAAATCCACCCTCTGCGTTGATTTTAGAAATCAATCTAAAATTAGGCTATTGAAATTGGGGTGGCTGAGAAGATATAAAACTATGCTATTTCTAATTACATGGCTCTGTGGTCATTCTCTATCTTTTGCTGGGCCTTATCAGGAAGAGGGGGTAGACTGGTGTCGGAAACACACACGTAAAAAACATGGAAACATTTTCTTGAGTTGTCATATTTATAAAATGCTGCAGTCATTTTAGCAGTTTTATATCTTGATAGTTATTCTTCTTTTTAGTAAAATGCGTATTTTTAGGGAAAGAATAACTGTATTTAAACTCAGTGAAGTAGAATCAGTGATGGGAGGCCTTGCTGACCATGACAAATATGTCTACAATAATGGGTTTGGGCACCTTCTTCAAGGATGAAGGAAAAGATATAGGGACCACCTCTAGACTGGGACCCCCACATTTCTCTTTTTGTATATTGTTTTTATTAAAATATTTGAAAACTTAAGTCCCATGGCTTATTCGGAGCCCTGTTACATTACACAGGGGACAAAGCCAACAAAGAAAGGGTACCTTCTCTTGGACACTATAGGGCAACTTTGGGGGGTACCCCAGCCTTGAGAGTCATAATGACTATTAAAGCTGAGCACACAAAAGTTTGGCAAGTCTGTTTGGCGTAAGCTTGGCTGAGAGGCAAAATAAAGAGGCTACCTCAGGAGGTTGAAAGTCGGCTTTCTGGCAAACAACTTCCAGGCACTCCATAGGGTAAGGGAACTTTTGCTTCTCTCTTCAGGCAAATGGGGTGAAGAATGACTTCCAGTTCAGATGTGGGATTTGGCGCTGTCCAGTCCCTCCTCTTGGTTCGTCCTCTCTGGTTGTCAGGCCCTGCCACCAGGGTGGACTTCCTTTGCCCGTCTGTCCTAAACTGATGAACGGATGTCAAACTTCTCATCCTAATTTAGGTCCTCCTTTTTCCCCATGTAGATTTATATGGGATTACTGCACACATGATTGTCAATTCTTCCATACTTCAATCATATAAATGAAGGCTTCCTGCTCTACAGCCAATGGCTCTGAAACTAAATCTGACTTATAAAAGTGTGTCCTTGTTAGATGTCATTAAGTAATTTTTCCTTATTAACCAAATTGTTACAAAAGCTAGTTAATGGCACTAATTTGGCGACCAAGAAAAGTTCATAATTTCAGTTATATTAAACAAAGGCTTACATATTTTTTTTTAAACTATCCATAGAAAAACACAAGTACAGATAATTAACAATCACTCAACGTTTAACATATACATTAAAAATACAACACACAAAATGTGCTTGTTTATATATCTTTTTTACTTATGATCCATATTGATCTAGCTACCTAGTTTAGTATTGCTCTGAACATTAGTAATTTTCTATTCGAGGGGATTGGGTCCTCCGACGTATTCCATATCTATGACAGTAATCACCACAGCTGTGCTGCTTCGGAATATTTTCTGCGTCCTGCGTCGATGACGTCGATGCGCCGTCCTCGAGGACCTCCTCCGACGGCCGACGTCACCCGATGTGATAAGTAGGACGCACGACGCCCGTAGCCTCAGTTCCGTTTTTTCCGCGAACATGTTCGCTTCCTGAATCTCGGTAGCCTCGACTCTTTGGAGTTTCTGTTGTTCATCTCGGTTCTTCGAACCTGTTTGTGTACGTTTTCTTTGTGAAGATGTCTACCTCATCATCCACACCGTGTCCAGGCTTTAAGAAGTGCAGGGACTGTCCAAGATGTCGGTCACGGACTCGCACAACGCCTGCCTCTGGTGCCTCGGAGAGGCCCATGACACGGATGACTGTGTCGACTGCCAGTCGCTCACGTCGAAAGCCTTGCAGGAGCGCAAGAAGAAGTTATCGGTAGGTAAGGTGTCCAAGCCCCGGAAGTCGAGGTCTGCGGGGCTTTTGACGGACGTTTCGAGGGGCGACTCTCCGCGTCGTCGGAAGTCCAGTGGGTCTCGGTCCCGGAGTCGGTCTCGCCGCTCCTCTGCCTCTTCGAGGCACTCCTGGAAGCGCCATCATCGGTCGCCTTCCCCGTCCTCATCCGAGGACTCTGCCTGTCGGCGGGTCGCTTACCCCACCAAGCATGCGACACCGGAGGAATGGGCTTCCTTCGGGAAGAAAATATTGACGATTCTCGAATCGCAGGGCACTGGTCCGTCCGCGCCTCCGAGTGGGGTCGGTCGTGATCAGCCGAGAGATGCCGCTCGCACGCCTTCGGGCTCGTGTGGTTGTCGAAATTCGCCGGAAAGGTCCCACTCGGACAAGGGGAATCGTTCTCGGCATGCCCGGTCCAGGTCCCGGTCCTCGACGCGCTCGAGACCGCGTGAACCTGTGAAGTCTTCGATGAAGACGTCGACGGACTCTCTCGAGGCTCCGCCTCTGAGGAAGTCGTCGATGCCGTCGACACCCAGGATGTCGAGGAACACGCTCGGGGCTCCGCCTTCGAGGCCTGTGTCGATGCTGTCGATGCCGCGTCTGTCATAGACACCGATTCTCTCGACGTCGACGCAGATTCGCTCAATGCCCTCAACGCCTTTCGGGGCTGTGTCGACGGGGGTACCCCGTGGCTCGGGGGAACCACCTAGGAAGGCTCTGGCCAAGGTCAAGCATGGCTTTGGTTCCAGTTCTGTGCCTTCTTATCGCCATCTAGAATTCATTTCAGAGGTGGATGAGGGCTCTGATGATGGCATGGTGCCTGACACGGTGCCTGACGAGATTCTCTCGGGCCATAGCCAGTTTGAGGACTTGAAGCAGTCCCTACATGATGCTAGTGGGCTGGACACCTCTCCGGAGGTGGAGTTTTGTAGGCCTGAGCCTGGCACTCATGCTGATTCTTTGTACAGGCGACTTATGTCACGGGTCTCCGAGTACTTAGGATGGTCTGCTCCCCCAGAGGAGTTTGTTCAGGATGACCTTACGGATATCCTCGACATTGGTCCACCAACTGACCCGGTACTGCCATTCCATATGGCTCTGCAAAGAAGCCAATAGTGACCCCTGCTACTTGTCCAAGCACCCTACTCCAGAGAGTTTGGTGGTGCAGGCGGCTACGGCCCCGGCAAAGCAGGCGTCGTACCCTACCATCCCTCCTGATAGGGACGACAAGGGTTTTGACGTCTGGGCGAAGAAAGTGTTTTCTGCAGGGGGTATGGTGCTTCAGGCGGCCAACTCCATTTGTGCCTTGTCTCGTTTCACGCACACTCTGTGGAACTGTGTTTCCTTGGCGGCTGAACATATTCCCGAAGGGGATGAACGGGATGGTTTCCTTGCCATGGTTCAGGATGGCAAGGATGCTATGTGTGAGGCCGTTCAGTTGGGTTTGGACATGGCAGATTGCGTCAGCCGGTCCATGGCGGCGAGCACCGTGATACGCAGGTTTGCGTGGTTGAGGAAGTCGGGGTTTGCTCCAGATGTGCAGGCCCGGCTCCTCAACATGCCCTTTGACGGGGAACATCTTTTTGGCAGCAAGGCTGACGAGAGCTTTGAGAGGTTGCAGACCTCCAAAGCTGCAGCGAAGTCGTTGGGCGCCGCAGTTCGACAACCTCCGCCTTTTCGTCTCAGGGGACAACAATGGAGGGGAGGTTCCTTTCGCTATTACTCGTCCTTCAGTAAAGCAAAAGGAGTTGTCAGTCAAAGAGGCCACCGTAAGAGTACCAGAGGTGGAAAACAAGGTTCTCGGGGTGCCAAGGCCGCTCAGGCAGTTGCCTCTTTGCCCTCAGGCAACGCCGCAGCCGCTACCACTCGTTCATGAGGCCAGGTCCCATGGTTCGCCGGTTGGGGGAAGGCTGGCGCAGCATCTTGTAGTGCCATTACTTCAGATGTGTGGGTTCTGGAGACCATAACCCACGGCTACTGTCTTCCCTTTCGGCAGAGGCCTCACGACAATCCACCTGGGAACCTCTCTTTGAAGAGTCCGGATCCGCTCCTTGCGCAGGAAATTCAAGCCCTGCTGGAGAAAGGTGTCATAGAACTGGTGCCTGTAGCGGAGAGGAACACGGGGTGGTATTCCCCTTATTTTTTGATTTCGAAGATAGACAGGGGATTGAGACCCATCATGGACTTGTGCGGTTTGAACAAACTCCTCAGGAAGGACAAGTTCAAGATGGTTACTCTCAAGTCCTCCAGGCCCTTCAATTTTAGGACTGATTGGTGTCTCCCGACCTCAAGGACGCTTACTTCCATATGCCGATCCATCCCAAGCACAAGAAGTACCTGAGGTTCGCGGTTGGCGACTCGCACTTTCAGTTTTGGGTCCTGCCGTTCAGATTGACCTCCGCTCTGAGGGTTTTCACCAAGCTCATGGTGGTGGTGACAGCGCATCTCAGGAAAGGGAGGATTCACGTCTACCCCTACCTGGACGATTGGTTGATCAGGGGGAGCTCTCCCCAGCAAGTCCTGGATCATCTGTCCGTCACCTGCCACTCCCTTCACAAGCTGGGCTTCTCCCTCAATTTAAAGAAGTCCCATTTGACGCCAACACAGCGGCTCCAGTACATCGGAGCAGTGCTCGACACATCCCTGGGGCAGTGTTTTCTCCCCCAGGTGAGGGCTCTTCACATTCAGCAGATGGTGCACAAGTTTCAACTTGCCCAGAATCTCCCAGCGTCCGAGTTCTTGAGACTGCTCGGCCTCATGGCATCCTGCATTCTTCTGGTGCCAGAGGCTCGTCTGCGGATGAGATCTTTGCAGTGGGCACTCAAACTTCAGTGGTCTGTCCTCCGGCAGGCTATCGGACCCTGTTCAGGTGCCGCCCTCGGTCGCCCAGGACCTTCTGTGGTGGGCCGTCGAAGGCATTCTGATGAAGGGGGCCCCATTTTGGCTGCCCTGGCCGGAAGTGACGATCGTGACGGACGCATCCCTCACGGGATGGGGAGCTCATGCCAACGAGTTGACAGTCAGCGGTCGTTGGTCTCCGTCGGAGTCCAGACTCCATATCAATCTGTTGGAGTTGAGGGCCGTCAGGCTTGCCCTGAAGGCTTTTCTGCCGACTGTGCGAGGAAAGAGTGTCCTGATTCTAACGGACAACACAGTGGCCATGCACTACCTCAACAAAAAGGGGGGGGGGCAGGGTCACTTCCTCTGTGCAGGGAGGCGATGCAGCTTGAGTTCTGGGCCATACAGCTGGAAGTTTCTATCTCGGCTGTTCATCTGGCCGGAGACGACAACGAGACGGCGGACGCTCTGAGCAGGCAGAGCACGATCCCTCACGAGTGGGAGCTGGCTCAGGAGATTCTCCTGGAGATCTTCGCCCTTTGGGGGACCCCTCAAGTGGATCTCTTCGCCTCCAGTGTCAACCGGAAGTGCGAGAGGTTCTGCTTGCGGGAATTTCCTCCAAAAGGAGCCTTAGGAGACGCGTTCGTGGTGGAGTGGTCATTCCCACTGCTGTACGCGTTTCCTCCAGTCCCCATCATCCCGCAAGTACTGCGGAGGTTTGGTTCCCAGATGATCCTCATTGCTCCGGCGTGGGCCCGGAGGACGTGGTACCTGGACCTTATCGACTTGTCCATCTGTCCTCCACGTTGTCTTCCCTACCGAGACGATCTGCTCTCACGGGAGGGGAGGGGGTCAGGTTCTCCATCCAGAGGTCAGATCCCTCAATCTTCACGCTTGGCTTCTGAAAGGTTGAGGTATAAGGATTGGGACCTCCCTGAAGATGTGATGGAGGTGTTGCTCTCGGCCAGGCGGCCGGCAACAAAGTCTCTGTACCGTTGCCGTTGGAGAAAGTTCTGCGACTGGTGCAGAGTTAAGAATGTGGATCCTTTTGAGTGTGACATTCCCATGGTTCTGTCTTTTTTGCTTTCCTTGGCCCACAGGGGCTTGCAAGTGGGGACCATTAAAGGTTACCTGGCGGCGCTGTCCATATTTAAGCGCTCGTCTAAAGAATGTTCCTATTTTAAGATTCCTTTAATTTCTCAGTTTTTGAAAGGGCTCACTAATGTGTTCCCTCCGTCACCTTTTCTGGTGCCCGGTTGGGATTTGAACCTTGTTCTTAAGTTTCTTATGGGTGCTCCGTTTGAGCCCTTGCATTCTTGCCCTTTGAGACTGTTAACTCTGAAAACTGTGTTTTTGGTTGCGGTTACTTCCGCTCGTAGAGTGAGTGAGTTACAGGCACTTTCAGTTAAGCCACCCTTCACTGTGTTTCATAAGGACAGGGTTGTCCTTAGAGTTCGTCCTTCCTTTCTTCCGAAGGTGGTTTTGGAATTTCATTTGAGCCAGAAGGTTGTTCTTCCGGCGTTCTATTCTCCTCCACATCCTGGTAAGGAAGAGGAGAGGCTCCATAGGCTTGATCCTAGGAGAGCCTTGAGCATTTAGATTTCACGCATGTCCCGGGTCAGAGTGGACGATCAGCTCTTTATTGGTTACACTAGAAAGCGTTTGGGACAGGCTGTGACGAAACAGACTTTGTCTCTCTGGATTATTTTGGCTATCTCTCAGTGTTACCGCTTGGCGGGTAAGGACCCCCGGTCAGCTTGCGGGCCCATTCTACCAGGGGTATGGCTGCCTCTAGCGCCCTGCAGAGGGGTGTTCCTATTCGCAAAATCTGTGATGCAGCCAC
Source organism: Ambystoma mexicanum (assembly GCF_040938575.1). Lineage (NCBI taxonomy): Eukaryota > Metazoa > Chordata > Amphibia > Caudata > Ambystomatidae > Ambystoma > Ambystoma mexicanum. Next base: position 1,292,374,999 of record NC_090921.1, read on the forward strand.
CTGGGCTTCGGTACATACTTTTGTACGTCACTATTCCCTCGATTCCATCCAGGGGCAGGATCTGGCCTTTGGCAAGGCGGTCCTTTACTCTGCAATTTGATTGGGCATGCTAAATTTCTGTTTTCTAAATTCTTTTCCCACCTACTTGCATTGGTACTGCTTTGGGAGTCTGTCATAGATATGGAATATGTCAGAGGACCCAATCCCCTCGAAGAACAAGTTACTCTTACCTTGGTAACGTTCTTTCGATGGGATGGTCCGACGACGTATTCCATATCGCTCCCACCCTACCTTCCCCGCTACAGAATTTCTTATGCGATTGCAACTTACGTTTTTTTCGCAAGTCTTTGTGTGTCAGATTGGCAGAAGACTGGTGGCACACGTTCTGGGGAAAAAACTACAACTGAGGCTACAGGCGTCATGCGTCCTACTTATCCCATCGGGTGACGTCGGCCGTCGGAGGAGGTCCTCGAGGACGGCGCATCGACGCAGGACGCAGACGCCGAAAATTTTCCGAAGCAGCACAGCTGTGGTGATTACTGTCATAGATATGGAATACATCGTCGGACCATCCCATTGAACGAAAGTTACCAGGTAAGAGAGTAACTTGATCTTCTCCACATAGAAGGGATAGGACTAAGGAGACATTGCTGTACCCTTAGTCCATAGTTCTGTTCCATCCATGTGGCTGTACCTCCATCCCTGCTAAAACCTAGTTATCTACTGGGGTTCAAACTGGGTGGATGGGAAGAGATTGTCTGACCAAGCTGGACCGGCGTAGAGACAGGCATGGTCAATGCTGTGCATGCACCTCGCATTTGCCTTTCCAAATTAAGTTTCTGCCTTGACAAACTGTTATGGGCCTATCCCTGCTGGGTACAATATGCAATGAGTATGGCAAAAAGGGCTATGACTAGGAGTACAGTATTCACTACGGTGAGTAACATTTCGATTCACTATCTCATTTGCTTCCTTTTAGCCATTATTTGTCATGCCCCTCGCCCAACACTTGTTTTCTGTCCCTGCATCTAGTAATGTGTTCCCTCTCTCTCTCCCTTGAATGGCAGACTCAGCCTGGAGTCCCACAGTCACAGCAGGCTTTACACCATATGCAGCAGGCGGCCCAGGGAATGATACAACACCAATCTATGGGACAACAGATGCCTCATCAACCACCTGGACAGCCCCAGCTCCAAATACCAGGGCCTTCGCTTATGCACCAGGCAGTCGGGCAGCAGTGGGGTGCTCAAATAGGTCCACGGTCCTCACTGCCAGGTAAGCAGCTCTCATCTGGGAAACAGGCCTGAGATTGGGAACCGCTCAATTACTGTGCTGAGGCTTGATAATGGAGTCGAGAAGATCTGCAAAAAACAAAGCTCTTGGGTACACAGTGGCCTCTAGTGAAAGCAAGTTGCCCTCTGCTATCTTGTAGGTAACCTCATATTTTGTTAGAGTTGTGGGGATGACAAACTCTGGATCAGTTGGGCGCTGATAGGGTATGGTGGCTCAATGGTCGCTTATTGAGCGATTAGATCAATTATATGGTCCAGTCAGGTCATAGTCATTAATTTATTTTTGGTTAGTTAGCACCAAAGAAAACATCATTGTAGAAATGAATGACAAGTTTTTGACATGGTAACTCGCTACACAGCCGACGCGCGTTTCAACCTAAGTCTTTTTCAAGACCAATTGAGTTAAAGGGTGGACATCAATTGCTGTAAACTGGTCCTCCCAGATAAGGGCGCCAGGGGGGCTGGAAAGCCGATCGTTTGCCGGGTCCGGCGAGTTTGTGTCGCAACAAACTCGCCGGACCCGGCCAACGATCGGCTATCCAGCCCCCCTGGCGCCCTTATCTGGGAGGACCAGTTTACAGCAATTGATGTCCACCCTTTAACTCAATTGGCCCTGAAAAAGACTTCGGTTGAAACGTGCGTCGGCTGTGTAGCGAGTTACCATGTCAAAAACTTGTCATTCATACAATGATGTTTTCTTTGGTGCTAACTAACCAAAAATAAACAAATTAATGACTATGATCTGACTGGACCATATAATTGATCTAATCGCTCAATAAGCGACCATTGGGCCACCATACCCTATCAGCGCCCAACTGATCCAGAGTTTGTCATCCCCACAACTCTTACATTTTAATAGGAACCCCGGAGTTGGTTCCTCAACAAACCAGGATCAAGGCTGCTGGTCAGAATCGGCAACAAGATAAGAGGAGGTGCGCAGGAGAAAGGGAGTCCCGCCTCGATCAACTCCGCCTCTGCTAAAACTCATATTTTGTTAGTTATAATAAATGTTTTAACTATAATGCATGTTTGCACAGTAAGTGTTGCTTCATCTAAGGGACAGCACAAGTGTTTGGTATGTGTGGATTATAAACTGTGCAACACCTGTCCATATCCACACATTGACATCCCTGCACAGAGTTTAGGGTTCAGTATTGTTGCCAACCTTTGAAGGAGGCCATGTGTTCAGAAAAACCTTTCGTACTAAATGTTCACATTGCTCAAATGTGGAGGAGTGAAAGTTGAAAGGGAATGATGCTGTGGCGTCTACAAATGTCCCTCTTGCTCTAAAGCGACTCATTGCCAAATGTGATTCATTACCTGTGTCAAAATGCAGTGGTCAAGTTATTGGTAAACTGAGAAAATAATGGATATAATGAAGAAATGGTTACAATGTTAGGGAAATATTTTCCCTTTGATCTCCACTCTCTACCCATTTCCAACCGATGTCTAATTTCCTCCTTTGCATACTCATCCACTTTAAGAAAGAATCACCAATGGCATGCCTGTTAGTAGTCCGCACAGAGGCCAATGAACCAGTAATCAAAGTGGAAGGCTGTTAGGGAGGGTTATTTTCACAGCTCTTTTGTGATGGGTGTGAAGAGCCATGTTATTCTAGTGGGAGGATGATGTATCCATCAACTTCACTCTTAGGAGAGGATGGGATGGTGCCAAAGGAGAACTAGTCTATACATTAGCATAACTATCTATACCACTCATAATGTACGTAGAAATAAATATGATTTATTAAATGTCACATAGGGTAAAAAGACCAAGTCATGCAAGTACTAGCAAAAACACATATCAGCTAAGTAGTGTGTGACCGGGTGAGAGGCTTGACCCTTCACGGGTGGGATGGGGCAGGAGACATACCAGAGTGTTCAGCAAAAAGAAAAGCTTTCCTCTTTCCCTCCACAGAGTCCTATGGGACTGCCAGTCTTTTGGCTTATTTTTAAACCAGCCCGGATTTATGGAGGTCAGTAAAGCTCCTGCTTTACTTTCCTTATCTGTTTTACTCAGTCTTAGGGGTAAACAGATTAGTCTGGAAGACTCAGTACTGAGAGACGTTCTCTCTCTTTTGGAATTCTTGTGCTTTTACAATTGCACACATCAGCTTATAGTGAACTGCAGTTAGGATGCTTTGTAGCCTTAAAACGTTTTACCTGATGCCTTTTTGCTTACTTTGACGATGTGCCTAAGACAAGTTGGTGGCAGCTGTGTGAATTCTTTTTTTTTTTTTGTAACCTTTTTTGTGATACTTTTCTTGTGCACTTTTGCATTCACCGCACATGGCTACTAAAGGTGGCTAGCACCCTAAAATGGATGTGCCACAAGATTTTTGCTTGTTTTTTGGCCATCTTGTCCTTTAGCCATCTTCCTGCCTTCTCAGGTCAGGAAATGCCATCTATGGCAACTCCTTTCCCAGTGAAAGCTGCTGCTTGTGTCGGCAAGTGGGCTTTTTGTGTGTTAGCCAGAGGGGCTTGGGGGACTGTCTAGTCGCAGTCCACTGCTCTGTTGCTCTAAAGCCTGTTGCTGGACTGATGTGATGACCAGTGGTTGTCCAGGATTGGACAACCCTGGGCTGTTAGCATATTTCAAATGCTTACTATTGGTGGGCGTGTTCGGGCTAGCTACAGCCTGAATCTTGGATAAAATGAGCAGCCCAGTGATAACCAGAGGGCGACCCCTGCAGTTGACCAGCATTGTAGCTAGTGTTTGGTACGGTGAAGCCCTACTCTTCTGTTTCATCTCAGAAGAACCTTGTTGGTGCTTCGACCCTTGGACCATTGGGAACTACCAGTCTTGACCCCTGCTATCAGATCCGCGCCTTGGAAGCCTTCCGAAGTATCCCTGGACCACCCAGTGGACTGACCAGCCCCCTTTTGGGAGAATTCTAATTTCTGTGCTAATTCCCTTCAACCATAGAGACTCCCAGCTCTTTTGCTGGACTTAGCCCTTTTTATTTTAACCCTGGAGTGAGTTAGACCTTTTTCTCACTCTCATGTGTTTTGACCTGATTTGGATTGTGTGTTTTCACTGTTTTTGGAGTCTGACAAACTCCATTGGCATCTACTTTTTGTATGGTGACACACAGCATTTTAAGTGCAGTGTCGGAGAGAAATCCTTTTAGATTTCTCAAAAGGTTTAACTACCTTTTCTTGTGTGAACTACAGTTTCCAAGAATAGTAAAGTGAAATTGATTTTACTTACCTTTTTTGTTTTCAGGTCCAGCACACACCATCTTATGTGGCGTGCTGGGGGGGTGCGATGAGGCTTTCCATTTCATATATGGTATGTGCTTGGGTGATCCATTCCCTCTTTGAGGGCAGGGTAGCACACTTCCACCTGATCTTCAAACATACCCTTGCTGCCAGAAAAAGGTTGCGGGGCATGTGCGTTAACAATGTGTACATGTCTTCCTCCTCCGGGTCAATGCCAAACAGAACTAATAACGGAGAAAGCGTTCTGGTGATCCCATCAACATTCAAATCCACCCTAGAACTTCACTTCAATAGGTCTGAACATGTACACAGTTCCACCATTGGTGCCAGTGATTGCTCACCTCCCCACACCCACTCCAACAAAACTTGGAGGTCCCTGGGAACATTTTAGATAGCCGTTGAGTGTTGTAATGCCGTCTTAACAACAATTTTACATTGTGCATTTTGTATTGCATAGAGATAGTTTAACCCCACACCCCTCTATGGATTGCTTGCCACACACCCCGGGGAATCGTGAAGTGCCAGATCTGTGTCCCATTTGTCCTTTGAGGTGGGCCGTGTCAGGTGGCCCCTAGTGAGGAGTGCTTTGTATAGAGCGGCAATCAGTCCCTGTGTGCCTTTGTTCTTCACTAAAACTTGCTCAAATGCAGTGAGAGGGCGATGCAGGGAGTCTCCCCATCGAGGATTGTGCAGGGTACTTTTGAGTTGCAAATACAATAGGGGTGGAATCAAAATGCCATGCAGCGCGTGTTCTAGCTCTTCTTCTGAGGTGTACACTCCCTTCTTCCAGATCTGCCCGGCTCGTACTAAGCCCTCCTCGTATAGCGGTTGGAAGAGGGGTACTTGACTAAGGAAATTGCATATTGGCGGGGACCAAATGCAACTTAGGGTGGTGGCCACGTCGTTATACCCTTAGTGAATTGTGAGGGGCGCCACGTAGACCATAGTACGGACAAGACTGGGTGTTCCCGGACCCTGCGAGGCATGGAGGTCAGTGGGACCCATAGCCGTTCACCTAAGGTGACCAGGGCGAAGAGGGAGTTCTCCAAGGGGACCCACTGTTTTTCAGGGATTTCCCAGAGGTGGTCAAGGAGGATCCCAAGTTGTGCAGCTCTACAGTATTCCGAGAAGTCGGGGAACCCTGTGCCTCACTCATCTTTTGGCAGGATTAGGGTCTTGTAAGGAACTCTGGGCCTGCAGTCTGCCCATAGGAAAGTCAATAGTGTTCGCTTAACTTCTACTAAGAATGTATCTGGGAAAATGACTGTCAGGGTTTGGAAGAGGAAGAGAAACCTAGGGAGAATGTTAATTTTGATGGATGTAAACCTTGCTGCCCATGATAGTGATAGCTTAGACCATCTGGTCAAATCGGATTTGACAGTATTCCACAGGGGCGGGAAGTTTGCTTGAAATAGATTGCTACGGGCTGGTGTTCACTCCCAGATATCTAATCGCCTCTGACTGCATTTGGAATCCCCATTTTGTTGTTAGCTGAGATGGTAAGGGGGTGGTCGGGTGAAGGGGCATCGTAATTGTTTTCTTTAAATTGGCTCAGAATCCGGACAATCTGCCATATTCCTGCATGGTTTTAAAGAGGGCTGTGACAGATTCCGACGGGTGCGTAAGGTATGTAAGGATGTCGTCCGCGAACATCGCCAATTTATATTCTTTCCCTCCCCTTAGCATGCTGTGAATTTGGGAGTTTGCGCGCACCTTCTGTGCAAAGGGCTCGATTACCAGGGCAATAACGAGAAGAGGGGGCATCCCTGCCGAGTGCCTCAGGATAGAGCAAAGTGGTCGGAGGAGATGCCATTAATAAGTACTTTTGCTGTAGCATTGCGGTTTAGTGCACTGGCACCCCTGGCCCAGACCTCCCCCAAGCCTGCCCATTTCATTACCGCGATCAAGAAGGGCCACTCGACGCGATGGATATCAATGTGAGACAGTCTTCCTCCTTATTGGGGTGTGCCATAAGGTCTAGGGTTTTCCGAACATGATCTGCCCCTTGCCTACCTTATATGTAGCCCACTTGATCTGTGTGGACCTATTGGGGGAGGACCTGAGCCAACCGCAAGGCCAGAATGCTGGCGTAGAGTTAAGTGTCCACATTTATGAGGGAGATCGGGTGATAAGATGTGCACTCTGAGACGTCTTTGCCCACTTCGGGGATCACAACTATTCTCGATTCTGCGAATGACGGGGGCGGGGGCCTGCCCAGTCTCCAGTATCGAATTGAATAGTTTAGCTAGGTGAGGGGTGAGGGTACAGGAATTTTCGTTGTAGAAGGCTGGGGTGAACCCGTCCTGCCCGGTTGCAGGGCTGGCTTTGAGGTGGGAGATGGCATCTTTGACCTCTTCAGTTGATATTGGGGCGCTGAGGGCAGTATGGTGTTCGTGTGCTATAGAGGGTAGGGGTAAGCTTGGCAGATACTCCTTGATCTCTAACTCTGTGCTCTGGTTTTCTGCTGCATATAGGCTAGTGTAAAATCTAGAAAAACGATCAGTTATGTCCCTGAGGCTAGTCAAGGGTTGTCCCTGCTTGTCTTTAATTGTGTACACTGCTCTATGTGCCCTCTTTTTCCGTAAGCGGTTGGCCAGCATAGTATGGGCTTTATCGCCTCTTTCATAGAATTTCTGTTTCAGTAGTCTCAACAGCGTTGGTGCCCTTCTCTGCCAAATGTCCTTCAATTTCTCCCACAACATTGTGACCTGATCCAGAATGGAGTATGCCCCCACTTTATAAATGCGAAGTATGCGCTTGTGATATGCGATCTCGGCTCTCAACTCTTTCTCCCTTTTCAGCCGGATGTTCCTGTGCGCCCCCTCTGATATCAGTACCCCTCGTAATGTGGCCTTCCCCGCTTGCCATACCATGTTAGGTGCGATCTCTCCTGTGTCGTTTAAGTCGAAATAGGTTTCGGATTGCCTTTGTGATTGTTTCCTTCAACACTGGGTCTTTGCAGAGATAATCATTGCACACCCATCTCCGCTCTGTGCTGTGGTACGGGCCCAGGTCCAAGTCCCGACCATGCTGTTAACTCTATGGAGGCGTCTAGCACCAGGTGTTCGCTTTCCTCGCCAGTTAGCAAATGGTCAATTCGAGAATGCGTCCGGTGTGGGGGGATTGGGGGGGGAAATAAAAAGTGAAAGCCCGACATTCAGGGTGAGTCGCCCTCCAGGAGTGTCTAAAATGGTGTTCCCTTAGATTTAGACATTTTTCCACTTGTATGGGGCTTGGCAGTTGGGCAATCGACCTCGCAGACTCCAGATTCCCAATCTTGAGCGGGTTCCGCTATCATATTAAGGTCTCCTCCGCAGACCAGTGTGCCTTCTCTCCAGCTTTCGAGAAAATCAAGGAGAGACTCACTGAGCTGTAATTGGTCTTGGTTTGGGGCATAGGCCGAACACAAGGTGACCGTATGTGACCGCACTGTCCCCTTGAGGGCCGCGTATCTACCCAGGTCATGTTTATAGACAAGCTGTATTCGGAGGTTGATGGGCCTCCTATACAGTATACCGACCCCTCCTTTCTACTCTGTCCCTAAAGCCCAAATCGTGTGTCTGATGTCCTTGCCTATCGTCCTGCGTGCCTCCCCCTGAGTGTATTTGGTTTCTTGGATGAACAGTACATCCAGGTTCGACAATTTGAACAGCCGAGCTAGCATCGAGCGTTTGTGAGGCGAGTTGAGGCCTGTCATGGCCACAGGCTCCAGAACACAAACACCACACCATCTAGTGATGGGGGCAATGGGTCACTTGACTCACTTATGTCCCTTTGGGACCCATAAACACAGGGGCCCTGGCTGTAAGGCGCCAGGCTCATATATAGAGATCTGAGCAGGAACACTTTATTTCAGTGCAGGAGTGCTTTTACTTTATTTCAGTGCAGGAGTGCTTTTATTTTACAAGAACTTTCCAGGAGCTGAAAGCCTTTATTCCAGAGAACATCATCATGTGCTGACTCATCGGGTGTGGCTCCCTAGGCGTGGTCTTCATGTGCTGACTCATAGGGTGTGGCAGGCAGGCTGAACCTGGTAGGCGTGGCTTCAGAAGCTCAGCTATATAAGATGCTCCATCCTTAAGGCCGGTGCTTCGCGTTACTGTGCACTCGCGTGCAAAGTGACTCTCACCGCTGCTTGGACCAGTTTACTTACCTTTGAAACCAGGCGTTCTCCTGCACACTCACCTACAGGAAACTGGTGCTTCATCTGCAGACACCTCTCCTGAAATCCAGTGATCTTGATCCCGACGCCGCAGCACTGTACTCCGTATCCATGAACTCGGACCCTGTGAAGAAGAAGAAAGACGATGTTAGAACATCCGTCCTAGGGCCGCGCCGCATTTGAACCCTGCGCACCCCCTAGTTAACTTACCAGCTACTGTACCACTGCAGCTTTGTTCCTCATTCCCTCCGGCTACCTCCTTGAGCTCCGCAGCCTCTGCCGGCCCGGCAGCATCACCTACAAGGGAAGAAAGCAAAAGAGCAAACATCAAAAGTGGAACGGACAGCAATACAAGACAACAAACTTTACAATACAACAAAAATAGAAGAGGAAAGACAAAGGCAAACAGGAACACTTAACTGAAGTATAGTGGCTTAGTCGCAGCAGGACTGGACCACCACGTGCAAGGGACCAGTGAAGGAACTCGGTCCAGATCATACAAGCGCCCCTGCCAGAAGCAGCAGGATGGAGTGCTCGCCAAAACTAATCAACAGGTGAGCTTTCCAGCGACTGCGCATCCCACAGGTTCCACAGTTTGGGAGAAAGAGTCTGGAAGGGAATCGGGCGCACAAGCTGGCGTACTCGCGCCCCCTATTCTCCACGCAGGAGCAGTCCCGAGCAGCATCACCTATTACCACCAGTCACCACATAAGCGCAGAGGGCGAAGTCTGACCTGAGCGACCTCACCCTCGGGAGGGCTGCAACCGTGCCCCTATGCCTCTGCAGAGACCAAGTGAGCGTAACAGGCCCTTAAATTAAGGGATCCAAATGTTATTTTGTCATGTGAGGCCATGCTGGGTTGTGCCGAAGCTGTGTCCTCTCGCTGGGTAATCACAATCGGGGTCGTGTGATGGGTGTACAAGTGGCCAGTGACCGGTCTCATGTTGGGCTTTGAAGTGCGTGTGGTGTCGCTAAGAAGTGGTGCAAAGGCAAATCTTCCCCTGGATGTGAGTTGTCCCCCACCCTTCCCCGTGAAAGAAAAACCCATAGTCGGCGTTGTCCAGAAATGAAGACGCCCTAAAACCAAAAAGTAGGGCCACACTACATGTACCCCTCTCCAGGCAAACTTGACAACAGTGTAATACTACTGAAACATTACGGTGTACAACAATGTGCAGAGAACTCTCATAACTATAACTTCCGCCATTTGCATTAGAAACAGGACCAATGGAGCCTTTAGTGGCTCATGACCGACATTTCACTCGGCCGAATCACCAGTGGGATGTCCCCCCTTCCCCTCCTTGGGGAGGCTTGCGCACCAGGGTGACTTTGCCCGCTTGCGGGCCTTCCAGGATGCCAGGGAGTAAGGACACGTAATTTTTCATGGTGTGTTGAGCCTTTTATATTTCCACTTTGCGGTGGCTCGCCCCCTCCTGGGTGACATTGGGAGGCTTTTTTGCGACGGCCCATGATTTTTCTAGATGCTTCCCCCTCTGGGTTCACTGTGGTCGCTTGTGGCTTTTGGCTACCTCCTCTGTATATCTGAAACTTTCTCCATCATATTCAAAGCTCAGCGAAAAGGGGTGGCCCCATCAGTACCGGATCCCACGCTCCTGTAGCCACGTTGTTGGGGGACGACAACTCCTCAAGTTTTGTGTAGTGGCAGAGAGATCCTGAAATAGTTTGACGCTCGATCCTTCGAAGTCTATGGGCTCGTGGTTTCTGGCTCTCTGCAGGATCTCTTACCTCTGTTTCTAATAGTGGCATTCACCAAGACGGTGCGTGGGCCTTTCGGTGGTCCGCCCGCTCTGTGGATCTTATTGAACTCCAGGATGGGGATGAGGACTCCTCGAAGAGGGAGGAGATCAGCGCTTTTACTTTAATCTCTAGGCCTGCGGTTGTCTCTCCCTGTTTCTCTTCGAGGCCCATAATGCAGATGTTGTTCCGTCTTTCCCGGTTTTCCAGGTCATCGAGTTTGAGGTGCATATCACGCTCCTTTTACTCCAGGTCCTGAAATTGGCATGATCCCAGCACAGGAATACAGATTCCATTCAGTAAAACTAGGGAGGCAAGGAACTTCATATCCATCAGTGGGTCAACAGTGGCTTCAAGCTTGGCGCAAGAGACATTTACCTCACTCCTAGCATTGTACCCATAGGCTCATTACACTCACGTTGCCTTCCCTACCCCCAACATGGCCGGCGCTAAATCCATAGATAATTCACAGTGCATTCTATACCTGTTGCAGAGGGAGCTACTTAAGCCCCGCCACCGCCGTAGCTCTCGCTTCGCGTCTTCTCTGCTGACAGCGGGTAACGCTTCCAACGATCTCTGACAGAACCTGTCAATAGAAGAAAAAGAGTCAAAGATATTAATTTCCACAGCAAAATCAACAGAATAGCAGTACAATTGTAAAGCCTTAACGAGCGGAAGTATTTTCCAAGTATTTTCCTCAGTCCGCTGTTCTGTCAGAAGCTCCGTCGCAGCCACAGCATTTCTTCTCTCAGCAGCTTTCGTCCGTGGTCGCAGTGTATTCTTCTTAAAGTTTTCCTCAGCAGTCTCTGCATCGTCCGAAGGTATTTTCTTCAACAGTTTTTCCGAAGACCTGCAAAACAAAAGTATTTAATGGATGAATGAACTTGTAGAAAGAAGTTACATATGTGCTTACCTGAAGTCTCAGCAAGGCTTTTCTTCGCTTATTTCATACCACACTTGTTTCTGAAGGCAGCTATTACTCATTTTTCTTGACAAACTGACGTAAATTAATGTTTCCTCAAAACGAGTATAGCTGCAGCCATGCCACAGCATCAGCCCTTGTTAGGGAATCATGAACCTGCAAAAACTAAAGGAAATTCTAGCAGGAGAGATCTCCAACGTAGGGACCATTCAGTATCAGATGAACTGTATGTAATTATTATTATTTTGTTTTTAAATTCAATTTTTATTGGTTTTCAAGAAAAAAGAAAAGCAAGCTTATGCATATAGTATACATTGGGCACACACCCATAACGACTTCAAAATATAACGGAGTCATAAGGCTTTAATGCTTTCAACCCCCCCACCCCCCATTCTTGGGACTCAGTGACCACATTTTAAGAGTCTTCTCTTCGGGCAGCACCAGCCGGGCCCGTGGCCAACTATATACAATCGACTTCCCTGATTCCCATGCAAAGGGGTCCACACAAGAGATAGTTTCAGTATTTTCACCAAAAGACTTGCCCAAGATACCGTTGGAAGAAGTTTTGGACATTGTTCAGTTAAGAGTTTTTCAACACCACAGCCCCCTCCAATTAAAGGTCACCTACCCAACGCGTCCCTGTAGAATACAGGATGGAGAGCTCCACAAAACAAAAGCACAGGCGAGAAGGGTGGGTTATTTCAAGGTACACTGTATCACAGTTTTAGTTTGTGGATCGGGATTACAATAGTGGTTTTGTTATAATTGTTGTTTCCACAGAATCATTGCCCAGACAACCGGTCCTCAGCTGAAAAGGCATTATGCTCCCGCTGAGACCTAAGGTAAGCGTTCCAGAAATCTGGCCTCATCCGTCATTGTTGTGATATCTGCGGACTGCTGGTTGTGCTCCACAGCTTCCATTCGATCTTCAATCTTGGCCATTCGTGCCTATCGGTCTGTGACAGTCTGTTAGGCTGGTTTTGATGGAACAGATCTCTCCCAACAGCAGGCGAATGTCCGACCTAGTGGCACTATCACAATAATTTCCTGGGATTTCTGTGGAGCTTTAGACCTCTTCGTGTTCTATGGCTTCAGATGGGTGGCTGAACGAACACAGCTTATTCAAGGTGCGTGGATCCAGGATCACCTGGTACGGGGGAACCAATGTCTGAGTGCGGGCAGATTCTCGGTGAAAGGTGGTGGTGTTCAGAGACAGAGTTCAGTAGTTCAATATTTTGCAGCTCGTGGTGGCGTAGAGTGTGGCTCCCGTAACACCCCGAACCCTGCCCCAGACTTTTTGTCAGTAGCCTCCCTTAATCTTGAGGGAGTTATCAGCGCTTCGTCTAGCCCCGTTCAATTGTACACTATGTGGCTTTGCAAGCTTAACCATCCCAACTGCGCTTGCCGAGGTATTACAGTTGCTTGCACAGTTGGACTGCCACGTATGCTTTGAGGACCTTACCTGGGATGCCTGCTGTGCTGTCACGATTCCTGCCCCCAGCCCTCCGGCATATCAGGCTGGAGCCAGGTCACGGCCTCCTATTCGGCCCCTAAGGGCCTCTCCATCTCCCCAGACACCTACTTGGACTCTGACTTGGTGCCTTTGGCACCAAGCTCACACAAAGTCCTGAGATCCACTTAGTATTGGACTTGCAATGTATTATAGGGCAATGGATACCCCCATGTAATTCAGTTCCTTGAACTGGATGAGCGGTCTAGTCTTTCGGGTGTGGCTCAGCCCAGGGATACCTGGGATACCTACAGACTATTTAAACCACACCCGGCCTGAGAAACATGCTTTGCGTTTCTCTGCACCTGCAGCGTGACTCACCGTGCTCGGATCTCCTGAAGAGGCCCACTTCTTTCTTCAGCGCCAGCGCACCTGCAAGAATAAGAACTTTGTTGCCAATACTCACCTCAAAGAGCATCCAACTTCTGTCCAGCTCTTCCCAGTCTTGCAGATTCCTACGGCAGAGTCATCTCCATCTCGGCACGCCGCGCCCTACCAAAGGGGAGAAGAATAGAAGAAAAGACGTTAGTAAGCATTCTGCAATATTTAGCTCTCTCGAATTTGCAAATAGAGTTTAATCCTTACCTGAACTCCCTTCGATCGGACAACTTTTGCTCCGGAGCATCCCGCCGACCTGAAAAAGGGGAAAAGACACATCAGGTTAGCGCAAAACATTTAAGAGGCGCCGCACATCGCGCTTTCTCACCACAGCTCATCTCCTCAGCTCACTTCCATGCTGGGTTACTGTGGCACCTAAAAGGACAAGGAAAGGACGAACATTGGTTAGTGCTAAGGAAGCCAATAAGCATCACGCTCCGCATTCCTGCTTACGTCAGCAGCGCATCACCATCCTCAAGACCTTCATCACCTAAGGAAAGAAAGACACAGTATTAAAGGGACGAGAGCCATCAGAACTTTTGTAAGACTCATTCCAATTACTGGTCAGGCTGAAGCCGCAGCAAGCCCTGTCCGCCGGGCCCGTGCCAGTGAAGCAACTAGGCACCGCCCAGTCCGCATCACCCAACACACCTCTGCATCGAAGGCAGGACGGAGGGCACCCCACATCAAAAAACAAGGTGAGGAGAGGTCTGGGGGAAGGTTGGGACCCAGGGAAGAAAAGGGGGGCCAGACAAGCAAGACCAATAGGGAATTGACCTCTGATAATACTGTGCTTCAGGCCCAGTGCTTGGTTGAGCAAGTCCAGGGAAGGGTTCGAAGTGGTCGGAAGTCCGGACCGGCTGAGTGGCGTCCCCGTGGATATCAGGTGAGCGTTACATGTGCAGATCGGCTCACTTTGCCACATTAAAGTGGCTTGCAGGGGGAAGCTTGCCCGCGCCCAGGCACACGAGGCACTGGCACCACACACTGTCCTTGGGGAGCTGCCACCGCAGGATATGGCCAGCAGCCCCCAACGTGATCGCTCTCCGGGAGGGGGAGAAGCGCTGTGTGGAGACACGGATCGGAGCTCGAGAGGCACCGTGGGGAGATGGCTCCGCGCACCCCGGGTTACAGCGCACTCCTCACCAGGGGCGGCACAGAGGCTCTCTGGTCCGATTCAGTGAGTGCCCTCCCCGCTCCAGCCGGAATCTTAGCTGGTGTGCTGTTCACGTCCAGCGAGGCACCCCTGCTCCTGGCCGCCAATCTCTCTGGTTTCAAATGGTTCCTATTCTGTCAGCTCTCATCCAGCGCAATAGCATGACTTTTGGGATCCCTTTTAGGATCCCTGTTGGTGTACAGAATGAAGTGCCTCGGAGAGTGCTGTTGGGAAATGACTTGAAAGCTCTTGGAGTAGTGTCTAGTACCCCAGGCCTCCCAGCAAAAAGAAGCAGGAGCAAACAAGATCGGCCAGAGAGGCTCTCCGTTTGAGGTTAAGGAGATGTCAAATACCTCCAGTCCACAGGAAGGACACCCTTCAACTTCCAAGAAAAGAAAGAGACTAAGGAGAAATCCAAGATCTCTGGGTAAAAAGAAAGGTTTGAATCTAAACCTGTACATAAGACAAGGACATCCCTGAGAGGACTGTCCCAGGTCACCCCAGTTACCCCTTCCCCAGCTGATGCTGAGTGGGAGGACCAACCAATGTGGAATCACCTACTGGCGACACAGAGCTGGAATAAAACCTTCCGTGCGTTGGATATCTGGATCCTACAGACCATCCTGAGCTGCAGACTTTACTTGCAGAAGGTAGAACCTGAAGGGCAGACTCCAGCAGAGGACAAAGATAGTGTCCCTCTCTAGAAAGTCCTCTAGAATGTCTGCGCCAGCATATAGCTTCCCAGCTGGAAGGGCAAGAGCCAGGGAAGCATAGGCTTTACTGGGAGGATCCCCTCCTCTACAGTGAACCTACTGGATCTACCCAAGGGAGCAACAGGAGACTGGTAGTGCACCAGGAGATGAGACAAACATTCCTACAGTTAGCCCATGACATCCCTCTGGCTGGTCACTTGAGTTGCAAGAGGACCAAAGAGAGGCTATCTCTGTACTTCTACTGGCCCACGATGGGGGCTGATGTAGATAAATTACATAGGCGCTGCCACACTCGTCAGACTTCTGGTAAGAGTCGATCCAAGAATGTGGTACCTTCAGTGCCCCTCCCTGTGGTGGGAGTCCCTTTTAAGAGGGTGGGGATTGACATTGTTGGTCCTGTAGACCCTACACCTTCCTCAGTCAACCAATTTATATTGGTTGCGGTAGACCATGCTACCAGATATGCTGAGGACATACTTATGAGAACTGTTACTGCTCAGGCCGTGGCTAAGGCCCTCCTTGGTATTTTTACCAGGGTAGCTTTTCCTAAGGAAGTCCTCTCTGACAGCGGATCACATTGTATGTCCCACTACATGCAGACCATGTGGAAAAACTGTGGAGTGACGTACAAGTTCTCAACAGCCTACCACCCCCAAACAAATGGGTTGGTGGAGAGGTTTAACCATACTATGAAAAGCATGATGGGTGCTTTAGGGGAACCCCTTAGAAGAAAGTGGAACCTTTTACTGCCATGCCTTCTCTTTGCTTATAGAGAAGTGCCTCAGGAAGGGGGTGGGTTTAGACCCTTTGAACTTCTTTACGGTCATCCAGTCACATGCCCTTTGGCCCTGATCAAGGAAGGGTTGGAGAGTGCTCCTTCCCTACAGCCAGTGAGAGTCACAAACTATGTGCTCGGCCTCGGGAAGAGGATGGCACTGATGACAGAAGCTTCAGAAAACCTGCAGGTCAGGCTCTGGTCAGGCATTGGCACGACCAGAAGGCCAACATGGTGGAGTTTACTCCAGACCAGCTTGTATTGGTTATGGTACCTACAAGGCAGAGGGCCTTAGAGGACAAGTGGATTGGACCATTCATGATTGTAGGCAAGCTTGGAGAGGTCAACTATTTAGTGGATTTGGGCAACCCCAAGGCGTCCCCTGGTGTCTACCACACTAACCATCTGAAGGCTTTTGTGTACACACCAGAACTAGGAGCTTTGCTTCTAACCTCTGATCAAGCGGAGGAGGAGAGTGAGCCTCTCCCTGATCTCCTCAGGGGACAACCTTCAGATGAGAAAATTGAAGAAGTGAAACTCTCTTCAGATTTGACTCTGCAACAATAGAAGTGCAAGGCTCTGTTGAATCAGTTTGCCTCTCTGCTTTCACTGACACCAGGCTTGACCCGTTGGGGCCAACATGATATCATCACTGGTTAGTCTCCCTGTCAAAAGCAGGGGTTACAGAATGTCCGATCATGTCAGATATCACATAATAGAAGAGGTCAAGAAGATGCTTGACCATGGGGTTATTAAGCCATCTACCAGTACATGGGCTAGTCCAGTTGTACTAGTACCAAAATCAGGAACCAAAGAGTTGAGATTCTGTGTGGACTATAGAGCTCTTAATGCAGACACCACGACTGATGCCCATCCTTTACCCCGGACGGATGAGCTGGTGGACAAACTTGGTTCAGCCAAGATCCTCAATGCATTTGACCTGACCTCAGGTTATTGGCAAATAGCGCTGACTGACATTGCCAAGGAGAAAACTGCATTCTCCACCCCAGGAGACTTCTACCAGTTTACGGTTATGCCTTTTGAACTTAAGAATGCACCTGCTACATTTCAGAGGGTGGTGAATCAAGTTCTGAATGGGTTAGAGGACTTCTGCATGGCATACATGGATGACATTGCAGTGTTCAGCCCCACTTGGGAAGAGCATCTTCACCACCTAGGATATGTTTTGCAAGCTGTGGAACAGGCCCATCCGACAATAAAGGCTAGTACATGTCAAATTGGTCACAATAAAGTGGTCTACTTTGGGCATGAGGTAGGAGGTGGAATAATTAGGTCATTGCCTAGCAAAGTATAAACTGTACAAGACTGGGTCACCCCTTATTCAGACCCAAGTGAGAGCCTTCCTAGGTCTCGGTGGGTATTACAGGAACTTCATAGAGAACTATGGGACCAGGCCTCACCCAAATTCCCCAAGAAGGTCAGGTGAAATGAGGAGTGCACTAAGGCCTTTGAAGGACTGAAAAAAGCCCTTTGTCAAGCACCAGTCCTGAGAGTTCCTGATTATAACCAGTTCTTCATTGTACAGACAGATGCTTCTAATACAGAGATAGGTGCAGTTTTGAGACAACTGGATGACAAAGGCTGGGAACACCCAATCTGCTTCAACCGCAGAAAGCTGAAGGACCATGCACCAAGGTTGGCAACCATAAAACGTGAATGTTTTGCCATTGTGTGGTCTCTGAAGAAGTTCAGGCCATACGTGTATGGTTCTACTTTTATTATTCAGACAGACCACTAACCCTTGAGATGGTAAATGCAGATGAATGGGGAAAATCCAAAATTGTTCATGGTCAATCAGCCTCCAAGGGTTTGATTTAACTATAGAACATAGGTTAGGGCAGTGGTCTTCAAACTTTTTTGGCCAGGGCCCCCCTGAGCAAAATTTGGGCAGGTCGGGACCCCCCAGAAATGCCAAATGGACAGTATATATTGCGCGCCGTCACCTGCTCCCATCAAAGTCGCTGGGCTCCCTCATCCCACTCCTACCCAGTCGCTGGTCTCTCCCCACCCCATCACACACCCAGGGCTCTCCCCACTCTGCTCCCATCACTATCCCATGGTTCCCGCCCATTGTGCTCCCACCATAGTCCCTCGGTTCCCCCATCCCGTTCCCAACACAGTCTGAGGGCCAGTGGCGGCTGGTGAATCTTTTGACCATTGTTGCTGAATATATCACAATTTACTTACATTTTAACACAAAGCACCCCTTTGGGTACTATTGAAACAGTGGGCTTCATAACTACTCTGGCGGTAGCTGTGCCGGTAAAACCGGCACGGCTGCCACTGGAGTTGCATCCGGGTCTGGCACCCGCGAATTGGCAATTACTAGGTCATGCCGAGTTAGGCGGACATGATAATTGCCCTTTCGAAGGTGCCGGTAGATCCCCATATGGCTCAAATGGGAAGGGGGAGCTCGGATGCACCGGCACCGTTAATAACGGTACTGGTGCATCCGACGAGCTGAGGTCAGACCTGGCGGGGGCTGTCAAGCACCCACGAGTACAACTCTTACTATGGCGGAACGGTAGCAACGGTGCCGGTAGCTTACCAGCACCGTTGTTAATGGTCCGCCATAGTAGTAATGAGGCCCAGTCTGTGACTAAAGGAATGAATATCCATTTACAACTGTGGGCCACTTTTTCATTGTTGCCTGAGACAGTTTCATGCTTCAGCCCGCCCATGTGGGCCACCCCTACCCATTTCTTCCAATCTAAAAAAAAAAAAAAAAAATAAAAAAATCTTTTTTTCATGCTGAGCTCTCAGGGCCCCCCTGGGATGCACCCGCGGACCCCTAGGGGGTCGCGACCCACAGTTTGAATACCACTGGGTTAGGGTGTAATAACCAAAATACTGATGGTCTCTCCAGAAAATATGACCGACTGGAATAGGAGATTCATCCAGGAGTGGATTAAATCCTCCTGTCCCTTAGTCTGGAGGGGCTTGGGTGGGGGGGGGGGGGCAACTTCACACAGAGGTCGTAGAACACTTCTTCTTTCTATGGAGTTCCCCCACAATAGACTTGTTTCCTACAAGCGAAAACAAGCAATGCCCAGACTTCGCGTCCAGGTTTCCCCAGCCAGGATCCAAGGGGAACGCCCTATGGATGAACTGGTCAGGGAAATTTGCTTAACGCTTTAACCCCCACCCCCTCCAACACCTCCCCTGAGGAAGGCGGTAAACAAGATCCACAAGGAACAGATGACGCTCATCCTAGTTGCTCCTATGTGGGCAAGACAACCCTGGTATCCACATCTGCGCAAACTGGCGATGTGCGATCCCGTCAAAGCCTGTGCCCGTACAACCTGCTCTCCCATCACGGGGGCCTAACAGTGCACCCTCTACCTCACTTAATGAACTTGGCAGCATGGCTCCGGAAGTCATAGAGTTTGGTCATCTTAACCTGCCTCAAAGATGTATGGACATCTTGAAGGAATCAAGAAAACCTAAAACTAGACACTGTTATTTTGACAATTGGAGAAGATTCATAATTTGGTGCCAGTCTAAACAAATGAACCCCATTGAATGTACTCCTTCCCACATTCTGACAAATATGCGCCACTTGCTGGATGCAGGGTTAATGTTCAACTCCTTGAAGGTCCACCTGGCGGCTTTGTCAGCTTACATCACTTCCCACAATAAGATCTCATGGTGGAAGGTACCTGTAATCAAGCATTCATGGAGGGAGTAAAAAGACTCTATCCTCCAATTTCAAACACACCGCCAGGATGGGATCTTAATATTGTACTCGCTAAGCTCATGGGCCCCCCTTTCGTGCCAATGTACAAGTCCAGTCTCAAACACCTGACTTGCAAAACTGCCTTCTTAGTGGCTATCACTTCCATAAGAAGAGTTTGTGAAATACAAGCATTGTCAGTGCAGGATCCTTTCTTTGTTGTACACAAAGTCAAGCTGGTGATACGTACTCGCCCTAGGTTCTCCCCTAAATTCATCTCCAAATTTTATGTAAACCAGTCAATCGAGCTACCGGCTTTCTTCCAGGAACCCAACAGCTCAGCTGAGGTAAAACTCCACACATTGGATGTGAGGAGGGCCGTCCTCTACTATGTAGATACGACCAGACCGCTTAGAAAAACAGATCAACTGTTTGTCTCCTTAGCGCCAGGCAGAGGAGGCGACCGCATTTAAAAAATGCCATCACTAGGTGGATAGTCAGATGTATCCAACTGTGCTATTCCCTATCAAATAAGACACTGCCTTTTATGCCCAGGGCTCACTCCACAAGAGGCACAGGAGCCCCCCCCCCCCAGCTTTCATTGCAAATATCCCTTTAGACAGTATTTGCAAAGCTGCTACATGGAGCTCAATACATAATTTCACTCATGACTACTGCATTGACAATCATTCCAAGACAGATACACAAGTGAGACAAGCTGTTCTAAGACATTTGTTCGCTCATGAACCTTCTCACATCCCACCCGCTTCTTCATACACTGCTCGCTAATCTATGAACAGCATGTGATCTAAGTAGATTCCACAAGCCTCAGAAGGGATACAATACTCACCGTAATCGTATTTCTGATGCTTGTATCTGCTTAGATTCACATGTGACCCACCCTTCCTCCCCTCGAAGAGATGGCCATGGATGCGTATGAGCTTTTCTGATATGTATCTGCTTAGATACAACTGTACTCTTACGTCCCGTCCCCTTTCCTCATACTGTATGGGCGTCCCTTCCAAGGGACGGGAGACGGAACCTTTTTCACTAGAAAAAGCCTTCTTCCCCTTTAAATTTAGAGGCGTTCGGCCCAATTAGCATGCGCAGTCCTGACTCTGCCCTCTGGCGCCACACCTCAGTCCCCTTTTCCGCATCGACGGGAAAGGGCCGAATTCACCAGCGCTCCTGGGTTTGGCTTCGGCCATGCAATTCCACATGCGGATACTTCTTCCCTTTGTCTTTTTTGTTTTATCTATCATTCAGGTACTCGGTCCTGAGGCATGTCACTCCTCCCCGGCGCATGTCGACTTCTACAGGTTTCAGCAGCTGTCCATCCTGGAACAGGCTCTTCCCAATTTCAGACCCCCACGCCCTCTGCCTACGTTGCCTTGGCCCAGACCACAGTTGGCAGTCATGTCCAGCGTGTGACTTGCTGTCCTCGAAAGCGCTGAAGAACAGACTAGTCAGGTGGAGGGCGCTCTTCCAGAGGATCTCAAGAACTTCGTGAAGCATCGAACTAGGTCCAAGGCAGGGCCAATATTGTCCAGCGCACCCGCAAGGGCGACTCCTTCCCAGGGACTCTCCCGCGCGGGGGGGACCGCCCAGGTCCTTCTAACGGCACGTGCCCCAAGGCTGCTACAGCTACCGGCCTTCGGGTAGAGGGGTCCTCGGATCCTCCCGGGCGCAGTATCGAGGGACCGGAAGGTTCTTGTACCGGGTCTACACCCGAGGTGCTACGCCCTTTTACCGGCACAATGGCTGAGGGGCTATGCCCTAACATCAGCAATACGTCTGAGGGTCTACGTCCTATTACCGGCAATACGTCCGAGGGGGCTGCTCTACCGACCCCCGGGTCGAGGATCTTACACCTACTGGGCCGAGGCCCAAGGAGCAGGGTAGGCCTCGTGATCCACACGCAAGAGTCTTGGCCGAGGCTGGGCCGAGCGGGTTGAGCAACACGTTGCAGGCAGCTCGACAAATGGCCGCCGTGCCAGAAAGGGGCACCCGTCCAGCATTCGACAAATTCAGCGAAGAACGAGTGTCATGGTGGGACTGGCCTCAACCAGGTACATGGCCTACAGTCTACCCTTCATTTGCGCAGGGCAACTTTCCTTTGCATCCATAAGGACAGGGTACACAGCGGCTCCAGCAGCCCCCTGCTTCCCTGTCTGTACCCCCTGCCACCTCTTTGGTCAGTGAGGAGGTGCTCTTCGAGAAGTTTATCTGCCTCATGAGGTCTCCTCAGATGGGGCTTATCATCAAAGGTGCAGTCAGGGAAGTCCTCCCCACCATGCTAGAGGCACCACAGATGCCTTCATCGGGCCCTCATGCCCTGGTGCAGCGAACTCTGCAACCCCCGCCGCCAACTCAGCCTCTGGCTTTGGTCCCTGTACCCCAGCCTCCAGCGTCGTCCTCCACAAGATCCTCCAGATCCGCAGGATACGGATGAGGAGGAGGATCCGGACACGCCATCCTCCGCCAGGGCCTTCCATGAACGTCTTGCTGGCCTGGCGGAGAACCTGGGCTTCCCCCAACCCGAGGTCGAACAGCCGGCAGAGGGGGTTCTGGCTGAAGTCCTCACAAGATGCCCCTCTGCCAACACAGGGATTCCACTACAAACCAATGTCTCCCTGGCCAAGAAGGGTTGGCTCAAGCCCCACTCAGACCAGCCGGTCAAACGACACCTGGGCGCGATGTACAGGCAGATGAAGGGGGATACACTCTTGCTCTCGACCCATCCTCAGCCACACTCCTCAGTGATCGCTGCAGCATCACTATATTCCAAGCCTCAGTCGTCCTCAGCCTCCTCCACTGGGGCGCTGCTAGGCAAGGAGTAGAAGATCTTGGAGGCGTACGGCAAGAAGATCTACTCTGCCTACTTGCACCTGCGTCAGGCTAACGCAGACGCCATGCTGGCTGTCGCCAACCAACGGTTATGGCAGGAAATTGCGGACTTCCTCCCGGAACTCCCCACCCAATGCCAATCATGCTTTAAGGCGGGGCTAGCGGAAGCCAAGCTCGTGGCGCATGACCTCATGGAATCCACAGTGGCTCATATCGATACCTCAGGCCGTGCCATCTACATTGTCACGGACATGAGAACAGCCTGGCTCCGGGCAACGCCCAAATCGTGCACCCAATCTCAGCAGCGCTCCGAAAAGGGTCATACATATGGAGGCTTCCGCGGCTTCCAGGAACGCAGATCCAGGCAGCCGGACCGCTCGCCGTCTCAGAACAGGCGCAAACAACAAAAGGGGGTAGGAGGGGTAATGGCTTTTTCCAGGCCCCCTGCTCAGCGTCAGCCTCAGAGGGAAAGAAAGCATGACACGGCCCTTTGTGTCCACGTGTCTCCGGTGGGGGGCAGGCTTGCTCTCCATGCACAATTCTGGCACCAGAATTTTGCGGACCCCTGGATCCTCTTCGTAGTATCCACGGCGTACCGCCTTCCTATCCCAGCCTCTCCTCCCTCCTCCCCATTCACTCCCACAGGTTGGGACAGCAACTCTTTTGGCTGAGATCCGGTCGCTCGTAGAGAGCCAGGCAGCGGAGGAAGTCCCAGCCTCCCAGCGAGGCTTTGGCTTCTATGCCAGGATTTTCGCCATTCAGAAGAACCACCAGGCGGGCCGCAGAGTTGTGCTGGACCTTTCCATCCTCAACCTCTTCCTACCCCTGCAAACATTTAAGATGGTTACGCCAGCTTTTATGGCGGAGACATTGGACAAGGGAGACTGGATCTGCTCCCTGGACCTGAATGACGCTTACCTACATGTCACGATTTGGCAGCCCCATCATTCTTTCTTACGGTTCAGGATCATGGCCTGCCATTTCCAATACAATGTCCTTCCATTTGGCCTCAACTCGGCCCCCAGGGTATTTACCAGACTCATGAAAGCTGTAGCGGCCCTCCTCAGAGCGCAGGGCCTCCGCATCTACCCATACCTCGACGACTGGCTTGACAGGGCTACATCTCCTGAAGCGGTTCACCACTCTTCCCATGCCCTTACGAAAGCACTGCGCGACCTGGGCTTCTCGCTCAACCCCAAGAAGTCACAGCTGCTCCATACTCAGACCCTGACATTCCTGGGACTCATTTGGGACATGTGCTCCGTGTTAGGGAGAATTCTCTTATAAGGCTAATTTCCCAAACCTAGTGAGTCCCCCAGCAGCTTTGCTGGATTTTTGGGGTTTGTTCTTTTCTCCTGCTAAGAGTGAGACTCTCTTCCCCTCACTCTTAGGCATGATTTGAGGTATGTCTTTGACTTTTTGTGTGCTTATGGGCTATGTTTTTTTTTACTCCATAGGGTGTCATCTGTTTTGTGTATGTGTTACACAGCACCCTCAGTGCAGTAACACAGGGGTGTCATAGTGACCCCAAACATAGACTCCATATCCTGGGACTGGCTACTGTCTCCCAGGGCATGTAAAGTCACCAATTGACTTTACTAGTCCAAAATTGTGAACAGAACCAGTACAAACCATCATATTGTGGAAGTACTGGAAGGGGTTAATTTGATTGCCCCTGGGTCTGTTTTCAAGGGGGCACTGTCCAAACCCCCTTGTCGAAATTCTGGCTGGTGGCAGTGGTTACCACGCAAAATATTCCACCTGAATATTTCCTATGGCATTTTCCCATTGATTTTAAACGCACCACTTTTTGGTGCAATGTTAAAGATACCGCTGGTTTATTTATTTAATATTAAATCACTGGTTGGGTCTTTTTGCCAGAACTCTTTTCTAAAATGGCGTTTGTGTCCGTCTCTGTAACTACAAACGGGTCGGGCCCTTTATTCTACTTTTTGGCAGGCTTCTCCACAGAAGCCCTCCAACTGGTGCCACTCTGTCTGGGTTCCACAGGATGTGTGGGTGGGGGAATTGGCACCCTGGACTGCGTTGCCTTAGCAACCCAAGTCACACTCTGTTCTGATTGGGCCAGTGGTGAGCCGTCCGGCTCACCACTTAGCATGTTGAGTGACAGCTAGGCTGTTGAATGGGGTTTTTTCTGCATAAAAGCAGGGCTTTTGGGCCTGGAACTTCAGAAGTCGCCACAGGACCTAAGAAATCCGAAGAGGGGAGAAGCTGAGCCATCTGCAACGATGACACGCCGGTGGAGCCCTGCTGCAACAACCTCACCACTTTCCCAACGACAAGAGAAGATCTTCTGCTGAAAGAGTCTTCTTCCTCTGAGCTGGTGGGTTCAACCAGTTCGCCATTTCATCTTCCAGGATGTCACTTGGTCGAATCACCTGTGCCAAGCACCCCGGCGGCCGGATAGCCAAGCTGCACCACTGTGACCGCGAATACCAGGAACGCACCTTTTAACCGACAAACTCAGTGGCTGGTTTCTTCCCTGGGAAGTGCAACGACTCCAAGTTTCCTCCTCGGCAAGATCCTCTCTTCCCCTGGTCGAAACCACAAACTGCACCCGCTGCCAGGAACAACTGCCACCGCTGGAGCTTCCTCAACTTTAAAGGTAGTGTTCCACCTGGCCTCCCTTTCTTCGGTTTGCTCAAGGTGACCCTTAAATCCTTGGCTTTCCAACTGGGTTGGCCCCAGACCTTCTAACTATATCTTTTGAACCACCCCAACCTCTTTTGAACATTTCTACAAAGACTTGAATGCATTTCGCAACTGTGTGATCTTGGGCACATTTCACCTTGCTCCATTTAAAGTGGGCCTGGCCTATGAACTTTGGCTCTACAGTAGACTCTGCCTTCACTAACTTGTTTTTTGTCTCTTAAAAGTGTTGGGTTCCCAACACTGTTTAATCTTTATGACCTGCCTTTTTCTCTTCCTTTTATTTGATTATTGGAGTGCCATCTAAGTTATGCGCTCACCTCTGTTTTGACGAAAAATGATGTTTTAACTTAGACTTGTCTAAATAATTCTTAAGGGAGGTGTGTATACTTTTCTGATTGTGTTTTGAACTTGCTTTGATTAATAGTGCTAGTGTATTTTGTAAAGCATGTGTTTAATAAATAATGATATACTTTTGTTACAAAGCTCTGGTCAGCGTTTGCTTGTTCTACTGTGTTTTTGGCCCTATTGTGTATCCTCTGTATACTGCCTACCTCTTCTTGAGAGAAGTCTGACTGCTCAGCCACAGCTACCAGGTAAATCTGGGTGGTACAGACTGCTACCAATTGGGTTTACTGCTTACTCCTGTAGTCTTAATCTTTTTGCAGTGTCCCCCAAGGGAACTGCACAGGATTCTGCCTAACACTGGTGTACAGCGGTGGGATTTGTATTGAGGATACATTGTAAAGTGGTTCTAATACTTTAGTGCAACTAACCACAAAGCTTAGCACTAAAAAGTTTATTTTCTAACATGGAAAGTTACAGCCAGGAGTCCCTTTCTGCAAAAACTGCTGATTGTTTAAGAGTCCTTTGTAGACATAAGGATCTTCCTGTAAAAGGCAAGAAAATGGAATTGATAGAAAGATTGTTAGAAAAACAAAGTCTGGGTAGTGGTTCAGATGAGCCTACATCCCCAGCAAATGTAGACAACAGTAATGAAGTTAATATTGATCAAAGTGTTGATAATATTGTTGTAGAGTCAGATGAGGACAGTGAGGCCAATGTAACTGCCCCCACTGGCCCTCTGCCTGCTCTAGCACCTCAAGCTATGTCTACTGGACCTTTGTCAGGTCCCACATTAAGTCCTGCATTCATTGAACTAGAAAAAATGAGACTTGAATTAGAGTTCAAAAGAATGAGTGCCCAATCTGAACAAAAGCACCAAGAACTAAGACTCAGAGAAATGGAGCTCAAACATGAGCTAGAGATGAAGAAATTGTCTGTGGAAAATTCTTCTCTCCCCGGATCCTCTAGGAGTTCCAGTCCAAAAAGACCCCGAATGCCTAAAGAGATTGTGGGTATGTATGAACCTAAGTTGGATGTGTTGGCTATATTTGCGTATAATCGTGGGCTCCAGGACATCACAGGGAATCCGTTGCTTCCCTGGTTGTTCTCTAGGCTCCCCCCTGTTGCATCTGATGTGGTAATGGAGTTGGGGGGGGTGGATAGGATGGACTATGAATGAGTGAAGCTAGATTTGGGAAGACCCCTTCCCAGTACCCTAAGAGGTTTAGGACCCTCAAAAGGCATGATGGCACCCCTTGGGCTATCTGGGTGAGTGAAAGTTTGAAGAACTTAGAGGGATGGATTAAGGGTTACAGAGTGAACACTTATGAAGGAATGAAAAATCTTGTTATGTTGGAGTCAATTTATGATGCCTTCTCTCCTGAGCTCAGACAGCACTTGGCTGATCCAAAGGAAATAGATTCCAAGAAGCTAGCTAAGGCTGCTGACTTGTGGGTTGCCAACAGGGCCACTCACAAGGATTCTGGGGTAACTCAGAAAAAGGATGAGGGGAAAGAGCCTAAAAAGGACTCCAAAGAGCATTCCAATAATTCCAATTCCAAAGAAGGCCCCAAACAGAACCATAAGGGTAAGCCACATGGGAAACCAA
Organism: Ambystoma mexicanum; assembly: GCF_040938575.1. Taxonomy (NCBI): domain Eukaryota; kingdom Metazoa; phylum Chordata; class Amphibia; order Caudata; family Ambystomatidae; genus Ambystoma; species Ambystoma mexicanum. Next base: position 1,292,402,048 of record NC_090921.1, read on the forward strand.
ATCAGGCTAGCGTACCTTCTGGTCCCAAACCACAAGGAGGTCAGAACAAGCCACCATTTGTGAAGGCATTTGGAAAATGCTATGTTTGTGGATCTACTGACCATGTGAAAGGGGATCCCAGATGTAAGGGTAAACCTTCAGGGGTCCACACTTTCTCCTTAGCCTTCGCTCCAGAGGAGGAATTACAGATGGCCAGTGGAAACTTTCTATTACTGGCTGATGAACCCATAGGAGTATCAGCTAGTGTTTTAGTGTCCCTAGGGTTGTGGGAACAACAGAATTTAGACATCTAGAATTCTATCCCAGATAATACTAAAGAGTATTATAAGGACAGTGTCCAGGTGAATGGTCAGGAGACTCCTGCCATTAGGGATACTGGGGCCAGCATAACTGTGGTGGATGAACCTTTTTTCAAGGCAGAGGATGTTGCTAAGGCACCCAAACGCCTCACCAAGTTAGCTGGAGGGCCTGTGCAGATGCTTCACCAATTACCAGTTCTCATCCAGTGCAATGATATGACTGTGAAGATACCATACCTGTCAGTGTACAATGTGAGGTACCAGGAAGGGTTCTGTTGGGAAATGACCTGAAAACTCTTGGAGTAGTGTCACATACCCCCAGACCTCCTAGTAAAAGGTTACAGGAGCTAACCAGACCTGCCAGGGAGAAGCCCATGAGAGGTGCTCCCAAGGAGATGATGAGGAAAGAAATCACTCCTACCCCACTGGAGCTACTTTCTGCTATATCTGAGCAACCAGAAGCAAAGGGGCATCCCAAGACTTCTAGAAGGAAACCAGCAGCAAGCACTCCAGTGTTACCAACTAGGACTTCCCCTAGGTTGTCCAAAGTTACACCTGTAACTCCACCTCCAGCTGAGGCTGAGAGGGAGGTACAACCCTGTGTGGTTGAACCGGACTCTGAAGAGACAGAGCTAGTAGAAGGCCAAGAGCTTATTGGAGATCTGGACCCTGTTGACCATCCTGAGCTGCTGTCTTTACTGGCAGAAGGTGGACCCAACAGGGCGGACTTCAGTAAGGGACAAAGAGAATGTCCAACTCTGGAAAGTCTTCGCCACCAGGCAGCTTCTCAGGCTGATGGGAAAGAGCCTGGGAAGTATAGGTTGCACTGGGACGATGGCCTCTTCTGTAGTGAACCGACTGAGTCTGCAACTGGAGACTACAAGTGACTTGTAGTGCCTCAAGAAAACAGACTCCAGTTCTTGCAACTAGCCCATGAGATTTCTTTGGCTGGTCACTTGAGTTTCAAGAAGACCAAGGAAAGGCTCTCTCTCTACTTTTATTGGCCAAAGATGGGGGCTGAGGTAGATAGGTTCTGCAAGAGCTGCCACACCTGCCAAACTTCTGGTAAGAGTGGTTCCAAGAATGTGGCACCTTTAGTGCCTCTCCCAGTAGTGGGAGTCCCATTTGAGAGAGTAGGGATCGACATTGTTGGTCCCCTTGATCCTCCAACTTCCTCAGGCAACAGGTTTATCCTTGTTGTAGTAGACCATGCTACTAGGTACCCTGAGACAATTCCTATGAGGACTGTTACAGCGCAAGCTGTGGCTAAGGCCCTCCTTGGTAATTTTTCCAGGGTTGGGTTTCCTAAGGAGGTAATCTCTGACAGGGGGTCACATTTTATGTCCCACTACATGAAAGCCATGTGGAAAAACTGTGGAGTTACCTACAAGTTCTCGACCGCCTACCACCCTCAGACAAATGGATTGTTTGAAAGGTTTAATAGGACCATGAAGAGCATGATAGGTGCTTTAGAAGAACCCCTTAAGAGAAAGTGGGATCTTCTACTGCCATGCCTTCTCTTTGCTTATAGAGAAGTCCCTCAGGAGGGAGTAGGTTATAGTCCCTTTGAACTTCTTTATGGCCATCCAGTCAGAGGTCCATTGGCCCTGATTAAGGAGGGGTTGGAGAGTGCTCCTACCCCCAAGCCCAGTCAGAGTAACGGACTACGTGATGGGACTCCAGAGGAGAATGTCACAGATGATGGCCCAAGCTAGTGATAACCTGAAGGCTGGTCAAGCTTTAGTCAAGCATTGGCATGATCAAAAGGCTAACATGGTTGAGTTCACTCAAGACCAGCTAGTTCTCGTTATGATACCAACAAGGCAGAGGGCCTTGCAAGACAAATGGATGGGACCCTTCAAGGTTGTGGGAAAACTTAGAGAGGTGAACTATCTGGTGGACTTGGGCAATCCCAAGGAGGCTCCCAGAGTCTTCCACACCAACAGACTAAAAGCGTATGTCTCTAGACTTGAAATAGGAACCTTGCTTCTAGCTTCAGCAGAAGAGGAAGAAGAGAGTGAACCGCTCCCTGATCTCCTCAGAGGCTTACCCTTGGATGAAAAGATTGAAGGAGTTAATCTCTCTTCAAGTCTTGACACCTGAACAACAAGAGGAGTGCAAATCTATGTTAAATCAGTTTGCCTCCCTGTTCTCACTTTCACCAGGCTTGACCCCTTGGGGCCTGCATGATATACTCAATGGTGACTGTCTGCCTGTAAAAAGCAGAGGGTACAGAACGTCAGAGAATGTAAGGACCCACATCAAAGAAGAGGTCAGAAAGATGCTTGACCTCGGGGTAATAGAACCCTCTACTAGCCCATGGCCTAGCCCAGTTGTGTTAGTACCAAAGGCAGGATCCAAAGAGTTGTGATTCTGTGTGGACTATAGAGCTCTTAATGCAGTCACCAAGACTGATGCCCATCCTTTGCCAAGGACAGATGAGTTGGTGGATAGACTTGGTTCATCCAAGTACCTCAGCACATTTGACCTGACGTCAGGCTATTGGCAAATAGCCCTGACAGACCATGCCAAGGAGAAAACTGCATTTTCTACCCCAGTTGGCTTATACCAATTTAAGGTTATGCCTTTTGGACTGAAAAATGCACCTGCTACATTCCAAAGGATGGTAAATCAGGTTCTGACTGGGACGGAGGACTTCTGCATGGCATACTTGGATGACATTGCAGTGTTCAGCCACTCCTGGGAAGAGCATGTGGACCACCTAGGACATGTTTTGCAGGCTCTTGAGAAGGCCAATCTGACCATAAAGGCAAGTAAATGCCAGATTGGACAGAGTAAAGTGGTCTACCTTGGACATGAGGTAGGAGGTGGAGAAATGAGGCCTTTGCCCAGCAAGATTGAAGCTGTGCAAAATTGGACAACACCTACTACTCAGACCCAGGTGAGAGCCTTCTTAGGCCTCACTGGGTGCTACAGGAATTTCATATAGAACTATTGGACCATAGCTTCTCCACTGAATGTGATCTTGTCTCCTAAATTCCCTAAAACGGTCAGATGGAATGAGGAGTGCAATCAGGCCTTTGAAAGCCTGGAGAAAGCCCTTTGTCAAGCTCCAGTGCTAAGAGCTCCTGACTACCACCAAACTTTCATTGTACAGACAGATGCTTCTAATGCAGGTATAGGTACAGTCCTCAGTCAACTGGATGGGAAAGGTAGGGAGCACCTCATTTGCGTCATCAGTAGAAAACTGAAGGAACCTGAGACAAGGTGGGCAACCATTGAAAGAGGGTGTTTTGCTATTGTGTGGGCTCTGAAGAAGTTTAGGCCACACTTGTATGGTTCTACTTTTGTTATTCAGACTGACCACCAACCCTTGAGATGGTTGATGCAAATGAAAGGGGAAAACCCAAAACTATTGAGATGGTCAATCTGACTCCAGGGGTTTGATTTCACCATTGAGCATAGGTCAGTGTGTCACCACCAAAATACTGATGGCCTCTCTAGGATGTTTGTAACCGACTAGAGGTATGAGATTCATCCAGGAGTGGATTCAAACCTCCTGTCCCTTAGTCTGGGCGGGGGAGGGGCGGCGAGTGTTGGGGAGAATTCTCTTATCAGGCTCATTTCCCAAACCTAGTGAGTCCCCCAGCAGCTTTGCTGGATTTCTGGGGTTTGTTTGTTTCTCCTGCTAAGAGTGAGACTCTTTTCCTCCCACTCTTAGGCATGATTTGAGGCCTGTCTTTGACTTTTTGTGTGCTTATGGGCTATGGGGTTTTTTACTCCATAGGGTATCATCTGTTTTTGTGTATGTGTTACACAGCACCCTCAGTGCAGTAACACAGGGGCGTCATAGTGACCCCCAAACATAGACTCCATACCCTGGGACTGACTACTGTCTCCCAGGGCATGTAAAGTCACCATTGACTTTACTAGTCCAAAATTGTGAACAGAACCAGTACAAACCATCATATTGTGGAAGTACTGGAAGGGGTTAATTCGATTGCCCCTGGGTCTGTTTTCAAGGAGGCACTGTCCAGTCCCCCCTTTCTGGTGGCAGTGGTTACCACGCAAAATATTCCACCTGAATATTTCCTATGGGATTTTCCCATTGATTTTAAACGCACCACTTTTTGGTGCAATGTTAAAGATACCGCCGATTTATGTATTTACTATTATATCACCGGTTGGGTCTTTTTGCCAGAACTCTTTTCTAAAATGGCGTTTGTGTCCGTCTCTGTAACTCCAAACGGGTCGGGCCCTTTATTCTACTTTTTGGCAGGCTTCTCCACAGAAGCCCTCCAACTGGTGCCACTCTGTCTGGGTTCCACAGGATGTGTGGGTGGGGGAATTGGCACCCTGGACTGCGTTGCCTTAGCAACCCAAGTCATACTCTGTTCTGATTGGGCCAGTGGTGAGCCGCCCGGCTCACCACTTAGCATGTTGAGTGACAGCTAGGCTGTTGAATGGGGGTTTTTCTGCATAAAAGCAGGGCTTTTGGGACTGGAACTTCAGAAGTCGCCACAGGACCTAAGAAATCCGAAGAGGGGAGAAGCTGAGCCATCTGCAACGACGACACCGCCGGTGGAGCCCTGCTGCAACAACCTCACCACTTTCCCGAAGATGAGAGATCTTCTGCTGAAAGAGTCTTCTTCCTCTGAGCTGGTGGGATCAACCAGTTTGCCATTTCGCCTTCCATGACGTCTCTTGGTCGAATCGCCCGTGCCAAGCACCCCGGCGGCCGGATAGCCAAGCTGCACCACTGTGACCGCGAATACCAGGAACGCACCTTTTAACCGACGAAATCTGTGGCTGGTTTCTTCACTGGGCAGTGCAGCGACTCCAGGTTTCCTCCTCGACGAGATCCTTTCTTCCCCTAGTCGAAATCACGAACTGCACCCTCTGCCAGGAACAACTGCCACCGCTGGAGCTTCCTCAACTTTAAAGGTACTGTGTTCCACCTGGCCTCCCTTTCTTCGGTTTGCTCAAGGTGACCCTTAAATCCTTGGCTTTTCAACTGGGTTGGCCCCCAGACCTTCTAACTATATCTTTTCAACTACCCCAACCTCTTTTGAACATGTCTACAAAGACTTGAATGCATTTCGCAACTGTGTGATCTGGGGCACATTTCACTGTGCTCCATTTAAAGTGGGCCTGGCCTATGAACTTTGGCTCTACAGTAGACTCTGCCTTCACTAACTTGTTGTTTGTCTCTTAAAAGTGTTGGGAACTGTTTTATCTTTATGACCTGCCTTTTTCTCTCCCTGTTATTTAATTATTGGAGTGCCATCTAAGTTACACGCTCACCTCTGTTTTGACAAAAAGTGGTGTTTTAACTTAGACTTGTCTAAATAATTCTTAAGGGAGGTGTGTATACTTTTCTGATTGTGTTTTGAACTTGCTTTGATTAATAGTGCTAGTGTATTTTGTAAAGTGTGTGTTAAATAAATAATTATATACTTTTGATACAAAGCTCTAGTCAGTGTTTGCTTGTTCTACTTTGTTTTTGCCCCTATTGTGTATCCTCTGTATACTGCCTAACTCTTCTTGAGAGAAGTCTGACTGCTCAGCCACAGCTACCAGGTAAATCTGGGTGGTACAGACTGCTACCAATTGGGTTTACTGCTTACTCCTGTAGTCCTAATCTTTTTGCAGTGTTCCCCAAGGGAACTGCACAGGATTCTGCCTAACACTCCGAGAGGGATTTCCCCATCGGAAGACAAAATCTCAGCCATCAAGAGGGCCACCGCCAATTTCCTCAGTAGAGAGGGGACCTCGGCATGCTTGTACCAACATCTCCTTGGTCTACTAGCGGCGGTCCTGTTAGCAGTGCCACACACGAGACTAAGGATGAGAGGGATTCAGCTGCACTTTGCAGCCTCATGGAATCCGGAGCGGTGCAAATCCGAGATGATTAACGTCTCTCCACCTGGACCTAACTTGGTGGTCCATGGACTGCAACCTACGGACAGGTAAGCCCTTTCGGCTGCCCTCTCCGCAGGCCACCATCACCGCAGACTCCTTGCTCGAGGGCTGGGGAGCCACCCTGGACGATCTCTCGGTCCACGGCACCTGGACTCGACAGGAGCAGGAATACCACATCAATTTGCGGGAGCTGAACGCCATCTGGCTAGCGTTCAGAGCATTCCTACCACTTCTCAAGGGAAAGCTTGTCCTCATCCAGACAGACAACTCGACCAGTATGTACCATGTCAACAAGCAGGGAGGCACCAGATCCCCTCTTCTGTGCAGGCTGGCGATCAGCATGTGGGATTGGTACTGGAAAATGACATTTACCTCTCGGCAGTCCACCTCCCGGGGAATCCAACCTGGAGGCGGACAGGCTCAGCAGGCTGGGAGCGGACAATTACAAGTGGCAGCTAAACTACCTTGTTATTCAGGAGATCTTCAACAGGTGGGGTCATCCCCAAGTGGATCTCTTTGCCACCTGGCACAACAAGAAGTGCCCCCAGTTCGCATCCTGGCTGGGTCAGGGCTCCGGCTTTCTGGGCGAGGCATTTCACCTCCAGTGGACAGGCATGAAAGCCTACGCCTTTCCGCCTACTCCCCTGATCCACAGAGTAATTTTCAAGATCAAGGAGTCTCACTGACTCAGCATCAATCTAATAGCTCCATGGTGGCCAGCTAGGCCATGGTTTTCGGAACTACTTAGCCTCTCAGAGCTGCCCCCGATACACCTTCTGGCACAGCAGGTGGGCAGAATCATCCACCCCGCCCCAGGAAAACTAGCCCTCGCAGCGTGGTACCTGAGCAGGTAACGCTTCGGCACGTTAGCCATTCACAGGCCAATCTGGACATCATACAGGGCGCCAGGAACAAGGCCACCAAGGCCCAGTACAGAAGCAAATGGACCAGATTCTGCCACTGGGCAGACTCCAGGGGAATCAACCCCTTGGCCTGGAATTTGGACGACATGCTCTCCTATTCGGCGCACCTCGAGGAAGGCATCTTTTCCTCCTCCAACCCTATAGTCAAACATCTGACTGGTCTCGCTAGGCTCTACCCGCACTTCAAGAGACCGCACCCTTTGTGGGACCTTAACATAGTCTTGGGCGCCCTGGTGCACAAACAATTCGAACCAAGGGCATCTGTGGAAATTAGGCTGGTCACCATCAAGACCTCCTTACTAGTCGCTCTTACCTCGGCTCGCAGAATCAGCGAGATCCAGGCGTTGGTCGCCTCCGAACAATATACCACCTTTCACAAGGTAGTCATGTGGACGCACCCGGCATTTCTGCCCAAGGTTCCATCTGCATTTCAATTGAACGAAGAAATAGTCCTTCCTATGTTCTTTCCCGATCCCAAGGATGAAGCACAGAGAGTGCTGCACTGCCTGGATGTCAGGCGTGCCCTAAAATTCTACTTGGACAGGACCAAGGGCTTCTGCAAGTCGGACACTGTTTGTCACTTTCAGAGGCTCGAGGCCAGGCTATCAGGCCTCTAAGGCCTCCATATCCCGCTGGATGGTCTCTGCCATCAAGGAAGCATATGAGGGCCAGCACAAGCAGCTCCCGGCCAACATGCATGCCCACGCAGTCAGGGCCAAGGCAGCGGCCATCGCATTCCAGCGCCATGTCCCTTGGCAAGTCATAAGCAGGGCGTCACTTGGGCCTCTCCCTCTGCTTTCTGTAAGCATTACTGTTTGGATGCCGGCTCTAGATCTCATGTGGCTTTCAGACAGGTGGTTCTCAGGAACCTATTTGCTTAAGGAGGGTCTCCTCTCCACCCTGGCCTACAATCAGTTGTAATCGGCCATACAGTATGGAGAAAGGGGACGAGACGTAAGAGTAATTATAAGTTACTCACCGTAGTGACTAACATACTCTTAGTCCATAGTACCCTTTTCTCCATACGTCCCACCAACCTCCCCCCCTAATAATCCCGTGTCATTAGGCAATGTTAAATCTATTGTCGATGCGTCAATGGGGACTGAGGTGTGGTGCCGGAGGGCGGAGTTAGGGCAGCGCATGCTCCCTGGGTCGTGCCCCCGCGCTCCTCTAAATTTAAAGGGGAAGAAAGTTTTTCCTGGTGAAAAAGGTTCCGTCTCCCGTCCCTTGGAAGGGACGCCCATACATTATGGAGGAAAGGGGACTATGGACTAAGAGTATGTTAGTCACTATGGTGAGCAACTTATAATTGCTTACACTGCCCCTCATGCTGCCGCATGTCAGAAAAATAACAATCTGAGGCACCTCGGCGCATGAGGGATCATGGGTACAGTGGATGTCACACTAGGGATAGTATTACTGGCACGCCCTGTTGACGTCCCTTTTTGAGTTTCGAAAACAACAACTGTAATACTCTGCAGCTTCCACTAGATGTTGGCCTATGCACAGCATGTGAATCTAAGCAGATACAAGCATCAGAAATACGATTACAGTGAGTAATGTATCCCATATATATATATACATATATATATACATATATATATATATATTATTATATGGAGCTTGTTGATCTGCTTAGATCTCATGCTCGGCATAGTGCAACATCTAGTGGAATACTCAGAGTATTACATGATTTGTTTTGGAAACTCAAACGGACTTCGACAGGGCGTGTTTAGTAATAATATCCATAGTGTGAGGAAATAGCGGCGCTAATTGACAAGGACACCATAGACATCGTCCTGCCAAATGAGGTCAACAAGGGTATTTTTTCAACGTACTTCCTTGTGCCAAAGAAAGATCGTACCATGCGCCCAGTACTGGATCTGCAAACAAATATGTCAAGCCACAAATGTTTCACATGACCACGCTCCAGGAGGTGATCCCACCCCTGGGACGAGGGGGACTATATGGCAATGTTGGATATGAAAGATGCATACTTTCATATTTCAATGCACCCTGCTCACAGAAAGTACCTGCGTTTCAGGATGGCAGGAGTACACTACCAGTTCAAAGTACTCCCATTCGGCATTACCTCGGCACCAAGAGTATTCACAATGGTGCTCACAGTAGTGGCAGCACCCCTGCGCAGAAAGTCCATCCCAGTATACCTTTATCTGGGCGAGAGGCTAATCACTGGGGAAACTCCTCAAATCTTCAAATTAAATACGCAGAAGACAATAACCTTCTCTTCAATCTGGGTTTCTCCATAAACGAGAAGAAATCAAGTCTAGTCCCCAGCCAAATAGAACAATTTCTAGGGGCTATCCTAAACAAAATAGAGGAGCTGGCTTTCCCTCAAACGAGAGAGTACAGAACATGCTGTAGCAGGTACCTCACTACAATGTCGCCAGATAACTGTATGCAAAGTAACGTGCTTGCTCTGGATGATGGCTTCATGCATTCACTTGGTTCCACATGTGCGCTAAAGTTATCTGGGTCCTGTAGTTTCTTCCACACTTAATACTTATAGTTTTTATTTCTAAATGCACTTTGCCGTCCAAAACATGCTGGTCCTATTTTTAACACAAATTAGGGCCCTGGGTCCTTCCCAACAAAGCGTCAGATATTTTACAGGCTTCTTCGTCTGATCAACACCGGTAATATGATTCTGGCATGACGAATGGAAGATATCCTGCCAAGGCTAAGTGATCCCGAATCAGACAGGCTTTCTGAAGAGCAGGCATGCCACAATACATATGTAGAGGCTCATTCAGACGATTACTGAGGACAACGGCCTGCATGAAGGGGCTGTGTTTTTTCATTACACAGGAGAAAGCATTTAACCAGATTGATTGGGATTTTATTTTCAAGGTACTTAAGGCTATGGATTTTGCGGATGGATACCTGAGTTGGATTCAATTGCTGTATATGGAGCCGACGGCACTGTATCAACAAATGGTCTTTGCTCAGATGTCCGTAAACTAGGGAGGGGGAAACTCGACAAGGTTTGTCCCCTCTCCCCGTTGTTATTCGTGTTGGCGATGGAACCACTTGCCATAGCAATCGGAAACGATATGAGGATTGAAGGGATCAAATATGATGGAGTATGTCAAAAACATGGCTCTATGCCAATGATCATTTGTTAGTCCTTAGAGATTAGGGGGGTTATTTGCTGGCACTTATGGAACAAATTGATTGCTTCAAGGAAATCTCCAGCTGCAAATTATATAGGTCTCAATCAAAAGCCATGCCGGTCTTGAAGTTTTGCATACAATGGACCTTATGGTGTTTGGGTTTTACTGGTTTCCATGCCTGGGCATGTGGCTTACGTGAAATTATTAATTAGAACATGAAGACTATTGTGGAGAACCTGAGGTCTGACCTATAATGAGGGAAACTCCTTAACTTGTTATTGTGGAAGGAAGGTTAATGCTTTGAAGATGAAACAGCGCACCAAAAATCAACTATATCCCAGTACGATTCCTTTGTTTACAGATAGAGGCATGGGGTGATATTGAAAAACGGATACAACTGCCTGCTAACCAAGGAGACTGAATGCTTACCACCTAGCTTTTGTTGCAAGACACATGGTGCCTTTTTAAGAAGAGTCTTGGTCCTTTGACCGCCTCCCCCTCCACCAGTTGATTTTGTCCACGAAGACTGTTCAGAAGTCAGATTCCTCTCCAATAACAGGTTTTCTGATGTTTGTTAATCTGCTTAGAATCACATGCTGTGCATAGGTCCGACATCCAGTGGTCACTGCGGAGTATTGCATTTTGTTTTTCGTAGTCGAAAAGGGGACGTCGACAAGGCGTGTCTGAAACACTATCCCTATAGTGACGTGCGTTGTACCCACAATCCCTCACGCGTCGAGGTCCCTCAGATTGTTTTTTTCCTCCCAGCTTCTGGTCGCCTTCACGCGGAGCTCCTCGAGAGACATTGCAACTCCTCGACCTTTGGTCGTTTTTTTCTCATAATATTAATAAATACCTCCCTCGACGCAGTGTAAGCTGTTCTCCGCCGAGCAAGATCTTCGACGGAGGGTCGAGCGGAGGAAATCCTTCGGCGCAGCCGAACACGTGGCCTGGCCTTGCAGGCCATATACAGTAGGGAGAGTGGGGTCGTGGGACATCTCTGGGTCTTTTCTGAGAATGCCTTTCCCTTTCCCCTTCCTTTCCCTTGGGGTGCTTATCGCGATTTATTGCCTCGGCTATGGAGAGGACACCCTTTAGGTTTTGCCCGCTTTGAAAAGGCAAATTTACTTGGAAGGACAAGCATTCACGGTGTAACCGCTGCTTGCCCCTCGATCACAAGGAGGAAGGTTGCGCGGCTTGTCGGCTTCTTAAGCCTAAAACTCTAAAAGACCGTAGGGTTAAAAGGTGGGCGGCCTACGCGATGTCGAAGGCCGAAGGTTCACCCGCCGCTGCTACCACCGACAGTGACGAGGAACGCGATAACACGACCTCCGCTACGGAAGTCGAAACCCCCTCTAAGGAGCGCTTGCGTGCTTCGTCGTCTGTCCCCGGCCCCGACGGGCTCGGCTCACGCCCTGCTTATGGGGATGAACACCCCGGCGACATTGACGCACACAAAGACTCACATAAGCACACAACCCACGGCTCTTCTTCGTCTAAGACGAAAAGAGCTTCGGCGCCCAAGGAGACGCAGGTTCCACCGGCGGCCTCCTCGGACCGTTCGGGTTCGAAGCCCCTCTCGCAGCCGCGACCAGCGACTGGGCTTTCGGCAAATAATGGCGCCGCCCCCAAACCATCGGCCGGCGCGCATCAACAGAAGGCGCATACCGCCGTAGAGCGTTCGACACCCATAGCGTCGAAAACGCAAGCTTCCGCCGACAAACGAGTCGCCGAAAGCTTGGCGAGGATCGCTGTAGCCGACGCCCAAAAGCGTACGCCGAAGAACACGTCGAGCGCTACGCATAAGTCGAAAGACACGCCGAAAAAGCCCGAAGAAAGGCAGGGACTACCCCCTTCTGTCGGGGGGTCACCCAGCACACCTGAAGGTTTTTCGGAGGGCGACGGGACACTTTCCTCGACGCTTTGGGAGAGGTCGAGCCGTTTCCAGTTAGAGGACCCTATTTTTCCCCCGCCAGACCGCTCTGGGGTACCCCATGAAACCATGGAAAGACTCCACCTCTGTATGGAGAGGATGGAAAGGTTTATGAATACCCAGACCTCTCAAACTCCCAAGAGGACTAGAGAAGGGCCTCAGGAGGACCCCAGGGCCAAAAATCCGAGGCTAGTCGATCCCCAGGTGGACACAGCCTCAGACTTCCATAACGTATACGACCTCACTGGGGAGGAAGAAGACTTGGAGGAGGAGGATGATTTTATAGACGATCAAGTAGGACAGAACCGGGAGGAATGTCTGGAAGACACGCCAGACATTATAGAAGAAGGCTTCCGAGAAGACACTGAAGAAGGACCTTCGCACCCCTGGCAATCCCCATCAGTGTATTCCGACACTGATGTCCTAAACCTAAATCCTCCTGACAATTCACCGGTTAGGAACACGTCTCCGATTGACGATCAGCCCACTTTCAATGATCTGTTGCGCAGAGCAGCAGCACATTTCGAACTGGACACTGGGGAGCTCTCTCCAGAATTAGACTTTGTGGAACAAGTAATTAAAGAGAAACCCCCGGTCAGCCAGACCATTCCCCTCCTAGCTTCAGTGAAGAGAAGAATCATCCCTTCGCTGGCCACTCCCGCATTGATCAGAGGGGTCAATCCAAGAATTGAAAAACTTTTCACTCCTTCTCCCTCAGACCCGCTCTACATTAGGGGACATTCCATTCCGGATTCCCTAGTAGTATCTAATACTAGAAAGAGGGCAGGGGTACCACTTTCCACCAGTGAGGCACCCCCTGACAAGGAGGGCAAAAGGCTTTATTCCCTTGCAAAAAGAGTAACTTCCTCGGCTGCCTTCTCAGCAAGAATTGCGAACAACAATTCTTTGCTTGCTAGCTATGCAGACGCGCAGTGGGCCAAACTGCGCAAGGACGCCGAGGAAGCACCGGAGCCTTTACGTACACGCCTACTTTCAACTATTGGCGAAGGAACCCAGGTGAACCAGAGCATTGTAAAAAACTCTCTGGACGCGGCAGAAACAGCGGGACGTTCCCTGGTGCAGGGAATACTCCTAAAACGCCATGTATGGCTGCGCAACTCAGGGTTTAAACCGGAGACACAGGCGTCTTTAATAAATAAACCTGTGGAAGACTCTAACCTATTCGGAAAAGCGGTGGATGAAGCTCTAGAGATGGCGAAAAAAGAGTTCGATACTATCAAGACTCTTGACCAAATCTCTAAGCCCACTACCAGACGCGGCTATGGCAACAAACGCTTTTTTCGTGGCCAACGCCAACAACAACAACAAAGTCAGCATCAACAATACCCTGCCACCAATTACCAGACCAATAGTGGGCAGTACAGCCAAAGAGGCCAACGCCGGGGTAAGGGGAGAGGTCGGGGATCCACCCCCAGAGGCTCCCAAGCCCCCAACATCTCCAAGTGACGCAAAGATTTGCGTCCCCTCCCATGCAACACCGGTCGGGGGCCGGATAACATCCTTTCTTCCTGCATGGGAGGAGATAACGTCAGACCGTTGGGTACTTTCCACCGTAACCCACGGATACTGTATCGAATTCAACAGTACCCCATCCTACAGACCCCCGAGGGGACGTGCATGACACCGGAACATCTTGCCATCCTTCTCCAAGAAGTACAACAACTGCTGGAAAAAGGAGCCATAGAGGTCGTGCCTCTATCTCAGGTAACGGAAGGTATTTATTCAGTGTACTTCATTGTACCCAAAAAGGATCTAACCATGCGCCCGGTATTAGATCTGCGCCCAGCGAACAAGTTTATCAAACCCCAAAAGTTTCGTATGGTAACCTTACAGGAAGTGATCCCACTGCTTTCTCAGGGAGATTACATGACAACATTGGACATGAAAGATGCATACTTTCATATTTTAATGTTGCCAGCGCACAGAAAATACCTCAGGTTCATGATAGAGGGCAAACACTACCAGTTCAAAGTGCTACCCTTCGGCATAGCATCAGCACCAAGGGTATTCACGAAGGTGCTGGCAGTGGCAGCGGCCCACCTGCGCAGGTTGTCCATCCCAGTTTACCCTTACCTCGACGACTGGCTCATAACAGGGGATTCTTACAAAACATGCTTCTCCAATACCCAAAAGACGGTAGACCTTTTGTTCAAGTTGGGCTTCTCCATCAACGAAAAGAAGTCCAGTTTAGACCCCAGTCAAATCAAGCATTTCGTAGGGGCTCTAATTCAAACAAAGGACGGCCTCGTCTTCCCCTCCAAAGAGAGGGTCCAAAACATGCTGTTTCAAATCCCTCAATATGTAACCGGTCGAGAGGTGACGGTACGCAAAGCAATGCGCCTGCTAGGAATGATGGCGTCGTGTATTTATTTGGTACCTCACGCGCGCCTGCGCATGCGCCCAATGCAAGAGTGGCTCAACAGCCAGTGGTGTCAGGCCAGCGGACTATGGGAGGATCTAGTTGTGGTCTCGCAAGCCTTGGTTCTCTCGCTACGGTGGTGGACAAAGGAAAACATGGAAAAAGGGAAACCCTTTGCCACACCCGCGGCGGAAGCCACTCTAACCACAGACGCATCCCTCACAGGATGGGGGGCGCACCTATCCCATCAGACTGCTCACGGAGTGTGGACTCCGAACGTAGCATCCAAACACATAAATCTTCTGGAGCTACTAGCTGTGTTCAAGGCGCTAAAAGCCTTCCAGAAACACCTACAAGGCAAAACAGTAATGGTCCTTACAGACAGCACCACAGCCATGTACTACATCAACAAGCAAGGGGGCACCCACTCTCCAGGCCTGTCCAAGCTGGCCCAGAATATATGGAAGTGGGCTCTCAAACAGGACATGTTCCTACTATCACTACATGTACCCGGGGAACTCAATCTGCTGGCAGACAGTCTCAGCAGAGATTTCCCCCTGCCCAAAGAGTACGAATGGCGCCTGCACGAAGACATCGTCTTCGACGTCTTCACACAATGGGGATTCCCAGAAATAGACCTGTTCGCAACCCTGGAAAACTCACAATGCCTAAGTTACGCCTCCAGGTACCCCCAGAACCAATCCAAGGGGAACGGTCTGTCGATGCAATGGTCAGGGAAATTTGTTTACGCTTTTCCCCCGACTCCCCTTCTCAACAGAGTGGTGCAAAAGATGCACCAGGAACAAGTGACCATGATACTAGTGGCCCCAATGTGGGCACGACAACCATGGTTCGCTCACTTGATGGAGATGTCTCTATCCCCCCCAGTAAAACTCCCCTGCCCGTACAACATGCTGTCTCAGGACAAGGGCAGGACTCTACATCCATGCCCCCAGAACATGAACTTAGCAGCTTGGCTCCTGAGATCATAGAGTTCGGACATCTACAACTCCCGCAAAGATGCATGGACATCCTCAGGGAAGCCAGAAAACCGAACACTCGCCACTGCTATTCTAGCAAGTGGAAAAGATTTGTCATCTGGTGCAGGAGTAAAAGCATCAACCCTATTGACTGCTCTCCCACACATGTAGTCCTATACCTGACCCACCTATTGGATTCAGGTCTAGTGTTTAACTCCATTAAAGTACACCTAGCGGCACTTTCTGCATACACCACTTCCCAACTCAAAGTGTCGTGGTGGAGGATCCCTGTTATAAAGGCCTTCATGGAGGGAGTAAAGAGAATACACCCCCCCGATAGCTGACCCAGCTCCCGGATGGGACCTTAATGTGGTACTTACCAGACTCATGGGCTCTCCTTTCGAACCCATGCACAAAGCATCTCTTAAACACCTCACGCTTAAGACTGCTTTTTTAATAGCTATCACCTCCATCAGGAGAGTAAGTGAACTTCAGGCTCTTTCTATTCTAGACCCCTTCGTTACAGTTCACAAAGATAAGGTGGTTCTACGCACTCACCCTAGGTTTGCCCCGAAATTTATTTCTAAATTCCACGTAAACCAATCTATAGAACTACCAACGTTCTTTCAAAATCCTTCCAATTTGGGAGAAAGGACTCTGCACGCACTAGATGTACGCAGAGCGGTCATGTTCTACATGGAAAGAACCAGACCCCTGAGGAAGACTAATCAGTTCTTCGTCTCGGTGGCAGCCGGAAGAGAAGGAGATGCGGTTTCAAAATCCACTATTTCTAGATGGATTGTCCAATGCATCACTCTCTGCTATACTCTTGCTAAGAGAGAACTGCCCTTTAGGCCAAGAGCACACTCTACTCGAGGCACAGGGGCATCCATAGCATTCATTGCAAATGTTCCCCTTGAGTCCATCTGCAAAGCGGCTACCTGGAGTTCTGTGCACACCTTTACAAAACACTACTGTCTAGATACACACTCTAGATCTGACTCCCAGGTGGGACAGGCAGTATTACGACACCTTTTCTCTACTGTTCCTTCTCATAACCCACCGCCAACTCCGGGTACTGCTCGCTAGTCTATGCACAGCATGTGATTCTAAGCAGATTAACAAACATCAGAAGAGAATGCATTACTTACCGTAAAAGCATTTCTGATGGTTGTATCTGCTTAGATTCACATGCGCCCACCCTTCCTCCCCGCTCGGATGGAAGGAACATAGACTTCCTTTATATATCTCTCTCTTTTCTGTACTCACTCACGTCTAGAAGGCTCCCTCAGGGCAGAAAAATACAAACAGAGGGACCTCGACGAGTGAGGGATTGTGGGTACAACGCACGTCACTATAGGGATAGTGTTTCAGACACGCCTTGTCGACGTCCCCTTTTCGACTACGAAAAACAAAATGCAATACTCCGCAGTGACCACTGGATGTCGGACCTATGCACAGCATGTGAATCTAAGCAGATACAACCATCAGAAATGCTTTTACGGTAAGTAATGCATTCTCATCTGAGAGATGCTTGGAAGAAAATATCCTTTGCTTTAGGATATGACCCCTACCACGCAGCTGATTCATCCATCTAGTTTAACCCGGTTATTAAAGTTAGGGATAAGATGCTGTTTTGGCCAGAAAGATAGGGGGGGATTAAGTGGCTTTGTGACCTAACAGCTAACAGGTCTTGGATTACTTACAACCAGCTCAAATTGGATAGGAATTTACCTGGCTGTCCAATTGGGGATTACCATATGCTTTATAAAGCCGTTGCCACCCCAAAGGAAGTAGAGGAGAAAAATGTGGGTGAACCCATTATGAATGCTGATAAACACAGTTACCTGGCCTCTAAATTATATAAACTGATTGTGTCATCTAAGGGGGGGAACTAAACTTTATTGAGTACATGTCCTCAGGTTTGAGAGAGGAGATGGCTTGCACACATTTGGCTAAGATTTGTGGTATCATCACCTTCTCTCTAAATTTAGGCGAGAGGTCAAGGCAGCTTAAAATATTGCAGAGGGTATATTGGACCCCAGAACATTTATGTAAGAGAGGCCTCATAATTCATATGCATGTCAGGGCTGCACGCATAGGTCTGGTACATTGGATCATATGCTGTGGGAGTGCATTAAGGTGAGGTCTTTCTGGTTTGAATGGGTGTATAGTTTCAACAAGGTTCTAAGAATGTCCTTGTACTATGATTTTGAAAACCCTGATATTGGGGTAGGATTCCCTGTTGGATGATTTGTCAAGTTCCCAGAAGAAATAGTTATTCAGAGCTGCCTTGATGGCTAAAATGCTGATCTGTGGAAGTGTGGATCCATGAAATGAGTACATTGTCACTATTGGAGAGAGTTATTTATAGAGGTCAGAAGAAATATAAAATGTTTGAGGATATATGGGGAAGGTTTCTAGCGTGTTAACTTGAATCTGTTTCGTGTTTTATCAATGTGTTAAATTAAGATAATGAAGGTGGGTGGGGGGACTTGTGGGTGCTAAGTTAGTAGTGTACTGTTCATCTAGTTGTTGTATTCAATCTATTCAAATGTATGTATAACAGGAATTAAAATAAAAAACCTGAAATACACCTGAAAAACGACTAGATATCAGACTGTGTGTACTTGGCAAGTTCATTTGAAACCGGTACAAGCTTATACGCAAAGTATCATGTATCTTCCTCAAGCTAAAATACTTCCACAGAAGGAAACTAAGCGACAAGCTCCATCTTCCAAGAAACCTTACTTATATTGTATATGAACAAGGTGGTTCTTCATACAGCCCCTTCTTTTATTCCTAAGGTTCTTTGACTTACATCTTAATCATGAACATTATTTTGATCGTTTTTGAACTCCTACTTCGTGCTTCCTGATTTGAGGAACTGTGCATAATTTATTTTTCTGTCGTTTTGAACGTTGGACTTCCCGAGAATTCAACCTTTTTGATTAGATCTTTTTGTGATCTGCTCCTGCAAAGATGACAGCAGCTCTCCCTTCCTGGATTTTTGTCATGTACCTCCGGCTTCAAGGAATTAACGACTCCAGAGATTGTGAAGTTTCACTAGAGCAAAGGCCGCCTCGTGGCACGCACGTCCTTAGCTCAGAAATGTGTAGGGCAGCCGTGTTGGGCACGTGGATGCCGCCCTTGCATGTTACTCTTTAGATAATGCTTTGACACGGGAGCTGGCTTTTGGCCGGGTTGAGCTGGGGATTCTCTGCGGTTCGACAAGTTTGGTATATGTTGTGACCCCTTTCCAGGCTTTTAGGTGCTAGTCTTTCTTAGAGGTTTGTAACGGGTTAGAATTTCGAGCAGGGCACCAAAGAAAGGAACATAGTCAGCTGTTTCTTTCTCTCGTTCACAACCCCCCTGCTGCCATCCCCTGTGCCCATCCATACACCAGGCTCCAAAAGTACTCCTCTGGGGAACGAAGTTAGGAAACTGTTGGCTGCATTTTGTGGTGCATATATATTTATTTCTAGTGGTGGAGCATGGCTTGTAGGGACATAGTCTTAACTCAGTGACATTCCTGTTCTTTGAGTTTCTTTTCCCCAGCTTTCTATTAGTGGAGGCATCAAAATCAGTTGGGAAGGAGCGAAAGTAAGACTTAGAGGGCCAGTATCCTCATGAAAGTCTGTTTTCCCTGTATGCTTTGTAGTTTCAGCCTGTACTTGCCGTGTCCACTAATTGCTGTGGCCTTTTTTCTTTTTTTTTTATGCCTTCTCTTGCTTGTAGGTCCGATGATGATGAGTTCTGGGCCTCGTGGACCAATCCCGCAGCCAGGACTGCAGCAAGTGCAGGCGGCCAGTGTCATGGAGGACGATATACTGATGGATCTCATCTGAAGAAGAACTCGTTGATAATTGCGGTTCCTTGCACAGTGCTGATCCTCTCCTCTCTTTCCAGCAGGCAGGAGGATTATGGACAGGGGGGACATCATTTCCTCTTTGTAGACCCACCTTTATCAATAATTCTTGTTTGGTCTACCAGTCGGGAGCAGGAGAAGATATTGTTACTATTTATAGACCTACTCATGGGGGACGGGTGGGTCTGTGGCATGTCAGTCCATATGTTTTACATTTGTCCACTGTACTTCCTGATGCCGCTAAGGAAAGATGGATGGATGGGTGGTGTTTTTCTTTCTCCCACCATCCTCTCGCTCTTTCTTACTGCAGGTACCAAACAGTAAACCTGGGGGTGCAATGATCATTTTCAGGGCCCCCTTCTTACCTGTCATTACTCCATGCTATCAGTGAGCATCGAATGAGTTTATTTATTGTGATTAGAATGGCTAAGGGAGGTCTCTGCTGGCAGTCTGCTCTTTCTCTTAGTCCACTGTGCTGTTGTGGAGCATTCAAAGCACATGTGGTTGCCAGTCGCCATTGGCTCGTAATCATGGTCTGGGAGCTATAAATGGTGTAGTCTTAACTGGTTGGCCCTTTCACGTAAGCATTTGGATAGGAAGCACACCTAGTCTTTGTGGAATGACTTTTCTTTTTAAGCGAGCTGAAGTGTCTCGAAAAAACAGAAGCGGTTTTGCAAAGTGGTTCTTCTCCCATTGCTTTTATCTTTGTTGTCGAACCAGCCAGAAATACTACTGTTACATGCAAGAATAAACACAAATACCAGTTGTCTCCGTGCTTAATTCCTACCCTTTTTTTCTGTGACAATGGGCCTGATTCACAGAACCGTTTTATAATGGCAAACCCCCATTGGAAAACGCTCTGTGAATAAAGGCCTAAGTGTTCCCAGCAGCCCAACCCTCAATATATGGGACATCATCTCGATTATAAAGCATGGGATCCACTTTATCAATGTGAGGTCAGCACAGCCCTCCTCTGTCATGGGATTCTCATTCATCATAATTTCTAAAAACCTGTAGGATATTCCCATAAGGACCAGCAGAATCCCTGATCATTCTTCAGAAAATAATGTCCATCAATTAAAAAACACTCCTTATATTTTCCAATTTAAATATGCATTCTCTAATATTAAGTTTTCCATTTTGAAAAAGGCAAACTGTTCGATCTCGCCTGGATTAAGGACAATTATTTATTTTGTCCAGGCACAACCCGGATTGGACTGGCACCAAGAAACGAGCGGCCTAAATTTAGAAGTATTGGTTGACTTTTTGTATTGTCCGGTGTATTTAGTACCTAAGGCACGTTTTGAGGAAAATGTGCGGCAAATGGTTTACTGTAAGTAAAAAAAAAAAAAGCGAGCATAAGGCAAATACCATGGGTTAGTGAAATATACCAGGTGCAGGGAGTACTTATTCATTATATTGTTCCACACTGACCTGTTGAGTCAACCCTTAGTTGCAGTGCATGATGGGGCGGAGCAAGAGCACTGCCTCTGTTCTATTTTCTGATTGTACTAAGAGGACCCCAGAAAACTAGCAGCTCGCTTTTCCACTTTATTTCTTTTTCAACAAGTAAACCCCCTATTTCCTAAAATGTATTCCTGTCGCACCCTGCAACCCGCGGACAGTGACTCACCTTCTATGAGGGTTTTTTCGGTAGAGGCCTCTTTGTCTTCTCCAGATATTGCTCAGTGGAGGTGATAGCGGGCAGATGAGCATTTTGCTCTTGTAATCGTCATGACGCTGACGATTGTTGGTGCTGTAGCGTTGGCCCATATCAATTTTTTAAAATGGGATCAGCAAGAGTTTTCCAGTTTAAAATTGTTTTTTTTAACTTTGGGATCCAGGAAAAGCCTTTTACTCTGGAGGAGGTTGCTGTTCAGATCGCACTGTTGTGCATTCTTGAAGAAGCATGCAGAGTTTCTAGTGCTGAGTGTACAGTTGTGGGGTCTTGCAGCAAGGTTGGGGAATGTCATTTTATTTCTCGTTTTGGATCTGTGTTTAGTATTGCAGCACTCGCCACATAATCGTTCATGTAAAAACAGTACATGCCACAGCAGCTCTACCTGCACACATCTGCAACAGGGCAACACTCACGCAAATAGAGGAATCTCCACTTTATATACAAACGTGCAAGTACAGATCTAGGAAACTAGACGCCGTAAAGTACCTCTCAGTACAGTGCAACTCTACCCCCAAAAAACACCTGAGCAGCGGATGCTCGCAAACAATGGTGTTGCTCACTCAGTCTCCCTCGATGTATAGCACAACTTCAAAACACACAACCAACACCACTGTCTCCCTCAACATAATCAGACATGGCAGCATGCATGCACCGAGGTACCGGGATTTGTCACAATGCTTATTGAAACAGAAGTAGCTTACAGAGGGTAGTGCCAGCTCCTGAAGTGGTCTACGCAGGCACACAACGTCCACACAACAAAGTATCGTTTAACAAATGAGGTATCTTGCAAACCACAAACATAAACAAATGCAGTGCTGCAAGACTACACAAAGTGAAACCCTAGGAATGACGTCGAAATGTGCTCCAAGACTGCACACAATTCATTTATTCTCCTAGACTTAACAGACGTGAAAGCCTAACAGTTTCCAAGGGTTTTGAAAGGATTTTCCAAAAAAGGAAAGAAGGGAATTTCCTTGTACCTTGAACTAAAAGACAGCAGAGCAGATGGCTACAGACTAAAGCCAGACTATGCCTCTATCAGAAGCCAGTTTGGGTTCATCTGAGGGGTAGTGAATAGACTGGTTCTAAAGGGATGCAGTGGGCTTTTGGTGCAGATTCAGAATGGTTTCAAACTATTTAAAGCTCCACAACAGTTTACCAGAAGAGGGGGGCTTGGCTAAGTCGCCATGCAGTGAGGACGTGTTTCCTACTGCTATTGCTGATCTGGCAAGATCCTAGCCTGAAACACTGGCTCCTGGGTGCGTTAATGCCTGACTGTGCACCAGTTGACGGGGAAGTGTGTAGGCACACGTGTGTGCAAGCAGAGATCTACCAGAGGGTGTATTGCTGCAAATGGGTTGGTGGAAGAATGCGACCCAGTAGGCAGCGGCGTATTCAAAATGGCAGCGTAAGCGAGGAAGTAACCTCTGAGCTCATTGAGAGGTTCCGGCGCATCGGACAAGAGACAGTTGGGTCCCCACATGATACGCGGTGAAGACGAGACCTGCTGGGTTGGGCAGCGGAGGCAGGCGAGTCTGCCGCTGTGAAAGAAGCAGCTGCGGAGAGCGAAGGGAGGCGGAGGAGCCAAACGAACGGTGGGGGGGCAGCGAACAACGCTTGCCGTCACCACGGGACTGCTGGTGGCACTGCAGAACATAGCAGTAGCAGTGAGTCTGAATGGGACGGTAGTAGCCCCAGGGACATTATACTTTGAAGAAGAGCATCAGGCGCACTGATAGAGCTGGGCGGGGAGTGTGCTCCGGAACACACAGGAGACTTGGCTGCACGTGTTAGAACCTGGATCCCTCCCACCCCCGCTCTGGCTAACAGCCCTCATCACGCAAAGCACATGCTAGCTGAGGTGGAATACTGGAGGCGAAGCAGTGACAGAAGCTAGCTCTACCCTACCAGTGCAGCACACTAGCACTGCCCATCACGGCTGGGACTGTTGGTGCCGTACACCGGCTGAGCACATAATGGGTGCCACATCGGTATTACTGAAGCCTCAGTAATAGGAAGTAGCCCCCATTCAGCACAGGCTAATGACTAGCAGTATACGGACGATGCAAAGGTGGACCTAACAGACGGTGTACAAACCAGCACTGGGAGATCTAGACATGGCATCCAAGGCGCACAAAAACAAGTACAAGCAGCCTATGTTAGACATGTTCACTAAGCCTACGAACTCAATTGAAAGCACCATGCCAGTGATCCCATCATCACAATCAGAGCAGGACCAAATGAAGGGAGACCAACAGGTCCTAGCAGCAATGCAGCCTTGGAGATTGCATTAGAATCCAAAATGGATGCCATCAGCCTGGATGTGAACCTCCTGAGGCAAGATGCTCGCTCGCAGAACGCACTGGAGCTCTTGAAAAGGAAGTTTCTGTAAACACAGTCAGCCTGAAGGATACCTCAAAAGATGTTACGATACTGCAGCAACAACTGCAGAACCTTGAAGGGAGAGTTGAAGATGCAGAAGGGCGAGCCAGACGCAACAACGTCATAATCATAGGACTCTCTGAGGGTGAAGAGGGTACTAACCCTACCAATTTCGTGGAGAACATGCTGTTACAAGAAATAGGCCCATGCTCCCTCACTCAGGGGTTTACAGTGGAAAGGGCGCACCTGTCCCTGATGTGGAAACCACTGCCAGGAGCCCAGCCACGACCCATAATAATAGTCCGGATATTAAATAATAAATAAGATACTTGAACACTTCCGGAAAGGCGGCACGATACAGCGGGCATCAGCCAACATCACTGCATATCCAGACTACACATTGCAAGTGCAGAAACAGAGGCTGCACTTCACATCGGTCAAGAGGAGGCTGCGGGAGGCACACCTCAAGCACATGCTGTTATACTCGGCAAGGTTGAAAGTTATAAACAAGGGTCAAGCCATCTTCTTTGACACCCCTGAGGATGTGCATAGGTGGATGGACACGGAAAACCTGCCAACTGAAGCGGATAACCAAACAGTAAGCAAGATGGACACATGTTGATGGAACTTTGTGCAATCTGAAAGGATATTGCCGGGCACAGCTGGCAGTCTGCAACTGTACCCGACCTCTATGAACAAGCCATAGGCACCAACACCTCTGTGGCCTGCAGGAGCTAGCAGTGTAGACTCTATAGTTAGGAGCACGCTGCAAGGAAGCGTCCTTTACCCAAGATTGGTTTTGTTTTCGGATACTAGTCGTTACATATCCGCCTGCTGCACTCCCGGCACCAGGATGAGGAACTGGGGCAGGTGTGAGAAGCGGGGATGCCTGAGCACAAGGTATTGAGCTGGGCAGTTGTTGGGCGTGGGGTGGTAGGGGAGTTGGGGTAGTTAGCAGGGAGCTAGCCTATGGATCCACACATGTTTTGTATGATATGCACAGCAGTCTGATGAGTCATGTAGATGTCCTAATTTGCGATGTGTGAACTTAAAAAGGCTGCCTGGAAGGTAAGCGAGCTAAATAGTTACATCAAACGAAATAGAATAATGAAATATTTGCGCTGTCAAAAAATTGACATAGCACTCCTTCAGGAAACGCACCTCACAGGTGAGAAACTAGCCGCCCTGGCACAACCGTGGGCACGGCGGATTCGGCATATGCCAGAGTAGTTTTGGTATGGGTGGTGCTGTCGGTGCCATTCAGGGTCCTCAAAACTTTTAAGGATAAAGATGGTAGGATGATTGTAGTGCAGGGATTGGTAGAACAGAGAGAGCTTTGTATTATAAACACTTACACACCAAACCACGATGCAGTGGCCTACTTTCCTAGGCTATACCCCCAGATTGGCTCCTATAGGGAAGGCACATTAGTATGGGGGGCAACTTTAATTGTATATTAAACCTGGAACTGGATAGATTGGACAATAAATGTACACATCTGGCCCCTTCAGCCAAAGCCTTGAATACACTGCTTTGAGCATTCACATTGTCTGACATATGGAGAGCCCTGCGTCCACAATCGTGGTTAGGTTGTGCACACTACACAGCCCCCATAGACCTATACACCAGACTAGAGTATGGGCCTTATTACGAGTTTGCCGGTCTGGTAACAACGGTGGCGGTAAGCTACCGGCACCGTTGTTACCGGACTGGCAAACTACGAGTTGTGCTCGCTGGTGCCTTTCTCCCCGACAGGTCTGATCTGGCGGGCAGACCGGCACCTGCGAGCACAACTCGACAGATGCACCGGCACCATTCATGAATGGTGCCGGTGCGTCCGACCTCCCCATTCCCATTGAGCCCTATGGGGCTCAAGTGGGAATGGTGAGTAATGTGTACTGGCACCCAGCAATGGGTAATTACCGGGTCCGCTGGGGTCGGATACCCTGGTAATTGCCCATTGCCGCGTGCCGGTAATTTCACGAGTTTGGCGGCACGGCTACCTCCAAACTCGTTTTGAGGCCCTATATCTTCACAGGGGAAGAAAACCTAGGTCAATTGAAAACAGCGGAATAGGAAGCACAAGCATTATCAGTCCATGCACCCCTGTTGGTCATATGGCAGATCATTCCTCCCAGGGTACGTATCCGACCTGGAAGCTCAGAGGTGAATCCCTGAAAGATGCAGGGTTCCGGCAACATCTAAGGGAGGGCGTGAAATAAAACGGGGAGCGTAAAATCAGCCGGGACATTATGGGAAGCCTTCAAAGTAGTGATTAGGGGGAGAGCAATAGCTAAAGCAAAGGGAATGCAAGCCACGATAAAAAGAGATTTACACAAGGTGGAAACGGAATTAGAAGCCATAGACTGTTCTGGAGACACGTCCAGGGAACGAGCCCAAGAAGTTATCCGCCTGAAGCAGGAATGCCTGTAGCACTGGGATAGATTGGGCAAGCTGAGCTACAGGAAATAGGTAGAGAGACAACACGCAGAAGGGGATAAGCCAGGACGCTTGCTGGCTTGGCTATATAAAAGCGAATTCAAGCAGGATATGATGCGGGCGATCGTAGGGGGGAATGGGGAGGTGTGTATGACGCAAGAAGGCTAAACAAATGTTTCCACAGCTTTTACAAGGAGTTAAATGCGGAGACATCAGTAGCACAGTTGTCTGAGATTGACGAGGCCCTAGCACAGATAGATCTCCCGAAACTGGATGCAGAGGCAGCCGGTAGGCTGGAGGCTCCCATAACCATAGATGAACTAGAAACCACTATAAGAGGGTTGCCTACTGGCAAAGCTCTGGGGGTGGATGGATTGCCCAGTGAATTTTACAAGTAATTCATAGCAGATGTTATGCCCCCACTTTTGGCAATGCTTAAAGAAGCACTAGACACAGGCACCTTAGACCTTGCTCATTACTTAATCAGGACGGGAAAATACTTACGGCCCTATTAGCCAATAGGCACAAGCCAGTAATATCCAAGTTGATACACCCGGACAGGTCGGCATACGCCCCGGACAGGAATATTACATGTAACCTGAGGAGGTTACATCAAATTATTGACTATACCCCTAATAGTATGCATCATTATGCTGTGGCCTCGCTAGATGCGGTCAAGGCATTCCATTTGGTCAGATGGCCATGGTTGCTTGCGGTGCTTAAGAGTTTCGGCATGGGGCCTATATTTAATAAATGGGTACGGCTGCTGTATAACAGTCCAATAGCGAGTGTCAAGACAGGCACCCAGATGTCAGATCAATGGCTACTAAGTAAAGGCACACGGCAGGGTTGCCCATGGTCCCCTATGTTATTCATATTGGCCTTAGAACCCTTGGTGGTGTATCTCCGGCAGGAATATCAAGATGCAGGTATAGTTGCACATGTCAGTAGGCACTTGATCTCCCTATATGCTGATGACATGGTTTTATACTTACAGCCCCCGGAAACTAACCTACAGTATATTTTGGATGTGTTTGAGCGCTATGCTGACCTTTCAGGCATCATGATTAGCGTGCAGAAATCGTGCTTGTTCCCTTTGACTGGGTATAGACGGAGACCCCTGATCACACCGTCAGTGCTGTCGATTAAGTGGGGGAGTGAACACATTTAGATACCTGGGAGTAGAAATCTACCATGACTCCCAAGACAGAACACACCCAGAACACTTTAAAAGCGGTAGATGAAATTTAGAAATCCATGACCTTCTAGGCCAGATTGCCGCTCTCATTGATGGGCAGGGCTGCGCTGTTAAAGATGGTGGTGCTTCCGAGGCTCCTTCACTAATGTCCCGCACGACATACCTAGATGCTTTTTATAAAAATGCCCAATTTTGAAGCATATTGTGTGGCGAGCCAGCTTCATTTTGTCACAAACTCTCTCTCTCTCATATAAGTTCGTCTGATAGTCAAAGAGAGAGAGAGAGAGAGAGAGAGAGAGAGATAGATATGAACATGAAGGGGGACGACACCTGTATACTCTACTCCCCTCAGATCCCAGTAGTATCATTAAAGGCAGAGGACCCACAATTCAGACAAAATGAGAGAAAGTACTGGGAACCCATAGGGGTAGCAATGCTGGGGGATTTATTGTGAGAAGGGAGACCGATGGACTTCAGTGCACTCACCTCTGAAACAAGCTTGCATGTATGGCAGCACATAATATACACGTCAATCCTCACTAAGCTAAAGCAGAAATGCCCTGAAACATATAAGGAATTGCAAGAGGATGGAATTATAGAAACATTTTATTATCTTTCAGAAGCGTGGACATGCAGTGTCAAGAATATACGAGTTATTGAAGTCCAGGTGGGGAGACATGCTTGCGCAGACCCGGCGTAGCTGCGAAGCTGACCTGCAGGAACAATCGTCAGATGAGGTCTGGGGTAGAGCGATAGCTTGTCATAAATAAGTGTTCAGAAATGTGAAACTTCAGTTAATTCATAGTGCCTATTTAACCCTCTAAAAAAGTTGCTAAATATAGCAAGGCGACAGAACAAACCTACCCAAAATGCAGAAATACAGACTGACTAATACAGACCTGGTAGTATCCTCCCCACAAACCATCCCCCCCCCCCCAGATGACCAGCAAGGCGAATTTTGGTTTATTGCCACCGTTTGATTAAGCATATTTGGCAGGTGCCCTGAGATTGAGCACCAGAATTTTTGCAGCATAGGGCATTACTGCCCAATTAAATGATAGAAGGTGCCACGTGAAACAATGCATATAGCAAGCAATTGGGAATTGTGGGCCAACTGCATTTGAATAAGAAATCACAGATATGGTATATTCTACGAATGTTTTTCAGTTGGGCCAGTCTAGTCGAGCCGGGTTAGCCATTTTCTGTGGAGACATGAGGGCCTCTTACCCATCCTGCATCTCCATAGGACCCACATCAAGTTTCCACTTCTAATTCTTGAAAGAATGAGGGGTAAAATTACTAATAACCTGATATAATAACAAAAGGTGGATCCGGAGTGCTGGTCAAGGCATTTTGGAAGGCTCTAACGACTTCGGCGTGACAGCATCAGGGGTGCAGCCAGTTGCGGTTTCGAGGACTCGACTGTCTCGAAAATGCCCTTAAAAGATGGACACTGGTTGATGCTTGTGTGGCACCGATCCTAGCTTCTTCACAGGGCTTGTGTCATCCTTTCAAGGTGGATGGCCCAAAGCTCAGCAGAGTGTTGCAGGGAATGGCCTTGTCCTTAGTTCAGATACTCTTCGGCACTTCCCACCTAGGAAGCATGCTGGCAGAACCTAGCGGGGCAGACTTTGCTCTCTGGGTACTGGTTCTGGAGCTGCTGGATGGATCCTCAGAGTCCGGTATCTCCCTCTGTTCCCTTGGAGATGTTTAGGGGAGGGAACTCCTGGCCTTCCTTCACTGGCAGAAAATGTAAGGTAGACTGTACCTTCAGCCCAGGTCCAAATGAGTCCTCCTTACTCCTTTCGAAGTCGTCGGATGATCTAAGTGAGGCGTTCAGCCCTCTTTTAAAGCCAAATGGCCCCTGTGATTGGTGCAGGCTAAGCCTACCTAAATGAACCAATCAACGGTCCCCACCAACAATCTTCTGTTACGCATGAGGTCAGGACCAGAGTGCTCTGCAACAGGAAAGGTAAGGGGTGACAATATATATCTAAGTCCCACCCATCTTCCTGTCTGTTGAAGATCAAAATGTCTCCCTGGTTAACTAAGCCCTCTATGACTCTTGATTAAAGCGCAGGTCTCCCTTGTAGTTTGTGATGGGAGCAGACTTCCTGTCTCCCCCAAATCACATCCTTCATCCCTCTGAAAGGGGTCCGCTCTGCAGGGACACCTGCGGTAACTAATGGACCCAGACAGGGGGGCGTGGCTACGAGAGCCATGTAGGAGGACGTGTTCCAGCGGAGCTCCTGAGATCCTGAACAGATCCGGGCAAATTAGTGCGGTGTGACTGCTTATTGAATACCGACGATACGCATGCCAGCGTGTGAAAGTGCTACCTATGCACTGTGAACTTTTGGAGGACATAGTAGCTACGGCGGCGAAGATTGGAGAAGAAAAGTCGAGAGACGTTGAGGACAAAGGGCGACTCAAAATGGCCGACATAGGCCCGAGACGGAATAGAAAAGAGTAGCGGGAAGACCTAACCAGGCCAGCGTGCAGTGCGCCCACTCATCATTCGGAAGACCTGCACATCCCCAGAACCATGTCAAGTAAGGCAGTGCGACCCAAGGCGAAACAACCCACGCTGGACGACTTCACCAAGACGTCCCCGGGCCCGGACGCCACCAAGAATAAAGATGTATCGGCCGTGGGTGGCGCAACGCCTTCGAGCTCTAATCAAGAAATCCTGGCGGCGATTGCGGACCTGAGAGCAGCCTGGGAGTCGAAATTAGAACTGGCTGTCTCTGAATTAAAAACGGCATTGGAACTCAAAGTTGGGGAGGTCCAGGAGGACGTCAATCTGCTGAGACAGGGCGTTAGGGTTCTGGCAGAGCGCACAGAGTCCCTGGAAAAAGAAGTTGGCCCGAATACGGCGGACTGCGCCACCCACAAGGCAAAACTGCACGCCCTAATTCAAAGGGTGGGCAACTTGGAAAGTAGAGCGGAGGAGGCGGAAGGACGAGCCCGTCGCAACAATATCCGCATTGTGGGCCTACCGGAGGGGACGGAGGGCCGTGACCCTACTGACTTTGTTGAGACCATGTTACTGCAGGAGATACCCGGAGGGGCCTTATCCCAAGGCTTCGCAGTGGAAAGAGCGCATAGAGCCTTAACGAGGAGGCCGCCTCCCGGAAACCCGCCTAGACCCATCATTGCCAAAATTCTTAACTACCGCGATCGGGAAAGAATATTGGAACATTTTCGAAAAGGAGGCACGATCAAGAGAGGAGCAGCAAACATCACGGCGTATCCGGATTACACTCTAGCTGTGCAGCGGAGCCGCATGAATTTTGGGACTGTGAAACGGAGGCTGAGGGAGGCAGGTTATAAATATATGTTGCTTTACCCTGCAAAACTGAAGGTTATACAGGCGCATAAAACTTTATTTTTCGAGACCCCAGAGAACGCCATGGAGTGGCTCGACACACAGGGGTGCCCCCAGGAATCGGCGGACCGGCCCCAGAAGGACTCGGAAGAGCTGCGGAAGGCGTAAAATGGCGTCGCAAGATGGCGCGACTCATGGACTTTGAGACTTGATTATAGTCGGTTCGGAACCTTCGGTATGGAAGGTCAGTTGGTTGTACTGTTTGTCACAAACACTGGGATTATTATCGAACGGGAGCCCCATGGAGCGATACTCTTTCCCCACAATAGCTTAGGTTAGGTGGCCATTAGGGCGACCTCACCCTACTGGGCTCCATGCACTGATCGGTGATTGCGGAACTAGATGTGGGGGTGCCTGAGCTCTGTTGTTGAAGCTGGGCAACAGTTGGGGTGTGTGGTGTTGGGGGGAGGGCGGGTGAGGGAGGGGAAAGGGAGTTGGGGTTTGGTTGTGTGTGTAGTTAGTTGGGGGATGAGCTTATTCGCGGAGTGGCTGCAGTGGGACGCCTTCTGTGTCATGCGAACTGCTGGAGGTTCCTGCAAATGGGGTGGGAAGACACATAATTGCCATGGGTGACCTTAAGATTGCCACCTGGAACGTCCGCGGACTCAATAATTACCTGAAAAGAAATAAAGTCATGTTGTATCTTAAACGACAGAAGATCGACATTGCCCTGCTACAAGAAACGCACCTGACCCAACATAAACTAGACCTTGTAAAGAAAAAATGGGGTGGCACGGTGGTGGGCTCCCCGTACTCGGCCTATGCCAGGGGTGTGCTGATCTGGGTGGCCCCGCATGTCCCACTCAGAATTGTACGAGAGGAGGTAGATACGGAGGGTAGGCTGGTAATACTAAGGGCACTGATTGAGAACAGAGGACTGAGTATTATTAATATATATGCCCCCAACCAGAATACTGCTATATACTTCAGGACTTTATGTACACGCCTAGGCCCGTGCGCAGAGGAACCGATTATCTGGGGGGGGGACTTCAACTGTGTTCTTGACCCCAAGATAGATAGGTCCGACAGTAAAGTGGACAGGCCCACCCCGGCGGCTAGGGCTTTACGGGTACTATTAGACGATTTTGGACTAGAAGATGTCTGGAGATTGAAACACCCCACTGCCTTGCAGTACTCTCATTATTCGGCCCCTCAACAGTTGCATACGAGACTAGACTATTTCTTTGCCACGCCAGAAGTGGCGATAGCAACTACTCAGATTGAATACAGAGCGAAGGTCCTGTCGGACCATTCGCCCTTGGTGATGGCCTGGCAATATGGCCGCCCCAGAGGGCGGATACCAACATGGCGCCTTCGGGCGGAGGCGCTCAGAGACCCGGTCTTCAGAGAGGATATTAGAGAGGCGATTATAAGGTACTTTGAGGAGAACACGGGCAGTGTAGATTCGGCTGGTACACTTTGGGAGGCCTTCAAGGTGGTACTGAGGGGCGACGCTATTTCCAAATCAAAGGGCCTTCAGGGGGGGTTCTAGCTGAGCTAGAGAAAGTGGAGAAAGAATTGGAGCGTGAATGTACCAGAGCGGGGGGGGACACAGATCTAGTACTCGAATTACAGCAACGATGCTCGGAGCTTTGAGAGCGGTTTTGTGACCTCAACTACAGGAAATACGCGGAGAGGCAGCATGCAGGCGGTGACAAAACTGGTCGCCTACTGGCATGGCTTTATAAGAGGGAATCCCCTAGGGCCCCGATCATGATGATAGAAAGGGAAAATGGGGAGGAGGCTCACACTCAGGAAGAGGTTAACGCTGCTTTCTTAGATTATTATAAAGCGCTGTATGAGGACAAAGGGGAAGACAATCTGGATAAAATCAGGGACACACTGGAAGATATGGAATTGCCTAGAATTAGTGCAGAGGAAAGGGAGGAGTTAGATGGTCCCATTACGCTAGATGAACTGGAAGAGGTGGTGAAACGGCTGCCTACTTGCAAGACCCCGGGCACTGATGGACTCCCGAGTGAGTTCTACAAAACATATAGCGCAGAGATACTCCCCCCTATGCTGGAGATGTATAATGAATCATTTGAGGGAGGCCGATTGCCGGACACGCTCAGAGAGGCGCTGATCGTGCCGCTACCCAAGCCTAACAAGCCGAGACAACACTGCGGGTCGTACAGACCGCTGTCGATGTTGAACCAAGACAGTAAGATCCTGACAGCGGTCCTGGCGGACAGGCTACGCAAGGTCATCGGCAGACTGATACACTCGGATCAGACAGGTTATGTCCCTGGCAGGAATATAACCCATAATCATAGGCGGCTCCACCGGGTGATCGAAGAAGGGAACAGAAGAGATGAGGAAATGGCAGTGATCTCCTTAGACGCAGTCAAGGCATTTGATTCGGTGAGTTGGCCGTGGCTGTTCGCGGTCCTGGGGGAATACGGGTTCGGGCCAGGCTATATCAGATGGGCGAGGCTGCTGTATAGCCAGCCAACGGCTAGGGTGCGCACGGGATCGGTGATATCCGATAAGTGGTGCCTAGGTAGGGGTACTAGGCAGGGATGTCCTTGGTCCCCGATGTTATACATATTGGCCCTGGAACCCTTAGCGGTATATCTTAGACAGCAATATGACCTGGTGGGCATCGAGGTGGGAGGAGAGAGCCACTTGATATCCCTATATGCCGATGACTTGCTGCTGTACCTAAAATATCCGGAGGAGAACCTCCAGTATGTTTTGGAGGTCATGCAGAAGTATGCCGAATTGTCCGGCATAGCGGTTAATCCCGGCAAGTCGAGCATGTTCCCCCTAGGGTATTATTCGAGGGTCCCCACGGAACGCTTACCGGTATTACCCGTGCCTTGGGCAGCCGAGTCCTTCCGATACCTCGGAATAGACATATATCATACTGTGGTAAACGAACATCTGCACAATACCGCAGTTGCTGTAGATAAAATCCGTGCGTCCATGCGATTTTGGGAGAAGCTGCCGCTGGCGATGATAGGGCGGGGGGCGTTGCTTAAAATGGTTGTCCTGCCTAGACTGTTGCATTTCTTTAACAACATACCATACTTAATACCTAGGAAGTTCTTTACCAAACTCGACAGTGTGTGCAGGGACTTCCTATGGCACGGCACTCGCAACCGAGTGGCACTGTGGAAGCTGCAAAACTTTTATGATAAAGGAGGGATCAAATTACCACATTTTGAGGCCTATTATGTAGCGAGCCAATTGCAATATGTTACACAGTGGCTCTCTGATGAGGAATCTCCCGAGTCTAGGTTGGTTGGGACAGATTGCACCCCGTTTTATTTGAAGGAGATCATCTGGGTCCCTAGACAGGACTTAAATCTTCGCCCTGGCATGCTGTTACTTGGGTGGAGAATGTGGCGTAGAGCATGTCGGCTACTGGAAAGCCTGGACCCGTGTTCGCCGCAAGTGCCACTGGTCGCCTTGACTGCGGGGGATAGCCAACTTAGGAAAATGATCAGAATATACTGGGAATCGGTTGGGTTGGCCATGTTAGGAGATATATGGCAGGATGGGGCCATCAAGGATTTTGCAGATCTAGAAGAGGAGACTGGGTTACATGGGGGCCAATACGTTACATACCTCAGGTTGGTACGGATTATCCGAAAATCTTGGTCTGAGACGGTGTTAGCGGAGGATCCGGACGCCCTGATTGACACGATATATGATATATCAGAGGGCGGACACGAGATTTCCAGATTGTATGAGGTGGTGATGTCCCGGGTGGGAAAGGACCTGATGGATTTGAGACTAGAATGGGAAACGGAGGTGGGGGCTCAGATGACTGATGGGATGTGGGAACGGGCTATGGGATATCATAAAAGAGTGTCCAGAAATGCTAGATTACAGCAAATCCAACTATATATCACGCACAGAGCGTACATGACCCCCAAAAGGATAGCTAAGTTTGCGAACACAGGCAGACAAGCATGTCCGAAATGTAACGAGGAGGACGCGGACATGACGCATATGTTCTGGTCCTGCCCAGTAATCGAAGTCTTCTGGGGAGAAGTGTCACAGAAGTTAGCAGGCAAAGGGGTCCCGATAAGCATTGACACGGCCTGGGCTTGCCTCCTAGGGGGGTTCCCCAGACCGAAGAACACCAGACATCTGGGGAAGCTGAGAGACCTAGCGTATATACTCGCTAAGAGGAGGATAGCTATGAACTGGAAGCAATGCCACAAACCCAGGATAGAGATGTGGTGGAGGGATCTGCAAAAATGGGCGGAAGCTGAAACCATGGTCTGGCAAGAGGCATGCAGTAAATGCGGGGAGGAGGATGTGGGCAACCTAGTAGCCTGGAGGTTGTTAGTTACTGGTCTGTTTGGGGTGCAAGGGGAACCTACTGCCTCGGAGGAGGAAGACACCCGGCTACTCCAGGTCGATACAGAACTACCCTGTCGATAAGCTCTTGGGGGGGAGGGGGGAGTGCAGTGTTGTGTTTTCTTAAGTGTCAATTGTCCTATTGTACATAATGCCACAAGTTTGTTTTGTACTGTTTTCATTTAAAATAAAATAAAAATATATTTAAAAAAAAAAAAAAACTAATGGACCCAGACATGCCATTCACTACCTTTCATACAGATGGGTAGGAACTAGTTTCAAGTTGACACATTGCATACCAAAGGGATGTTAGCCCCGCCTTCCTGTTCAGCAACCAAGCCTCTCCTCCAGGCTTGCCTCAATTATCTCTCATTAGTATGCTCTGCCACCAGGCGAACTACCACAATAGGAAGGCAGATCCATGATATTTTAATTAGGCTGCCCATGGCCAGATGAAGGTGTACCTTCCCCCTTTTTGAGATGTTTTGATGTACCCGTGGCCATCACATTCCAGCTGAACATGACGGGGGAGGACGGCACCTATAGGCTGTGTCCTCCCGAAGTACACATGATTATGCGTTTCGTGCAGTGAGAAGAGAAAATGGGTGTGGAATGGCTCATACCTTTTCAGAGGTTGATCTCCCATCATTAATTTTAATTATCAAGAAAGAACAGGCGAGCGCACACTCCCTGTGCGGATGGTCGAATTCCTCACACAGCCACTAGCTCAAAATGTTTTGTTAGTGTTGCAGTGTTGCAAATGAGTGCATCCTGCCCTCGGAGATCACATCACCCAATAGTCTGTTGTTTCTCATCCATCTGGCAAATCCTGGTTTTCTGGCTTTCTGGAGATCTTTATTATGTCAGAGAGGGGCCTTCCGGGATACCATCCCCCCGAAAGCTCATTAGTTTAGTGACCTCCCAATGTGTGCCAACAATTTGCTGCGACGCCAGCGACAACTTTCTAATGTCCTGACCATATTATAACATTTGCAGTAGGTCTTTGTCTACAAACCAGGAGCACTCGAGGTTGATGTGAGGGAGGGAACCATCGCCATGCAGTCACTCCTTGGCCACTGCCAATTGGGAAGCCCAGTAGTACTTTTTGAAATTAAGGAGGCCAAATACGCCCTCCCAGACCGAGATATATAGGGTGTCTATGGCAATCCTGGGTTTCAAGACTCGCCATAACATTTTCCTCAGCGTTTGCTCAATATTTATACAAATCTCTTTACGTGTGTGAACCGGAGTATTCTGAAGGACCTAATGGTATCCAGGCAGTGTTATTATTTTAAATGGGGCTGTACACCCAAGCAAAGAGAGGGGAAGAGCCTATCAGAACTTCTTATCAGTGAGGAATTTCTGTGTTACGCAACTGAGAAAAACATCAAGGTTGCAGCCTATTTGGATGCCCCGATATGTAAATGTACAGTGGCCACTTGGCGTCTGCAGTCCACTGGAATCGCCTCAGGTCTGTCCTTTACTGGAAACAGTCAATTTCCTCCAGTTCATCCGAAAGCTCATAGATCTGCAAGATCTCAATTACGCTAGGAATGGATTTGCATGGGTTCCCCCGGAATAAAGGAGTACATCCGCTTATGGCGGAGACAGCCTTCATGTCCTGAG
The DNA here is from genome assembly GCF_040938575.1 of Ambystoma mexicanum. Lineage (NCBI taxonomy): Eukaryota > Metazoa > Chordata > Amphibia > Caudata > Ambystomatidae > Ambystoma > Ambystoma mexicanum. The sequence continues at coordinate 1,292,438,476 of NC_090921.1, forward strand.
GGCCATACAAAGTCTTCCAATAAGGGACCTTCCAATAAGGTACCGTCCATTACGCATTTTGCCAGTGGCTCCCTGGCCAGAATAAAGAGCAACGGCGAGAGGGGCCACCCCTAGCTCATCCCTCGTTACAAAGAAAATGGTAACCCCATTAACCCAGATTGTTGCCTGTGTGGTGTTTATAGAGCAATTTAGCTCAATGTACACAATTCTCCCCAAACCCATGTTGCCCATTAGGCTCATAAGAAGTCACAACAGACTATGTCGAAGCCCTTCTCAAAGTCAATTGCCGCTATCACGAGAGGGCCTATAATGGAGCCTGCTCTATCTAAAACTATGTGTACCCTATGTATATTCATGTGCGTGGCTCTGTCTGTCAAAAAACACTTTAATCAGGGTGAGCTAGAGAAGGTAATATAGTTGATAGACATAATGATTGAACTTTTGCTGATATTTTCGCCTCAGCATTATTGAGCAAGATAGGCCTATAGGAGGCACAGTTGTCTGGTGATTTTACTTTAGTTAGGTATCACAATTTATATTGGTCTGTCGTAGATCCGGGGGCAACTCCCCCCATCACTACTTGCCAGGAACATGGAAAGCATTGGACCAGCAACATTATTGTCCAATATTTTCCATAGTTTCGCCGGGAATCCATTGGGTCCTGGGGATTTACCCAATTGGAGTGAAGCAACCATGGCCAAGAGTTCCTCTTCGGTAATGTTGGAATTCAGGGACTCTTTGTTGGGGTGAAACATTAGGCAAGGGGGTCTCTTAAAGGAGGTCAGAATATGATGGACCGCCCCATCCTGTCCGTGATTGATACCGCTCCCTATTTTTATATATTTTCTTTTTAAATGTTTTATTGGTTTCATAATCAAAAACAAATGCATTGTTCATCAGACTTCATAAATTATTAACTCCATCCTTTCAACATCCCTCAGCCAACCTCTCCAAACATTTACAGTTAAGCAGAATAAAGGAAAACATCATATGTTCTAGCTTTTTAACAGGACTTCCAGCATTTTCATAACCGCAATTACCAAGACTACATGGTCACCCATCAATATCCTTAGAGTTGTAACCCAATTCTTATATCCTTCAAGGAATGTCATTCTCCCTTGATTTAATGATTGACAGGTCATTACAAGGATACCGCCACCTATAGTAGTCTGTGAAGATCTCACAGACATTATTGTCTGAGACTGATTCGCCCATTGCTGACTTCACCACGTGTACACGACTAGGAGGGATCCCACGTCTCCCCCACAAGACTAGCATTCTACCAGCTTTGTCCACGGTCTCCTACAAACAAGTTTAGGAGGCCAGGCATGATTGGCAGGCAGTGCTGTTTGTACAGTTGTTGTAGGAGGCTAGTGATTGCAGCAGCATCTTTGCATCAGTGGAGATTGGTCAGAAATGTTAAAAAATGCTCAAATCCAGTCAAGTCTGCCTCTATATTCACAAGTTTCTCTTGCAAGGACCGAGATGGCCTCACCCAGAATCGCTGCCTTAAAGTCCTCCCATAGGATCAAGGGATCTGCCATTGACATATTGTTCAGCTCGAAGTATTCTGTTTTTTTTTTTATCTGCAAATATTCCCATTATATCAGGAAACCCTAAATAGTACGGAATCAGTACGAATGGGCGCCCACGGGTGAAGTATAAATAGAGCAGTGGGGAATAATTGAAATATCTCGAGGGAGGGATTGCATAGCATATGCGCTAACGAGATTGGTGTATGGCATAACAAAACAATCACTGCGGGACAAGGAGGAGTGCGCTCCAAAGTGAAATAAATAACTCGGCCCATGTGGGCGCAAGATGCGCCACTTATCCACTCAGCCGGAAGCTCTCGGGAAGTCATATATTTAGTCTGTGGCCGCTCCCTATTCAGTGATTATGTGCATCTACCATGAGCGTTGCCCATAACGTTAACATTCCATGACGGACAAGAGCAATGGGATCCATTTGCAGCACTCATAAGGTGGCAGTGGTAAACTTGTATGGAAACACTTATTCATGAATGCAGTCGGTGTCCAAACAGATGGATTACTGATCGAAAAACAAACCGACTGTAAAACATATTCCTCCCCACCAACAGCCATGGACTTCGTATCTCTAGCCCAAACATTAGTGAAAACAAACTGCACAATTATGATGGAGACCAGAGCTAGTAGAAGAATAATAGGTTCTACACTTTGCAGCAGCGCTACCCAATACATTTAGACCCTTGAGTACCACAAGATCACACCCTCTGACAATATAAATGCAAGTAAAACCATGGGCGTCTCAGTCCACATCTGCGGTCCCACGCAATCAATCACAGCAAATATCACATGAATATGTGGGTCTCTCAAGTCCCCCGAGCCTCGTCCGGCAGCACATCTTAAACAGACGGTGTCCCATTGGAAGGACTTTGGGACAAATCTTTGCCATTGGTCCACTTCTTCCATCGCTGGCAATCTGGTCTTGGTCTCTCGTGCAGTGGAATCCACTCCCACGCCTGTTTAGGGTCAGTAAAGAGATTTGCCCGGCCATCGTAGAGTATGTAATGTAAAAAGAATGCATAGAGCGCACCGACACCAACTAGGGCATCGTGGTGCTACAAGGTCAGGTGACTAGACGGGAAAAAGAAAAGACCTTGAAGCAAAAAAGGGCCAAAAAGATAAACTATGAAAAGATGGGTCTTCAGTGCCAGGCATAAAGAGAGATGGTCCTCTGTGGCACGCAAGGACAGAGAGATGGAGTTCCACAGGAAGGACGCTGCAACTGAGAAAGAACGGCCACCCATGCAAGCATGCTTAAAGGGCGGGGGCTGTGATCCTCGGGAAAGAAGCAGAGCGCAGGCACCGAGCAGGAACGTAAGGTCTGAATTTAGCCTGCAAAGCTTCCGGCCGTTAACCGTAGAATGCTTGGTGGATCACACAAACGGCCTTGAATTGAATATGCTTGGCCACTGGAAGCCAGTGCAGTTTTAGAAGAATCGGGGTGTTCGGGCAGAACCGAGGAGCCCCCATTGCTAAACGGCCTGCAGAATTTTGCAGCACTTGCAGCCGCTGAAGAAGGTAAGCCGGCTGGGCAAGACGCAGCACATTACAGTAGTCTAGAGAGCCGGACATGAGAGAGGACATGGCTAGTGAGCGAAGATGAACAGGAAGATAGGGGAGGACTTTACACAGTATGCAGAGTTTGATATGAACCGACTGGCAGACTGCACTGATCTGCTTCTGCATAGATAGCGAGTTGGAGAGCTTGGTCCCCCAAGTTCTTAACAACAGAAGAAGACCTGGTCAGAGGACCAAGTCCAGTTAGCCAAAAAGCACAGGACCAAACGGAAGACGCCAGGGAGGAATCAACTATCAGCACTTAGGTTTTATCGCTGTTGAGTTGAAGCCCATCCACAGATGGATCACCAGAAGGCAGGAACGACAGCGTTCAGTAGAGGCTGAAAGAGATCAGTCTAGCCACAGCAGAATCTGAGTTTCGTCAGCGTAAGAAAAACACTGAAAACCAAAAGAGTTAATCAGGTTAGTGAGAGGCTGAATGTACAGATTGAAAAGAAGAGGAGAAAAAGCAGAGCCTTGAGGGGCACCACATGTGAGAGGCTTAGCAGCAGAGATAAAAGGAGGAAGAGAAAGAGACCGACCAGTGAGGAATGAAGCAAACCGATCCAGGACCTGGCCCGAGAAACCGGCAGAGGGCAATCTCTTCAACAGAATGTTATGATCCACAGTGTCGAAAGCGGCGGAGAGATACAGCAGGATCCACAATCTGGGCCAGATCATCAGCCACCACCAGTACCGATTCTGTACCACAACCGGGCCGAAATCCAGATTGAAAAGGGTCATGGCACCCAAACTCCTTCAGAAAAGAACAGAGAAGAGGAGTGACCAGAGCTTTTCCAGGAGCTTCATGTGAAATGAGCGGAGTAGACGAGAGGATCTTCAAGTTGGCAAAATAAGTGAGTGAATATTTGATGTCCATGGCTGCAAGGCGCTTCTTAATTGCGTCAAAAGGTTGTCCGTCCTTTTCCACATAGTAACATGCAGGAACACTGCAACTTGTGTGCCCTGTAGCTCCTGGGAGCTTTTCTTGTGTGCCACCTGTAATATTGATTCGCGATCTTGGAAATTCAATAGCTTATCGCCAAAAACCCTGGGGGGGATAGCACCAGGGGGACACCATGCATGTGGGACTCGTTCCACCCCCTTGATAGAGAAGTTGGATTCAGCTGACACTGCCCACTACTCAAAAAAGTCTCACTCACGATATTGCACTATTTATAATGGTATCCGGTCATTTTTTCGAAAACTTATTTTCGAAACACCATTTTGTCAAACATTTTGCTGAATTTTTTTTTTCAAATTTATTCTTTTTTTATTTTGTTTTTTTTTTGTTTCGTAAGTTAAAAAAAAGTGTTAAAAAGGGGGTTTGGGGGGGAACCCCCCATTTCAAAAATAAAATTTAAAAAAAGAAACATTTGAAAAAAAAATCGGCAAAATTGTGTCGAGAAAATGGCATTTGAAAAAGTCACTATAAACCATATATAATAATACCAGTGACCATTCATATGGTGGACACCACAAAGATTGGGTCTCCTGGCGTACTGCCGGCAAACTCTTTTTATGCCATTGCCAATGATCCCTTTGAGTATCAGACTCCTTCTGTGATGTCATCTTCTGTCATGGCACGGATGTCCCTGCGTGTAAATTAGGGGGCCTGCACATATTTTGCCACTCGAGGCCCAGAAAATCCTATGTCCTGTGCTTTTGCCCCCCCCCCCCGACCCCTCCAGCCCTTTTCTTATATGTTGTTTACAGATTGAGTTCAATATACTGAGGCAGTGATTTATTTACAACCCAGGTGATACCCAAGGGTCTGGGCGGGTAACAAATGAAATAAACAAACAAACAGAGAGAGATGTACATACAATATGGAGAATGGGTGTAAATCAAGCCACTTGTGACCATTCTGAGTGACCCAAAATGTATATCTGCAGGGTCTCGTGATGAATCGTTTGGGGCCGGTGGCCCTTTCCTAAGCCGCCTGCCAGTCCCCCTCCCCCACCTCCCGCCGTTAGGCCACCTGCCCATCTTTTTTTAGGCCATGCCCAGTACTAAGCCAGAGCTCAACTCCATTTCCTAAAGCACGGGGCACGGGTGACCCATGCAGCCGCAGGCAAGCGAATAAGCCCAAGGGAGAAAGGGTGTGTCTGGGGGCTGGGGCATTGGCGCCTCTTTATTCTGTAAAGTTCATGTTCTTCCCCGAACGAGCACGCCACAGCCAATCAATTCACAGAACTGCCCCCAGACACGCCTCTTAATCCCTTCACACAGGCAAATCCATTTGAGCGTGAGCTATACAAGAACATTCTCATGCAATCTCCGAGATGCAAAAGTGGGTGATTCCGATGCAAATGTGCAAATCGACTGCATCTACCTGCGACTGGCTGCTGGGGTGGCATGTGGCAGCGCTGCGTGACCATAGACATTCTTGGAGAATATTGGCCCCCATTCATGGAATTTTGTGCACGGTTCAAAGTGACTTTGCAGTGCCAACTCAACCCCCGATTCATGGAACTGTGCAAAGTGTATTTTTGCAGTGCAAAGTCATTGTGTACTGCAGAAACGACTCTGTACTGACTTTGCACTGCAAAAATACACTTTGCACAGTTTCATGAATCGGGGTTTGAGTGGGCACTGCAAAGTTACTTTGAACCGTGCACAAAATTGCATGAACCGGTCCCTATATCCTTTTCACTTACCGAATGAGTGTAATAATCCATAGTTCCCTCTGGGGGGCAGTGCTGGACCGCACGTTTAAGAAGACACACCCGTTAATTTACTCACACACTTGGAGCGAAGCCGTGTATTCCGGCCATGCTTCTCCCCTACTCCAAGTACTCCCCACTGCGTGTTTAGGCGCCGCGCCGTGGGTGCTGGCGTTTCCTCAAGGACTTTGAGCATAGGTCCCTTTTAGGCGCGCCCTGTTTGCGCCTGTTGCAGACACAACAACCTATTTGTGCATGGAGTGTGTAGTTACAGTACAGCCCCGTGCCCTAAGCTGCCAGTGTTTGATTAACTAAGTCACCGAAGCACTGCATTTTTTCCGGCGCTTCGGGTAACAACGTATTTAACCAAACCGATCTATCCCGGTGCTGCAGAGCCCTGCGTCCTGTTGGCGCCTCCCCAGCTCTGGGCGGTTGCTTAAGTGAGATTGGTGGTTTGTGTTTGCAGGGATGGACTCTGCCTGCTAAAGTCAGGAGGGCAGGAACGAGTTTAGAAGCAAGCGTGCTCACACCCTGTGTGTGTATTGGGTGCTCATAAAGGCCCTGTATTATTCTAGCGTGGTGATCTGATTAAATCTACCTAGATCACCGGGCAATTACAATGACGAAATGTTGACCCTCGTTTATGGTACCGAAGTCCAGGATCAGATGGTGTGCCCATAGCCGGTCACTTCTGGTAGGTGATTGTATTGGGGGTGGGTGTGCATTGGTGGTGAGGGTGCTTGGCAGCACACGCATTTCTGGACCAGTCCTTCAGGTTTGGAGACCACACCGTTTGGGCCCAGTCTTCGTCGTCATGGCGGACCTTTGATGACCCTGTGTGCTAAACTCAGTACTTTATGCACAGGGGTGGGGATGGGGAGGGCAGTATGATGTGTACGTCACTCAGAAACAGTCCCTCGACTGGTGGACGGCATCCAGGGAGCTCATCGTGTCTGTTCGGACTCCAGTTTGCACGTCTCCGAATAGCAACTGGAAACACTCACTTGCAGGGCGCCTGCTGCCGGTTCTTGATGGGTCATGGACAGAGAAATTGGTGTTCTAGGTAGGCGAGCTGGCACACACGTTCTTCTGCCTCCAACTCCTCTGTGCCCTGCCCTTCACCTAAAGTGTTTGGGGGGGGGGGGGGGGGGGGGCGGCTCACGTCCTTGTCAGTATTTGAGAGAAATGTATTCTTGCAGCTGTAAAAGCCCCGTTTCAATTCAGGCTGGTGGGTGTAAGGCAGCTCCTGGCAATATTGAATAAGGGTATATGGTCTGTCGCTACAGATATGGGCGTGCCGTGAAAATAAATGTGTTAATAGCGGCACCACTATAGAATGGCAAGGGCCTTCCGTCCAGTTTGAGAGTATCTCGGTTCTGCCCCCCTTAAGGCCCCGCTGGTGTAAACTATGGAGATGACCACTCCTTTTTAAAAGATGAGACAGGCAGGCTGCGTCAAAGAACACTATCGTGACATTGAATGTCAGCTTCTTTGTGATTTTCCGAAATGCGTCCTCCTCTAGCACAGTCCATTCCCACGCCGAGTCTCTCTTAATGAGTTTTCTTAATGGTTCTGATAATGTTGCCAGGTTTTTGATGACGTGCCCGCATTGGGTGACCATCCCCAGGAAACTCGTCACCTTGGAATGGTGCTTAGCCTACAGGGATATCATGCTGCTTGGAAAACGTACCCAGAGATGTCCAGCTTTGTGCGGAGAAACTGACATGCGTCGTGATGTAGAGCAGGGTGGGCAGCCTTTTGGCTCTCCAGCTGTTTTGGGCTACAAATCCCAACAGTCCTGACCATCTTAGTCAATGGGGAGAGGGTCATGGTAGTCATAGCCCAAAACATCTGGAGAGCTGCAGGTAGCAGACCATGGATGTAGTCTCTACCTGTGTTGCTGGAGCCTGGCCAACACTCACAAAGCAATCCAGATGTGCAGCCTCTGAAGGCATGCACCAACATATCCCCCGCCCCCTCTCTTTCTCCCTCACTCTGTGTCAAGCACTTCACTAGCATGCTAGCTATTGTTGTAAATCATTTGGAATCTCCAAGGCCTAAGAATGCGGACTGTCCACTTTGAAGCACTTCACTTGTGTATAAGTGTTCTATAAATAAACAATTACAATTTTCAATGATATTCAGCAACTCTGCAAAGCCATCCCACACACTTCAGGTTAAGTGTAGGAAGACCTCTGCAGCAGACGATATTCTGAAACTCAATCGCTTGTAGCTGTAAAAAACCTTGCCTTTTGTGAAGAAAGTTATGTAGCGGGACTCAGTGTGGAGGACTACCTGATGTAATACAGCATTCAGGTCCAGCTCCGAGCAGAAAGTAGCACCCTAAAGAGCTGCCACTACATCATCGATGGTGGGGGTTAAATGCCCTTCTCTTTTATATCAATGTATTCAATAGGCGCACGTCGAAACTGATATGCATGGACCCCAGTGGCTTATGTTTGGTCTGCTCACCCACAGACACTTCCAGCTCTTAACCCCTCCCCTCCCTCTTCTCTCTCTGCACTTGCACGTTCTGAATACTCACAAGGCCTAGTAGGTTTGTTTTTATCCTCCAGTTATATATTGTTTTCAATCCCTTATTTCCCTCCCTGTTTCCCTGTGGACGCTTTGAAACACTATTTTCTTGTTGTATAAGTGCCTAACAAATGTGCAATATATAAATAAATTAAGTAAATATTATAACAGGGCATACCCAGGAATGGGACCAGTAACTTTTTCTATATCTTTATTCAACAGTGCCCCTTCCATCTTGCCTTGGAGGTGAAACGGAACCAGCTGGTGCTTTATTTAGCACCACTGGCTGTACTGTGTCCTCTGTGTGCAGCCTTATGGGTGACCCTTTTTGATTTAGATCCTTGAAACATCGGTTTATAAATTTGGACTAGACTGGCTACATCATATGTTAATGTTAAAGGTTTTTATAGCGCGCACCGTCATCACTGCTGTGATCCCCAGGCGCTCTGGCAAATATGAAAAAAGGGGGGTTCGTAAGGTGTAGTGGGAGAAGGAAAGTGAGAGTTGTGATGTCCTGTTGGCCGCTTCAGTTCGGTTTGCACCACTGGCAGAGCTTAAGTGAGCTTTTAGATCGGTGCAAGAAATCCCATGTGCTGTTGTGGCAGGTTACGTGGTGTTAGTTTGTTGTTGCAGTGTGAGGAAGTGCGTGTGGATTGCTGTGCAGAGAGGTGGTTGTGCGAGTTTCTGTATTTGAGTATAGGGAAAGTTGTTATTTTTAAGGTATGGTTATAATGGTTTTCAAGTATTTGTTGATTTCTTACCACTTTGTCTTTGCGTTTTTGCACCCAACCTCCACGGCCATCCTGTGTGTTTGCTATTCCGACTTGACTGTCTAGTTGGCAGGCATGTTGCATAGTCAGAGCTCTCTTTGGGAGGCTCTAGTGGCTTGTGTATCTAGCTATCATATGCAAAATTCACAATCAGAAGAGCCTCCACCTCCTCACACCCTGACCGTGTGTCTTCATTTATTTTTTTGATGTAAAATCTTGTATTGATCTTCTGTTGTCCGTATTTGATTTCTCCTGTGAATATTAATTCCAGGAGAATAGGTCACTAAGCCCCAAATGTATACATTTTCACTTTGGTTGGTGCCAGTGTCTTTGCGTAACAAATCAAAGTCGAAGTGAGCCAAGGCATTAACTGAAGCCCTGGTATCTTAACACGGGTGCGTCTCTCCTTGAATGATTATAGGGCATTGAAGTGGTCTTCTGTGTATTAGCCTGGCTATTACAAAACTGGATATGAAGAAAACAGCTTTATTTGTGTCGTTCCTCTCCTTTGGGACTTACATGAGTGGTTTCTCCTAGTACAGTTTTGCCTCTCCCTTTTGGTTTGGGTCTTGAGTGCTGTTGCGGGAAATGGGAGCAATAAACTCTCCAAATGATGCGGCTTCCTACACCGTCCACAGGTCTGACAGTTTGCTGGAGGTATTGCACATTGTTGGTTGTGTGGGATTTTCAATTTTGGAGGATCCTTGGCTGAGCTTACCCTTGCTCTTGCTGATGACACAGACATCTTTCACTTTTAGTGATTTCAGGATTCTGTCCATGAGGATCGCTCTTTCCTTTATGACCTCTTCCAAGCTTTAGAATTTTTGTTAACGATATCCCTGACTTTCGCAGAATCTGCCTGAATACCTACCAGACTAATTTAAACTTTTCATTGATATGATATGGCATTTATAACGCGCCTATACACAAGTGTTTCAAGGCGCCACGAGGCAAGGGAGGGGGGAACAGAAGGAAGCCAGAGACAATGATCTTATTAGGCCAGGTGACATTGAGATCGCACAAGGGAAGGGGGGGAATGGGGCAGTGCAGTACATGGGAACAACAGTAACAATAAATAGAATAAGGAAATAAGTAAAAGTGCGGCCAGCTGGTGGCAAGAGCATGGGTAAGTGCAGCCATAAGGTGTCAAGTGCTGGTAGGGGGTTGCAGGGATACGGAAAACAGTCCCCAAGTGCGGGGGATGCCAGGGAGGCAGTGCAGCGGTGCAACTGGTGGGGGAGGGGACTTGGGCCCGAGATCAGAGGGTAGTCAGGTGATCAGTGCAGTTTCAGCCAGGAGTTCGGCAGGGGAGAGTAGAAGAGAAAGCAGAAGCAAAGAGGAAGGTTTTGAGGAGCTTCCGGAACCAGGGATCGTTCTCAAGTTTCAGGGAGGTCCCAGCTGAATAAAGAGATCTACCACCAACTCGTTGCTTGGAGAAGCGACTGACCCTGTGGGAGTTGGAGGTGGATGAGCGAAGAGCTCAAGAAGGAAGACAATTAGGAAGAGAGAGTTGAAGGTATTGAGGCCCCATGCCCCAGAAGGAATTGTGGACAATGCAGAGGGTTTTGAACTTAATCCTCGCAGCTACTGGGAGCCAGTGCAGAGATTTCAGTCCTGGAGAGATACGATCCCTGGGTTTGAGGCCAAGGACAAGTCTTGCAGTCCTGTTCTGGATGAGATGTAGAGGACGGAGCGTAGAGGCAGGGAGATTTAGAAATAGGCTGTTGCAGTAGTCCAGCCTATAGAGAACCAGAGCTCTGGAGACAGTGAACTCTGGGGGAAAGTGAGGAAGGGAAGAATACCTCTGAGGAGGTGCAGCTGGTAATCTGACTTCTTAGAGACGTCAGATATGTGAGCAGAGAAGGAGAGTGTGTAGTCGAAGCTGACCCCGAGGTTCTTAGCCTCACAGGTAGAAGGAAGAGGGCCCGGGGTGGTTTGTGAGTCCAATCGGGCCGATTCAGTAAATGTAATTCATTGTCAATTGGTGTACTTTTTAGGTGAATACAAATGCAATTAACTCTTATTATTTTTTATGCAAACTTTATTTTGTAATTTGTTTTGTATGTTCCTAGTTTTAGTGATGAAAGTGGCTGGTCCACTACTTTTTTTTTTATAGGGCGGTGTTTTGAGTAAGTGCTGTCATTGCTCTGTTCTCCCATCATTATAATGGTGCCGTTATGCAATGACACAAACATTTTCATAGTCATACTCTGTGGTGCAGAAATTCTGAAGGAATTATTCTCATGACACTTAAATTGTGAGAGGCATGTCCCACTGGACCACGAAGGACCTAATTCTAGTGGCACACAAACTCTTATTGTCATGTTCTCTGGCACACTCATTTTAGTTGCCATTATTACTTCTTGCTATCATGTCTGTATTTTATGGCAACCACACAAGTTCTCACAAGTTCGGAGTAATCAGATGAGTTTTTTTTCCCCAGTAGCATAAAACATGTTCTTCATTGACTCTAGGCAGTGGTTGCCACTCCACAAATGAATCATCACAACTAAACCCATTGTTTTGCTGCCCACACAGTGCTTTATTTCTGGTGTGTACGTGTATATTATTTTCTGCACCAGGGTACTTTTGGAACTGTGACAGATCTTGAAGTCTTGGATTCGTTCATCAGCTCCCTTAGGAAAACCTATTAAACATTTATTTGTTTAGCTATATTTGGAAAAAGTGGCGCAAGATGCATTTTGTGCAGGGATTGTTAAAGAATTCCATTGGTTGGAGAAAGAGAAATTCCCTTCCATACTCTCTAGCGAAAGGTCAGCGGACTACAGATGCTCCTTAAGTGGCTTACCTCGCTAGCCAGTTACGCAGATGGAACATATTGCGCGCACGCATGCTCGCTCGCCCGCCAACCTTTCTTTCCTCCTTTTGAGAAGCATAATTAATTAGAGAGAACATTGGCACAAACCGGACGATTTCAAAACGAAACAATGCTAGTACGCTTCCTACCAGGTGTGGCCTAGCTGCGCTGAGAACCTGGAACAGAGTGTGCCATCTAAACAGTAACGATACTTTTAAAGGCCTACATTATTGCAGCTTTTCCCTAGTGATCAGCCCAACACACGTAAAGCTGCACATCTGACTCATTATTGCACAAGCAGTAAGGTTGTGGATTTTTTTAAGTAACCAATGTGATATCTCTGACAATCATCATTAATTGCACACTGATTCGCCTCCTTTGATTATCCTGGTGCAAAAAAACACTTTTTGCAGAATTGATTGTGTCACACCCACACTTACGTCCACGATTTTTTTTTTTTTAAATGTCAGGGCAGTTTCATAATGTTTACCCTCTCCCCTCTTGGGTGGAGATGCAAATTGGATTTTAAGAATGGCACTATTTGAGTGCATATCATGGCGACTACTACATGTGGTATTCCCTTGGAATACCGCATGCACTAATTCTGGCCAGAGAGAGGCGAGCAATAAAAACCGACAGTATTTCTAAATGGTGCCTGTTTTTACTGTTACTGTATGCGTGAACTAAGTGTTGGAAAAAGCAAGCCCTCTAGCTGTGTGGGTATCTATGGTGAACCATCACCACAGCTGGGGGTTTAGACTGAAGGGTAATCATCCAGGTTACGTGTTACCAATCTCCCTCTTCAGGGCATAGAATGAGGGTTGTGCAAAGTCTGGGGATCCACTCGCTTTGTCAAAGGCAGGGCTCCTGGCCATAGCACCCCTTGGGTGGGGCAAGTTGAGCAGGGTTGCCTTTAGGTGTCACCCTTGTCTTCTCTGCCCTTATAAGAGGATATCTGGGGTCGACTGCTCAAGGGAGAGTGACCAGACAGTAGATGAGAGGAGAGGAATAAGTAGTTTGAGCAGTGGAAGTGAGAAAATGGGGTACAAGTGGGGGGGGGTGGGGTGTGGGTGGGCAAGAGTGGACAGACAGCAAGGGAATGCAGTGAGGGAGAGGTGGACAATGTGAGGATAGACTGGGCCAGGAATGGGGACAGAGGTTAAAGAGGGTGCTGTATGGCGGGCCACATTGAGGGAGGAAAAGGTAGGTTGGCTGGGGAAAGAGGATGAAGTTTGTGAAAGGGTGTGGAGTTGGCATTGAAAGGGGTGAAGTACAGTGGATGGGTGGGCATAAGGGTGGGTGGAGGTGAAAAGGTTTGAGGTAGTGTGTGGGTGAAATTAAAGGGATGCTGTTGAGAGCTTGGTGTGGGTGAACCAGGGTGCGTTTGGAGTGTGTGAGGGCAAAATGGGGTCAGGTGGGGAAAGGGAGAGAGTTAGAGGGGTGAAATTGCATGTGATGGGTTGAAGGATTCAGATGGTGTTAAAGGGTAATGTGTAGAGGTTGATGTGGGGGTGAAATTGGGAACTGGGTGAGGTCAGAGATAAAAAGGTGTGAAAGGGGATGAGGTGGCACAGGTGGTGTGAAAACGGATAGGTGAAAGAGGGTAAGATGGGGCTAAATGGGATTGGGTTGATGTTGGATGATTCGGGGTGAGTGGCTAGGTAAATGGCAAGGTACGGCAGTGGTAGTGAAAGGGGATGTGGTAGGGTGGTTGTGAAGGGTGCGAGGTAGGGTGGATTGATGTAAAAGGTTGAGGCAGACTGGGTGGATGTGAAGAGATGAGGTGCGGTTGGCAGGAGTGGGTTGGTTCAGCAGTGCTGTGGTATGATGCAAGTAATTTATAACGTGCCTGTACACAAGTGTTTCTAGGCGTGACAAGACAAGGGAGGTAGGACAGAGGGAGGACAAAACAAACATCTTACTAGGCCATGTGTCATTCAGACCGCACAAGTGCGGGGGGCGGGAGGGTTGAGGGGGAGAAGTGCCAGGGGGGAGGGAAGAGTGCACATTATCTAGTAAGTGCAGCCAGGAGGTGGCTTATGAGTGCAGAGAATCAGGGGACTGTAGGGTTGCAGATACAGTCCCTTAAGTGGTTGTGAGGCCGGAAGCAGTGCAAGGGCCTGGTCCCATGAGTTCAGTTGGTGGCCAGGTAATCAGTATGGCCAGCAGACAGCAACATCAGCAATGGAGAGAGGAAGTGAAAAGGAAGGTCTTGAGTTGCTTCTGGAACCGTAGCTGGTCCTGCTCAAGTTTGAGGCAGGGAGGCTGTTGCATACAGAGGCTCCAGCCGAGGACAGAGATTTATCCCCACTCTCTGCTTGGAAGCGTCTGACCCTCAGAGAGTTGAAGGTGGATGAGTGGAGGGCTCGAGAAGGATGATGCTTAGGAAGAGAGTTGGATGCAGTGTGGTCTCCGGCCCCAGAAAGCCTTGTGGATGGAGGCGGGTGAGTCAAAGATGATACCAAGGTTCTTAGCCTCACACGAAGGAGCAGGAAGAGGACCCAGAGTGGGCGGCCAGAGAGGGAGAGAGAGGAAAGGAGGGAGCAGGTGTCCCGATGAGTAGCTCAGTCTTACTGGCGTAAAGGCAGAGATCATTGGCGGCACACCATTCCTGAATTGCAGACAGTCTGGTATGAGAGAAGGAGCAGTAGAGGCTGATGGGAGCCTGAAGGAGAGCTCGGTGTCATCCGCATAAAACTGGCGGAGCAGAAGGTAGAGATGCAGTGGGCCAGAGGTGCCAGCTAGTGGTTAAATAGCCAAGGAGAGAGGTTAGACCCCCTGGTAGGACGTGTGGGGAATGAACGCAAGGAGGTTTCATGGGTAGGGAGAAAGAGGTTATGGTACAGCTGGCCTATCGGTGACAAAGGGGATGAGCTTGGATGGGGAGAGTAGTGGAGTAAAGAACGGTGGATGAGGTTGGGGAGATGGATAAGGTTGAAAGGGTGTGAGGTATGGCCAGCATTGGAGGATTGCACGGTATAGGAGAGGAGCACAGATGAGTGTGGAAATAACAAGCAGATGATCTGGATTACAAGGTTTACTTGAGTCGTATGATGGCCAGTCCGGTTGTGTGTCTACCCACTTACCCCTGAGCTTTAGCTGCATTGGCTTGGACAAGGCGTGGGCCAGGCTACCTAGCAAGGGTTTGAGGGGGTACTGTACCATGCCCCTCCGGGTTACTTGCTGCATAAGACAATATCCGTTTTGCTCTAGCTTAGTTTCAGATGATTCCACGTCACCCTAATGTTGAGTTTGTGGAGGCAGCCTACAGAAGGTAGGGAATTCTGTGGAAGCGTGACACGCGCGTGTGTTCCCTTTGCGGTGTGCAGGAGAAATACTCTGGCTTTTATTTCTTGGTATTGCACGCATCAGGGCTGCGGTGGTGAGCAGGTGTGCACCTGTACCTGCGGCGAGCAGTTATGCAGGCGCATGCGATAAATGGGGGCTCTTGTGGACAGCAGGAGTGTACATAACCTACCACACTGTGATGGCTCACGCACTGAGCCGTTCAGTGCACATGCACGGTTTTCAGATAGGAGGCCTCTCTTGTGAACTCATGTGCATTCCCACTGGCAAAAGGTTGAGGAGTCTTGTGGTGGACAGGTTTGCACGGGGGCTACTGTGTAGTGATTAGGTTTGCTCATGCACCTGATGTAGGTTGGGAGCTCCTGTGGTGTGGTGAGGTGTGGTGTGCTCCGGCTTCTTTTGGGAGGCGTTACCTGATTTGCAAATATGCACTTACCATAGGGCGGGGCTCCTGTGGACCGCAGTTTTCTGTACATGCACCTGCTGCTGCAGGGCGGTTTGTTCTGGTGGTGAACACAAGTGTATGTGCACCTGCTCTCAGGCGATGCTGGTATGTGAGGAAGGTCTATGTCCATCAACCATATTTTCTAGATCATTTCAAATTCTCATTTCACACTAATGTGTATATTTCAGGTCTGTTTGTGAAAAGAAAGGGCACCAGACAAAACACATTACAAAACAAAAGGATTTCTTGTTTTTTTGTTTACTGATAAAATTAATAAGTTACAAATACATTTTTGAAGCGCAAAACAAGCATTTCAGAAGGACTCGCCAAGCCCTTGGTGTGTGGCAGTCTCGGTCCGGGAGCTTCCCTCGCTCCCTCAGCGGGCAGCCATGGCCTAAGAGATCCTCTCCCTTTGCAGGGGCTAGTCTCGGCCAAGCGGCCTTCTCAGGAAAGGACAGTAGCAAGCAGAGAGGTATTCTGGACCCAGGAATCGGCAGTCTCGAGCGGAGACTTCATTAGGAATGAGCAGCGCCAGGTCAAGACGACTCCTCACCAAAATGCACAGTAAGGCCAACATGCCACAAGAACCGATAGGCTCATGCCCAAAGGCCTGCTCAACCCTAGAAGGGCAATATTAGTTTGAGAGGTCAACTCACAAGCTTCGTCTCCTTACCCCCCACAACAGGCGCTCTCTCCTACAGAACCTCTCAGCCGGCTCAACCTACAAAGCCTCATAACCCCCGGCAATAGGCGATCACTGGCAGAGGGACCTCATTAACCCCAAATGCCTTCTTGCCCTAGCACAGTCTATGCCAATGGTGGACATGGTATGGGAGACCCAGTCCAGCTGGGCTCTGAAGAAAGGAGCTTTTCAGCCACTACTTTTCAAAATCACGCCGAGTGTTGCACGTTGCATTACAAATTAAGAAATAGATTCCCTGTTGGAATGGTGCCCCTTCCACCCTTTCATCAAGAGATGGTCAGCACTCCCTGAATGCGGGTTGCGTGGTTTGATGTGATGAGTGTTGGTATGAAACGTGAAGGGCTGGGGGGGCGGGTGCTACGGTCCTATCTGCCCCCACCAGACCAAATGTTGAAGTGGCTCTAGTGTCTGGCCTCTCGCAATGCAATGATGATGCAATGATACACGGGCATCAGGGCCTAGATATTATTGGGCATGTCTCTGGTCATTCGTGACCGGACAACTTAGCACCCAACCCAGTCATCCTGCTGCCTACCCTTCTCGGGGCCACTCCCAAGAGCACTGGCTGACCGCAGGACCTTCGCCTCACACTGGCTGCCTTGTCTCCGTAAGCCTTGGTTCTGCCATACTCGGGCAAGAGAGTCTCCTCTGGGTCTCTCCCTTATAACACTGGCAGCAGTTCATCCCCACTGTGTCTACTCTTTCACACCGCCCCAGAGCACCATTCCTCTGCTTCGCTGGCTGCTGGGCCTGGCCTTTTCAGTTCTCGCCCTCCCAGACCCCCCCCCCCCCCCCCCAAAATCACACAGACCGCAGACCCAAGCTTCGCTGGGTTTCTCATTTGTGCTGGTTGCAGGCTCCTGCCTCACCACTGTAAGATCTCCCACACCTATTGCAATGATTGCCAGAGATGCCCCCCCCCCTAACAGGAGCTAGGGATCCTGGGTGTGTGGACTGTGGATTTGGGAGGGGGGGGGGGTCACTTGAGCAGATGGTTAAAGGACACTATGTTGATCGGGCATGGGCCTGGTCAAGTGGACAGCCTGCCACGCTTATCTTGTCCGCCACACTCACATCTGCAGGATACTATCATTGATAGTCTATTTTAATTTTTGTAATGCGCCACTTGCCTGGGGCCCTCAGGGAGTAGGACTTGGACTGATGAGGAGGGCGTGCACGTCAAGAGTGCCCAGGGTGAGAATCTGTGCCCAGAAGTGTTCTCTCCTTGCCAAGAAAAAAAATGTGTTCAGCTTAAATTTACAAAAATCAGTGTGTTAAAAACCAACAGGGGCACATACAGGATAACGGCGATCTTCTCAAGCTTGGTGGTCACTTATGTGCAGTCGCGTGGCTCTGGTTTAGGGGTGAGTTTCTGTTCCGAGGCTCATGTGGATGACGCAGGCAGGCCAGCTGCCAAACCTCTGCCACGTGGCTTCCTGGCTTGCAGGAATGGGAAGCTCGGAGGGACATTCTGCAATGTGTGTGTGCCAGCCAGCAGCAGTGCACGAAAAATAGCCGTGCGGACACAAGCGCCAACCCCCCCTCCAGCCACACTTCGGGGGGGAATAATGCAAACACCGCCATCCCAAGTATTTAAAAAAAAAGCAATAGTAAAAAGGTATAAAAATCTAGAAAAAAAAAAATCCACAAGCAGTATAAAGTATCCCTTGTGCACATGACCAGTCTCTGAGCCGGGGCACATCACGATTTACATACACCCCGTTTTTCCGTTTCGTGTCTATAGCTTGTGCAGCCTTGATGTGGCAGTGCCAGTGTCCCGTGCAGTCCCCAATGTGGTAAATAAGTTGAGACCCAAAGAATCCCCGGAACAGTACCCCTGGCGACGTAGGGCCTTCTGGCAGCGTTCAAACTAGAATTATTCCACCAACTGTGATATGCCATGGAACCGCTCTTCGGTCAGTTACAACAAGTTCAAACAGCGTGTGCCCACCAGGCATGTCAAAAAGCATTTCAGGCAAACGAGTCCACAGATTCCTCCGGTGCCCGGGATTCAGGTAACCCGACGGCCTTCGATTCCCTTGTGCCATGGATTAACACCTGAAAAGTAGCCATGCCACGAACTCCAGCATGGCATGGATTCTTAGATAAATCACGATAGATTCTCTGACAAAAACAAAACAACAATTCTAGGGTACAACAAAATCCAAGGACAAACATTGCTTATGGACTCTAGAGTGCCACGGACTACAAGATGGGGCGCGATTAACTTTCAGGTGAAACTGTGTCCACATATATTTGTGAGCCATTGGTTTCCAAATAAGTTGGGTGTCCACGTAATCCAGCGTGGCACGGACTTGCAAGATAAACCTTTGGCTTGTGACCTCATATGACCATAGATTCGCAGACATCTCCCTCGCCACCGAGTCCGACATCCCATGGTTCCAGCGTGTCAAGAGTCTGTCAACCTACTTTCATGTTTTGTAACAGTCCAGATCCTCAACAAAAGCCATGCACCTATATCCAATGCTCTTAGGTATGCACTGCTGTCAGGGGTACGCTGGAGATAAAGTGCAATGAACCCCCGCACCAACTCTCCTGATCATTTCCAACAGACTCGCCTCAGAGCAGTTTTCCTGGAAACGTGGCGCATGATCCAGTCCCGTTTGAAAAACAGGACATGATGCAATCGTCCTCAATACAAACATAATAGTAAATGGGTGGCCTTGCAAAAGTTGGGTGCCGGCTTCCGACGCCACGTGGCTTCACGATTTCCATGGCTGGACCCCAGAGTTTCGTGGCTGCGGGCTGGATCGGATGAGGGCCGTCGTCAGGTCCTCGCTCAACGCCATCTCCTTGGAGTCCAGCAGATGGAACTCGGCACAAAAGAGCAGAAAGTGCAGGTAGAGAGTGTTGAGGTGCGGGTGCAACTCCAGCTTCAACACGGCCTTGAAGTGTGAGGTGTAGATGTGCCCCAGGAGGTGGAAGAGCAGACGGAAAATCTTCTGGATGGCCGGGCGAAAACTTT
This sequence comes from Ambystoma mexicanum, assembly GCF_040938575.1. Lineage (NCBI taxonomy): Eukaryota > Metazoa > Chordata > Amphibia > Caudata > Ambystomatidae > Ambystoma > Ambystoma mexicanum. The sequence goes on from NC_090921.1 coordinate 1,292,457,809, forward strand.
TCGGAAACTCTTTACCTGAGGAAAGAGGATATGGTGAGAACACATGATGGGGAAAACGTTGACGACAGTGAACATGCATACGCTAATCAGAGTCTGCAACTTGTAGCTGTTCAGGTGTTTTGGACTACGACTCCATTGATCCTTGCCATTGACTATACTGGCTAGAGCTGATGGGAGTTGTAGTCCAAAACATCTTGATCGGAAGGTTGGAAACCACGCTTAAGTAATCAGGTATTTGTAAAGTGGAAATGCTTGCTCTGGTTAGGAAGGCTAGTTCATAAGCGTACAGTGGTTTTATACTACACATACATGCGTTAATGAAAACAAGTTTGTTAGTTATGCCTAACTTTGGAGTTATATGTTACGGTTGCAATGCAGAACCTAAAATTCACTGAAATTCCCTAGTTGTGATTAGCAACGCCACCATATAAGAACCCAGCCTTGCAGATCTGGTGACATTGTACAGAACATCACAAATGACATCCACATTGATAGAGAGGCACGCTATGAAACAAAACCAAAAAGGCAAAAATAATTGCCGGTCAAGCGAACAACACATTCCTAACTCCCTCAATGTACTGCTCACGAGCTCACACAAACTATCAAATCTTCCAGCAAATGCTGTCTGTGTACTGTGGGGGTAATGGCTGAAAAGAACGAAACAGAACTGCGGAATACGCGTTTTGTGCGCATTCGGCATGGTAAAAAATGTTGAATCCCATACTGCTTAGCAAGGGGATCAGGAGTTGCGGGGAATTGTTATTTAAATGCACTCAACATTTTTGTAATGCGAAGCATTCGACTGTATTCTGCCACATTGTTTTAAGAAATGTGATTTTCATGTAGATCCTACTGTGTGTACTAGTCTGAATAATCAAAAACGGTCCACTGTGTTTGGCCTGGGTCTTTGTGCAACATTGAGGTATACCTAGTGCAAGCCGTGTTTGGCAACCGTTGCAAACTGGGGTTGGTATATGCACTCTTGTCGACCTGTTTTCTCACGATAAAGGTCTCGCGTAAGGGTGATTGAAACAGGCATTATTCGCTGCATGTAACCAATTCTGTGTAGTACCTGCTCACCTCGTCATTTCGCCTGTGGGGAGAAATTGTGAATTTCTGATGACTTTCTGCCAGAAGTTTTGCAATTCCGCTTGTTTTTGCTTTGGGTGCCCAAATGTTTCAGCCGATTAGGTGGCCGCAAAACGGAGAGGGAGAGAGATTTTAATATGCGTGCAACCAAAGCAAAAAGGCTCCAAATGGCGATTTTGCCCAATAGTGGCAAACTCGTGTCGAAATCTGCTCCACTAGCGAGTGGAATTTGAGACACATTTTTCCCGTTTTACTTTGCTGGTGGTGATTTGGGCCAACAGTGGTCTCGGGATCTTCTGCTCGTGTACATATCGCCACTCACTAACAACTGCTAATGAGGTTTTTCAAGGTCATCTGTTATGTCAAGACCAGTGCCGTGGGGTATCGGACTTCCGGCTTCACTGCTACAGTATCTTAGCTCGCCAATACCACCAGGATTGGCCACGCCTGGATACGTTCCGCTGCTTTCATTGTCAAAAGAACGCTGTGCACCAGATGGACTTCCCAAAAAGATGGTTTCGCAGAACAAGATTAACTATCTGTACCTAGAAGTTTAGCCATAAATGAGGACTTTGGGGACAAAGAAGGAGGGACCATGTGAGACCCATTTTTTCGATACCGTTGAAAGTCCCCTTACCCATTGGAAAAAGGTTCAGTGCATGAAAATGGCGGTTGAGGATAGGAAGAGTGGGCAGTTCACCAAAACTGGGGTCCAAAATGACATTATGGAGCTAAAATGCAAAGGATGTGCCTTCAGCTTTTCTACCTCTAGCCTTTGGGGGAAATGCTTCCCCATCCCAGGTGTGGTGCTGCTCTGAACAATAGGCCTCCAGGACCACAAGGACTAGATCCTTTCATGAGTGGCTGAATGCCAGGCTTGATAAGCGATCTAATGGAACTGAGACAGTCGTCCCGGCCAATCATATTTGAGCCAGACAGAGGGAGACAGACAGCGCCATCTTCCATTTGTCTGGCTGCTACTTATGCCATTGTAAAAAGCGTGTTTAATCTCTCCCTCCAGCCTCCCTGGGTGTCCCAATAGGTTCGCAGATAGATGCAGTCGCTTCTCCACAACCTGACTAACATGGCCGCCAAACGTAGTTCACAGTAAAGGATTTCCTTTACTGCTTACCTTTACTAAAAGGGTTCTTCAAATGGTTGTTTGTATGTGTTTTTTTTTTAACTTGAGTTTCGGATATCCCTCTCCATGTAACGCTAGATGTGTGTATTGTACGTTTGATAAGTCACTGTTATTGCAATAAGGTTTGAATTTTGCTGGTGATTTTATGCCTTTGCATTTTTTGCACTGGAAAGCTTGGACTCTGCACTTCAATGTGTTCCGTTACACCACTGAAGGCTGACTTGCGCTCACCTGACGACTGCATTTCTGCCAATTCAGTTTTGGGGCCAGGGATTGTGCCAGAATATTCTCTCCCACAGGAACTGTGGACACAGTTTTATAATATTACCTGGCACTATTTCCCAAACTACTGTTATTTCCACAGCACATAATTTGTGTTGCGCTTTCTCCCCACTGCAGCACAAAGTATCAAGGGGGAATTTCTCCCATTGCACAAACATTTGTTTGCGGGGAATCCAGTGTGTCCACTGGGAACACACGGGTATGTTTTACAGCAGGAGAAATGGGTTATTTACACATGTCCACACTGGGAAGGCTTCTCAACCAAGTGTTGGTTGGAGAAATGTGCTTCAAAAGACTTGTGTGGCCAGTTTTATGCACAGTTAAGTTGCCATTCACAGCCTGCCTCATTACCCCTTGAAAGTGTGCAGTGTTCTTCTTCACATCGCCTCCAAACCAATGGGTGCCTAATGCGCACAGCGCCCCCTCGTCATTCACCTACCCAGCAGGTGCCTACACTACACAGTGGGTTACTCCGAATTCTTGTTCCCCACACTATAGGCCACCAGTCATTCATAATGTTTTTGGGTGTCAATCACCAACACCTGTCCATAAGCAGAACCCCATCAACATGAGAGCATCAACATGAGAGCATCATGCCATACCATCGACTACAACACCTCCACATTAGCTAACCCAACTAACTCCCGTAACACTACCCTCATTCCCTCCGATCGGAACTCTAGACCTGGCGCCAGAACCCACCACAGACCCAGCAAAGGCCCAGCAAATCCACCCACTCCTTGGAACCCATGCACATTAAAAGACAGAAACCTGAGACTCAGCTCTCGGTTCATAACCCCCAAAACACTCGCCAAAAAACACTCCTCTCATCCCGCACACATTCAAGCAAACTCCACTCAAACTTTGAACATCACCCAATCAGCCCCCTTGAGTACATCTGAACAACCACTAATCAAGGGCGCCCTTGTCAATGCCCGCTCCCTGGTCGCCCATGCGCTAGATATCGCAGACTTCATCTCTGTCAACAATCTACACTTCCTGGCTATCACGGAAACTTGGCTGCACCAAGCAGCAGGCCCAGCCTTATCCCTCGCCATCCCAGAAGGTTATTCAATACTAAGGAAAGACCGGGACACAGGCAAAGGAGGAGGAGTAGCCTTCATCGCTAAAACATCCCTTGGACTTAGATTAATCCCGCCGCCTAGCTTCCGATCTGCAGAACTTCTGTCAGCTAAGCTCCAACTCTCTGCCACACAAACCATACTATTACACCTCCTTTACAGACCTCCAGGCCCCATCACCACATTTGAGGAAGAGATATCTGACCTCTTGACCACCAACACCAAAACAGGATCTCAAATTATCCTTCTTGGCGACCTCAACCTCGGTCTCGGCGACCCAAACGATACCAATGCGCTCTCCCTGGAAAGCACCATCTCCCAACTAGGGTTCAAGCTCAGAATCACAGACCCTACCCACAACAAAGGCAGGACCCTGGACTGGCTAGCGGATCTCAACTGCTCTACGACCATTACAAAAAACGAGCAAACTGCTTGGTCTGACCACCACGCCATCTCCTTCTCCATACAAGGGAAATCACAACCAAACTTTCCAACCCCTACCATCCCCCAAACCCTCACCAGAAACAACCGCAACATTACTTTACAAAACCTCTGCCCACTTATAGACAATATCTGTACCCCTACAAACTACGCCAACCTAGATGCAGAGAAACTCGCTGACCTCTACAACAAAACGTTAGAATCAGCAATAGACACCATCGCCCCACTCAAACTCACCAAAGCCAAACCGGCAGCCCATATGAACAAATGGTTCACACCAGAGCTAAAAATCCTCCGAAACTCCAAACGAGCCGCAGAAGCCACCTGGAGAAAAACGCCCAACCTTTCCAACAAAACTCAACTCTCGATAGCAGCCACCACCTACAAAACTGCTATCCTTAAGGCCAAAAAAGAGACATACGATAACAGAATTGAGAACGCCAAATCTAAAACAAAAGAGCTCTTCAATATCCTTAGGGAACTCGAATCCCCCCCCACTCTGGCTGAAACCTGCGTGAAAGATGCAGACTGGTGTGAGAGGATTCAAAAAGCCCTTGCAGACAAAATCACCATGTTACAATCCAAAATCGAACAGAAAAAGCTCAGCCTATCCAAAAAAACAAACCGCCCTCCGCCCACCACCCCCAAAACACCTACCTGCCCCCCCTTCTCCTTCTCACCAGTTTCCACTAAAGAAGTAGAAAGCATCATTAAGGGCCTCAAGCCCTCTAGATGCCAAGGGGACTCATGCCCAGCCCCCATCATCCAAGAAGGCGCCAACACTCTGGCCCCCTTCATAACAGCCCTCATCAATGCATCCTTCAAATCAAGCTCAGTGCCCAGTAGCCTCAAGGAGGCCTGGGTCATGCCACTTCTAAAAAAACCTAATCTAGACCCCAATAACCCAACTAATTACAGGCCAATCACCACCGTTCCCTACATCCTGAAGATCCTAGACAGAGTGGCCTACCTGCAAATACAGAAGCACCTGGAAGACAACAATCTCCTGGGTCTCAGACAATCCGGCTTCAGGCCAAGGCATGGAACAGAGTCAGCCCTACTGGACCTAAAAATCCAGATGGACGAGGCAAAGGACAAGGGTAATCTAGCCATTCTCCTACTGCTAGATCTATCAGCTGCCTTCGACCTCGTCGACCATCAGATCCTCACAGAACATCTGAGGACCTCAGCGGCCTTCTCTAACCAGGCGACTGCCTGGATCCAGTCCTTCCTAACCAACCGAACCACCCGGGTCTTCTCCCCAGGGGCATCAGCACTCCCTGTCCCCATCACCTGCGGCGTTCCTCAAGGCTCGTGCGTCTCGCCGACTCTATACAATATCTTCACAAAGCTATTGTTTGACCGCCTAGATAATCTAGGTGTCACTTACACAAACTATGCTGACGATACCCAGGTTCTCATCACCCTATCAGGGTGCTACGACGAGGACTCCACCAAAATCAACAACCTTTATTTAGAGATCCAAGCCTGGATGGCAGAGCACGGCCTATGCCTCAACGATGAGAAAACTGAGCTCCCCATTGTCGGCTCCCAACCTCGGCTAAACAAACTAGACCCCCGTTACGCGTCCATCAACATTGACGGTAACCTAATCACAGTAGCCTAAGAAATTAAAACCCTTGGGGTTTATCTAGACTCCACTCTCTCACTCAAAAGACAGGTGAACGCAACTGCCTCTTCAACAGCTTACACCAATAAGCTCATCAACGCCTGCAAACCTTTCCTATCACCCTCTAGCTGCATTACACTAGCCAGAGCGTTAGTGCTCTCAAAAATTGACTACTGCAACACCCTCTTTCTTGGCTCATCAGAACACAACCTGAACAAACTACAGGTACTGCAAAATAATGCCATCAGAGCTGCCCGCAGTATCCCACGAAACGCCCACATCTCCAGCTTCAGACAAGATGCTCACTGGCTCCCAGTACGAGACAGAATCTCCCTCAGATCCCTCGTCATCGTCCATAAATGCCGCTCTAACGACGCACCCAAATACCTGGCAGACAAGTTCCACAATCACACCTCAACTAGACCAACTAGAACACCATACGCACACTGCCTCTCCGTTCCCAAATTCTCTCTAAAAAAAGCAGGCGGCGCCAGCTTCCCGGTCCTAGCTGCCAAACTATGGAACGCTTTGCCACCACACCTTAGAGCAGAACCCTCATTTTGGACTTTTAGAGCCAAAACAAAAACATGGCTTTCCAACAAAAACGCCGCTTAATGCACTTCCTCTCTGCTTGCCTCTGTTGACCACCTGTAACCCGGTCTACTACACCGTTGTTGTTTTATCACAATCTGTACTGTATATTTTTGCCATGCTGTAACTGTTTTTAAGTCTCCGGCGCCCAGCTACCCCAGGGTTCGGTGCGCGGTACAAATAAATAAACTAAACTAAACTAAACCGCTTCCCCCAATCCTGCTCCCATGGGGTGCTGGTCATGTCCAGGGTACCCTCCCCCCCCCCTTCATCCTAGTCACTTACAGTGCTGGTGGAGGAAAGTGTTGGTGCCAGGGGAGAAAGATGGCGATGAATGAAGGGTTATTCGTGGTGCCCCAGTCAATACCATTTCATTGCGCAGCGGGGGGGTGAAGGGGGGGGGTGGCGCATTTGTATCTGAAAGGAGCACGAGGGAAGGGCTGCCCCTCAGCCTCTGCCACTAGGTCTCCCTCGCCCCGTTAGTGTGGCAGGCACTCGCAGTACTCTTCCCACCCACAAATCCCTGTGGAGTGGGTCACTTACAGTGCTTGGTTGGCACAAGCTCCTCATCGGTCAGCAGTTTCTGCACAATGGTGGCTGCGTAGTCGGCGTACTGTGGGGCGGAGCACTTCCTCTTCCTGCCCTTCTCGTCTGTCCACTGGAACTGGCTGCAGAAGGAGAGAAGGAAAGCAGGTCTGTCATGAGGGGCCGTGCGAAATGTTAAAGGTTTTCAGTCTGCGCAGGGGGGGGGGCCGGGGGGCCTGTGGTGTGCTCGGTGAAACTATAGTGCACTCGGGCCCAATTATTTGTCTACGTGTTCTTCGGGGCCTCTGGCATGCGTGCAGTGAGGCCACTGTGTGCTCGGGGACCATTTCTTTGCAAGCTAGTGAGAATTTTTGTAATTGTTCTTTTTTCATAACGCGCGAATACCAGTGAGTGGTTTCTACGCGCAGGGTCAAGATTCGAACCTGTGTTGTGCTGTGTGGTCTTGCTACTAAGACACACACATTGCCCCGGAGCTATCCTTCCTCACGATTTCAATAGCGTGTGCTTCAGGGCTGCTGTTGCAGTCCAGAACTTTGTGACAAGACAAACTCTCAATAGAGTCAGGGTTACAGTCTGCATAAAATATGCGCACATAATAATAATTTAGCATTCATATAGTGCTACAAACCCTCAGGTGTCTGAGCTCTGCTTATTATTACCGGGAGGATAGCTCAGCTGCAACGTGCGCACCTTGGAAGCAACACAGGTTCGAACCCGGGTCCGCGCTTTGAGACCTCTGGGTGTTTAAGTGTGTTATAAATATGTAACTAAGACAAAAACAATTACGCAACTAAAAAACAAAAACAAAAAAACGTTCCTTTAACAGCGCCTCAATGCCTGCGGGCTGCGTGAGCGCTTTAAAACTATAAAAATAAATTACCCACGGTGTGTGGTGCTCATTTATCGACCTCAGAAGGATGAAAAGCTGGTGCCCATTTATCGACCTCAGAAGGATGAAAAGCTGATTTCGGCCCTGCAGGGATTCGAACCTGCATCACCAAGCTCTGTACAGATGTCATAGGAGGAGTCACTTTCTGCCCCTGTGTCGGTAGCCAGTCATTCAGGCTACAATAGACTCGGCTCTTAATGGCCTTTATGCTAGCGTCTGCCTTTGATAAGCTTATTAATAAAATGGCGGATTTCCACCCTCATTCAAACCTAGAGTCTTCACTCCCTCTCAGGGTCCCCGCAAGTGAGTACAATTATAAATGTTCTTTTATAACGCGATTAATACCAGCGTGTGATTTCTAAGCGCAGATTGTCTCGCTATCCTTCCTTCCCCATTTGCACTTGGATGCCCAGAAGGCTAGTCCTGGCTGAGCTGGCGATTCATTATAGTGTCCTGTGTGAGATCAGATTAAGCCTCACGTGTGTGTTCCTCTAGATATTTTTCATATTTGTGTATGGTTTTGATGAGGTGCTGCCACTGTGTTCACAGTGGCGACATAATTTGTGTAATTCAATTTCATTGTGTTTATATCGACCTTGCAATTCATACATGTACAGTATAACATAAGTTACTTGGAATGTAAATTGCTCTTTTTAGACCTTTCACATTGGTAGCTGGGGGGCATAAGAATCAGTGTTTTTGTTAGATGTGGTTTATGTCAGAACACAACATATGGTTGCTGGGACCTCGTGTCGTGTATAAAAATATCCAATTTAAAAAATGGTTCACACTTGCATGTTTTTCACACCTTGAAAAGCCAAGAAATGTCCAATTCACGATAGCAAGTGTGCTGCCCCGAATGTGTGAAAAATGTTTTAAACAAACAAACAAAAAAAAAGTACTTTGTCAACTTGCTAGCTTTGCCACGATGGCCGCCCTCCACTGGAATGTCCTTCCTGCACACCTAAGATAGAATCCCACCAAGCTTTCCGCAAAGCAATCAAAACCAAGCTTTCTGTCTAAACTGTACGAGTCCGCCATTCTATGCTGTAATAATAAGGACTGCGATGCAGAATTAATTAAAAACTATGTGAACTAAATTCTATTAATGTATGTAACTATTGTATCTGCCTTTGAAGCCATCAATGTACCTGTACCTAAGAGACCACCGTGTCATAAGTCAACTCTAATTCAATATTCTTACAAATACTTTATAACAGCGCCTCGATGCCTCTGGGCTGCAAGTGCACTATACAAATGGAACATAAATAAACAGACATAGCTAAATCCATGCATTTGCAGGTGCAAGAGGTTCAGGGTCCTGGTTCCCCTGCCCAGGAGGGGGTTACTGAGGAGGGCGTTGAAGCGCAAGTTAGTGGATAAGGGGCTTTCCCACAGCCTTCCATCTTGGCCAAGCTAGTTTTGGGGGGAGGGGTTGGAACCCGTCCATACCCCCCCCCTCCTCGCATGATACCTCGGAGGATTCGATTCCCGGCCTAAGCGACGTAAAAATAAAGGGGTTCCTTTGGATCCCGCCCAGAGTAAAGATGTCCCGCTGCTCGATGACTCTGGTCTGCCTTTCTTCGATCCTGCCCTCATTCAGCACCCCAGGTCAGCGGAATGGCACACGCCCGGGGCGGTCTTTGCCTTCCTTAGGCATTGGGTCAGAAGGCCCCTACCGAAGGAGGACAGAAATAAGCTCTGTTCAGAATGCCCCCGGCCAGTCCTTCCCTATAAGGTGGCCCTTACCCTGCAAATCGACCAGTCCTGGGTTTCTTTTTTGTCTGAAACAGGGAAAAGGAAAGATCCTAAGGGCTTAATAGGCCGAACCCCCCTCTTACGCTAGTGAGGGGGCCCGGGGTAGGGGGGGTGGGTTTGCATCCCAGCATCATTCTTCCTCCCTGTTGATGTGGCCGTCTAGGGCGAGCTCGGTTTCCACTATCCTCTCTATGGGGTAGGCAGTGAATAAGTCGAAGACATAATGTCAAAAAAAAAAAAATGCTTTCTTTTTTAATTTGCATGTTTTTTTTGGGTTCCGGAGGTAAAAAAATTTTTTTTAAAAAAACGGGGTAAAATAAAAATAAAAAAGGGGGTGGGGTGGGGGAACCCCCCCATTTCGAACAAAAAGCAACCAAAAAAATACATTTTTTTATAGACTTTTTTTTCTCGACATTATGACTTTCGACAATGTTTTCGAATTTATCACTATGAACCTCTCTATGGTTGATCGCGTGAGACTCTTTGAAGCCGTGGTTCAGCTGCGGACCCAGCATGCTCTGCGCTTATGAGGCAATGGCTGGGCTATGAGCTCAGCCGCCTAGGCCAGGTGCCTCTTGGGCTAATTATAAACACCCAGGCCTCGCTCGGCTGCTTCTGTGTGCGCGGGTTACATAGCAACTCTCTATCAACATAGGCTGCGTGTGTGCATGCTGTAAACAAGGCCGGCTGGAGCCCCCCAAGCGCGGGTAAAGGGCTCACAGCTGCCAGGCTCGACACCTGCAGCGTTTCCAGCTCCCCTCTGGCGATTTCGCTGCGGTTCCCCGCTTAGACTCGGGATGATTTTTTTTTTTTTTTTGTAGCTGCCCAGGCCTCTACTGTTGTCCATGTTGGCAAATCATATTTTGTGACCGTTCATGAGAAACGGTTGACGTGGTACCGCGAGGTGCGTGTTTAAGAAGTTGTGTGCCAACCGGAGCATTTGAACGCACATTAATCATCAAATTGGAACACACTTGCCCCCAAAACCGCGCACACTGGCACTGTAGGGCCAACCCTTCTGGCATTGCTGCGCTGCCCTGTAGGCCAGTTGGTGCCTGCCTCTCTGCCCTTCTCCCTCACCTCTTCTTCTTCTTCTTCTTCTTCCCTCGTTTCTAGCCCTGGCTCCCTGGGTCTGGCCCGCAGCAGCTCCTGTTGTCCTGTTGCCATTTCCTTCTCCCCCCTCTCTCCACCCGGTCTGCTCTACTCTAGTTCCTGCTCTTATTTTATTATCATCACTTCCTGCTTTACCTCGCGGGCCTCTACGCGAAATCCCTCGACCCTTTGCCGTCCATGCCCTCCATCTCCTAATCCCACTTCCTGCTCTGCTTGCCTCCCAGAATGCCACGTTCTCCTTTATTACCCACCTCGCCACTCTGCGGGATTTACTCTCCACGATGCCCACCACATTTGTAAATCATGTTCGGCCCAGTCCTGCCCCATCTGCAGCCCGCCCCACCCCCTGTTTGCAGATCCTGCTCGCCCTCCTCCAATCCCCGCTTCCTTATACAGTACCTGTCCCCTCTGCCTGCTCTCTTTGCCCTCCCCTGCCCTCCCCCACGCCCCCCCCCCACCAGCAGTTCCTGCTCCCCTTTCACCTAGCTGCTGTTTAGGTTTCCTAATCCCCCGTTATTGCTGCTGCCCATGTTGCCTCTTGCCCCTAGGTTCTCTTTTCCCTCGTGCTTCATCCCTTAAATATTTAATGCTCTCCCCAATCATTTCTCTTTTCTGTAGTTCCTGCGCCCTAAGCTCCCTTTGTAACCGCACTCTCGTTGCCCCTCACGCCCTAGTACAATTCCCTACCCCTTGCTTTTTCCCTGTCCTTAAAGTCCCGCACTCTCTAATTCCATCTGAAGACGACGCCCCTCCTACTCCCCTCTCGCCTGTCTGGTGTCTGCCTTCCACATCCCAACAACCACTGCAGTTGCTCCCACCCCACTTTATTTGCCGAATTCACTTCGCTTTTCTCCCCTGTCCATTTCCCCTCTCCACTGCATGCACAGACTGATCTGATCCACAGTCACTCGCTACATATTCTGCTCTTCCGGACTCCTGGCCCCCCAATCCTGGACACAGTGTGCCCAAAAGCACACATGTTGTATGTAATTTTGGTTGTGTATTTTCTGTAGAAAAATAAATGCCTACGGCCAATAATTTGTCCACAACAAAACTGTCTGCAATTAATTCCAGAGCAAGGGGAAGCCCACACTACACAGCCTATGACTTACGTGTACCAGGCCGTCATCGTGGGGCAATTGGCCACTGTGCAGTACTCGGAGATGGCGCCGTAGAGCAGGCTCACGTGGTTATAGAAGGCAGAGGCTGCAAAAAGAAACAGGGAGAGGGCGCACGTCATTGAATACCAAGCAGCAGCGACCCACATGGCGATCACACAGGAGCCTTCCTCAAAAGGCAGAACAGTGACGCGTTTCATCATCACTTAATTAAAATGCAACATAATCCTTCACATCCTCAAGTGCAAGCCATCATTATGTAATGCAGGCGCGGAAGGAGCTTCCAGTACACACCGAACTCACATCGAAACACGCAGTGAACATTATCCAATTCAGACGTGGGAGGTGCTTCCGCCCCCTTCCTTAAATCCAAGCATCATTGAAAGCAACCTCCTGTATGCGCTCTGATGCAGAAGTGGACCTGGCTTGTGTCTCCCCTGATTTTAACCCCACTGACCCCCAGATCGGAGAGCACAAACCTCACCCTAGACCTATCCAAATGGAGTTCATTCCCATATCCGCATGCTAGAATCCCAACCATAACTCCTCCAGAGGTAGACCACAGCCCACGCTCACATAACCCAGCCCAGGATGCACACATTGCACTCTCCCAGATTCCCCCATAGAGCTTCCAGCTGAAACACGGCGCATAGCTCAGGGTCTTGTGTGACTAATCAACTTTCAGGGCACCAGTGGTCCAGGGATGAATATCGGTCCCCAAACCATCAATCAGCCCCACACCGCTAGTACACCAGAAGGGATCTGAACAGATTGGAAACAAGTCAATTGTAAACCTCCTTGTCCAATTTTGGTAACGTGGACGGAACGGCAGGCTTATTGCCGCAAAGTCGTGGATCGTTGGTTAGTTGCAACACAGCAAAAACACAATTATTACCCAATGATAAAAAGGGACTGTCCGGTCAAGGTTGAATACAAATATCTACTTTATTATTATTCAATAGACAGTTCTTCTAGAACACTACAAAATACAACCCACCCTGTAAAGGAATGCAGGGGACAGACAGTTTCAAGAAGGAAAAGGGATTCACTCTGGGTACTGACAAGAGGGTAGTCGGAAAAGTAATGAATCACAATAGTTTAAGGATACTTGGTTTCAGCACAAAGGGAGCAATGGGTCGTAAAATGTCACTAGGGACCTTCAGAGAAGGACCAAGGGTATAGAACCACAACGTAACATGTGCTTGTAGAAGTTCTAGGTGCTCGACAGGGTTGAGTCAGTTCCAGGTTGCTTTGCAGCTTCTGCGACAGAGTTCAAGACAGGAGACAGCTGCGGGTATCAGGCGGCAGGCAATTCGGAGAGCGAGGCTGGACGATGGCTGCAGGCTGGCCTACACGGCAGCTTGTGGCCAGGAATCATCGTCTCAGTGCTCGTTGGTGTTAGGGAGAATTCTCAAAAATGTGCTTAGAGACCCCCAGCAACTTTGCTGGATTTTGAGGACTTGATTTTTTTTTAACCTAGAGCGAGTGAGACCCTTTTTCCCCACTCTCTCATGTATTTTAATGTGATTGTATACACTGTTTCTTTTTGGTTATAGAGTCTAACCAACTCCAGAGACATCATCTTTTACAATTGTGTCACAAAGCACCTTCAGTGCAGTGCCACAGGGAAGTTTTCCAGATTTTCCAAGATTTAAATACTTTCTCTGGGACCAGCTACTGTTTCCCAGAGCAGTAAAGTGAAATTGACTTTACTTAGCATTGTATTTGCTAGACCCAGCACACCCTATCTTACAATAGAGTGCTGGAGGGGTTACTTAGTATCCCCTGTGTCTAAATGCTCATGTAACATTTTTTATGTTACCCTTTCCTCAATTGACTGGCTGGTGGCAGTGGTTTCGTTTTGAACTACCTTGGTTTGCATTTATTGCAACCGTTTGCGGCTCCGGTAAAGTAACAGCAGGAGCCATCTTTTTAAAAATGGCGTGCAGCCATCTTTGCTAAAATGGGCCCGACTCCTTTTTTTGCCAGGTCTTTGTAGAAAGGTCCTTCTAGAGAGTTTCTCTGCGCGCCAAACCAGGTTTGGTCTCTGTTCATTTCGCCTTTGGAAGGGTTTCTGAGAGGAAACCCGCCTCTGGCTCCAGAGTGTCTTGGGTAGGCAGGAAGTGAGGGAGGTGCCCGAAACTCCCTGTGCTTACTCTCCTAGAAGGCCCAAATGCACTCTGTGGTGATTGGCTCGCTGACTGTCCGGCAAGGACAGCCACCCTGCTGGGTGAGTGACAGCTAGGATGTAATGAATGGAAGAAAATGGTTTAAAAGGCAAGTCTTTTGGCTTGGAAGGCGGAGTCGACCACTGGACGAAGGAACCGAAAAAGAGCTTGAAGAGGACGCCTGCTGCAACTCCTGGACTGTTGGTTTGCCCGGTGAAGCCCCGCTGCAGTGACTACTTGCCAAGGTCGCATCGACAGAGAAGCCCCTGCAAGGACGACTTCTCCCTTTGAGTTGGTGGGACCAATCAACTCCAAAGTAAGCCACCCGGACACCCATCTCGAAGCTGGTTGAATTTCCTCAGTGCTGCAGGAACTGTAAAGCCAGGGAGAGGGACACCAGATTGTGTGCATTACTTTTAAGCTGGCCTAAAGCTTTTGGAAGATCCTCTGGACTCCCACGAAGCTGGACTGACCAAGTCCGACCCCCCTCAGCGGAGTGCGGGACCGCAGAAGCAAGGACAGTCCACCTTGACAAACAGGAACCGCGCTTATTGCCATTTGCTGTACCGCAAGGAGCCGATAGGCGAAACAGCCTGCCGGTTGCCAGTTTTGACAGTGCAGGAGTCCCCCGACGTCCTCCCTCTTGTCCACATGACTGAGGCCTAGGAACAGTGAGATCTGCAGAGCCGCACAGGAACAGAAGTCATCAGCTGCATCTTTTACTTCATTGCTAAGGTACTGTAAAACAAGTCTAAGAGAACTTACCTCTTATGTAGAAGTGCTTGTAACTTCCACAACTCTAATCAGCTTGTGGCCCTATATTTGATTCTTCTTTTCATCAAAGACTCCCAAGGACTTGTGAAAAGACATTTCCATTACTTACCAGAAGTGCTTCATCCTATCCAAGACTTTTGCCCATTGACTTTGGCTTAGCCTATTGAATTGAATGTCTCTTCTAGTGAACTCTAAAAGTAACTGCACGGCTTTGGAATATTTGTGGTCTCTTGTGTTCTAATAACGTTTGCCTTTTACTTACCCTTTAAAGAGTATTCTGAATGGCAACAGTAAGATATGAAAGGGATGGTCCGGTAAAATTTTTTATTTAAATAAAAGATAGGCAATATAAAAAAAATAAACGATTGCCAATTTCCCCCCCCCCCCCCCCCAAGTCCCTATGTAAAATTTTGAGCAATTCAAGCTCAAAATTTGCAAAAGCAAGCACATGGGCGCATCCATTTTGTGAAATGACAAGTCAGTGGTGCAGTCGGTTTCAGCTCGAGGGGCTCGACTAGCTCAAAAATGTCCTTTGAAATGCTGGTTGATGCACTCCTCCTAGCTTCTTCACTGAGCCTGTGTCATCCTTTAAGGCAGGCGTCCCAAAGCTGAGGGGGGTGTTGCAGGCAACGTCCTTGGTTTGGTTCAGAGACTTTCTGGCACTTCTCACCTAGGAAACTTGCTTGCAGAGCCTAGCAGGGCACGCTATGTGCTTGCTGGGTTCCGGAGATGCTGGAGGATCCAGTATATCCCGCTGTTCCCTGGAAGATATTTAAGGGAGGGATCTTGCTTCCCTCTTTGGAAATCCTGGCCTTTCTTCACTGGCAGAAGCTGTAAGGCAGGCTGTACCATCAGCTAGGGTCCCAATGAGTTCTTCTGGTTACTCCTTGCAAAGTCTTCATATGATCTGCCCAAAAGAGGGGCTCAGCACGCCTCTAAAACCAAATGGGCCACAGTGATTGCTGTAGGCTAAGCCTACCTTAATGAACCAATCCTGGGTCTCCACCAACAATCTCCTGTATGCATTAGGTCATCACCAGAGTATTCAGTACAAAAAAGAAGGTGGGTGAGGCGCGCACTCCCGGTCCTGGTCAATTGAACCTGTTGCAAAAAATATAAGTAGCTGGGTCAAATCCCAAAATGGACAAATATTCACAGGGTTAGATCCCTTCTGCTGCAAATCAGGTACTCAGTAATAACAGGGTTAAATCCCTCAGCTGCAGTTCTGTGGTCTGTAGTTGTTCTCCTCCTAGCGCTTTCTTATCTCAAATAATCATCAGGGAGGCTGTTGAGCTGGTGTGTCTAATTAGACTCAAAGAATTCTGGTAGCTGTAGTGAAAACGTTTTTTTCTGTTCAGGTGACCAGCAACCGACACCCCTCCAAAGCACTGTTAATACTGACTACCTGATTTGCAGCAAGGGATCTAACCCGGTTAATACCGAGTACCTGATTTTCAGCAGAAGGGATCTAACCCTGTGAATATTTGTCCATTTTGGGATGTGACCCAGCTACCTATTTTTTGCAACAGGTTTAATTGACCAGGACCGGGAGTGCGCGCCTCACCCACCTTCTTTTTTGTACCTCATCACCAGAGTACTTTGCAACACAAAAGGTAACAGGGTGAAAACACGTAATACTAAGTCCCACCCTTCTTCCTGTCTGTTGTGGATAAAAGGGTATCTCTAGTTAATGGAGTTCTCTGTGGTTCCCGATTAAAGCAGCAGGTCCTCCTCGAAGCTGCGGCACGAACAGACCTTCTGTCTCCTGCACACCACATTCTCATACCTTCTTAAGGGGGTCTTGCCTACTACAAACATATCGTCCCAGACATGAAGGTCACTGCCCTTGATACCAAGAGGGGGGAGCTGGCTTCTGGTTGACACAGTGCATATCAAAGGTTGGTGGGGTTTCCCGTCTCCTTTGTTAAACCTCGGCAGCCATGCCCCATGTGGGCCTTTTTGAAGTGTACTCTATTAGTATGTTAATTGTTGCCACCATCTGCATGGGGTTAACAAACGGACAGGACGGATCCATGGAGCCATCGATGGTTAATTAGGCTGGCCATGGCAGGTGGAAGGTTTTGGCTCTCCCCCTTCTGAAATGCACCATCTGTGAGATCCCAACTAAATATGACAGGGAGGACTGCGCCTGTAGACTGTCCACCTACAGCACACATGTCTATGTGTATGTCGTGCTGTGAGCAAAGAAAACGGTGTGCAGATTACCACCACACATTTTCCAGAGGTTGATCTACCATCATTCAATTTCATATAAAAATTTCAAAAAAGCCCGGGTGAGCCCACATGCACTGTGCGGATGGTCGAATTCCTCATATCTTGTCTGCCCCTTGCAATATAGAATCCTGCCCAACTCTTTTTTCCTGGTGCATTGTATGCTTTTGCTACTTGCGCATTAGAACAAAAACCCACCAAATGTAGTTCAAAGAGAAGCTCGACGACTGAGAAGATGCCCTTTCACTTGGTGTGTATAGGGAGTGGCTGTTGTCAATGTGGACAACACGGTATCGTACTTCGGAGGAGGGGTGGATATGCGGTACATGGGTGACATAAGCCTTGCCCAGGTCTTTCATTATTCTGACACTAACACTCCAATGCACACTCTTTTAGACAGTGTGAAACACTATATTCTATATGTTATTTCACTGGAAATGTATATAGCGGCAAACTCTACAACTGCTCACTTTGAGGCGCTTCGAGGAGGGGAAATTGAAAGGAAGGGAGGGGAGGTTGTGTTAATGTGGTATTGGGGAGGACAGGTGTTTAGGGCACGATGAAAGAGCAACAGGAAATGTCATTTTGTTCTTAGGTAGGCAGCAGGTACATTCCTAGAGGTGAAGCAAAATAACTAAGAAGTACTGTGCCCATGCCATACAGCTTAAGGCGCAAAGAATGCAGGTATAACCTTTTCGAAGCCTTCTAAAAACAAACAGTGGCAAAGCCAACTGTTTTGACTCTTGATTAGACATTAGATAGGCTTTTGCCTGGCACTGCCATGATATACTGAGGTACAAACACGGTTTGCCATCTTATGGCTAGGTAGTACCATTATGGCAGTTTGTGCAAAATGCCTATCCCATGCCTGTACAAAGCCCAAACTGTTTTCTTTGCCAATGCTTGTTTTTGCCGAGTTCTGAAATGTGTGGTCCTGCATTTATAAAAGGAATAACACAAAACGACAAGTCGAGTGCATAGAAAAAAAAAACAGGACTGTATTGAGAGCTCTAGGCAAGCCTTAAATGTGAGGGAAAACATGGAACGACAGGAGAGTGATGCCTGAGGGGCACACTGAAGATGTTCAGCCCCGAACATCTTCAGATGTTCAGTCTTCCGCAGGAGGTTAGTCTCATCACTGACCTTTCTGTTTAGGAAAGAAAATCAAAACTTTTCTCCTCCAACCTTCCTTTTTCCTGAGACTCGTGGAGCCTAGTGCTTTTTTAAATGTATTTATATTTATATAGCGCGCAAGCAGCCCAGGGGCATTGAGGCGCTGTTACTTGCAATAACTTGGTTAGAGGGTACAGGCATGATAAACACATTATGAATACTACAAAACTTCATACTGTTGTTACAGATATAGCATTTGGTCATATATTACAACTAATATGATAGGTATTCGTGCTGGTGTGTCGGGCCTTATGTGAAGAGGATAGTTTTCAGAGTTTTGCGGAAGGTGGTGAGGGAGGCCTCACCTCCGATAGTGGGAGGTAGGGTGTTCCAGTGAGTGGGTGCGAGATAAGGGAAACTGGATCCGCCCGCTCTGACTCTTTTTACTAGTGGCACAGACAGCATGTTGGTGTATGGTGATCTGGTTGGCCTGGTAGTGGAGGCGGGGTGTATCCTTTGTGAGAGGTAGGCAGGAGCAGTGAGGTGAATGCACTTGTGGGTCAGTGTCAGGGCTTTGAATACGATCCTTTCCTTTATTGGGAGCCAGTGGGCTAGTTTTCTAACCTCAGAAATGTGTTCTCTTTTAGCAACGCCTTGGGCTGCCCGGAGAGAGTTGTTCTGCATTACTTGTAGTCTAAGTTTTTGTTGGAGGTTCCTAGAAAGAGTACGTTGCATTAGTCTAGCCTAGAGCCGGTGATGGCTCTGGCTATGTTGGTGCAGTTCTCTTTGGAGAGAAAGGTCTGACAGCGTTCAAAGTTTGGCATGATATGCAGCTGCGGAGGCTATTGCGTTGACTTGTCTATCCATGGATAGGCTGGAATCCAGGTAGACTCCCTGAGTTTTGACAGAATCTGAGACAGGAATTTTGATGGAGTCAATGGTGAAGTGACTGAATTGGGCATCTAGATTTTTTAGTGTGTCGGGAGAACCTACCAGGAGGAGTTCCGTCTTGTCAGAGTGGAGGCTTTGACACCTACAGCACTCATATCACAATGCCACACACACACACTCACAATGACAGACACAGACACAGACACACACACAGACACACACACAGACACAGACACACACACACACAGACAGACACACAGACAGACACACACACACACACACACACACACACCCCCCCCCCCAATACATCACAGGCAGCTGGAGTGGATGCTTTCTTTAAAACAAAGAACAGTCATAGAAGAGTTCCTCACACACGCACTGTGCAAGCAGCAACACCAAGGCAGGCACACAGAAACAAAGGCGGGCATGCACAGACAGAGCATTCCTGCCGCCACACCCCACACTCTAAACCCATTGCACCACACCCACCAAAATAACTATGGTGCCAGCAGACTGAAGGTGGAGGGGCCCAGCTAGCCAAGGAGCAGCACAGCAAGGAAAAACCAGCCATCAGTCATGCAGGCTACGAGGCCTCTGTTGAAAGGGGTTGGAGACCCAGGGGGCTGCTGGAGGGTGGGGCAGGCAAGAAACCAGCAGGGCTAATGAAGTGCATAGGGAACCAGGCCGCAGAGCAGAGGTCCAGGGCCCCAGTTTGAGGGCTTGAGCAGAGGACGCAAGGCCACAGGGCAAAGTGCATTCTGTGCTGCGCATGCAGCAGAACCACAAGAGCACAAGCTGCATCTCCCCGCCATGCAGCCTCTTTGTGAAGTGAGTGGCAGTGAGAGGCCTTAACGAGAGAGGTAAGCACAGGACTGTGTCTTTAAAGCTACAGCACTCCCATAAAGACTTTAGTACGGCAGTGGTCTTCAAACTTGTTCTACCGATGTCTCTCTTGAGAGAAACATTTGGCCAGTGGACAAATTGGAATCTGCTCTGCAGCAATACAAGGACGAGCAGGAGCACAAATGCAAGTAAAAACCACAATGTTCCTTAAACAGAATAGGTTTCTTGGATGCAAAAAGGGAATTAGTGACCTAACCAGTCTCTAGCGCCCAGAACTGGACAAAGTGGGCAATTAATAGTCAATAGTACCTTTTTGCAGTTCTCAGCACCTTTCAGCAGTGATCCAAGCGGATCAGGCTCAGTTTGGTTACAGTGGATCATGTGGGCCCCAGCAGCAAGAGGGTAGCGAGCAAGTTCAAATGCGATAGCTCTCTGCAATTCGGATGCAGCGTTTGGCGAAGCCGGTTGGGGCACTCACCAGGATCTGTTCAAAGTGGAGCCAGGTCGAAATGCGTTGTAACCATCGGGAAGGGTTAACAAGAGACTCTTGTGGTTCGAAACAACAGATGGTGATGATTCGAATATGTATCCTGTTGCTCCAGTGTGCGGTTCTGCAAAACGGTAGTTCAAAGGAGAGTCAGAGCAAGTCCTGCTGTAACCCCCGATTCAAGTCGGCAGGTGACTCTCTAGCGGTTCGAGTCAGGTCCCAGGAATGAGCATCTGATTAAACCATAGCAGGTGATGGGTTTAGCAGGGGCACGATTCAGCACTGAGCTAGTTTGAGAATCAGGCCATGCAGTTCGAATAGTGGGAGGCATGCCAAAGGCAGCACCGGCAGGATCCCCTTGTTTCAGCGAATGCGGTTTGATAACGGGTCGATCAGTTTGCTGCAGAAGACCAGGAGGCCTCCATATGCTGTGAGCCCCACTGCAGGGGCTCTAGGACAGGATGAGACCTCTCAGGGTCTGCTCTCTGAGCCACAGGATATTCTGGTGCAGAGTGGCAGGTCCAGAATATTCTGGTGCAGAGCAGCAGGTCTGTATCCACAGCAAGAGTCACCCCCAATGTGCCCTGGGAGTGGGTAGGGAGCAGAGCTTCCCTCTGCCTTGGATTGCTCCTTCTCACCTCAGTGGTTGAGGGGTTTGGAATGTGCAACTCTCCCAAAAGAGGTCCAGTGAATCCTTAGGTGTTGTTCCAGAGTGAATCCACAAAGTGGTGGGAGAACCCTTCTTTTAAAGGTAAAAGATGGCTGCGCAGCTAAGGGATGTTTGCTTTAGCCCCAATACCTATTCTTGAAAGAAGTTGCCTTTGCCCTTCTGACATCACACCCAAAGTGCTTTGCCCCGGAGGAAGTCGAGGGGACAGGAAGGAAAGAAAGAAAATGGTGGAAGTTTACTTCCACTGAACAGATCCCTCCCGATTACTCTACCCCGTCCCCTTTCCTCTTCACTAGGATCAAAGGCCTTTAGAAACACAGCCTGGTGTGAGGCTACTCTCTACGAGCGGGTGTGCTCCTTTGATGCCTTGGCCCAGGGTAGCTGCCTGCAGTGTGGCTTTCCCCGGCAGAGGGTGTTACCTGCTGCCTTGCCATTTGGCAGGCTCAATCCGTCTGGCCCGAATGCACATCACCTTCCACAGCTGAGCTTGGCTGACGAGCAGACACGTGATATCAAACTGGACGTGGCTCCCACGATCATATGAGGTGCCATGCACGATTCCTTAACTCATCTTAGCTGTATTCTTAGAGTTCAGCCTGCCACCATCACGTGGGTACTTATGATCATCATAGGATTTGGTACAGGGCGGCATATCTTGAATGCAGCCACTGCGCTGCAGAGACTTGGCTGTCACTGCAGCTGTCAAATGAGCAAATGTGACTTCTGAACCTGCCCTGTGCCATTAGTAGAGCAGGTGCTGCAAATCAGGATACTGATGCAGCAGGACAGATGATATACACTAGGCTTTTGGCATGGAGTTTATGGAAGGGGAATCTGATCCATTACCTGCATCATTTTATTAACTAAAAAAAAAAAATGATAAGAAGCCAGGGTTTTCACACCCTTGCCAGACGGCAATTCATCACAGCCACAGCTCATAGATTTGAGGCGCAGAAAGGAAAATCATCCCCAGAGTATCAGACATCATCCAGGAAGCAGGGGCTACCCCAACAGGGTGCGTGCAACAAATTTGACTTCCGCATGAGATGCAAACTAGGCATTCTTTAAAAATATATAGCACCCACTGTGCTGTCAAATGAGGTCTAGACGTATCCTAATGCTTCCTTATACAGACTGCCACACACACACACAGCAAGTTCATTTCCTATGTTCTGGAGTGCAAATGGGAGGTGTGCAAATTCAGGGACTTTCCTACACATTATTAGATGCAGAGAAAAGGCATGGAGCATACCCAAGGTTTCCACTGTACATTTCTTACAAAAAGGACAATAAAAGGCCTGAAGGCGAGTGTGTCTTCTTATATGGTGTGCATTTGCACTCATATTTGCAAATCTGGCACACTGGATGGGCGGCACCCCATAGGTCCCGATGTGGGCGGCCTCCTGCATGCAATTACCACTTTTTGTAAAATGATCACCTATGAGTGAGTTAACGTCATGTTTGTATGGCCCTAGTTGCTCCTGTGAGCTGTTGGTGCAAAGCAAACCAGACCCTTCTAGGACACAAGCAGGAGCTAAATAGCTTCCAGCCATTCTAATCCCGAACCCCATTAAGATGCGTAGCGCAGACCAGGAAACAGTATTGAAGCAAAACGCATGACTTATCGGTGCAGCGCTGGTAGCACGGGTGCAAGCGCCAAAGAGGAAAGGACGTTATCAGGTGCAGGTGTGAAGAAGGCAAACGGCATCAGTGTTATATACTAGCAGTGCAGTAACTTTGCTGAGAATGTTGGGGGGGGGGTGGGGGGGCGGACGGACATGACATCTAAATGAAAGGGGCACCTGCCAAATGAGTGGGACAAAATGGTGTGCCACAAAAGATGGGGGGGGTGAGGAATAAACCTGGCCTAGGAGTGGGGGCTCTGTTTGATAAGAACAATGAAAAGGGCACTAGCAGAGGAAGGTGTTTTACCTTAAACTTGCATTAGAGTGTTAAAAAGGGGGGGGGGGGAATATGTAAAATGTTATGAGCACATAAGCAACAAAGCCGGTCAGTGCATGAACTGACAGCGGAGATAAGGAAATGGATGGGTGACAATGTATGTTCTGGATCTGTATCTATGGCTCATTTCTAATAAACAAAGTTTGCAAAGGAAAAAGTTGGGGGTTGGGGGGGCATTAAACACCCTTGTCCCTCCCTAAAAATATGCCCATGCAATTAAGCTTTATTGAAGGAAGAAAACGGGCACACCCCCATCCCCCCCAAAATGATGCATGTTTGTAGCAACGAGACAAGAGAAAAATCGAATAAAATAATTGGAAATCATTGGCTCTATTGTGAGAAAACGAGTGCGAACGGCGGCCCCGTGCCACAGGGTCAGTGGCTAAGTCCATGGCATCCAGCACCAGAAAGGCGCAGATCCCAGTTGCAGGTGCACCAGTATTTAGCACCTTGAATTTTGGAGGACAGTTTCTGGCTGTAATGCAACTAGCGGAGAAGGCAAATTCCATTTCGAAGGCTGCTCAGCGTGCTATGAAGGAAGATGGCCTTGATGGCTGCATCGCAGACAGAACCCAACATGACAGCAGAGCGAGAAGGTTGAACAGTGCATTTTCCAGTTCTAGGTATGCAAAGAGTGTCTTGGAAGGTGCCCTTTACTGATCAATTTGCCAGCCACAACTGTATAAGGAAAGTAGGAAATAAATAGTGCTCCAGTAGCTTGGCATAATGCATTGTGGGAGATGTAGTGCTTTTATGTTGTGCATGCTAAATAGACCAGATCACTGACCATGTTGAGATAATCCCCTCCTGCATCACTATGCGCCCAAAAAACGCACTTGCCTCAGACTCGAGTTCTGTGAACAAATGCCAGATGAATCAGCTGTGCAACACCCAGCCTCGCCCGCCAGTCCACTAACACGCCATTGGTGGGGCCCTGCAGGTGGGGCTTTGGGTTCAGGGATAGTTCGGATGTAGATGAGCCGACACAAACAGGAAGGGCAGGAGGAGGGCGTCGGCCATTGGGGAAGTGAATGGATTGGTGCCTCCTCACCCTACAACCAGACTCCTTCAAGGAAGGAGACGCACTGCTCTGAATCACCAGAGAACAATGGTGCGCCTTCTGCTGGTATGATATCATGGGGCTGCTTTTTACCTCTTCCCGTGTTCTAGTCTCTTTTTTAGTTTTGGCTATTAGATGGCGCTTTAAGAACTAGCTACTTGTCAAACTTATTCACATGGGAATTGAAGCACATCACTACACTATTGTTCTTTCTCAGCAGCCTTCTGTCAGGTCATGGCAACCGAATGTGCATTAAACTATAGGATGAATATGCAATACGTATGCAATACACGTGTTGAAACATATTTTTCTTGCTAGCAGTTACTGTTAAAAACAAGCATTGGCAAAGCCAATGTGTTTGGCTCTTGTATAGGTATCCGATAGCCTGGGCATATATGGTAAAGCCTAACACCATATGACAGATTTTGTCATCTTTATGTCCAGGCAGTAGCATTATACCAGTGGCTGTGAAATGCTTAGACAATTCTTGCACAAAAGCCCAAACAGTTGGCTTTGCCAATGTTTTTTTTTTAAACATCTAAAATATCTCTGGTCGAGAGCTAAAGCCTCCTTCCGCAACCAAGACCTACCAAAAAAAAGGCAGAGTAAGTCGTTTTCCTCTTGCCCGCAGCCTATAGATAGCCGGGCTGGCTTCTGAATGGGCATGTAATGTGACAACTCAAAAATGCATTCAGTAGTTAAACGGGACTACATATGGAATATATTCAATTGCAAAGGGCATTTATTACGTTTTTATGAAAAACAGGCCAGTTAAAAATATCCCGATATAGTATAGGAAACGGTTTTCAAAACCACACGGAAAAAGCCCAAACTTATGACACACTCTGCATGTGGTGGAGAGCAGCATGAGAGAGTTGCTTTTTTGACCGTGCTCAGAGTTAATGTAAAAATCCCATTCCGTCCAAGCTTCCAGGCTCGGTGAAACGATATGCCCCTCATGACACGGAGCCAATCCGAGCCGCAGGTCCCTGGCTCGGCCCCAGCACGCGCTGCTCCGACGATGCAGAAACGGGGGGCGGCGGCTCATTTTCCATGGCTGCGCCTCTGTAGCGTTGGCGCGGTTTAACAACCGAAGGCCTGCCACGTGGTCACAACAGACCCACGTTTGTGTTCGCAAAATCTCCAACCGAATTACCAGCTGAAAGGCAAGTAAGGCAAGTATCCCTGTAATTAACAATTTGTTTTCGCGCACTGTTCAAAATACTAATCTAAAAAAGCCACAAAACCTGGAAATTAAATGTAAAAAAATCTGGAAGGTCTAGCATTTAAATCATTATATTGCAATAATAGTTCCACATTTAGGCGTGTAAATTCAAACAAAAATACAAATTCCTATTAAAATTAAAAAAAAAAAGTGGTATTTCGTACACTATGCACACAAAAACCCAGCACTGCTGTTCTTTTATTAATCCTCCCAAAAAAAAAAAAAAGACACCAAAAAATAAATGGAAAGAGAGAAATTCCGGTATGTGACCCCCCTCCCCCCAACCTACGCACCTCCCCAACATGCGGATCCATCCGACCTGAACTCATGGACAGTGGTCGATGTGGGTGGAAGCAGTTAGTAGCGCTGCTCCTGTATTTATTTACTTCTTTAAAGTTTTACTGTTCCTATACAATTATGTTCTAAAGAATGGTTTCATTTTAAAATAAAAGTGTAGGAAGAAGTTGAAACTTGCACTTCAGTGCACTGCACTGAACGTTGCCTTAAAAAGCAGTTGTGTTTGTTTGGGGGTTTGGGTTTTTGCGTAGGAGGGTTTGTGGTCATGGGGAGGCAGGCCAGCAGGGAACATAGTTCCGCTACTTCTTTTCGTACACTTAAGACCACTGATCAGGGAGCCCTCTGCTCAACGACACTACATTGAAACTCTGATGTTAACAAGTGCTCTGAAGTGCCTGCAAGGTGACCTGTTGCGCTCCACAAAAGAGCGAAATAAATAATATACAACTTCAGCACTGCAGCTCGGCACCGAGCACCTTCATATCGCAAAACTGCAGAACACAAGACAACAGGCACACAAACAATGTTACCACTTTCACATGCTTACAGCACTCAGCGCATGCACAGTGCACAGCATCGCCCCGCTGCAGCACTTAGTGCCTTGCCAAGATGGCACCTTTTTAAACCCAACACGTATAGTGCCAACCAAACGTTAATCCGTGCGCACAGTCCCCAAGCGCTAAATCACTGCTTTTACGTTGTCCTTTTTCTTAAATGGTGGAGTGGCCCTGCGCCCTGACCCCACGCCCTGACCCCACGCCCTAGCCCCTGTAAACCCTCATTTACCACCCAATCCCACCTACTTACTGCCTTCCACCTTTGCACGCCTTGCATTTGTGGCACCGTCAGTCATTTTCATGAGTGACATGATCATAATTCTATCACAATAATGCACACTTGTGATTCTGTGTAGCAGAAAAGTGCATGAACCTGCACCAAAAGCACAGTGCACAGCACTAGCATTACAACAACAGCAAACAGTTCTGCTGAGACTAACCATCCCGGCTCCTCACTCCTCTCCACAGTGGTCGAAGTGAGCGGGAGCGGTGCTCTTCTACTTTTTAAAATTACCTTTCACAGCTCCTATACTTTTATTTTAAAAAGAAACCGTTCCGGAATGGTTTTGTTTTAAAATAAAAGTGTAGGAAGAAGTTGAAACTTGCACTTTCAGTGCACTGCCCTGAACGTTCCTTAAGCAGCAGTTGCAAGGGTTTGGGGGTGTGTATTGTGTGTGGGAGGGGACGTGGTGATTAGGTTTGTGGGGGGTGGGTGCAGGCCAGCAGGGAACATAGTTCCACTACTTCTTTTCGTACACTTCAACCACTGCCTCTCCAGCATACCCCACCCATGCCTCAAAAGACACTAACGGGGACAGCCCGACCTCGCACAAAACACAACTCACACACCCGCCATAAGAACAAACTGCTGCAAACAAGCAACCCAGACACTGGACGTTGCCTTATGTGACCAGATAAAAAAATAAAAACAACCCGGACAGGCCATAGACATAGAAGTAGACTACCGTAAATACAAATAAAACGGTAGTCCTACTTCTATGTCGCTGGCCTTTTGCTGGGGCCGGGAAGGGTGTGTGCTCACAGGCACACTCCTCTCATTGGAGGAGAGCACCGGGGACGGGGGAGGAAATGGGGGCATGATGCTTTTCTCGCCCCCATTCGCACAAGAAGAGTTGCGCTGGGACCAGATTTCGGGATCGGGTCCCGGCAAAAACAGACTGTAGCCACACACCTTGTACACCCCAGACAGGGTTTTTAAAATTAAAAAAATCCCGGGACAGAGGGCGATTTCCCCGAACTGTCCCAGGAAAACCGGGACGTCTGGTCACCATAACGTTGCCCCTCCGGACACAATAACACCAGTGCGCACAAGCCAAACACACTCAAAGCTGACACGCACAGGAGAAACTGGTTCTACAAGCACCAACAGAAGAGCAACAACCTCTATCCCATCCATCTTCCCTCACTAACCAGTCCCACCCACTTTCTTAGAGAGCCACGCGAGCGCCTGGAGACCATGCAAATGGTAACGTGTGTGTGGTATAAATCAACATAACTTCGAACCTCACAACTTTCACTCAGGGGGCAATTATTCTAAAGTGGCCACAAGGTCAAGAGGATAGGTACGATGCACACCACAAAATATAAAAATGAATATTTCACAAACATTGTGCATTGCCTTGAAACAACAGGGTATTATGAATGTACTCGCTGTTAAATATATATTTTACATTAAAGTCCTCATTTTTTTCCTCCATCGCCACCAATGCCATTTGGGTGAGAAGGGACGGACACCTCAACGAGGGTGGTCCCCGGGCAGGGATGGGCCTAGGGCAGAGACTGGTCTGTGGGCAGGGATGGGCCTCAGATATGGGATAGGCCTTGGAGAAGGGACTAGCCTAGATGCAGGGATGGGTCTCAGGCAATGATGGAGCGCTGTCCATTATAATCTAGATCATGACACGGTTAGCCATAGTGCAGGAAAGCACACCACTGATTTGCTTTCCAGGGCATGTGCCGCTTAAACATATCTTGCATAAGGAAACGTCTCACCAGCAAAAATGTGCACCGTTTCCTTATTTAATAGCTAACCGGGTCCCATAAATGAAATACTGGCTACAGTTTCAGTGCATAATCTACATCTATGGACCCACCAGGAGTTCACTAATAGCATATGCACGTTTTCATACTCGGATCTATGCAATTTGTATAAAAAAATAAAAAAAATTAAAGCCCAAATGTGACGGTTCCAATTTCCCCTTATGTTAATGGCACCCACTTACCCTCAATGGGCTCTTGGTTACACTCCATTACACCTATCCTAACTCAACCCTTTTTTTTGTGGGCTGTTTATAGTTTGAGCATTTAGGTGGCGCAGCACAAACTATAAGCCAAAACTATTCAATTACAGTACAGCTATGACCATTCCCACTCACTTCCTGCCCCTCCATGCCCAAAACACATCCTCCAAGGATTTCTTGGACCTCGCTTTTCCCAGCACTACCATTAAACTTGAGTTCAAAGTGCCTGCCACTTTTCAAAGCATTCTTCTGAAAGTTAATGACTTGGAGCAGTAAAGGCGCTACGGTGTAATCGAGATGTAAATCTATGCTGGCCCACTAAAATCCTGGAGAAAATAGTCTGTAACCAATTCCAACAGTTTGTGGACAGTAAGGACATATTGGACGAACACCAATCAGGATTCCGCCCCAACCATGGGACGGAGTCGGCGTTGTTAGCAGTCCAGGATGACCTACTGGAAGCAGCAGATAGGGGAAGCAATTCAATATTGTTGATGCTCGACCTATCTGCAGCATTTGATACAACCAACCACAAGACTGTCCTTCAACGGATTAAGAGCATCGGAAGGGCAGACAAAGTAGTGGTAGACTGGTTCGAACACAGCGGGTAACCCTGGGAGCATTTCTCTCAGAATTAATACAATTGAGGTGCGGAGTCCCTCAGGGGTCAGCACTTTCCCCGCTGATCTTTAATTTATACATTCGACCACTATTTGACATCCTGAGGAGATACGGTCTAAGATTTCACTCATATGTGGACGACACACAGATTTATGTGGAGACGGATAATCTGTCGGAGGCTTTTGAGACGATAGACCGTTGCATGCAAGATGTAAAAAAGTGTATGGCCTGCAACCAACTACAACTTAATGCAGGCAAAACAGAAATAATTCTGTTTAGATCAGAGAAGAAATAGAGAGGAAGATACAAACTACAACCCGCAAATCGTGGGAGTGAATATCCCATTCTCAAGGAAAGTGAAAAATCTAGGGTGCATTTGGCAGGAAAACCTGGCTAGTGAAGCCCAGACAGGGGCAAAAGTAAAGTCAGTATATTATTCTCTTCGAATGCTCAGAAATGTGCTCCCTTTTCTATCATCTCACGATCTCCCAGCAGTGGTGGGCGCCCTGGTTAACTCCCACCTTGACTATTGCAACAGTCTTTTGACAGGGATCCCTAGGAAACTAATGCTAAGATTGCAGAGGGCCCAGGATGCAGCCGTCAGGCTAATAGCTCAATTGGGCAAAAGAGATCATGTCTCCACAGCCAGGAAAACGCTACACTGGCTGATGGTGGAAGATCACATCAAATTTAAGGTGGCATGTCTGGTGTACAAGTGCTATCACAAACTTGCACCTCGATATTTGAACACCAGAATTCAACACTATTATCCAAACAGAGTCCTTTGTTCAGAAGATAAATTGCTGCTATGTGTCCCGAGGACAAAATGCATCTCAAAAGGAGACCGAAGGTTCTCTGTATTTGGGCCTAAGCTCTGGAATCAGCTGCCCCTTAGTATTCCATCTTGTACTATGCTGGGAAGATTCAGAAAGGAATTGAAAACCTTCCTGTTTAAATGATCCTATTCCTTTAGGGTCGTTGCTACTTCGAACTCTCCACAGTGATTGGTCCAACTTTTAGTTAACATCTGCGCCCGAATGCAGTTATCTGCCTGGTGCGCTCAAGAAATAAATCAAAATCAAATTAACCATGTCTGCCTTCAGACACTCTGTGTCCTTCACTGAAGTCCTGTTCAAAACAAGCATTGGTAAAGCCAGCAGTTTTGGCTTGTGTATAGCAGTTTTGGCTTGTGTATAAGTATTAGGCATTTGCCAGGCACTGCTATTGGATGCCCAGGTACTCAAACCATTTTGCACCTGATACCATCAGTGGTCAGTTATTACCACTACGGCGTCTTACCCCATACCTACAACAAAAGCCCAAACTGTTGCCATTGCTTGTTTGAAATTGAAAGGAATTTTCAGGAAGAATACCTCGATTATGGTATATATTCGTGTTTTATTGTTATTTAATATACTTTTATTTATTATTATTTTATTATTTATTTATTTATTTTTGTACACAAACTCACTTACTGTGACCTTCAGCGAGGACTAAAGATGTCAACTTTGTGCCTACGCTGTGGGCATATGTAATCTTGCCAGTGAAAAAAAAAGTTAGTTGAAGAAGTTATGGCCACGTTTTTCTTGCTCCACCCAAAGTGGCACCGAATATGAGTGCAGGCTACATAGAGCCAGTGGCCACTTTGGGGAGCAAGTAGGTCAGTGGCCATGGCCGCATGCCAGGCCCTCCCCATTGGTGCCTAGGACAAGGCCAGTGACTTGGGCCAAGTGGCCCAGTGGCCAGGGCTGCAGGTCAAAGCCATTGGCCACTATGGACTACGGGCCCTGGCAAATGCGCACTGGGCAATGGAGCAGGCCATGCCCAGTGGGCGGCGGGGAGAAAGTGGGGAAGTTCTTGAGTCAATAGACACTGGGCATGGTCACAGGCCACAACCAATGGAAACGTTTGTGGAGCTTCATTTGAGCACTGTAAATCAAGGAATTGAGATTCAGTGAAAAACAAACTTAGGTTTAAGTGGCTTGATGCTTTAGTTACCCTCTAAAAAAAAAAGAAAAGAAAAACGTGATTAGTGCAGGGCGATTTGCCCGTTATTGTTGCTTTAGAAACCATAATGTTCACATTTTGAGAGTGTTCTGGTTTTACATAGCTACCAGAACACCCTCTTACGTTTTTTTCACCGAGTATGAATATTTTTTTGAAGTGACCCTTAGCCATAATGTCACTTTGACTTCAGTGTTTTCACTGAACAAATGAACTTGCAATGTGTGCCCTACACCATCCAAGTGGTCCTTAGATTTCAACAGCTGGTGTGAACACAAATGTCAGGCAGGTGTGAGGTGGGTTGGGAGAGAGGGGAGGGGCAGAATGGAGTCCAAACCTTTGAAAGCCGCTTACTGCAGTTGCAAAAAGCACCGCGGGTGGAGGGGATTAACACGTGTGCTTTGCATCCCATCTGGCACAGACCTCCATTTAGCCAGCAAGGACGCAGAGGTGAATGCGAGCCATGCTGCTGGCAGGTTGGGGCGTGGGCAAGGCGGGAGTGTGGGTGTAATGGTTCAGAGCCCGAGTAGGCGAGGTGCGACATTTCTTATGATAGCCAATTTAGGAAAAAGCTCAAATTTCCATGAAGGGCTTTAAACCTGGCAGTTAACCCGTTTCCAGTTGCTACCATGTTTTCCCTTCTGCAACCTAATGTTGAGTGCAAGAAAAGCGCACCTGGACCCTCCACTCTGCTTAGGGACACGGCCTGCCCAATCCGAGGAGGATCTGCCTCTCACTGCCGTCGATGACGCCATCCACTGGTGAGTGAAATGAAACCGCTTTTAAACGCGGGTCCCCACTTTCATATTAACAATGCCTGCTTCGCCTGGGTGCCAAATTTTGTTTTTCATCAGCGCTGCGGAGGGGGCACCAAGGAGGACAGGACAGGAAAGGGAGAGGGCCAAGACACTGTCTGGCAGAGCAACAGCCAGGGTTTTTAGAAATAAGAATGGGAACCTCGTGCCCAAAAGTATGCATTGTGTATTATTAGAATGATTGTTTGGTGTATTATTACGTAATGTGCAATAAAAAACCCACAGCCTTTTATGGCCACCACTTACACAATGTTTCGTGTGGTACAGTCACTAACGTGTTGGGCCCACCGGTTACGACCATGGGGCAGAAATTCCCCAGCCTTGCATACGAGCAAGGGACTGAGCAAAGCAAGCGATCATGTACCCCAAACCCCTCATGCAACGCATCTTTGAGAATGAATGGGAAAACAAGCCATAGGATTTACAGGCAGCTCTGAACATGGCACAATTTAGCAGTGGTCACTAAACGGGTCGCGCTACCTTTCAGGGTGTGCGCTTTAGGACGCACTCCACTTTCAAAGAATTTAAAATCAGAACCCAACAGTGTTTTCATCTCGAGCGACATGGACGCTGCGCCATCTCATTTAGAATGTACAGTTGGAAACGGAAAACAAGTGAAGTTCCTGACCCCGTTGCTAAGGAACCGAGAGGGCACTCGGGACAGTTCCCCTCTTTGATCCCATGAACTCGGAGCCTATGCCGCTCAGCACTCTGGGACTTCTTGCCTGCACCCAGATGCTTTGAACTGGCTTCCCTCTCCCTGCACTAACCCTCTTTCCCCACCTCTATTCCAAGGGGTCACCAAAATGGCACACGTAAGGCTATACAAGACCACTTTGATTTGCATTACTCAACAAGACACCCACGCAGAAACGTAGCCGGCCACCATAGCAAGACTTTCTGGGTGGACATGAGATACAAGAGCGGGTCTCCTGGTTTATGCTCAGTTTAGGGGAGGTGGATTTTCTTTGGATGGGGCTTACAAGGGTGGATGGAGATTTTAGGGGAATAAACCAGAGGCTGGCATCAGATTAATGCTGTAATATGTGATCAATGCACTGCCTCGTCGCGCGGACTACTGCCGAGGCTCCTGCGCGCGACTCACGCCAGAGATCCCATGTGAATCACTGCATGGCCTCTCCACGCGCTGATCCAGGAGAATGGTTGACTTCACAGGTGCGCAGATGGAGTAGTCATCCCTGAACCAGCCTCATGCACCCGGTCACCTCTGCAGGCGGAGTGAGAGGAGTGGAATGCGGCCAGGTGCTGGCCAGGAAATGGCCTATAGGTAACTATTCACAAGAGGTGCTCCAGGATGTCAGCAGCCTCTGGCGTGCTCCCAACGACGCCTGATGACATCACACTCCAGGGACAAATCCACACGGAGGTTATGTAACCAGACACGAGTAGAGAAATAACTGCTATGCACGTGGCATGGGCTGAGAGACAAGAGCGTCATGGCGGGCTCGGAACCTCGGTTGACGTACATGCTTTGGCAACTTTTGGAACCTACTGGACCATGCAATATTAGTGATGGAGGTGCCACATATCAAAGGGTATCCAGACAAAGTCTCTCCCCAAAAATGTCTCCATCACAGATCTCTAACACCAAAAATAGCTACAGCAAAAAGCTTCCCTCATGCACGGAATATACACATGACATTTAAAGCATTGGCCAAACCCACCATCGTGCTCTTGGCCCCAAACATCACATGACTGGAAACCGAATAAGACATTTCCTCGGTTCTGGATTAAGTGCAAGTGCTTTTTTTTTTTTTAAGGGATTTCCAAATTGTGTACATGCTGATATTATGCAATGTAGAGACATTCGCATCTTAACGATGCCCTTGAATCGCACCTGGGCAACAGAGATAATTTGGCACCAGGTCAACGTGGGTCGGCACATAGGACGGCACAGGCCTCATAACAAGGTTTGATATACAAGAGACAAATGAGGAATGGGCGGGAGGAGAAGGGATTTGGGCATCCAGCGACAATACACAGGGCTGAACACCAGCGGCTATTCACAAGGCTAGGGCAGTTTCTAGCCAACTTGGTGCCCAGGGCGAATCACTAGAATGTGCCCCCACCTCCCCACCAGACAAGCACATGTCACTCCTAAACTACACCTTTGTGTCGTGTGACATCTGCTATATAAATGAAGCTGGTTTCATTACAATGTAATTCAACTACTTCACAGAAAAAATCTTATGTGAAAACACAGCTGTTGCTGCCCAAGTAAGATTCTTCTGTCACCTGCTCTTAAGGAAGGCCTTGCATGAAAGCAGTTTCAAACTATCCGTACTGGCACACTGCAGTGTGACCAGCCTGCCGGGGTCTGAGGGCCCATTGACCGCTGCCCTGTGTTTCAGGCATTCTGTTCGTACCACCCCACTTGTATTTCGCAAGGGGCAACAATACTAGACTAACCATATGAATTATTTCTGATAGAAGGTTATCATTCCAAGACGGACAGTCTGGTACACACTTACTGTACTGTTTCAAAATACCTCTCAGAGTGGGAAAGGGGACAAACGGCACAGATGAGGGTTCTTGCATGCTTTGCATTAAATTACAGAGCATTTCAGGAACATAACAGTGATCAGAGATCTCTATATTTGATAAACAAGTCTGTGATAAAAAGGTCTATGTGTGAATCTCTACATTCATAACAGACACATGGCTTGGTGATCACATCACGGTTCACTACACTCACCCTAACATTAAAATGCTTGTAAGCATGAACCATACATACTCATTCGGACGTAATAAATCTCGGAAGGTCGGTAGGGGTTTCATCACACAAGTCACACACACCACTGTGAAACAATCTTCCGCTACATTTGAAAATAACTCACCATCTTGTTTTTGAAAAATACTATTAAACACACCTCTTTTCAGCTTAGAATGTATCCACCCAAATTTAGTCTCATGTCTTTGATCCGAGTACTAGCGCTGAAAAGCCACCGAGCAGTTTCATGCAGTTGAAAATGTCATAACTTAACATGTCAGGATCTGGTTGACTAGGCCACAAGCCAAACAAGTAAATGTGCTGTTCTCTATGCCAAAGGTGCGTTTAAGGTACTTTAAAGTGGCAGATACCACTGCCCACCACCCCTATAACTTCCCCCATTAGCATGTCCTGGCAGCATCCCTTTGATGCTGCGGTGGATGGGGGATGTGGGGGCGGTGTCCCATGTGCTGGCGAAAAGGCGCTCACAGTCCTTTTGTCCAGCCCTCACTGCAAGTGCCTACCAGGCACCAAAGTCACCCTCCTGTCTCCCATGGCCGCCTGGGACCTCGACCTTCATGGCAGCTTTGTGTGTGGGCCCCTTCCTGCACACACCAGCACCTTCCGGCACCCAATCCCCTCAGCTATTTAGCTCTGCACCCCGGGCCGTCGCCCGCTCCAAGAAACAGGGCTGCACGAGGCATGCACGATACCATTATCATGTAAAGCACTCTAGACCAGGGAAACATACCAATGTCACCAATGGGCCTCCATCCTAGCCAATGCAGACCTGCAGTACAGACTCATGCATGGGTAAAAGTCATCCTGAGCTGCATACACCATGGCAAGCCACAATCTCTTGAGTCAGGATGCCCAAAATCTGGCAAGTGCGCGTCTAAGAATTAAACACCACCATGGCCTGCTCCACATGGGAGGCTCCCTGTCCAGCTGCAACTTTCCAACAGATCACAGGAGAGGGGGCCCGGCATTGCACCAACAGCCATTTAAAAGCAAACCAAGGCGTTGAGGGTTACAGTAAAACACTGACCGTTCTGCTGTCCAACGACAGCAGACAGCGCTGCTCATAGGGACTACCACCGCTAACAGAGGCACACTCTCCAGTCTGGGAAGCAGAAGGCCGATACATCTCTGAGCGGGAAAGCGAGCTCTTACCATTGGTTGCCAGCCATTCATCCATGTTCACACCCTTGGGCAGCGCCACGAGCATCAGGATATCGGTGTCGACGATTCGCGCAGACACGTAGCGTGGATCTAAGCAGAGTCTGTCGACATCTGGGTTTGGCTTCCTCTTGCCTTTCAGAGGCTTGCTGCTGCTGCTGCTGCTGGAAGAGAGAAGGACACGTCAGCGGTAAAAAACCTGTAGCGGGGAAGGGACAAGGCACCCACTAGGAGGTCATGGAAGGTATTCCCGCAATACAAAAGCTCTGCAAAGCAATGTCCACATACAATGTGCCACATACAATGTGCCAACAAGGCCCCCCTCGCATGCGCTCGAGCCCCCCAAACTCTTGCAATACAGTTAAGTCGCTGCCCTGCCCACAGGCCTGCACCATGAGCAATGATGGCCCAGGAGCTCAGTAGACATGTTTCTGGTTGATGAAAGCCCTCATATGTTCGATCCATTTCTCTGAGTTTAGGGGGAAGGAGAGGTAAAACAGCGGACGGGACCACACGGTGCCATGTTCTCAATACACTTACTGTTTCTTGTAGCCCAGCAGCTTCCCCACCGCTTGGAACACCATCGCAGCAGGCGGGGTACCGGCCAGCGTGGAAGGAGTGCCGTTCGAGTGTTGGAGCCTTCTCGGAGCTATCTCGCGGGGCACCACGTCCAATCAGGTACTCACAGCAAACCCGCTAGGCACACAGAGCAACATGGCAGGAGGTCACGCGAGGGTCTGTGGGAGGAAGAGACAGGCGTGTGAGACAGGCGAAGGGGGGGAAGAGGGTAGCGTCAGACTCGGGCGTAGACTTGAATGATCACGAGATAAAGATTGCGTTGCAGAGGGGGTCCCTGCCGGTGGGCATTCTTTTTTGCTGGACACACAACAATGATCTTAGTAATCGTGGTTGTGGCTGCCTGTGCCGTTGTAACAAGGAGAGGGTTGCGGAAGCCCCCCCCCCCCTCCCCAACTCTGTGCTTACAAACTAACAATGGAACAGGTTGCAATTCCCTGTACGATCCACACTTCCTCTGCCTGCATTAAGATGGCAGCCCAATGTACGCCTACACTGCATGCGCGCACATGCCACATTTCTTTATAAACAACGTATACATGCGTGCAACACACACACACACACACGCTATACTTTAGTGGACACTCGTATACAAAGTACACTCGTAGAAGGGGCACACTTTCAGAAAAAGTGCAATTTCTTATCTTGGTTCAGAAATAAGACAGAAATGTGTTCGGTAAAGAGGTTGCTCAATAGGCCTGTTTCCATGGAAACCAACTGCAAAGTACACATGAGAAAAAGAAATTGCTCTACCTTCTAAAGGTATCACCGCAGTCTGTGCTGAGTGATTAGTTATGGCTCTTTGCATGTTTCAGATGTAGGAACACGCATGGGAGAAAGAGGTTTGTTGATAATCCCTAATCAGCACTCCCCCGCTCCCCCAAGAGCTATAAATGAAGGGAGAGGAGGGCCCGGACAATGCTCCCTTGGGCCCATTAGATGAGCACTCTTGTTTTTGTCTAAAACGGAAACGCTGGCATCCCATGTCCCGTCAAGAGCTCTAACAGTCCCGGAAATGCGCGATGAGCTCATTCATCTAACAGTTCCTCTGCGAGGGCCATGAGCCCCAGAGCAGCAACCCCCCCCAAACCCCAGCGCGCCTCCCCTCGTCACCAAGGATCCCACCTCACCAATGCTTACGCCCTTGCTGTGTACAGCGCTCCTCTACTGCTGAGCAGCCCGGTGTGCGCCGTGCGTACGCACGACAGACAACTCGCACCAAGAATTCAAAAACTGCCCAGCAAATGGAGGAGCCCAAAACGCAGCCTTCTGCTAAGCGACGACAGGCAAAGAACATGTTCTCTTGTGTCAACAGCACAAGGGGGCCGGTCCTCTCTGAATCCAGCACCTCTGTGGGGGAGGCAGAGGTGGGGTTCAGGCTGGTCAGCTCTCAGAGCCTCTACTGCCCCTTGCCGCAAGGTCATTCGAGGTCATACGCATGGCTGTATGCGTATGGTTTAATTTAGTCAGGTCGCTGTTGGTACTCTTGTTCAGAAGAGAATTGCCAGGCATTTCGGTGCTGGACTGCCCTTGGGCAGGACAAAGACTGATATGTAGTGGAAATTTCTCTTCTGTGAAAGGATGTGAGCTAAAGACTCTGGCTGAGACCCTAACCCGGGATATAGGCTGGTAGTAGAGAAACTCCCAGAACCCCCCCCCTTGTTTTTGCTTAATTTAGCAGAAACCTAGTCGTGAAGCAGCGGCGAGCTTCACACCAAGGGGATGGAGTAATAGTGTACAACTGGACCGCTCGACTGTTCAGGGTAGAGACACAATAACATGGAGAGCTGGGACTCAGTAAGACAGACAGGCAATATCATTTTTATTTATTTTGCATTTATATAGCGCACATACAGCCCGAAGGCATCGTGGCAGTCTTAGTTACAAAAGAGTTACATACATGTGATGATAAAGGTCAATATAGAGGCTGCCCCAGTCTCAGTCAGGATGGCGCCTTGGCGCGGTTACCATTGAAGCTATATTTCTCTGAGTTTCCAGTGATCCGAGCTTCCTCACTGCACTGCTAAGCCCCCGGTCTGCCTAAGTGAGACCCACTTGTACTTCACTGCAATGAGAGGAAGCCAAGGCAGGGTTGGACTTGGATGCCAACCCACAGCCGCCGGGACAGCATTGGGAGTGCCTCTTCACTCGGAAGCCCTGCCATTCCAAAAGAAGATTTATAAGCCCATTGGTAAAATGGCTCCGCCGCCGGGGGATGGATCGATTTCTCTCAAACACTTTGGCCTGAATCAGATTTTGTTCCAAGGCACTGATAGTCTATGAACTTTTTAAAATAGTATTTGCTACCCCCGCTTCAAAGCACCAACGTTAATGTTACAGCATTTTAACGGCACACCACTTATCAACACCAACTTAGTCCTTCCAGGACTTGAGCATTTGCCATGCAATGTGAACAGACCTTTCCAGCACGCACCAAACCCAGCGAGCTACCTGCCGTGCAAGTGAACCCGAGGTGGGCCGATGTGGAATACTAGTGTGCCGCCTTCTGTTGAAAATTATGACTGTGGGAGGGTGGACTGCAGAAAGTGCCCCACGTACTTGAGACAATATGGGATTGTGTCGTTTTGACTCCGGTGAGACAGCCCTACCCTGGATGAGGATGGGGAGAGACCAGTCATCAGGTGGAAGGAAGCAAGTCCGAAACAGGAAGCAAGTCTACTTTAGCTCTGATGCATATCTGTTCTGCTTGTAGCACTCTGGCCATGTTCAATTTGTTTTCCATTGTCTGCTGGTTAAGTTAGGCCTTCTGATATCTGTGTTCAGTTCCAGATGCTTTTTGTTGTGTCACCTGTATGATTTTGTCAAGCGCCTTGATGCCCGCGGGCTTTGGCGCTTTACAAGTATACAAATAAATCAATAAGTCTGAACCAGGAGGCGGAACAGCCCAAGAGGCTCTGTTGCTAAAGCACAGCCAGCTCTGCTGAATGGCCAACCCAGCCCCGAGCAAAGGTGTTCTGCTCGAATGCTCCACAGGCTCAAAGTCATCAAGCAGTTCCTCCCACTGCTGACTTTTGAAAAGCAATGTTGAATTCCATTTTTAATTTCTTCTCTCTCCAGGATTCCACGATTCTAATTATAGAAACGTATTTTTTATTTCCCACTAAATTTTGGTTGGAATATATCCACACAGAAAGACGCCACTGCTGTACTGTGGGGGTGCACGGCACAAATAAACAGGTGCCCAGTTGTTATGTTTACATGGTAAATAACAGCCTGAAATGGAGGACTCTTGAGTCAGTCGCTTCTACAAGCAACCAGTGGGTGGTAGATCTCCTTCGGCTGGGGCCTCCCTCTGAAACAGCCTCTCTGAAACTTGAAGAGAACCACCTCTGTTTCGGGAAGCACCTCAAGACCTTACTCTTTGCTTCTGCCTTCTCTCTTCCTCTGCCCGCTGATTTCCTGTCTGATACTGCACTGGTCACCTGGCTACCCTCCGATTTCAGGCCCAGGTCCCTGCCA
This sequence comes from Ambystoma mexicanum, assembly GCF_040938575.1. NCBI lineage: Eukaryota > Metazoa > Chordata > Amphibia > Caudata > Ambystomatidae > Ambystoma > Ambystoma mexicanum. The sequence goes on from NC_090921.1 coordinate 1,292,497,435, forward strand.
GCCCAGTTGCACACCTGCACTGCCTCCCGGCAACGCTTGCACTTGGGTCTGTATCAGTAACCTTACAGTCCTCCTACCTGCACTTTTGGACAGCTGCTGTCAGCACTTACCCTTGCACCTGCCACCTGCTGGCCGCACTTCTTGTTATTGTTTTGATCCCATGTACAGCACTGCGCCCTCTCACCCTCCCCTGCACTTGCGCGATCTCATGTCACTTGGCCTAGTAAGATTGTTGTCTCTGTCCTACCTCTGTTCCCCCTTCCTTGCCTCGAAGGGCCTTGAAACACTCGTAGGCACGTTACAAATGCCATATCATATCAGTACTGAAGCTGTGGGGAACGGGAGGGGAGTCAATAGGAAGATTCCAGAGAGGGAGTGGGAAAGCATTGGTGGAGTTCAGCACTGGGACAGGAAAGGGATCGGGTCATCACATCCCAGATCAGCCCAGCATGAGCGCAGGGCCCACAGTCGGGTTTGTGTAGAGGAAAAGAATCGAAAAAACCGGAAGTTCACGCTCCAGGCAGACCAGCTGACAGGAGTCATCAAAACAGGCCAGGCGGATACCTCGGTTATGATTTTATGAGGCAGATACGGCTGAAAGCGACAGGAAAGCCAGGTGAAATTACCCTCAGCAGACAGGCTGAGCAACAAAAGGACAGACGCCTGACAGGGCAAGTCCCAACATCTGCACCAACCCGACAAGCTCGAAACTAGGACTGACTCAGAGGCGAGGCACAAAACCCGGAAGGATGCACACCATAGTCCGCCGGCAGGGATGCTTGAAACGACCCTCCGTGGAAACCACCGAACCCTCACAGGCATATCTGACAGTGCCCGCAACGCAAGTGGGTGCCCAGAAAGTTTTTTTTTTTTTTTAAAAATGGAGTAAACTGGTAAAAACGAGCATTACAGACAAACACGGCCCTCATAGACCACACACATTCTTGGTGTGATCTTGGGCCGTGAGATTCCACCCAGTGCTGCGCGTTCTGAGTCCACACTGTGCAAATGTATAGGTTTTGTACCATCCCAGGCTATTTCGACCCAGGCCAAAGCATCCATAAGACCTCAGTGCCATGGACTAGAAGCCCATCAGTATCACGTGATGGCCAATTTGACATTTCCAAAACAGCTGTGGTCAGCATCCGCCCCCCCCCATGGACGCCTAATCCTCAGCTTTCCTCCCTATGAGAGTTCCTGGCCCGAAGGTTCTCGGGCAAACACAGGCTCAAATTATTTCTAATAGTCTAGTCGTTAAAATGCCCTTTACTCAAATTAACAACTTTTCTTCCTTTTCCCTTATTTGTTGTAATTATTGTCCTTGGTTCACTTGAACATTTAGCAAATAAATGACCATATTACATAAATAGATATGCAATTCATCCAAATATCAAAACATGTACTAAGCGTACACACATCCACAAATGAAAGTACAGAGATTTCCCAGAAATTAATTAACTGTACTCATTCCAAAGAGAAGGCGACCAAAATACCAAAAACTGCCACCAAATCAGATGTGACTGCACCCCTAAGCCATCGATCCCAAAAACAGTCCTTATCAATAAAACCCAAAGAGTTAAAAAAAACTGCTTAGAATTGCCAAGACGCAGGGGGCTACAAGAGGTACATTCAAGCATTAAATGGAACAATTTTTCTGGATCTGTCTTGCAAAATCTGCACATGGTTTCTTCCAACGGAATTCTCTTGCATCTATATAAGATTTTCATAGTCAAAACACAGTTCCATCTAAATCTCATGACTAGACCACGTGCTCCTTTGCCAGGATAAATTGACAAAGCAGGACCAACACACCCAACTTTTTATGGTCGCCAGCCAGGTGAGACAAAGAGCCACAGCTGTGCATTTTTCCCGCAGTCATTGTCCAGTGCCAGGGTTCCAGACAATCTTAGGCCCATTCAGCAACTCTACACGAGTAGAGCCATGGCCAAGACAGAACAAATTGAGTTACTGTTACACTTTCATATCAACAGTAGACTTCAGATGCTCCTACAATGTCCTGGGGCCAGCCATTCAAATGTACCCCCAAAAAAAGATGAAAATTCGCCACTTACCGCAGCATTTTAAAGATATGAATCCCAGCTCATTGTGTAGTGCCAACGCAAGTAACTAATGTGGTAATTTAAATATTCGCCCCCACAACAAAGCTTCAATACCTGGGGACAAGGGAGGCTCAGAGACTGTGACCAGGAATTCTGCACTGGTGCCAAGACACAGTCCAAGCACAGCACCCACGCTACAGTTCAGAATGAACATTAAGACACCCATGTTGTGTTACTAGCATTCAGACCAGCACCCAAACCTGATGTATGTGAATTATCTGTTAAATGCGCGTGGACACTAAAGTATTCTCTCACCACATATAGAGGCACACTCACCACACCCAAAGTCAACCTTCCAACATGGAGGAACCCTCGCCGCCGACTTCTCTTGGAAGGCATTCGGCAGGTTTATGGAGCCGATTGGCCTGGAAGTCCATCGCCAGCATGGACCGAGGGCTGGCCAACTCTGGCCCTGGGGTCTGAAGATTCAGGAGGCTCACGAGGCCCAGCACCTGTGGCAGGTAGGACGAGCTCTGGGAGCAGTCTCCGTCTACCCTCCTGCTTACCACAAAAGAAAGGGGGCGCGCAGGTGCATATCCCGCCGAACTCTTCATTCCAGGTAACATGTCCCGTCTCCAAGAAGCCATAGCTCTGCGCCAAGGGGGGTGTCCAAGCAGCCCCTCCACCCACCATTAACTGACACAACTATCTAAAGGCGGGAAGAGAGAGATAGCGAATGGCAGAGAGGGTCCTAAGCTGTTTGCAGAGGCCACTTTATAAGATTGCAAGGGACTGAGTGGGTGCAGGGATAGGGCGAGTAGGAGTGGCAGGTAAACAAGAGCCATTGAAGCACTGCTGGAGAACACACAAAGAAACAAAGGCACACTGAAGCTCAGGCGCAGTTGAAGGCCCAGAGGACGATAATCCCTGTGGCGTTGATCTGATCCTAGATATCGCACGTACGAAAAGCGACTATCCAGGAGTGAGATGCGAGAGTTCCAATATTGGACCATCCTGTGCCAACACTACTCTCACTGGTAAAATAGGCTGGCCAACACAGCACATAATGTGCCTGACCCACAAAGATCTCCAGTGGAGAAAAGAAGCAAGGAAAATGCTGTGCTATATAAAACCACCGCCAAAACATAAAACAAGACGAGGTCCGATTGTGGCGTTCAGGGGCATGTGGCCTAGTGGTTAAGCAGGGGCATGTGGCCTAGTGGTTAAGCAGGGGCATGTGGCCTAGTGGTTAAGCAGGGGCACGTGGACTAGTGGTTAAGCAGGGACATGTGGCCCGTTGCCTTAACTGGAGGAGATGGGGCACAGGGCTTAATTTCAGGGGCATGTGAGTTCAGGGTTAAGCGCAGGGAGGTGTGGCCTAGTGGCTGAGCACTAAGAGGTAAAGGCTAGCAGCTGCATTCAGAAGACACATCTCTGTCACGTGTTACCAAGTCCCTTCTCAGACTATCCTTAAAGCCCACTGTCGCAAACTAGTAATACCCATCCGCACATCGCATTATAAACCATGGGGAAGGGGTGTAGCGGGTCCATACCCGCCAGTACAACACAAGCACCGGGCAGACGGGCACACTTCTCATCATAGGTCCCAGAGCAGAAGATTCTCCACCATTTAGTGACTAGGCCTTCACCCCTTGCTAGTACCGCCCCACTCCCCAAAACCCCCCAGGCACAATTTCAGGCCTCGCCACAGTTCCAGGATTCAGGGATGACCCAAGATAATCAGTGCCACGAGGCTAGGTGAACAGCAGTAGCGAGCGCTTTACAAACCTCGGCAACATAACATACAAGCAGCCTCACTGCCGCAAGCTGTTTGCACACACAGCCACCATCAACACTCCCAGTGCTCACCCTCAGAGAGCACTTGGGCACCCACTTTGCGCCGGGAAAGGTGTTGCTCTGAACAACGCCCAGGATCATCCCAGATGGCACCACAACCTTCTTGATTGCCCTCCGGCCAATGAACACCCTTGTTCCCTCAACAATGATTGGCTAATGCAGTAAAAAGGCGAGATTGCCACTGAGAGACTGGTGCCTCAGAACGGGCAGTGAGCCTAGAATATACTCATGCCAACCTCTGCCCCAAACTTACTTAGGTGGTTTGAGGGGGAGAGGGGGTGTCGATCAACGACTTGAGTGCTACGCTTTAGCAACTGATATCTGAGTTCATCTTGTATGCAACACGATCAAATCAATTCAGAAGTGGAGTACCAGGAAGTTGGGTAATTATATATGTACGCAGGATACGTGCAGCGCCACTCGACGCCAATCGCGGCGGTAACTAATCGTCTGCAGTCTTGCGCAATGTGCGTCTTGGTTTGATACAGGCATGTATAAACTAGCACTGCCCTGTAAGATAAAGACATTTTTCTGGAAGAAAAGGCTTCCATTTGGGCTAATTTGCATACCCATAATGCTTTGCTCATGTGGCTGTGAACTTCCAGTGATGGTTACGAGGTGGCGCTGATGCACGTGCGACTTGGCTCCCATGGGTACATTGCAGCAAGTGTGTGGGCAGAGGTAGGGTGGAAGAGCAGTGCAACATGAGAGTCCGCCCTGTCTGCCAGGGATAATCGCACCATCATTCCACAGCCCCACATGCCCCAACCTGCACCGGCCAGGGCGCTGCTGCCGACACACCCATTCGGCACCAAGGCCTCGCCCATCGTCCTAGAAGGACGCCCAGCTATCAACAGTCAACGTGTTAGCTGGCACGTTGCCTCAAGCGCACCCCAGAATGCACATGGCCTTACACGTCACCCTAAAACGCTGCGAGGCCTTCCTATCAGCAGTCAGGACGGTGACAAGTGTCGCACCCCTCATCACTCTAGCCATGCAGGGTTGCCTGGCAGCAGCTGGGGTGCTGACACGTGGTCTCACTCGGCTCCCCCCGGAAAGGCACCTAGGCCTAGACATGGGCGCCCTAAAAAGTCCTCTGGAATAGCCGCTACTTTGGCTGCTTTGACAAACATTGCCTGGGGTTGAGAGAAAAAGCCAATCTTGGTGGCCTGCAAATCCCCCCCTCCCCCCCACAACCACGACATTGTATTCTAACGGAAGCCACAGATCCGGGTGGTACCCTAAAATAAAAAAGTGCATGTTGGGGGTCCAGGTTCTGTATTGAGAGGTGTTCTAGCTTGGTGTGTTTCAACAGGACACCTAGTGTCCGTGATCTCAGAGTGCTTGGGGTGTCATGGTGGAGTGTCGGGTTCCGGGAAGGACAGTTGGAGAGAAGGCTGTGCAGAACCAGTGTTGCCGTGTATGCGACTATCTATCGTCCTGCGTGTTTGGTAACCGTGCAATAGTACCCACCGCATCTTGTGCCTTCAGTGCACCCGGAAGGCCTTATGTTCAGTGCACACATACGTAGTCTAAGGGGGATAGCTCAGGGGCAACGCGCTCGCCTGTAAACGATGCCACAAAGGATCGAGCCCCGAGTCCGCGCTTAGAAACCTCGCGGCATTAAGCGCTTTATAAACAACCACTTAGAATTATTAAAATCACCTGCTTAGAGTGCCACGTGTCAAGGAGAAGGCCACACGCTTGTGACGACTCACACGTGGTATGACGCCAGGCAGTTACGTACCCCAAAAACAAATTTATGTTCACTAGGCTGCAAACCAAACATCGTTAGAGGGGTGTCAATACGGGCAGAAACTGCCGCCTGCTGGAATGCCAGATCCTCATTCCCCAGGCCGGTCACGTGCAGAGATCCGGGGCGATCCGTGCTGCTAGCCCGCGCTTCCTGGAAAGATTTGGCAGGCAGAGATCTGCGTATTTACCACCAAACAAATGAAGTTACTTTCCTGTAACGCTGGTCTTTCAGCATGGCGTACGCTATAAATGCACGAGCATGGTACATACGAGACATTCACGCTGCGCAAAAATACAGCATGTGCAGTCGCCGCGCTCGAGTTCCCTTTAGCCCCGCAGATTCACGCCACAAGTCCCCATCTGGAGCATCACTGTCTCACCAGAGACCTGTCACCGACCCATCCTCTAAAGAGCAGCGCTGGACGAAACGGCGGTTCCTCTAATCAGCGCACTTGGCGTGGCACTCCACTGCTCATAAAAGCGCATGTTGTAACCACTAACCGCCTAGAAGCCTCGCTATTCACCCACCACATCCATAATCTGGCTGTTTTATATTCTTCAGCACCGAGGCTGCTCTGGTAGCTGTGTACTTCCAAAATAATGCTACAACACCCACAACACGACGGTAATGCCCCGACTGTGTAGGGAAAGGGGCATTCGGGTCGTGCAGGGAAAGGGCCATTCGGGTCGCAGCTCTGTGTGACCTTTTCACAAGTGGTGCGGTTGTAACGAGTCAGCGCAACCCCCAAAGCTTATGTTGCCCACATAACAGGCCGTGCACGCTGGCCTGGGAACACGTGGAAGGGGCGGAGAGCGGTCCCCGACCTGTGGGGGGAAACATGGACGGCGGGTGCATGCTACAGTCTGTAGTATAGATGCTAGAACGTGCTTGGTCGTCGTACTCCTCGTCCGTGTAACGCCCGCGGTGTATCGTAAGGGGTTTAACATCAGCTCTACTCCATTTTTATCGGGGATACTTACAAAAACACACCGTTTAACACAAAAAACAGTACTGTTTTAGTACATGGGTTTATCACTGTGGGCTGTGCGTATATGCGTGTGCCACATTTTGTGGGTGAGCTCCGGTTATACCCCCTAACTCCCATTGCATGCCCAATGAGCTCGAGGGAGGGGGGCTCTCAAAATGGATTGCCAATCTCGCCTGGGGCTGGCAGCGAAGTATTGAGGGCTCCAAGCACAAGGGGTGGCCGATTTAACTAGGGACGAGTATAGCCACCCCCCCCCCCCCGCGTCCCAGTGGTTAGAGATCTACCAGGTGCTTCGCATAATAAGTTGTGGCACTTCTACTAATACTTCGTGTTCTCTGCAATCTGCGTCGGACAGCGCCAGCTCCTAGGCGCTTTTATAACTAGGCTTGTGATTACCCAACGTAATTGATCAACTTTGTATGGATAGGAGTCCAAGCGCTACAATCACATTCCTGGTTCATATTTAGTAAAGCTGAAAGGCTGGACAGCCACCCCGTGGGCCCGCACCTGCCACCTCCACGCATACACATGCGTGCAGAGAGCAGCAGGTGCGCGAACCAAATCCACTATCCAAAGATCCCAGCCCGCTTCTTCTCCCCGGGGAAAGCCAAAAGACAAAGCCTTGGTGGAGAACCGGAACAAAGGGGCAGTGGGTGGGTGCACTCACCTCCGGCTCGAGGAGGGCGCCAAGTTGCACTTACCCACAAGCGAGGGTCTGGTCGCAGAGTTGGGGGGAGGAGGACGCACGCAGCTCGGGAAGTTCGGCCGCAGCAGCGATCAGTGTCCCGGGAGCAGGCGGCACACGGTCCCCTCTCTCCCGAAGCACCGGGGAGGAAGAGGCAGACAAAAGAGCGAGAAGCCGCGAGCCGGAGAATCCTCACAGTCGAGTCCAGACAGGCTTAACCCCGCCCACAGCCGGCCTCCGCCAATCACAGGGAGCCAGGGGCGGCCCTCTCCATGGCAACCGAGGAAGCACCTCATCTCCCGGGGTAATGCCCCCTCACACACACAAGGCTGTAGCGTGCACCCTACTGCGGGGACCCTGCCCCCGGCGTCCTGTACCCTTCCCTCACCCCTCCCCGTCCCCAGGATACGAGCCCCTTCCTGTACACGCCCTAGCCCGCCCCCCTGCTGTAAAACACAGGAGGAAGAAAAACAAAGGTCACGAAACGGGGCAGAGAATCCATGATAGACAGGAGCACTGGAAGAAAAGAAAAAAATAGGACCGGAAGAAGGGGAAGGGGGTGGGAACACGAGAACATCATAAGCGTCCGAAATTAGGATCGGGGACAGGCGGAAACAAAGCAAGCCCTAAGAGAAAGGAAATTAGGGGGACTTGAGAGAGCGCCGGAGGCAGAGGAAGAAGACGCTGACGCGGAAGAAAAAACTGGAAATAAACCGAAAAGGGGTACGAGGAAGAAGTGGGTGAGGTAAAGCAGGGCGTGAAAACCAGAAGCGTTAGACAAAGATGGGACCAATGCGTAAAAGGCACGATGAAGGGGAAACAACTGAAAAAAATACAACGAAAGGGAAAGAAAAACGATGATAAAAAGGATGGGGTGGGTTGAAATGCTAGAAGGGAGAGCGGAAGAAAAATTAAATAAATGTGAAGAGGAGTTGAGGTAAAAGAAGGAAGGGAAAATACAGAGACAGAACGCGAATGAAAGAGAGACCAGAAGCCAAAGCCTTGGAACTTGTTAATGCCCATGGCCCCCCGAGGGAGGGCGATCTCATTTGTACTGTAAAATGTTGACATAAAGGCATTTGGATAACTATGGTCATAATGGGTAAATGAACCATAATATGGGAGAAGTGCAGGAACAGTATTCTAGAAATACTACAAGAGGGTGGGGGGGCAGGGATTTCATGGGTAGGGCCGAGTCTGGGGGTCCGGCCTGGCTCTAGGAGCCCACCACGGGACAAGCCCATGAAATCCCTGGCTCCCCAGAAAAAGGAAAAAAATTAAACGCAGCAACATCAGGGCCGCTTTTATTATTTTTCCCATATGGGCCTGTCTTTTCATTTTGCCCGTGTAGCGCAGGCCAAATGCAAAGAAATTGTCAACTGTGGCCTGGTGCCCTCTTGGCACTCGAGCCACCATCAGGGTCGCAATTATTTTTTTCCACATTTGGCCATTTCTTTCAATTTTGCCAGCGCAGCGGAGGACAAATTGAAAAAAGTGGTCAAATTATTGAAAACAAATAAATGGGTATTTTTTTCCGTTTTGTCCGCGTGGGGCAGGCAAAATGGAATGAAATGCTTTTTTTGCACTGGGCAGGCATGGCAGGGCACGCGCATCCAGGGGTACCAGCCCGAAAGGAGGGTCGGGCTGGAGCCCAGGCTGGACCAGGCGCGCCCATCTCTAAGAACTACAGTATTATAATTATGTTTGCTCCGAGACGTTTGTTATTTTTCTTCTTTTACACAGACATTGGACAAGGATATCCCGCCTAATGGCTGATAGTATTGCTTGCACCCGAGGGCTTCTACTAAAACAGATATGTGCTGAATGACTGTTGAGGCAGAGCTTTTGGAATGAATGTATGTCCTGAAGATAGCTCTATAAGCAGTATATCGTGTACACTAGAGTACAGTGCAACACGAACAGAGAGCCGAAACAAGTGTCGACAAGCTAGATAAGGGAACTGTGTAGTTTTACTATCTTGTGCTCTGAACAATGAACCATTTCATTGTCTATTAAGTGTCTGAGAAAACGACATAGGATCACCCATTTACTAACCAAAAGTCACCACATGTTTTATGTAGAACTGCCATAGGAACAGAATTGCATAATCACACTGGATTAATATGTATGTACATGTTTTTTTTATCTCCGATTGGCCATGTCTTTGTAAATAAAATATGAATGTATGACGTATATTTTGTATTTTCTCTTGAGCTGGAAGCCCAAATGAAAGCCGACATGTTGTGATTTTTGAGTAAGGGAGGGGTAACCAGTCTCCTTTAGACTTATGGTGTATTACCTCTTCCACGTTTGAGACTAATGCCCCGACAACATAAAATTAGTGGAAGTACCTAATTGATATACCAACCATTTATGTACATAGTGGGTGACAGTTACAATTATTTTTACCAAAGGTGAAGGTACGAAACTGGGAGCGCCAATAAAAAAAATAAAAAAAAATAATCGCCCTTAGATAGCAATGCACATAAATGGTAGCTCCCATGGTCCTTCCCAGTCAATATCCAGACCCCCCCCCCCAAAAAAAAATGTGCACCTCTCACTCTTCCCATAGCCAATTCCTCCATGCCTCTCACTTACCATTACACCTTGCTGCTACGAACCTGGTCCAGGCTGGGGGTAAGCCCTTTACAAGCACACATTACATGGTCTCCTTTCCACTTCCAAAACATGCACCACAGTAGGGATTGCTGAAATTATTAATTTAAACGACGAAATGTAAACCAGCATTCGCAGTGCATGCTGTGGACATCCCTCCTTCCTCGAAACTCTTTCCTCCTTTGGTTTCAATGCCTCCCCACTCTGGGACACCTCTTCTCTGGGCAAGCGCCTCTCATCGTTCGGCTCTTTGCCGATGACACAGATATAATTCTCCTTCCCCTCCCTCCTTCACCCATGACATCTCGGGACACATCATCAGTTGCTTCTGCCCCATCACTGGATGGCCGGGCGTTAAACTCTTCCAGGGTGGTAGTCCTTTCTCTCCTGCCCTGCAATTCTCCAATCCCCCCCTTCAATCTATTTTCTGCCAGAACTCCTCTCTCTCCATCGTCCAAGGTTCGCAAGTTCAGGGTGCCCTTCCAGAACTAGCTCAGATACAATCACTTCCTCACTGCGGCCAGGATCAACCCTCTAAATATTTGGCAGTCCTGCCAGCGCCTCACCAACTACTCTTCCATAAATAATCTCTCAATGCTGGCCCTCAGCAAACTGGACTCTTCTAAGTCCACTGCTTCTCTTTTGCCCCCCTTCACAACGTACTCAACTTTGCCACACACCCTCTCTACAACCTGCCTAGATCCTTTCGCACCAAAGTATACCATCACCATGCTGGCGTGGCTCTCCATACAAAAACGCTCCGTGCTCAAGCACTCCTTGTCTTCAAGTCTGTCTATGAACTAGCCTTTCGCTGAGCTGTGTGATCCTTGAGAAAATAAAATACCGAATGCGCATTTTTTTTCTGCGCAATTATATGCAGGGGGGACCCCAATACTCTTCTTACCTAATTACCCTAACGCACCCCCCACATATAATTGCTGCAAAATTTGGAAAACAAGTTCACCATTTTTTGCATTCAGTATTTTTGTAGGTGCAGTAAACGCGTGATACTGCCCTCCACTACTCAGCAGATATCAGAACCAACCACCTAAACAGATAGTGTTACCGCACAATGATACTATGGGACCACCTGTGCTATGCGATAACCTGCCACATTTCAACACTGGTCCCACCAACATATACCTTAATGCCCCTGCTCTATGGTTAGATCACTTCACTAAGAAACCTACACCTAACCAACCTTGCTCAATTCACATTAGAAACAAGAGACTAGGAACCAGATTCCTGCGCATGAGTGGGCACACTTAGAATCCTTACTCATGGTCGAAACGTTCGACGCCTAGCCCTATCTACCAGATTCCCACTACACCAACTCATAAGTCTACTCAGATGTTCCCAGCCCTACCAGGCAAAGTTACACAGATCAAGGGCGCTATGGTCAATGCTCGGTCTCTCTCAGCGCATGCACTTGATATTGCTGACCTTATCAAGACACAAGAGCTTGACTTTATTGCTATTTCTGAAACCTGGCTTCATGCTGCTTGCGGCCCTGCACTCTCCCTAGCGATTCCTTTAGATTACTCCATTACTAGATGCGACCGCACCCACAGAGGGGGTGGAGTTGCCTTTATCCATAAAAATTCACTATGCCCGAGAGCCTTACCTAGTGCAAACATTGAATCTGCTGAACTACTCTCGGTCAAACTACCACTATCTGCTAACCAAACAGCTACTGTACACTTAATCTACAGACCACCGGCCCGGTGACATCATTTGTGGACGATATCACTTCCTTAGTACTTGACAAAGCCAAAACTAATTTGCAAATCATCCTTCTTGGGGACCTTAACTTAGGCTACCAAGACCCTAATGACCCTACTGCTATAGACTTTAACACCTTAACCGATTTAGGATTCACCCATCACATCCAAGAACCTACTCACACCAAAGGGAGGTCTCTTGACTGGTTAACTGACGCCAACTGTAACATCACTTTACTATCCAATTCACCTTGTGCATGGTCGGATCACCATATTATTACTTTCCACATTGAGGAGGTACATCGTCCGGCGCCATCTATTGCTCCTGCCATCCCTACCAGAAACAAAAGGGACATGACCAAGGAGATGTTACTCCCTCTCATTCTTCCTACCCTTAATAACTTCACAGATTCCTGCTCGGATCCCACAATCTTAGTAGACACCTATAACCACGTGGTGCTTGCAGCTTTAAATTCCATCGCCCCCATTAAACTCAGGAAACCTAAACCACATGTGCACCTCTATTCGTGGTTCACACCACAGTTAAGAGTGCTTCATAAATCTAAACGTAGCATGGAAACTCGATGGAAAAGTCATCCTTCCGATGCCCACAAGGACGGACTCTTCCTAGCCTCCCTCGACTACAAAGAAGCCACATTCCAGGCGAAAAAAGAGTCTTATAATAATCGCATCATGCTAGCACAATCTAATACCAAAGAATTATTCAAAATTCTAAAGGAACTTGAGTCACCGGCATTGCCCCCAGACACCCGCACTAAAGACAGCAATTGGTGCACTAACATACAGACAGCACTCCTGGACAAAATTGCATCCCTCCAAACTAAAATTAGAGGCAAACAAAACTCTCTACAGACTGATAAACCTCAGTCCACTCCTATGATTGCTAACCGCCCGGCAACACAAATTGTAAACCTTTCTCCTTCTCCCCCTCTTACTATCGTTGAAGTAGAAGGAATTATAAACAAACTTAAACCTTCCAATTGTCAAGGTGATTCTTGCCCTACCACTATCATCAAGGAAGCCTCTTACGGCCTAGCCCCTTTCGTCACGGCCTTCATAAACGCATCCCTCAAAACTGGTATAGTCCCTGACAATCTCAAGGACGCATGGGTGATCCCTCTGCTTAAAAAACCATCCCTGGACCCAAATATACCAACTAACTTTAGACCTATCACTACTGTCCCTTTCTTGCTCAAGATATTAGATCGCGCAGCCTACCTGCAGATCCAAGAAATCAACAATCTCCTCGGTCTGAGACAATCTGGTTTCCGCCCGAGACATGGGACCGAAACATCATTGATTGATCTCAAAACTCAAATTGAGATATTAAAAGATAATGGGAAATTGGCTCTGCTATTGCTTCTCAATCTCTCTGCCACATTTGATCTGGTCAATCACCAAATCCTATGCCAGCATCTCAAATCCACCGCCTACTTCACTGACTCCGCCACTGGATGGATCAGCTCATTTCTAAGCAAAAGATCCATGCAAGTCTTTTCCCCTACAGCCTCTCCCATTCACTGCGGCATTCCCCAAGCCTCTTGTGTGTCGCCTACTCTCTACAATGTGTTCACCAAACCTCTCTTTGATGTTCTTGATTATCTGGGTGTCTCGTACACTAATTATGCTGATGACACCCAGATACTCGTCCCTATTACAGGCAATCAGACAGCTGACACCAAATCCTTGAATGACGTCTACCTGGTCATTCAGGCCTGGATGGCACAACATGAACTTTGCCTCAATGGTGACAAGACTGAGCTCCTAATACTAGGCTCATCTCAACGTCATAATAAATTAGACCAGGCGTTTAAGTCTTTCACCATTGATGGCAATATGTCATTAAGGTCTCTAAGGACACTAAAACATTAGGTGTCTATCTTGACTCTGCTCTATCAATGAACATACAAACTAATGTAGTAAGGTCGGCATCGGCCTATACCTGCAAATTCATTATGGCCTGTAGGCCTTTTTTGAATTCCCCTAACTGTATTACATTGTCAAGAACTCTTATCATGTCTAAGATTGACTATTGCAGTGCCCTCTACCTGGGAACTAGCCAGTCTAACCTCAACAAACTGCAAACCACCCAGAATAATGCCATCAGAGCAGCACTCACCATTCCTAGGTACCACCATATCTCCAACGTCAGAACTGATCTGCCTTGGCTCCCAGTAAAACACAGAATCTCTCTGAAAACTCTTGTCTTGACACTCAAATGCCTGGCCAATAAGGCCCCTTCCTACCTATCCAACCGTCTCACTCTCCATACGTCCACACGACCCATGAGAACTGCCCAAATACATAGCCTCTCCCTGCTCAGGTTTGAACTTCAAAAAGCTGGGGGTGCAAGCTTCCCTGTCTTGGCCACGAAGCTCTGGAACTCCCTTCCTGTCCCCATCAGAACTGAGCCTTCTTTCCAAGCCTTCAAGAATAAAACTAAATCATGGCTCCTCACACAGAATATGTGACGCACCGAGTATTGGGCCTGTTGCCTAATCTTCACTGTCACTCTATCTCACTGTATAATACTGTATTATATTGAATTTATGATGTCATATTGCGACTCCAGCTCACCTCTGTATCATTTTTTAAACAGGTGGAGCTAGATTACCTTTCCATTAATGTGTACTGTAACTGTTGTATGCAAGATTATGCGCCCGTATGCCTTCGGGCCTGGTTGCGCTTTACAAATAAACTAAATACAAATCCTCCACTATTACTATTCTGCTTGGACTCTCCAATGGTACTCTCAGAAATGTCACTTTTCTCCACCCACACTGCTCCCATTCCTTTCCTCTACTGGATGCTGTAATTGCACCTGTCCCCCATGACATCAAAGAAAAGTATTTAGGACCAGGCCCAAGCTTCACCTGTCCTTCAGTGCAGAGGCATCCCCTACACCCACCCCAATCACTGACTGCTCTACCGCAATGCTTTAGGTCTATGTACGTCTCACAGTCACCAGAGCCGGCCCCCACCCCCTTTCATGTCTCAACGAATCACTGCTGCCCCACCTGAGTGGCTTGAACCGATATAATCATAGAAACTATGCAGAAGCACACTGAAAAGGGGATCGCCCCTCTGCTTATTGCTTTATGCACAGCACTTCTGGTAAAAGTGTTTGACAAAGCAACCAAATAAATGCAGTACAAAATATAGTGCTGTGTGGCAGGTGGGTTCAGTAGTACATCGACAGACGTTTCCCATCATCCTCATAATCATAGTCACCCGTAGGGCTGGGCGATATGGATCAAAAGTCATATCTCAATATTTTTGGGTGGAATAGTGATGTACGATATATATCGCAATATTGTTTATGTGCTCAATTGTAAGCTGCCAACTACATGTGAAATGTCACAAACACCTTTATTTATGAGACATTGATCAAAATAAAGTGCAAACACAGGGTTCCTCATTCTGTTTGAGAATACACACGGCTGTGTAAAAATGTAAATTAAAAATAATGTTTGTCTTTTCCTCCCCTCTTCTTAGCTCCCCTCCTGATCTTTTTTGTACTTTTCTTGACTTTTTGTTCTTCAAGGTTGTTGGCTTGTATTGCATTGCCTGCATTCCTGCTGTGTTCATCCCTTACTTCTAGGTTCCATTGGTGATTGACTTGGCTATGCATTGCATCTGATTTTCAGTCCGTCTTGTGTCCTATCTCTGCTCCCCCTCCTTCCGTGTCCCTCCCCTTGTGTCCCTCCTGCCTGCTTCGCAGCGCTATCCACTCACCCCCTCCTTATCTGGGCTACCCCTCTCTTCTTCCCCCCCTTCCTCTCTGCACCCTCTATGGTGCTCTCTGTCTCACCCATCTTCTCTAACTGGTTTTCTATCGACTATCCTATCCCTCTCACCAAGTCTGGCAGGAAGAAGCTAAAAAGGGACATCGTGGTCTCTAACCCAGGCCTCCACATTGCTGATACCTATACCAGTGCTTCCTTCAGACAGACCCTTACTGACATCCTCTTTGTCGTTCCCTCTCCAGGCCTATGGACCCCCAATATGGTCTTGGTTATCTCTCCTTTTTTTTTCTTCGCCCATTAATGGAGGCACCCGGTGGGAGACCCTCCTGGCCCCTTTCCACTCCCCCTATATCGTCATTAAGGTTTACCTAAATGGCACGGCTTGGTCCAAGGCCCTCAGGCCCACCTCCACCTTTTTGATAGACACTTCCCGTGCCTTATCAACTTCCTTTCTTCTCCTACTGTTCCTTCTTTCCCCTCTCTTGCCCCTCCATTCTCTGCCACCCCTACAGCTGCCTCTGTGTTTCTCCGGCCACCCTGTTGCCTCCTTCCTCCACCACCCCTTTGGCACTCACCTCCTCCTCCCTGGCTACCTTGCCTTCTCCTCCTTCCTGCTCTGCCCATCCTTGGGCACCTGCAACACTACTGCAGGGCATACCTCTGACCTGTACCCCTCCACGGATGTCCTTCAAAGGGGGCAACCTACTCCACATTGCTACTCTCAACTCACGCTCAGCTGGCAAACACTCGTCTGACATCTGTCGTCTGCTGGAAGAACTTGATTTGGATCTACTCAGTGTGATCGAGACTTGGTTTACAGCCAGCTCTGTCAAGAGCTTTGACACTCTCCTTCCTGATGGCTACAAGATCCTCTCCGAACCCAGAACCAACCGTACCATTGGGGGTGTAGCCTTGATCTTCCTGGAGTGGATCCCTGCTTCTATCATTCCTATGCAGGACTACCCCTCCTTTGAATGCCTGGTCTGCAGGCTCTCTATCTCTCCTGGCCGTTCTCTCACTGTGGCAACTATCTACAGGCTTCCTGACCAGGTTGCGCCTTTCTCTCGGAGTGGGCGGACCTCTCCTCCTCGCCTCTACCTCTCAATTTCTCCTCCTCAGAGACCTTAACATCCACCTGGATGCTACCTGTCCTTCTTCAGGACTATTGTGCAACCTCTGCGACTCTCTCTCTATTCTTCCCTCTGGCCTGACTCACTCTGTAGGGCACACCCTGGATGTTCTGATCTCCTCAGACCTCCCCCTCTCCAACTCTCACACTTCCCTCACCTGGAGTGATCACCTTCTCCTTTCCTCTCACCTCTCTCACCCTACTCCTCAGGCCAAGCCGAATCTAGCACTGCCACCTACCTTCTTGGTTATCCGACCCATGAAAGGCGTGTCAGCGGAGGCTTTCGCCGCTACCTTCTCTGCTCCTTCTACACCTTCGGCTGACTCACACCCTGACACAACCCTATCTAACCTTCATCTTTCTATCTCTCACAATCTTGATGTACTTGGTCCTGTCATGAGGAACCGCTTGAAGCCCAAATCCAAGTCCAACCCTTGGTACAACTCTGACCTCGTCACCCTCAAACGCAAGTGCAGGGTGGCTGAGAGAAAGTGGAGGGCATCAGCTGCACCCTCTGACAAACTGGCCTCACCTCTCTCCCTGGCTGTTCAACCAACACCTGGCACCTCTTGCCCACCTCATTGCTTCCTTCTGCTCCAACTTCTAGTGATATGTGGATGACACCCAGCTCTCCTTCAGGGTCCCCTCAGCCGCCTCATCTCTTTCTTCCATTCCAGATTTTCTGACCGCAATTCAGGAGTGGTGCGCCGCCCGTGATCACTGCCTTAATGCCAGTAAGACAGAGATCCTTCTCATCGGCACACCTGCTCCCTCCTTTCCTCTCTCTGGCCGCCCTCTATGGGCTCTCTTCCTGCTCCTACCGGTGAGGCTAAGAACCGCGGGACCATCTTCAACTCCACCCTTTGCTTCTCTACTCACATCTCTGACATCTCTAAGAAGTCAAACTACCAGCTGCACGTCCTCAGAGGCATTCTTCCTTTCCTCACTTTCACCCAGAAGCTCACTGTCTCCTGAGCTCTGGTCCTCTCTAGGCTGGACTACTGCAACAGCCTCTTTCTAAATCTTCCTGACTCTACGACATCTACAACTTATCCAGAACAGAATTGTGAGATTTGTCCTTGGCCTCAAGCCCAGGGATTATATCTCTCCAGCTCTGAAATCTCTTCATTGGCTCCTAGTGGCGGCAAGGATCAAGTTCAAGACCCTCTGTATACTGCACTACCTCCAACTCCCTCTTCCTAAACATCTCCCTACTCGAGCTCTCCATTCATCCACTTCCAACTCTCTGAGGGTCAGTCGCTTTTCCAACCAGAGAGTCGGGTGCAGATCTTTCTCGTCGGGTAGGGCTTCCCTCTGAAACAGCCTCCTTGCCTCTCCCAAACTTGAACAGAACCGCCTCAGTTCCGGAAGCAACTCAAGACCTTCCTATTTGCTTCCGCTTTCTTTCTTCCTCTCCCCTGCTGATGTCCCGACTGCTCCACGCACTGGTCACCTGGCTACCCTCTGAACTTGGGCCCAGGCTCTTGCATGTCCAGATGCACTTTGCACTGCCTCCGTGCTCCCCCAGCACGTATGGTCTGTATCTGCAACCCTACAGTCCCTTCTCTCTGCACTTATGAGCCACCCATTGGCTGCACTTTTTGAGTTCCCTGCACTTCTCCCCTCACCCCCTCAGCTCTTCTCCCCTTCCACTTCCCTGCACTTGCGCAATCTGAATGGCACAGGGCCTAGTAAGATCGTTGTTTTGTCCTCCCTATGTTTCCCCCTACTTGTCGCGCCTAGAAACACTTGTGTACAGGCGCGTTATAAATGCCATATTTTACCACTACCTCTTGGCAAAACATAAAGGGGTTTGCACAGCGAGCAGGTGCCCTAGTGTTCTAAACATGGCATATTGTATGTTCCATATTTGTACCGTGGTTTGTGCTTGACAGGAAACAATTACGTATTAAAACATCTCTGATTCGGTGTACTTGTCTGCAAGCCCTGTACCTTTTCTTTACGGGTGCCCCTATACATTGGATCATGTACATCAAGCACTAAGAAGGGCTCACTGGTGGCATACCTAAGCCACCCCTTCTCTCTTCCAGATCCACGAGAGCGCCTTAAGACATGCAAATAAATGGCCGCTGTGTGTGCGCTATAAACCCCAGTAACTTAACCTGCAGTGCATTGTCCAGCACTAAAAATACACAAAAGGCTAAAGAGTGGAGTAAAGACGATGAAAGGCTGTGTGAAAGATATTGAAATAAGATGACTGCAATGTTGCCTATATCGGGTGCCAAAGAAACACTTTTATTTATTTATTTATTTTTATAAAAGCAAAGGACAGAATCCAGGACATACCTCGGCTTGAAGAAACGTGATCTCAACACACCAGCCTTGAAAAACCGCCACTGGTTTCCAGCAGGGGTCTAAGTGGGCGGAGCAGTTGGGAGGAGGTCCTCTACTTTTTGTTTTTATAAAGTTTGCTGCTGCTATACTTTTTTTTAAAAGGAAGAATCCCAGAATGGTTTACTTTTAAAATAAGAGTGTAGGAAGAAGTTGCACCACTGGCACTGAAGATTCCCTTAAACATCAGGTGTGTTTGTTTGGGGGTTTGGATTGCATGTGAGAGGGGGCGTGGTGATGGGGTTTGTGGGGAAGCGGGGGCAGGCTAGCAGGGAACATAGTTCCACTACGTCTTTTCGTACACTTCCACCACGCTGGTTTCCAGTCAACACAGGGTCGAGTTCAGGGTGTTACGCACAAACAAAGAAAAAAACGGACACCTTTACACCCCCTCTCCAGAAACCTCAGATCCAGAGGAGAACCATGCAGCCGTCAAACAAAGAAGCGAGAGAAAGCCTACCTTAAAAAAAAATTTAAAAAAAAATACGCCCCGGTCCTGACTGAGTCACAGTGAAGCAACATGAATGAATATACCTCATGTTCCCTGACGCGACCTGGAGATGTAAGGCTCACGGCACACACAAGAAAAATCACACCCGTGGCAATGCCCATGGTAACAGATCTGAGAAGGTTGAGTTCTAAACCCCACGAGGAGTGGGTTACAACCAGCCAGCCCAATGTCCTTGGTCGCGGAAATGGCCGAGGTGTGCTTTATAAGCCCCACGTGGCACAGCACAACTTGTGTTTTTTTTCTTTGTCGCGCGCACTCAAAGCCAGACGATTGCTTCTGCTTCGGGCCTTTTGTGGAGAGGCAAAGTAAGGAAGTTATATCAAGAAAGTTGTTCCACAGCAGGGAGGACATGAGAGGTTAGGCCTCGAGTCCTGGAAAAAGAAGTGTGGGAACTAATTAGCATACGGAATGCGCCGCACCACAGAAAGTGAGGTCAGAGGCCATGAAGTCACAGCGAGGACACGACATACTCCGTAAGCAAATGTGGTGCACCTGCCCGCTTGCGTTTGATTGGCAGTAGAACACGTTTTTGTCTTCTGTAACTGTGGAGGTGGGACATTCTGAGCTCGAATGCACCCACGGATGTTGTCAAACTAGTCCCCATTTTTCTCACCTAGCATCAAGCTGATAACTAACACTAAAAAATATACATCCTTTGGCTGTCAATTTGTGTAATTTGTAATCATTGCAATTACAGTGTTATTTTCCCTTTTTATAAGCATAGGACTGCCAGTACCACAATATAAAGTGATCTAAGCTTTATAGCAAGGACTAGATGATCAACTTACTCCTGACCAGAGACAACTTGAGACCTCTTTTAAATCCTCCTACTAAAGCCTTAGACCATCAAAGGACGTGCCAGCAGCTGCTTGGAGTCCTCCTTTGATATAGGCATGCAACTTGCTGTTATGTGTGACGAAATTAAATCTGCAGTTCAACGCAACAAAAACACGTTTTGTACATGCCAAACAAGCAATCATTGAAAAGGCATATGCATCCCTGCTTCCGTCAGCCTGCTTCACAGGGGCTAAATCCCCCCCAACTAGTGCTTAGTCTGTGGGGGTGTTTGCCAGGGCTGAGCCCTGGCACTTATTTTTGCGCCCCAGCATTTACTGTCTCAGACTCACTTTAATTATGAAGTGGTGATAGTCACTGCAGCCATCAACCAGAATATGCAGGTGCGAGCTGTAATGTAACACTAAACATGGCGAGACTGTGGTGAGCAGCAGTGGTTAACCCCCTGCAGTGTCACGGGGGTGCTAGAAAATATTTGGGCCCTGGCACTTCTTTTTTTAACAAATTAAGTGTTTACAAACTAAGCACTTGCCCCAACTAAAATCAGCGAGTGGACTCCGACTGGCGTGTACCGCCCACCCCCCGTTTGTGGTGCGATTAGGCTCAACAGAAAACAAAGACTAGGTTATCAGACCTCAAGTCAGCTTCAAGATGAAGGGGTACAGAATATATCATATATGACTTATAACGCGCTTATCCAGAGGTTTCTAAGCGCGGACCCGGGGATCAAACCTTTGTTGCTCTCTGCCGTCTTGCTTCCAAGGCGAGCATGTTGCCACTGAGCTATCCTCCCGAGACCACAAAGGGCAAATGGGCCTATACTTACCGCTCCGAATGGCTGCCAAGGCGGCATAACCTCGATCAGCACAAAAGACACACATACAGAAGAGAAAGGTAAATAAAAACATAAAAAGGTGAAACAGAGAATCCAGGGCCGGAATGCAGCCTTCCCTGCGTCTAGCATTTCACCAGGAAAGAGAAAGGAGGCATAGGTGGAAGGACAGATGAGAGATAAGCAGACAGCCAGGAAGCGGCTCCAGGCACTCTTCGCAGGGTTCAGCTTTAGAAAAGGTGCGGCCCCGCGGAGGCGAGACACGCAGACAACAATGCGCAGCCAGGAGAGACCGGAAGAGCAGACACACAAGCTTCAAGGTCATCATTATCTGCGAGAGAGTGGGGCCGAAGCAGCAAAGCCCACAGGCAGACAAAGAACAGACAGATGCCGACGCATAAAACCACAGAGACGGACGCCAGTACCAGCGCGCAGCTTCCAAAGGTAGAACCAGAGGAGCAGGCTGCAAGTCTAAAACAGAGAGGAACTAAGAGCACCCAGACAGCCCCAAAGACTAAAACCACAGACAGATGCCAAGGTGAAAACCTCAGAAAGAGAGACTCAGAGAAACTCAGAGACATAGTCCATAGAGGCAGCCAACTCCTGTCATAAACCGCACAAACACACACACAGGCCAAAAACCACAGAGAGACACGCATATATGGCTAAAAACCTAGAAACAACAAACTCAAGGATACAACAACATAGAGGCAAAGATGGGCAGACCTACCATTACAATACAGACACAGACTCAAACCGCAGAAAAGGAGACCAACCCCAGTGCCTAAAACCTGAGAGACCAAAAACCAATGCGATCACACCACAGAGGCACAAAGTTAGAATCAAACAAAGGGAGGGACATGAGATCTAAGCTTATTGTCCACTGTAGACAAACCAGTGGCAGAAACACAGGCTTCAAGGTTATTGTCCAGAGCAGAAACACATAGGCAGCCAGGCAGCGGAAAAGACGGCCACACACAAATGCAGCCAGGCCCGCATGAACTCATGTCTGGGCTGGTGTGGGGCCCATCTTAACACGATGTTTGGTGATCCACCTTTCCTTGCAGCTGCAAGAGGCCCCTGCGGGGTGCTTACATTATAATGAAGTCAAAAGAATGCAGCAAGGCGTTTAATAGTTGTAGAGTATCACGGGTTTAACAGCAAGCAGAGAGATGAAACACTAAAAATGTCTGATGTCTGAGAAACCGGAATAAAAGGGCAAGACGGTGCTAATAGCGTTGATGCACACTGCTAGGGAGGGGACAGCCAGTGAGCACCAGCAAATGCAGCCTGTAATTTCCCAAATTAAAGGGCTATGTTTCTGTGTCCCAAGACTGCCAACGTGGAGCAGCTTTGCGGGGGCCCCCTTTGAACCCAAATAGTTGAGAGGCCCTGACGCCATCCCTGAATGCAAAAAGCACGACCTACGAGTGCCAGCAGAGACTGCATAGAGAAAAGTGCTGAGACGGCCTTCCAACCAAGCAGACGGTGTGCCCCCTTCTTTTCCGTCAAACAGCCTTATTACGAGTTTGGTGGTATCTTTGCAGTAATACCACCGAAATACCAACAAATGGTATTACCGTTATCACCACTTGGTCCAGCGGTAGGCGATGTTAGTCCCCAAAAAGAGGAGTCAATAGGACTCCATGGGGATTTTGGCAGTATTACCACTGGCGGTAATACCGCCGATTTGGCTGGTAAACTGGAGACATTACCTCGAACAAAAGATACCCTAGTCAGTGATGTATACAACCCCAAAGGAGCAGTGTTAATAATACCTTGAAACACTGTGGACTACACAATATAGTCACCTCGTAAGAAAGTAATACATTTCCAAAAACATATAGAACTGCATGAATACATTCAAAACGTGTGTAATAAAATGGGCCCTTCACAATGTGCATACCAGGTGCCACAAACCCTAGTGCAAAAAATACAGTGTTGCAATTACGCTCCTATTCTTATTTTTTGCAGCATGGTTTTCATCACCACGTTCTGACAGAAATGGCGAACATAGATAAGACAAGGGTCCCACACACTTCTGTGCGTCTTACTGCAGATAATCCTAAACCCTGAATTGATGGCCATACATGTTTCGATTCCTCTTCTCAGGTGTGGGGATTTTCTTCAGGGGCAATACCTCTGTAGAGTAGTGAAAGGAACCTATTGGCAGAACACGAACGCCTATCGAATAATCACTCAGACTCGCAATGTGTTGTGATGAATCCTGCTGAGTCATCACTATGCGCCCAGATGCCTTTGGGCCCGGTGCGCTTATCAAATAAACAAAATACGAATCACAAAACCCCATCCTGAAGTCTCCTACCATATGACCAAGGGAAGGCAGCCGCTACCTGATCCTCACCATGGTGGTGGTATAATGAGGGAGGATCACATGGGAGGAGAAGGCTGTCAGGGGGAAGTGATGACTCCGTTGGAAGAGACGCAGTATTCAACCTCTTATGAGGATGAAAGCCTTATGATTCCCAAGTACCTAATGAAATGCTGTCATTGTACAAAACCCTCTCATGAGAATGCCCAAAGAACATGCTAAGAAAAGTCATCTACTCACAGTAAAAGTACATTGGGAGTTCAGGAATGACATCCGACATCCCCGCGTTGTCACGATTCTGTTTGATGTAAAGGACCTCACACCAATG
This sequence comes from Ambystoma mexicanum, assembly GCF_040938575.1. Taxonomy (NCBI): domain Eukaryota; kingdom Metazoa; phylum Chordata; class Amphibia; order Caudata; family Ambystomatidae; genus Ambystoma; species Ambystoma mexicanum. The sequence continues at coordinate 1,292,521,164 of NC_090921.1, forward strand.
TTAAATCACAAACCTTTTCTATAACATTCCCTGACTCCAACAACCTCAGCTCACCACATACTCACAGCCAAATAACTGTAAAAGGCTCAATGCCACTATGGACTCCAAGGCCCATAATGCGTGTGGTACTGGGATGAGGAAGAGGGATTCAGAGTTACTGAGGATCAAAGGTGCCATTCAACATGATGAGCAGTTTAGTTGTTTTAATGTGATGTGAAACATCCGAGAGGGACATTTAAATCCCAGGATAAGCTACAGCTGACAGAAGAAGCTGAAGGAGAACTGGAGGCAGCTGCAGGTCAGAATGCAGGGTTTGCTGTGAAAGCCGAAGGAGCGCCAGCTGAGGCCGACGCAGAAGAAGGAGTGTGGCAATGCAGAGAGAGCGCAGCAGGAAGCAGCATTGTGGAAGCTGCTGGAAGCAAAGCCCAGCTGCATGGGAGGCAAGCTCCCAACGCAACGTGAACCGCTCCTGTGAAGAAGTGAAAGCGGAGACCCCACAGAACTGTCAGAGCTCCAACGAAGAGGCTTGCAGACAGCTAAATTTACATGGGAGCTGGTAGCAGAAACAGCAGAAAGCGAAAGGTCAGCCGCAGAAGCAGCAGAGATGCCATAGAATACCTGTGAGTTGGCCTGATATGGATGGAGTAGCCTGGCTAGCCGATAACGCACACCGACTGGGTTGCGTATGCTCTCTGACCCAGATTTGAAGGGACGCACAAACGCATGCGTGCCCCGCATATAGACAGGTGTCACGTAGGTGACCAAGGCCAAACTTGGGCAAGGTTATAAATGTGAGTGGATGCCATGTGTGAAAGGCACTGTGAGTGGACGGCCCCAGATCTGGACAGAGATGCAGAGATGCTTACGCACCCCACCTGGAGAGAATACGAGAGTTTTTGAGCCTCGCTTCCAGACAGCAGGCCCAATTAACCAATCCACTAACTATTTCACCCCTCTGCATACACCTCTCAAACTCTAACCAAACACAACCACAAGCCTACAACACAACAATCCACACAAACTTCACTACACAGCAACAACAAAACAAACCACACAGACTCGCACAATAGCACACAACGACTACCGACCATAAAACACCCCAAACCCAGCCAATGGAGTTACCGGGCTGAGGCTGCCAACAGCACATCATTGCTCCCTTGGACTTTTCCCAGCTTATTCCCCTTAACTCACCCCCTTCCCTTTTTCAGAGCCGCCAGAGCGCCTGGGGGCCACTCAGGTGGTGATAGTGCGCGGTACAAATATACTTTAACATTAACATGAAAGGTGGCCCTGGGGCGCTCCAAACATTACACTGTGCCGTGCCCAATAGATTTTAATACTGAACATACAAAATGCAGAGGCACCAAGGGCGCAATTCCCCTTTCAAGGGATACCTATCTGGGTAAACCTGTAACCCGCATTGCCAACAGCCAAGAGGTTGTGAACAAGAAGATAGGAGGAGGCAACCTGGGCGCAATCTTCTTTTTTTTGGGGATACCAGTTTGGGGGAACCTGTATCTCACATTGCTAAGAACCAAGACACTATAAAAAGAGGCAACCAATATTCAGCCCTCCTCACAAGGGATCCTGATGTGGTGAACTCTGGAACAGATTTTGCCACTGAAATTACTTGTAGAAGTAGTAGCAGCTTTTCTTCCTGGCAGGATTTAGAACCAGGAAAGGGACCATTAGTAGTTAGTCCAGACATGCGAGTATACCAGGAGAGAAGAATATGTTTTGAAGCAGTATGGTAGAGGCAAAGAAAAGTGGTGAAAGAAGTTATTAACTTTGTTATCATTTTGACAAATTGTGGCATCATCAAAAAGTAGTTGTTGTGCTATCCTGAAAAAAGTATTACAGCTGAAGAATAACTGACATGCTAAGGATTGCTTTGAACCTTAGAGAAAACAATTGCCTTGGTATATGTAAAAGTGACTTTTTGACTCATCAAGAAGGATACTGTGAAGGATATGAAGGATAACAAGTGTTTGATTTCTGAACAAGAGTTTGTTAGAGAGGTCTTTACATCATTAAGTGGAAGGAAGCAGCTGAAGGAAAAGACATGTTTGTAGTTGAACTGAACCAAACTTTGTTGAACCAGAACTTTGTCAAGGATATTCCTGAATTGATCCAGGGGAAGGGAGTTCAACCCTGGTCACAAAGAGTACTTGCTAGAATCTAGGAGTTTGAACTTTCATTCTGTTTTGTTGAACTAAAGACAGCCAAATATTCCTGGTTTGATTTTGATGTATGCATTAGTGTGAGTTGTTGGGCACTAGGTCTTCTTTCTTTAGTTTAGTTTGCTAGATAGGGACATTTGTCCTGGAAGCAAGACAACCAAGCGCAACACAGGTTCGAATTCTGATCCCGCCCTTAGAAACTACTTGCTGGTATTAAGCGTGTTATAAAAGAACAATTACATTATAATACTCGTTAGGATAGGGAAAGATTTATCCCACCCCTTTTAATTTTAATAAATGGCAAACTTTGAGAAAAATACACCTTTTTGTCCGTCTCGAATTTCTGACTCCTTATATTGTGTAGTGTGTAACTCATTGTATTAGTATTGCTTACAACAGGCTCTGTGAGGACAGGGAAGGACCCTCTATTCATTCTAAGGGTTCAGTTTCACTATGATGTATTGAGGCCAAAATGGGGGGTTTATATATGAGGGCTCATCTGACGAAAAAGGTGTGCGGCTGCCACCAAACAAAATGCGTTCTGCTGGAGGTGTTTACTCTGGCTTACCTCTAGTTCGCTGCTGTGGTAATGCAGCGGTGATGCATCAGCACCGTTTTTTACCATACCGCCAAACTCATAATGAGGCCCAAACTCTGCTCTTGGTGTATGCATCCTCAACAACCTGGGTGAGACGCACTATTGTGGAAACAGGAGAGTAGTCGGTGTCTCCGAGTAGACAGGCCTGGTATAGAGTCACTCATACGACAGGTGCCTTTCTCTGGCAAATCGGCAAGCCAGATTCAGTGAGCTATCAGGCGTGCTTGCCGGAGGCTGGCAAAGCGTGGGGCAGAGTCAGTCAGGTGTCAGAAGAAGGAAGGATACTGTGGTGTTAACCAGCCTGCAGCTGGGAGACTGGATAGTTCTGGGACACTTAAGTGTCCTACCCTAGTAAAAAAGAAATCCACTTTTTGGATTGTTTTGGGATTGCTTCTGGCTTGTTTTCAAGCTGCAGATTTTTTTTGGATTTATTTTGGATTTTTTGGGGATTTTTTCAAGCAAGGATTTATTTGCCTTGGGTAGGAGGATTTATTTTGGAGTTTTACTGACTTGTTTCTCAGTAAAAACAATCCACTAACACTAATTGGCAGGCAAGCATTTCTAAAGGATTTATTTTGGAGTTTTACTGACTTGTTTCTCAGTAAGAACAATCCACTAACACTAATTGGCAGGCAGGCATTTCTAAAGGATTTATTTTGGAGTTTTACTGACTTGTTTCTCAGTAAAAATAATCCACTAACACTAATTGGCAGGCAGGCATTTCTAAAGGATTTATTTTGGAGTTTTACTGACTTGTTTCTCAGTAAAAACAATCCACTAACACTAATTGGCAGGCAGGCATTTCTAAAGGATTTATTTTGGAGTTTTACTGACTTGTTTCTCAGTAAAAACAATCCACTAACACTAATTGGCAGGCAGGCATTTCTACAGGATTTATTTTGTATTTTTTTCATCTTGTTTCTCAATAGAACCAATCCAGCAACACTACACATTTTTACTGCATTTATTTTGGATTCTTTTGCAAGCAAGGCTACATTGGAAGATTTATTTTTGATTTTTTCCAACTTGTATCTCTGTAAAAACAATCCAGTAACATAGGCACACATTTTTACTTCATTTAAATGTTGGAAAAATAATGTCAAACTGCACTTAACTAATTTCTCCAGTAAATAATGCCCAGTCGCTATCATTCAGGGTGTATCAATTTGCAGCAATGGGTAGAAGGAATGCTAACACCTCGGCCATCCCATCTCCCATCGCGCCACCTGACTCGCTGGATGGTGGCTGACTGTCTCCTGCCTGCCACCCGGTACAGCTGTACCCCTCCTCTGTGCTCCTCTGTTTACCACCCCTGGCTGTATATCTGTTCTGTTACGTTTGAAAAAAAAGAATGCACCCGCAATTACTATTTTATTTCTTTCTTTTATTTATTGGATACTTTGTAAGTCCCCTACACATAAAATGGTGTTTCAAGGCACCTCAAGACAAAATAAAGGGGGCAGGAGAGAACAAGGGAGAAAGATAACAACATTCCGGCTATGCCTTGTGACATTTGGATCATTGGCAGCAAACCATGCCTGAATAGCCTACTGTCTCTACCCCAAACAATAAATACTATGTATGGTACTCTTAAATAATTTACATTTCTTATGCAGATGTAAGTAAACCAAGCAGAAAAGAAGCAGAAAAGAAATAATATGATTACCAGGTGGGGCTAGTGGCCGGCACTTGCTTCTGGCAGGCACTGGGCCACGATGGGGGGTTAGGCCAGAGTCCTAGGTGAGGCTTGTGCTGGCCCGAGCTCCGCTGGGATCTCCTAGCTCTAGTCTCCCCACCTAAGAAAACACTCCTTTTGGGTTTAGCTTTAAAAATGCCATATCACAGTGAGAAAACATGTCCAAACTGGATGTACAATGTAGGCCAGTCTTATAGTCAGGCCTGGCCGAAGAGGTATGGGGGCCTAATTCAACATGATGGTTGGGGGACCCTTTGCTTACAATGCAAAACAGTCTGAGGCACCTGTGGGGTGCATACATCATAATGGAGAGCAAGAAATACAGCCATGGGTTAATAGCTGCCGATTTTCCCATTGCACTTGCACGATGCAAATGCAACGTGCCTGAAGATCCTCTGTCTGTTCTCCCTTGTCTTCTCCCCTAAATTGCACTGGTAAAACTGCAAAATCGCTGACGGGCCTATTTGCAGTGTCTCAACTGTTAAATGTATATTACACACTTACTGTGCCTCTGGAGACTATTATCGTCTCAGAATTTCAAGGTATACTAGACTGGGGGCAGCAAGATCAAAATGATTTTCCCATGATAAGACACTTTAGGGAAGTGGTGAAATCAGGATTGGAGTCCAGTCTTGCAATTAAAGTACTTAACCACATATCTTCCCAGCTACAGCTTGTGGACATGTCTGGGTTTTGATGGAGATGGCTTAAAAAGTATGCAAATCACATGATAAACCACGCTGACAAACATTTCCTTATAGAAATATGTGTAACACGAAAAAGAAAAAAAACAATTTTTGTTGCCCCAACCCATCCTCCTCCCCATTTTCACTGGAAAGCTACAAGTACCAGAAGTAATATAAGCCCAATCTCCAAGTAAAAACCACTGAACAGGTTATCATGCCATGTTCATTCTAGAGAGGAGTGCCTGCTACCTTTTTTGTATTTTTTCAAGGAACTTGGGGTTGGTCATCCTCCATTACCTGGGAGAACACAGACGTGGACCCCTTGCTCACTGTGCTCAGAGAGGCACAGCTCCACCTCACTGATGGGACCCAACAAGGCTGAAACACGTGTATGGGGTTGCTGTTGGTACTCTTGTTCAAAGGAGGTTTGCCTGGCATTTTGGTGCTGTAGTGTCCTTGTGGGCGGGACAAAGACTGATATGCAAATGGATATTCCTCCTTTGTGAAAAGTACAGTGAGCAAAAAGTGATGGCTGCGGACTCTCAAGTGGGTAAAAACCATTGAACAGGTTATTATGCCATGTTTATTCTAGAGAGGTGTGCCTGCTACCTCTTTTGTATTTAAGCTCCATGGGGTTTGCAAATGTGATTAGACACACAACAAAATGTATTTTGTGGTAATAATATGGTCACCTACATTTAGTCATTGTTTGACTAATAAAGAGAATGCAATTTAACTGTGCTGTTCATAACAAAATGTGTTTTAAAAAAGAGTTTCTGAGGAGAGTGGGGTTACATTTGCTGGGTATACACTCTGTTCTATGTATAGTTATGGTATTCTGTTAAATGTCTTAATTTTGACACCTTACCACAGCGTTTTAAATGAGTGCTCTTTCCTGCTTATTTAGTTGGGAGTCGGCTTGTTTTGGGCTTCTTTTGCAGGGTCATTTGGCTTTTTTTTCTCGGGCCTGGCAGCGTGGGCAGCAATGGCGGCGGAAGAAGAAGATACGATGGTGGCCGTGCTCCTTGTGGGCACGAAAAACGAGATAAATACCATACCAGAGGTAAGTGTGCACACGTTTAGGGCACCTTTATTTATGTGGATGTGTATCTGGACACAATCTGGAGCACTGCGCACTCCACGAATATCGAGGGGCATGGAGGGGAGATGCGGGAAAAAAATAATCTTATTTCAAAGTCATGCTGGAAAGGAAGGAGGCTCTGACGGACTTATTCTGTGGCCCGAGGGACTGCTGAGGGAGGGTTAGAGAGGAATTCAGGAGGTGAGCCCCGGAGCAGTGTGCTGATCGAGAAACAAAGTTCACCCGTCAACACAAGCAGGCGCACTCGCCATCTAGCCCAGCACAACTATGAACTGGGGATTTATGGCACAGCCGGTTCCCCGTATGTCTCCTTCTCCCATTTCCAGGGCAGGGCACAACTGTAAACATCTGTCTACTGGGCAAAAGAGAATGGCAGTTCAATCTCACTGCTGTCTTTGAACGCGAAGCTTATCCTGTGTCATGCGTTACTTATTCACTTCAAACTGTTCAGCGCGCCATTAAAACCATCTAAACGCTGCGCCTGAGGGTTGAACACTAAACAGTTTAGTACCACAGTGACCGGAGCTGGATCTTTGAAGAAACCGTGCATGTATTGTAAAAACACATTGCAAAATGTTGCGGCCATTGACCACAGTACTGAAATTGCCAGAATCAATGACCCTGTAGAAGGGTCAGATGGGGTACTGGGTGTCACTGCCTGTAGGATCAAAGGACAGTGGCTCAGAGCAGGCAGGCAGCACGTGCATGGTCGAGAAACCCAGGTCTAAAAGGATGACTTAAGAGACCATCCTGGAGTCATCCGATGATCATCAAACTACATTAGAAGTCATTCCCACATCATCAGAAGTCATCACGCTGTTAAAGTCATCAGCAAATGTCTCAGAATGGTGGGTGATGAATTGGGGATGGGTTTAGGATGACTTGCTGATGATGCCAACATCATCCCTATTTTAGAAAACTCTTTGTTCCTGATGATTTTAGGATGACTTGCCGATTACGTCAAGAGCATCAACAGGTTTGCCCCAGATGATTCTGGGATGACCTGCTGATTACTTGAAGAGCATGTTAAGCCCTGATGATTTGGGGATAATTCTGGGATGACTTGCCGATTACTACAAGAGCATCACCATGAAACATGTTTATGTATCGCAAACTATTCTTAAAATTGGGCTTTTTTCGCTGCCGGCTGTCCCCGGGATAACCACAAGTTGGCGCCCCTGGTACTGGGTGCTGCACCGGGAAACATCCAAGATGTATTGAACATGTAAAACAAAACGTTTCATGAAGTAAAATATTTCCTGATATTTGTTCAGATTCAATATAGCCTGCATACGAAAGGAACACAATTGTAAAAAAAATAATACTTGTTACTATTTCAGTTCGTGCACACCATACTCATGTGTCCAGCAAATGGCAGCTTCTAAATACGTTCAGCACTATGACTATTAAAACACTATTTGAAATGCATACACAGCCAGTCTTACTGTTTTCGCTTGTGCAACATATAACCATTGTCCCCATTTGTACCCTGTACATCAAATTATATATATACTGGATAAGTGAACGAACTTGCTGTTGTTTGATGGGCTGATTTCCTGAAATGGCGTACGACCACAATATATATATATATATCATGGCCTGCTGTAGCGGCCATGTAGTTATGGTTAAGTTGCTAAACCCATAGGAAATTAACCATAACGTCCCCTTAACAATGTTTTTTATTGAATGAATATATATATATATATATACACACACACACACACACACAGCACTGTGTAATAAAAATGCGTATCCGGGACACACAGATCGTTGAAAACGTGTAACTGTCCTAATTTTATGTTTGCATTCTGGGACTTGTAGTCTTGCCGTTGTAATGGCGCTACAAATCCCGGAATACAAATAAAAAAATATATAGGCATTGCCCTGTAGGCCAGTCCAGGCCTGGCAGCATCCCGGCAATGTAGACATGGCTCTCTTCATATGAAATCGTGCAGGTCAGGGCATGGGACCATTGGTGGAGGGCTTTGCAGTTCCCTCACTGGGCTGTCTCCATGTAGCTTTCATCTCGGGTCAGGTTGCCTTGGCAGACCTGCTGGGCTGCAGGTGCTCCATTTTTAAAATGTAAACTGCTTTTCACTTTACCGAAACATGGGCCCAATTCTGAAGTCCATGTAAAATTGGAAAAGTATTGTTCCTTGGTGGAACAACACTTTTCCTAAAAGCACCGTATTCTGTGACATTAAGAATGTGGGGGTACAGACATCAAAGCTTCCAGTGTCCCTAATATGGCCTGACAATGGCCATAGTGCCTCTGAGGAGTGCAGGACAGGCACTGCCTGGGGATTCTCCTTGCAGAGCGCGAAAAGGAGTTAAAATACGGTGCCTGTGAGGTATCGTTAACATCTATTGTGCAAGTCTTTCCTATGTAAGCTGCACATTTCCCAGATGGCTGTACCACTTTTCTGATTTACTGAAAGCATAAAGACACTTTTGTAAGTCAGAAATGGCAGAGTTTTGAGAAATGCTCAGAAATTAGAAAATGGCAGTTTTGAGAAATGTTCAAAGTGACACCTGAGAGAATTGTGTCTTTATTTAAAAGTTTTCAAGCTTCAGATTTTTTTTCCATTTATTTTGGATTTGGGGGATTTTTTCCAAGCAACGATTTGTTTGTCTTGGGCTGCAGGAGTTTTGGGGATTTTTTTACTGACTTCTTTCTCAGTAAAAACAAGCCACTAACACTACTTTTTATTTTAACTTAGTATATGTGTGTTTTCTCTATGTTTCTGAATTGTGCTGTTTCTTACTTTTGAAACCCACTCATGGCGTTTACATGTGCGCTTGCTTTTTTCGGTTAATTTGGGTGGGTCAGCTTGTTTTGGGCTTTTTTCGTACGGCGATGCAGCGCGTTTTTTCCTTCCACCTGGGAACACTGGACACCAGCTGAGCAATGGCGGACGAGATTCGAGCGTGGATCATGCTGCTGGGATCGATAAACAAAGCCAGAATCATTGGGTAAGGAGCTGATGTACACGTTTTAGGCTTTATTTCAGAGTGAGCCTTTTGCATAGTGAGGAGTGTGTCTCTCGGGAGCCACACAGGTTGTGTTGATTTATGAGGCAGACTCTGCCTTTGTAGTGCGCGCTCCCCACGTCCAGCGCCCCCATCCGCCTCCTTGGACCAGCGACGCCATTTCTCCGTGAGCCTCCAAGCAGGGAGCACTGTTGCAGACCCTTGGTGTATATCATATGTTCTCCTGCTAAAGGCCGGCACAGTGCGTTTATCTGCACAGGCTGTTGGCACATTTCATTACTTTCACACGGCGCAGCTCTAACCTGCTTTACAAGTGATATTCAAGCAGGCTAGAGCTTTACAGGAGAACATATAATATACACACGTGTCTGCAACATTGTGCTCCATTGTTTTCATACGACTTCAATGATCCAGCGTCATATATGCCAGCTATGGCTTTTGGGAGTTTCAGTCCAAAACACATCAACGTACCATGCAGCTGCAATTGTACTCGGAGCTGGGATTGGGTGTATGTGTATCATAGGCAGTGTGGGAGGGAAGGGGTGCAGTGGGCGCGCCTAGACCTACTGCAATTGATTTACTGGCACAACTGCACTTTATCACAAAACCAGCTGAGTTTTCGGGAGGGGCCAATGTATAGGACATGACGCATGGGTGGCACCTCAAAGAAAAGGAGCCTACAGTCGTAAATCCTACTTTGGAAGCTGTGCAGTTAGAGCAGCATCTGTGGGGTTCGATGGGGGGGGGGGGGCTAATTTAATGAATATGTTGACCCAACTGTGCATTTTGAAAGCTCACTGAGGCCACGACTGTATTCAAAACGACCACATCCCTTTCAATTTACCCGCATTTGGCTGTCCTCTAAGAAATTCATACAGATTAAGAAAGTTCGTGCATATGTAGCCCCTTTTTCCCCAGGTCTAACTTGGGAGCCTGCACTTGAATGGGACAATAAGTGGGGGGGGGGGGGTGGTTTGGAAAGATAGCCACAAGGATAACCTGAGGCGTTTCACACAGTACACATTAGCTCTACATCGTGTGCCATCATCTGGGTGTAGTTGGTCACAGCTGTTTCACTGCATTTGGTGAAAGGCCGTTTTGCCAGGTTTTTTTGCTGCATTTTTGTTATGGGGTTTGGGGTAGGGGAAAATTAAGTAATTGTGGGTGTTGGGAGTGCGCCCCCATAGATAAATGGGGCAAAATGGGCAGGCGCCGTGGTGGTCCATCTCCCCTTGAATCATCTTTCCCTTCCCTGTTGATGCTCTACATTCATGGCTGCCTCTCCCTTGCCAGATGCCTTAGAAATATTGCCTTCTGCTTTCCTTAATCGGCTGTTGCAAGACCCCCCCCTGTGGCATGGAACATGCACATTCGCAACCACTGGAATGTAAACATGTCTGTCTTCAGCACTTAGCAATGGCTGGTTTGCTTTCGTCTTTGCAATTTTTTTTGGCAAATGGCCTGAACGATGGCACATGAATGCGGTTGCACATTGATGGTGCCATTTCACGACCAGGTCCATTCCACTGAATGCCCAGCACCTCTGAAAAGCTGGTGGAGATGATTGATCAAACCGCAGTCGCTTTGACATCTGTGCAGAGCCTGCTGACGCAGGTTCGAATCCCGGCAGCCCCAAACTCAGCCTTTTATCCTTCCGAGGTCGATAAATGAGCACCACACACCGTGGGTAATAATAAGCAGCACTCGGATACCTGAGGGTTCGTAGCACTATATAAATGCTAAATTATTATTATTATTATCCTGGCTCAGTTTGTTGGATCAGCCTGACAAAAGCACAATGTTGTATTTGAACAGCAGAAGTAGTTATAAAGCAACATACATTTGAGTAAAATGGTTATTCTTTAGGGCAGGGGTGCACAACTGATTTTGACAGTTGGCCAAAAGTACCTTACATGATGGCTATAGTGGGCTGAAAAGTAAATGTGGGCGGGGCGGTAGGCGCAGCAGGCGTGGCGGGAAGCTTGGCCCCACCCCTCAACCAAACACTATGCCCCATGGCGCTCAACCAAACACTATGCCCCATGGCTCCCCCACCCCTCAACCAAACACTATGCCCCATGGCCCCCCCACCCCCAACCAAACACTATGCCGCATGACACCCACCCCTCAACCAAACACTATGCCCCATGCCACCAAGCATGCACCATGCATACATACTCATACAGACCCAAACCCCCCCACACCCAACTCGGCACACAAACTCACAAGCATACACCAATACACTATGCACCCATACAGACCCGAACTCCCCACCCCCCAACTCGGCACACAAACTCACAAGCATACACCAATACACTATGCACCCATACAGACTCGAACCCCCCCACCCCCCAACTCAGCACACAAACCCACAAGCATACACCAATACACTATGCACCCATACAGACCCGAACTCCCACCCCCAACTCAGCACACAAACTCACAAGCATACAGACCCCCAACTCACCATACAAACTCGCAAGCACATTCAGGCAGTCGCGACACACACTCCCCCTCCGCATCTCAACATACACTGAACTTGCACACAAACACATTCAGTCAGACCCGACACACACACCCCCTCCGCATCTCGACACACACTGCACTTGCACACAAACGCATTCAGTCAGACCCGACACACACCCCAACCCCGCATCTCAACATACACTGAACTTGCACACAAACACGTTCAGGCAGACGCGACACACACCCCAACCCCGCATCTCAACATACACTGGACTTGCACACAAAAACAAACATTCAGGCAGACCCGACACACACCCCACCCCCGGATCTCAACATACAAGCAGCACAAAGATCCAACAAACACACACGCTCGGAAGACAACAAAGACTTTCCTAATGGAGGGGGCCGATGCTGCTTGCCGGCCGCCCTCCATTAGGAAAGTCTTTGTTGCTGGCGGGCCGGACAAAACGGCATGGCTGGCCGCAACTGGCCCGCGGGCCTTATGTTATGCACCCATACTTTAGGGTATATCCTACTTTTTTCATCTTAACACTTCCAGACTTGTTCAGTTGCTTCGTTGAACTGCTTTGTGGCTGAAGGCAGACCTGGTTAAGACATTTTTTTTATCACAGCAGTAGTGGGTTTACAACTCCAATTAAGTAATTAACTCTTAGAATACTGCTTTGAAAATCACAGGCAGGCACTTTAAGCGCAGGCACTTTAAGCGCAAAGTCTGATAAGGCTTGATTAAAGTGAGCTCAAAGTTCCCATAAGGAGGTATTTTGGGAGGGGCAGGATCTGGGTGTAAATGGCCATAGGGATTAAAATGACCATGGGCAGTCAATATTTCGGCAAATAACCAAACGCCTACTGGCTTTGTGTGCCTAGGTGTTCACCATTTCAGAAGTTCAGGTAAGACTGGCACCTGCCCGAGACACTTCCATGGGTGGGTTCCTAACAAACTTCCTTACTTGCTGGGCTGTGTCTGGGTACCCATCTGGCTCCCTGCGCTGGTTCCGGGTCTTGGTAATTGTCATTAGAATGCGTACTGTATTAAAATGTGTAATATTAATATTTGTGCTATTATTTCAGCATACTGGGACACAGTGGATTCCTGTCAGCAGGTAGCAGTTGAGCACTGCTTGGAACTGGCCGTTCAGTGGATATAGAGGAGGCGGACAGGAGCCACAGAAAAAGTTTTCCCGATACAAATCCCAACCCTGGTCCATCAACTGCATCAGAGGTAAGTGCCATTGGAGTTAACCAAAAGTTGGTTTGTGCCCTTATGAAATAAATAAATGCTTTTTCTCTATCCAAATACTATCGGTTGTAGGCTTCTGTGTCTCCACCCCAATCTCAAACCCTCCTCCCCAACATTCCTATGAAGCCATAGGGCTTCTAGACGACTGTGTCAGAGGGTGGGAAAAGGTAGCTCAAATACTGTGGCTCATGTATTAACCGGTTATTGTCCATCACTCATTATATGCCCACATGCAAACATATTGCTTTGTCCATTACTTATGACCCGTTAAGCTTCAAATGTCATAGTGGTGTCCTATGTTATTTTTTTAGATTGTTACAAAAGCAAGCACGCACATAGTTAAATTCCCATAGGTATATAATATCGGCATCAGTTGGCCCGGGAGCCAAATTTAGCTCCTGGTAAGCATGGTGTAAAGCTAACCAGGCTCTTCAAGGCTACAAACAGGGCTAAATAGCCCCCAGCTCCGCTCAATTTCAAACCCTGTGTATTTGTTTTGCTTGTATGGCTCCTTTACCAATGCACTGTCCATGGGGGAAACACGAGATTGGTAATTTCTTCACAATATACCAATTATGGAAAGAAGATAAACGGAGAGCCACTTCCTGGGGAAGTGACACTAATCTATATTAAATTCTAAGGAATTGCCATGGTTTCAACCAGATTTACAGCTTTGAGAAATGTAGTAATTCGAATTACGAAAGCACATTAGAGGGTGTACAGTGAAAATTGCCTATGCTTTATTTCTCACAGCCATGTGTCAACCAAAAAGTACTTTGCTTGCTCTTTTCAAACTTTTTACACAAATCTTTTTTGCGTTTCAGAATGTATCCATGTTAAAGCCAGGGAAATGGGCTTTCCAGTACTCTCTGCATCCGAGTGCAGAAAAGCCCTCCAACACAAAATTGGGAACTACCGGATGAAGAAGGAGCCAAACCTCGTCTTTTCTACACAAGTGTAGTTCCACATTCCCTTGCTCTTTTGCCTCGTCCTGGATACTAGTGTGACTCCCTGGACTGGTTCTCTTTCCCCTCTCAACCTTGCTCCCTGGGCTGGTCCCCACCGGACTCGCTTGCTCCCTAGGCTGGGCCTGTATACTCGTGTGACACCCCTGGACTGGTTCCGTGTCCCCTATCACCCTTGCTCCCTGGGCTGGACCGAACCTGACTGGTTCTGGGTCCCCTCTCACCCTTTATTTTTAAATTGTGAAGCACCCGTGTTTGGGATTGCTACAGTTGTGTTTTTGTGCTATGTACACAGTGTCCGATTGAACCTCTGCCTCTTTTTAATAAATATAGTCGGGGAAAAAAAAACGTGTCGCTTCTTTTTAAATATAGTTTATATGCCATTACATGGTCTTGACTTTCATGGCCATTTTACCTAAATGACTGTGACCTAATTAGTCATCACTATTGTTCTAAAGGCAATTCAAAATGCAACTCTCTGAAATGGGCAGCAATTAAGCCACAGTGACGCTTTTAAAGCCCAATTCAACAAGGTGCACCAAATGTGTTTTTAAGCATTTCTTTTCAGGATTATAGTAAACATTATTTTTGTTAAAACTCCTAAATTTATTTCCAGCTCATAAACCGAAACAATGCCTATATTGTTAAAGAATATTTTTGGGATTGCTTTGTTGTTTTGATTTGTAAAGTATTATTTGGTGACTACATTAATTGCTTTTGGATTTCAAAAGGTTTATTTGGGGATTGCATTGCATTGCTTTTGGATCTCTACGAGGGTACATTTAGCCAAAAGGAAGCCAGATGTAATCCGTTGCTTTTGTATTTATTTAGGGATGGCACTGCTTTAGGATTTTTATAGGATTGTTTGGGGATTGCATTGTTTTGGGATTTTTGCTGGATTGTTTGGGGATTGGATTCTTTTTGGATTTTTAGTGGATTGTTTGGGGGTTGGATTGTTTTTGGATTTTTAGATTTTTAGTGGATTGTTTGGGGGTTGGATTGTTTTTGGATTTTTAGTGGATTGTTTGGGGATTGGATTGTTTTTGGATTTTTAGTGGATTGTTTGGGGATTGGATTGTTTTTGGATTTTTAGTGGATTGTTTGGGGATTGGATTGTTTTTGGATTTTTAGTGGATTGTTTGGGGATTGGATTGTTTTTGGATTTTTAGTGGATTGGATTGCTTGGATTGTTTTGGGATTGCATTCCACTGAGGATTGCTAATTAACATATTTCAGGGTGCATGAAGCCAAAAAGAAGCCAAAAGCAATCCTCTCAGTACAATGGGAGTTTCTGGAGTTAAATAGGATTTAAAGAGGATTTAAATGTTTGGGAAAATCCAGTAGCAATCCACTTTCAATCCAGATTTTTTTGGTAGGGTACTATGCCTGGGGTGCAGTGAGAAAGGGGTGTCGCAGAGGGTGGCCGACGAGCACTCTGAAATTGAAAAGCAGTGCGAGTTCAGAAGTACGATCACACTGACACATATTACAATGGCGGCTCTGTTCTCGGGCATAACAAGACACTCTGATGCCAGGAATAACACATCCAGGCTAGCTACAAAGTGCCATTTAAGTTGGCCCTGCCTGTGCACTCGGGCATCTCTGAAACTAAAGGTGGGAGTTGCTCGGCCCCAACTCGCACCCCCACCTCTCACGTATTCCCAGACCGCCCCTCGCATCTGCACGCTGTACCCCGCGCGCGGTGGTGTCCCCCTCCTTCTGCCCTGTGTGGCGCCACTTCCCTCAGCCCACCACCCAGCATGCCTGTGGTCGAGCCTCGAGGCCCACGGTCTCGGCCTTCTGAGGAGAATGGGGGATGGGCTCATCACGAAAACCAGCCAGGTACCAAACACAGTTTTCAAGTGTGCAGCGGCCCAGGAAGGTAAGCGTGTTATGACAAGAACTAGAGGAGCCGGATCTGGGACAGGAGGGTGGGGAGGACAGGGCGGTGGGAGGGGTGCGTGGGGGAAGAAGAAAAGGAAACCGAGAGAAAGACAAGCAGAGGAAAAGAGAGAGAGAGAGGGGGAGAGAGAACGAGAAAACAGGTAGGCCTACAACCTAAACAGCAGCCTATGTTTTGTCTTCAACCTACAATGTATGCTCAGCAGCAAACATTGCAAGACGAGCATTGGCAATGCCAACTGTTTGGGCGTTTCTGTAGGTATGGGAACGCATTTGCCAGGCACTGCGTAGTGCTATTAACTGGCCATTGTTGGTAGCACGTGAACAGCTGTGCGAGTACCTGGGCATCTAATAGCAGGGCCTGGCAGATGTTTAATACTTATACACAAACCAAAACGGTTGTCCTTGTCAATGCTTCTTTTTAACAGGACTTCAGTGAAGGACACGCACGGTGCTTATAATACGAGTGACTGAAGGCAGACCTGGTGAAGGCTTTTTTTTAAACCAGGAGTGTGTTTACAGCTTAAATTAAGTAATTAACTCCTGAAAGACTGCTTTGAAAAAACACTGGCAGGCACTTGCGCAACGTTTGATGGTAAGGATTGATTAAAAAAAGCTCAAAGAGTTTCCATGAGGAGGTGTTTTGAGTGGGCAGGGGCAGGAACTGTGTAGGAATGGCCACAGGGATTAGCATTGGCATGGGCAGTCAAATAGCCATACAACACCTACAAGCTGTGTGTTCTGTCTCATATGCCATTTCTCCCGATCTCTACTCTAATGCAATGGTTTCGGCAAAGTGGCACGCGCCACCCAATATCCCAAACTAAAAAAACAAGGGAAACGATTTGCTTGCCTAATTCAGACCTCTCCACCTACCAACTCTCGAAAGCGGGTACAACCACGTGTGTTTAGCAAGTCATCCCATTGAAGTCACAAGCTACTGAATGCACGGACTGTTGGCAAAAGTGGTCCTGTGCGGGTGAGTCCATTGAAGTCCTTGGAAGGCAAGTGGTGGGTTGGGAGGGTGAACATGTGTCCATGATGGTGATCTTCATTGCCTGCAGAGATGCACTTGATTCCATCTGACATCCAGGACATAATAGCCCATTACTGCAGGATGGAACAGGGGGTGATCCTGCCCTTTAAAGGAGCTAAAAAAATCCTATCTTACACCACTTCTGAAGAAAAAAAAACCCACACCAGCTCAAAAACTATTTTCTAATTATCGACCCAGTGCAGGCCTACCCTGGCCATCCAAAATCTTGGGAAAATGGTTGCAGTGCAATTGCAAGCGTTTTTTGAGGGTAAGGGGATATTGGATATGTACCAATCAGGATTCAGGCCAGGACATGGGACCGTAACAGCACTGGTGTCTGTTTGGGACGATATTTTGAAGGCCTTGGATACAGTGGATTTGTGGATTCTTATCTCGAGACTATCTACAGGGGCTAAAATATCCAATGATTCATTGAAATGGTTCACATTCTTTCTGACTGAACCCAGCAAGTCACACTGGGTCCAATGTGGAGGGTTCCATGTGTTAAAATCTCGTCAAAAATGGCTGTTTACACAAAAAAATCACGGCAAAGAGGCTGTGGTTTTGTCGCCGCAATCTATGCAAAGGATGCAGGGGATACCCCTGCAACCCAAAGACCCATTATACCATTTAAAGGGAGCGGGGGACACCCCTGCACCTCTTAAATGGTATAATGGGGTACACCTTTACCGGATCAAACCACAGCATTTTTGCTGCGATTTTTTTTTTTTGTAAAGGCAACATTTTTGCCGTGATTTTATTACTGCATACCATGTGGAGGGCCTCAGGGCTCCTACCTCTCTCCATTGTTATTCAACATTTATATCCGTCCCCTGTTGGACATTTTTCTGATATTTGACTTGCGCCATCACTCGTATGCCAACCACATGCAGATCTATGTTCGGCTAAGAGAATTAAAAGTTGGGTGCGTGCCAATAAGCGTCAACTTAACCCAGCCAAAGCAGAGATCATACTAGTTGGATCTAAGACAAAATTGACCACAATTTCACAGCATACTCCCTTGCCCTGCACATTTTCGGGTCCCAGTATCTTTTGCATCCAAGGTAAAGAACCTTGTTTGAACCTGGCAGACAAATATAGGCCGTAATCTACAGGTAAATGAAATTGTAAAATCTGTTTACTACCACCTTAAACTGTTGAAACCTCTGTTGCCACTTGTTTCAGATAAAGACAGCCCGTTGATAGTCTGCGAATCAGTAAATTCCAGATCAAATAATTGCAATGCCCTGTTAATGGGTATTCCAAAAGAGCAAACCCAGTGTCTGCAGGTTGCTCAAAATGCAGCCGTTAGGCTGGTCTACTCCCTGCCCAGACGGTCGCCCATTTCCCAGTTCAGGAGCAATCGGTACAGCAAAGAGTTCTGTTTAAGGTCCTTAGCTTGGTCTTAAGTGTCTCAGAGGAGCTGCTCCTATACATCTATACATCTTTCCTCAAAGATTGTTCCCCAACACCCCGATCATTGTCTGTGGTCTTCAGGACAACAC
Source organism: Ambystoma mexicanum (assembly GCF_040938575.1). NCBI lineage: Eukaryota > Metazoa > Chordata > Amphibia > Caudata > Ambystomatidae > Ambystoma > Ambystoma mexicanum. The sequence continues at coordinate 1,292,539,552 of NC_090921.1, forward strand.
CTTTGGGCAATTCCACCTTCAAGGTCAGTTTCCTGGGGCGATAGACTTTTCGCTTCTGCAGGTCCCCGTGCTTGGAATTCCCTAACACTTGATCTTCAGACAATTGAAACTTTGGGCGAATTTAGGAAAAAGCTGAAGACCTCCCCTTTTGAATAACCGCCCACGACTACTACTATATCATTTGCATCCAGATGCAATTTTATTGCTTGGTTCCTTTGGTTATGCGTGATATAAATATAAAAATCAAATCTAAACTGCTTATGTCAATCAGCCCGTGAACAACTAGGGCCCTCAGACAGGAATTGGGAGTTAAACAGGGTTGCAATCTAAGCTCAGCTTAACCTTCATTTCAGTTAAAATAAAATGGCTGCTATTTGCAGATGGCCACTCTTGCCCCCACCAATGAAGCAGAAAGGCAGGCAGACTCTACCCGCAAGGACATTAGAAAAAAAGGAAAAGACAAGTGGTGGCCAATCCCCTTCACCACAAATGCAGCACAGGGGCATGGACGGCACTGAAAGAAGGACTACTGCACAATCTAACCGCCCTAGACGAGTACTGAAAACCTTAGGGGTAAACATAACAAGTACTGGCAACATATCTGCCTCGTTGTAGTGGTGGACAGGGGTGTCACTCACACTAGATGGGGAGGGGATACTCGCGTAGTACAGGGTGGAGAAAGGAGAATACACACAGAATAGGAAGGGGGTATACATACAACATTCTGCTATAACTACGTTTCTGCCACTACGGAGGAAGAGCTATCGGGTGTGCCCTTCTGCCAGCTATAAGACTCCCGAGGTCTAGGACGAGCATACGGCTCCAGAGTGAGTGACAGGGAGGCATCTTACAATGCAAGGTGCCCACATTCTTCCATCCCATTTGCCCTTTGACATTGTGTATTGCGCCTATCTGGCCCAGTGGTGGCCTCCTCGCCCCCGGGAACAACATAGCCCTGCTGCTCGTTCTCTACAATTCTCCACTTCCGGTGCATGAGGCCTCCATCAGCCACGGCTACACCCTCATGGCAGGGCCTTTCGCTGCTTTCTCAGGATCCTCTGAGCGGCCACATCCTTCCATCCACCCAACCTTCAATCTCCACCTTTGGGAGAATTGCACGATGTCATTACCGGGCTACCTGCAGCATCACTATGGCGGGCGTGGGGATACCCGACTGCAATTGGGCCATCCAGAGCACATGTGCAAGTAACAGCACTTCTGCTGCCGGACCCTAAAAACCCATACGCCTATACAAATAGTACACAACAGCTAACTCTGAGGATAGCACAGGGGCAACGTGCTGGTCTTGGAAGCAAGACCACCTGCGCTTCAAAACCTAACTCAGGTATGGTATTAGGCACGCTATAAAAAAAACAATTAAATGAATAAATAAATATGGCTGCTAAGTGAGACACTCAGCAGTGCAGCCAATAGACATCCAGAATCTATATCTGCTTCCAATAGGTCAACTGTCTTCTCTATACATCTATAACGTTCATTTTGTCTTATATATATATATAGGTGACGATTAAGCAACAATTAAATGAGCGAATACTAAACAGTAGAATTATTATCTTTAAAAAAATAAAAGAAACTGGTTCATAGTCTTGCATAGGTGCATCAGACCACATGCTGAACTTTTATGTTGCTCAGAATAAGCCCATCCACACGTTCTGAGGTGGTCGAAGCAGCCCAACTGCTATGTCGCCCAGAATGGTTTGATGGACTTCGGCTAAAGGCATGGGCCCCTCCATTTTCATCTCGCAACACCTCACTTGCTAAGGACATAGCAATTAAATGTCGCCTAAGTTATGTTTAATGAAGTGAGCCGTCTTCCCCAGTTCTGGCCAGGTTTCAAAGTATACTGTTGGTAGCTGGTCTCTTTAGGGGTGCCGGGAGTCTCCATAGTTCGTGGAGCAGTTACACTTTGACCGGAAATAATCCGGTGAGGTCTGCGACCAGCGGCTCGCCGGATGTTTTGGACTACAAGTCCAATGATCCCTCGCAATGTACTGTGCTGGCTAGGCTCACTGGGAGAGGCAATCCAAAAATTATCTGGCGATCCAATGGCAGAAGACCCCCTTCTCTAAGTGAAGCATAGCGGAATAAGGTTTGAAGACACTCTGTTAACTATCCTGCTCTGCCACACCAGAAAAGTTATGGAGAGTTTAAAAAGGCATGAAAAAACTTCCACCTGAAAAGCTAAAGTAGATTAAGCCATTTGAGCAAAGTTTCACACAGCATAGCATCACGTAGTAGACATCGTTCGACGCGCACCTTCGGTTTAGAGAAAGATGGATAATGCATTCTGGGTATACAAATTAGCTTACATTTCAAGGCAAATGTCTGTCAATAGGGCAGTGCTACTTTAACCAAAGCATTTTTCAATCCAAATACAAACAGCGCTCTAAGATTTAGACAACTACAACTACATACCGGGTTCATCCTTATTAGATCTCATCAGTGCAATACAGTCAAATAGTCTTGTGGTTGGAGTATTGGGGCACAGTAGCGACGCAAGACAAAGGGAAGCCCTAGAAACCATTTAGAGCTACCAGCGTTTGACAGGTTGTGTGCCTACAGCGCAATGGCAGGCAGTGATGCTTATAGGTTTTTATGATCCTACTTCGCCATTAAACTTGGTCCATGGTAACAGCCTCTTTCTAAATCTGCCTGCATCTACTCTCCGCCCTTTGAAACTAATCCAGAACAGGACTGCGAGACTTGTCCTTGGCCTCAAGCCCTGGGATCGTATCTCTCCAGCCCTGAAATCTCTCCACTGGCTCCCAGTGGATGCAAGGATTATATTCAAAACCCTCTGCATTGTCCACAAGGCTTTCTGGGGCCTGTGTCCAAAATACCTTCAGCTATCCCCCAGCAAATAACTTCCCTCTCGAGCTCTTCGCTCCTCAGCCTCCATCTCCCTCAGGGTCAGTCGTTTTTCAAAGAAACAAGCTGGGGTATATCTCTGCCTTTGGCCGGGGCCTCCCTCTGCAACAGCCTCCCTGCCACTCTGAAACTTGAGGAGAACCATCTCCGGTTCCAAAAGCACCTCAAGACCTTCCTCTATGCTTCTGCCTTCGCCCCTCTTCTCCCCAGCTGATCTGTTCTCTCTCTGCACCGTGCACCTGGCCTACCCTTTGTCGTCTGGGCCCAGGTACCTGCTCACCCTGCCACCCACCCGCACTGCTGCCTTGATCTGGATCTGTATCTGTAACCATACAGTCCCCCCTGCACTTTTTCCTGCACTTATCAGACATACCCTCTCTGCTGCCTTAAACCCAGCACTTGCCACTTGCACTAGCACTGTTTGTTGCCTTTCATTATTTATTTATTATTTTGTATCTGTTTTTCCTTTGCTCTGCACTTTCCACCTCTCCGCCCTTCCATGCACCTTTCCCCTTTCTCTCTCTATGCACCTGCGCGTTCTCAATGTCACTGGGCCTAGTATGACCGTTGTTTTTGTTCTCTCTTGTTCCCCTCCCTTGCCTTGTGGCGCTCTGAAACAGCTCGATACAAATAAAATATCATTATCAATGGTCTCAGCAACTTAGGCTTGTACTCAACCAGGAGCCCCCGGGTTAACAGTGATTTCCTTAGGCACGCGTTTAAAGCCGTAATACTAATCAAGTATACACGTGCCATGGTATTCCAGTCTGGAGTGTGGGATGTGCGTTTGGGCAAATTGCCTCTAAGGTAAAGGGCAGGAGAGCTACAGGCACATATGCAAGACGCATTGGCTGCGCAACAGGCCTGAGGTACCACCGGCCACCAGGCGGGATATGGGCCTATGATCCTGCCGAGAGAACATCACGGGACTAGGAGGCAGGATTCTCCCCATAACCCCCCTCACCGCTTTGGCTGAATATAAAGTAGGATTAACAGTGCGATGCACTTGAAGGCTAAGGGCCGGATCGATGGAATTTTGTGCACGGTTCAAAGTGACTTTGCACTGCTGAAAAGTGACTTTTCTCTGCCTACACAAACCCTGATTCATGGAACTGTGCAAAGTGTATTTTTGCAGTGCAAAGTCATGTTGAACTGCAAAAATACACTTTGCACAGTTCCATGAATCAAGGTCTCTGGGGGTAGTGGAACGTCACTTTTCAGCAGTGCAAAGCCACTTTGAGCCGTGCAAAAAATTCCATGAATCGGGCCCCAAGTCTAGAGCACAATACGTGAAATTCTTACCTGCAGCTGGAACTAGTCCAGGATATGTGGCACAATGCCCAAGCACGCAAAATGTAGGGATAATATGTGCTTGCTACGAAATGTATTACCAATGCATGAAGCCATTGCTTCGCAGATGAATATTCCTACGGTTTGTAGGCATTGCAGACTCGGGTGCAACAGAGATACAAGTCACACTGTTAGGCATTTACTTTTGCTCTGTCTTGTCGATCGTAGAGATTAGACTAGGAATTTTAAACCAGGAAGCAGTTCTCTTTTTCTGCACCGAAAAATATTTCGAATTACTTCATGAGTGGTTCTGGTTTTATAATCCCTGTTGCTACGGAAGAGTATTGAAAAAGAGATGAGCCAGCTTTGATAAATTGTGAGCAATTAGTACATTAGATCACTATTATTAGAGAATGTCTGCAATGCAATTTGATACAATTGTTGATTTTATTGTATAAAAGGTTACATATTATACTTAATAATAAAAACCAGGGATTTGATATTTGGAGTACAACCAGGCAACTACTCAAGGGTGCCTAGTGCCCACTCTGCTAAAGAAGGGTAGCATTGAGCCTAGGAGCCCACACTATGCGCCAGAAATCGCACAGAGCACGTGGACACACATCCCCACTTGATTATGTGCTGGGCCACACAACCTGTAAGCACCTAGACGGTCAAATCTTTGGAGACCACTTGTCTTCCTGCCATTGCTGGGTGAAAAATTGGTCTTCAGAGAGGGGGTGGCGGGGCTGCCCTAATGGCTAGTGAGACCTATTGGTAGCCTGGGCAGTGCCTGAAATCCGCCTCGCTCTTGATGCCATGTGCCTGGAAGCTGGACTCTGCTCCATTTTTATGAATCCCTTAAAGAGTGCGGGGGATAGGATTAAAGTAAAGCACTCGAGGACTCTGCAGAGGTACTATCTGAGAGCCCTCCCTCACGGCACTGTGTTCAGAACACAGTGATCAAAGGCACCACCATGGTGGCACGGGGCAAGCATTACACTGAAAGCCCCTCACCTGGCAGTAGAGTTCCACGAAAGTCTAAGCCCTGAAGATCACAGAATGTGAGAACTGAAGAAGTGAACTTGCAACAAAGAGTCTCTGGGAACACATCAACAGAGGCTTAAGCCAATCCGTGGAAGGCGCACCCTTCGTGGCATGCTCCCAGGCCAGCACTCGTGCTAAGCTTTTAAATCCTGTGACAATAGTATTGACGGGCGAACCGATCCTAAGAATCTCCAGATCACGTGCATTTTTGGTCCAGCAAACCTTTCTGGAGAAAAGTTCAAGGTCAACCTGGGATACAAAAAAAAAGAGTGCTCTGCAAGTCAGGTTCAGGTGCTGCCACCCCCTACATGGCCCTATAAAATGCCCCTTTGAGGACTGCAAAGCTCACTGATGATGCCCAATGAGGCCGAAACATGTCTGGGGATGCTTGTGGTGTTGTGCAGAAGGGATGTGACCAAGCAGTGTGGGCTGGACTGCCCCTTTTTGGGGTTGGATCAAGAATGATTTATATGGTCTTTCCCCTTTTATAATGGCTTGGCAGACTGAAGAAGATGGTCTGGAGGGTGGCCCAGAGCAATGCCAGAGTTTAGGATTAATTCCAAACCCTCCAGCCATCACCTCCTTTGTTTTCCATTAAGGACTGCAACATGATCCATTGTTATTATATTTGCGTGCTCCTGCACTTGAAATTGATAACAATGTAAACGAGTCGAGCACAGGGGCGAGGCAGCCCAGGTCGCACTCCGTGTCCCATGGTTGAACTTTCACTCCCATTCCCTGGGCAGCCTAGTTGGGCCCAGATCCAGGGGTTCCAGTCACCGCAGGGGCGACCCCAGAGGATATCCCGAAGTCACTGGTTTAGAGACCAGCTGGTGTAATAGGGTGGCAGAGGTGCAGGCCGGGTCAGACTGGGGCATGAAATGGCCACGGGCCCCAGTGAGAAAATGGCCCACAGTTGCAAATGGAAATTCATTCCTTTTGTGACAGACTGAGTAGTACCCAAGGGGGAGGGTTTTGATCAAATGGGATGCAAATTATACATTGGAAAGAATTTGTATTCAGTAACACTGGTGAAAACTACTAGCTGCATGGTGAAGGAACTGATCAAACTGGCCTATATGGGCCAAAAAAGTGACCCACACCAGCATTTTGTGTTTTCGTTTCAGGCATTGCCCTCTTGCCCTGTAGGCTAGTCCGGACCTGGGTGCAGGGGTGGCATACCTGGCGAAACTGAAGTGAAGCAGGAAGTGAAGCATGGCCAGGGGAGGGGGTCCGAGGGGGGGGTGGCAGCAGGTTTCTCGTGGGTGAGGGTATGCGGACTGGTGAACCATCTACATCAGAATTCAAGTCTTTAAAAAAAAAAGTGGGGGCTCATTAGCATATGCACTGGGAAGTGACGTCATTGGAAATTAACATATCAAAGGAAAACGTTACATTGCCTTCAGTTGGCTTTGCATATTCGGACGTAGTGCACAGAACGAATGAGTGTTTTCTTTTCAAAATATCAACACAGAAAAAATCTTTTTCTTATAACGTTGTTGGAATATTATTTTAAAAAGTGCACATTTTAGGTATTAGCATACTTGTTCAGAAAACATTTGACTTTTGACTGCATTTTTTTGATCGTTTTGTTGGTTGAAATTCAGTCAAATATATATATATATGGGGTGGGGAAAGGAAATCGATGGGGAGTTGCGGGCACCCCTCCCCCACATTTTCAACCAAAAAACAAGCAAATCAAATTCGGTAAAATATTTTCGCGCAAGTATACCCAAACCCACGTTTTAAGCCCAACAATGTGTACCCAAAAAGTTCCCTGGAAAGTAATGGCCTAGTATGAGACATTGTACCTGCTTCAGTCATGTGTGCGCTGCCTTCTGATCAAATGGCCCAGTGGTGAAGTATCCGACAAGAGACCGCGGTTCGATTCCCCGGTAGGGGCCCTGTTGCGAACACAGGGCTTATTGTAAATATTCGATGAAATAGCGCAGTGTAACTTGTTTTTACTCAAGGCCTGAAAAATACAGGGATGGGGTGGGGGATGGAGGGAAGAAGTTGTCTCGCCTTCTGAAAAAATATAGATGGACGCCATCGACTTGTTGTTCCCTGACATACAGATGGTGTTTTGGATCATGTGGGTGCAGAGGCTGCGGAAGGCAGGGGGGGGGGCACAGCCTCCCAAGGAACTGAGGGTACTGCAGCGAGCTCTGATTCCAGTTACCAGGAGAGAAAGGGAGCCACGAAGGGGGTGGGATTTCTTTTTTTTACAGCAAGTGGACTTTTGTGAATATGGGCCCCAGAGATAAATCAGAATATTTTCATAGGGGAACCCTGGTATATTCTCTAGGTTGGAGGGGGGATGTGGCTATAGGTTTTAAGAGCACAGAGCAAAAGGAGAAAATGAACATATTTTCACTAACTACGATAAGTTACATTACTGGGTTGTATCTCACACGATGGGTGCCATTCCATGGTATCCTGGCGCTTGGTATCTGCAGGAGGAAATGGGGCTTTGGTAGAAGCAGAGGGAGCAGGGCAAGAATGCAGGTGGCCTGGAACCCGGGTAAGCTTATGGGGATTTGGGTATGCAGCCCGTTGGACGTGGCTTGTGGGTAACCAGAAGTGGATATGTATGTTGTTTATCTGTTTGAAGAATGTTACTTTACATTTGAGCTGGTGGCCATGTGGGTTGCTCTCTAGTATAGTGGCCTTTGGTTACATTGTGGCTTTGTTTGGGAGCCTGGTTCTTGTATTTGCTGTATAACCTTCAGGGGTTTAGGGAGATCGCATGTTAGTTATGGGAAATGAAGTGGGTTAGTAGAGTGCGCTTTACTTGTGGGATATCAAAAAAGGAACATACTATAAGATAATAGAACTAAGCGGATATGTGTTATTAGGATTTGTACTGGGCTACTGGGCACCGCAGCCCTTTGTATGGTCTCCAGGGGCTCTATGGTTAAGTGTTAAATTGAAGACTCCACTCAAATCCCAGCTTCAGCTCTTAACAAATGTGTGTGATCCTGGGCAATCATGTTATCTCACATGTTTGCTGAAATTGGAACGTCAAGCATGGGTTTTTGTGTTGTGCTGGGTGGGGCGGCAGGACATCGGGTGTGGGTTTCATCTTGTGGTAGGCGAGAAGGCATGACCCCCGGGATGGGTTTTGAGGCAGGGAGGGAAGGAAAGAAGACAGATCTGCGTAAGAGGGAATGGAGGCCAGCTGCTAGGTATAGGTGTACCCTTTTGCAGGTGGTGAGGCACAACGCAAGCATGGGTCTTGCGTTGTGGGGAGGCAGGATGCCAGCAATGAGTCTTGTGTTGTGCGTGGTGGGGAGACAGATTGCCACTTTGAGGATGGAGTTTCGATGAGTGGGGAGGCATGGTGCCAAGTATGGGTATGGGGGTTTGAGGGGCGCTAGGTATGGGTTTCGATTTGTGGGGAGGTGGAGCAAAATACCAGGCATGGTCTTGTGTTGTTGCGGGTGGGGCCGTAAAAAGTCAGGTATAGTTCTTGCGTTGTGTTAAGACAGGACGACAGGTACTGGCGTTTTGTTGTTGGGGGTAACAGCACTAACAGGCAGAACATTAAATGGACAACACCTAAATATAGCAAAAAAAGTAAAAATGATCCTTCATTACGAGTAACCTCGTTACAGCCGTGGTGTACGGTTTGAAATTTGGTCATATTCTTTGTTTTTTTCTAGACAAAAAGGAGCCAGAAAATGTTGCAATATGTAGTAAATAGTGTTGTCTCTGGCAGGATGAAAACACGAAGACGCTTATTTGGTTACCCATAGACGGGAAGGAGGCTTGAATAGTTTGCAGTGTAACTGGAAGAGTGCTTAAGCGAGTGGGAATAAAAGGAGCGCGGACGGTTAACCCTTTCACTGCACGTAAGACCTGCACGTCCCAATGGCCACAGGAAGAGCAGTGAGGAAAAGTGTCCATACTCCGGTGCCACTTCAAGGAAATATACCCAAATATCGAACCCTCCAAGGAAACAATCAAACTCTACATCCCAGCCCAACGACCGCATCGAATCAAAACACTGGAAAACAGAGGAGCCCAGGGAAGTAAATGATTACCCGAAAGAAATGTTTAACTGGCAGAAAACCTCACAGCGGTGTAAAAACACCCAACGCCGAAAGAGTGCCCGCAGGCTGGGGTGAAGACACAAGTTGCAACTTGCATATCAAACCAGAAACGAAAGGTGATATAAACATCTAGCAACCGTGGGAGACTTGGCGACACGCTTCCCTGCACTGCCAATTGAGGAAGAAGTTCCTACCCCAAGCTCTCCCGCCACAGCACCCCATCATGGAGCAGCAGGAAGTGGCGAGCAAAAACGATGGGTGGATGGAGGCTGGAGTGGGAAAGTCGAAGAGGCGGTAAAGTAGTGCGGACACTAGAAAAGCGTGCGGAGAGGCAGCGCAGTAAAGAGGTGGATGGATGCCAAAAACAGGCTGTGCAGAAGACGTACCTTGGGGTACTTCCCCGACAGCTCCCCCGCGCCCAAGTGCTCTCTGCCTGCGGGCTGTAATGGGGCTTCGTGGCCTTGGGCTCCCGCTGCGCTCCTCCCCTGGCTCTGGCTCTCCTCTTTGTGCCTCTCTCCCTCCCTCTGTGTTTGCTTTACCTTTTCACGCGCTGTGTGTGTGTGTGCGTGTGTGTGCGCTCTAGACCTGGGCGGAGAAACCTGCATTCCAGCCCAAGGCCAAACCCAGCCGGTTCCTGCCAGCTTCAAACGCTGCTCCCCACTGCCCCTACACCTCCCTCAAGGTGGGGGCACTGGTGGTCAGGTCTGCGCCGTTTCCTGTACTCCTCCACGTGTGCCCATAAGGCCGAGCAAGTCGGGTCTGCGCCGCCTCCGGGAATTCCCCACTCCACCCACACCAGGAAACGAGGCCTTCGTGGTACTCTTACGTTGTCGCTGCTCACCAGGGGAAGGGTGGGTCGTGCCCTCTCGTTACATATCCCCACGTTTGCGCTGGACTGGAGGGTGGCACAGACATTGTGGTCTTTTTTTGTACGCTAACCCCCTCAATACAACACTAGTTACTTTATTGCCATGACGGGCAAGTTAAATACATGTTGTCAAAGAATACACGCAATATTAAATTTTTACCGGAAGTGATTGTGAGAGCGCCGTGTTAGCATAAGCCTGGATGTGGCATAGTGCCGGGAAAAATGAGTTAGCAGAGCACCTGGCGATAATCACTCCCTTCTTATTGCACCTTGTATTGCGTCCTGGCAATAATACATCAGAAGCGAGATAAGGTGGGAACGATAGGCCGTAAGCTTTATTATCACACACACAATAATCATCATAAGAGGTATACGACAATTAGAATAGGCTTTTTTGGCAGCATAGGATCAGTTAAGCGGGGGCCCTGCACCACCGAAGGGCCAACTCAAGACTGTTGCGTGCCGCTTGCCCCTGTTCTTCCTGCTTACGACTGCTTTTTCCATTTCTTGAAAACCTTTCTGGGTCCTTGTAAGTCATTTCCAAATGAATGTGTGTTTACTCACTCTGTCCGCATAGGCCATCCCCACCCAGCCTGGTCCCCCGTGATGTTCTGTGTGCACCCCCCCCTCCCTCGCGCACACAGGTGTAGCCTGTTTTGCTTGATTCTTATACCCTACCCTGCTCCCGCCCCCAGCCTACTTCTGCAGGGGTCTGTTTATTTTTATTTATTTATTTGTTGCATTTTTAAAGCGCTCACACAGCCCGCGGGCATCGAGGCGCTGTCACAGGAATTGTTTGTTTGAGTTGCGTAGTTGTTTGTCTTAGTTGCATATTTATAACACGCTTAAATACACAAAGGTTTCTAAGTGCAGACCCGGGAATGGAACCTGTGTTGCTTCGTTTCGTCTTGCTTCCCCCTCTTGCTTCTACACTCTTTTTGACTGCTTAATCTGTTCTCTCCTCCTCTCCCTTTCTCCCTTTTCCTGTCTTCTATGCACTTACTCTGTCAGAATTGTCCCTGGACCTAGTATGATAGCAACCTCGTTTGTCTACCCCCCCTCCCGCACTATCTGGAATGTCATCAGGCATAGTACGATAGTGGCCTGTTTTGTTCCTCCACTCCCTTTCTGCACCCCTCTCCCTCTCCTTTTGTTTTTCCTCCGGCTCTGCTAGAAATGTCGTCAGGCCTAGTACGGTAGTCGCATGTCTGTTTCCATTTTCACCCCACTCTCCCCCTCCCTTTCTTATCTATGTCTTAGCGCTTGCACTATATGAAATGTCGTCAGGCCGAGTACGATAGTTAATTTCACATCCTTACTGTTCATGGCCTGTAAGAATGTCATTGTATTTACCCTTGTTCCCTCCCTTGCCTTGAAGCGCTTTGAAACACGCTGTGTATAGGCGCTATACAAATTAACTATCATATCATATCATGAATGTTCTGACTTTGGTTTTCCTGCTTAGCTGCCTGGGCGGTCAGGGTGGGTGTTTTTGTCCTTCTTACGCGCCTCTGTGTGCAGCCTCTCCGTGCAGGAGGACAGTAAGAAACATGTGTCGTCTATATTTTTGCTGTCCCCTCTTATAATAAAAACTAAGCCTGGGGGAAGAAAAGCACCTTAGGTGCTAGCATGTGGGGGTGACCAGAGGCCCCAACCTGTCCAGTTGGTGGCCTCCCTTTGTTCTCATTGTTCCTGGGGATGTGAATTCCGGGTAGGAAACTACTAACTTGTCATGCCCTCGCTTCCCGGTCCGGGTACCAGGCAGTCTGCTGCCCCCTTTTTTTTGCTCCTGCCACCTCCTTGCGTGTGTCAGGCTAGGTGGCAAAGTGCCTTTTGGCAGCCCCTTTACCTTTGGTATGGAAGGGGGTATTTCCTTCCTTCATGGCCACCACAAGGCTTATGGGCATGGGCCCTCAACCTCTCACGTGGTGTTGCGCGGAAGCCACAACATGCAAAATAAAGGCGGAGCGCGTGAACTCAGAGTCCCGGAGACCATCTCTGGTGTATGTAGATTCTTTGCATGCTTCAGCAAATCTGCCAAGGCCCAGATGAAGGGGCACTTGGAACCGGAAGGAAGGGGTAGGTGGGGTTCATGTTAATGTTAAAAATCATTTGTACCGCACACTATCACCACCAAGGTGGTTCCCGGTCGCTCTGGTGGATCTGAAAGATAAGAGTGTGGGGGGGAGGGTGGGTTAGTAGGGTATAGCTGGAATAGGTAGAGCGACAGTTGTGATGTCCTGTTGACAGCTTCAGTTCAGTTTGCACCGTTTGCTAAGCTTGTGTGCGATTTATGGCTCAGTAGCTTCCCATGTGCTGTTGTGCAGGGCTATGTGTGAGTTGTTTTGTCGTTGCAGTGTGGTGAAGTGCATGCGGATTGCTGTGCAGAGAGGTGGCTGTGTTTACTTTGCATTTGAGAGGTGTACGCAGAGCTTGAGGTTTTACGGTTGGGTTAGTACGGCTTATTCTTACCTTGTTGCTTTCGAATTCTGTGTTGATTGTCTTTGTGAGAAGTGCTGTGCCCTGATGATGGTCCTGGGTGTCAGGTCACTTGAGGACCTCACAACTGGTGACGAGGGTGGCTAACTCAGACGATGAGCCTAACCCTTGTGTGGCTGCCCGAGGCCACGTGCAGGTAACACACATGGCGGTGCATCGATTCCCATAAAGTAATTTCACGCTCAAGGGGCATCTTCTACACTTGGTTTCAAATGGGTCACCTAGACGAAAGGTTAGAATTTTACTTTGACACTTCATTATTTATTTATTTTTACATTTATAAAGGGTACCGAACTCGAAGGCATCTGGGTGCTGGTTTACATGAAGGCAGTGGTTACACCTGGTTACAACAAGGTTACAGACATAGGCGGTGCATTAGTTTACAAGTAACGGTTACACAGGTTACAAGCGTGAATGGTACATACATGGTGCCTAGGTCTACGTTTCTGATCTGAGTGGAGGTGGTGGTGCCACAAGTTTGTTGGGTTAGACGGATTCAGTGCATTTTTGAGGTCTTGGAAAAAGAGCCAGGTTTTGAGGACTTTGTGGAAGGACCAAAATGAGTCTTCTGGACCAGAAGGACCAGATCTTAGAGCTAAAGGGAGGGCATTCCAGTGTTTGGCTGCAATCAAAGGGAAGCTGCTGCCTCCTGCCTTCTTTCGTCTCTATCTGAGAATGTCGAGTAAGTGCGAGTAGGCAGCCCGGGTAGGTCTGGAGTATTGGGCCTTGGAGATTTTTCTGGAGAGGTGGGTAGGGGCAGTGAAATACATTTGTGCGTCAATGAGAGCGTTTTCAATATGATGCATTCTAGGAACGTGATCCAGTAGGTGTTTTGTCGCTGTCGAATTGTGGTCTGTTTTAGAAATGTTTAATGCTGCTCTTACAGCATTATTCTGGATGACCTGTAGTTTTATTTATATTGCAGGCATTGGTGCCTGCAAAGAGGGAGTTGCAATAGTCAAACCTGGATAGTATGAGGCCTGTAGCAAATGTGATGCAGCTGTTAGTGGATAGGAATGGCCTGCGGGCATTGATCAATTTTGCTATGTATGCTGCTGCTGATGCGATAGCGTTTACCTGTCTAGTTAGTGATAACGTGAACTCTAGGTATACTCCCACAGTTTTGACCTCTTTAGCAAAGGTGATGATGTTCCCGTCCATTGGACAGATTTGTATGAGTCATTGAGTGTGTTTAGCTGAAATTGTGTGCCAATAAGGAGTAGTTTGGTTTTCTCCTCGTTTCGACATAGTCCGTATTGCGCCATCCATTCCTGAATGGTTTGGTATAATTTGCTTAGTGCATGGGAGTCAGTGTCATAGTTGCTGGAGATGGGTAGGAGGATTTGGGTGTCATCCGTGTAGTTAGTGTAAATGACACCCAGGTCATCAGAGGTCAAAAAGTGGTTTGGTTAAGATATTGTACAGGGTTGTTGAGACACATGAGCCTTGTGGCACTCCACAGGTGACTGGGGTAGGGAGGCTGCCGCTGAAGTGGAGAACACTCTCATTGCGCGATTAGCTAAGAAGGACTCTATCCAAGCTGTGGCTTTGGCTGACAAGTGGCCAGCTGTGGAGCGGTGTTGGCAGAGTATTTTGTGATTGACCAAGTCAAAGGCCGCTGAGAGGTCAAGTAGGAGGAGGATGGCCATGTTGCCATTGTCTTTGATTTCGTCCATTTGGATTTTTAAGTCCAAGCGGGTGTATTCGTTCTGTGTTCAGGGAAGAAACCTGATTGCCACAGGCCGAGGAGATTGTAGGTTTCCAGATAATTTGGGATTTGCAGATTGGTTGCTCTGTCAAGTGTTTTGAGGAGAAAGGTACGGTTGTGATGGGGCGGTAGTTGGTAGGAATGTTAGTGTCTTAGTGTAGGTTTCTTGACTCGGGGAGTACCCAGGGTCCTTTTAGATTCTCTGGGACGTTGCCAGTTGAGAAGGAATTATTGATTATCGCTGTGATGAACAGGGCAAGCTCTTCAGCACAATCCTTTATAAAGGTGGCTGGAAATATGTCTCCTTTGCATTTGGAAGGTTTCAAGACTTTGATAGTTTTGGTTGTTTCCGTGGTCGTGACCAGGGTGAATTCCAACCAAGGAATGGTGATGGGGGTGGTCCAGGGTCTGGTCAGTTGGCAAGAGTTTTTGTGTTTTTTGCAGTGATTGTAGTTTGCAGGAGGGACACTTTATACAGAAGTGCGTTTTGGATGTTCTTGCGCCAGCTGAGATCTTTGGTGCAGTTATCAGGTGGGAGGGCTGTGGTTTCAAGCTCATGCGAGATAGCGAAGAGCTCTCTTGTGCCCAAGCATGCTTTTTCAATTTTCCTGTAATATGTGCCACCTTTAGTTTTCAGAATAGCTTGTACTTTTTGGAAAGGGCTGTGAAGTGCTGTTTGTTCTTGTCTGAAGGTGTTTTTATCCAGACAGTCTATGCTGCTCTTTTTGAGGTGTGTAGGGTCTTGATACTGGGTGTACATCAATAATTAAGGTGCACTTGGTTTGGGTTTGCGGTTGCTCAAAGGTGCTATCTTGTTGATGGCTTTGAGCAGGGTTTGGTTGTACAGCTCGACCATGCATGTGGGGTTCAGTGTTTACGTGTGAATGGGCTGTTAGAGGTAGCAACAGGGGGAGCAGGTTGACTGGAGATATGTTATGTGAGTTTTTCGAGAGGGAAGCCATTGCTGGTTGGGATGACACCTCAGTGTGAGCTGTCTCAGTAATACTGAGGCATGGATTATTAACTAGTATGTTGGTGTTGCAGTTGAGGTCTGCTATCCAATCTAGTGTGCAGCCTTTATCATGGGTGGGGCTTGAGATCCAGTGGAAGAGGCCTAGGGATTCAATGGTGTTGGATAGGGCCGTATGCATGGGAAACAGATGGGTTGTTTAGGCCTAAGTTGATATCCCCCAAGATCATGATTTTGAAGGAGGGCTTTGTGTTGGTGGAGAGGAGTTGCGCAATGTCTTCCTCAAAGGAGAGCAGTGGGCCTGGGGGTCTGTATATTGGGTGGATCGTAAGGGTGGCTGTAGCGGATAAGGCATTTTTGATCGAGAGCAGCTCGCCTGAGCTGATAGTTTGGTTATGTGTTTCTCTAATGGGTAAGAGGTTTTTGGCAATAAAGGCTACTTTGCCTCCTTTAGATACCAATCTGTCTTTCCTGAAGATGTTGTATCCTTCGAGGATTGCTGTGATTGCACTGCACTCTGGGGTTTCTGTGTCAATGTCTGCTGTGGTTCTTGTGGCACTTTCTGTGGCTGTGTCGGTAGCCCTTGGGGCTGCTGCAGCTGCTGTGCTTGTACCTGATCTGGTCAATATTGTGTGTAGTCATAGTGCTCATAGTTTTGTTGTGGTGCACCATATGGTGCTGGATACGCCATCCCCCCTCTTGGCCCATACTGCATTGCACCTTGCTGCATTTCTCCTCTACTTCTACACACTCATGAAATGTGTCCTATTTTCCCACATGTCCAACATACTGCTCCTGATCCCCTAGGGCCTCCAAAGCAGGGCTGTCCTCCCACCAAACCAAAATCCTCTCCCTCTGTGAATGAATGCTCTTCCTGCGCTGGGGTAAAAACGACTCTCCCCTCTTCCTGCAAAGCAACCACCCATGCCCTGCTGTGGCATGATAACTCCCTGTCCATTATTCCTATCTTCTGTATTTATCAATACCGCTCCTTCTACTGCCATTTTGGATAATTTCTTCTGTACCAGGAAGCTGAACGAATGGAAGGTTGAAGAGGCTGGTAAAGTGGCAGACGATCCCGAGAGTCGGAAGTCGAAAAAGAGAATGGTGAGTAAAACTGAGTGAGGTGGCAAAAGTGTAAATGGGCAGTGGGTGAAGGAAGTGTGGAAACCAGTAACGGTGGGAGGTTGGGGTAAAGTAACTTGAGAACAATGAGCGTTGAATATTAAGTAAATTGACTTGGGGAGAGGCCAAGCAATTGAGTTATTAAGTAAATTGACTTGGGGAGAGGCCAAGCAATTGAGTTATTAAGTAAAGTGACTTGAGGAGAGGCCAAGCAATTAAGAGGAATCGTGAGGAGATGCCACGATAAAGAGTACGCCCAAGTTACCTGCATGGTAAAGACGTAACAGAAGGAGCCGTCTTAGAGCCCTATTTACGGGTGACGTAGGCTATAAACTTGTTTAGAGACAGTTTAAAGAGGATGTTTCACATCCCAAATCGGGATATTTTTTAGGGGTAGAAGAAGTCTTAAAGAGAAGACTGAGATATATGTGTCCGGTCGAGTATGTCCGTTCGTTTGTATGTTTGTTTTATGTGACTGTATATGGTGAAAAAACAAAAGAATTGATAAATGTGAAAAGGAAACACGAGAGTCGAGAATGAATTTTTTATTTGTTGGGATTTAACTGATGGTGTTTAGTGAAAATGTAGATTAAAGTAAAAGAAAACGTGATATAGAGGGTTTGGAGCCTGCAAAGATTGGTGCATGCTCATATTGTTTTGTTTTTCTGAAACATACTTTTGAAATCTGCTAAGTGTAAAGGTGAGTATTGACAGTCAAGTGTGACGTGTCAAAATTGAGGATATTACACCTCTGCGAGAAGCTACCCAAGCAAGCATCCAAACTTTTTCAATGGATAAGGACCTAAGATGGTCGGATCTAGACCTACCCAAATCTCAAGCGTCAAGATCATTGATGCGGCTAGATCCACCTAGAGGGCGATTCCATGGTGAGAGGGGGGCTTGCCACCCTATGTAAGCAGGCTAAGGTGGCTGCTAGGAAGAAAGCAGAACAGAACCACTGTCCCTGTTATGAATAAACAGACAATGGGGGACAAATGCGAGTTTGGGATTTCACAGTTTCCTTTGTTAGAAAAGGGGAAGCAAGTCCACATATTTACCTTGGCCACAGATGGATAAAGATAATTTAAGGTACGAACTCCCAAGTTTAACTTCCGGCACTGGGAAATTGATACATGAGTTAGAGAAAATGACAGGAGGAAACACATTAGCTATTGGGGACATTAAAGGTCTCCTGTTTGCTATCCTTGGGGAAAGGGCTGATGACGTTTGGTCAAGAGCAGGGTATTCTAGTGTTACCACGATAAACACTGCTCAGGATGGAGCACCGTTCAATAACTGTAGGGTGGCGGTCTTGAAAGCGCTTAGAGTACTGTATCCGGACACGTCAGATAGGGGAACTATAATGGCAAGAAAGATACAGGAAGGGGATGTTCCTCTTGTTTACATTCAGAATTTCCAAGAGCAGTGGGCCTTGGAGACACAGGAATCTTGGCGGACATCTAGACCTGTATTTTATCATATATTGTGCCAAGGGCTGCCAGAAGCAGTCAGAAGCAGCTCAAGACATTGGTGGTCATAGAAGCAAAGCCATGGACAGAAATACAGCTGACCATTGCACATTATTATAGGCTGTTGCAAGAAAAGAATTGAAAGAAAGACGATGTTAGGAAAGGCGAAGCGGCAAAGTTAGTGCAGGAAAAACTATCCAAGTACGCCATTGAAGGGGCAATGTTGACCAGTGGAGACGGGTCAGGTTCACAGCAAGCAGCAAACATGCCGCAGGTGAATAACCAAAGACAGTTCAATCAAAGTAATAATGGATTTGCACCACGGCAAGGGGAGGCTTTGGAGGTAGAGGCTTTCAGAATAATCAGGCTAATTTCCAGAACAGTCAAGGTGGGTTTTAGAACAAACAGAACGATAGTCCAGGCATACAGGAGGGGCAAATTAGGACACCTCCTCCCATATGTTGGACATGTGGTATCTCAGGCGTTTTGCTCGCACTTGTAGAAGCCAAGAATCCGTGCAGAATGGGCAATTCTCAAGAGGGGAGACTATAAACCTGCCTGTAAATTTGCAGCAGAATGGAGATGGGTTTGCCCAAAATCAGACAGTGCAGCAAACACAAGCGCTGAGAATGCAGCAAGACTTTCAAATGCAGCAGGCACCAATGAATCCGCCACAAGGGCAATCACATCAGTCCCCCATGTAGATACAGCAAAGCACAAACACAGGTCAGTTAATGACTCCTAGAATACAGGGTGTTACTGTTGATGGAGGGAATCCTTTAACAGGTAAAGGGATGAGAATGTATCCACAATATATTAGGTCGAGATTTAATGACAAAGTTGAACATGACGATTTCGTTCACTGATGAAGGCATTGTGTGTTCAACACCAGGAATGCATTATTTAAACGTGAGTGAGTTTATTATGGCATTTGCAGGACAAGTGGCAATACGAGGAGTGCCGTTAGAACCAGAAGTCTTTCACTATGGAGTACGCATTCTGTTAACATGGCTACCAGGTTTGGTGGTCAGAACTATGAGAATACCTGATGAGTTTTTATTCAGGCCAAAGATACCTATGGATGAAGAGGAAGGGCAAACCTTTCCTTTAGAATTACAAGCAGCCATAGTGCGATGAGAAATGGCTTTGCTTGATGGGAATGACCATGATGATAGACGAATGCCATTGGGGGAGGTTATTGATTAACTGACGTCACTGATGAGGATATATTTGGAGATCATCCATCAGATGACAACGTGATATTCGAGATAAGTATTACTTACTGGGTGCGAGCAAATAAAACGAGAGGTTCCTCAGAAAATGATGTTAGCACAGAAATGCCCTGATTATTTTGATGAAGACATGGCAAAAGTGCCACCTGCATTATGCACAACAGGCCGCTATGATGGAGGCCTATTGAAGGGGGCTGGAGAAGTGAAGATTAAACTGAAGCCAGGAGCAATTTTACCTCGAGCATGACAGTATCCCATATCTTGAGAGGCAGATGAAGGTATTTTTAAGACGATATCCGCCATGATGGGACAAGGGAATCTTAGTGGCTTCAGAGTCACTGTGTAATACCATGATTTATCCGATTAAAAAGGGATTAAAAAGGGAAAGGTGGATCATGGCGTTTAATTCAAGATCTTCACCTGATTAACCAGATTGTAGAGGCCGAGTTCCCTCTATTTCCTAATCCTGCGACAATCTTATGTAATATACCTGTTGAAGCACAATATTTCACTGTGATTGACTTGAAAAATGTGTTTTTTTCAATCCTATTGCATAAAAACATGCAAGATCTGACATCATTTACGTTCAGACACAGTTGTCTAAAAAGCACTTGCCTGCCCCATGGGTACTGTGAGTCCCCATCGATTTCTAATAGAGTCCTGCAGATGGACTTAAGCAATATTGAGTTAGAAAGTGTTGTGTTGCAGTACGTGGATGACATATTGGTCTGTAGCACCTCAGAGGAAGAGTTCAGATGTGATTCAGTTCACCTTATGGTTATCTTTGCAGACAAAGGATATTAAGTAGACAAGGAGAAATTACAATACTGTCAACAATAAGCGCTGTACATAGGTTAGTTAATTTTGCATGAGGGAAAGAAAGTTACTCCTTAAAGGGCTGAGGCTATGTTGAAAACAGTAAAGCCGATCACGATAAAGCACATGTAAAGATTTTTGGTACTGTGTAATGATGTGAGAGCATGGGTCTTTGATTACAGTTCATACATAAGGCCCTTTTTGCAAGCTCTGAAGAAAGCACAGGCAACTCAGGAAAAATTGTCTGGACTGAGGAAATGGAGGAATGGTTTGATGAGTTGAAAAAGGCAATTTGCACAGCTCCAGTTTTAGGGATTCCCAATTATGCTGAGGAATTCTTTATGTTTTCACACGAATGGCACTGTTATGACGGCAGTACTCCCGCAGAGAACAATGTTGGGGTACAAACCCCTTGCATATTACAGTGGGATTTTAGACACAGTAATGAGGGGTCACTCTCCTTGCGAACAATCTTTGGCAGCCACCACGTTCGCCATCGAGAAGGCTGCCAGCATAGTAATGGGGTGTCCCATGATGTTATTTGTTGAACATGCTTTGTTTGCTATTTTGGATAAACTTAAAGGTACATTGACATCTCAAACGGCTTCTGCCGATTAGGTAGTGATATTGAATCTGGTGATTAAAATAGTCAGATGCAGAATAGTGAATCCTGCCATGTTTGTAGCCGAACCACTGGCAGAGGATGAGCATGCCCATGATTGCTCGAACTATGAGGAGTTCTATGATGAGCTCCCAAGGATGAAGGAAAATGTGTTGGCAGCTGGGGAGATTCTCTTTATTGACGGTTCTTCTAGAATCAATCAAAATGATGGAAACAGATATATAGGTGCCGCTCTGGTGAAGCACACGGCCAATGGAGAGTTTGAATTATTGATAAGTACATGACTACCGTGTCACTTTTTGGCACAAGCTGCAGAATTAGTGGCGCTGATTGTCGCACTCGAGAGACACGCAGACCAGGAAGTAACGGTGTAAAGTGACTCCGCCTATGTGATGTCGACAGTACACGCAGGGCTAGCACGTTGGAAAAGGAGGGGCTACCTCTGAGCGGACGGCACTCTAGTGCAACACGCAGCCTTATTGGATAGACTTATTAAAGCACTACAACTCCCAGTAGCCTTCGCAGTAGTTAAATGCACAGCACATGCTAAAAGAGCAGATTTTATCTCAGATTTTATCTCACGTGGAAATCAAAAGCAGACGAGGAAACAAAACGAGTTGCATGTTCAGAAGTTATTATGTCATTAGATACGCCTGATGTGAATGAAAACATGGTGGTGATGATGAGTGTAACTAATTGTTATAATGACTTGTCTAGGACTCAGCTTGTAGGGATCCAAGGGGAAGCGCCTCAGGATGAGAAAGACCTGTGGACACAGTGAGGGCGCTCTGAAGCACTGTGGTGACAAGACACCACTGGCAAACCAGTGATGACTGTAGCCTTATTAAGGGTGGCGTTGAACCAGCTACACTACCCTGCGCACATTACTAGAGAGAGCCTCGCTGCAACAATTGCGGAGGATTAGTTGGTTCCAAATTTGGTAGAACATGTTGCATTTTATGCAGTAAATTGTATTGTATGTCAAAAGTTTACTGCTGGCTCAAATTGTACACAATTAGAGGAGTTATTCCGAGACTTAAAGGTCCCTTTCAGCATTTACATATCGACTATGTCGACATGCTCCAAGTTTGTAATGCAGACAGATATATGATTGTAGTGGTATATCCCTTTTCAAGGTGGATTGAAGCTGGACCGTGTACACACCCAGACTCCACCTATGCAGCAAAATGTTTAGTAGGAGAACTGTTTCCTAGATGAGGAATATGTGAAGTATTGAGATCAGATAATGGCCCTCATTTTGTTAATGAAGTCTTTGAACAAATAAGCTTGTTGCTTATTATAAAGCACACGTTTTCATCGGCGTATCACCCACAAGTGGATGGAATCTGCGAGAGACTCAACGGCTTGCTAAAAGAGAGAATAGCCAAATTGAAGCTTACCCTGAAGAAAGGATGGTGGCATTGTCTACCACTGGCATTGTATGTGTTGAGAAATCAGCCAGGTTCAGACCACCATCTTACCCCCCACAAAATAGTGACAGGGAGGCGAATGAGGACACCTCTCACACCTCCATCTAGAACTATAAGTGATGCCCAAACAACAGCAGAATTGTTAGGAAAGGAGCTACATGATTATCTTACCTGCATGACTTCAAGTCTCTCGGTCATTTCTGATCAGCTCAAGACAGAGGGGTGTGGGTCAGTGCAGAACACAGAAGGAGATGCTCCAACAATCGGAATTAAAAAATGATGTCTTCCCAATGTTTTCACGGAGATGTATCCTAATCCACAATTTCACTAGAAGGTGGCACAAGCTGCATTTTAACGGCCCCTTCATAATGGAGGACATAACACCATCTGCAGGCAAAGTCCATGGCAGACGCGCTTGGATTTTCCTTGGAGACGTGAAGATCTATGCTGGAGAATCCCCTTCATCCCCAGCCTTTTTGAGGAACTTGTGGAGCCGACTCAGCAGCTTCCAGAAGTAGTGCGTGATGTTGCCCGATTAAAAATTAATTTTTCCTTCCTTAAAAAAGAGTAAGATGGGCAGCATCAATGGCAATGTCATTATGACAGATCCTGAGAGACGTCCACGATGTACAAGAAGCGATTGTTGTAAATGGTTTTACTTATGTGTGATTTACACTTGCATTTTGTTTGTAGTGATACTGCTCTCATTTACAGTATACACAGTTTACTATATAGACACAAATGGAGCAAAGGCTCCTGTGCATCTTCCTGTACAAAAGGAGGATACAGACGTGGCAACTTCTAAGCAACCAAGACCCTATGTAATCATCCCTATTCCGGTAGACAGTGTAAAATTGCCTGGGTCTATGACGAATGTCACCAGACATCTTTCCTTAGAAAAAAGTGTTGTGGAGATTGTTCTTGAGCACCAGAAACAGTCCCGACAGGAGAGACAAAGGAAGAGATTGTCTAGGAGTGAACCTACACAGGTAGCACATGTAAAAACACCAAGTCCACTGACAAATGTTCCTATTGTTGTCCCAGTAAGGAAGAGGTATGCTGCCATGTTTCGTGAGATAATTATAGAGGCTAATGAGAAAAGAACGAGACCTAAGAGAAGTACTAGGGAGGATGATCATGAGCTGAATGATTATCTGCATCGCACTGCACATTTGGGGAATAACATGGTATAAGCATATGAAAGAAGTGGGAAGGAGGACCTCAAAGGAGGGATGCTTTGTGTTTGCACTCCTGCCTTATAGCATTAGGAAGTCTAAGATCTTAATAGCTATTGCAATAGATGTCCTGACTGCGCACTGCATATCACACCTGGTATTCTGTCGTACAAGAGGCCAGTTCATGGGTCGAACAGCCTATCTCAAATGGGCAACTGAATGGACAGATACAGATGAAGACGACTGTGTCCAAGATACAAAGACAAGGCTAAGAGATCAGACTAAGAATCACATGATCAAATATCGAAAACCTGGAGTAAAAGGAGCTGGTTTCAGATGGGAAGTAAATAACCGACTGGAGAGTCCAGGAAAATCTGCAGAAGACCTCCGTAAATGGAAAAACAGAGGCCAGATACAGATTTGGGGAACAGTGTTATCACCAGATGGTTGGGAAGAGGGTGCTCTGCAGAGACTGGGTAATAATGGGTCACTACCAGCCAACTATTGAAAATGCACAAATGCTGTGTAAGCCTCTATGGTCGAAATTTGCTAAACTGCTGATCTGGGTCAAAGACAGAGGAGGACCCTTGCAGACAGTGCCTTGGAGAGTGCAAAGCTGTGCTTTAGAAACAATGGAGAGAATCAGAACTGTGGTCGAATCTTTAAGGCACAAGGAATGAACATTGGGACAACAGTAATCATGGACCACTATTGGGCTTGTGAATCCAAAGCATATATGAAGTTACCGAAGGATTGGGATGGAGTATGCTCACTAGTGAATGTTCATGTTCCAGCGTTGGTGATTCCTAAAAGTGATTTGAATCTTGACAGTTTCCCAAAAGCAGATGCTCACCTGAGGAAGAGATCTGTGGAGCTGATTAATCGAATGGAGATGGAGAACTATTTCTCTGCCAAGTCAATAGAAGCTTTTGACTCCATCCCATGTGAGCACAGACTGTTCAGCCAGACTTCGTCAGTATTCACAATGATCTTCATGCCGAGAATCCAATTTGGAGCAAATACCAAATGGCTGCAGATTACCAGATGGCAATTGCTGCAGACAATCAACACTACCATAAAGGGATTCAATGCTATCAGAGAAGAGATGAGAGCCATACGACTGATGACTCTTCAGAATAGATATGTCCTGGACATGATCACAGCTATGGATGGAGGTGTTTGTTGATACCTTGTCATGATGATGAGAATTGCACCTTGACAGAGGACATAGAGATGCTAACAAAGCTACACATCCAGATGATAGAGAAAGTAGAAGACATTGCCAATGACAGCTGGTTTGAGTCATTCTTTTCTTGGGTTCCACAATGGATGGCAGATATGTTTAAGTTCCTTGGAGCCCTGATTGTGTTAGCATTGCAGGGTAATACTGTCACAGTGCAAGAAAACTGCAAAGAAAGCCATAAGGATGAAAATCATGATTGATGTTGAATCAGGATGGAAGGCCAGAGATTTGAAAGACAAAGAAATCAGAGACTTTGTGAATGCCAGTATCCATGCACCTGAGGGAACAAAGTTCCTCTATCCAAAGAACCGTAAGAAGTATGCAGTCCAAGTGGACAATGCATGCTCATGACTTGGAACAAGGATGAGCATGTGAAATCAGCTGGATGCCCGAAGGGAGTCATAAAGATATGGATCCCAAAGAAGCATTTCTTCTAGATGTGAAGGATGATGGGATAGTGGTCGATGAATCGCCCAGAGGGGGGAGTGTAGAGAAGGAGCTAAGCACCCCACCTCAACCACTTTTCCCATATTGCCTTTATGTTGGGAACCAGAGTGTGAGCCATGTGTGGTACTAGTTAAAAAACCGATAATACAAAGAGAATCCTGGAAGCAAGGTTCCAATTGAGAAACCATACCTGCATACCAGATAGTACGATGGCCATTTGAATGAAATCCCGGAAGGAAAGGAGCAAATGAATGGCAAAGAAGAATGGTGACGTCACACAGAGCAGAACAGACGAGCATAGAAGAGATGCAGAAACAAGAGAATGCATATATTCTATAAGGCATCAAGAAAGTATCGAAGATAAGTGACATCTTGGGATCAAGACGAAGAAGCTTAAGCTACAAAAATGATGAAGATATCAAGTTGTTTTATATGTGTACATATGCAAAGAAACGCAAGCAGATTAAGTATTCTTGAGGTTAGCTTTATAGTGAATAGATTGCAGCATGCGTCAACCTATACATATATATATATGAGTGAGTATTATAGGAGCCATGGACAAAAACAAGAAGACGTCACAGGTCTATTAGAAAATAGTATTTCAATGCACCAGAAGCTCGATTTCAAGGTCTTCAGTCACATGGAGGGATGAAGTTGGACGAGCATGACGACCACACCTACGCATGGAGGCAGAGCATGCCTTCACTCCCCTGAATCCTCCAGAGCAAAAGAACACTCCCAAGGAGGACAAGTTCAAAGCCCTAACTGACAGCAGACCACTGAGGTGATGATATATGATTATGCTAATTGGTGGGAAGCTATGGTTAAGACTATCTCACCAGCACCTGGAAGCTCGGCCTGTGTGCTGCTAACATAGGTGAAAAAGTACTGACGGAGGTTAGAGTGCCAACCAATGAATGGGGGCTGCATGATTAATGGCCCTATAGTTTGTGTAGCCAATGGGACTTCATGTATTTGGTGATGTTCATAGTGACCTGTTTAAGGGGAGGGCTTAGTTGCCCCACCTGATGTTAAAAAACCTATCACTTTCTTTCACTGCCTCAGACTAGTATGGAACATATACTTAGATATTCCCTTAGATCCTATCACAATTGCCACTAGGTTTTTGTAGTTTGCCACGTAGGATGACGTTAGTAATACCTAAGTTGACATCACCTCTGATGATTTTTCCTATAAAAGAATGATTCTTTTAAGATGCATTGAGAGAACCTGCGCTGAGATGTCCGTTGATGTCCGTTGTACTCACTGTTTTAGAAAATTGATATTAAAACAGTTATCCTTTTGCCAACTACCTGAGTCGTTTCAATTATTTATGTCTGAGTAACTTCTGCATCCCCATTCATCTCAAGGGTATTGCTACCTCGTTTTAAAAGGCTGGAACCCTCCAGTTCACACCTGTTAACATACTGGGAAGAGATCTTATCTTCAAATTCAATATGTCAATATCATTAACAGAGGAAAGCATAATATGCTGTACGCCAGGCATATACTTCCAGACAGAAAAAGAATATGTACAAGCCTTAAATTGAAAATAGAGTATACAGGGGTGCTACAACAAATAATGTTAGCCAAAAAGGTACCATCAATTATGGGAAAAGGATTTGGCAAGGAACCAGACACAATATGAATGACCAGTCCATATGCTGTGGGGTTGTTAAAAGGAATTGAAGTGGTCAAAATAAAGTTAAAGAAAGGGGCAATTTCACCTCAGTAAAGCAGTCCCCTAATGTCCAAAGAAGCAGATGAGGGTACATTTGCTGTGTATATATAGTGAAAAAATACCAGGCAGGGTCATGGAGATTTACTTTTTTTTATCTTACACACCGGCATCACGGGGTAGCAAGATTAGCAAGATTGCACCTCTCTTCTTATGAGTTGGTGACCGGTAGTGGGATGCATGTGCCCATTACCTTGTCCATGCACGTGCAGAATTCCCAAAGCACTGTTACTGTTAGTAAATGTGTTACAGGACTATTTGATGTCCATGACTAAATAAATCTCTCTTTCGGTTCTTGACAGGAAAGGAATGGCGGGGAGGTATCACAAAAGGCACAGAAAAAAGACGATAACCTTAAATACTAAGGCAGTTGTCAACATTTTTTTCTTTTTTCTATGGGTCAACATAACCAACATGAAGATGATAAAAGAGTGCTGCCTCCTGGCCCAGCTACCAGGATCCCGAGGGAGAAGAGAATGAAACCAGACCCAGGACAACAGCTCAAGTGCATGCTGAGAAAGAAAATAAAAGAAATATGGAACTTGAGAGTAAATGCGATATAAATGACAATGCACACTTGAGGATGCTGAAGTATTTCTGCTGCTGAAGACTATCTTTCACAAGAACAACCATCTGTAATAGACTATTCTCGCTACTTTCCTATCTCTACATTTTATTGGGACTATTTTTTATACTATTTTACACAAGATCATACATCTACAACGGACTGTTGTTCCTACTTTTTTATTTTCGCATTTTTATTGGGATATTTCTATTTCCACATTTTTTATATTTTTATGTTTTTGTCAGCACTGTTTTTATATTTTTATATTTGTCAATGAACAACATAATAGTGGAAGTGGTTTGAAAATAATCAATCAAATATTTTATTATTGTCATTGGATGCAAAATGATTTAAAAAAAGGTATATGCAGCTCGTCTCACTCACTTGTAAAAATATTGATTCACAATTGCCCCGTACTAAGCAAACTGTACAAATGTTTTCATATTCTTATGTACCTGATCTCTTCATAAAACCCTGATCAACACGCTGCAGGACACCTCTACAAACAATTGACACCACGGCTATTGCAGTATTTCTGTGTCCCTTTCTCTTTTGTTGTTTTATTTCTTTTTTTATCTCACATTACATTTAACTGATATGATAAATGTGTCCCTATGGCATAATGTTAGTAAAGAAGTTAGAAAACAAGTAGATTTCCAGTTAGAGCAGGACATGGTATCTCACCCAGTTGTGGAGACAGTAAGGGCTAGGAGAAGCATTACAGATGAGTATTTCATGAGAAGGTGTTTTTGATAATTCCATAAATATTGAACAAAACTCATGGTATAGGTCAATGGAGAAGGTGGGGAGAGAGATCAAGGGAAAGCTGTTTTGTTTGCTCACTTATCCCTTATGCCATGACAGCCTCTCGTATTTATACTTCAAGAAGTACCTGAGTACAGAGCACACTGCTTGGTACACCTCGCAGTATGCCAGACTAGAGGACAATTTCAGGGACAATAGGCCATGTTAAAGTATGTCACAGGATCAGAATTCCCATACTTAGACAGCTATGTAAAAGAAGCACATATGATAGAGAATATAAGAATGAAAAGCAAGGTACTCAAGTCCATACTATCAGGTCAAAAAGGAGGAGATGTTGAAGTAGTGGATCACTTAATATTAAGGGGTACAGATGCCCAATTTAATTTGATACCTCATTGTGCTGACATACCACAATTACAAATAAAAAGGGAAGGTGTATTCCTCAGGGGGATGGGTTGATGGAATAATGGGATGCAAAGCAGAGGCAGTATGGACTGTGCAAATAGAAGTGATAATAAATGTGGACAGACTGCCATGAGGAATGGAAAGAAACGGCAAAATATATTAACATGGGTAGAAGATGAAGCAGGGCCACTACCCATAACCAAACTATGAACACCAACATTATGCTTTAGAAATAATGGTTCAGTAAAGCTTGGTGAGAATGACGGGTGAAAACGCTTTATGGATTTGCCAGGTATAAAAGTTGGCACAGCTGTACTCATGAACCATTACTGGGCTTGCGGTACGAGACCGTATATGCAGCTTCCACCCAACTGGGGTGGCATATGTACCCGCACATGATGAGGAGAATGGGACCTTGAAAGAGGCCATCATGTACTCCTTGAAGGCGCTGTATGATAAAATGGAGAATGAAGTAATTGACATTGAGGACGATAGGTGGTTCAGTTATCTATTGTCCTGGATGCCTACATGGCTGACAGATGCATTCAAATTTCTGTTGGCAATTTTGGTACTAGTCCTAATGGCTTTTTGCATCTTGAGAATAGCAATAAGCAAATGTAAAAAGACTAGCAAGAAGGCACTCCAAATGACAGTAATGGTTAATATGGCTGGCACTGTACATCAGTACACTCAAACTGAGGATGAAGTTTACCCATAGGGGCCACCAACTAGACAACCTGGATCAATGAGCAGTGGATGAAAAGTGAAGACAGTGGGGAGTGCTGGCTTATGACACGCAGTTCAGCAGAATACATAGCACAAGGTGGTAACATGAGGGGGGGGTCACCAAAGTGTGGCTGCCCAAGGATGGCTATAATATGAAGAGAAAAAATGAAGGTGTGGCTGATGACTTGACCAGAGGGGGGAATGTAGTGGGGCAATTGTTGTCTAGAAAACAGATGTCGCCTGGCTTCCCCAGAAAAACAGAATGACAAAATCAGAAATAACACATTTGAAACTGTACTTTAAATCCTCCTGGAAATGCAGCTGGCACAAAGAATATTTAGTTTTGCTACACAAGTAGGGACGGAGGAGGCATTAGCTTACACAATTAGTGTGTCCTTTTCAATAGAATAGACTAGGTGGCAGGAAAACGTGTACCAGGATAGGGACTCACAACATTAGTAGGGCAGTATTTCTATAGGTAGGGATGAGGTTGCAGCGTACCTACATGTAGAACTGAGATGTGCCAGGCATGCACCAGGTTCTTGGTAGGCAGCAAATAAATACAGAGCAAATATGTCCTGCAGTAGAAACATGAATGTGCCATGTTAAAATTGCACCAGTAGAGAATTCAGCTTGCTACTTTAAGAAAAGCTCAGTTGAGCACGCTTGAACAAATCAGAGAAAATGCTGTAGCCGGTTAGTTGGTGGCTACCAGGGCCAAGTCTTTTCAGGAATTGTACATGGTGGAATAAGATATTATTGTGTTCGGTCAGCTGTCAGATAAATCAAGTTTCAAAGACACAGCAAGTTTGTGGGACAAAACTGGGCATCCCAGGAAATCAGAAGGAGTGGACAGATTAATGTACTCCGCACCCGGTTAGGTGTGAAGGGAAAATGCAAGAAGCAGCTAAAGAAAAAACAACTAAAATGCCACGATGAAATCTTAGCAGGATAACTCACAAAATAATTATTCATTAATTTGTCAAGAGCAGGAATGCGATTACGGATTGCGAACAAGGCCTTGAGCCTCAGCACTCATGGCATGGGAGGTAAAACATGGGCTATTTCATTTAATTAAAATTAGGCAATGCACTTGTCACTCTCACTCTCTCACCTACACAAATGTGTCATCATTCAGCCAGTTGATGAATAGTACCCCATTAGCATATGTCTTTCTTCACTGCAGAAGTAATTTAGGGCCTACAAATTATTTTCCACATGTGATGATGTAGCACTTTTTAGAGGAAGGTCTATGGGTGGGATTTTAGATAACGATTGTCCAATCCCTAGTTACGCACATATAGGTTCCATATGTAGTTTAGTAGAGGGAGCCAATGATTAGGAGTGATAAGTTTTCAGAACTGTGACATCACAATGACTCATCCATGTTATATAAACTCCTGTTTTTTCAAACGTTGGAGAATTCTGGAGTGAGAGCTTGGCTTTTAATCTTGATTTATTTCCCTAGTATAATGCAATAAACTGGTAACCTTGCATTCAGCATACCACACTCTGTGTTGTCTCTTTTTAAAAAAATGCCGGTTATCAGTTCCATTCACTCTTGTATTCTTTTGGTTTCCCATCAGGATTACTTCAATTTAGCGTTACAAAGTTCATTTCACATATCTTACATTTTTCACTCACTTTGCTGCATTCATGAGATCAAGACACCTTGCTGAGACATTTGACTAGGCAATCATTCTCTGCCGGACCACTCAGTTACTCTGTATCTCTCTTTTCCCAACAGGACTACAAGTCCCATAAGGCCTTGCTCTTGCCTCTTTACCCTTGATGCCTTTCGTCAACCGGACTCTTGTTTCATTCACTCACCCACTTGTAGCATTCAGGCTTTCCACTTCTTCCAGCTGGTTTGGGGGCAAGGCTGTCAACATCAGCTTCTCTGATCCTCTCCAACACTCTTGTTTACCCAAGAGAAGAATGGCCCATTTCGTGGAACAAAAAATATATGCTTTCTCCAGCTCCTTGGCTCCATGTCACAAACCCTTCCAGCATCTCAAAAGCAAGGTTCTCCGGTCTGGCTTTCCTTTGCTTTCGAACAGCCCCTTAGCCTTCTGTGCTTCGCTGCCTGGTACTTGTCATCCCCTGCTGAGCTGCCCCTTCTCGTGCCAAGGATTGCCCCTTGAGTGCTTGGGATTTGGGTAGGGATCCTCTTCCGTACTTAGCCTTGCAACAGTGTCCCTCCTCTATTCCCAAGAGCAACTTCCTTGTCCTCCCCTTCAGGCCCTTTTAAAAACCTGCCAGAGGTTAATGTGCTTGAGGTGTTAGGCCAGGGTTGGGCCTGCCTGACCTTGCCTGTCCTTGTTAACCGGACATCTTGTTGCCAAAATGGGAGAGTCTGTCCTCTGTGTCTTAGTGTGGGGTTTCTCAGTACTCTTCCTCCTCTCAACCCCTCTTTTCCTCGTCCCAGTTTTTGTGCAAAAGAGGGGGGGGGAGTTGAGAAGTCAGAGTATCCTAAAAAATAGGATGGGGCAGCGGTGTTGAAAAGGGGTGAATTCTGCGTCTCACCATTGGGCGCTCCACCCTCACTCCCCGAGGATACCTCACCCAAGTGATCCTCCCACCCTGGCCCACCCACAGGGACCGGTTCCAAAGGCGATGGCCATGCCCCGGCCACCTGGACAAGAAATACACGGGGACTAGATGTTGAGACACAGTCACAGTCATCCCTAAAAAGGGAAAACCACTAGAGGATTGCACCTCATATAGACCTAGTTCACTCCTTAATTTGTAGTTTAAAATACTAGTTAATGTCCTTGCTGTGAGGCTGAATGCAGTGATATCAGCATTGATCCATCCATATCAAAATGATTCTTTCCAGACAGGGCGACCCATATGAATATCCACAGACTCCACGTAG
Source organism: Ambystoma mexicanum (assembly GCF_040938575.1). Classification (NCBI taxonomy): domain Eukaryota; kingdom Metazoa; phylum Chordata; class Amphibia; order Caudata; family Ambystomatidae; genus Ambystoma; species Ambystoma mexicanum. The sequence goes on from NC_090921.1 coordinate 1,292,571,514, forward strand.
CCGTGCATATGGCCGACCGTATCTCCGGACCGCTAGCATTAGTGGCCATCTATAAATATAAAATGCTTAGGTATGTTTCCGCACTCAGCTGATGCAATTTATCAGTATTAGGTTATCCTCTGCTGTACATATGGCAAAGTGCACTTCTGTGTGCCATTCCACTTCAACATCAGCTATCATTTTAACAAACAGAATGTGCACAGTTCTACACGGTCACCTTCACCTTCCACTATCGCAAACATTCAGAATAAATTCAAGTTACTTCTTTCCACCCCCACTTCTCTTCATACGGGGCACGACAGTTCCAGTGTCAACGAACAGTTAATTACCAGCTCAACGTTTCAGTCTCTAAAGAATGAAACGCTGTAGGATGAATGCTTCTCACGAGCTAAAACTGAAAGTATGTGCTGTAATGATGCTACTACGCAATCTTATGCCATCACAGGGACTCTGCAATGGAACAACGTTGACAATTACGCCTCTACAAAGACACATCATACAGACCTGTGTAATCAATGGAACTTAGATACTGTTTGTATACCGCGCATACCTCTCATTCCATCTGATACAAATATGCCTTCCAAATGCAAAAGAAGATAGTTACCTATATGTTTAGCCTTTTGAATGACCATTAATAAGACACAGGGACCTACGTCCCATTCCTGGAAGCGATCAGTGTTGACAATAAGTCACAGGGACCTATGCCCCCTTCCTGGAAGTGATCAGTGGTGATTCTGATAATAATTAAGAAGGGGGACAGAAGTGACCCTATGAATTAGCGACTGATATGGACCTTTGTGATATGCTAGAACGGTGTATGTTACGCCGGGAATGGCTAGTTGATTTTGAAATGGCCTTTGATTAAGTATATTGGCATTTTGTCTGGGTGATATTGTCAGTCAGATGTTTTTTGGCTGAAATTTCTAAAGTGGGTCAGGCTGTTGTGTGAGCAACTTAAATATACTGGAGGGCTGCTTCCCTACTCTGTGCGGGACTGGGAGAAAAGCTACAACAAAACACAGCAAAGTTTGTCCCCACAGGTAATGGTCTATGGGTAATGTGGTATATGAATTACCTACACTCCCATTTTATCCGAACAAAAAAAGGGCACAAAAAGTGAAAGGGAGAGGATCACTCCTATCTGGATGTTCTACTCAATGTTCCCAGATAGTGTCCCTATGTTCTCTGTGTGTTCAGGATAACATCACATATATACAAGTGCCCAGAATCTATACATTTGTCTGGGCCATCTTACTCAATTTTTCAACTTCATTGGGCATAAAAGCTAACAGTAAACTCAAATGTGCCTTTCACGATTTATTACAAAACATATACATTTTTTGTTCAAAAACTCACAATTGTTACAAAACGGGAAACAATAATGTTTAAAACAAACCCAACTTTAAACATATATCAGAAAGAGCCCCCTCCTGCCCTCTGGCAGAGATCAACACGGCAGCCACCATCCAGTGGCCAGAGCAACTGGGTTTCTCCATAAACTTGCCAATGTTGCACCTGGTTCCATCACAGCAGGCACTCTATGTCGGGGCAAGACTCGACACCCAAACCTGCATCGCCAGGCCCTCGGACGAAAGGGTGGTGGCTTTTCTGGAAAAGGTGCACTGTCTCAGCAGTGCCCAGGTGGCCCCTGTCTGCAATTACAAATCTCTACTGGTGATGTTGTCATTGTGCATCCCGTTAATCACCCACTGCCGGCCACACATGAGGGCGGTGCAGGAATTCCTGGATGCCGTTGGATACAAGCCTCAAGGTCCTGGGACGACCGCGTTGTTGTGACACAGGTTTTCAGGCAGAGCCTTCGCTGGTGGTTGGTGAGGGCACATCAGGTGCAAAGCGCCCATTTCAGGTTACCGGACCATCAAGCCACCGTCACGATGGATGCTTCACTGGAGGGATGGAGCACCCACTGTCAGGACCAACACACCAGAGGCCTTTGATCCGAGAAGGAAAAGAGCTAATACATCAACCTGCTGGCGCTTCGGGCAATCTTCTGGGCCCTGAAGTCTTTTCTCCCCCTCCTGGCGGGGAAGGTAGTTCGGGTTTACACCAAGAACACGGCATCAATGTTTTATGTCCGCAAGCAAGGAAGAACAATGTGCCCAGAGCTTTCCAGGGAGACCCAAACCCTCTGGCATTGGGTTCTACAGCACAACATGTTTCCTGTTCCCCTTCATCTGCTGGGAATTCAGAACTCTCTGGCGGACTCCCTCAGCAGGGAGTTGCGCTCTTGCCAAGAGTGGGTGCTGCAGGAAGATCAACTTCATCTATTGTTTCAAACATGGGGCACTCTGGAGATCGACCTTTCTGCCACAACAGTCGCTGGAAGCCATTTTACAACCACTTCCCCTATACGGAGAGCTTGGGGGACGCCTTTGCGTTTCCATGGGAGGGGATGTTTCTGTATATATTTCCCCCAATTCCTCTAATGCCTCGAATCCTGCACCCCTTCAGATTGTATCAGTGAAAACTGATATTAGTGGTCCCTGCGTGGCTGGGACAGATTTGATACTCCAACCTCCTTGTCCTCTTGTCAGAGCAAATACAAACGTTTTCAAGTGTGGAGCAGAGACCATTAGCTAAGACCTCGGAGCAGCCGGCCAGAAGATCTGTTACCTTATGTGTTGTCCATGGCTCAGCCTGGATTGATGCATTCTTCGATTAAGATGCACGTGGTGGCAATATCCAGGTACAACCGCTCCGCAGGGGTGCCATTCCTGTGTTCCCACCGGCTGGTGAAAGAGTTCTTGCGTGGGCTGTTTAAGTCTTTTCTACCTGTCTGTCGCCCAGCTGCAGCGTGGGAGCTAAATGTGCTGCCCGCAAGGCTCATGAGGCGGCCTTTGGAGCCTATGCACCAACATGCATTAAGCTTTGGTCATGGAAAACAGCGTTCTTGGGGGCCATAACATCGGCCAGGCGAGTGGGAGGAATCCAGGCATTCTCCTCCAAACCGCCTTATTTGACGTTTCACAAGGACAAGGTTATTCTACATATTAACCCGACCTTTATGCCTAAGGTACCGTCCTCTTTCCATCTCAATCAGCAAGTGGATCTGCCCGTATTCTTTGGCACACCGCCGTCTCCAGTGGAGCAGACACTGCATAAACTGGATGTGGTGTGCGCCCTCAAGTTCTACGTGGCGCGTACTAAGTCGTTCCATACTACAGATCAACTGTTTGGGCCTCATTACAACTCTGGCAGTAGCTGTGCCGGTAAAAACAGCAGGCTGCCGCTGGAGTTGTGTATTTTTTCCACGCCTGGCTTTGGGGAATCAGGCCGTCCCTGAAGCCAGGCGCTGGAAAATGTCACTCCCCATTCCCATTTCAGTCCCATAGGATTAAATGGGAATGGGGAGGATGGAAGCACCGGCACCATGTGCAACAGTGCCAGTGCTTCTGTCAAAGTCTGTGGGCGACTGCTGTCCCACCCGCCAAGTCTGACCTGGCATGAGCGGGACAGCAGCTGCCCTCAGAACTCGTAGTGTGCCGGTCCGGTAACAACAGTGCTGGTACGCTTACCGATCATTTGCCACAAATTGTACAAAACACACGTTACCGAGTACTAGAGCGTTTAACAATTGCAGGGCACTTGTCCCAGATTAATCCTACATAGTAGGCCTCAGGATTTCTACTGTGCTCCAGAACACTTCACATTGCCCTATTTGGAAGGGATCCAGAACCCAGTGAAAGTTTAGATTGACTTCCACTGTAACTAAGAGACTTTCTGAGAAGTTCCAAACTGACCCTACTTTCTTGGTAGTGTGGTGCCGAGCACAGGGATCCTCCCAGGAAGATGGAATACAGTGGAAATCAATGCATTCTGCTGTTGTTGAATGAAAAGAAAAATGAGGTATTAATTAAAGGAAGTACATGTCAAAAGGAAGAAAAAATGATTGACTTGATGGGGTAGGGTGAGAAAGAGAGAAAGTGAGGGGTAAAAAAACTAGTTTCAAAATCAGAAATTGTGTTGTGGTGCTCGGCCTCGAAGTTTAAATGTATAGAGCTCTTTTAGGCTCTCATTACAAGTTTGCCGGTATCCCGCCAGTGATTTCGTCAGGATACCGTTTCTGCCTCCTGATATCTTGGTATTACCGGGATATTCCAGGTGGCAGAAAGGAGTCGGGATTGCTGGAATTATTGGCACCGGTGATACCGGTGCTGGTAATTGTGGCATTGATTTGCTGGCGGGGGCCTGATTTACCTCCAGCTCTTGGCTACCCCACAGGCAAACTTGTGTTTTGTCGGTGCAGGAAAAGTGCAGCTACCAGAATTACCATCAATTTTCTCACACTGGCAAACCCATAATGAGATACTATGTCCCAGAGACTGGAATCATCTGGCCGAGTTACTTGCTGTAAAAGCCCAGAAATGATTTTTACAAAGGTGATCCTCTTAACTCTGCCATGGTGCAGATGGCTGCGTAGCGAGGGACGCTCGCGGCGTGTCAATGGTTGGCTGCTGTCCAATAAATAGCCTCCTGACGAGTGCTTTGCTGCCACGCTTGCCAGACAAAGGATGGCATCTGATATCCTCCGCAGGGAAACAAAGAACGCCTGCATATCCATTGTGGCGAGAAGGGATTCCCTGCCAAGAAACGGTGCTTGACGAATAGGATTTCGGCCATGACATTAAAATCAGTTCTGGCTGGCATCAGGCTCATCTCTGGAGGGCTCCACGGTTAAACGCGTGCAGCGGCCGCTGAAATAAGAGGAGGCTGAGGCACGTTTCGCCTTTTATTGATAGACGCCCCCACTCCAGAGAACCCTCTGCCTGTCTGGTTCCCCTCCACCCCAACCGACATCCATGGAATTCTCCCTCATTCTCTTTCACATTACATCACTGCATCCCTCCCTGAACAGGGCCTGCGGGTGTACCCTGTATTATAATTTATGTATCATATCCCTCTGTATAAACAAAACAAAAAAGAGAGATGAAAGAAAATGGTTGATGCTATGGAGGTTACACAGTATAGCTTGCAGCATCATACCCCCAAAACAGATAAAGCATCATACTTCCTGCATACACATCCGTGAGTAGACGTATCTTACCACCTCTAAATGCAATACTGTTAAATGTAAAACCTATCCTTATAGACAGGGGTGGACTGGGAACCAAAAGAGGCCCTGGAAATAATGTTGAAAGTGGCCCCATATAACACATTTTCAGCAAACCCAACCCTTTCTCAATGAGGAAATAAAATAGACTACCACACAAAAGAGGCAGGGTGCAGAGGCCTACCAGGAAATGTCCAGACTTCTCTCTAGCCCAGTCAACCTCTGCTTATGGCCCATGTACCCACATTACGAGTGAAGCAAGTGGACATGGATTGAAGCAGCCTGGGCTCTTTTCTCAGACTGAACTTATGAAACAAGGCATAGACGGGATAGGCAAAGCTGAATCACAGGGGGTTGCAAACTTTGTTTCTCCAGATGCTTTGGACTACAAATCCCACTAGATTTAGTAGGCATAATCAATGATGAGGGCTCATGGGAGCCGTAGTCAAAAACATCTGATGAGCCACACACAAACGCCTGGTTAAAGATTTTTTGTATGACCATAGTATGTTGAGAAATATTTGTATAGATTTATTTTCAGGATTGAGCTTTCTGGCGTAGGTCAATCTTATTTGCATACTGTGCATTATGAGGTAACAAAGTGCTGTCAAGACTGGTTTTTGGTTGATTATGACGATGGGAAAAATGTGTTTTTTTTGTTACTGACAATTGATGCAACGCATGTTTCCCAATGACGCTTTTTTCAGGTCCCTGCTCAAGTGGTGAACTAGGTCAAATTTTAATGTTGTGACTTTTCAATTTAAAACTGTGATATCTGCTTGTTAACCACGGTGATAATATTAGTGATTTTAGAAGGGAGGTATTTTGTGACTAGTGTACATGGGCCAAAGTGCAGGTTTTTATTAACACAGTAGGACCACTATATATCCTAAGGCAACAGCTCGCTCTAGTGGTGACAACAGGCGAAGCTATGCGTATTGGACCACTGCTAAGGTGACAAACAGCTCCTGTAGAGAAATGTGAGCAGTCTGAAGGCAACCGTGGGCGAATCCTTTGGGGTAGATTAATGAATTGAACAAATTGTTATCTTGATAAGATAAAAGGCAACAGTGTGGGATCCCTGCTACTGAGGCAGCCCAGTAGAAAAAAAAATAGAATTTTAGAAAAAAATCAGAATCCGTTAGTTGCGCCAGTTAAAGTTTGTTTACAAGTTCTTGTCAATATTCAAATTCATATTCAAGATAACATCTTCAAAATTATTGATAGTATCCTTACTATCCTCAACACGTGTTTCCCTGCATTGATTTATGCTGTTCATCAGGAGGAATGATATACTGTTATGTAGTCCATTTGCCAAATACAATTTTGGTTATCTTCAATAGCAATATTGGTACACCACTTAGTTCAGATTGCTAGAGGTGGAATTTCTCTTCTTCAGTTTAACTGTGAAAGTTTATAATTAAAAACAAACTTTAACTGGTGCAACAAACGGATTCCCATATTTTTCTATAAGGCAACAACTCCCTCTAGCGGAGCATTCTGTACGTTCGGGCAGTCTCTACTGTACATGACTGCATCGGACAAACATACATCTGGCCTTTTATATTATTAAGATATGTGATATTTGCTAATGATTTAAGAATGAATTCTCTTTCTGTGAAATGTATTCTGGTTGACAATCTATTGCTAGTTGTGTCGAGGCCCGAGGTCGGCACACAAACCTGTATTCATAACTCCTGACGAAGCAGTCTTTTGCGAAACAGATGTTAGCTCAATTTTCTCAAACAATTTGCAATTTCTTTCTAATTAAACAGTCCTCAATATTCAAATCTTGAGATAATCTAGTGAACCAGTAGTCACATGCCGACCAATACCTCAGCAGTTCCAGCAGCGGTAGCTTTCAGACCCAAACTGCTGGTCTAACACCATACCGGAGGATAATTTGCTTGACCAGTGTGACCATGTGTTATCGGATTGTACACTTCACAATACAGCCGGCTCTAAAGCTATAATCTACAGCATTCTTCCATACTTTCTCTCTCAATTGTCCTTGTGAGTACACTGATATCATAGGGCTTTGCCAACAATGCTCATTACATTGCTGCTTAGTTCTCAAGTTCAGGTACACCCTCAACGTCTGTCATCAACCTCACAGATACAGGCCACAAGCCTTCTACTATTCTTTCTACCTCTCCTAGGGATCCACTACACGGTCCTGGGATTCACACCACCATATCTGGCAGGATTTAACAGGCTGCACTCAAAGTTTTGGGGCTCCTGCTCTACCAAGCATTAATTGCAAATGGCTGTTGCCACCAAACTGGGAACTATTACCGGTTTCTTCAGATCATTCCATCTTTGTCAATGGTTGCGATAGGAGGGGCTTAGGGAAGATACAACATGTCTTCACCATACACTAGAGAAACTTTAGTTCTGGTGGTAACCCTTGAGTCCAACTGACATCCTCAAAATTCTCCCCTAACCGCTATTCCATTACATCTCAGCATTCCACCCTGAGCAGGGCCAGCAGGTGGACCAAATAGGATAACAGGGCCAACTGTGTTCTGGCCATTTCTAGTGTTGGTCCCAAGTTACTTCCTCAAAATGATGAAAAGATGCGGAGCCTACGCCAAATGCACTTTTCACACTTCTGCCACTACAGACAGATAATCACGGTGCAGACCTGTGCTTCTTTCCACAGGCAAGGTTTTGTAACACTCCAGACACTGCTCTGACTCGCCCGTCCTGTGGAACCGATGCTTGTGGCATGCAAAAGCTTCCCTGAGGGGATCTTATTACCAAACTCTGCCTCAGTCCTCCTTTTCCTATGAAAGAGAAGATGTCAGGATGCATTCCTAGCCCAATCTTCGCAGGGCATATTTATGACTTTTTGAGACCTCTCATCTAGTGATGAAGAAGTAACTGCAGGACTTCACCGGATTGAGTACTGTGACGTCTGCACCCAAATATTTTGAGGAAGCAGCCACTGCAAGACAAATTCAAGCTGTGCATGAAAATCACAGATGGTGAACAAAAAGGTGTTGCACTCGGCACAACAAAACTTGAAAATATATTGTAAACCTCGATGCAAAATAAACCTAGGTGGTAAAATGATCCTCTGTGGAAAACCGTAAAGATAAAAAATGTCATCATGAAACCAACAGGTCAATCCAATTGCAGAGACCACTCCAACCAATAGTATGAAATGGGCCCTCTAAGAAAAAGTTTCAGCAGTAACCATAATAACCGAACATCCTTCAGAAATAAGTACACTTATAATAACATTTGTGGCAATGTAGTGCCGCAGTTTTGGAGCAATCTCGAATAGACCTAACAACCCACCTTGTCATCAGTGCGCATAATTCTTATAAACACATGCATGCCACACAAAAAATACAAAAAAGGTGGCAGCCGCCAAATTCTAGAAACAACATGGCATGATAACGTGTTCTTTGTTTTTTTTCCCTCTTTGAGAGTCTGCAGCCATTGATTTTTGCTCACTGTACTTTTTACAAAGGAGGAATATACATTTGCATATTAGTCTTTGCCCCACCCACAAGGGCAGTCCAGCACCAAAATGCCAGGCAAACCTCCTTTGAACAAGAGTACCAACAGCAGACATGTGTTTCAGCCTTGTTGGGCCTCATCAGTAAGGTCGAGCTGTGTCTCTCTGAGCACAGTGAGCAAGGGGTCCACGTCTGGGTTCCCCCAGGTAACTTAGAGTGAGGAACCCCAAGTTCCTCGTAAAAATATTTAAAAAAGGTAGCAGGTGTCCCTCTTTAGAAACAACATGGCATGATAACCCGTTCTGTGTTTTTTTTCCCACTTTGAGAGTCCACAGCCATCACTTTTTGCTCACTGTACTTTTTACAAAGGAGGAATTTGCATATCAGTCTTTGTCCCACCCACAAAGGAAGTCCAGCACCGAAATGCCAGGCAAACTTATTTTGAACAAGAGTACCAACAGCAACCCCAGACACGTGTTTCAGACTTGTTGGGCCTCATCAGTGAGGTGGGGAGGAGGGACAGGCCATCTACTGCCATACAGCACACAAACGCAAGAGGGCTATGCCCAGGATTACACATCCTATCAGACACAGGCACCACAAGCACAGCAGGCACAGCAGCAGGGGCAAGTGCAAATGCATCGATGCAAGGGCAATCACAACAAGCACCTATGCAGACACAATGGAATGCAAACATAGGGCAAAAACTAGCACCTAGTATTTGGGTGCCACTGTGGTAGGAGGGGACCCTTTCACAGGGACACAGATGCATTTGTACCCTCAATAGGAAAGCTCACAGGGTGACTTGATGTGTTCAGTACTATCACTAACTCCAGACCCCAAGAGGAACCATGGGTCGATGTGACGATAAGAGGCAAATCTTTTTCTTTTCGTGTAGACACTGGGGCGACTCGCTCTTGTATAAGGGATGGAAGCTACTCAATGTCAGGTGTTTCCATGAATGCTCAAGGGTTCTATAGAGCTACGAATTAAGTTCCTTTTACTGATAAATTACCTCTTTCTAAAGGGGAATGTGACATGTCTCTCCCCTTGTTATATTCGCGACAAACACCAGTTAACATTTTGGATAGAGATTTGATGACGAAACGTAACATGACGATTTCATTCACTGATCAAGAAATAGTGTGCTCCACTCTAGGAATACACTATTTAAATGTAGGAGAGTTTATACTGCACTTACAGGAGTCTATGAGGGGTTCCTGTAGATCCGGAAGTCCTCATGTATCGGGTGAGCATTTTATTACCATGGCTACCTGGATTAGTAGGGAAAATTGTGAGGATACCTGGTGAATTTTTATTTAGACCACAAGTACCTATGGATGAGGAAGAAGGACAGACTATTCCCATAGAATTGGAAGCAGCTATAGTCTGAGGGGAAATAGCAATGCTTGAAGGAGGAGATGATGAAGGCAGATCATTGAGATCAGTGATAGCTCTTGAGGAGGGATACAGATTGACTGACATAACAGATGAATATATGTTCAGAGATCAATATATAGTGTTTTTTATAAGCATTAGATATTGGATAAAGATTGAGAAAAGGAAAGTCCCACAGCGAATGGCACTGATACAGCAAAGACCAGCGCTCTTTCAGGAAGACATAGGTGTCAAGTGTCCTTTGTACTACAGGCCCATATGACTCTGGCCTATTGAAGTTAAAATAAAACGCAAGCCAAGAGAAATTTTACCTCAAGCAAAACAGTATCCCATGTCTTGAGAAGCTGATGAAGACATATTTGAGACTATTTCAGCAATGATGAGACGTAATCCTAGTGCCATCAGAATCCTCATGCAATGCTGAGGTGTATCCGATTAAAAAATCTAAAGCGGGGTCATGGAGCTTTATCCAGGACTTGGGCCCTCTTAATCAGATTGTAGAAGCAGAGTTTCCACTAGTCCCAAAAACGGCGACAATTTTGTGTAGCATCCCTGTTGAAGCTAAATATTTCATGGTGATCGATTTGAAAAATGTGTTTTTTTTCAATCCTGTTGCACAAAGACTCACAAGATTTTACTTCCTTTATATTCAGACAAAAGAGACTAAATCATACTTGTTTGCTACAGATGGATTTAGGAAATATTGAACTCAAAATCGCAGTAATTCAGTACATAGATGACATATTAATCTGTAGTGAAACAGAGGATGAATGTAGGCAGGACTCTGTTCAGTTAATGTCTGTATTGGCAGACAAGGGATACAAAGTAGACAAGGAAAAAGTGTGGTATTGCCAGGAAGAAGTGTTGTACATAGGCCAGTTAATTTCACATGAAGCAAAGAAAGTGACACCTGAGAGAGCTGAGTCTATCATGAAAACATCAAAGCCAAATACAGTGAGGCAAATGCAGCAGTTTCTGGGTTTATGCAATTATTCCAGGGCCTGGGTGTTTGACTGCAGCATGTACACAAAACCACTTTTGCAAGCACTTCAGAACAGAAAGCACAAGTTGGTAAGAGAAAGAATGGACTGAAGAAAATGGAGGAAGGATTTGAGGAATTAAAAAGAGCCATTTGTACAGCTGCAGTTTTGGGAAATCCCAATGATAGTGAAGAATTGCATTGTTTTCACATACCAATGGTTCAGTTATGACAGCAGTACTCACACAAAGAACAACACTAGGGTATAAACTATTGGCATATTACAGTGGGATTTTAGATCCAGTTATGAGAGGACATTTTCCATTCGAATAATCTTTGGCTGCTGCCGCATTTGCGATGGAGAAGTTCACAAGTATTACCATTGGCTGTGCAATGACGCTATATGTGGAACATGCCTTATTTGCCATTTTAGAGAAACCCAAAGGTACATTGATGACACAAAGAGCATCCGAATATGAAGTAATGATTTCTAATCCAGCAATTAAAATTGTGAGGTGTAAAATAGTGAATCCAGCCACGTTTGTAGCTGAACCTATAGAAGAAAGTGATCATGTACACAATTGCGCTAATTATGTTGAATTTTATGTTGATATACCCCATGTGAAAGAAAATGCTTTAGTGGGAGGGGAGATTCTTTTTTATTGATGGTTCGTCGTCAAAAATCAATCAAACTAGTGGGGAGAGGCATTCAGGATCCGCAGTTGTAAGATATAGATTAAATGGTGGTGGAGAGTGCAAGACAACGGTCCAATTTTTCAGTACATGCAGCAGAATTGGTAGCGCTTATTGTTGCGCTTGAGAAACACAAAGATCAGGAAGTGACGTGTACAGTGACTCTGTCTATATGACAACCATACACGCAGGGGTGTCACTTTGGAAAAAGAGAGGTTATCTCCATGCAGACGGCACTGCAGTGCAACATGTGTCTTTATTGGACAGGGTCATTAAGGCACTACAACTCCAAGTGACCAAAGTGGTCGTAAAATGTGCAGCACATACTAAACGAATAGACTTTATTTCTCACGGAAACAAAGCTGCAAGACCTAGAAACCAAAACTGTTGCGTATTCCTCTGAAATTTCGAGTTTTGAAACTGAAAATGTCAAAGAAGTATCAACTAGAAGCATGTTAGCACAAGAGGGATTTAATATGCTGTCAATTATGAAACTAATTGCGATACAAGGTAGAGCCCCACAGTAAGAGCAGGAGCTTTGGAGATGTCAGGGGTGTTCTTTATCCCCCACAGAAGCATTATGGAGACAGGAAAGCACTGGAAAGCCAGTAATGCCAGCAGCATTACTAAAAGGCGCACTTGAACAGATGCATTACCCCGCGCATATAACCTATCTATTGGTGGTGGTGTAGCCCTTTTCTAGATGGATCGAAGCCGGTCCTTGTACACATCCTGATGCTACCTGCGCAGCAAAGTTCTTAGTGTGCAAAGCATTTCTAAAATGGGGTGTGTGCAAATTATTAAGGTCAGATAATGGCCACACTTTGTCAATGAGCTATTCGAACAAAGAGGGCTTTCAGTGAACATCAAGTATATGTTTTCTTCTGCTTATAACCCACAAGCAAACAGGATATGTGAGCGGCTCAATGGGCTCTTAAAGGAAAGCATAGCAAAGATCAGATCACCTTTGAAAAAGGTGTGGCTATATTGCCTACACCTAGCCTTGTATGCCCTTCTAAATCAGCCAGTTTCAGACCATCATTTTATGCCCCATAAATTAGTAACATGGTGCTGCATGAGGATGCTTACATCTAGAGTTAGAAGTGATGCCCAGAGTCTAGTGCAGAATCGAGGTGATGAGATGCACGATTCTTTGACATGTATGAATACCAGTGTTTCTTTAATTTCAGATCAAGTCAAGCATCAGAGTGAGGGCTTGAGGAACATGGAAGAGGATGGCCCAGTAACTGATCCAAGCAAATTATTGCCACCACCAAAGTTGTATGTTGGAGATCAGGTGCTTATTAAAAATGTCACATGTAGATGGAATGAGCCAAGATTTAATGGACCATTTCAAGTAGAGGGAGTTTCCCCTACTGCAGTTAGGGTATCTGGAAGAAGAGCTTGGTTACATTTGGGATAGGTAAAGATCTACAAAGGTGAGACCCTCCCCCTAGTGCCCGCTGACTGGAAAGGAAGACAAGAAGAATTGCTGCGTGTGCTGACTCGATCGATGACCAAGAAGAAGGACGATAAAACAGGGTGTAATTAAAAGAACATTTCTTTTGGACTGCAATTCATTGGACACTCCTTAAAATATTAGCAGGAAGTGCATGGACTTGCATAGAACTCCAAAGTTTAAACATACGTTTTAGAGATTCTTGAAAAAGTAAAAAGCATGTCGGCACTATGTCCAAGTGCCAATTCCTTATTAAAAACTGGAAGAGAGATCAATACCCGATACATTTTTGGGAAAATGTATATTTTAAGAATAACACATGACACCATTCGATAGTGACACACGTAGGTTTGTGGTTGCAGTTTTTGAGTTTATAATTCAGTCATACCCTACCCTCATTAGGAGAGATGTTAATATTCTCACTGTTCTACACGGTCCAAAGAACAGCCCAGTTATAAGAAGGCTTTTGATTGCAATGATCGAGCAAATTGTGCAACTATGAATGTCATTTGAGTATGTGTAGCAAAAATGATTCAGGAAGAAGAAAATGCAGTTGCAGGAAGACTAGCAGTTCAACAAGAAATGGCGTGGCACACAAAATGTTTTTCTAGACTCTTATGCCTGATACACATATGCATGTGCTTTCTTTTCTTCTTTGTGTATCTTACATTCCAAAATCTTTATCATTCTGATGGTTCAATTGAAAACACAACGCATATGATTTTCACCCTGTATAAGTACAAATGATGATAATTTCTTTGACCTATTTGGGCATGTCCAACACCATAAGAGGGATGCAGAAGAAGATAACCAGTGGGTACATAAGTATCTTGATAATTTGGTTCACTTGGGGAATAATATGTGGTACCAGCATATGAAAAATAAATTGTCAATAGAGCATCTGATGAGAGCTGTTATGTCTGCTCTCTCATCCGCTATGCCACGAGTACAGTAATAACATTCATTTCAAAAGAGATGTTTGCACATGACGCAAAGCGCCTCAGCCACTTAGCAGCATGTACTACTAAAGGACAGTTCCAAGGGAGCTGGGCAACAATGCAATGGCGATCAAGACAGACATTCCCATACCAGGATGATTATATCAAGACAACGCAAATGTCAAAAGAGCCTGGATGGACAGACAAGATGCTTGTGTATCCTTCCTTGGGATAAGACAAAGCAATAATTGAAGAAATTAAGAGGATGAATTGCTCTCATAAAATTGAAAAGACTGGAATGCCTGGATACTGGGAGCGCTCAAGCTGTTAATCTATGGATGAGTGATTACGACCAAAGGGTGGGAAGATGGGATGATATCCTGTGCAGCTCATCAACTAAGGAAGGAACCAGTACACAAGGTGCAGAAAGCGAACGACGAGTGCCTAAAGTCATGGGCCAAGAACTCTAAACTGCTGACATGGGTAGATGATAAATCGGGACCAGTAATTGTAATCCCAATGATTAATGCGGCAATGTGCTTTCGAAGCAAAGGTAAAGCCCAAGTTGGAGAGACTAAAGGGTAAATAGGTAGTGATGAGAAAGAAACTCAAGTGTGCCAACCTAGTTTGTGAAAGATTGGTTGGTGAGCCAATTAAGGAAATTAAACATCCAAACTTTTTTGAGATTCAAAAAATGGAATGATCCAATTTAAATTGTTGGTTGCAAAGTCGAAGAAAATTGTTGGGTGTTACATCACACCCCATTCAAACAAACAAGGAATTTGGATTTAACCACAGTGTATCTTTGTCTAGCAAGTATAGCAAGTGTTGCTTATTTTAGCTTGTATAGGTAATGATAATCTCTCAATAATCTCTCAACACGTGTTTCCCCATTGTTTGTAGCAATGGTTCATTAGGAGAGAAAAAGATATTCCAATATTCTTTTAATTCCTTCTTTCAAAAGAAATTTCTTATTTTGTCCAATGGTTTAGTATAGTGATGAAAATCCAATTGGTAATATGAAAACTTTATGCCAAGTTTTGTCAAAGATCAGTCCATATTTTAACTTTGAGTTTTAAGTGCATGCCATGATAAGCATCAGGGTGGTGGTATCCAAGCAAATGCACCAAAGACTGAGACTAAAGGGTGCAAGAACATAATTGATATCCCAGGTATGAGGAGAGGAATTGCTGTCCTAATGGATTGATATTGGGCCTATGGATCCAAAGCATATATGAATGTGCCCAGGAACTGGGGATGGGTGTGTTCCATTGTACTCATCCATGTTCCAGACTTGGTGATTCCCCAGAGCGACCTGAACATTGAGGGATTTCCAAAAGTGGATAAGCACTTGAGAAAAAGAAGGTCACTTGCACTCCAGCGGATGAAATGAGAGAATTATTTCTCATCAAAATCAATTAAGGCTTCTGAAGACATTCCTGATGAACACAAGGTGTTCAGCAAGACTGCTATGATTATGACATCTATATTTATGCCTGGACTCCAAACAGTAGTGAATGCCAAATGGCTGCAGATCAACAGTTGGGAGCTGTTACAGACAATCAACACCACTGTAAAAGGATTTAACGCCATAAAGGAAGAGTTGAGGGCCATAAGGTTAATGACCCACCAGAACAGGTATGTCCATGACATGATTACAGCAATGGAAGGAGGTGTTTGCACCAAGGTCGGGCCTTCTTGCTGTACTTTCATACCATCTCATGATGGTGAGAATGCGACTCTGACGGATGCCATAACCATGTTGACAGAACAGCACACGAAAATGGAGGAGGAGGCAGAGGCTATTGGAGATGACCATTGGTTCTCATTTCTGTTTGCATGGATTCCTGACTGGATGGCAAATGTGTTCAAGTTCCTTGGAGCAATATTGGTAATGATAATGATTCTGTGTTATAAGGATAATAATTGGACAATGTCAGAAAACAGCAAAGAAAGCAGTGGGAATGAAGATCATGATTGATGTGAAGGATAAAACAGCAGACAACAGGCAGACTGAAAGTGCCATTAGAGACCACATAAAAGCAAGTATTGTGGCACCTGAAAGAACGAAGTAACTGTACCCAAGAGATTATAAGAATTATGTGGGCCATTGGGTCTTCTGTACCCCAAGTGGAGAATGTAATCACATGACCTGGAGTGTGGATGAACACATCAAAAATGAGGGCCTCCTCAGGGGAGTGACGAAGATATGGAACCAAAGAAATTCTTCTTCAAGAATAGATTCTAAGAAGCAAGAAAACTTGAGGAGGTGGTTGAGGACTCGACCAGAGGGGAGGGTGGGGGGAATGTAGAGGAGCAGATGTACACATCCGCAGGAGATCCTACCCCCTACCTCCCCTGTATTGGAGACATGAGACCGTGCCATGTCTAACACCAGCTATCGTACCAATACCGCAGTGAGTACTTGCAAGATGTTATCCATTAAGACAACCATATTGAATGTACCCTCAAGTTAATGACAGCCTGCAGGAGGAGATTCCTGAAGGAATATGAGAAAGAGCTAAGAAGATGGACTGATGATGTCAGAAGAACGTGTGCACAACGTCCTGAAATACTGAATGAATGCAATGTATGGATCCTAGAGGAGAAATGACGAAGTAAAGAATCAAGTGAACCTTTAAGGTGTTAAAGAAGAACACTACACAGTAAAAAGTGCTGCAGAAATCAGAAGTATAAACAATGTACATATGCTGAAATGCAAGATAGATCCAGTCATTGTATAGGCTGGCTATAAGGAGTGAATAGAATGCATGCAGAGCCGCCATTGTACAGAAACTGGACATTGGTATCATGAAATAGGTAAGCCAAAGAATCATGAAGAGAAAAAGGAAGGCTGTGTTGCAGTAGAATAGCAGGTTGTTGGAGATACGTTGGGAGGCTGTCTGGCCTGAAGTAAAGAACTGAGAAGTCAAGGTCAGCTATCTATGCTGAAGAGGAACATGTGTGCGGAAGATTAATCCTCTCACATTAAGGTGCAAGAAAGAACACAAAGGAGGCCAAGTCTTAATTCATTAAACCATTTAAAAGCTTGCAGAATGAACAGAATCGTGGTCTCTTGCCATGTGAGTCAAGGCTGAAAATAGGACATGAACTTGGAGTTCCAGACATGATAGTGAGTGCCCTCACTCCTGTTGCATTCCCAGGACAAGAATACTCTGCAAGGCCAAGTACAAAGAGAATTTCATGGCGGAAGGCATGCGTGATGAGTGATGGTGGGCTAATTGGATGGTAGGGCAGCTTCATGTCCTATTTACTTGTACCTGGGTTTTGGCTTACGTGCTGCTTATTGAACTGAATGTACCAGACATGGCACAAGCGTGCCAAACCAATTGTATAAGTCCATATAACGAAGGACCTTATAGTTTGAGAAACCAATGAAACACTGCGTAACTGATTTTTCTTAAATGACACATATGAAGAGAAGAGGTAGGCATACATTGTCCACCTGATAATGGACAGCCAATAGCAGACCTAGTTCCTTTATGATTATATATCTAGATGTGTCCCTTAACCAATCCCAACCCTTGATAGGTTTTTCACTATTGCTACATGGCATGATGTCATTCTGACGCATAAAGGAGTATATAATTGTGTTTTTTGTGGAAATCGCTGAGAATGAGCGTATGTCATTGATGTTTGTTGTTAACTCCCTGTTTTAGATTATTGCTAATAAAACAGCAACCTGCAATCTTTTTGAGTTTTTCCGGTTATTTGGACTCAGAATTATTCCAGTGTAATCCCATCCAGCAACAGATGCACGGTCCAAGGGCCATAAACTCACTTTCTAAACACTTTTTAAAACTGTTTTGAAGGGAAGCTCCTATGCTACCTTGAAACCAAAAATAAATATGATCAATTACCAGATCCCAGGTGGACTCCAAACACAGTTCCCTCTGCTTCAATTAATTGAAATGTGCATCCAATGGTAAGTGCAATCTGGGAGCACAAAAAACGCCAAGTCCACGCTACGTCTTTCACGCTGCGTTGTTGAAGTGCAGACCCCATAACTTCAATTACCAGTAAGACCCTGACCACAACTTCTTGTCATGTCTCGCAGACGCTGACTGGTAAACATAGGGGATCTACCATCTACATGAGAGCCAGAGCAATAGAAGGGGGTCAGTGACAAGGAATTAGTGACTGAGCAATGGGGCAAAGGAAGGGGTTGTGGGTCAGGTAAGGGAAATAAATAGAGTTAAGGGATGGTGCAAAAGGGGAACATAGGTCTGAAAGTAAATTGCAAGAAAGAGGAGGGTGAAGAAGATGTGGTACAAAGGAAGTACATGGGACGGTGATGTATAAGGAAAATTGGGTAAATGAGACAGAGGTACAAATCTAGAAAGGTAGGTTAGCAGACTGAGTGACTGTTGCTCAGATCTCTGCATGGCATGCATGCAAGGCGATGCTCCTGATTGTCAGACTGGCTCAACTCCTTTCTTGTTCTAACAAAGTGATGCATACTTGCTTTATGAACATATGTTTCAATTAAGACGTCTCATATATTTTGTCAGGTAGCTTCATTATGTAACTTGGTGCTTTAAAAGCAAGCTTTATTGAAAAGTGTACTCGTTTAGCTGTTGAATAGCAACTTTTTTTTAGAAAGTGGTGTTCTGGTTTTAATAGTAAAGATGAACTAGGAAAAGATGTAGTGTCCCCTTCTGTATGAATTGAAACAAGTGGAACCAGGAGGCCAAGGCCCAAGTCCTGCCTGCCAAACATCACACATTAAGTGATCCTGAGAAACCACTTTTGATTACTGTGCCTTACTTTACTTAACTATATGTAGGGAATGTCTCACTCAGATGGGTTTTAATCTATAGTGTTACTATAGAAATAATGATATTAAGAATGTATATAATGTGTACTGGTGGGGAGGCAGGATGCAAAGTGGGGATCTTATGTTGGGACTGGGGGATACAGAGGTGGGGTAGACAGTGTTTCAGGTATGGGGTTTGTGTTGTGGGTAGGCAGGAAGCCAGGTTTGAGTCTTTTGGTGTGCCGGATCCTGTTTCATTCTTACACCAAAGCCAGACCCTCTGGTTCAGCTATGATTTGACTCTACCAATGGATCCTCTAGCCTTTCCACCTCTTTATGTGGGGCTAAAAGAAAAATAGGATGGGATGAAATGAGAGGAGATATGGCCTACTTTCAAATTTTAAACTGGGACACATGGAATCCTGGGCTCAAATCCCAGCTTTCCCATTTCACCAAAATGATTTTACTGTGTTTGGTATGAGTTGAAGATTTCCCAGGGCCCAGGTCTAAAAGAAATTACAAACATAACTGAAAGATATTTTGCATAGACGGAAAGTAATGTCAATAATGTCTACTATATATACTATATATATATGTGTGGCTGGGGGAGAGGTTGGCATTGAGTTGGGTTGTTCTGGAAGTTGAGACTTTTTCATTGTGGGCTTGGCCAGAGAATTTCACGGTGCCAGTCCTTCCCTGACTGTGAAAATATAACAAAGATATGATACAGGCGTGCTGAATAGTTCACTGCAGAAAGTACCTTGCTGCATGACACATGCCATGTGTCATGCAGTATTCAAAAAGAATAATATTAATAATTTGTACTTTGTCCTTTTGGCTCTTTTATGGATGGATCCAGAATTCCTGAAATGTGTGTCTGAGTTCGCTGGCTGTTGCGACTGCTTGAGCCCCGTTTGGGCAGTAGGGGGGCACTATATTGAGGGGTGTCATATGAATAATGAGTGAATCCAGTGTAGTATGAATGGAGCTTTATTTTTTACAGGTGTGCCCCAAAGTGTGCGTCCAGCCACTTCAAGATCCTACCTGAGGTTTCTGTTTCCAGCATCCTCAGGTAAGGTAAGGATGGTGGCAGGGAGAAAGGGAAAAATGACAACTAGGCGAGCATGAGGTGTAATGAGCCGGGACAGCTGCACAGAATGTAACAAGCGGCTTTGTGATATTCAGCGTACATCGCTTCCCTTTCAACCCATCAGCACTGTGAGCACCCCAAGCATCACTTTTCCATCAAATTCAAGCCTTTTGTCAAATGGATGCAAAAACGGTTAACTTGGGGTGTTTCTAGGCTTGTAAAAGATCTGGGGCTATGCCTATGTTGGGACTGCTGGGACTCGGGGCTAGCTAGCCTTTTGGTTGTAGCCCATGAGCTCCTATCCGAGGCTACAACCCAAAGACCCTCGGCTATAGCTCTCTCAAACTCCACCTAGCAACGCTTCTGCTTGGAAGTAGGTCTTGTGGTTTGACGTGTGGCTTAGACTGATTGGATAAATATGGTGCTTGTCATTTTGTGCCAGACAAGTAATCCCCGGTCAGACAGGGGAGACAGTAGCAGGAGTCCATACAGACAGCTCTGGAAATGGCAGGGAAAGTTGCGGACTGGTGCAATCATGCACATGCTCACCCTATGCCACAGGTTCGGCTACAAACGTGGCAGGGTTCACTATTCTGCACCTGACTATTTTAATGGCAGGATTTGATATAATCACCTCATAAGAAGAGGCTCTTTGAGATGTCAGCGTACCCTTAGGGTTCTCCAGAACAGCAAATAAAGCATGCTCAACAAACAATACCATAGAACACCCCATTACTATGCTTGCAGATTCCTCAATAGCGAACGTGGCTGCAGCCAATGATTGTTCGCAAGGGAAGTGACCCCTCATTACTGGGTCTAAAATCCCACTGTAATATGCTAAGGGATTGTACCCCAATGTAGTTCTCTGCGTGAGTACTGCTGCATGACTGTTCCATTCGTGTGCAAAAATAAAAAGATCTCTGCAGAATAATTGGGAATTCCTAAAACTGGAGCCATGCAAATTGTTTATTTCCACTCATCAAACCCCTCCTACATCTCCTTAGTCCATTCAATCTTTTCTCTATTCCCCTGTGCCTTTTTCAGTGCCTGCAACAAGGGTCTCAAATACCAATGCTCTTACATAATTACATAGTCCCAAAAACTGTTGCATTTGCTTTATCATATGTGGTTTTGACATTTTCTGAATTGCCTCAGCCCTTTCACGTGTAACTTTCTTCCCTTCTTGCGAGATTACCTGACCTATGTACAACATCTCTTCCTGGCAATACCGTAATTTCTCTTTGTTCACTTTATATCCTTTCTCTGCTAGGATAATCATTAAATGAATCGAATCTCATCTGCACTCATCCTCGTTGTGCTGCAAACTAAAATGTCATCTACGTACTGCAACACAACACTCAGCAAATCAATATTGCTTAGGTCCATCTGTAGGACCTTTTTAAAGATCGATGGAGACTCACAATATCTTTGAGGCAAACGTGTGCTTTTCAGCTTAGTCTGACGGCAAGTGAATGACCTAAGATCTTGGGAATCTTCATGAAATGGGATTGAGAAAAACACATTTTTCAAGTAAATCACAGTGAAATATCGTGATTCAACAGGGCTACTACATAGTATCATCGCCGGATTTGGAACTAGAGGAAACTCGGCCTCTACAATCTGGTTAATCGGCCTCATTTCCGGAATTAAACACCACACCCCACCCTTTGATTTTTTGATAGGGTACACTGCGGTATTGCATGGTGACTCTGACATCACTAAGATGCCTTGATCCATCATGGCTGATATAGTATTAAAAATCCCATCATCTGCCTCTCGAGACATTGGATACTGCCTCGCTGGAGGTAAAATGGCTTCTGGCTTCAGCTTAATCTTGACTTCTCCCACCCCTTTCAACAGGCTTACGTCATAGGGGCCCGTAGTCCACATGGAGATTGGTATTTTCTCCAAGTTCTTATCAAAAAATGGTGGACGCTGCCGCACAATCACCATTCGCTGGGGGACTTCTCGTTTCTCTGTCTTAATCCAATAAGTGATGCTCATCTCAAATACTACTTCATCTGACGGGTCGTCTCTAACCATATCCTCATCAATGACATCAGTCAATTTATATCCTTCCCCAATAGCAATCACTGTCCTCCATGGCCTGCCCTCATCATCGAATCCTTAGCACTATGGCTGCCTGTAATTCCAAGGGAAATAACTGTCCCCCCTCTTCGTCCATAGGTATCTGTGGTCTAAATAAAAATTCATCAGGTATTCCCATAATCGTACCCATTAGTCCAGGTAGCCATGTTAACAAAATGCATAGCCCATAGTGAAAAACCTTGGGCTCTAGCGACGTTCCTCACAAAGCTATTTGCCCTCTGAATGCCATAATTAATTCACTTACATTCAAATAATGTATTCCTGGTGTTGAACACACTATGCCTTCATCAGGGAAAGAAATTGTCATATTTAACTTCGTCATTAAATCTCGACCCAGTATATTAACTGGCATCTGTTTCAAATACAATAATGGAACAGACATAGCACATCCTCCTATAGAAACTGGCAATTCCTCAGTACAAGGAACTCTACTTGTAGCTCCTGAGAATCTTTGAGCATTCATGGCATTACCCGACAATAAAAATGTTCCTCCCTCTCGTATACATGAGCGAGTCACCCCAGTGTCTTCTAAAAAAGAAAAGGATTTGCCTCCTATCGTGACGTCAACCCTTGGTTCCTCTTGAGGATTAGGCGTCACAGACAGTACTGAACACATCAAGTCACCCAGTGATCTGTCCTTTTGCGGGTATATACTTATTCCCATACCTGTGAAAGGATTCCCACCCTCGACGGTAACCCCCCCTACCCTAGGGGTCAGTAACTGCCCTGTATTTGCACTTTGCTGTATCTGCATGGGTGCGTGCTGTGACTGTCCTTGTTGCGGACTCAATGGTGCTTGCTGTGATTGCAAAGCCTGTTGTGTTTGCAGTGCTTGTGTCTGATACACTGTCTGGTCTTGGTCGAACAAGTCCCTGCTTTGTGGGATATATGCTGGAAGATAAGCTATCCCCCCCTCTTGAGAATTGCCCATTCTGTACATACCCTTGGCTCCCACATGTTTGCGCTATATGTCCTGTCATTCCACATGTCCAACAGATAGGAGGGAATCTTCTAACTTGCCCATCCTGCATGCCTTGATTGCCACCTTGTTTGTTCTGAAAAAGTTGTTGATTACTTTGAAAGTTTCTCTGATTATTGTCATGACCCTTGCCCTGGCCCTCACTGGCAAGGCAGCCTTTCAGTTAGGGCCAGGTCAAAGGCTTTAAAACCTCATCCACGACTCTCTTGGAGTCAGTTCTGGCGCCTTTGGCACCAGGCTCATAACCAACATGAAGGACAACATTAGAATGGGACAATTTACTTGGGACTATTTAACTTGTGGGGGAGGGGGGGTTCAGCCAACATGGAGACACACCCATAGCTCAGTTTCAAGGAACTGAGCTATGCGGTCTAGTCTTTTGGGTGTGGCAGGCCTGGGACTTCTTTACCTGGACTACTTTGGGTGTGGCAGGCCTGGGACTATTTTACCTGGACTACTTTACCTGAGACTATTTAAACCTCACCCAAACAGCAGAACATGCTTTGCGTTATTCTGCTGTGGGCAGCGTAACGCTCACGTGTCCAGTTCTTTGATGCCAGTTTACCTGAAACCAAGGACCTGCAGAGAGAGAAAGAACACTACGAAACTTACCTGAACAGTATCCTGTCTTCAATCCATCACTGACTCCAGTTCCACTCACCTGAAGGTACAAACTCCATCATCCGGCACCGCATGCATCCTGGAATACCATAACCTGGAAAGAGGAGAAAGAAAGAAAGACAGCATTAGTAAGCGTTGACTCACGTTTCCTCCCGAATGAAGAAAGCCACACAATTCTTACCTTGATAGTCATCTCCTGGTCAGTATAATTGCTGGAACATTACAGCGCTCGGCGAGGAACATCACAACCTGCAAGGAGAGAAAAGACACTGGTTAGCAAAATAAAAGGAGAAACAGCACCGCGCATCGCGCATTACTCAACGGACAGCATTGCGCACACCGCGCTTTCGCCTACCGGCTCATGCTCATCTTCAAACTGCATGACAACACCAAAATACCTTTCCATACCTAATAGGAAAGAAGCAAGACATTATTATTCGAACTAAGAGGAACATAAGAACTGCATATAAAGAATGTAAAGCAGCAAACCGACGGAGTCGCAGCAGGCCTGGATTGTCACAGGGAGGCTTGCACCAGTGAAGTAACTTGGTCGCTGCTCGCCCCCCACATCTACGCACCCCTGCCACGAGGAGCAGGACAGAGAATCCCCCTTTTACAATATTAAGGTGAGGAGAAGGCCTAGGGGGGAGGAAGGAGTTGAGGCCAAGGGAGGTGGGAAAACATAAAGACAATCTGGTATTGAATCCAGCTCTCCTATATTGCTGACCCATCTTTAACCAGAGGCCTTACCAAGGGACCGGGAGAGAGTTCGAGAGTGAAAATCATCCAACCAGGGCTGGGTGGAGTCCCCGTGGATACCAGGTGAGCGTAACAGAACGCAAAGCCACTATAATATTATCCACCTGGGCGTAATGGAGACTTGTTATGTTATGTTATATTATTTTGCATTTATATAGCGCCTTATATACCATTGGTATGGTCTGAAGGCGCTGGTAGGTTGAACGCCCTTGGGAACCGAAGTTCGGGTCAGTAGAGAGAGTAGAGAGAATTCAAAGGTGCGTGTGCGCACCAGGTATGTGTGCAGCTGGTGCGGAATTCGTGTGGTAGCTGCTTCTTAGCGGTAGGTGTGGTGGTTGAGAGATCAGGAGTATGTGTTCGCTCTGGCAGGATTTATCCAGACCGAGTGTGGCTGCGTTAGGCCTGAGGAGAACGCCTGGCTGGGGGGTGTGAAACCAGCAGTGTTTACTTAGAGTGATGGGGAGTGAGCGGGAGATGTTGTTATGAGAACAGTTATACCAAATGGTGTCATAGTATCTCTGTGTTCTAGTTGAGTGGTGGTGTAAAGAAGAGAGTAAGCGTGAGATTGACCAGTTAGTTCAGTTGTTGGGACAATTACACGCTGAAGTACATTCAGCCAGGCAAGAAACCAACGCTCTTAGGAGGGATTTGATTGTTACTAAAGATCGTACCGACGAAATAAGTAGACAATTGCTCCAATCACAGGCAGGACAGACCCCATTGCATGGGAACATTCCGCCAGCACCTGTACCAACATTTTCCACCAATCCAGTACAAATAACCCTTCCTGGGGCAGTTCCTTTAGCTCCACCTGAACGATTTACAGGGGACCCAAGAAGTACACAACGTTCATGAACCAGTGTCGTCTTCATTTCCTTTGCAGACCTGGGGCTTTTCCTAACGACCAAGCGCAGGTTGCTTTTGTCTTGTCATATCTGAGTGGCAGTGCTGTGGATTGGTCGGTACCATTGGTAAGTCAGGATAACCTGTTGTTACATGACTTTGGGGGTTTCCAGATGGAAATGGAAAAACTCTTTGCTCGTCATACCTAAGGCCAAGCATTAGACAACAAACATTTGTCACTCCGTCAAGGAAGTCAAGACTTGCTTACATATATAGCAACCTTTAACAGGCGAGTCGTTGAAGCTGGGTGCCCTGCAGAAAAAAGGACCACACTATTTCATCAGGGTCTACGAGGGGAACTAAAGCATGTCCTTGCTCAAGTGGTTAACCCACCTAAAGACTGTGGAGAATTAATCAACCTTGTGGTACAATTAGATCACAGATTACAAGACCGAAAAGCGGACCAGATAAGGTTAGACACTCGAGCTGTGTATGTCCGGTCAAAGGATAATGTTCCACGTACATTGGGAAACACGGTAGAACCCATGCAAATCGGAGGTGTACGGCCCCCCCTTTAATTAAAACTGAAAGAGACAAGAGAAGGCAACAACAATTATGCTTATATTGCGGAAAATCAGGCCACTTCCTCAAAGAATGTCCAGTGAAACCACCAAGGAGAACTGTTGGAACCACAGAGAAGGAAGATAATAACAAGGAGCCAGAAAACTACCAAGCCCGGCAAGCGTAGATGTCCGCTTGTCGAGCGAGAAGTATGAGCCACAGACCTCACACTTTGCATTACGAGTAATTTTGATCAATCACCAACAACCGTCTTGGATGCATGCTGTCGAAGCATACATAGACAGCTGAGCAGTTGGGAATTATGTAGACCAAGATCTGGCTGCAGAGATGGGGCTTCCCTTATGCTCTAAATCAACTACTGAAAAAGTAACTACTGTTGATGGGACAGAAATAGCTTCCGGACCAGTAACCCAATGCACAGCAGCACTAACCCTACTGTGCCCGGATGGACACCGAGAATCTATTGCATTCGATCTCATCAAAGCTCCTCAGTTTTGACTAATCTTAGGAATGCCATGGTTGGTAGCTCACAACACTCTAATAGATAGGCGTGCCAAGAAGTTGGCCTTTTCCGATGATTGTTCTTGCACCTGTTATTACCAAGTAAAGGGGAAAACAGACTTATTTACATCTGCTACTCCCAGTACGGCTGCGATTGTACTAGGTGTGACTAGTACTCTACCAAATGAATACCAAGATTTTCAAGATGTGTTCCAGAAAGAACAAGCCAATACTCTACCACCGCACAGGCCCTACAATTGTCAGATCGATCTCATACATGGTGCGCAAATTCCTTGTGGTCGAATCTATGCACTTACTGAACCATTAAACCTCCATTTGAAATCTTATCTTGATCAGTACCTGGCAATTGATTGGATTTATCCGCTCATCTAAATCACCGGCAGCCAGTCCCTTATTCTTCGTACCAAAGAAGGAAGGAGATTTGAGGACTTGCATCGACTATCGCGCATTAAACCAGATCACAGTAAAAAAACGTTATCCACTGCCCCTTATTCCCGAATTTTTGGATCAAGTCAAAGAAAAGATTCCCAAATCTATACCAAACTGGACCTTAGGGAGGCGTACCATCTTGTTCGAGTCAAGAAAGGAGACGAATGGAAAACTGGCTTTCGTTACAAATAAGGCTTGTATGAATACCAGGTAATGCCTTTTGGACTTTGCAACACTCCTGCTGCATTCCAGTACTTTATGAATGATGCTTTGCAGGAGTTAATCAACGTTTGCGCCCTGGTTTACATTGATGACATCTTAATGTATTCTGCTACAAAAGAAGATCATGGGCAATTTGCGGTACCGTTATTAGCGCCTTCCCCATTCCCATTGAGCCCTATGTGGGCTCAATGGGAATGGGGAATGGCCCTGGTAAATGGGTAATTACCGGCCCATTCGACCTCGAAATGGACCGGTAATTGCTCCATTCACCAGGGCGGAGTCGGAAGGGTTTTGGAGGCAGCCATGGAGCTAATAGCTAATAGCTCCATGGCTACCTCCAACCTCGTAATGAGGCCCCATGTCAGGAATGCCCGCTCCGTGCTTACTAAACTCTGCCAACATAAACTGTATGCTAAACTCGGAAAATGCTCTATTCATGTCACCTAAGTGGAATTCCTCGGTTATATCCTCACACCAAAAGGTATCAGAATGGATAGGCACAAGGTAGATGCCATTCTTAACTGACCATCACCAACTTCATTTAAAGGAATACAGAGTATGTTGGGCTTTGCAAACTTTTACCGCCGACTCATCCCAGATTTTTCCCAAATAGTGCATCCAATTACATCACTATTGAGGAAAACAATAAAAGGTTCCATTGGACCGATGAAACAGAGAAGGCCTTTCAAGAACTTAAGAAAAAATTCACTTCTGCTCCAGTTCTACGGTATCCTCACCCAGACCTCCCTTATATGGTTGAAACAGATGCCTCTAGCATGGCTATGGGAGCTATTCTCTCACAAAGGGACTCAGGAACTGGCCAGTTACACCCTGTGCCCTTCTGGTCACGTAAATTCTCACCTCCCAAACTCAACTATGCTATCACAGACAAAGAGCTCTTGGCTATAAAATCAGCTTTCAAGGCATGGCAACACTATCTCCTTGGTGCTAGACATACTGTCACGGTCATAACTGATCATTGAAACCTGCACATATCTAAAAACAGCAAAGACTCAATCATCCTGTCAACTGCAGTGGGCTCTTTTCTTCGCTGAATATGACTATGTGATCACCTACCGGCCAGGAGTCTGAAACAGAAAGGCTGACGCCTTGTCCCACATGGTTGTTGAAGAAACGGTATACATAACTCCAGATCTGGTAGCCATCATTCCAGAAGACAAACTCCTGGGTCTTATGACCACATTGACACATGGTGAACTCCAAAACAAGATCCAACTCATAATGGATCCCACTTTCTCACAAAAGTGGTGTAGTCAAGGAGAACATTACACCATTAAAGACCAGTTACCATATTTTAGGAACCGTCTATACTTGCGAAGTAAAGATTTACAAGAGCAGGTTATATTGGGTTATCATGACTCCCTGATTTGAAAGTCATCCTGGAATTGCCAAAACTCTAAAGCAAAACAAAACTATTGGTGGCCCACATGGCGTAAAGACATCATACAATTTGTCCAATCTTGCGGTGTGTGTGCACAAAACAAGTCCCAAAAGCAGAAACCAGCTGGTCTTCTCCAACCATTGGAAATTCCTCCCGTACCATGGCACACACTTCTCCTTGATTTAATTACAGATCTACCGCCCAGTCAAGGATTCAACACCATCTTAGTAGTTGTAGACTTGTTCTATAAAATGGCACACTTTATTCCTTTTAAGGGTCTTCCAAATGCATCCAATTTAGCAAAAGTATTCCTGGAAGAAATCATACGGCTACATGGCTTTCCATCGGTCTTGATCTCAGATCATGGTAGTCAGTTCGTATCCAATTTCTGGAGGAAATGCTGTTCAATGTCCCAAATTGACATTCAACTATCCACAAGTCACCATCCCCAAACAGATGGCCAAACAGAAAGAACAAACCAAACCCTCTAGCAATACTTACGTTGCATGTTACATCAAGTGGAAAGAAATTGGAAGGACTTGTTATGGATAGCTGAATATGCCTATAATAATTCATTACACACCAGCACTGGACAAACCCCTTTCTACACTCTATATGGTAAACATCCACGTACTTTAGAATTGGATCTCCCAACCGCTTTTGAAATGCCAGCGGTTAAAACCTTACATACGACTATTGCCCAGGTCTTCAAAGGAGCAGCAGAACATTTACTCCAAGCCAAGAACAGACAAAAGACATTTTCTAACCAACATCGTAGTAAAGCCCCCGACTATCAAATTGGAGAGAAGGTCTGGTTAGCATCAAAATATGTGCCCAT
The DNA here is from genome assembly GCF_040938575.1 of Ambystoma mexicanum. NCBI lineage: Eukaryota > Metazoa > Chordata > Amphibia > Caudata > Ambystomatidae > Ambystoma > Ambystoma mexicanum. The sequence goes on from NC_090921.1 coordinate 1,292,600,692, forward strand.
AAAAGGGACTCGGACATTTTGTTCCCGATATCTGGGACCTTATTTTATTGAATCCATAATAAATCCAGTGGCAGTTAAATTAGCTCTACCACCCACTATGCAGATTCATCCTGTGTTTCACGTATCACTCCTGAAACCGGTACAAACCGGGACTCGGGTTACAACACCACCAACACCAGTATTAATTGACAGAGAACCAGAGTTTGAAGTAAAGGATATCCTAGACTCAAAATACACCCGATCCAAACTATACTACTTAGTTGATTGGAAGGGATACGACCCTCAAGACAGATCATGGGAACCTAGTGAATACATCCATGTACCTCACCTCGCTTAATTAAAAAGTTCCATCAGAATTACCCAGCCAAACCAGGACCAGGCAGAAGTGCCACTGTGAGAGGGGCCTTAGGGGAGAGTGCTGTCATGACCCTTGCCCCTGGCCCTCACTGGCAAGTCAGCCTTCCAGCTAGGGCCAGGTCAAAGGCCTTAAAACCTCATCCAAGACTCTCTTGGAGTCAGTCCTGGCACCAGGCTCATAACCATCATGAAGACCAACATTAGAATGGGGCTATTTACTTGGGACTATTTAACTTGGGGGGGGGGTTAGGCCAACATGGAGGCACACACATAGCTCAGTTACAAGGAACTGAGCTATGCGGTCTAGTCTTTTGGGTGTAGCAGGCCTGGGACTACTTTACCTGGACTACTTTGGGTGTGGCAGACCTGGGACTATTTTACCTGGACTACTTTACCTGAGACTATTTAAACCGCACCCAAACAGCAGAACATGCCTTGCATTATTCTGCTGTGGGCAGCGTAACGCTCACCGTGTCCAGTTCTTTGATCCCAGCTTACCTGAAACCAAGGACCTGCAGAGAGAGAAAGAACACTACGAAACTCACCTGGAAGAGTATCCTGTCTTCAATCCATCGCCGACTTCAGTTCCACTCACCTGAAGGTACAAATTCCATCATCCGGCACCGCATGCATCCTGGAATACCATAACCTGGAAAGAGGAGAAAGAAAGACAGCATTAGTAAGCCTTGACTCGCGTTTCCTCCCGAATGAAGAAAGCCACACAATTCTTACCTGGGTAGTCATCTCCTGGTCAGTATCATTGCTGGAACATTACAGCGCTCGGCGAGGAACATCACAACCTGCAAGGAGAGAAAAGACACAGGTTAGCAATATAAAAGGCGAAACAGCACCGCGCATCGCACATTACTCACCGGACAGCATTGCCACACCGCGCTTTCGCCTACCGGCCCATGCTCATCTTCAAACTGCATGACAACACCAAAATACCTTTCCATACCTAAAGGAAAGAAGCAAGACATTATGATTCGAAATAAGAGGAACATAAGAACTGCATATAAAGACTGTAAAGCAGCAAACCTACGGAGTCGCAGCAGGCCTGGATTCCCACAGGGGGGCTTGCACCAGTGAAGTAACTTGGTCGCTGCTCGCCCCACACATCTACGCGCCCGTGCCACGAGGAGCAGGACGGAGAATCCACCTTTTACAATATCAAGACCCATCTTTAACCAGAGGCCTTGACAAGGGACCGGGAGAGGGTTCGAGAGTGCAAGTCATCCAGCCAGGGCTGGGTGGCGTCCCCATGGATATCAGGTCAAAGGCCTTAAAACCTCATCCAAGACTCTCTTGGAGTTAGTCCTGTCGCCTTTGGCACCAGGCTCATAACCATCATGAAGACCAACATTAGAATGGGGCTATTTACTTGGGACTTGCATGATGTCATCAGTCTCCTTTCTTGTTCAAATACACATTTCTTCTTGCAATTCAGCCAGACAGGCACCATTTCTACATGCATTTATATATGCTTTTCTCCATCGGTACCTTGTCTCAAAGGTTCTTTGTGGTACAGGCATTCTTACTGGCACTGCTCGTGTAGCAATTTCCGGTTTCCAACATATGGGCAACATGGGGGCGTAGCTTTTGATGGAGGTACTTGACTCCACCTCTACACATGTCTACTGAGTGGATGCATGTGATGGGGTATTGGCAGCTGCAGGAATGCTAAATCAATGCATATGATGATGTCCATCTGGTGGAATGGTTTTAAATGCCCCATGTCTAACATATGCACAACATACATACATGCTCTGTGTGCCTCCACACAGAATGCAACACAGTGCTTGCATCCTGTACAATAGAGTCTCTCATGGGCATCTCCCACCTATAAACATGCCCATTATTGTGTGCACACATTTCTCCAGCAACAAACCATCCAGTGGACAATTTACAGTGTAGTTCTTTTCGGTTCTATGTTTTTTCCTCGAAAAAATGAGTTTGAGGCCCATTTACTCAAATGTTTTCTTTTTTCTTTTACACATTTCACTGCAAAAAAGTGGGGGCACCTCCCGCATCTCTAGCCACCCTCAAACAAATGGGCCTCGAACGAATGGGCCTGCAAATAAATGGGCTAGTACCCTTCCTATCTAGCATGCATGTGGGCTGTAAATCTGTATGGTACATACATTCTTCAGTGTACCTGCCACATTGACATTGTTTTCTCATTCACAGGGGATGGAGTTGACACTATAGAGGATGAAGATGGGGATAAAGGCGAAGGTGATGGCCCCATGGAGGGTGCAAACCAACATGGTCACCATGGCACAAAGCAGAGTGCTGCTCCTCAGGACACTGTCCCAACACCAGATGTCACCATTGATCCCCAGCTATAGCTGTGATTGGGCTGTGAACCCTTTGTTGCTTGTGAAGCTGTGGGAGAGACCAACATATCATTTGGAGAACCAGCATTGTCCCTCCTTTGTTTCTGACAGCTACGATAAAGGAGATAGAGGAAGCCCGCTTAATCCAGACTGCAGCACAAAGCACCTCCGCAAAGTGTACTCTAATTGCAGTTATGGCAGTGAGTGGAGGTTCCATCTGACTGCTGTTCTTGGGATGTAAACCCTTCATTGCTTGTGAAGCCGTGGGAGAGACCCGACATATTGTTTGTAGAACTACTCGTTGTCCCTCCTTTGTTTCTGACAACTACGAGAAAGGGGGAAGAGAAATCCCTCCTAAACCAGACCGCAAAGCGCCCACGAATTGTACTCTAAGTGCACTGTCTGTCTGCTACTCAGGCCTTGTTCTCTGCTAATGATCTCTGTCTGATTGCCAGGAAGACTAAGATCCTTCTCATTGGAACTGGGTCCACTGCCCCCTGCTTACCTCCCTCTCTCTGGCCACCCTCTTGTGTCCCCTCCCCTCATTATCTAGTGAGGCAAAAAACCTTGGTGCCATCTTTGACTCCACTCTCTCCTTCTCCCCTCACATTACTGAACTTGCCAAGAAGGCCTACTTTCAACTTCACCTCCTCAGAGGTATTCTTGATTTCCTTGCTTTCCCCCAGAAACTCAATGTCTCCAGAGCTCTGGTTCTCTCTAGGCTGGACTACTGCAATAGCCTCTTCCTCCATCTATCTCTCTCCACTCTTCGCTCCTTTCAGCTTATCCACAATATCCACAATAGGACTGCAAGACTTATCCTTGGCCTCAAGCCCAGGGATCACATCTCTGTGGCCCTTAAATATCTGCACTGGCTCCCTGTGGCTGTAAGGATCAAATTCAAGACCCTCTGCCTCATCCACAAGGACCTCTGGGGCCTGGGACCCTACTATATCCAAATATTTCTCCTTTAATACCTCTAGCTCTAACTCTCTGCAGATCAGATGTTTTTCCAAGCAGAGAGTGGGAGGTAGATCTCTCTCTTCGACAGGTGCTTCCCTCTGGAATGGCCTCCCTGTCCCTCTCAGACTTGAGCCACACCTGCTTAATTTACAGAAGCTTCTCAAGACTCTGCTCTTCTCTACCTCTTTCCCCATCCCCCTCCCTTGCTAAAATCCCCTACAACCGCTGTGATTGATGGCCCGGTGCACTTATGAGTTACACAGTGTACGAGGCCCTCCCTCAACAGTCTACACCAGCACCCCCCTAACGAGCACTTGCCTGCCCTACGGGCTCGGCCTATCCCCTGCCATCTCCTTCCTTGACCATCCTGATGGATTGGCACTCCCCCCACTGAGTACAACTCCCCCTCTTGCACTAAAATAGAGGCCCTCCCCTGTTCCCCTCCTGAGCACTTGTCTTGCCCCTGGTCTGGGCCACCCCCCTGACCACGTGTCTTGCTTTTGGGCTTGGCCCATTCCCCCCGCCCCTGCAACCTCCCTCATTCCACCACTATTCTAGCCCCAGCAGTTATTCCTGCACTTGCATGATCTGAATGCCACAAGGCCTAGTAGGGCCGGCACTGTTGTTTTATGTCCCTGTTGTTTCCCCACCCCACTTTGCCTCTGTTGCACAGTGTGCCTTATGAATGCTCAATAAATAAATAAAATAAATAAGTGCAGTTATTGCAGTGATAGGTGTTTCGGTGGGATAGCTCAGGCCAACACGCTTGCCCTGGAAGCAAGACGACACAGAGCAACACAGGTTCGATCCCTGTGCCCACGCTTAGAAACCTCTGGGCACTAAACATGTTATAAATGACCAATTATAAAAATTATTATTATTAAATTATGCTATGCTTGACCTTTGAACACGTCTTTGCTTGTGAAGCTGTGGGAGAGACCGGCATATCGTTAGGAGAACTACTCATTGTCCCTCCTTTGTTTTTGACAACTAGAAGAAAGGAGGAAGAGGAAGCCCTCTTAAACCAGAGTGCGGCGCAAAGCTCTGGTGAAGTGCACTTTAAGTGCAGTTATTGCAGTTGATTCAGATGACAAAGAGGATCTGGGTAAGTCCTTCGACTATAAATGTCTACTTACGTTCTCCGAAGTAAAACTGGCCCAACCAGGACTAAGAGCGAAGCATAGATGCAGTAAATCTTTAACTTGTTTCTTGCTTGGGGATGTGACTCCAAAAATAACATGCTTTTTTCATAAAATTGCCAATACTTCACAAGGATCTATATGTGAAAAACATAACTCCTCCCAAGCTTTTAATGTGGAGGAGGGGTTAATAGTGGGTGCTCAAATGAGCAAGAGCTAGAACATCCTTCTACGCACCTAGAAGACTTAATTTCAGATACATCTCTTATGGCTCTGGCAATTTCACAGGAGTTGGCCCGAATGATCTCACCAATGTTAATTTCCCTGAAGGAATCACTACTATGGGCTCAAATGTAAATAAAATCCTGCCGCTCCCGCCGATTGCCATACAACCATCGAATTCGATGGAAAAAAACCTGATTTGTTTACATCATCAGACTGTCAAATCTGGACTTGAGCAATGCGACCACAAATATTCATGATGACACCCAGGGGAAGTATACTCCTCATACCCCCAAGGATAAAGCAATGGGTCCCACAATATCTGCATTAAACCTTGTTCTGAACTCACTTCTGCTGGTTTCTGAACATATAAATTGCGACATGAGAGAGCTCAAAATACAATTAAAAACCATGAATAATAAGATGAGCTTCATGGAAGGCATCATTACAGCACAAAACAGTGAGAGGAGGCGCCAGTCCGATTTGTCGGATGAGGGACGTTGCTCTAGACCCAAGTCATTAGTCACATCACCTCATGTAGATTTTAAGATCGATAAGTATTTTATATTAGATTATCATTTAATGAGCCATTCAATAGCAAACTGTGCCTTTAATCATCTTTTTATAACTGACCCTTTACATTCCATCCTCATTCATTACATTCCATATTCCAATAGTGACCTATTATCATTCCACATTCCTTCAGCTAATAACAATACAACAATCCCCCCTTACTTATCATTAAACTTATCAATAATGTGCACTATTCAAAATCATTAACTATGCATCAGCAATATATATAATATTGTTTAACTTGTACTTACAGTTCGATGAATTAACATCTACATTTCCTCAATTAACCGATCTGGTTTACGAATCATTCGATGAGGACGATCTCTCACCAGTATATTTTCACAATTATATCCTCCACCACACTCTAACTCATCAGGATGTGACACATCTGCAACAGAACCCAAACCACCATTGCCATTTTCATTACTACCCACATGTCTAGTCACTTCTTCACTGGCTTGAAGAGCTCTTGAGTTCACAGAAATGTCATCCCACATTGAATTATCAATTACTTCCCCAATAGGACCATACTCTGTTTCAGTTTCTGCATCATCATCAAGATTCCCTTGAAACATCCTTCTATAAAATGAAGCTTTCCTTGTAACTTCATGATTGTCCTCATCAACGGCAGTGATCATGGGTCTCTTCACTCTCTTCACATTCCAAATTATTGGTTTGTATCTTGAGTCCAATTTGAAACACGCTCTTTACAGTACTAATACACTTTCTCCTACCTTAATTTTATTGTCGTTTGCTCTCCTTTTGTAATCAGTCCATTCTTTAATTTTTTTTCTCCTCATTTCATCTTGTTTCCTTATTTCTTCATCTTCTTCCAGAGTATATTCATTTAAATGCAGAATACGAGTTCGAGGCTTATGTCGGATCATCAGTTCAGACGGCGACTACCCCGTCATTTCATGCAGAGTATTTCGGTAACTTCTAAGCATTTGTGACACCGCTTGAGTCCTACTACGAGTTCCCTTTGCAGGTCCTCCCTTAACGCCTGGTTTTTACAAGCGTTAAGGACGGGACGCGCAAAGGGACTCTGGAGTTAATAACGGTACCGCAATTTGCGGTACAGTTATTAGCGCCTTCCCCATTCCCATTGAGCCCTATGGGGGCTCAAATGGGAATGGGGAAGGGCCCTGGTGAATGGGGAATTACCGGTCCCGCCAACCTTGGAATGGGCCGGTTATTGCTCCATTCACCAGGGCTGAGTCGGTAGGGTTTTGAGGGCAGCCATGGAGCTAATAGCTCCATGGCTGCCTCCAACCTCGTAATGAGGCCCACTGACATGTTATCCACCACAGCTCTTTGTCTCGTTCTTTTTAAATTAAGCATGAACTTCTCAACCATTCTATTGGCCTGTGGCCACAATGGAGTAATCTTTTGATGCTGCTTAAATCCTAAATATGCTGCAAATCTCTCAAACTGATGTCCGTGAAACGGAGGACCATTATCTGTTTTAACTGTTTTAGGAATTCCCCATTCGCTGAACACCTCATCCAGGAGCCCAACTACATGAGGGAAGGCTGTTGACATCACATGCTTCACCAGAGGGAATCGGGACTATTCATCCAGTATTACTAATAAATATCCCCCTTCTTCCAAAGGTCCATAGAAATCCATGGACACTCTGCTCCAAGGTGCATCTGGTAATGGAACAATTTGAAGTGGACCAACATTGCTATCAGCTGCAGACACCTGACACGCAAAACCATTCTTTACTATGTCTTCGACCATTGCATCCATCCACGGGAACCATACTTGATTCCTTAATATTTTCTTTGCATTTGTTATTCCTCTATGACCTTCATGTGCTAGCATCACCAGCGTTTTTCTTATACTTTTAGGTGCCACTAGCCTATTTTCTCTCAGGAGCATACCATCATCTGTTGATGCCAATTCTCCACTGATTCTCGCCAGTCTCTCTAATTCCTTTATGTACACTCCTTTTTCAACTTCTTGTTCCTTTAGCACTCTTTTCCATTGGCCAGACGTAGTTAAACTTATAGCCATTTGAATTGTTGGATCAGTTTTACTTTTCTCAGCAAACTTTACTCTTGATATTGTTGGTGGTAAAGCACTAGCAGACAAATATGACACCTCATTTTTCTAATGCATCATCATGTTGTTTTTGAGATGTGCCATATACTAGTATGTCATCACTGTATTTAAATGCATTTTTTACAGGTGCGATAACCTTCCTGATTGCTTCTTGGAATATTTCTGCTGCCGATGATATTCCAAAGCTCAACCTCTTATATCTATATAGACCTTCATGAGTTGTAAATGTAGTTATATATCTTGACTTAGAATTAATTTCAAGCTGGTGATATCCTTGATTTAGATCAAGCTTTGTGAATCTAGTTGCTCGATTTAATCTTATGATCATATCTTCAATGCTAGGTCCTGGATGCCTTTCTCTTTGTATCGCCACATTCGGGATTCTCATGTCTACACATAAGCGTATGCGTCCATCAGCCTTTGGAACCACTACCAATGGCGACACCCATGGGGTGGGTCCACTTTCCACTTTTTGAATTATATCTTTGTCAATTAATTGTTTTAATTCTTTAGACACTCTCTCCTGAAGGTGGAACCCTATCCTCCTTGGATGTTGGGGAACCGGCTGAATCATCTGTGAGTCAATATGAAGATGTATCAGATCTCCTTTCAACTTCCCTACTCCTTTGAACAAATTGGAAACATTTTCATTGAGTATCTCTATGTTCATGTTGCTTTCTCTTATAGTTTGTATCTCTTGTCTTTGTGATGGTATACCTTTTATCATCTCAGATTTGTTGTAGTTCACATTGATGATTTTCAAACTCGTCGCAGTTTTGCAACTTATGAGACATCTCCCTTCTACACGACTGTCTATTACAAACATTTCAACAGGTATATGAACATCCTTGTGTATTAAATCACATATGAATTTCCCTTTTACAACCAACGGTTTTATGGCTCCCCATTGAAATATGTTGGCTTTTGATGGTCGTAAAGGGTATAACTGTGCTATTTTCTCATATATTTTATTGCTTATTACATTTACCATGGCACCAGTGTCCACCAAAAATGGTATGTTTTGATTTCCTAGACTTATGGTTATTTTTATAGCTTTGTTTCCATCTGATATATCACATATTAGTCATACATATTCTTTGTTGTACATGTCGTAGTCTAGATATTCATTATTTATGTCTGCATTCATGTTTCTATCTTTTCCATCATCTATTTGAGGATTCTCATAAGGATCATTGTATATTTCTTTTGCAGACAGTTGATCATTTTCCATCAGTGGCATAAGTGCCTTTTCAGACCCTGTCTGTCTAGTCTCATCAATTTCCAGAGCGTCCATTGTTCTTACAATCCTGGTCGGAATCCTGGTTGATTTAAACTTGGTCTCATATTTCCACTCAGTCTTTCTGTGCTTGTTCTCATATTAAATTGTCTTTGGCTTTCATATCTTCTAGCTGGAATTATTTGTACATTTGATTTCTGTACAGATGTCCAGGGCAACCCTTCTCTACACATATTTTGAAAATGGTTTTCTTGCCCACAACGTAGACACATGTGACCTAACGCTGGACATTGACCTCTATGTGGAAATTCAAAACCACATCTGTAACACTGCCTTTCTCCACTAATTTTGCGACCACCGTTCCAATAAGATTCACTTGGATTTCTTCTTTGCCATTGTGCATTTTGTCTTTGTTTTATAATAGCAATGGTATCCAGTCCTTTGGGATTTTCTATGTTAGCTGCTTGCGTATCCACCCTTTCATAAATTCGTGCCAATTCAAGTACTTCTTTCAGTGGAAGAGACTTATTTAGTAAATGTTTTCTAAACTGTGATGACAGACTCCCTTCAATAATCCTCAGACTAATTGCCTCATCATCATTGAAATGCAAGAAATAAGAAATCACAATATATTGCTTTCCGTTGCAGCCATAAAGCAAATTGTGCAATAGTTTAATTTGGGCTTTGAGTGCATTGATTAACGATGTAGAGCTCATAGTCTCGATTTGGTGGTACAATAATTCTTGCCTTTATTGCCGTTATCAGCTGTTGGTAGGTCGCCTTTTCTTCTGGAGGTATTGTTTTAATAACATTTTTCATTTATCTTCCTACTAAATTTGTAAAAATATCTAATTTATTGACAGCATTTTGATTTCCTACCGCTCTCAAAAATTCCTCGAAATCATCTAACCACTCCTTCCATCTCTGACCTTGATTATCCTGCGGTTCTAGATTGAACAGAGTTGGCTTCCTCAAAAAATTGGTTGGGTCTGTTGAAATAACTGGTATTCCTGGTGTGACCTATGAAGAGGTACTTGTGTCTCCACTTGCATTGTTAGAAGACATCTTTTTGGTTTCCTTGTGTAATGTTGTTTTGTTATTATTGTCGTCTCTTTGTAAATGTCTCTTCTTTGCCTTTTGTTGCTATTGGCTATTGGCTATTTGCTATGGGGCTCTATTATATTGTAGCGGTAATTTCCTGGGCCAGTGTCACGTGGGTATGCCAGACGCACAGAGTTGTTTTCATATCAAACACCAGAATTGGTTTTACCTTCCTTGTCCGTAATATTGTTTATAGACTATCTCTTTTTTTTTCTTTTTTTCTTTTTGAGTCAGTAAATGTAGGTGTTGTGTCTACTGGCTGTTATGATCAATCTTTTATCAGTTTTCCATTAAATTGCATTTTTTATTATGCAGCGCATCATTGTGTTCACGTTTCCTCACTTCATTAATCTTTTACTTTCATGTTGTTGCCGGCGCCGAGTTGCTATAGTAACTCTAACATTGCAGTGTTACCTAAAATGGCGGCACGTTTTATTACGTTTTTAGGTGCTATTTCTAATATTTTGATCCTACGTCATTAGGCATGTTCACAGTCCGCACCTTGGCTCGCACTCTGCCTCGCTCTAATGTAAGTCGTTATATGTTATTCAAATGACGCATCAGTTTGCCTGCTATGCGCAATGCCTTTTCTGCTACATTTTCACCTATAATACATTTGCCCAAGAAACAATGTTTGATATTCGTGCTGCTCGATATTCGTGCCCACTGTTTATGTGCGTTCGCCTGTTTCTCCTTTCTGGCTCACCTTTCAATTTTCTACGCTCACACGTGTTTTCGTTTTACTCCTGCTTCAAAGTATTTTCTGCTAAATGTTCTTCAGTGTCGCGTTCATCCTCGTCGCCATTGTTTTATATTAGATTATCATATAATGAAGGAAACCATTCATGATCAAACCGTGCCTTTAATCATCTTTTTATAACTGACCCTTTACATTCCATCCTCATTCATTACATTCCATATTCCAATAGTGACCTGTTATCATTCCACATTCCTTCAGCTAATAACAATACAACAGTTAACAGTGATCATGGGTCCCTTCACTCTCTTTACTTTCCAAATTATTGGTTTGTATCTTGAGTCCAATTTGGAACACGCTCTTTGCCGTACTAATACATTTTCTCCTACCTTAATTTTATTACCTTTTGCTCTCCTTTTGTAATCAGTCCATTCTTTAATTTTTTTCTCCTCATTTCATCTCGTTTCTTTATTTCTTCATCTTCTTCCAGAGTATATTCATTTAAATGCACAATACGAGAGGAGGCACTGGTCCGATTTGCCGGATGAGGGACGTTGCTCTAGACCCAAGTCATTAGTCACATCACCTCATGTAGATTTTAAGATGGATAAGGTGGAGTAGAGTGGGGTACAAGGTGGTCTGTGGAGCTCACCCTCACTAGAGAGAGGCAGCTAACTAAGAGGGAGAAAGACATACACAGGAGCAACCCATCATCATACGCCCTGTGCCTCAGGAATTGAGTGCACCTGGGATAACTAGTTCGGCATGTCCTTTGGAAGTGGAGACAGCCCGAGACCAAAAACAAAAAAAATGAAAGAATGTTCCTGAGGCAAGTACTTTGGCAAGTACAGTGGAAATGGAGATTGCTCTGAACCCAAAAATAAAATAATCAAAGAGCAAAATGTGCTATAGACATAAGAAACATGGTGGCTCAAGAAAATGTCTAAGTACCATGAGACAACAACTTTGCTCAGCTCAGCTTAAAGATGGAAATCCAGAGGAGTTGTCAATGTGCAACACAAAAAACAAGCAGAAAAAAGAGGCAAATGGAAAAACCTGCCAAAAAGCAACAAGGCTTTTCTACCAAAGTAGTGGAAGGAACTATTTTGCCCTTTATAATAAAGGTTAAGCCACACGACTCACCTACAGAGACATTAAACTTCTCCACTTATGAGGCGATAGATAACGAAGAACACTCTGTGGTTAGAGATTTTGGAGTTATTATGTTATAATGGTTTATTCTTGTAATTCGTATATATTTGCACCTATTATTGTTATTGCTTTTCTGTATGTAAATCATAAATAAAGTATTAAAAAAAAATAGAATGAATTTCTGATAAAAGGGATACCAGAGATTTATTGAATGAAGGTCTGGACTTGGCAGCAATTCTTACAGGTCCTGAGCCCCTTTATGAGAACGGTGACCTTAACTCACAAACAGCTAGCTAGTACTAGTCTAAGAGGGCAAACAATGGCCACATGGGAGAAGGGTAATATGTATCAGAAGCCCTATCATTGCAACAGATCAAGGGGGTGTATTTGGCATACTGGGACTTAAATACATTATGAATCCAGGTGCCAATATTGCATTGAATAGGCACTATGATTTAGGGCTGCTGTTGTATAACCTTGCTCTTAGGAATTTATATTTGCCTCAGTGGCGTTTCTGGACCAAAAGAGGGTGGATTGTGTATGGTTGCATGTATAAACAAAACTTGTTTATGATCTGCTACTTGCAGATATTGGAACTTTGTTAATGATGGGCTGTGAAATTTTTAAATATCAAACGCCTGCCATGACATCTAATGTTGAACGGAAAGTCCAGGGTAGGTCTGGGGGGAGGGACTGTAAGTGAGAGATTGATTGCTCATGTTCAGAAGCGGAGAGAGTGTCAGTCATCTGGAAGGAGGACTGGTCCTGGATCCTGAAATGTCAAGCTGCTGATAGAACCGGGGGAGGGATTAAAACCAAATCATTGGAGCGGTATTGGCTGATAGCCTCATGGAACTCTCGAGGCTTCAGCCATCTGTAAAAAGATGGTAAGGGTATGGCTACATTAACTAAATTTCACATTATTAATCTGCAGGAGGTCTGGATAAGAGAAAGGCCGTTTTTGGATGGTTTCCAAATTTTCTATCAACGAGATGCACAAACCTGTGGGGGCGCCGGTATGGTGGCCTCCTCACTGCAGTCAAGACCGACTTAAGAATGATGGGGAAGATGTGGTCTACACCTCATCCAGGAATTGTAACGGTTCCCCTGATGCTTACCCAGACCCTGTGAGAGTGCTTCTTATTATTAACATATATTGGTACCTCTCGACCCAACTACAGGGTGACTTAGTAGACTGTATAGCGAGTCCTCTGGTGGAGTGGTACAGTGGCAACAAAGCCCCAAATGTGCTTATTGTCGGCGATCTAAACTGCAATTATTTTGGCACTATTAACAGTAAATCCACTGAAAAGAAGGGGCGATAGTAGGGTGCTGTCCAGTGCCACAAGATGGAGGGACCTCATGAAGGAATAGGATAAGGCACGTATCAGCATGGATTTCTCAGAGAATAATGTACTGGAGTACACGTGGAGTTGGGATAACTCTACCTCTACATTAGATTATACATTTACTTCTCAGGCGTTGTTGAATAAATGTAAAGGATTCAACATGTTTGAATCCACTCAAAGTGACCATTTTATATTAGGAAGTGCTTTGAATTATCCCTCCTGGTCTAGGAAAAAATCTTCTATCTTGCAGGTGCTAACCATTCCTTTTTGGAGGCGTCTAAAATGCACCCTTTTGGTTGTCGAACATTTTAACAATGATCTCCTAAATTCATGTTGTCACCTTTCCTTAGAAGAGAAATTGAACTTTTGTCTGTCCTTTCCTTTGCTACTTTTTTAAAGAGACAAAATCTTTGCTAAAAATGGGATTAATCGGGCTGTGGGCTTTTCAGGGAACAATGGGGAACCTATATAGGATGGTAAGGTTTCCGGAAGAGAAATGGGCCTACAGATGACAACTGTGGGATCTAAAAAAGGCTGGCCATTCTTACGATGGGAATTGGGATAGGATCGAGAAACGCAAACAAATTGGTTAAAGGGTCAAGAAATCATACGCTACCAAACTGAGGGCCCAACTATGCTAAATGTGCTTTTATCTAACAATACAAACAACTTCTGGAAGCTGACCCAAGTTCTCAGGCTCATAAACAACTAAACCTCATTACGGAGATTGGATGGATGAACCTCTTGTTAGATCTATGCAGTGATAATCATGCCCCTAAATCAATTGATCCGCCTAGGATCTCTGTGCCCCGGGAATTGGCCTTCCATATTGAGGATTTAGAGCAATTTATGAAGAAGCCTAACCCATCCAGAGCTCCTGGTCCTGATGGCCTGTCAAACTTGTTTTTTAAGGGAAACTCTGCTATGTTGGAAGATATTCTCTATACATTATTTGTAAACATTATGAAGACTAACACTGTTCCATCCTCCTGATTCCTATCTTTAAGAAGGGCAATAGGCTGTCTCCTCAGAATTAACATCTGATTGCGCTATTGGACGTGGGCAGCAAAATCTTCTCAATTTTATTGCGTTCTTTGAATGCTTGGTCTATGGAGACAGACAGGGAGGGCGTTCACCAGGCAGGTTTTCATCAGCGTCTGGGCACTCAGCGTAATGAATTCCTTTTATCACTCTCGATGAACCGCAGCTGGATAGAGAAACGACCACTTTATCGAGCATTTATAGATCGACCGAGTGAATCAGAATCTATTGTGGGAAAAATTGAAGAGCTGGAGGATCCCGAAACATATTTTAGAAATTGTAAATGCTATTCATATGTCCATGAGCGTCAGAGTGCGACTGGGTGGTGAGGGGCACATATGAGACCCTGTTAACACTTATAGGGAGAGCCGTCAGGGTTGGGCCCTCGTTCCTGCACTCTTGAATCTGTACTTGGCTGATTTGGATGACCATCTTAAACTGGCTAGAGCATTCCCTCCCCATCTAGTTACATTGGGAATGCAGTATCTTGCTTACGCTGATGATCAGGTTATTCTAGATCAGACCCCTATAGGATGACAGCGAATCTTAGATGCCCTTTACATCGACATGCAGAATCTGGATTTGGCTGTTAATACTCAAAAATAAAAAATGATCATGTATTCCAGTAAAATGAATAAGCCGCATTTTAGCTGGAAAATTAATGGGGAAATAATGGATACAGTAGTCCAGTTCACCTATTGAAATATTGAAATATTGAATTCCACCTACTTGGAATTCAATATTTACAATCGGCCTCAGCCTGCCTCAGCCTACCAAGCATCTTTATAAACTGAAAAAGAAATGTGGGATATGTGTAGCTGTCTTTGAATTCTAATCACTAGGATTCAGATGAGTTTGCAAACCCTAACGAAATATCCTGTTCCTTTCTCTAGACCATTGCGCGTAACCACGCAATGTATAACGAAGGAAGCAACGTTGATCCTAAACTCGAATACTTTTGAATAGAAACAGGGGCATCCACAAAACCATTCTCCAAATTTCAGGTTCCTGCGAATTAATACAAACAATAATTCTTATTGCACTAATTAAGGTGAGAATGCTACAATGAGAATTTTCAACTTAAAGTTCTGTTTAATTGCGTTTGGAAGTTACAACCATTAGAACGTTTTTTCGACCTGTGTGTATTCATAAGAAAATGCAATTAGTCAAACCAAATTAACTGCCTAGTTCTCTCTATCTTTAAACAATAGTGTATTGATCAAAATTTTACTGATCAATGTATTCACCTAAAACGTTTGTATGAGCACATTGTGTAATTTGAAATTCACTTTATTTTTGGTTAACATTTTTAACAGATAATTGATTATTGTATGGAAAGAATACAATGGAATGAAATCAAACTGTTCACACCCTCCTGAAGAACCAATGCACTTGGGGAAACACGTGTCGAGGGAATATTGAAATATCAAATCAATTAAAATGTTTCTTTTTGACAATTATATCAAGCCTCAAGCATCTCATTAACTATTGGTGTGAAAACATACTAAAAGGTGCGAAAGATCTTGTGACTATCAACTTTAAACTTACCTCCAATTTCTGTTACACTCAGCAGTCTGAGCCGTCTAGTAATTTCTTAGCAGCACCCAATTTATCTCAGACAAAAAATTGACAATACTCTCTCATAACCAGCTCGCCATCAGTTGTACCATAGGCTGCAAAGTTATACCACAAAGTAGCCTGAATTAGAATGGTTAATGGGAGATATGGTAGATACTCCCTTAGACCGTGGTACAGTATTATCGAGCTAAGGTTATTCAGGATTTATTATATGACACGCAAATTCCTTTTAATCACTCAGACTCTGAATCGCAAAAACTGGAGCGGTTCATATGGCGAAAAGTCCTGGGACTTCCAAACTGTGTCCCTGTTTGTACTATAAGGTATGAATTTGACCTCCTATCGATGGCTATTTCAATTAAGTGGAGAAATGTGGCTATATTAAGAAATATTTTGAATTCCCCCCAAATAATAAATGTTCTCGAAACTTAATGATCTGTTGCTTAAGAATAACTCTTTATACTGAACACATTGGGTGAAAGAATGTGACTCGCTTCTGGATAGAATGAATATATCTAAGGAAATTCTCCTGGTTACACCCCATAAAGTAAAGCGAGCGTAATGGGAATTCATTTGGAACAATACTAGAGATATATATATATATACTCTATCGTGATTTACTACGAAAAGAGAAGGCTTACTACTTTTAAAGCCTTATGTTAAGAGATTCCCTTGCCCGAAATGGAGACAGGTGTTTTTAAGATTGGGATTTATCCTGTGGCCTTCTTTGGAGGTTCAGCGGGCTCGATTGGGAGTTCACCGAGATAAAGGGGTCTACAGGTTCTGTCATGAGGTGGGTGTGATCGAGTCACTAGAACATTTGTTAACAGAATGTCCAAACACACTGCTGCTAAGACTCCAACATTTTGCCAGGTTAATTCAAGAAAGGAAGTTATATGTACAATCATATTTCTGGAATTAGATAATTGCAGGGGAGCGTGTACCCCTTTCTCTGGCTGCTATTAGAGGTGTGCAAGAGATTTTTAACTTCATATACGTCAATTATTTAGTAGGAGTCCTTGGAGATGGTTAGTTATTGTAGAACCTTTATGTATTTTTACTTGAAACTCGTTACACTTTTAGGAATTTAGATTGGACCTCTATAGGGGCTCATAGGTTATAGTGACTTTCTTGAGATGATTTCTTCCATTCTTTCTCTGTTGATATTACAGGATTTTCATGAAGTATATGAAACTATACATGTTCTGCTTTAATGAATTGAACATATTTATTTAATTTTAATATGGCTAGGTATGTATTGTATGTTCTCTATGTGTACTATAACATTTATGTATGGTTTACTTACAAACATTTACACAATAAAAAGAAAGTCAAGGCATTGACTGTTTACACCTTGAAGTTAAGATGCTGTTTTGTGCTCCATGGACTTAGAAAACCATCTCCAATAAATTCTGATATGGCCATATTGGCCTTTATTGATGTTTGATTTCTGTGGCATTGCATTTTTTACTAGATTTATGAGCAAAGCCACATGATGGGTCCCTCTCTCTGTCTCTCTGTCTTTCTCTGCTAGAGGAGTTGAAAGTGCTTTGAAACCTGTGGAGTAGTAAGGAGGACAGGTGCCCCTAGAAGGAATGTGGGTGTACAGATGATGTGTGCTTCTATGGCAGGGTCCCCCATGCTTGGGCAGACCATTTCCAGTATTTCTCTTTTAAGTGAAGACAATATCAATAAAAGTTGCATTGCCACATTAACATCACCTTGACCTATGTAATCTGAGGTCCACAAATAATAGTTTGCATGCATGCATAGCAGTGGACATCATCTGTAAACCTGGCATACTCTATCCAGTGATAGGTTTGTGGCTAGCTCCCATGCTTAGGGAGCAGTGAATAACTACCATAAACACCTTTTATGGGAACCCCAACCAATCAGTGCGCTTTATATAGCAGTACATGCCCATGTTCTGACCTTGCTGCTGTTCGTAATCACTTGCGCCAAACCGCTCACATCTTGCCCTGCAAATAAAAATTAATTTCAAACGTACCTGCTATCTCACTTCTTTCCACCGCCTCTGCCAACCGTGGCTTTACCTGGACACTGTGAACCCCATAAAAATAGGATAAAGGCTCTTCCTGCAGCTCCGAATTCATTTTTCATGGCAGCCATCTTTATTGGTAGTTTATTTGGTTTTGGTCAACAGGTGTGCTCTCTCTATACAAAACGAATGCACAAAAACTTGTCACAATTAAACATGCCTCACCAGGCCATGGAGGCCAGTAACTGTACCTGCAGTCTTCATAAAGGGACCAAATTTAACTCGAGCAGCAGGCCGTTATGGTCGGGGTAGGCCAATGTGGCCTTTTGTATTCGCTCAATAAGGACCTCTTTTTACTTTTTCAGGCATCATGCAACGGCGTTAAAAGTAGCAGACAACACAAGCCTTTATCTTCCATACAAAAATATCTTCACAAATGTGGGAAGTGGCTTCTCCGAAACAATTTCCTTCTAACGGTAAATCTATCAGACTGAGTGGCGGCAATGCTAATTGAGGTTGGCAGTAATTCCACACAAAAAATCATAGAATTTCTGCCAAACGCCTCATTACAAGTTGGGCAGTATTCTGGCAGAAAATCCACTGGAATACCGCCCAACAGAATGACTGTTACCGCCACTTGGTCTGGCAGATTTACCGCCAGATTACAAGTGGTGGCGGTGTGAGTCCCCATTAATTTGGAGTCCATATGAATCCGTCTGGGATTTCGGCAGAATTACTGCCACAGCAATACCGCCGATTTTGCTAAATATTTCAGTGGAAAGTGGGAGAATTTGCTTCCAGCATGATGCTGGAGGTGAATCCCCCACTCCAGGGTCATGCTCGGAGTAGAGTTTAGGGGGGAAATTGGTGGTAATTCCGCTACCTACACTTTTCCCCCTCACCGCCATACTCGTAATGAGTCCCCACATGCCATGAGACCGACCCCTGACACAATCTATTTAGCTTAATTTAACGTGTGAGCATTTGTTTGATGAGGGTTTGAAGTATTAATTGCACAGACTCGTGGTATAGGTTTTCTGTCAGATCACTCACCAAGCTACTCAACCACATTGTGGGCAGTTGTCGCAGAACTTTATATCTCTTTAACTCGAAAATTGGAGTATTTAGACTATCACCTTGCGACTTGGACACTCTCAGTTTGTCAGTGGTGCCTGTTGCACTTGTGAATACAAAGAACTATTGGCCCTTCCTTCATGTATAAAAGTCAAAGAGCGTCATCAGATTCTCAAGAGTTAATTCTTCAAACGTTTTTTTAATGTGCATATACACTGTGTTGCACATATCCTAATGTCTTTCAATAATCAGTAGGATGTCCTTTAGTTAACACGTGTTTCGGCTTATGGGCCTTTCTCAAAACAGGACTATATCCTAGAACAGTCATTTGCAATTCTGGCTTGCTATGCGTGAATAGTAGTTGGTTGTTTTTAAGATGTAGAACGTTCCTGGGTTTGTTCCCTGTTTCTTTAGTCTTGCAATCAATTCCACTCCCCATCACGTCTCAATTATATAAGCCAGGAATGTTCTACAACTTAAAAACAACCAACTACTATTCACGCATAGCAAGACAGAATTGCAAATGACTTCTAGGATATAGTCCTGTTTTGAGAAAGGCCCATAGGCCGAAACACGTGTTAACTAAAGGACATCCTACTGATTATTGAAAGACATTAGGAAATGCGCAACACAGTCTATATGCATATTAAACAACAGTTGAGAAATTAACTCGAGAATCAGATGTCCCTCTTTGCAGCCTGGTGCAACTGAAGAATACTTCGGGCTTCACTTTTATATATCTTTAGTTTCAGGTGCCTCTTATTTTACTGCTCTGAAAAAGAGCTTTCTGTATTGGCCTTATCGGCTCAAACTCTTGCAACGGAAAAACTATTTTCTGCTCTGTGGGCATGGGAAGAAGGAGCTGCAGTGTCAGGGCCTCAAGAGCATGTGAAAACAGTCTGGGATGTCAGCAGGGCATGGGCCTCTGAAGAGTCAGCACTGGAAAAAGCATCTTCCATGACCGCACCTGAGGAAGCAGTGTCAGCACCAGAAGACACGCCTGCAGAGTCAGCTCAGGGAGATGAGGGGGCCCTGTTGCTGGGAGATTATAGGCTAGGAGGTGGCGTTGGGGGGAAGCAATCAGAAGCTGCGTCTGTGCCCCTCAGGCCTTCATCAGTGTAATCTGTTGCCTGCATGCTTGCTTATACTTGAAGCAGAAGTTCCCACAGGAATTGTATTGTCCCACTGGATAGGGCATGTATTTTTTAGCATATATCGATCGATCCTAAAAAAAATTCCAATGCATTGTACCTTAGATTTTGTCACAGTTCAAGTGACCCCGTGGCAGTAAATCATAACACCTGACCCTCAAGCTGACATCATTAGAAGCTTATGCCCCTTGTCACAAGGCCAGTGCATGTCAACATCGCCCATCTGCAAACCAACCAAGGCTGATCCTGCTTAGTTTCCCAGGTGACAGGATGGAGCCCATCCAAGCTGCAAAGCTGAATACAATCAGCTCCTCTTCTCAGCACCCTGAATGCCACGAATCACTTAGCGCATGCTGGCGGTTTCCAAAGCGTGAGTTTCACATATGTAAATGTGACAAAATCTCTGGTAAGGTGCATTGGAAAAGGTTTTAGGATCATTCAATGTATGCTATCCATTGGGACAATAACATTCCTGAGTGAACTTCCCCATTAAGCCCGCTTGCGTTGGCATAATTTCAGAAGGGGACAAGGGTGTTTGTCCCTGTCAAGTCCGGTGCTACTGCAAATGAATCCACCATTCTCCGATTGACAGCAAGTTTAAAGCAGCACAATAACATTTTCAAGCTGCAAATGGTATCGTGCTACACACATTTAGCATTTTAGTGCTGCTAACAGCACAGGCTTCATGAGCTTCTGCCCAAACCCTTCCTTCACAATGGGATAACTAATTGGCTTCAGGGTCTGCGCTGCTTCCAGACAGGAGGATCTTTTGTCTGCCCGCCTGTAGGGGCTGTGCTGCTTCCGGGCAGGAGGATCCTTTGTCTACCCGGCTGCAGGGACTGTGCTGCTTCCAGGCAGGAGGATCCTTTGTCTACCCGGCTGCAGGGACTGTGCTGCTTCCGGGCAGGAGGATCCTTTGTCTGCCCGGCTGCAGGGGCTGGGATGCTTTCGGGCAGGAAGATCTTTTGTCTGCCCGGCTGCAGGGGCTGCGCTGCTTGTGGGCAGGAGGATTTTTTGTCTGCCCGGCTGCAGGGACTGTGCTGCTTGCGGGCAGGAGGATCCTTTGTGTGCCCGGCTACAGGGTCTGCGCTGCTTCCGGGCAGGAGGATCTTTTGTCCGCCCGGCTGCAGGGGTTGCGCTGCTTCCGGGCAGGAGGATCCTTTGTCTGCCTGGCTGCAGGGGCTGGGCTGCTTCCAGGCAGGAAGATCTTTTGTCTGCCCGGCTGCAGGGGCTGCGCTGCTTGCGGACAGGAGGATCTTTTGTCTGGCCGCTGCAGGGACTGCACTGCTTGCGGGCAGGAGGAACCTTTGTCTGCCCGGCTGCAGGGTCTGTGCTGCTTCCAGACAGGAGGATCTTTTGTCTGCATGGCTGCAGGGGCTGCTCTGCTTCCAGGCAGGAGGATCCTTTGTCTGCCCGGCTGTAGGGACTGCGCTGCTTCCGGGCAGGAGGATCCTTTGTCTGCCCGGCTGCATGGGCTGCGCTGCTTCCGGGCAGGAGGATCTTTAGTCTGCCTGGCTGCAGGGGCTGCGCTGCTTCCGGGAAGGAGGATCTTTTGTCTGCCCGGCTGCAGGGGCTGCACTGCTTCCAGGCAGGAGGATCTTTTGTCTGCCCGGCTGCAGGGGCTGCGCTGCTTCCAGGCAGGAGGATCCTTTGTCTGCCGGGCTGCAGGAGCTGGGATGTTTCCGGGCAGGAAGATCTTTTGTCTGCCCGGCTGCAGGGGCTGTGCTGCTTGCGGGCAGGAGGATCTTTTGTCTGCCCGGGTGCAGGGACGGCGCTGCTTGTGGGCAGGAGGATCCTTTGTCTGCCGGCTGCAGGGTCTGCGCTGCTTCCAGACAGGAGGATCTTTTGTCTGCCTGGCTGTAGAGGCTGCCCTGCTTCCAGGCCGGAGGATCCTTTGTCTGCCCGGCTGCAGGGTCTGCGCTGCTTCCAGGCAGGAGGATCTTTTGTCTGCCCATCTGCAGAGTCTGCAGTACTTCCGGGCAGGAGGGTCTTTTGTCTGCTGAGCTGCAAGGGCTGCGCTGCTTCCGGGCAGGAGGATCTTTTGTCTGTCGGGCTGCAGAGGCTGCAGGGTCTGTGCTGCGTCCAGACAGGAGGATCTTTGTCTGCCTGGCTGCAGGGGCTGCACTTCTTCCTTTGTCTGCATGTCCCAAAGAGGCAGAGCCGGCTCAAGGGGCGATCAAGTTGTGCAGTAGCACACCGGTGTTCCAGATAAAGGGCCCCGCCACCTCACACAATGTAAAGTGTCAGTCAATGGGCCTCATTACGTCTGTGGCGGCCATGGGATGAACAGTGCCGGTAAGGCACCGGCACCGTTCATACCGGGCCGCCACAGTACGAGTCTGCTTGCGGCGGCCGCTCTGCACGCCTGGTCAGACCAGGCGTGCAGAGCGGCACCTGCGAGCAGCACAGGATGGTAGCAGCGGTACCGTTATGAACGGTACCGCTGCTACCATCCTCCCCATTCCCATTGAGCCCTATGGGGGCTCAAATGGGAATGGGGACGTACCGGCTCCGGGTCCCACAAAAGGGAATTACCGGGCCCTCCAAGGTCGGAATGGCCCGGTAAGTCAACTTTTGCGGGACCCAGACCCGGACCCGAGTTTAGGGGTAGCCATGCCCTTATTAAGGGCATGGCTACCCCCAAACTCGTAATGAGGCCCAGTGATGACTTTCTATTAGTGAGTCACGCTTTGCTCGGGCCGGCCTTAGCTCAGGCTGGCGGGCTATTACTGGCCATTGTTAGCCCTCCTCAGCGGGCATAAAAACCACATTAATTTCTTTTCACAGTCAAAACATACCTCATCTGTAGTTCCGAATTATATGCGCGTTGGAATATTACACAGCCACAATAGTGGCTGTGTAGTTATGGTTAAGTTGCTGTCTCCATAGGAAGAGCACTTTTTGGGCGGCTTGTAACTCCGCTCTCCCTGGACGAATCCTCACCAAACTTAGCAAAAAAAGTATATGGGCCACTCTGAATTGTTTTGCAAAGTCTGGTGAGGATTCGTCCAGGGGGGGAAAAGTTATAGGGGGGGTCCCAAAACATCTTTTTTTCCCATAGACTGAATGGGGGGCAAAACTTTGCGCATGGCTACAGGCCAAACTGCTGGACGGATTTTCACCAAATTAGCGGCAGGGGCTTGGTCCCGAAAGCGTGCTTTTGTAAATTTGGTGACAATCCGTGCAGTACTTTTCTTTAAAACGACCAAAAAGTAGGTCTAAAAAAATGTGTGATATCTATGGGCCTCATTACGACCCAGGTGCTAATGGGTTAACGGCGCCGTAAAAGGCTGCGGCGCCGTTAACCTATTAGCGCCTAATTACGAGGTCCCTTTGCGGGGCCCGACCTTAACGGCTGGTTTTACCAGCCGTTAAAGTAGGGTGCCGCAAAGGGACCTTGGCGATAATTACGGTACCGCTAATAGCGGTACCGTAATTAGCGCCTTCCCCATTCCCATTGAGCCCTATGGGGCAAAAATGGGAATGGGGAAGGGCCATGGCGGTATGGGGAATTACCGCCCCGCCAACCTTGGAATGGGGTGGTAATTCCCCATTCCGCCATGGCGGACACCGGCATGGACCATGGTGCTAATAGCACCATGGTCCTCCGCCTGGGTCGTAATGAGGCCCTATGTCCGCTCCACGGTCACACTTCCCTGTTCGCTCCGCGGACAAGATACCGATTGGCTAAGGGGCTGGCGTCATGACCGTGGACATGCAACGTCTTTGCCGATTGGCTGCAGTGAGCCGTGTTCTGCGTCAGATTGTTTGGATGCTCCCGACATCTTGGATCCGCCGACAACGCAGCAGCGACCAGCAGCAAAATGCTATTTCGAAAACTGTTTTGCTGTGTGAGAGTGCTTGGGGAGGTTCAGACAGTAAGAGATGAGTGAAAAAATGTATTTGTTCAGGCGGTAGGTGTTAATGATGTATTCCCTATGCCCGCCTTGTTCGGGATGTTTGTAAGTACAGAAAATGAGGGTCCTCATAAGGGTAGTATTTCAGTCCATGCTGTGCGCAGGCAACTTGAAACTATTCTAAGGACACGCGTGGTGTTAGCGAACATTGAAATTGAGTACATGCTGTAATTTAATTATTTTTTTCTATAGGTGTGCTATTGATTTGTACGCCGCCATGGGTGTGACATGCTGCAGTGGTTGTGGCCAGGGCCTAGAGGCTTGGATCCATGGCCGTAGGCCGAAGGCTATACTTCCAAGACTCTAGGCCCTGGCCACAACCACCACAGCATGTCACAGCAATGGATACACCTGTAGTATTGCTTATCTATCAGATGGTTGTGGGGAGTGTGTACAGTCTTGGATGAATGGCCGAAGGCCATGCACCCAAGAACAAACTTATAAGCTCTAAAGTTATAAGCCAACATGGGTTTTATATAGTGCGGTGGTTGTGGGCAGGACGTAGACTTTTGGGTGCATGGCTGCAGGCTGTAGGCCATACACCCAAGAGTGTAGTCCCTGCCTAAAAGCACTGCAGGATATCATATTCATACATCACACCCATTACAATCGATTATGTATCTGGGTCCAAATTGAGTACATGCTACAGTTTTAATGTTTCATTCTATGGGTGTGCTAATGATTTATAAGCGACCATGGGTGTAATATGCTGCTGTGTTTGTGGTCAGAGCCTAGAGTCTTGGGTGCATGGCCGTAGGCCGTAGGCCGTAGGCCATACTTCCAAGACTCTAGACCCTGATCACAACCACCGCAGCATTTCACAGCAATGGATACACCTGTAATATTGCTTACGGATCAGATGGTTGTGGTGAGTGTGTAGAGACTTGGGTGCATGGCATCAATCAGGTGGTTGTGGTGTAGGGCATGCAGCCAAGAACAAAGTTATAACCTCTTAACTTATAAGCCTACATGGGTTTTATATAGTGCGGTGGTTGTGGTCAGGACGTAGACTTTTGGGTGCATGGCTGCAGGCTGTATGCCATTCACCGAAATGTGTACACCCTGCCCACAACCACTGCAGCATATCAGATTCATACATCACACCTATACAATCGATTATGTATCTGGTAGGTGTGGGCAGGGCCTGGAGTCCAAGGTAGAAATTGAGTACATGCTACAGTTACAATGTTTCATTCTATGGGTGTGCTACTGATTTATAAGCGACGATGGGTGTAATATGCTGCGGTGGTTGTGGCCAAGGCCTAGAGTCTTGGGTGCATGGCTGTAGGCTGTAGGCCGTAGGCCATACTTCCAAGACTCTAGGCCCTGGCCACAACCACCGCAGCATGTCACAGCAATGGATACAAGTGTAATATTCATTATCGATCAGATGGTTGCGGGGAGTGTGTAGAGTCTTGCCTGCATGGCCTAAGGCCATGCACCCAAGAACAAAGTTATAAGCACTAGAGTTATAAGCCACTTCACACCCATACATTGAAATATGTATGGACATACACCTAAGACTTTAGGCCCTGACCACAACCACTGCAGCATATCACAGCTATAGATACACCCGTAGTATTGAACATCACTCAGGTGGCTGAGGGGAGGGCCTGCACTCATGGGTCAAAGGCCATGCACCCAAGAAGAAAGTTATAAGCACTGCAGTTATAAGCCACTATGGATTGTATATACTGCATACCCATACATTGAAAAATACATGGCCTTACACTCAAAACTGTAGCCTGTGGTCATAACTACTGCAGCATATTACAGGTATAGGTACACTCATACTATCAAACATCATTCAGGTGGTTGTGGGGAGGGCGCAGCGTTTTGGGTGCATGGCCGAAGGCCATGCTCCCAAAACCAACTTTATACGTAGTGAAATTAGAAGCCACAATGGGTGCGATATGCTGTGGTGGTTCTGGCCAGGACCCAGAGTCTTGGGTGCATGGCCAAACGCCATGCACCCAAGACTGAAGTCATAAGCAGTGAGGTTATAAGTGAACATGGGTGTGCTATGGTGCGGTGGTTGTGTGCACGACCTAGCATCTTGGGTGCATGGCTGCAGACCATGCGCCCAAGAGGAAACTTATAAATAGTGAAATTGCAAGCACCATGGTTTTCATATGCTGCGATGGTTGTGGGTAGGACCTATAGTCTTGGTTGCTTGGCCGTAGGGTGTAGGTGGTAGGTTATACATTGAAGATGCTAGGGCCAGCCTATAGCCACTGCACCATATTACTGCCATAGTTTAGATGTGTACATTTGAATATGTATGACATGACTGTAATTATAATTACTGTTTACTTTGTTCAGAATCCATATATGTTTTACATGACTTTAGTACTTGGCTGAAATATCCTTTTTTCTTTTCTGTGATAAAAGAAAAAAGCATGTTAGTGTTTGCATTTTCTGAAGACTTATTACATTGTATAATAGACAGTTTAGCTTTTTTTTGTAACCCTCATATTTAGTTTACAAACCAGTGTACTATGCATTTTGCTAAGTTTCTGTGTTTGTTTTTCAAATCCTTGGGTCTGGGGGAAAAAAGATCCTTGTCGGATTAAAAAAAAACTTTATTTGCTATGCTAAAAACTATTTCTTTGTTTTCTTTGAGTGTTTCCATGTTCTTTCTGATTAATGTTATGTCTATTGTCTTGTTGGAGATTTTTAACAACAGTTAGATACCTGTTGGTGTATTCTAACTGTGCATTTGTTGTTACGGATCTGTGGTATTCATTTATCTGTGTCGTTGTTATACACTCTTGGGCAGTTAGATACCTGTTGGCGTATTCTAACTGTTTATAGTCTTTTACTTGATTTTTTGGTAAAGTTGAAGTACACATTAGTTATTACATTTTGGCTTTAAGAAGATTAAATACGCATTTGTAAGATTAGCTGGCCATCTCTGCTTTAGAGTAATGGTGGTATCATTACATTCCAACCATCCACATTTCTTTTTAATGTATGCAGTGTAGTGACCTGCATTGGTTCTAACTCCTGTGTGATAGATTATACCTATTGTTGTAAAGGTTTTCTTTCCAAGTGACACTTGACCGTGTGTGAATCCAGTCAGCTTGCAGTTGTTCTTGGTACCATCTGCATTATAAAGTAGAAGCATAAGTATTATGTAGTTACTATGTGTTTGTATCAGTCAGTAAGGTGGAGCGATTATCTGAATTGCACATAGTACATAATCTACCATGGTTTGGATTCTGTACAAGTTGCTGAAATGGAATGGATTCACAATTAGGCATGGATACATACACAAATCGTTCATTTGGGATTTGTTCCTGTATCACATTGTTACAGAGAGTGCATGTATGTTTCCACATGTATGAAATCTGGAAGATTTCATTTATAGGTATGCTTTTGTTTTCCAGTACTTGTAGTAAGTGCATTAGAAGTTCTTGTGGATCTTCTTGTGAGTTTGTAGTGAATTTCACCATTCCAGCACAGTAGTCCAATTCTTGTCTTATTCCGTGAACACTGTACGTGTTGTCAGGATTGTTTTTGCGTTTCTATGAAGGACTAACATTTACAAACACAATTGGTCTGTACTATGTAAGTAAATATTGTTAACAATTG
Organism: Ambystoma mexicanum; assembly: GCF_040938575.1. NCBI lineage: Eukaryota > Metazoa > Chordata > Amphibia > Caudata > Ambystomatidae > Ambystoma > Ambystoma mexicanum. The sequence goes on from NC_090921.1 coordinate 1,292,628,239, forward strand.
GTGGCAATTGAAATAGAATATTCATTGCTACATTTGCATAGCAACTTACACCAGCTTCATTTGAAAATTTTAATGAACCAGATAGTTCTGTATCTGAGTGCTTTTTTCGGAGTTTCTGTTCCTTCTTTGAAGAAGTACCTGGTTTACCTTCCCATATAGGTTCTTCTTTGCTTGTGGTAATTGAAGTTTTAGCTTCTTTTGCTTTCTTTGTAGGATTTGCCGTCAGATTCTGTTGCATTTCTGTTTGAATTAGTTTTCTTTTACCAAGTTTTACTTTTTCTGGAACAGGATGTTGTTTCAGATGGGCGGTGTACAGTGAACGCAGTCTATTGTATTCTACAATGCAAGGAATATCAGCGTTCAGTTTACTTGCATCAAAGTTAATTAGAAATAGACCGTGAAGTGTACGTAAGTGTGATAGTGCTACGTAGCTCATGCCTTCTTTAAAGACTGTGGGGGTCATTACGACCCTGGCGATAAGGGTTTAACGGCGCCGTAAAAGGTGTCGGCGCCGTTAAACCCTTAACGCCTGATTACGAGGTCCCTTTGCGGGACCCGACGTTAATGGCTGGTTTTACCAGCCGTTAAAGTAGGGTGCCGCAAAGGGACCTCAGTGCTAATTACGGTACCGCAATTTGCGGTACCGTACTTAGCGCCTTCCCAGTCCCAATGAGCCGTATGGGGCGAAAATGGGAATGGGGAAGGGCCATGGTGAAACGGGGAAATACCGCTCCGCCAACCTTGGAATGGGGCGGTATTTCCCCATTTCACCATGGCGGACTCGTTACAACACCGGCACCAACCATGGTGCTATTAGCGCCATGGTTTAGCGCCGGGGTTGTAATGAGGGCCTGTGTTTCCTATATCTATCAATGCTTTGTCTAGGGTAAGTCCTTGGGATTTATGAATGGTGACTGCATATGCAAGAGTTACAGAAGATTGTTCTCTACGTACACACATGTCTTTGAAGAGAAGGAATCAAGCAGTTTAGCACCCTATCCTTTTCACTTCTGAAAGTTTGTCAAAGCGAATATTGACAAACTGAATGTTGTTGTCACGTGGGTATGTTTGAAAGCCAACAACTATACCCAGTGCCCCATTAACCAGCCCTTGTTCCACGTCAAGGTTACGTTTAAGCATTACTCTACAATTTAAGGATAATTTTAATATTTTTTCCAACCCAGTTGTGTTGGAGATTGAATTTTCTAAGCTATTTAGTCTTGTTGTGGCTTGCTCACACATGGGTAGTGTCATACCATGTACGTCTAGTTTGTCTGTGGCGCAAATTTCCATTATTGGTTGCATTTCTTTATTTAACATTGTTTCATTGAATTTGAAGAGTTGTCATTAAGGCCATACAGTTGATATTTTTGTGCGCTAATTGTTCCATAACATCAGTAGCACATGCATTATCACCATAAAGTGCATCAATGTGCTGGTTTTTCAATATTGCTTGTGCTTCTTGAGATAGTACACCAACTCTAATACATTTTAAGATGTTGGCATAAGTGAGATCTGCAGATTGCCACATGTTTTCTGTTAATTCTCTGTATTGGAAATGTTGCCAAAGGTTGACATTTCCTATGCTGCCAACAGTTTTACGGCAGAGTTTGTGTCCTAAGGTTTTAAAAATAGGTTCACCTTTCACTGGTGTCAATTGTAGAAGATCTCCAAAAACGATAATGTGTTTCCCTGCAAAGAGTTCTTCCTAGTTTGTTTTAAGTACTTCTTGCAATATGAGGTGAATCAAAGCCAACATTAGGTTGGAGGCCATGCTCACTTCATCTATTAGTAGCAATTTCATTTGTTTTAATACTCTGCATAGTTCCATTGCAGCTTCTGCAGAAAGTTTGTAATAGTCTGATTTGTTTTGGTGTTCTACTGGAAGGAGTAGTAATCGGTGTAAAGTGACACCGCCTATGTTGTAGGCAGCTAAACCTGTGGGGCAGTTACAACAGCTGACAGTTTGTTGTTTGTCAATTGTTGAAGGAACTTGCTGATGATTTTGATTAAGAATGTTTTTCCTGACCCAGCTTCACCACTGACGTATAGCAGCATAGGTTTGTAACTTTGGCAGGTACATTCTTTATTTTCGTGTTGTACACCATGTGCAATTTGTTTTGTTACATCTTCAAAAATGGTGCGCTGTCTTTGTTAAGTTTTGCTTGTTGTAAAGTCTTCTATATCTTCTTGATAGTGAGACATGGTGTTTTCCACTTCTGTAATAGCTAATTCTGCCTCATTTGCTATTAGTGGCTGTCCTAGTGGTTCTTGGCTTCCTGTTACAGAAGGTTGACTACTGTCGGAAGAGTCCTTATCTAGTTGGGCCTGAAGTTCTTCTTCGTGTTGCTGTTCATTGTGCAACATTGTTTTGTACTGCGTACATCGGTGATAGCGCTTACATTTACTTTGAAAGCATCTTCATAGCAGTTATAGTTATCTAGTATCTCTTCCTCTTTTCTCCATGGTTTAAAAAGTTGTAGCAGAGACATGTAATATAGTTCTTTCTGTTGAGGAGTTTTTAATGACAATTTGACATGATTAATTAAGCTTTGTTTGGTAAGTTTCACTAAGCTGCCTTCACAATCTGTCACTCTATATCTCCATTTGCTTTCATTGGGTTTTATATTATTTTTGTATGCAAAGTTTTGAGCTATGTGGTATAGACACATGCTTTCCAAAGTGCTACTCCTGTTCGGATAGTATGTGTCCAGTAAATTGTTTTTTAAAATGTCTTGGCTGTTGGGATCATTTCTGGCAATTGTTTCTATGTCCTCATATGATTTCAGAACTCTTTTTCTAGATTTGGCAGGACCAAGACTTAGCCATACTATGTTGTCTAATTTTCCATACAAAGCACTACCGGTTAAATGATCTGCCGCTTCATAGGCGCCACATTCTCTATGAGAGAGCATTTTTATGCCAAGGCTGTACAATTTCTGAGATAGTGTTTTGTCTGATGCTAGATCATCCCAGAGGTCTTGAAGCTCTGTTTTTTCTGCTTTTGTTAAGTAGGCTGTAACATATCGTGCAACAGCAGTGGAACTGTCTGCAATGTACTGCACATCTATATTTGCATTCCATAAGAGGGCAATGATTGCATTGTAATCATTCATATATTTTGATTCTTCTGTTCTTTTTATGTAATACGTGTTCTTAGGTGATTTACCTTTAACACTATGTCACACTGAAGAGATGAAGTTGTTCACTTCACTTGTTTCTGTAACTGGTCTAGGGAAACCAAAGCGACATTTAGGGCCTCATTACACGGATGGCGGTGGACCAAGGTGCTATTAGCACCTTGGTCCATGCCGGTAAAATACCGGCACCGCCTTGGTGGAAAGGGGAATTATCGCCCTATTCCAAGGTTGGTGGGGCAGTAATTCCCCCTTCCCCCATTGCCCTTCCCCATTCCCATTTTTGCCCCATAGGGCTCTACGGGAATGAGGAAGGCGCTAATTATGGTACCACAAATTGCAGTACCGTAATTAGCTCCCTGGTCCCTTTGCGGGTTGGATTTTACCGCCTGCAAAAAGCAGGCGTTAAATTCCCCAACCCGCAAAGGGACCTCGTAGTAAGGCGGTAAGGGATTACCGGTACCAGTAAAATACCGGTACCGGTAAACCCTTACCGCCTACCGTGTAATGAGGCCCTTAGTGTAGTATTTCCCTTTGTTTTTGTGTTTGCAACGACAATATTTGCCACATTTGTGTCTTTGAAATTGTAAAATCTGCCCATGCAGGTCACTATGTGTCTGCTGTGAAGGGATTTCACAAGTTACATATTTTTGGATGAACTGCAAAACAGTGGCATCACTGTCGTGACCAAATTTAGGTGCACCTTTGATCCATAAAAGCATGTGAATATGTGGTGCTCCTCTCGCTTGGTATTCTTTTCTCCAAAAGAAGTGTTGCACTTCTCTAAGGGGAGGAACAGTTTTATTGCAAATAAAGTATAGCATAGCAATGAAACGATGATGGACATATCTTGACACATTAACTGGATCTAGAGAGCAAAGTTCTCCGGGTGTTAATATATCTATGTTGGTTTTGTTGTTGTTTGATATGCGTAGGAACTCTTGTAAATCTTCCCATGCATATTCTGCACAACTTAGTGTAACAAACCAAGTCGGTGGTCCAAGGTTTCTGATCACAACATACGTCTCCGTGCCGTCGGAACCAGTATTCTTTTGTATCACACATGTTTGCAAACAGATTTGTTATACTTGATTGTAAAACATCATCTTTTTCTTGTACTTTTTGTTTTAATTGCGTAGCTGACATATTTTGAAAGTGGGTTTCAGATTTCAAAATGTGTGCTACTCCGTAACCTAGGGTTGCTAGTTCACTTTCAAAGAGTAGGTGGAATATGTATTCCACATTTTGGGCCTCATTACGACCCAGGCGGTAAGTTACCGCCTGGGCCGTGACTTTACCACCATGGCGTAAACTACGTTTACGCCATGGTGGTTGGCGGACTTACCGCCCCATTCCGAGGTCGGCGGGGCGGTAAGTCCCCAATCCCCATTTACCCTTCCCCATTCCCATTTTTGCCCCATAGGGCATAATGGGAGTGGGGAAGGCGTTAATTACGCCACCGTAAATTACGGTGGCGTAATTAACTCCATGGTCCCTTAGCGCCATGGATTTTAACACCTGCTAAAAGCAGGTGTTAAAAGCGCCATGGCGCTAAGGGACCTCGTAATTGGCGGTAAGGGGTCGGCGCAGCTAACGCTGGCGTAAACCCCTTACCGCCAGGGTCGTAATGAGGCCCTTTGTCTAAATCTGGGATCTTGCGAATACATTTGTAATGAGCGGTATTCTGATGCTGTAATCTGAGTGGGTCTATCATTTTATCTTCCACCTTTGCCAGTAGGAAATAGTAGTGGAAAAGCACGTGCTTCTATACTTTTTTCCCATATGCTCATTGGTGACCCTTTGGTTTGTTGCATTTGGTAGGTTTCTAGTGCATCATCTATGCTTTCATTGGAATGCAATGGATGAATTGTGTAATGGTCCAAAAGAGTGGATACTGCAGCAGGATCCAGAAGTTCAAACTGTCCAGTTTCTGATGACTGTAGAATTATTTCAGTTGTTTCCCTTAAGCTTTCTTCAATATTTATTTCCTTGTAGTATTCATTATTGTCTTTTAGATATTGCAAGGCTTGTCTAACTTTGTGTAACTCCACCAGTTGTTGCCAATTTTTTTGTCTTTTGTTGGTACATCATTTACCAAGACAATTAAAGAATGCTCTATTGAACGTTGCACTCGTAGAGTGTGTACATTTTCTGTTAGATCTAATGGCAAATAAACTACTTTGCCACAAATGCCTTTCACCAATTCAGAGGGAGGTAATTTTGCTGTTTTTGGTGGAAGGCGTATAATTGCTTGAAATGGGTGAACTGTTTGAATTATGATGCTCTCATACAAATTGAGTTGTTGCAGGGTTTTTGGTAGTGGGAACAATTCCAAATTATTTGTGATAGCACGTGAAGGAGTTTGGTTGTTGTCCAGTTTTGTACTGCAGTAGCTGCAACATATTAGGGGTTCACTTATTTGGTATTTGTTTTCTGCTAAAAGGTAGAGAGCTAATTCAAACCATTTGGAATCTTCATTGTCTTCTATTTTGTATTCTATATCTATATTGTTTGTGTATCTTTTGTAAAACGTTCTGCGGCAACACACACATGGTTTGGTACTTCAGCCGATGCACTTTTAAATTTTAGTATTTCTTTTTTGTATGTGTGTAATAGAAGGTTGCTATGTGCAGAATTGTTGCTAGTCTGTTCAAAAACGATTGCATTTTGTAAGTGGCTTTCACTTCCAAAATATTTTCTCTCGATACGGTCGATTTCTTCTTTTAGGTATTTGGGTGTACCATGCAGAAGAGTGTTATTTAAAATTGGCTAAATCTGAAGCTGGACTTTTAGCATAGTACATTTTATAAACTAGATTTCTTACATTTGAATGATGTATTGATATACTTTTGATATCATGGAAGGTGCTTTTGAAAATAGGTCCTGAAATGCAGACTAATGAATGTCCTTGTAGTCCTGTGTATTTGCGCACTGGACAGATATCCATATTTTGCAGCACTTTAATTTTAATTTTGTCTTTACCTTTCACATACTGATTGAGGAACTGACGTAAAGATTTGAAAGGTTTGTTAGGAATGGCACCCATTGACGAGCACGGCCATTTGTATACTGACGGTCTGGTTCAGTCAAATCGAGAGGTAATTCTGAGTTTTCAGGGGATAATTTCTAAGCAGTGTTTCTTGTTCCATGATGGTATTATTTATTTTTTCATGCCCTCGTCCAATGCTATGGATGCCAATTGTGTTTGTTTGATTTTGTTTGTATGCTTCTTCATTAAAATATGGTTCTGTGGTTGTTGTGTGACTCCATTCACCTACACAAATATGTAAGAAGTTATTTTTGTTGACATTCCATTTTATTGATAAGTTTCTTTTGTAGTTTGATACTTAGTTTTGTTAGTGGTTTCATTCTATTTAACACTAATATAAACAACTTCCTTTTGAGAAGGATTGCACTGTCCACGAGAGCTTGCAGGATTAATTTTCTACGGTAGGTTTTAAGGGTTGAGGATGATTTTGGTCCTTTTCTTATTAGATTCTGAAGGACTCTGTGGTGAAACATTTTTGCTAAAATACATTTTTTACTATGGGTTCTTGTTACTATATCAGGATTAATAGGAGCATTTTTTAGCAGTACTGGTAGCCGATTTTTTGTAAAGAGTTTTGTGTTTTGTGCCACATTTTGATGGAGGAGGTAAAGTTTCGGTAGTTGAAGCTTCCTTTGTTTCGCTAAATGACTGTATTAGCTGTTTTGTTCCAACGTTCTGTACAAACTCTGCTACAGATGGATGCTTAGTTTGGACACTTTTATTTTTATTTGCCCTATTTCTGCGTTCCTTTCTACGGACTTGCTTTTTGGTAGGCATTCTTTGGGGTCCGTTGAAAAAAAGAAGGCATGGTTTGGTCTGTTGTGCAATGTATGTGTGTTGTGTGCATGCGTGCATGAGTTTGATGGGGAAGCTCTTTGTGGTGGTCTATGAATGTGCATTGGTCTCTTACAATGATTTGGGAAGGCTATTTTTCTGTTTGTATACTACTACAATGTGCTTCAGATGAGAGTACAAAGTGAGCTAGTGGTGAGGAGAAGCATTAATAGTGAACGTAATGGTATAAAATTGAAACAGCTATTTGTTTTCTAGTACTAACATTCTAAGGCTTCTGTATGTTATTTGAGTTCCAAAAACACAGGGATTTGTGAGCCATTATCCTGTTATTCTTTGTTTAATAAATGGGGATTTGTGAGTAGAATGGTTCAGAAATCAATGTTTGTTTTGGTGCGCAAATTAAATAAATAACCCACACAGTCTCTTTGAGGAATAGGTAGAATATATAGGTAGTACTGTACTTACTTTTTTTTGCAGAATGACCTGGTTTCTTCGGATATGTCGTTTGCAGTGTAGATGCTGTTGATTTTCAGGAGAGTAGTCTTCACTGCGATTGTAAAAAGAAGAAGTTAGTAACTTTGTGTGTTCAAAGCAGTGATGTTACTGTACACGTTAATTTAGCATCTTTCGTCGGAGTATTCTCCTTTGACATTTCAACACAGTGCATGTGTACATTTCACTTCACTATGTACTGCCTTTGTATGTTATTTGCAGTATGTTAGTTGCATGTGAATCAGAAATGAGTACAATTTTTAGGTTATGGAAATGTCTTGTTTTTTTTAAGTTGTGTTATCCATAGCAGAGAGGTTTGTAAGTGATAGGTCATTATAGTAGATGGGAAAAATGTAACTACTTTCATATTATAAGTACGAATCCGAAAAATCGGGAGACCCTCAGAGGGACATGTCACCACAGCAATCGGGAGCATTTAATTTTCTCTTACGATCGCATTGGAAGTAGCATTAATGTAGGTGGTACACAGTAACAAATTGTGACATTTACTAATGGAAAATCAAGTTTTGCGCTAAATAGGGAGGGTTGTAACGTATGTATAGGTTATGCGGGAGACAGTAAGAAGTAGTGCGGTTTGGCAATGAAAAATCAGACATCTTGCACTTAAAGGGGGAGTGTTGGTATGTATCGGCTATGCAGAGTTAGTGGCATTAATTTGTTTAAATGAAATCATAAGGGTTGCACATGTTCTCTGATTAAAATATGCATACCTGTACTTTATACTCATGCATGTGCGCATGCATGGAGCTGTACATAGATATCTGCGACACTGGCACAGTAGTTTTCGAAGTAGGTGCTTTGCAATGATATGCATCTTGCATTCAGAGTGATCAATAGTGCATTTGAAGTGCAAAATTTTGATGACGGAGTTAGATGTAGAGATGTTGAATATGATTGGTGGATGGTTGTGTGACTGCTTAGCTGTGTCCAATGGAGGAATGGATTCGCGAGTGATGTAGAAAGGGTAGAAGGACTGGCTAAGAGTTACGTGCCGCACGTAGACAACGCTTGTCTGCGGGTAGGACGTGTCACATACGGGGTTCTACAGCAAATCCAGCATGGAAAGGGGACTGTAGGCATCAGCCAATCAGATGTTCACATTGTTCTTTTGTGTCAAAAGACAGTGCGTATACTGAAGATGGCAGAGGTGGAGAGGGTCAGGTTTTTGATGCTTGGAGATATTTTTGTCCATGGTTTACAGCACTATGGCACACAATTTCGATGTGAGAGGAGTGGAGGTGGTGTGGAGCGCTGAGACTGATCGCAATGTTGCAGCAATTCTCCAAGTTTGCAGAGAAATGTGAAGGATGACCACTCCCCATGTGGTACTTTTGCACTACGGTGCTTGCCATTTGGGCTACGCGAGTTCACGTGCTTTGTTGGAAGATTTGGAACAGTTGGTTCAAGAAGTCATGAACATCTTCCCAACTGCGCAAGTCATTTTTTCTGGGTTACTCGCTAGAGGAAAATGGGACAACAGTTCTGTTTTCTGTCCTGATCAAAGTTTCGAGAGGTGTAACATCAATCGCGGCATGGGTGCTTTCATGTTACGAGCTGGTATGTTTTTCTGCAGCCATGAGAGCATTGTTCCCAGTAATGTGGCTTATTTTGAAGCAGATGGTGTTGTGTTATCTTCTTTGGGAAATGCCATGTTCTTTTGGAATGTAAGGCTTGCTTTGGGGAAGGTTCTGTAATGGTTGTAGGAGTAAAGTAAGAAGAAAAAAATATAAAGAAAATACAAAATAACAGGTGCCTGTCAGGCATCTGCCCAAACAAAAAAAACCTCTTTTTTCAGAGCCCACTTTAAAGGGGAAAAGGGGAATAATATTTAAAGGTACAGTTGTCACGCTCTGATCCTCTTCGTGTCCACGAACATGGCAGTAGTTTGCAGGCAGCGCGTATTACCAACAGGGATTCTGGGGTGGAGACGCATGCAAATGAGAATGTGCGAAGGTAGGGATTGGGCAGTAAAGTTCAGTGGGTGTGTCCTGAACAGAGAGATTTAGTGAGAACATCGTTTTCCTGGGAGGAGAACAGACAGCTATGGCTCTGTGTGCTCGAAAAAAGATTATCTGGATTTTGGGAGACTCATGGATACATTGACTGAAGGTGCATGCAGAACGTTGTGGTATATCTGCAGATTTTGGATTTCCTCATGTGGAAGTGCACTGGCATGGAGTGCGTGGAATGAGGTGGCTGGACTTGGTACCTCTCTGTGCTACTTTACAGACAGAGCGTCATCCTGAAATAATTATCAGTCATTGCGGAGGAAACAGTTTAGGCCATGTCTCTGGAATTTCTTTGCAATTTGCAATGAAGGAAGGACTTGCGAAGGTCATGGACATGTTTCCAAATTGCCAAATAGTTTTTTCCCGTATTACACAAAGACAAATATGGCTGCGTTCTTCTGCATTTGGTCCACAAATGGAGAAAGCGAGGCGCAATGTCAATAAGGCTGTTTGTGCCTTTCTAAGAGATGTTGGCATGTCCTCATTCCACAATGAAAACATTTTGTTTCACAGCACTTTTATTTTTCGCAGAGATGGAGTCCATCTCACATATGCTGGCAATCAGATTTTTCTTTGCAATGTACAAAATGCATTACAACCTTTTTTGGATTCATAGTCACCTATTTGACAATCCGTTTTTTCCAATGTACAGTTTTTGAAACACACAAAACACCACCGAAAGGCTCTTTTCAGAGCCACCACTTACTTCCAGCGGAAAGTGCATTGATTTTGCATCGCTTGCACCCTCCATTTTTGTGCGTCCTACGACTGTCCGCTGACTTCTTGAAAAATGTGCGGGGGCCTACAACGGTCACTTGATAGTTCTATTGTTAAATGAAAAAGGCGGCTCTGAAAAGAGCCTTTTTTGTAATTTTTGTTGTTTTCCAGTTTACTGCTTTTGAGCACACGACACACTAGGAGAGGAGGGCAAAGGAGGGTAAGGAAGGCACACCAACCACAGGGATAAGAAAGGACAGGTGGGGAGAGAAAGATGTAGGGTGGGCTTTACTTAGGTAGCGAGCAGTTCTTCTGGTGCTCTGTGACCGTAGCCTCAAAAGCACTTCTAAGACTCTCCCCCCTGCAGAGTACTGCGTCGTAGTACATACACAATATTGTGACCCTCGAAAGGTAAGGGTCAACAGCATCGCAAATGGCTTGTGAGGCAGCTGGAGGATGCGCTCCCCCACGGAGGATGCTGTGGAGAAACTCAATCTACTACGTTCTTCACATGGTACCACCTTGCGAATGTCCGAACTGTGGAACGAAGTTAGGTGTCGCTTCATGGTTGTCGTACCAAAGCTGTACGTACCAGGTCTCCCGCGACTCAGCACCGACTGGCACTGGTTACACCTGACCAGGTTCGCACATGCTTTTGGTACGTTCCCAAAAATGGAAAACAACCGCCACACCCACGACTCCCGGCGAGTGCTTGTAGTGCGGAGTTCCTCCACCTCATTCTCTTCTTCCTCTTCTTCCTCCATCTCTACATCCTCACCAGTAAGCAGGCCCTTAGGGAGGTGGTGGCGGTGGAGGGTTTGGTGGTGGTGCTGAGGCTAATGAAGCAACAGTAGCCATGGATGCATAAGGATTAGTTGGTTAATGGTCGCTACAGCAGTGAAGACAGCACAACTCAATCTGTTATAGCCAGAAGCACAATGAAGATGAGCTCGGGGGTGTGGTCATTTATAGGGGTGGAGGGGTGCGACTCATGCGCATATTGATCCCTCAAAAGCGTTGCAAAAATTCTAAACAATACGTTCAAAGGTAGAGCCATTGTATTGGACATGTGAAATAGTGATTTTATATTGTAAAATAATTTCCCATGTTTGTATAAGTTCTTTTGGAATGTTGAGGAAGCAGACAAAGTGCGCAAATTAGTCCACACGCTCAGCGTGGGTGTGTTCACATGATGACGTCCTGAACACATCCGCGAGGGAAATGGGTGCACACTGGACAGAAAATGCAGAGTAACGAACGTGCGCATGCGCGCAAGTGTTCTACAGACAGTGTTTGGGTCCTGAAACTAATTAAAAGTGCGACACAAGTGAGACGGACAGTTAGGGACAGGCACAATGTTCGCAGTACTTATGGGTGTAGTGCTCATGTGTGTACATGATCTGCTGACTGTACGGCCAGGTACAGTGTCCTTAGGACATCTCCATTTTGTTTGACTACGGACATGCCGGCCACCGCGCCTGTTCTACGGACGGTTCCATCTTGGCTGCGGAGGGTACGGACAGGTATAGTGTCCTTAGGACACTCCCATTTTGCTCATTTGCAAACATCCCGGACACCTGGTGTGTTCTAAGAACATGTTTTATCTCGTTTGTGAGTGTTACGGAGAGGTATAATGTCCTTAGGATGCCCCATTCTGTTCATTTACGCACAACTTGAACAGATGGTGCGTTCTAAGATCAGTTCCATCTTGGTTGCCATTGGTACGGGTAGGTGTATTGCCGTTAGAACATCCATATTCTATTGCTTACGGCTAGGTCGAACAGGCACGCTGTCCGCGAACATTTTAACTCTTTTAAAAAAAATGTTTTTGCCTCAAACCCTTCTACTACAACTAACATAAAAAAACTTTCAATACACACACACACACATCAATCAACAGAAATACAAGGGGAAGCAGATACTGAAACAAATATAGGGGAATTAGGGTTCAACACAGGCTGGTTGTGAGGGGATGAAGGGATGGATGTTTCATCAACACTTTTATTTTCTTCTTGAAGGTTTGGGGATGGTTCACTGGGAAAAGGAGAAGGGTGGCAGGTACAAGTGGGACAGTGATGTCAAATTTTTCCTCGCACAAATTCCTCCACAAATTCCCTTAAACTGTTAAAATTGTCATTTACTATGTCCATTTTCAATTCTATCCTTTTCAGCCTGTCTTCCTCTGTGTCCTTTGTTGGCGCTTCTTCTTCTTTTACCTGGTCTGTTAAAAATAAATATATATATGTTAAATGCCCATAACATACTGACCATTCATTTGCTTATGCAGAATACTTTGTACCATTATTATCGCTATCTTCAGACATTTCCCCATGCAGAAAATTCTCCTCCAGCCACTCCAAAGTACTGCACATGTCTGTGTCAAAACAACAGAAAGAAATTATTTTTTCTGCCCCTCATACAAAAAAAGTACACACACATATAAGAAACATGAAGTTCACTTACTATTTTCTTGTAATTTGTCTTCGTTGTACTGTGTGCGTCTACTGTCGCTCCTGGCTGCACAGTTTCTGTGAGGTAATTACGTTGGAGGCATACCTTTTTTTGTTATGGTATAATCCATTTCATTCTACATGGTCATTAAATGCATGGTTATTGTTTCAGACGTTTAGGATTATCTATTTGCTTATTAGTACTTATAATGTCTTTATGTGTCCTTTTTCAAAGTTGTACATTTTTTATATAACACAATAGTACAATCTCTGATACCCCCTGACTGTTTGGGTACTGTTGACCTCGTCCGTGCCCGTCCTCAGACAGGTGCTCAGTCCGTGCCTTTCAAATATCATTAGCAAGGGGGTTCAGTATGTTCTATGTTACATGTATGTAAAGTAAGGAAATTATACTACATATCTCCCAAAATCACATGATGAAAGTGTATATTTAGCAAAAAAATTTTATTAACGAGATGTTATGATTAAGTTCCTCTTCAAAACACCTGTGAAATTCAGTTAAAAAAAAACTTTGTTTAAGGGACGTTATGGTTAAGTTGCCCTACCAAAAACCCGTAAAATTCACTAAAATAAAACTTTGTTAAGGGGATGTTATGGTTAAGTTGCCCTACTAAAAACCTGTGCAATTCACTAAAAAAACTTTACACACGTGACATTATGGTTCAAAGTAAAACCAAATAACCCCTGGAATTCTCCAGTTATGGTAGGCTAAGCAACCATAACTCGCGCCACCACCTTGCACTGCTAAGACTAACACCCAGGGCATCAAAGATGACATCACAAATATCATTGATGACATCACTGATGACATCACATGTCCAGCTCCTTCCTTTTTGTTCAATGCCATATTTAGGCCAGGTGATTTAATTTACTGACAGTCAGAAACTTAACATTCAAAAGGTATTACATTTATAGATGTTGCTATTCTCACATGTTCTTACACTACTTTCCTTAGAATTTACTTGCATCTTATGATGTACATATATAGGGGAAGAAGCAGGCCTGAAACACAGCAATCATTTTTGTGCGTGAATACAATCATGTAGATCATACACAGTTGCTAATGATACTGCCTCTTGTTTGCTTACTTTACTCTCCACATATAAGCCCCATATTTGTATGCATTGTAGTCTATTCAAGTTTTGTGTGTATTAGTGGAAATATATAGTAAGTGATGGATTATTAGCTACTTAGTACATTTTTCACAGTACGGAAAAGTCTGATACAGAACCATTCACCGTTTCATTATATAGCTTTGGAAAATTACAAATATTGCACCTCTGCGGTGTATGCTGCAGCCAATACCTACATTTCTGTATGAGTAGGTTCCTGTACTAGAAAGACCACTGCAATGGAATGTTCTTTAGAACACTACATTGCGTAATGAAGTATGTAGTTTATTACATATCTCCCGATAATCCCTAATATATTTTTGCCAACATTACATTCACAAACCCTTGTATGAAAAGTAAATGCAAATGTGATATGATATGATATGATAGTTTATTTATATAGCGCCTATACACAATGTGTTTCAAAGCGCTCCAAGGAGGGAGGGGAAATAGGAAAAATACAGTTACATTCAGTAAAAAGTCCTTGAAACAATACAGAATGTGAAAAATAACTATCGTAATAGGCCTGTCGACATTTCCGATAGTGCAAGTGCATAGAACAAACAAGGCAAGAGGAAAATGGATAGGAAGGAGAACAAAGCAAGCAGTAACATTACTATGTCTGACGACAATTTACGCAGTGCAGGTGGTAACAAGAGGCGGGGTGGGTGGGGGGGCAAGGGGTCGGAGGGGAAGGAGAACAAGGCACGCTACTGAGCAAAAATGTCGGTGACAAATTTGCAGAGCAGGGGAGGGGCGGAGGGAGAGAACAAGGGGGGAGGAGGGGAGACAGACAAGCAGCTATCAAGAGTCAGGGAACAGATGATAGGAGTAAGTGCAAGAGGGGGAAGTCTGAGAGGAGGGGGAAAATAGAAGGCGGGAGTAGGAAGGTAGTGGAAGAGGATGGAAGTGAGGAGGGTGGACGGGAAGGAGGCAGGAGAGGGGGTGAAAAACAGAGCAAAAGAGGGGGGAAGCCAGCAGGGTGAGGGCACGCAGACAATCACGGAGAGGCAGGGGGGCAGGCAGACACTCACGGAGGGGCAGGGGGGCACACAGACACTCGCGGAGGGGCAGGGGGGCAGGAAGACACTCACGGAGGGGCAGGGGGGCACGCAGACACTCAAGGAGGGGCAGGGGGGCACGCAGACACTCACGGAGGGGCAGGGGGCACGCAGACACTCACGGAGGGGCAGGGGGGCACGCAGACACTCGTGGAGGGGCAGGGGGGCACGCAGTCACTCACGGAGGGGCAGGGGGCAGGCAGACACTCGCGGAGGGGCAGGGGGGCACGCAGACATTCACGGAGGGGCAGGGGGGCAGGCAGACACTCACGGAGGGGCAGGAGGGCACGCAGACACTCACGGAGGGGCGGGGGGGCAGGCAGACACTCGCGAAGGGGCAGGGGGGCACGCAGACACTCACGGAGGGGCAGGGGGGCACGCAGACACTCACGGAGGGGCAGGGGGGCACGCAGACAATCACGGAGGGGCAGGGGGGCACGCAGACACTCACGATGTCATCAATGATATTTGTGATGTCATCTTTGATGCCCTGTGTGTTAGTCTTAGTAGTGCAAGGTGGTGGTGCGAGTTATCGTTGCTTAGCTTAACATAACTGGTGAATTTCAGGGGGTTTTCGGTTTTACTTTGAACCATAATGTCACTTGCAGGAACCATTCCCCATTCCCATTTGAGCCCCCATAGGGCTCAATGGGAATGAGGAGGGAGGTAACAACGGGCACATTACAAGTGTCCCGTTGTTACCTCCCTCTTCCCCTCGCGGGACCCGGAAAGGACGCCTGGTTTTACCAGGCATCCGACCTGGGTCCCGCAAAAGGAAGCTTGTAATCGGTGCTCCCGTAATGAAGGGGGGCCGGTCCCATACAGGCCCCCTTCATTCCGGGAGTGCCAGGGTCGTAATGAGGCTCATTTTCTTTAGAAGAATGGCAGGGAAGGATTCCGGTGCAGATTTGACTAGGCTGCATTGCATGTAATCTAGGGGCTATCTGTGAGGACAAGCTATCCCTGGCATAACAGAGCCCACCAAAGGGCAGTGCCAGGATCGCCAGGTTTGTAACCTAGCATTTCTAAATAGTGCTTCATGCCAGATTATCCCCACTTCTAAACATAGGCAGAGGACGTTTCAGGGTTACCCACCTTAGACATACTCACGGTATCAAGTGCAGAAGGATGAAGTGCTGCGTCAGCCTTGGCAGAATCGGGACCTGCGCCCTGCAGGCTGAACACATATCGTTAGTGAAGGGTTACCTTGCTGAGCTGTCTTGCTGGCACCTTTACAATACACTTAATGGAACATGCTTTCGTTTTGCTTTTGTTTTGTGTGTGCCAGGCTTAAAGTTGCTCCCAGTGCCAAGGGCGAGGTATCTCGTCCTTGGGATGACCTCCCTGTTGCCAAGGACGAGGTACCACGTCCTTGGAACTTAAGGTGTTAATGAAACAGAAAACATTAGAAGGCATTGAACTGTGAAATACCAAAATCACCAAAAAAAGCCTTGGCACTGGGGGGGGCGGGAAACCCATGGCAGTTAAAAGGTTAACATTGACTAAGCAATGCCCTGCATTGTGCACTTCATTCCAAAATGTGCAGTAAGGGAGGTCCTTCCTTCACTCCGCCCTTCTTCTGCCCCGCCCCTTCCTTCACTCCTCCCTTCTTCTGGCCCGCCCCTTCCTTCACTCCGCCCTTCTTCTGCCCTGCCCCTTCCTTCACTCCGCCCTTCTTCTGGCCCGCCCCTTCCTTCACTCCGCCCTTCTTCTGGCCCGCCCCTTCCTTCACTCTGCCCTTCTTCTGGCCCGCCCCTTCCTTCACTCCACCCTTCCTCTGCCCCGCTCCTTCCTTCACTCCGCCCTTCTTCTGCCCCTCCTCTGCTCCGCCCCTTTCCTGCAGATCTGATTGCCTCCTCCAATATTTGCAGCCAAATGACTCCTCTGATTGCTGGATTGCTTTCTTTAGCAATGAAAGAAAGTGTTGCTTTCTTGCAGGAACGGCCCTTGTTCTTGTAGGTGTAGAGGTTTCCAATAAGTGCATACACTCCATCTGAATTACTTTTCTTTTTAATTTCTGTTGTTTTTGCCACTCACATCAGCGCCATCCCCCGGACCAGTGCAAGGCGTTATGCAGCCCTAAGCGAAGGGCTCGAATGGCACACTACTTTCCTTTCAAAATGGCGCCCCATAGTGGCCCTTTGCTGGCGATGCCCCATGCAGCCGTGCCACTGCTCCTGACTCCTTACTCTGTGTGTTGCACGAGTATGTGCCTGTGGCATGGCTCTGGCACAGGGGGCATTCAGAAGCTTCTGGCGAGGCATACGCTTGGTAAGAAGTTAATCAGATGGGTGGTGGAACTTGCTTCAAGCAGGTGTGGGGAGACCACGAACACGAACCGAATTCAAAAAGTGAGAGACAGACTCCACGGATAGTTGTCTGACAGCAAAAAGAGAGTTTAAGGCAGCATGAAGTTTACAAATGACCAGAGAAAGAGGCAAATAGACCGGGTCGGCCTACTTGGCAGGACCCATGTGCCGCGGCCGCCATATTCAATCTATATCTCATGCACTTATTTCTGAGAGCTTCAAAAGTGCTCTGAAGTAAAGAAATAAAGGAAGAAAGAGCAAAGAGAGAAAGAAAAACAAAGAAAGAAAGAGAAAGATAGTAGGAAAGAAAGAAAGAGCAAAGAGTGGGACGATAGATGGAGGAGGAAAGAAAGAAAGAAAGAAAGAAAGAAAGAAAGAAAGAAAGAAAGAAAGAAAGAAAGAAAGAAAGAAAGAAAGAAAGAAAGAAAGAAAGATTACGACTGCAACATTAGCCCAGAGTATGGTGTATAGTGTATACTGTTAATTTGCGCATTTGGGCTAACTTATTCTCAGCGTGCGGCTATTTTTAGTCTCAGTCCACCAAGCCCTTTTTTCACGCACTGGACACCGGCTGTGATTGGTGATGCTGCCTTGTGGAACGCAAAAATAGCAGCTCCGAAAGATGCCATTTGGGCAGGGATGTCATTTGGGGGTGTCCAGGGGTAACAGCTGCGACCCCTGTGGTCTCCCTTGCTACCCGTAAAAACGTATTTTTTTAAAATGGAAGTTGCTTGGCTGTGGCCAGCACCATGTGGATCTTTTTTTCTGGAGGTGGTTGGCTTTCTTGTTCAGGACTCTTAAAAAAACGCGGGTTCCACAAATGTAACACTTTGAGCAATTATCCTAAATAAGAAAGAATAGGAATAACCACTAATTAGTCTTTCTGGAATTCTGTACAATAATTGCTAGACGCATTAAAGGTTTATTTCAGGCACACTAAAAGGGGTGAGTCACTGATTTCGTCTGTTCTTAAACACTGCAAATTCACAATGCAGACAAAAACTTCCGAAAAGCATTTAGAGTAGAATAAGCATCCATTTCGGACTAAGTAATTTGCTTTTCGTAAATTGCAGTTATAGCATGCTGTTTACTGCCGTTGTCTCTGTCCTCGGTCACTTGACAAAATCCTTGTGCCTAAAAGCTTGTGGACAGTGTAGGAATGTTTGACCATAGCACATAAAGTGGCCCTTGACTTCACTGTGCCACAATTAATGTTTTTTTGTAATGTGTCTATCTTTCCTATCTCCCTGGCATGCTGCTCAGGATGTTTGAATGTATGAGGTAATGAGTGCCCAGAGTACAGGATGCTGTGTGAGTGCGCTGCTTTCCCTGCGCTACTCTAAATTCTTTAATGCACAGTTATGAACCCTCTCAATGGCATGTATTTTGCCAACCTCTGAAGCCAGAAAAGTAGATCCATGCAGGCTTGACATGTGGCCAACTTTGCACCAGACCTGCAGATGAACTGGCCTGCTGTTAAATCCCAGTTACCAGTTTAATGGTATCCACTTCCACTACAGAGTGGACTTTGCTTTCTGATTTTGAGAACATTCAGACATGTTTTTGCTCATTTTACTATACCCGGGAAGATAGCGATAGACAGTCAGATAGCTCAGTGGGTTTAGCGCTCTGTGCTGAGATGTGTGTGTGATCTGCAGGTTGCAGTTCTGAATCCTGGCAAGGCCGACTCAGCCTTTCATCCTTCTGATGACACGTTGGGTGATATTGTACGTATATTTGTTCTATGTTAGCGCTTAAGCGTAAGTGCTATATATGAACAGATCATTATCATTTGGCCTTGGACATCTGCTTACATTCACAGTAATTTGGTAATATGGGACTATACAAACTGATGTTAAAAATACATATGGTGATCCATTCTTGTATGACATGTATATCACATTACAGTGATATCATACCATCTTTTTCGTAGTGTACTTAGGAAAAATGTTATGTGATGCCACTTCCTGTTTTGTCAAGGGGTGAAAGGTCGTGCTGTATCGCTTCCTGTGATATCACTTCGGGTGGGGTCAAATGACATCACTTCCTGCACTGTCACCAGAGGTCAAGGGTCATGTGACGTCACTTCTGCTATCCTGGTATTTTGGTGAAATGACGTCCCTGCATTTGGGGAGTTGGGATGAAAAGCACAGCCAGAATGGAAAAGTGTCATGGCCTGGACACAGGGAGCTCCATGCAGGGGAGTGAAGAACACCCCATCAGCCGCTTCAGAGAGCAGGGCTGCCCCGCCATGTACTGTTGTGACGCACCAGTAACATGAATATCACATTTTCAGGGTAGATAGCACCATTTTGTGTTACACCACTAGTTTGGACCATAGAGAAGACCTTCCAAGGACTATCATGGTTTTAAGAATACACACTACCTCAGTGCCCTCTGAGCAGAATCCTCAATTTGGTAATACCAAGAAATGGACTTACCTTAGCCTCTTTGTGGCAGGACAATACTGAAAGGCCAGCTTGACAAGCAAGTCTGAGTTGTGATGACATAGTGTACTGTGCAGCTGTAAGTTTGCTTCAAATTACCTACCAGTATGTTTTCAAATGCAACCTTTCCCACATATTTTACACAAACTACAAATTGTACCACAGGTGCTATTCCTCTTGTCATGAGAAGTCCTGGATTTTATAAGCGAATGTGGACTTGTTTTTGGTGTTATTTGTCCCTTTCCGTTCTTGTTGTGTGGCTGTCCATGCTTGCCTTGTGGCTGTCTACACTTGCTGTGTGGCTGTTCACCCTTGACTTGTGGTTGTCCAAACTTGTCTTGTGGCTGTCCATCCTTGCCTGGTGGCTGTCCATGCTTGTGGCGATATGCCCTTCTCTTGTGCTTGTCTATGGTAATCTTGTTGCAGTCCCCCTTGTCTTGTGGCTGTCTACACTTGCCTGGTATATGTCCCCCTTTGCCTTTGGCTGTCTACGTTATCCTTGTGGCTGTCCACCCTTGCTTTGTGGCTATCCACCCTTGCCTTGTGGTTGTCCACCCTTGCCTGTGGCTGTCCACCCTTGCCTGTGGCTGTCCGCACTTGCCTGGTGGCTGTCCACCATTGTCATGTGGCTGTCTGCCCTTCACTTGTGGTTGTCTATGGTCGTCTTGTGGCAGTCCCCCTTTGTCTTGTGGCTGTCTTCACTTGCATGGTGGATGTCCCCCTTTGCCTGTGGCTCTCTTAAGTTATCCTTGTGGCTGTCCATCCTTGCTATGTGGCTGTCCACCCTTGTCTTGTTGTTGTCCACCCTTGCCTTGTAGCTGTACCCCTTTGCTTTGTGGCTGTTTACCCTTGTGGTTGTTTTGCCTTGTGGTTGTCCAACCTTGCCTTGTGGCTGTCTATCCTTGCCTTGTGGCCGTCCACCCTTGCCGTCTAGCTATCCAAGCTTGTCTTGTGGCTGCCCACCCTTGCCTTATGGCTCTCTATGCACCCATGCGCCTCAACAGCAGCGCTACTCAGAAATCCAATCCCACTTATGCCCAGTGTTTTAGGGCCACAATGTAGCGCTTGCTGTGCAACGTCGAGTGCTGTGCAACATGATCCCACCCTCCATCAGAACAAAACGGCAATAGTATATTTACAAACATTTATAAATGGTGACCATTCAAGTGGTATTCAAACTCGTTTTTATGCCGAGCCCCCTTGAGTAAAAATATTGTTGCCGGCCCACCCCAGATGCCATGTTTACTAAGATTTTCTATTGAAAGCATGCACTGTCTCCCTTTTTGAAAATCGTGACCCCCTCTTCAGGCCCCCACTCGTCATCCTTTGGGCACCCCACGTGGGCCAGCCCTACAGTTTGAAGACCAGATTACACCCAAAACTAATATCTGCCTGGAAGCAGGTGGCCGTGTAAATCTACAACCCTTATTGGGCTGAAAAACAATTAGACTTTTAGTTCCCACTGAACGTTTCCATTCCCCTAGCAGTAAGAAACACTTGACCATTATTATGAGTAGGATATTACTGCCATACTCGTAATGATGCCCAAAGTCCTTTTAGTGCTAGAATAAGAGGCCTCCTCATTTCTGGGTGACATTAGTCAGCATAAGGCCCTGAAAAACCTCTAGTCAAGGCTGTGGAATGAATTCCTCACGAATACGGAAGTAACACATTTTGCCTCCAGACAAATAGTTTTGCCTCTACTTTTAGCGCACTGATGTGCTCCAAAAATGGCGGGAAATTGGGTGAAAAGCCTCGAGCCCTGGCGCTTGGTAGGCATTTCCCCGAATTAGAGTCTCTTCGCTCTTGTAGTCACGTTCCCTCCAGAAAAGATCACCCTTAACTAATTAATTACCTCTCAGTTATGAAGTTGACCAGTTGGCCATTTTGAAATTAACATATTTGTCCTCTGCCCCAATGAGTATGTAGCAAGTGCTAACAGACCCCTCACACCTATGAACACAGAGGCATTTGTCTGCTGCACACACACACATCTTCCTTAATAACTATTCAGAAAAGAAATACCCATTGAGATACCGAAGAGCACACTTTGGCTGCAACCGCTTCAGAGTATGCAACACCCAAGCACGGCCTATGGTTAGGAACACAGGTCGAATCCCGGGCAGAGCCTGTCATGCCCTGCCTACGGCCAGCCCTTCCCATGCCGCAATATTCCAAAACTCTGACTCCGGTCCCTCTGAGGGCATTCATCCAACAGCGTGTTGGGACCATAATTATGCTGAAAGGCGCTATTCAAATGACATGAATAAATGAATTCCCCAGCTGAGCTGCTAGGTACGTATAACGCACCACTCCGATGGACACTAGCCGCAGGCATGGCTACCCGCACACATCAGAATACAGCAATAACTGTGAGAATATTAGGTCTTGCTGGTCACATAATTTTCTGCCTACTTACACAAGACTATGCCGCAACACTTCTGACATCAGCATGTAGCGCAGATCTATGACAAAACCCAGGCACTCTGAACACATAACGAATCTTTAGCACTCATGCAATGTACTGTCTCCTCTCCTCAACACCCATCCACATGCCTGACTACATGGGTTGCTCTAAACCGTAGCCTGGCCAGCCTCGCTAAGCCTTGTTCGGCCAAACACACACACGCTTTGTAATCTTACTCCACGACCTCACACATTCTGGACTTCGGTCCCCGGGGGCATTCCCACCAGAAGCGCATTGAGACTATAATAATGGTAAAAGGCGCACTATAAATGACAAGTACAATACAATACAATGGCAGTTCTGGAAACTCCATGGAATAAGGACCTTTCCCATTGGTCACTTTGTGGTGCAGACTGCGACCTCACAGCTCCTTTCTCCTAAAGACTGATACAGATAAACATTGGAAGTGGAATGCAATCTGTGAACGTGTCTCTCAGTTCCTTTCTCCTTGGTTGCTCTCCAAGTGAACCGTGATATGCACAGTGGTCGAAGTGTACGAAAAGAAGTAGTGGAACTATGCTCCCTACTGGACTGCACCGCTCCCCACAAACCACATCACCACGGCCCCTCCCAAGCACAATACAAATCCCAAAACACATGCATCTGCTGTTTAAGGGAACGTCCACTCCAGTGCACTTGCAGTGCATGCTTCAACTTCTTCCTACACTTTTATTTTAAAACGAAACCGTTCCAGAACGGTTTCTTTTTAAAAGTATAAGAACGGTAAAACCTAATTAAAAGAAGTATAGTAGCACCGCTCCCGACCGCTCCCGCCCACTTCCACCACTGGATATGCACTACTTTCTCTCATGTTATTCAACGTCTACACGTAGATGCTTGGAGAACTCCTTGAGGGCTTAGGCATCGCCATCCACCAGTATCCCGGCAACACCCAATTATATCTAAAGGTGTCTTTGCTGGCAGACGTCCACCCTATGGATGTCCACGCATTCTTTAGGGTACATCCTCTCAATACTAAGACGGTCTTCAGCTTCTGCTTCTCATTCTTCAGTGCAGCCTTGATTAGCTAATGACCTTTTCTCGGGAAGACCCCTTTTCGTCTGTCCACTCTCCGGTCTATGGGTTTTACTTTCGACTCTACACATTTCCGCCTCCAGCTTTTGAAATGATCACAAATCTGAGAGGTAATTCGCCGTCCATATTTAGGGTTAGGTAGAGGTGATCTTTTCTGGAGGGAACGTGACTAAAAGAGCGAAGAGACTCTAACTCGGCAAATGCCTACCAACCACCATGGTTGGGGCATAGCAGTGTGCTAAAAATAGTGGCAAAACTATTTGTCTGGAGGCAAAATCTGTTACTTCCGCATTCGTGAGGAATTCATTCCAATAGCCTTGACTAGAGGTTTTTCAGGGCCTTATGCTGACTAATGTCACCCAGAAATGAGGAGGGCTTTTATTCTAGCACTAAAAAAACCTTTGGGCATCATTACGAGTATGGTAGTAAGAGATTACTCGCAATGTTGGGCAAGTGTTGCTTTGGTGCTAGAGGAATGACAATATTCAATGGGAACTAAACAGTCCAATTGTTTTTCAGCCCAATAAGGGTTGTAGATTTACAAGGCCGCCTGCTTCCAGGCAGATATTAGTTTCGGGTGTATTGTGGTCTTAAACTGTAGGGCTGGCCCACGTGGGGGTGCCCAAAGGATGACGGGGGTGGGGGGTAATTGAGAGGGGCGACGCTTTTAAAAAATGGAGTACAGTGACAGCTTTTAATAGAAAATATTAGTACATATGAGATCTGAAGGTGCCGGCAACAATATTTTTACTTAATGGGGGGCTGGCAACAATATTTTTACTCAACGGGGCTCAGCATAAAAACGAGTTTGAATACCACTTGAATGGTCACCAATTATAAGTGTTTGTGAATTTACTATTGCTGTTTTATCTCATAATTTTAAAGCTACATTAAACTATGACTTCCTGTTTTGGACTTTCACTCTATGGTTCGGGGATTAATTATCTCTAGATTGGATGGCGGGAATGCTCTTATCTCTAGACTGGATGGCGAGAATGCTCTTCACTCTGGTCTACCTTGTTCTTCTCTTGCCCCCTTGGAATCTGTTTTGCGCCCGGCTGCACAGTTGGCAGTGGGAGCCTAAAACATGATCATATGACTCCCATTCTGGTCCATCTACATTTGAAGTTATGCTATATGGCCTTCAAGGCATTGGTACTATGTACGCCACGCTACCTCACTGAGAATAGCCATATCTGCTTAGGCAGTCGGTTACCGAGGAGCATGGAGACAGGAAGGCTGGATCTCGCTTGATTCAAGCAGGCAACCAAGACTTGCCCGGAGCCGCCCCACATGGTTGGAATGCCAGTCCACGTGAAGCTCGGATGCTACCCATCTTGATCAGTTTTCAAAAAGCTTTGAGAACCTATTTAT
Source organism: Ambystoma mexicanum (assembly GCF_040938575.1). Classification (NCBI taxonomy): domain Eukaryota; kingdom Metazoa; phylum Chordata; class Amphibia; order Caudata; family Ambystomatidae; genus Ambystoma; species Ambystoma mexicanum. The sequence goes on from NC_090921.1 coordinate 1,292,652,735, forward strand.
ACAGATTAACTGTTTCTGTCTAGGGCTCCTTGGGATTATCTATATTACACTGTGATTGCCTTCTTTGCTTTTAATTATTTTGAACTGTATTTTTATTCTGTGTCTGGGAGTGGATTTCTTTGTTTTTTTGCTTGTCATTGTTTACACCATTATTAGTTATTGTTTTTCGCATAGTGCCTCACTGCCTTTAAAGCTACTTCCTTTAACCTACAAATGGAGAAGACATCAGTCATCCTCTTTGCAACTCCTTTGTTGACACCAGCAGTGTTCACGACCCTCGGCTCTGAAACTATCGATCATGGACTTTGCTCCTCACTTGGTTGTGATTGTAAGGAAGCCCCACGCATGTCATCCATTTGCTGTGTATCTCTTTGAGTCAGTGCTGGCTTTTGACGTCCCGCCTGGAGACGCTATCAATGCTGGTGAGCCATCTATGTGGGGCCTCTGGCCATGCAGAGCGGTGTTAGTCCTTTGACCTTTATTTGTTTAACTTTCTTCCAGCTCCAGACATTCTGTGTCTCCCATTATCTATTTCGGTTTTAGTCTAACTGGACACCACAGGGAGGTGGACTAGCTTTCAAAGATTGGGGTGCGCTGTCTTCATCCCCCCCCAAGTACACCTCAATGGCAACCAGAGTTGTATATCTGACAGACCCCAGAAGATCTCTTTACTTTTGGGGCAGGGGGATGAAGGCTGTACATGCAGAGATATCTCAGGGCCTCCGAAATGTACAAGTAGAAGATATGGCATCCCCACAAACAGAGGCTTGCCTTTTTCTGGCATTTCTGGATGGTGTGGTTAAGCCAAGTACAAGGATCTTGTGGGATTGCTCCCACAAATGCCCCACATTCATTCTTCCTCTAAGCATCAGTCCCTTTACCTCCACCTAAATCACAGCCATTGGAAGGAACATGCAGAACAGACCCCTTGTTCTCCAGTGCCTACTGAGTACACTTTGACTGATACAAGTTAGATTTCATGAACTAATGCCTAGTACTTGCCAAGATAAGGCCAAGACTGCATTTGTACAAAGGAATTTAAGTGGCACTCTTGCATGGACATCTCCGGTGAATGGCAACAATACCGTCATCATTGACAACTATCAGGCAACCCTTAGAGGGCCAACTCATGGTGCGCTGCCTTTATGTCTGACAATCGGGCAGGGTCTCAGTGATACACCGCAAACAGGTCTCCAGTGATGTGTTGGCTTTCACTGCACAGATCTAAAAGAAACCGTGTGTCAAGTGGGGTCCTCCCCAGACATCCATTCATGATTTATAAAATCGTGTGGTCTAATCAGATCAAAGACACGATGAAAGAAAAGGTGAGCATAGAAGGTTTGAACCTGAGAGAAAGCCCCTTAGAAAAGACTGTGAGTCCTTCTGCACATCCGGAGTTCTCGGGCATGTTCAGTCAGTGTTTGGAGACCAGTCGCTTCTGAAGGAAGAGGCCAACGCTTTTCTATTGTGGTGAATCGGGACACTCACTGATGTTCTGCTGAAAAGCGTCTCTCATTTAGGGGATGCAAGGTGAGTATATGTCAGTAGCCCCGTATTGTCTGGTGAACAGTATGATCCCTGAACTCAGTCAGGCAGTTGGATGCTGGCCATACACATACATGCACTCTGTCCCTGTAGACCTTGATAACATACGTTTGGATTACTTCCACATCCATATATTGTTCTGTGATAACTATTACTGCTGTTTACTTGAGGGCTCGTTAAATGCTTGATACCGATTTATTTATTTATTTTATTGGTTATTTATAATGTGCCTATGCACAAGTGTTTCGAGACGCAACAAAGCATAAGGGTGGGGGAAAAGGGGAGACAAAATGTAGCGAGCTTATTAGGCCTTGTGACATTCAGATCGTGCAAGTGCAGCAACGATGAAGCACAGGGAGGGGGGAGAGGAGGTGGGGGAAGTGCAGGATCAGGGCAAAAGGGCCTTTGAGAAGGAGAGTGCCAAAGGAGGCCAGGGACGACGAGAATATAGGGGAAGGGGGGACCACAAACTAAGTGCGAGGAAAGAGGCTGGAATGGCTCTGGGTCAGTCTGGTAGTGCAGGCGGAGGGGCCTGTAAAGGCAAGTGCAAGATGAGGAGGTAGGTGGGGGGGTCATGGGTGAGGAGGTGGGTGCGGTGGGTCAGGGAGACCAAGGCCAAGGGTAGCCTGGACAAGGGGGCTGGTTCCATGTATGACTCTCAGGGAGCCAGGATGCCAGTCTAGGACAGAAGGGGAAATTAGCAGAGCAGGGGCAGAAGGAAGGAAGAAGAGAAAAGGAATGTCTTCAGGAGCTTCCAGAACTTAAGGAAATTCGGCTCAAGTCTGAGAGGGGCAGGGCGGCCATTCCAGAGCGAGGCACCTGCCCTGCGGACGACAGAGATCGACCCCCCCCACTCTCTGCTTGAAGAAGCGTCAGATCTGCAGAGAGTTGGAGCTAGCAGACTGAAGGGCTCTAGCAGGGAGGAATATAGGGAGAGAGAGCTGGATGTAGCGAGGTCCCAGGCCCCAGAAACCCTTGTGGATGATGCAGAGGGTCTTGAACTGAATCTTTGCAGCAACTGGGAGCCACTGGAGAGACTTAAGGGCTGGAGAGATGCAGTCCCTGGGCTTGAGGCCAAGGAGAAGACTTGCAGTCCTATTCGGAATTAGTTGACGGGAGCAAAGGGAGGAGTTAGGCAGAATGAGGAGGAGGCTGTTGCAGTATAGTTTCAGCCTGGAAAGAACCAGAGCTCTGGAGACATTGGGTTTCTGGGGGAAGGTGAGGAAAGGGAGAATGCCTCTGAGGAGGGGTAGCTGAAAGTAGGCCTTCTTGGCAAGGTCTGAGATGTGTCGGGGTGATTTCCCCTGGGCCGGCAGAGCCGTCCACAGGCCTCCGGGCTGGGGAGGCCCCAACTCCTCCCGTGTCCCCAAAAGGAGTATGAGACACACACAAGGAGCAAGGTGGTTCTGCTGTTTATTATAACAACGGCAGGGATGGGTCTCGCATCGTACGCGTCTGATCAGACTCTTCCACTTAGTGGGGCTCGCAGGCCCTTTTTACAGCAGTATGACGCGCTATACGCGTCACCTGGGAAAGTTAGCAGAAAAGTTAGCAAAAAACCTATTGCCACTCTGGATTGGTTCCCGAGTGATAGGGTTAATGTAGGTAGCATATGGAGAAGGATATTAGTGGGTAAGGATGGGTGAGGTGGTACACTTGGGTTGTCCCTAATAGTTGTTGCTTTAGAATCGTTACAAGGGGACCCCTGGTGATTGGCTAACACTAATGGCGTCAGTGATGATCCCCCTTGTGTTCTGTGTTCTGATTGGTTCTCCCGCGAGCCCCCAAGCCTGGGACCATCGTCGTTTCCAGCTCGCGGTGTACCTGTTATTAGCAACAATGTGCAACTATGTGTTTGTGCAGGCAACGGACAGGTCTGCTCATAGGCTTGTGAGCGGGTCGTTCCCATCGCTGTAGGTGTCCATCTTGCCGCTTCGTTGTTGCAACCTGTGTCCCAGACGTGGGACCCAGGCGGCTTCCCGCCTCGTGAGCCTGGCACCTTGTCAGTTCGGCTTGGTCACGTGTGGAGAGACCGTAGTTGGAGCAGAATTATGAGCATTAGATTTTTATTTCGCTTCTGTGTGCTTGGCATTTTACAGGTATAACCTTAGCGCTGGGCTCGCGGCATGCCAGTTGCAACATCGTGGCCTTGGCTGTGAGCTCTTGCTGGGGGCTCGTTCTGCATGGTCAGCACTTGTACTCTTGTTCTGAGAGGATTTTCATGGCGAGGCTCTTGTCTGGGTGACTCTTGCTTGCGGCCTATTCGGGCCTAGTACATGGGTGGCGATACATAATCCACGGTATGGGGTTCTCGGGTTGACATGGAGTCACAAGCAGTATTAGATATACATGATGGTGTCGTCATATGGGTGGGTGGCGGGAGAAGCGTCAGCAAGCATATACACGAGTTCTTCAGGCATCTTGCGTTTCTACGGTATTGTGAAAAGGCCTATGTGAAAAATAACAACGATGCACGTCAGTGGGTGTGTCAGTCACCTACGTCATAGCACTGTGTATGTTCTTCGTGTAGGTTGGTGTGTGAGTAACCAGTGTGCATGGTGTCACGTGTGTTCTTGGCAGTTGGCTATGTCGTTATGGCATCTCTAACGATGTGGATACTTGTGGCCGTTGTTCTTAGTCGAGCTCATCCATGTCGCAGGCGTCGGCTTGAGCCGGGCGGGCTGGTGCGGGGCGTGCTGGTGGGCATACTCCTCTTATATGTACATTTCTGAACCAGGGTATTTTGCCATCTGGTAAATAGACAAACTCGTCTTGTGGGGGCTGTCTGGGTCGTGATCCTCTTGGCCATGGTTTGGATGAGATTGGGGGGAGGGTGTTGTCCCATTCTCCCACTTCATTCCCCCCTCCAGTCGACTTTCCGACCACAAACTCATCTTTTTCCTTATCTCCTTTCACCCTCCATACTTTATTTATTCCGGCCAAGTGTCCATAGTGGTTGACATGATCTTCGAACGACCAGTACATGTAAACACAGCTGCCGCCGGGTTTGCAGTATACCCATCTTCCAACATAGCTCCTCGGGTTTCTTGGGTTCTCTACCTTCACAGATGGTGGATCCATGTGGTTGTCAAGAATCTGTTTGCGCAACCTCTCTTTTTCCTTTATTTTGGTGTCCGTGTGCTTGACATCGTCAGCCGGTAGTAAGGCATGCATGCCGACCATCTCCATCATTTCGTCTGTTGTACGTGCTTTTCTAGCTTTCCAAAACATGATCATAATCAACACAGCTGTACCCAATATTATTACTCCTACTATTAATTTCAGTCCATCAGACAGCCATGAAGGCATCCATGACCATAGAAATGAAAACCAGCTGTTATCCTTCTCTACTCCTTTACTCTCTTCCATCATTTGGAGTGTATCACGGCCAGTTGTGATACTGCTTCAGTAAGTGTTCCATTATCTGCGTCGTTAGCAGGGCTAAATGTGCAACATGATTGTCCAATTTTTGCACAAACTCCTCCTTCCATTGCCGTGAGAAGATCCAACACATACCTGTTTTGCAGTGCTACCATTCTCACTGCTCATAGCTCTTCTTTTATGGCGTTGAATCCATTGACAGTTTATTGTCACCATCAGCTCCCATCGGGTGATCTGAAGCCATTTTGCGTTTGCATATGCTTGTAGTCCTGGGTGTATTATTGATGAAAAGAACATTGCTGCTCTGCTAAATAGTCTGTGTTCTGGTGGGATGGAGGTGAGCGCTGTTTCTGACCTTCCCCACAGGTAGTTTCCCGTTAGTGCTTCCCCTTGTCTTTTCCCTCTTGACAAGACGTTATTGTTGTTGTTTTCGTCACCTTCTGCTATCTTCACTGATCTCTTCTTCCTTTTGTTCCCTTCGTCCATCTTGGGAAAATCGGCCATGTTGACATGTTTCTGAGGCACAACCAGGGATGGCACGTTGATGTGTACCATGGTGCATACTTCATTCCATAATGGAGGCAAGGTGTGGTACGCTTTATCACCGCAGGCCCAATAGTGGTCCATTAGAACTGCCGGTTCTCAGGTAACTCTACCGTACTTCCACAGCTGGTGTTGTATCCCACAGCCACATCACCTCTGTGTTGGTAACACAGTGTGGGTGCAGTCAGTGGTAGTATGCTTTTTGGATCTTCGTCCTTCTCCATTCATGCCAGCATCGGTACATATCTACCCCACGTTGTCCAACATCTGTCGCTGTGCTCCTGTATGGTGGTAATATTTTCTCTTGTTATCATGTTGCTCCCAACCCCTCCTATTTTCCATTCATTGTTCATATATATTTTCCCAGTTATTGTTATTAAAGGTCTTTCCCAGCACCCTTGTTCACCAGCGACTTCAGTTGCAAACCAATCACATGGCAGGTATTCTAGTGTTACTTTCTTTGTTTCTCCTTTGTCAGGGCCATCCGTCATGTATCTGAAGGCTTCAGCATTTAGCCTGCTTTTATGGTAGCTCAAATATGTTTTGAGGAAATTGTTTTGGTATGGATATGTGTCTCTTGTTTTCCATTGAAATCTCACCACCATCCCTTGGAATCGTCCTTTCGTTTGGAATAGTGCCAGATATATTATACATTTTACTGTTTTTGCTGGTATTTCAGTGGCTACGAATGTTCTTGATGCGCTTATGGCGTATGGGATCAATGAGCACACATAGCAGTTGTCTGCTTACCAATTTTGGCCATGTGCTGGTACCACATGTTGTTTGAGACGTGTGCTGAATCTGTTATGTAATTATCGATACCTTTATCTTCTGCATATGTGCTGTGTTTAACTCTATTTCCCTTGTTTGTATGGCTACTTGTACCACCTGACACCGTGCCTGTTGCAGCCGTGGGAGGCGGTGGGTTAGTTTTGGGTACAGCCATAATATTCAAAGCATAGTTTTTCTGCCAGACAGAGGCAGCCAATAGACCAGTGATCACCAACACACCTACCAATTTTATTACAAGAGCTAGTCTCACTGGCATTTTTGCTCTTACCTTGCTGCGGTCCTGCAGCTTATTCTTGAGATGTTAAAGGTGCCCGCCTGAAAATTCTGAAGGGGTGCGTTATTGTTGTTAGTATTCCTTAATTAAGCTCTCCCTATCAGGTAATCGTTCAATGTCCAGGCGAAAAGCTGTTCCCACGCTAATCTTAGTGACCTATCTCTTAGAGCCGGCAGGTGCTCGTGGAGATGGGGAAATGATTGTTTTATGGCCAGAACAAATGCGGTGTAGTATACGCGTACCCTTCTCTTTTTCAGATACTTTGGTCTCCTTATATGATATACAAATTGGTGTGACAGGGCCTCGGGGGTGTGATCATCTGTGGGCAGCATTTACTCCGGGGCAGAGCACGAGGTTAGTTACTTTACTTTCTAAACAATACAATAATATGCGGTACCTGCATGTGTGAGACAAAAAGAAAAGAACAACATACAAGTGTTTTATATGTGTGTGCGTAACATTCGAGTTATACAACATCCTTTATTCGGTGGTGGCCTGGGCGGGGTTGGGCTGGGCAGAGGTTTGTTTGCTCTGTGATCTCCTGACCATGGGGTGAGCTATGGGCAAATGTCCAAAGTCTATGGCGGTGTTTGTGGCAGGGGAGGGGTCAGGGGCAGTGTCACAATTGTCCTTTCTAGTATTTGCTGCGTTTTTATCTGTCGCTGATATTGCTGATGTTGCTGGTGTCGCTGGTTTTGCGGTGGCCCTGTCGTCAATGCGAGGGCGGGTCTGATGGTTGTAGGGCTTTATGTCGTGAAGATGATTCCAAGCTTTTTTATCGTGTAGTTTAACGGCTCTAGGAGCCACTGCTTCTACCAAGTGGGTCCCGGTGAAACGTGGGCCGTTCCACTTTCTATTGAAATTGCGGAGGAGTACGTGATCTCCTTCCGCAACAGTGCACAGTTTGTTCTCTACTTGTTCCTCTTTGAGTCTTCTTGTTGGGTGCTCTTCGACCCGCCCCGTGTGCGCTCGAGCTGTTGAGAGATAAAGGCGACACTAATAATCAAGGAAGAGACATATTGATACATTTCGTCACCAAAAACATTTGCAGTATTTTCGTAGTCAGTGAAGGCTGTTGATGTTGGCGTTAATGGAAGGCGCATCTGATGTCCAGTCACCACCTCGTGTGCGGTGGTGATCAGATACTGGCCTGTTCCTCAGCTCAAATATAGGCAGGGGAAGGCAGTACAACCAACTCTTCTTAGTTGTCTGCTGGATTTTGGCTATCTCCTCCTTTAAAAGGCCATTCAGGCATTCTCAGACGCCATTAACCTGTGGATGATATGCACATGCAAACTTGTGTTTGATGCCCAGCAGAGCTATGATGTGCTCAAACATTTCGTTTGCAAAGTGTGGGCCATTGTCCGACCGCAGCGCTTCGCAAACACCCCACCTGGGGAAGACCTCTCTCACTAAAAATGTAGCTGCCCTGAATGCATCTGCGTGTGAGCAAGGCCCAGCCTCAATTCATCTGGAAAATGCACATACCACCACAATCATGTACCTATGTCCTTGACATAGATTGATCATATCAACGTAGTCAATATGAAGGTGACCGGTCGTAAACTGTTGGCATGTGAGGCATTTGCTGATGAAATTTGCAACATAAGAGTTTAACTCGGGACAGAACCACGCTTCCTTAATTCGTGCTGAAATCACTTCCTTTCCTGTATGTGCCGGATGGTGAAGCTGAGCCAGGGCTGGGTTCAACAGTGCCAGCGGCATAACCACCTTTCCAGTATTATTTTGACGCCACAGTGCATCTGTGGGGGACATTGTACACCCTCTTCTCACCTATAGCTCCTTTTCTGTCATTGGTGCAGCTGCCTGCAACTCCATTATCTGGGTTGTAGGGAGGTGGGTGTACCCATCCTTCATTAACATCTGTCTTGCCATCGACCTCCCTCTGCCTCTCTCCGATTCTGTGGGAGTCCACATTTCGCCAAAATATGCAGCATGTTTGGCATGTGCGTCTGCTGTTTCATTGCCTTTCGAGGCATTGCCTGATATTTAACCAAAGCTATTTCTTGGGGATCGTTAATGACTTCAATCAATTCGGCTAGTAAGAGGACATGTTGCACTGGGGTGCCATCAGCTCTTCTAAATCCACTTCTCTGCCACTTTATTAATCCTGAGTGCACCGTTGATGTTACATATGCACTGTCAGAGTATATGGTCACTCTTTTGTCAAAACTTTCTTTTAGTGCCAAAATCAGTGCGACCAATTCCGATGCCTGAGCCGAATAATGCTGTGGTAATTGGACACATTTCACTGGGACATACATCAAATCTTCTGTCATTCTAACTACTGCTGCCCCTGTCCTCCTTACCCCACCGCTCTGATCAATAGTTGATGACCCATCAATGTACATTATTTCACCCCCCCCTAAGGGCATCCTCCTCGACCTTCCTTGTGCCGGAGTACATTTCAATAGTCTGTGTGCAATCGTGGGCATAATCACCTTCCTCAATAACTTCTGCTATGAACCTGGCTGGGTTTACATTACTGCATCTGACAATTGTCAATTCAGGTCTGGATAAGATGATCTCATAACCTGATGCCCTCTGTGTGGTCAGTGTGGACTTGGGCTTGTTTAAAATTGCAAACAGGGCATGTTCCACAAATAATGTGGTGGGGCATCCCACTGTTATTGATGATGATTTTTCCACCGCAAATGCTGCGGCGGCGAGGCCCTGTTCGTGAGGGAAATTACCTAACATCACAGGGTCCAAGTGACCGCTGTAGAAGGCTATTGGCTTGTGTCCCATGCTTGTTTTCTGAGTTAATACTGCCTTCATTACTGCTGAGTCGCAATGCGAAAAAATGAAAAATTGATGTTCATAATTTGGAGTGGCTAGTACGGGCGCTGTGGATATGGCATATTTTAACTCATCAAACACCTCTTTCATTTCCCTTGTTCACCCCAAACTTTTGTCCCCTTTTTGTGCTTCTCTCAGTGCTTTGAGCAGAGGTCCTATGTATGAACTGTAATCAAAAACCCATACCCTGCAGTAGTTGCATAGGCCCAGGAACTGCTGCAGTTCCCGCACAGTTTGTGGTTGTGGTGTGTTGGTTATGGCTTGTGCTCTTTGTGGTGCAATGTTTCTTCCATGCTGGGAAATAAGCTGGCCAATGTATAGTACCTGTTCCTGACAGTACTGTAACTTTTCCTTGTCCACCTTGTATCCCTTCTCAGCCAACACTGTCAGCATCTTTACTGAGTCTTCCCTACACCTCTCTTCAGTGGTGCTGAAAATGATTATGTCATCAACATATTGCAGCACCGTGCTTATCATTTCAATGTTTCCCAAATCTATCTGTATTACCCTGTTGAAGATTGAGGGTGACTCGCAGTACCCTTGTGGTAACCTGGTATGTTTCCATTTTGTATTCCTGTATGTGAAGCTTGTCAAATCTTGTGAATCTGGGTGCAGAGGTATTGAGAAAAATGCATTTTTGAGGTCAATCACGGTGAACCGTGATGCCCCTGCTGGTATTCCACATAGTATTGTGGCTGGGTTTGCTGCTATGGGGTACTCTGCCTCTACAATGTAATTCAAGGGCCTAAGGTCCTGGATGAAACGCCAAGACCTTCCTTTAGCTTTGCACACTGGGTACACGGCCGTGTTACATGTTGATTCTGATAGTACCAATATGCCATTGTTTATTAGGGCTGTTATAGTTTCGTATATGCCCTCATCTGCCTCTTTTGATAGTGGATACTGCTTCACCCTAGGTAATATTGCTCCCTTTTTCAACTTTATTTTTACACCTCCAATGCTCTTTATGCAGCCCACGTCATAGGGACTGGTGGTCCACAGTGATGCTGGAACCTTAACCATGTCTTTCTCATAAAATGGTACTGGGGTAGATGCAGGTGCCTCTAGTGCCACTGCCATTTTTAGTGCCACTTGCTTGTATGTCACTCTCAACCAGATGTCAACACTCATCATAAACACCATCTCTCCTTCTCCTTTGCTTTCTGAGAAGAGCTCCTTGTCAGACACCTGTGTGAGCCTGCACCCCTCAGCCAGCGCTATTACTGCTCTCCCGGCCCTCCCCTCCCTGTCTTGGGCATGTACTGCGATGTAATCTGCAGTTGCCATGATGCTCTCGATGCTCACTGAAATTATCTTCCCTCTGGTTCATTTGCTGGTGTCTCTGGCCTGAACAAATATGCTGCTGGCCTCCTCCAAATTTTGACCTCTATTCCTGGCATCCATGCAAATGCCATATCTGTTCCATATTGGAACATTTCCCCATCTACCAGCTCCGCCCGGGCTACTGTTTGGCCACAGTAGGCTTGCAATATTTGTCGTGCGGTGAGCATGTTTATTCCAGGTGTGGAGCAAATTATGCCGTTCTCCGTGAAGGAGATTGTCATATTCAATCTGCTCATTATGTCCCTCCCAAGTATGTTTACTGGCGACTCCTTCGAGTACAGGAGCGGGACAGACATATCATTATCTCCTATAGATAAGGAGATGTTATCAGTAAAGGGAACCAACCCTCGAGCCCCAGATAATCCTTGAGTGTGCATGGCCTCGCCTGACATTTTGAATTTACCCTCCCTAATGCAAGACCTAGTGGCCCAGGTGTCAACGAGGAAGGACATTTTTTTGTCACCTATCGTTACCTGTATGCGTGGTTCCTCTGCACTGTTAGGTGTTATCGACAGGATGGGACACATCAAAGACGTCTGTGGGCTGTCCTATTGTGGGTACAGTGACTGACCGCCTCCAGTGTAAGGGTTGTGCCCCAATATGGTCACCCTCCCTAACTGTGGTTGTGGTTTTGGTAGTGGTGTAGCAGTGGTTGACACTTTATTGTCCTGTATTTGGGTGAGCTGCTGTGCTGGTTGCACTTGGTGTTGTTGTGTTACTACTTCCTGTTGCTGTGGTGATGTGTATGTCTGTACCTGTTGTTGCGGTGCGGCGCAGTATTGTACCTGTTGCTGTGGTTGTTGTGATGTGTGTTGCTGCAGGCTATTCTGTTGTGTTCCTAGCTGTTGCTGGTAAACCTGTTGCTCCCCCATATGTCCTTGTGGCCCCTGTTACCCCAGGCCGGTGGAGTAGGCCTCATTCTACATGTGCGCGACATGTGCCCCACCAATCCACAAATCCAACATACAGTTGGTTCCCTGGCCTGGCATGGGAAATTCCCTGTATTGTCTTGGTACCCTTGCTGCCCGTTAGGGTAGTAACTTCAGAACCCTCCTCCTTGCTGTTGTGCGTGTTGGCCATACCCTCGCACTATTAACATGCCGCCCCTCCCCCGGAAGTTGTTATAATGTCCATTTCCTGATGACATGTACCCTCCCCCTGCGGGAGCCGTGTATGGTGGGGGTGGTGGCATTTGCTGTGTTATAAGTTGTGCTGGCTGCGGTAATGGTGCTACTTGTTGCTGTGTGGTGTCTCGTGCAACCACCACTTGTGTGGGGGTGGGTGCCATTACTACTGGTGTAGTTATTAGTGCTCCTTCCATGGTATATTTAGTTAATTATTTCTGCACTAATTTTGCCTCTTCTTTCTTCCTATCTTCTTCCTTTTGTTTCATCTTTTCTTGCCACATTCTACAGTGATGTATTGTTGTTAGTTGTATTTCCGGCCAGGCTTTAGCTTCCATTCCCACTATTTTCTTTAGCTGTCTTTGTACTGTCTCTGGGAGCCCTTGTACTAGTATGTGGTAAAAAATGGCTGGTGTGTTGTCCCATTGCTCTCTAGTTTCCAAGTGCCACTTCTCCTGAATCTCCTGGATGTAATCAATAGGATCTTCATTCTCACGCATCTTGCGTGATGTAATAGCTCCTATGTCTGATGTGTCTGGGTACTGGTCCCTCAGGGCCTGCCATAGTGCATGCCTGCAGTTGGCAAATGGCGCCCCGTCATGTGACGTGTCTGTTATTGTAACCCCGGGGAAGCCTGCCCTTTTCCAAATGTCATCTGCCACATCCCCCAATATTGATATTAATAGTCCCTTCACATCCCCTACTGCTAGTTTCTGTCCCGCAGTGTGTTTCTCCATCTCGTATATCCACTTTCCTGCTCCTCCGCTTAGGGATGGGAGCCTACATTTTATATTCTCCTTATCAGCATGCTTCCAGGGGATGTATTGCGGTCTGGCCTCTCCCCTTTCTAGAAGTGGCATTAAATTGTAACCCCTCGGTTCCCCCCGTGACCGTGGGGTAATGTCGGTGTACTCGTCCTCTTCCTCTGTATCGGGTAACTCTGTTGTCATATTTATAACCGTTGCTTGTCATATCTTCTCCTTCATTCTTCCTCCCTCTCCTATTACCCTCTTGTTTCACTGCAGGCGTGTGTGGCCGTTCCTCCTGCCTGCGTCCTGGGAGATCTCTGAGCCTACCAACGTATGGTGTGTGTTCAGGTGTAGGAGTGAGTGGGCGTGGTGGGCGTGATAGCGTGGATGTTATTGTGTGCGTTGTTCCTCCGGCCACCTCGCTTACCTGTTCTTTACCTGTCTTCTCCTCTTTCTTCTTCCTGCATGTTCATTGTGATTCACTGTTAGCACGTGTGAGGTACAATTTATCTAAACTCTCCCTACTGCCACTTCTTCCTCTTTTCCCCACACCCTCTTCTTCTTCGCTGCAGAATCCGCCCAGGAGCGACAACCCCCATTCTGTTCTTTTTCCCCCCACTGTTACCGTTTTTATGTCTATTAAATCCGTTCCTCTCTGTTCACCTCCACTAGTTGCCGTCCCCTGCATTGATGTTGTAGCCACTTGCGCGTCCTGGCGTGCGTATGTTCTTACTCCGTGCTCCACTCTCCTACCTCCACTCTCCTCTTTCTTCCTCGCCATTATCTCATCGCCTATTTCCTCTCTCTTCTTTTATAGTTCCTCCATCACCTCACTACTTACCCTTGCTATTATCCTTTCTTCCTCTTTCTCCCTCTCCCATTTCTCTTTTTCACTTTTTAATATACTTTATATTACTTTACCCTCTTCATATTTCCTGGTGCTTTCAGAGAGTATTTTCTTCTTCCATTGTTCCATTTCCTTTTCCTTCTCCCTCCCTCCTCTTCATGTCACGTTGCTCTGCTCGGGACACCCTCTCCGCTGTTGCTTTCATCCTCTCCGCTTCCCTCTTCCTCTCTTCTGTACACTCCTTTATCCTTTCCTGCTCATCCCTACTTTCCTTCCTCCTTCCTCGTGTCTCTTGCTCAAACTGTCTAATCAGTGCACTCTACGCATCCCTCAATTCAGCCAATCTTTCCTCCAACATCTCCTCTTCCTGTGACAGTTCCCCTTCTCTCGTGTTACTCACCTCACCCCCTGTCTGAGTGCTACATTTGTCATCCTTAGGCACTCTCCTCACCACATCTTCTTCTTCTCCTGTTAAGGTCCCTCGTAGCTTTAAGAGCACCTGCGCTGCTATCCATTCGTCTTGTCCTATTTTCGCGATGTGCTCCTCACCTCTCTTCCCTCCTTTTGCGCGCTCCTGCATAGAACTTGAACCCACCGTGCTCGTCACCTCCTCCCCCCTCTGGTAGCTACCTGTAGCGGTATATGCTGGAGGGCTGTATGCAGGGTTTGAGTGAGGGACCCCTCAGCTGCCGTCAATTGTTGCCTCACTGCTTCTCGTAACTCCGTCACTGGATACAACCCACCTTCCTCCTTCTTCATTACTTTCGCTAAGTGCATGTCTTCTGTCCCTTCTTTCTTTACTTCTACTTCATATGCGGTACCAGACCTTTCGCCCTCCCTTTTGTTCTTCTCAGTGCATGGTGCGTTACTAGTCGCCGCTCCCACGTTTCCTTCTACTTCCTTAATCTCTTTGCCCTCCTTTGTTTCCTTGCTCCCCTTCTCTTCTGTTGCCCCTTCCATGGTGAACATTCCTGTTGCTCCTGGCCGGGATCCCTGGAACATCCTCCACAAGTTAAATACCTCCACGTGATGAGCTAATTTCTTCCCCTTTTACGTGTTGTGTATGTGTGTCAGCAGCGAGTGTTGGACGTATGGTTCAAAACTGCCGTTAGGCGGCCATGGTGTCGTCATTTTGTTGTCTGTCCCTTGTGTCCATTCTATACTATATTTGATAAGTTTCTCCCTGTGAAGTGATAGCGTCCTGCAAATATGTTGGAGGGGGTAGTTAGAGTGTTCACCCACCCTCCAGACCCCGACCCGTATGACATTGCCATATTATACTGTTAACTCTCTTCAGCAACAACCTTCTTTACCTGGCCCCATAGGTTGGGGACTTTCGACCGTCCGCTGAAAGGTAATGTAGTTACAAATATACAGTCCTTTTCCTCTGTTTATTTTTCCTCCTTTGATACCACTAGTACGGCCCCCTGCAGCCATGGCGCACGAAGCCCCCTGCGGCTGCGAGCCCCGTGTGACGACCTTATACAGCTGCCCCACCTTTTCCACTCCCCTCTTTTCCACCCACTTTCCTCAGCGTAACCGGCGTTCTCCGTGCACGGTCACTTCCCCCTTTTCACCCTCCCCGTATTTTGGCGGTAGCCAGCGTTCTCTGTGCACGGGCTCCCCACCTCTGTTATGCCATCCTTACCCTCTACTTACTCCCCTACCACACCTCGAACAACGCAATGTGGTCAAGGTGTCCTATGGAGGCCCTACGGGTGACGTCACCAACTTCTTCAAAATATTACCGGTAAGACTTTTATAACATTAAAAAGAGCGGGCAATACGTTTTAACTCCTTATCCCCGTCAACCCCACAACTGTCCTCTTGTTACGCCCAGAACAAGGTAAACAACAATAAACTCTTATAATTGGACTGCGCACACTGCGTCGCCTCGCGTGTGATTCGCCTCTCGCCAGGGGAGCTTAATCAGCCAATTATCTTCCGCACTCAGCAACAATCTAGCTACCTCCTACTGGAAAACATCATCTATCTATCGAGCTTTAACACTCGATCAATAGGAATCCTCATCTATTCATTGATCAAAAACGCCAATTCATAGGAAAGCCACACATCCCCTCTACAGGTGTCCACGATCTAGACCAATCCGTGCCTACGAACAACCACACGTGGTGCCTTCTGGCTCCACCCACCCTGCTTCTGTGACGCGGCAGACGACGGCCCTCGTGCCTGTCCTGCTACCGCTCACCCGTCTGTCAACACTTATTAATCAAATCTTTGCAACACCCTGTAATAACACCTCCCGCCACCCTTATTACAATTCCTCCCCCCTCCCTCACAATGTCACATTGCTTGTTGGGTGTGCCATACTCACCAAGTTCCCTTGATGCTAGCCGCTCGACTGAGTGCACCCCTCCAAGCGGCTCGCCACCTCCCCCGTCTGGACCACGTCTGGACACTCGCCAACCGCAGGTGGAATAATTCTCAAACGGCTCCCGAGGGCCAATATCCGGATTGCGCTGTCCGGTCTTCTCGCAGTTCCCCGATGGTCATGTAGTCCTCAAAAGAGGGCAGCAGCAGAGGGGGCCGCGCTGCCGGGTCGCCTCGCTGCAAGGGCCTTGGAATGAATTTTCGAGGAGATAGATCTCAAGCAGATCTCAGCAGTGCCTCCAACTTGCTTGGGTGATTTCCCCGGGCCCGGCAGAGCTGTCGACAGGCCTCCGGGCTGGGGAGGCCCCAACTCCTCCCGTGTCCCCAAAAGGAGTATGAGACACACACAAGGAGCAAAGTGGTTCTGCTGTTTATTATAACAACGGCAGGGATGGGTCTCGGATCGTACGCTTCCGATCAGACTCTTCCCCTTAGTGGGGCTCGCAGGCCCTTTTTACAGCAGTATGACGCGCTATCCACATCGCCTGGGAAAGTTAGCAAAAAACCTATTGCCACTCTGGATTGGTTCCCCGAGTGGTAGGGTTAGTATAGGTAGCATATGGAGAAGGATATTAGTGGGTAAGGATGGGTCAGGTGGTACAATTGGGTTGTCCCTAATAGTTGTTACTTTAGAATCGTTACAAGGGGACCCCTGGTGATTGGTTAACACTAATGGCGTCAGTGATGAGCCCCCCTGTGTTCTGATTGGTTCTCCTGCAAGCCCCCAAGCCTGGGACCATCATCGTTCCCAGCTCTCAGTGTACCTGTCATTAGCAACAATGTGCAACTATGTGTTTGTGCAGGCAACGGACAGGTCTGCTCATAGGCTTGTGAGCGGGTCGTTCCCATCGCTGTAGGTGTCCATCTTGCCGCTTAATTGTTGCAACCTGTGTCCCAGATGTGTGACCCAGGCGGCTTCCCGCCTCGTGAGTCTGGCACCTTGTCAGTTCGGCTTGGTCACGTGTGGAGAGACCGTAGTTGGAGCAGAATTATGAGCATTAGATTTTTATTTCGCTTCTGTTTGCTTGGCATTTTACAGGTATAACCTTGGCGCTGGGCTCGCGGCATGCCAGTTGCAACATCGTGGCCTTGGCTGTGAGTTCTTGCTGGGGGCTTGTTCTGCATGGTCAGCACTTGTACTCTTGTTTTGAGAGGATTTTCACGGCGAGGCTCTTGTCTGGGTGACTCTTGCTTGCGGCCTACCCGGGCCTAGTACATGGGTGGTGATACATAATCCACGATATGGGGGTCTCGGTTTGACAGGGAGTCACAAGCAGTATTAGATATACATGATGGTGTCGTCATATGGGTGGGTGGCGGGAGAAGCGTCAGCAATCTTATACACAAGCTCTTTAGGCGTCTTGCGTTTCTGCGGTATTGTGAAAAGGCCTATGTTAAAAATAACAACGATGCACGTCAGTGGGTGTGTCAGTCACCTACGTCATAGCACTGTGTATGTTCTTCGTGTAGGTTGGTGTGTGAGTAACCAGTATGCATGGTGGCACGTGTGTTCTTGGCAGTTGGCTATGTCGTTATGGCATCTCTAACGATGTGGATACTTGTGGCTGTTGTTCTTAGTTGAGCTCATCCATGTCGCAGGCGTCGGCTTGAGCCGGGCGGGCTGGTGCGGGGAGTGCTGGTGGGCATACTCCGCTTATGTGTACTCATCTGGTAAATAGACAAACTCGTCTCGTGGGGGATGTCTGGGTCATGATCCTCTTGGCCATGGTCTGTATGAGATTGGGGGGAGGGTGTTGTCCCATTCTCCCACTTCAGGGAGAAGGAGAGAGAGGAGTTAAAGATGACACCAAGGTTCTTTGCTTCACAGGAAGGGGAGTGCAGGAGGCCCATAGAGGGTGGCCAGAGTGTTGGAGGGAAAGAGGTAGCAGGGGTCCCAACGAGTGGGATCTCAGTCTTACTAGCATTAAGGCAGAGATCATTGGTGGTACACCAAGCCTGAATAGCAGAAAGGTATTCAGGAATTAGCAAGGAAGGGGAGGAGGCAGAGGAGGGTAGCTTGAAGGAGAGATGCGTGTCATCTGCATAACACTGGAGGTTAAGAGAGAAGGTGGAAATCAAATGGGCAAGAGCGGCCATGTAGATATTGAAGAGCCAGGGCAGGAGGATAGAGCCCTGAGGGACACCACAGGTGGAGACAGAGAAAGTGGAGAGAAAAGGGCCCAGTCGAACCTGGAACGGTTGGTCCAAAAGGAAGGAGGTCAACCAATCCAGCATCAGTTCTGTGATGCCGAGGGTATCACGGAGCAGATTTATCAGGGTGGCATGATTGATCGTAACGAAGCTTGAGGAAAGGTCAATAAGGATCAGAAGGGAAGGAGAGCTGGAAAAGAGATTAGGGAGTAAGTCTTCACGGGTGTTCAGTAGAGCAGTTTCCACGCCTCTGGCAGATCTGAAGCCAGAAATACATGAGGGTAGAGTCAAAGGCTTCCCTGGCCAAAAGCATGACAGGGGGTCAACAGGGCCTTGCAAAAGAGGTAGGTAACTACTAGCTCGAAAACCAAATCACCGTAGGGTACAAAAACAGTAGAGATTTATTTTAACATGAAGACATATTTACAGAGTTTTCGTGTGCCGTAGCACAAGACATATGCATACTAAAGTACATTTGTAGTCTGCATAATAGTGGGTTAGTACATGTAGTGACAGTCTATTTCATGTATTATTTGACATCACAATACATTAACATTGTCGACACATTGGTTGGTGTTTCTGGTTCGGTAGTTTGATGGCAAATCTGTGCCGGAATAGAAAGCTGTGTCACTGCAATCAGGAGAAAGATCTGAAGCCAGCCTGGTGGTTTTGGAGGCAACCAACATATTCAGTGTGTTGGATAAGCTGGGAGATGGCCAGCTTCTCCAAGAGTTTTCCCAGGAAAGGGGTAATGGAGATAGGGAGGTAGTTAGCGGGACAGCAACGATCAGCAGAAGGCTTTTTTAGGGGAGAGTGCACAAAGGAGTGATTGAGGAGTGATTGAGCAGTGAGGGGAAGGATCCAGTGGCAAAGGAGTGATTGCAGAAATCGGCCAAGGCTGGAAAAAAGGAGACAATGTTGTCCTTGATAGTTCTGGAGGAGCAGAGGAGCACCTGTTTGGATGAGACTTTCATAGAGCAAACTTCTCTAGAAACATCATCAGGTGTTATGGGAGAAAGAAAGGAGAAAAGGCGGGGCAGGGAGGGCAAGGGAGAACAGAGAGACAGTGAGGGAGAAGGGTGTGGAGTAGGGGAGAGAGAAGAGAGGAGAGGATATTCTGAGTTTTGGAAATGAAGTGAGAGTCTAGAGAAGAACAGTGGACCAGAGAGGGCGGGGGAGGAGTGGAAACTGCAACCGAATTTGCGAGTTCCTTGCAGATTTTGAAAAGATCTGCCATGTTGTTAGAGGCTGCAGAGATGCAGGCTTGGATATAGGCTCTCTTCCCAGAGCAGATGGAGAGTCTGTATTGCCTTTAGAGCAGGCAGCAGGCCAGTTCATCAGAGGATGAGCTCAAAGCCTGCCACTTCCGTTCAGCCACTCTGCACTTGGGTTACAAAGAGACCGGGTCAGAGTCATACCAGGAGTAGCACTTAGAGGCAGATTTAATGCAGATTCTCATGGAGGGTCAAGGATGTCCAGAGTGTTGGAAATGGAGGAGAGTTGAAGGTTAGTGAGGGCTGAGTCAGGGTGAGAGTTAATGGAAGGAGTAAAAGGGGGAGTGAAGATGGCACCAAAAACAGCAACTGACTCTTGCTTCATCAGTCGAATGAAGGAGAAGGAGGCTGGCAATACAGGTGGAGGCTTAGCCAGGGGCCAAAGGAGGTCCAGGTGAGAGTACAGGAGAGCATGATCAGTCCAGGAGAGAGGAGTCATGAGAGGGTTGGAGATGGGGAAGTCAGAGGAGATGAGAGCATCCAAAGTGTGTCCGGCAGAGTGCGTTGGACCAGAGGGAAGAATGGAAAGTGAAAGAGAGTCAAAGAGACTGCGGCAGTGTCTAGAGCTGCATTAGGGGAGTCAAGGTGAATATTGATATTTCCGAGGAGGGGAAGTTTGGAGGAGGAGGTTAGGAGAGAAGAGGTGAGGTCAGACCATTCAGAGATGAAGTGGAGACCTGGCCACGGGGCCTATAGATGGTGCTCAGAGGTAGAGAGAGGACAGGGGAGACATTGAGCCTGCAGACAAGACATTTGATAGAGGAGTAGGCCTAAGTGGGTAGGATGGCAGCAGGGATCCACTCATGGGGCCACTCAGTCCCCCAGCTGGCTAGGCCTACATTTAGAGTGGATCTTGTAACCCTCAGGGAGGAGAGTGTCAAAACTTGTGGCAGAGCTGGTAGTGAACCATGTCTTTGTGAGAGCAAGGATATCAAGGTCATGGTCCTCAAGGAGGTGGCAGATGTCAGAAGAGTGTTTGACCACAGAGCAAGACTTGAGGGTAGGTATATTGAGCAGGTTGCCACTTTTGAAGGTCTTCCGAGAAGGGTTACAGGTGTGTGTTACACCTGTCGGAGGTGGCAGAGGAGGCAGAGATGGGTAACGCCTATCCAGAAGGAGGAGGTTGGACTGAGAGCCCTGGCCATGACAGTGCCATTTAGGTAGACATTAATGATGACCCTAGACGACATGAAGGATGCCAAGAGAACCTCCCAGCGGTGCCACCATTAATGAGAGAGGAAGAGAAAGGGGAGAGTGAATAGACCATGTGGAGATCTAAAGGTCCGGAGAAGGAATGACAAAGAGGATGTCGGTGACAGCCTGCCTGGAGGAAGGGTTGACATAGGTGTCAGCGATGGGGAGGGCTGGATTGGAGACCAGGAGGTCCTTCTTGAACCTTTTCCTTCCAGACTTAGACAGAGGGATGGGAAAGGTGATAGAGTGGAGAAGATAGAGGCGATTGAGAGCACCATTGAGGACAATGCGGAGAGAAGGCAGGGGGGTAGAGAGAGAGGAATTGCAGAGCATAACTCAAATACACACCCAGATGCACACAGAAATGCAACAATCAAACGAAGTGTGAGTGGAAGAGCTCTATGGTACAACATACAGCAGAAAGAAAACGATTGTAAAACAAGCAGTTTTGAGCTTCCCAGAGAATGGAAAAAAGTATAAAAATTAATCAGAGCCAGCATCCTTTAAAACAGGCAGAATTGAATTACCTGGAGAGAAGTAAAAAGCATAACCATTATACAGAGCCAGTAGAAATTAAAACAGGCTGATTTGAATTTCACAGAGAAATGGAACAGCATAAATTAGAGAGGGCTAGCAGTTGTAAGAACAGGCAGTTTTGAGTTTTCCAGAGAAGAGAGAAGAAGGCTGAATTTGAACACAGCAGGAATAGCAAAAAGCAGACAGATCAGAGCAATGCTGGCATCAGTAACACGTTACAGCAATACGAGGAAGGTGAGAGGCAATTGCAGGGTGCAGGCAGAAGAGTAATGAACAGAATTGGGAGGGAGCCCTGGTAGCACAGTGCAGTGGAAGTCAAAACACAGCAGAGGCCAGTCAAAGAATGGTACGTAGGTAGGAAGCCAATAGAGATATAGCCGGATGGTATGCAGGAGCGAGGATAGCCATTCCAGGTGCCGGAAGGTGAAGCTCCAGCCGAGAAAACAATGGAGCACAAGAGCGGGGCCTATGAAACTAAATGCCGCGAGAGATGGTAAAGGCAGGGAGAGTTGGCGGCAAAGTCGGGAAATCAACTGCAGCTCGGAGCGAATGTGACGTCACATCTAGGGGGGAGCGCGATGACGGGGAATCAAGAAGCAATGAGGGGGGGAAAGGTTTGTGAAACACTTCCAATGATAATGGTTCGGTGAGGAGGAACTTACCAACTGAACGCGGCATGCCTGCGAGATGCAGGGAATGTAGAGGTTAGAACCGGTGAAGAGAAGAAGAGGGCCCTCTAGGGCCTTGGCAGGCCCAGACATGGCCTACCAATGCCCTTATAGGTGGCCCTTAAATGGGGGCCGGCATCGCCTGCTGACTCCCGGGCCCAGTAGCAGTAGGTTCTTGAGTCTGGCCAATCAAGCGATCTTCCTTGCACCGAAGTTGTTCAAAGCCTGCTTGAAGTACTCGGTGGCCATGATGGAAAGGCCATGCCAAGCAGATTAACAAAGCAGCTCCATGCGCTCTCAGTGGGTTGTGAGCACGATGATGCCGGCCTAGATGCAAAAAAGGAGTGAGGCCCAGACAGGGTCTCCCAATACCCTTATAGGTGGCCCTTAGATGGGGGCTGGTGTCGCCTGCCAGCTTCCGGGCACGACGGCAGTAAGTTCTTGAGTCTGGCCAATCAGGCGATCTTCCGTGCACCGAAGTTGTTCAAAGCCTGCTTGAAGTACTCGGTGGCCATGATGGAAAGGCCATGCCAAGCAGATTAACAAAGCAGCTTCATGCGCTCTCAGTGGGCTGTGAGCACAATGATGCCGGCCTAGATGCAAAAAAGGAGTGAGGCCCAGACAGGGTCTCCCAATGCCCTTATAGGTGGCCGTTAGATGGGGGCTGGTGTCGCCTGCCAGCTTCCGGGCCCGACGGCAGTAAGATCTTGAGTCTGGCCAATCAGGCATTCTTCCGGGCACCCAAGGTGTTCAAAGCCTGCACAAAGTACCCGGCAGCCATGATACAAAGGCCACGCCGAGCATATTAACAAAGCAGCTCTGTACGGTCTCGGGGGAGTGGGGTATATGTGAGCACAATGATGCCAGCCCAGTTGCAAAAAAGGAGAGCTTTGCTCTATGACCTGCACAGTGCTCCATTGCTCCTGAGCTAGGTCCACACTATAAAAAGATATAAGAGTTATCCTCTGATTGTCAGGGTGTATTTGATGCTAGAGTGGCTGAATTATTACCCCCTCTGTCCCTTCTGCAGGTCCAATAATTGTCAGCTCGATCTGATGCCCAGTATCCTAATACCATATGGGAGGACCTATGTTCTTACAGTGGTGTGACATCCTTCATAACAATTGGGCCAAGGGATTTATATGCCTTTTTAAATATAGACTGACCTCAATAGTTTCCATCTACAACAACATAAGATTTACTTAGGATATGCATAGACAACAGGAGCATGAAGGCAATCAATTTCAAGAAACAGGTGCCCCTGATCTCTAATATAAGTCCTATTAGATCAAGTTGAAGGCATTAAAATCCACAAGGGGATAGATCTGAAACGTGCTTATAATATCGCAGAAATCAAAACTGGAGAGGGGTAACGCTGCTTTTCACATAAGGTTTCCTCACTATGAATATCTAGCAATGCCATTTGAGTGATTACAATTGTTTTATAGCACACTTAATACAAGAGATTGGTTTATAAGCTCGTGATCATGACTCAAACCTGTGTTGCGCAGCGTTGTCTTGCTTCCAAGACAAATGCTTTGCCCCTGAGTTATCCCCCTCATCGATTAAATCCCCTTGCTGACTTTCATGATTTCATGATTTCCTAAATAATATTTGCAAAAACCTTTTAGGTAATCACATAGTTATCTATCGTTATAACATCATTGTGCTCTGAACTACCTTACATGAATATGTTGGCTAGGTACAGGAAGTGAAGAGCACCTTACACCTCAGAAGAGTTTACACCAATCTTATCACTTGCACTTTTCATATAACCCATATTGCATCCCTGGCAGACATACCTAACTCACACCTTTGTAAATGTATACTCATAAATGTCTAATCACAATAGACTGGCCAGGACTCACAAACCTTAAACACCCACAAAGGCTCCTGGTTTTCAAACCTTTCTCGTTGTTGGATTTTTCATATATTTTTAAAGCAGGGGAGCTGCATGACCAATGCCGGGGCAGTGGAAGCCGAACACATTTACCTGACAAAAGCTGGTCTTATGTAAAGTCTTCAAGAGTGCCATCAAGAGCAGTCATAAGCTACCCTGGGAGGAGAGCCCAATTCCCCAAAGATCCAGAAGTTTAGGCGTCAAACTCCCCTATCTGCACCTCACCGGGACCTCAGTCCTACCACCATGTCTCCTGCAAGGAATACTGCCCCGACAATGACCCCCGAGTCGGAAGCCCTTCCCCCGAAGCACATGGAACTGGATGAGCTGAAGGCATTGCGTGACCTGGATACGGACAGACTGCAAATGGGACAGGAGAATTGTTCCTCAGAGGAATACGGACAGAACCTCGCAAGGCAAGCGTAAGAAACTCAAACTGGGAGCCGCCAAGGCAAGCATCCTCAAAAAACAACCATTAATGGCAAAGGCTTGGTCAGTGCCTATGGTCAGATAAATTAGCCGGGCTTGAGTACACAATGGATAAGGGAGTGAGTAGGACAGAGTCTACTGATTCAGCCAACTGCATCTCTCCGGGAGTCTAGTGATTCTAAGGTTAAGTGAAATGGAGCCAAGTAGCTAAAGCCGCATGACGTAGGCCCTTGTGAGCAGCTCTGAGAAGACACTGGTCTTGTACTTATAAAGATTTTATGACTTTTCTAAGAAAGTTGGCGTGAGGTGGGAAACCTGGTGGGCAGTGTAACAAAGAACTTGAATGGATGCGTAAGTGGGAGCAAGGTGGATCCCTACGATGGGGTATATAGCCTCATTACGTTGGAGCACATCTTGGAAATGCGTCCCAGAGATCTGCGATGGCATCTTAATGACTTCAAGGCGACTGAGCACAAGCTGCTAGATGTGTTAAAAATCAGTGAGTCACGGACCAGGTCACCCAGAAAGGGCAGTGGCCTTCTGAAAACTAGGAGGGCCCCCTCAAGCCACATGCTCCAAAAGCCTCATAACAGCAGGTCCCACAAATAGAGCGCATGTCCTTGGCTGCTGGTAGTATAATCAGTGGCAATCACAGCGCAGGGGACTGCTGCGATTGCGAGGATCTTATTCGCTGGTATAAGACACCTTGATGCCAGGGTTGGACCAAAGGCCTTCAGGCTGTGAGCCTCAACCTCCAACCTGAGAAGCAGCCCTGAGTGGTCCATTTACTTGGCATCTACGGGTCTGTGAAAACATCACCCAGAGTTTTTAAAGGAAAAATCTACAAAAACCAATTAACTTTCTGAGCATTTCCTGGTAAATGGTAAACAGATACCTGACCTATGCAACGGGGGTGCCAGGAGGATTGTAGCTGACCACTTGCTGCTTCATCTATCAGGCACAGGACCCAGCTTTAATATACCCACTACGCTGGCCTGCTATCCCGTGAGTTAGATGGCCACTGACAAAGCCATCTTGAAAATTGATGTCCACATTGAGTTGTTGCAGTCTCTATGAGGTCTGCACAGGGAGCCTGGTGGTGAATGGTTTAATTGATCTTGGTTAGGTGCCACCAAGCTCCAATAGGTTGCCAGCCGATGTGGCCACCAAACTTCAAACAAAAATGGGGAAACACCCTGCTTGAGAGTGTGGGTGGAGGCTGTCAGAAGTCCAAACCAAAGCGTAGGGGGAATGCACCACTGTTTAGGCTCTGTGTTCCCACTAGCCTTGCAAGCTGCGCTTCTCTTACAAAAGCGGAGCGCATGGCTGCTGAAGGAATCAAGTCTCTGACCTGGGGGATCTGCCTCAGATGTAATGGTTGCTTGCAGTCCGTGGACCCAAACAGCTCAGTTTTACAAGACACAGAAAGAGTGTCCAATCTCACGAACCTGAATAGACATTCCTTGGTCTATGTGAAGAGACAGGCCCTGGCTGATTCAAAGTGCACTGAGAAGGCAGGCTGCTGCACATTAAGCCTGAAAACCTTAAGCTGTGTGCACAGCATAAGCTTGTGGTGCCCCTAGTCAGAGCACCTTCCTACAGGCCACCTTGGGATCAAAAGGAAAATGGAGCGTTTGACTCCTCCCTTCTCTAGGCCCCTCATGGAAGTCCAAGTGAAGCATTACTGCAAAACATGTCTGAATTGCCAGTCATCTAGTAAGTTTGGTGGACAGATGAAAGTGCTTCATGTGCCACTGACAGTGCTGGAAGGACCCCTTGAGAGGGTTAAGATAAACAATTTGGTAATTGTGGATCATGTAAACCAGTACCTCGGGGTTGTGCTCCTGAGAAGTAGCACCCCTGGAGTGGACAGAATTTCAACGGGGATATGCATGAAAGTTGGCTTCTCCATGGAGGTTGTTTCAGACCAGGTTCCAACTTCATTATGTCTTACATAAAGGCTATGAGCATGAACTGTTGAGCTGCCTATAAGTTCTTCACTTCATCAAGACATTGAGGAGCACAACAGGTACTTTGGAATTGCCCCAGGAGCAAGAAGCACCTTGTGCAGTCAGGATTGCTATTGTCCTACAGGGAGGTACCTGAGCACTGAGTGTTGTTTAGCCCATTCGAGCTTATGTTCCATGTCTGTCTGTTGGGCCCTTTCCTTAGCCGTGTAAGGATGGTAAAGGAAACCTTGAGGCCCAACGAATCATGAGGGGCACTCTATGCGGGACCTCATTATAAAGATGACCCACGTCATGCATAACGCAAAAGTTAACTTGGAGGATAACAAGGCACTGATCAATGAATGGAGCAATCAGAAGGCAAACTCGGAAGGTTATCAGTAGCATGCATTTATAATTTACAGCAACAAGAACAGTTATGGACAGCTACGTCTCAGCTAACTCACTCTTTGTAATATTATTGACTTGTGACAACCCAAGAGAGACTTAGGACTCACTGTAACCTTGATCATTACCAGAAAAGTGGAATTTGATTGGCCCATGTTGCCCTAATTCTATTTATGCGAGAGATAATGCATGTGTCCTCTTTGCGGTGGCAACTCTGTTGAGCTAATAATAATTTTCAAGATCTGATGCTTGGTGTTGACATGCCTTCACGGTGTGGAACATCCATATTTAGCAGCCAAACTGTTTCCTTACTTCCCTACTTGCCCATGCTTTCAACGGTGGCCTCCAACGCGGATCTCCACTGTGTGCACATGCATGCACGGCAGAGGTCAATATGGAGTCACTGCATGCATCAGTGGTGATAGGCGCGGAACCCATAGTCAGACCTCTTTTCCTTGCCTTTCACTGCATCATGTGGCTCTTCTTGCCAGATTCTTAATGGTAGGAGTATAGACCCTATATAACCAAACATACCATCATATGTAATGTGATGAAAGTGAATATATCCCATCTTGAGCAAGGTAGAGCAAATGGAGGTGAACTAGAAGGTTGGCTGGAGGGTATCCCTACATATTATCCCCACCAAAAATATTGCCGTATATATGGTCGTCTGTAACGCCATAGGCAATATTGTTCGGGGGGGGGTCTTTTGTGGGAGCAGGGATTGCAGGGGTGTCCCCCGCACATTTAAAAATAATGCAGAGGGTGCGGGTGTGTCCCCCGCAGGGTCCATGCCTCAATATCGCTGCAAAAATATGGCAATATTTTTGTATCGCAATATTTTTGCGGGGATATGAACACATGGAACCGGCCGGAGGTTCTACAGAACATAGAAGCAAAGTCCCATGGGTGCTGGATGAAATGAGCATTTGACCTGATGACCTACCTAGTTTAACAATGGGGCACTGGAGTTGTCCTAGACACTTATATTGGAAAGGCAGGAAAGCATTAGTGGAATATTGCGGGAATGCTGTAATGCACAACAACTTACAGTCTCAAGACTTTTAACAAGAAGTTACTCATATGCATCTCTACACCCGCCTGTGCTCACTACCTTGAGAACTGAAAGGGATTGTCTAGTTCAGGGATCTGTAACGTTTGACTCTCCAGATGTCTCCAACTACAACCCAAATCAGCCGTAGCCAGCGTAGTCATGGAAATCGTAGTCCAAAACATCTAGAGAGTGAAAAGTTGTAGACCCCGAGTCAAGTGCAAGGGTCTGCAACCTACGGCTCGGTAGATGTTTTGAACCACGACTTGCATGATCCTTCACCATTGACTGTGCTGGCTAGAGCTGATGGGAGCTGTATTCTGAAGCACCTGGAGAGCCAAAGGTTACAGAAGCCGGGTTTAGTGTGTATGGCAAAGGTTCTTATCAGTAAATATAAAGTAGACGAATGCAAAGAGGATTGGGCAGAGTGTAGTAGAGGAATAAGCAGAATATGGCGGAATACATTTCCTAGCTTTATGTAATGTAATGGGCTATTGTATAACGCCTTTCACCATTGATATGGTCTTGAGTGCTGAAGGTTGAACGGCCTTGGAGACCGAAGTCCAAGCATGGGAAATTCGTCAAAGAGTTATAGAATGCGTGTCTGCATTTTAGTCAAAACGAAGGTAGGTAGGGGGGCCAAGTCCCTGCTAGTTACCCATGTAGAACAGGCATGTGGGTGGGTGCAGATAGGTAGTCTGGAGAGCATGCAGGAGAGATATTATGTGTGCAGCGTGACCACATTTTATCATGGGAGATACCTGCATTCTAATGGTAGAGGTGTTCTGCAAAAAGTGTAAAGCAGGAGAGACATTATGCGTGCAGCTGGAGCGGATTATGAGGACGCTCAGCTCTGTGGAGGCAGGAGGGGGATAGGCTTGTTTCAGGGATTCTTATGTAAGGTCTCCAGCGGGGAAGTAAGTGAGTCTGGAGGAAGATAAATCTCACCACAACGAGCACAGAGCTTCTACAGGCAACCGATAAATCTACACAAGCAGCCCACTCTGAATTATGAAAAGAATTATGGAGCAAAATTAATAATAAATGATGAAGGGAGAGCTAGATAAGACACTCTCCCGCTTACGTGTGCCTGCTGAGCGTGCAGAAAACTGGTGGAATAAACCTGGGGGGGGGGAGCAGTAGCTCTGTATTCTAACAGTTAAAAAGGATTCAATGAAGGCTGCGCGCTAGCATGAAATCCTGCGCGCTTGAGAGTTGATAAGTAGCACCGCTGCAGCTGAGTGATCAACCACTTTTGGCGGAAATAAATAAAGCATAGATCCCTGTGATGCGGTAATTAAAAAGAAGAAGCAGGGTAAATGGGTAGGAACATTAAAAGACGTTCGGATGACCTCCTTCATGGAGGAGCAAAAGTAAAAGGACGCGTTTATTTATTTTATTTTTTCTAATGCTCCTCATGACCATAGGCCTCAGGGCAATCAACATTACTGTAACATTGTCTGATCATCTTCGCTTGCGTGCGTGGGGGGGTTAGATTCTATTAAAGGCACGGAGGCGAGTATTACGCGTCATCTTTTTCTACTCATCCGGCAACAAAGACAAATATACTTAAAGAAGCAATAGTGTTGGAGAAAAACAGTTAAACAGTTTTAAGAGAACATGCAACAGGGCTCCTGGACAAGGTGGGCCCACGACCTCTGTGGCAGCCAATCACATTAGGGTAGACTAAATACAAGGCGATGTAATGTGTGCCTCTTCTTTCTTCTTTCCTCTCAGAACAAGAGTATCCGTTTATTGGATAGAAATCTCGCCGAGAGCAAGAAGAAGCCTACAGGGAACTTACTCTCCCTTTCTTCCTGGAGGACCTGAGAGGTATTGTGTGTGTGTGCTAACATACAGGCGTGTACATCAACAGGAATGGGCGGGCATGTACATGAACTGTCACCAATGTTTCAGTGAATAAGATAGGGTCGGGTAATGAACACTAAGAGGGTGGCAAGCCAAGGAAAGGTGAGGACTCATAATAACGTTTACCTCCATAGTCGGATGAAAAAACCTAAGAAAACTTGGATGGCAGGAAATACAAACAGCTGCTGCAATTTAGACCCCTACAGGTGGTCATTAATATTGACTTTGGATACATGCAAGTGAAAAAGTTTAATGACATTTTGAGGCAATTGTAAAGTTTTATTAGGAGAACTAGCATGTCCTAAGAAACAGATGAGGAACTTTTCCAAGGTTTAGTATCATCCTTATCAAGCAACTGTGTTATGTTATGTTAAAGGTCCTTATACCACTCACTGTTGCCACCTGCCTGGCCTCTTGGCTCTCTGGTGGATCTGAAATGTAAGGGGGGCGGGGCTTGTTAGTAGTATTGAGCGGGCAAAGAGCAAGAGAGCTTTGATGTGCTGTTGGCTGCTTTAGTTCGAAGAAACCGGTCACTGGGCATTGGTGCGTTTTCAGTTGGTAGAGGAGAGATTGTGTGAGGTTTGGTTTCATGTTGGGTGTTGGGAAGTGGGTGTGGTTTCTAGTGCGATAGAGGTATGGCTGTGTTTAATTCAGAGTTTGAGGGTCAGTATGCAGAATGGTGATTTTCTGTGTGTGGTTACTTGGTAGCAATACATTTCCTATGCCAGCAATTCATCTAAGTGTGACTCATTAATGTTTCCAACAATCCAAGTGCAGCATATTTCCTACCTCTAACAATCCATATAAGCGCAGTACCTTAATGTTCCCAACCATCCAACTAAGTGTGGTGCATTTCCTATCCCCAGCAATCCATCTAAGTGCGGTACAGTTCCAACCCCCAAACAATCTATTTAAGTGTAGTACATTTCCAACCCCCAAACAATCCATTTAAGTCTGGTATTTTTCCTACCCCATCAACTCAACTAAGTGTGGCATACTTCCTACCCCCATCAATCCATCTTGGGGGGTGGGACCTGGCATGATACATACACTACACCATGCCCATCTCATGGCGGTGAGGGAGCACAAGGCTAGCCCATTCAGTTAGACTAGACGCGGAACATGGTTAATCTAGGTGCACATATGGGCAATTTACATAATGGGGCTACATGCAAAATAGGGCTAATCTTAATGTTTATGTTTATATATTTATACAGTGCTACAATGACCCGAAGCCTTAATAAGTAGACTAAGTGCAAGAAAGTATGAAATATTAGGTAAGAAGAGCGGTGGGGTTTTACTGGAGCGTAGCAATGGCTGCACTCCCCACCCAGACCACACTTACCTTATCAGTCGCTGCTGGTTGACGGTGCCAAGCTTCCCAGATGAACATGGGCAAACACGGACTGGAGCTGCTTCTACAGGAACTGCTCTTTGCCTTGTGTCCCTTAGCCGTGGGCTGCCTGGCAGAGGCTGCCCAGAGTAGGTGTCTTAAAAGGGCCTCTCAGGCCAATCAGAGGGCAGTGGGTAGGAAGGGAGGAGGAGGAAAGGCAGACCAGTAAGCGGGGATGGAAGGGAGTGGGGAGGGAGACGGTAGTGCACCAGAGCACCACATTTTCTAATAAAAAGAGTCCAATGGGAGGTTGGGGGGTCGTAGGTGCAACAGGGCACTTACCCCAAGTCTGGAGTCAGAAAGAGTGCCTCGTATGCCTCCCTGAGCGCATTTGACCCTCGGTACACAATGCACTTGGGCGCACAGGCCAATCAGAGGGCGGTGGGTGGGAAGGGGGCAAAGCAGACCAAGAAGAGGGGAGGCAAGGGAGCGGGGAGGGGAACAAGAGCACACCAAAGCACTGTATTTTGAAAGAAAAAATAATAAATATTAAATGCATACATTTAACAACCTTCTTCCTGAGCCTTTACTATCAAGGTGTAACCCTGCAACAGGCCTTGAGCAAATAGGCACCCGTTCGGCGGCATGCCTTTCCTGTGATAGGCGTGCATAAGAGACCCAGTCCTCCAGCAGAGTTTGCACAACTCACATAAGACCCCGTCACGCATAATAATAGTCTGTGCAGTTTTCAAAGCGATAGATAACTATCAAGTGTTTGCACCCCAGGAGCACTGCGCAATGCACATCCACCCTCAGTCCCAGATTCTGACTTTCCCTGTGCTCAGCTGTATATAAAAATAGCTCGGGAGGAGGTTCAAAGGCAGGTGCTGGACATTTTGAACAAGAAACCATCAGAATATGTGTGCTTCCAGTCGCAAAGGGCAGACATCACGCAGGGAAACCTCGTCAGGAGTTTGGCGGTGCGGTAAGAAAGTGGCAGTAGCAGGATTGCTGCCACTATTTCCTCACTTTTAAACTTAGAGTTTAATATTTGAAACTCGCTTAAAATCACCTGGCTTTATGTGGAGGAACTTTGGCAAAAGAAAGTGTCTCTTGCTTTGGCTGAATAACTGCTATCATGATCCGTGGAAAATGAAACCCCTTCACAGAAGCTGTTTGCATCCCTGGGTGAAATCCTTAACATGGCTTCTGATATAACCCCCCACTGTAATTGTGGGCGGGGATTTTAATTCAAAGTTGGGAGATGGCCGTGTGTGTCTGTTCTTATGGTGATGAAGATAGGCCCCGCTCGACGCCTGAAGCCATCATGGAGGACGGGCAGGGGTGCCATATGGGCTTTGGCTGAGACCAGGGAGCGAGTCGCTCCCACTTCAGGGAGTTTCCTCCTCCCTAACATTTTCTCATCTGGATCTTCAGATACAGATAACTACATTAATACCCCAAACACAGAAGATATTTCACCTTAGCTGGTCCAGACCTGCCCTCTAGCTCCATTTACCATGTAACATCCCCAGGGCGTTAACCTACGGTGCTGGCCTCCACAGGCGGCGGTCGCTCATACATGACATTAATTGAGCAGTAGCTGTTACGCGTTCCAGCCGGTCGGGCTCACTAAAGCATTAAGTGGCTTATGTGTTTAATGAAGTAAAATAGATCAAAACTTCCTTCAGAAGGTCTCAGTGGGAGGTCACCCAGATGGCCCCTGTGGAGGACAGCCCTTCCCTGGTGTCCCCTGGATCCGGTTTGCTCATAAGACTTTCATACGATGAGGCTTTACATATCCATTGAGTGCCCAGACACCCCTTGTATTGCTTCTTCAATATAGCAGATAGGAATGGGTAAGGGGTGCTTGATAGGCCCAGTGTCCTCCCACAAGCCTCCTTTGTTTTACCAGCTTTTCTTGATGGATCTGGGTAGCGGTCCCACCAATTGTTCTTCCACTTAAATGTGTTTTCCTTATTCTTTCAGGAAAGTTGAAAAATGTGAATACCAATCATTACTATTCTCTGCTTTCCAACTGATCAAAACCTCGTCCAGTTACTGGGGGATACAGATGTCCGAGTTGAACATTTTAGGGTTCTACCAAACAGAGGGGGTTCATGGATTTACATAATTCATATTTTTCGCAGCATCTTCTGTGGGCCTCGTTACGGAAAGTGGGGTTCTCTGGGACCTTTTTCAAGGCAGATTAGTTTCTGTTGGGAACAGACATATCCAGGGGTGTTGCTAGGTCTGGAAAAGATCTGGGGCCACAATCCTGCTATTGCCACTTTCTTACTGCACCCCCAAACTCCTGACGAGGTTTCCCTGCCTGATGTCTGCCCTTTGCGACTGGAAGCACACATATTCCGATGGTTTCTTATGCAAAATGTCCCGCACCTGCCGTTGAACCTCCCCCCGAGCTATTTTTATATACAGCTGAGCACAGGGAAAGTCAGAATCTGGGCCTGGGACTGGGGGTGCATTGCCCAAGGCTCGTGGCAGTCTACTCAGAATGCCAGTCTGTATGTTCAATTATTGATGACCTGTAGTAACACGTGCATATCGCAGTGCTCCTGGGGTGCAAACACTTGCTAGGTATCTATCGATCTGAAAACTGCACAGACTATTATAATGCGTGACTGGCCCTTATGTGAGTTGTGCAAGCTCTGCTGGAGGCCTTGGTCTCTTATGTACGCCTATCACAGGAAAGCCATAATTGTGTGTGGAAGGCATGCCACCGAACTGGTGCCTATTTGCTCAAGGCCCGGGTTACACCCTGATAGTAAAGGCTCAGGAAGAAGGTTGTTAAATCATGCATATCCCGGCGCTCTTGCGTGCAACTGTTGCAATACCTCACACATTCCTACCGCTCTTGCAACTGAACAAATGGGTAAGTATCACGTACAGTGTTGTGTGTAAGCAGCAAAGGGCTTACGAAGGCCCACATTTCCTGCTTGCCACTCCCATGCGGGAACTGCCATGACCCACAATTACCATACAAAGCGATACATTGGTGAATTTCCCACCTGCAAAGCCGCTCCCAGCAGACATCTCTGCTTTCCTTCCTGCACTTACACTGTCACCTGCGGGCATTGCCCTTTCTGCTTCCTGTTCTGCGAGTGCCTCCTGCAGGTAATAGTAGTAGAAGCAAACATCGTAGAAGTAGATGTGCTAGATATTGAAGTATTAGTAGAAATGGGGGTGGGGAAGTAGAAGTAGTAAAAAGTAGTACAAGTAGAATTAGTAGCAGAAGTAGTAGTACAATTAATACAAGTAGTAATAGAGGTGGGGCAGAAACAGTAGAAGTAGTAGCACATGTATAGAAGTAGGAGAAGTGTTATAAGAAGTAATAGTAATTGTAGGAGCAATAACAGTAGTAGTGGTAGTGGAAGTGGAAGTAGTAAAAAGTAGTAGATGTAGTGGTAGCCTGAGCAGTAGTGGAAGTAGAAATGGTAGTAGTTGTGGTAGCAGTACTTGTAGTAGTAGTAGTGGTAGCTGTAGTAGTAGTAGTAGTACTGGTAGCAGTAGTGGTAGTAGTAGTGCTAGCAGTAGAGATAGTAGTAGTGGTAGTAGTGGTAGTAGTAGTGGTAGCAGTAGTGGTAGTAGTAGCAGTAGTGGTGGCAGTAGTGGTAGCAGTAGTGATAGTAGTGGTAGTAGTAGTGGTAGCAGTAGAGATAGTAGTAGTGGTAGTAGTGGTAGTAATAGTGGTAGTAGTAGTGGTAGAAGTGAAATAATCTTTCTTTAGCAACCCGTTGCAATTTGTATACATACCTTTCAAAATACAAATGTTACAACCAGGATCAAGAACGAATTTAAAGAAATCATTTCACGTTTCATTTAGTAAATCAAGTCAAGTTACAAGAAAGGAAAGAAAACAAATTAAAAAGTGGGCACAATGCCAGAGAGGGAAGATTTTGCCCCATTCTGCCTGAGGTCAGGTGGATTGCAGGGTTTCATTATTATGGTTTCAAGGTTCCTATAATGATAGTTTTCTGCTTCGGTGACCCTACACGCTGGGCTTCCCTTCTCGATGCTATGCATCGTAAAAAACCATTGCATTCAATGTAGGCCACCCTCGAAAATGTGTCTGTGTCTTTTGTATCAGTCAAGTCTGCCCACCTCTGCGCCCGCCATCCCACTTAAGGAAGTCCTTCATCTGGTCAAGGTTCTTATGTGTCGCTTGTGGATATATATATAATTCTCTAAGGTTGTCTGTGCATTGGGGACTGGGCATGTGCACCGCCTCATACATACAGCTCCCCCTCTCGGCTCCCCTCTTTCTAAAATTCAGCGAGGTTCCTGGTTGTGGGGCGAGGAGTCAATCTCTCCAGAAATAAAGGAATTTTATCCTCACATTTAAATCGTGAGGCTGTCTGAATGAGTGCGTTCATGGTTACAAACCTCTGGGTAGGATGAGTGTTATGAAAAACTGAACGAGCACTGAGCCCAGTGTGCATGATGTACTTAGCGATTCAACCCTGCGCCACCTCGTACAACATCCTCCCCGCTGCTTCAAGATACCTGTGGTTTTTCTCTGGTTCCCCTGCCGTCAGCCACGGCTGTGGTGGCTTGCGCAAAGGGGAATGATAAATGTGTTAGGGGAGCAGGATCTGGGGGTCGACAGATTTAAACCTACTGCACTCAGAGGCCTTTGGAACACTGCTCCAAGAGGCTCTTGATTGGGGAAGTGTTGATGCAGTGGGACTCAAGCTAAGCCATGGATGTACGTAGAACATCAAAGGTGGCAAAAATAGCGGGAGAGACCGCATTGTAAATATATGTATAGGAGTAACAGGATTTTTTGGGGATTAGTAAGAAGAGAAATAGATACATCAATTTCCTGGTTCCAAGAGGGGTGGAAGGGTATGCACTAAAAAACTCCAAGTGGTGGTATTTAGGATTCCTGAGGCATGGCCAAAAAGAAGAGTGTCTATCAAACTCCAAAATGGGGTTAAAAGTGAGATGAGATATATTTACTTAAGATAGTAAAGCAAGGCGTACGCAGAAAATTCAAAAGTGCACATGCGAATGGGGTTATGAATATGTCAGTATAAAACTTTTATTGTGTCTAGATTAAGAGATATAAATCGATAGTAAAAATTAAGGTGATCACCAGATTTTCTGATCAAGAGATTGACGTCAATCAGGAGGGTAAAAATAAAAGGAGAATAATAAATTAATACATCAATAACAAAACAACGAGATGGATAAAATTGATAGAAAGTGTAAACGAAGGACCAAAAAGAACATCATTGAATACATTTTTAAAGTGGTTACAAAAATTGTTTTTAGGGTAATAAGCAGTGACTGATGGTGCTTGCTCAAATTAATCAGTGAGGAATACTTGATAAAGTAAATTAAAGAATAAAAGATCTGGTAAGTATTGACAGTCGAGATCGACTTGTCATCATGGGGGACACTCCCCTTTTACATCTATACAGGTCACTGCTGAGAAATACACCTATGTTCTGATCTTGATGGTCGTGCCGATTATTGAATACCTCCGTCCCCAAGTACCACACAGACAGAATGACCAAATACTGTATGTGCAATCTTTGAGGCCACAGGTGTAGTGAGCCGTCAACTGGAACCACGAAACGCCGGAAGAACCCCTTTAACCGCTGTAAGGCAATAGACGGTTATCAAACTAATGCAATATGGACACAGCAATAAGGAATTGATTGAAGCAAGGCTTACCTAGATGAACTGTGGGCCAGGTTGTAATGCAATAGGGGCAACCAGCAGAGACAGTGGGTCGGGTTTCAGAGAGGCTAGGTTGGTAATTCCACACCTGGGCAGGTTGACAACAATAGTCCAAAAGAGGAGTCCAAAAACACGTAATGGGGCCGAAACCAGTTCAAAGCACAAGGTCCAAGCAAGGGATAGTTCGTTTGAGAAATCCGTGAAGAAGGTGCAGGGTTGAATATCTTTAGAAGCAAGCAAGAAAAGTTCCAGGGCAAAGGTAACAGATGAAGCCAGGAAGAAGTAGAGTATCCAAAAAACAGTCCGTGGTCGTAGAGCCAATGAATCCTTGATGAAAAACAATAATGCCAAACAGTCCTTACGAGAAGCAGCTGAGAAGCACTGCCAACTTGGTTTCCGGCGCTTTTGACTGTTAGTTGTAGTCACATGATACAAAAACGCGGCAGCGTGGAAAATCACGTGTCGGCAGAGGATGAACGTGATTGACAGCAGTTACCTCACTTGACGCGTGAATTGCCGTGTTCCTCGGCGGTGCTGTAAGGCATACGAGAGTTTCCACGGGAGTTGCCAGGACAATGAAGGTCGGAAAACACCTGGAAAACCAGTTATCCTTCTCCAGTATTGAGCAGAAGGTCGTTTTCTTGTGCCCCAATGTGCAGTGAGAAATGTGCCAGGTAAATGTGGGCTGATCGTGGGTTGCCTAGTAATGGTCACACTGGGAGACGTGACAACCTAAGATAAGGCACTGAAGTGGGTTAGTAGCACAACTAATAAAACACTCATGCCATGGCCACAAGAGGGTTTGTTGTCAAAAACAGTATTGCGACATATGACAACATATCTGCATGCTACATCTAAGGGGAATAAGTTACAGAAAAGATTGGCCATTTTAGAGTTGTGAAAAATGTTCAGAGTGAGAAAGAAGATCTGCCTGAGAAGGAGTGGATGCTTAATCAGCATAAAGAGGAGGATATAATGCCTTCGGCTCCTCTTCCCATGTTTGAAAAAACTCCTCTTTCCCCTTCTGAAAACAAGAGTGTAGAGAATGAGGAGCAGGGATTTGATCCTTTGAAGGAATCGAAAGCAGCAGTGGGGCATGTTAATCCGACATATGAGCCCCCTGCTTATAACAGTGAGGATAATGCGGAAGCAAGCAAAAGTAGAGAACACAAATATATATCGACACACAATGAAAATAAACAGCATGATGACAGAAAGGATAAACAGGAAAGAAAGGTGGAGATAGAGCAAGAAACGAGGAGACAAAGGGAAGTGAAAGATAAGGCTAATGGAGTAACAATAGTACAGAATTCATAGATGGGAGGACAGATATTACTCAAGCTGGATGATAAAGGCATTGATGGGGTTCGACAAAGAGAAGAAAGAGAAGAGTGGTTAAAGAAAGGAAGAGAACATGAGAGAGCATACAAAAAAGAGAAAGGAAAATAGAGGAAGCGAAAGGAAGTACAAAGAAGGTATGAGGCAAAGAAAGAGAAGGAGAGATTAGAAGAGAAGAAATGAGAGGAGATAGAAATACAAGACTGAAAGTACATAGGTTGCAAAGAAGGCAAGAGGAAGAAGACTTGAGCAATGAGGAGAAGGGAAGAAGAGATGAACAGAAATATGGGACTAAAGGATGATGAGATAGATTATCTGTTTAATGGAAGCATAGTGCCAATCGAAGCACGAGAACGATCTGAGGAAGAGAGAGGGTCACAACAGCCCGTAGGGAGCTGCAAGGGATATCGAGAATACAAACATGGGCTGACGAGCATGAAGCAGATGAGGAGTAGGGCTTTTTATAGGCAAATGAGGGATAAGGATGGGTGACAATCCAAAGAGAATGTCGAAGTATCTCTATCGCGGGAAACAGGAGGTAGGCCAGGTGATGGCATAACAGACGAACATAGAACGCTGTCTTTAAGTAGACTAGATCTTGATGATGTGGAAAGGGATGAAAGCCATACAAGCTGGGGCATAATGATGTCAAATGAAGAAAGGGAAGAAAACGAGAAAGCGCAAAGAGAGGGCGGGGGTGGTTTTTCGAAAGATTTGAGTTTAGAAAAATGGGTAAAATGGTCAGACCTGGAGGACCCTAAAGAAAAAACACCAGAACCGACAGCATACACTGAGCGACAACAAGCACAATTGCACAGTGAAAGGGATGTATTCCCACCTTATGTGAGAAGATTAAGGTCACTACCAGGATTGAGACAAATGGGTGAGACTAGCCCCACCTGGAAAACACAAAGTGTAGATGGGTATGACTATGGATCAGGGTTTTCACAAATCCCATTATTAGAGAAAGGGGAGGATGACCACAATATATTCCGTGTCCACAAATGGATAAGTAAAATTTGAAATGTAAATTACCTAGTTTAACTTTGGGTGCAGGAAATTGGATTTATGAGTTAGAGAGAATGGCATCAGGAATGACATTAGCTATGGGTGACATAAAAGGCCTGCTATTAGCCATTCTAGGAGAGAGGGTTAACGACATTTGGAAACAAGCAGGGTATGCGGGTGTGACTGCACAAAACACAACACACGATGGAGTGCTATTTAATAATTGCAGAGCAGATGTATGGTGGGCACTCAAAGTACAATATCCTGATACATCAGATATGGGTGTGATTATGACTAGGAAAATGGGTGGGGATGAAGATCCTGTTGCCTTTATTCAATAAATTCAAGAGAGATGGCATCATGAGATGAGAGAAACATGGGACAAGACAGTGGCATTACTTTACCACAATTTATGCCAGGGGCTGCCTGAACTGGTGCAAAGGCAGATAAAGAAACAGGTAGGGATGGAGGCGAAGCCATGGGCAGAAATACAATTGACTATCGTGCACCATTGCCGATTGTTACAGGAGAAGAACAAGAAGAAACCTGTAAAAACAGGAGGAAGTGAAGTTAGCTAAGAAAAAATTGCAAAAATTAGCCATAGAGGGAGCGGTATTGACGAGCAGTGAAGGTGTTGCTACACAAGAGATGCGGCCAGTGTAGCAAAGTAATGCCATATACCCTATAGATCATACTGGGTATAATTTTTGGGCAAGAAAGAGAGGGAAATGACCTAGAAGAGGAGGAGGATTTAATATGATCATCATATCACTCCTTTAGAAGCAAAGTCAAATTTTGAGTACTAACTCAAGCACAATAGCTCACCCACCGTGATGCCCATGCCCATCACACACAGAATCCACTCTGTATCTTGTACATATGTTGAATGTAAATCTACTTAATGCCTTATGGTCTTGTTCAACTGCCTACTGAAAATGTGTCTGTACTATGTAATTATTGATTATTGTATATTTGCAAGTTTGTAATGTAATTATGTAACATTGTAACCTAAGAAATGCACCCAGATTCCTGAGGGCTTGTTGGGCTTTATAAATAAACAAAATATAAATACAAATACAAATGGCAGACACCTGCAACAATATTGGAATTGTGGAATGATAGGACATATAGCCAGAACATGCAGAAGTAGAGGGGGTATGCAATAAAATTGGCAACCTCCGAGAGGGAGGATGGTCTATGTTCCACAATATAATACAGAACCACAGGAGAATTATGTCGAAGATCACACGCAGAATCAGGCACGTGCACCGCAAGCACAACAAACACAGCAAGCTCCATTTCAAATGCAATCGCCACAAGGGCAACCACATCAAGTGCCTATGCAAACACAACAAATACAAGCCCAGCAAGCACAGACACAACAGGCCATGGTACCACAATGGAATACAAATGCAGGAGTCCTGCAAATGCCCACACCTAAATTAGGAAGTGTGTCCGTGGTAGGAGGAAATCCTTTCACAGGCACAGGTATGAATTTATATCCACAATAGGACAGCCCACAGGGCGACCTGATATGTTCAGTACTATCAGTGACACCGGACCCCCAAGAGGAACCAAGGGTCAAGGTAACGGTAGGAGGAAAGACATTTTCGTTCCTTGTAGACTCTGGAGCAACTTGTTCCTGTTTCTTTGAAACAAAAACCCAATGTCAAGCATTGCCATGAATGCACAGGGATTCTCTGGGGCAATGAGCTTAGTTCCTTTTACAGACGAATTACAAATCTCTCGAGGAGAACACGACATGACGAGGCTATTATTATATTCTTGGCACAAGTTAACATATTAGGATGTGACTCAATGACAAAACTTAAAATGACAATGGGCCTCATTACACGGTAGGCGGTAACCATGGCGCTATTAGTGCCATGGTTGCCGCCAGTATTTTACTGTGTCCGCCTTGGTGGATGGCGGAATTACCGCCCTACACCAAGGTGAGCAGGGGCGGTAATTCCCCATTCACCAAGGCACTTCCCCATTCCCATTTTTGCCCCCATAGGGCATGATGGGAATGGGGAAGGAGCTAATTATGGTACCGCAAAGTGCGGTACCGTAATTAGCACCGAGGTCCCTTTGCGGCACCCTACTTTACCAGCTGGTAAAACCAGCCATTAAGGTCGGGTCCCACAAAGGGAACTCGTAGTAAGGCGGTAAGGGTTTACCGGTACCGGTGCCCTTACAGGGACCGGTAAACCCTTACCGCCTACCGTGTAATGAGGCCAAATATCTTTTACTGACAAAGGAATAGTGTCCACCACTCCAGGGATATATTACATGAATGTGAAAGAGTTAATATTAGCCTTTACGGGTCAGAAGGCATTGTGAGGGGCCCCTTTAGATCCAGAAGTATTTTTTTATAGGAGTGACTTTTACTTTCATGGTCACTCAAGTTGGTAGGTATAATATTGAGAATACGTGAAAAGTTTTTCATTACACCAGAAATACCTATGGATGATGAAGAAGGACAGATTATCCCTTTAGAGCTAGAAGCAGCAGTGGTCAGAGAGGAAAGGGTGGTTGTCCATGGAACAGATGATGAAGGGAGAGGATGAAGAGCAGTGATAGCCCTCTGTGAAGGATATAGATTGACAGACTTGACAGACGAAGAGCTCTTTAGGGATGATAATTCAGATGATGAATTAGAATTTTACATAAATCTCACTTTTTGGATTAAAGTGGAGAATATGGAAACACCACAGAGAATGGTGATGGTAAAAAAGAAACCGTCATTTTTCCAGGAAGAAAGTGGTAAATACTTTATGAACTACTAGTACAGGAGCAATTAACATCAAGCTTAAACCAAGAGCAAGGTTGCCATGAGCAAAACAATATCCCATGTCCAGAGAAGCAGATGAGGGTACATTTGAGACCATTTCTGCTTTAATGAAACAAGGACTATCATCCGTGCCCCCAAGTAAGACGGCTGCGTACCCAGTGAAGAAATCAACTGGGGGGTCATGGAGATTTATTCAGCATCTCTGCCCTCTAAACAATATTGTTGAATCAGAGTTTCCTTTAGTTCAAAATCATGCTTTAATATTATGTAATATCCCATCAAAGGCCAACTATGTTACAGTTATAGATTTAAAAAACTCGTTCATCTCAATTCCCCTCCATGAGGCCTGGAGGGAGATTTGACTTCATTTTTTTGTATAGAAATATCCACCTGAAACATACTTGTTTGCCCCAGGGGTACTGTGATTCCCCCTCGATCTTTAACAGTGTCCTTCAGACGGATTTGGGTAATGTGCAGCTCGAAAGTGCAATAATTCAGTACGTTGATGACATTTTGGTGTGCATTGAGACAGAAGAAAGATGAAAAGAAGACTCAGTTCGACTCATCACTATACTAGCAGAGAAAGGATACCAGGTAGACAAGGAAAAGATACAATATTGTCAGGAAGAGGTAATATACATAGGAAAGTTAATCTCTCAAGAATGGAGAAAAGTGACAACTGAAAGAGCAGAAGCAATTATGAAGACTTCAGAACCTAAAACAGTGTGGGAAATGCACCTGTTTTTAGGTCTATGTAAGTATTGCAGGGCCTGGGATTTTGAATACAGAACATATATGCAATCACTTTTATAAGGACTTAAAGAAGCACAGGTAGACACAAGCAAGATAACATGGACTGAAGAAATGACTGAAGGATTTGAGGAATCAAAAAAGGCAATCAGTAGAGCCCCTTTGTTAGGAATTCCATATTATCATGAAGACATTTATTTATTTTCCCATTCAAATGGAGAAGTCGTTACAGAAGTCCTTACACAGAGAATGACATTAGGACACAGACATAAACCATTGGCTTACTACAGTGGGATTTTAGATCCTGTTATGAAAGGGCATTACCCTTGCCAGCAAGCATTAGCTCCTGCTGAATTTGCCATTGAAAAAACATTAAGTATTACAATGGGGTGTTCAGTAACATAATTTGTTGAGCATGCATTATTTGCTATTTTAGAAAAACCTAAAAGTACATTGACCACACAAAGAGCATCAGGGTACGGGGTAATTATCTTGAACCCTGAGATCAAAACTGTAAGATGGAGAATAGTGAACCCAGCAACATTCAGAGTGGAACCAATAGGGGAAGATAATTATGTACATGATTGCACAATGTATACTGAATTTTATGATATTCCCTGTGTTAGAGAAAATGCTCTTGGAGGGGAGTGGAATTCTCTTTATTGATGGTTCTTCAAAAATGTATCAAACAACTGGCGAAAAGCATACTCGATCAGCGGTAGTAAAGCTGAACTGTGAGGGTGAATTTGAAGTAGTCACAAGCACGAGATTACCCTTACATTGCTCAACACAGGCTGGGGAATTAGTGGTGCTTATCGCTGTGCTTCAAAGATACAAGGATGAGGAAGTGACAGTGTACTCTGACTCTGCCTATGTGATGCCAACTGTACACGCAGATTTGTCACACTGGAAAAGGAGGTGCTTTCTTCACGCAGATGGCACTCCAGTGCAACATGTGGCCCTACTGATTAAACTCATTGAGGCATTAAGGCTCCCACTGACTATTGCAGCCATAAAATGCGCAGAGCATACTAA
Organism: Ambystoma mexicanum; assembly: GCF_040938575.1. NCBI lineage: Eukaryota > Metazoa > Chordata > Amphibia > Caudata > Ambystomatidae > Ambystoma > Ambystoma mexicanum. The sequence goes on from NC_090921.1 coordinate 1,292,695,936, forward strand.
AAGAAAAGGCATTATTTCTCACGGAAACAAAGCCACAGATTTAGAAGCCAAAAAGTCAGTAAATTCCACAAATATTTTTGATTTCGAACTAAGCAGTGTTAAACAAATAGCAGCACGATGCATGTTGTTAAAGGAGGGCTTTAACATGCTGTCTATTGTTCAGTTAATTGAAGTACAAGGTCGAGCCTCACAAGATGAGCATATCTTATAGAGAAAATAGGCGTGTTATTTATCCCTCAATGGGCAATCGGGAGGTAGAATAGCACTGTAAAGCGAGTTATTCCTCTAGCATTATTGAGGGTTGCACTCGAGCAGCTTCACTACCCCACACATACAACGTCTCGATAGTCTTGCTGCTACAATTGCAGAAGAAGATTGGTTTTCACCAAATTAGTTTGAACATGTGGCACAGTTTATTGTAAATTGCATTGTGTGCCAAAAATGTACTGCAGGACACCCTTTGAGAACAGTGAGAGGAGCGATTCCTAGACCCAATCGCCCATTTCAGCATCTACATATAGATTATGTAGATATGCTGCAGACATGCAACTGCTATAGGTATATGCTGTTGTGGTATGTCCCTTTTCCAGATGGATCAAGGCAGATCCTTGTACGCATCCCGATGCCACATGTGCTGCCAAGTTCCTTGTGCGAGAGGTGTTTCCAAGATGGGGTGTGTACAAGGTCTCACGATCTAACAGTGGACTGCATTTTGTAAATTAACTATTTGAACAGGTCACTCCTTTATTAGGGATAACACACACGTTCTCTTCTGCCTATCACCCACAAGCGAATGGGATTTTTGAACGTTTAAATGGACTACTTAATGAGAGGATAGCTTTAAAATCACTTAAAAGAAGGGCTGGTTACAATGCTATATGCGCTAGGAAATCAGCCTGGCTCAGATCAACACTTAACTCCTCATGAGTTGGTGACTGGACGCCAAATAAGAACACCTCATGCTCCTACAACTAGGTTAGAAACTGATGCCCACACTATAGCAAAGACATTAGGTGATGAGATGCATGATTATTTGGCAACTATGACCGCTAGTGTCTCTTGTATTTCTCAACAGATCAAGAAATGGAGGGAGTGGTCAAAGAGGATTTAAGAAGAAACAAACTAGTTTAGATCCAGGGGACCAGGTGCTGGTGCGTAAATTTGTCCGCACCTGGAATAAACCCCATTTCGCGGGAACCTACGAGGTGGAAGAAGTTACCCATGCAGCTCTTAAGCTACAAGGAAGGCGAGCCTAGCTGCATCTGCACAACATGAAACCATATAAGGGAGAAACTTCAACCCATCCTGCATCTACTGACAGTGAAGCAAGAGAAGAAGTTCCATGCATGCAGACAAGATCAGAAACCAAGAGCAAAGAAAAAGAGTCTATGGAATAACAAACCCTTTTGAAATTAAAGATCAACATTTCTTAAATCTGATAAGGAATTAATGGACTTGCAGCTATCTTGGAACTTCTTTAGGTAGGTATAAGGAACAATGTGTTGAAGTACCGGAGACAAAAGAAAAGGAGGACACTGCATCTCCTATGCTACCCATCTTAATAACATTGCACACATTCTTGTATGCTGTTTTCACTTACATATTCCAGTCTTACCCAGCTCTGATAAGACGACATGTGAACATCGTAACATTTCTCAGAAATCCCCAAAACAATCATATTATTTTCAGAATCATAGTGGCAATTATTTTACTGTTCTTGATATAAAAGTGTGATTTATAAAAAATAATAACAAAATTACATTTTGAATTAAAAACAAGATGGGAAGGTTCCGGAATATAAGAAAGACATTCTGGAATAGTAATTGTAATGTCATTCTGAATTATAATTTCTTTGTTCTTTCTTATTTTCATGGCATTTAGACACATAATGATTAAAAATGCAGATACAGTGGTGGAGAATGAAACATTTATTATGATCCCTAACAAAAGCACGAGCAGCATCTTTACTGATTTTACTAAACACATTGTTTGACTTAAAAGGGATGCTGGGGAGGATCATGAAGATATAAATACACATCTTGACAATTTGGCTCATTTAAAGAATAACTTATGGTGTCAGCACATGAAGGAGGTGGGAGAGAGCACGTCAGATGAAAGCTGCTACGTATGTTCTCTTGTCCCCTATGCCATGAATGCAGCAAGAACATTTATTGCAAAAGAAATGCCTGCATGTGATGTGAAGTGCCTTAGTCATTTATCAGCGGTATGCAGTGATTGCAGTGGTTTGCCTCGTTAAAGGTGTACCTCATTACACCATTTAAGGGGAGTGGGGGTTGTGGGGGTGTCCCCCACCCTCCCTGAAATGGTATAATTGGTCCGGGAGTTGCGGGGGTGTCCCCCACATCCTTAACATGGATTGCGGCGGCAAAACCACTGCCTTTTTGCCGTGATATTTTGTGTTCACAGCTATTTTTGCTGCAATTTTAACACATGGAACCCTAGCAGCGTGCATAACCAGAGGACAATTTGAAGGAAAATGGGCAACCTTACGGTGATGATCAAGGAGACAATTTCCATATAAAGATTCTTATGTGAAAACAGAAAGGATGGAGAAAGGCATGGGATTGACAAGCGAAAAAGCATATCCATTTCAGATTGGATAAAGAATAAAGGTTGTTGAAATGAGAAAGATGGAATGTTCCGACATAGTGGTAAGATCAGGGGTACCAGGATGCTGGGAGACACCTCAGCTATTTGTGTATGGAAGAGTTGCCACCAGTAAAGGATAGGAAGAAGAAATGGTATTGTGTCCTGCACACTTATTGAACAAGGAACCAGTAAGCATAGTCCAAAGAGTGAATGACACATGTTTAGCGTCATGGGCCAAGTACTCTAAGCTACTAACATGGGTTGACAATGAAGCAGGACCAGTATCTATAATACCACTAAAAATGCAGCAACATGTTTTACGAATGAAGGCCTGGTTCTGGTTGGAGAAAATAAAGGATGTGAACAGGTGCTCTAAGTACCAGGATTGAATGAAGGAACTGCCATGTTGATGGGTGATAGATCAATATTGGGCCTGTGGTTCCAGAGCCTACATGCAGCTGCCTAGAAATTGGGTAGGGGAATGCTCTATTGTGATCATACATGTTCCCGCATTAGTGATCCCCCAAAGTGAGCTCCATATTGATGAATTTCAAAAAATGAATGAACACCAGAGGAAGAAGAGGTCGCTCGACCTCCGCCAGCTTAAAAGGGAGAACTATTTCTCATTCAAATCCATAGAAGCCCATAACAATATACAAGATGAACATAAATTATTAAGCAAGATGGCAATGATAATTACATCCATATTTATGCCAGGACTTCAGACTGCAGTGAATGCAAATAAGCTGCTGCAAACGATCAATGCAACAATAAAAGGATTTAATGCAATCAGAAAAGAACTGAGGTTCATTAGGGGTATGACCCTCCAGAACAGGTATGTCTTGGACTTAATTACAGTAATGTAAGGAGGCGTGTAAGCCAAGGTCGGGCTTTCTTGCTGTACCGTCACACCTTCCCATGATGGAGACATAACTATACAGAAGCAATAACTATGCTGACAACCCTGCATACGAAGATGGATGATGAAGTTGATGAGATAGGAGATGACTGGTTTTCATCTCTGTTTTCATGGATTCCAACCTGGCTGGCAAATGCCTTCAAACTACTTGGCACAATACTAGTGTTGGCATTTCGAGGATTCTGTCTGATAGGGATAATTTTGGGACAATGCCAGAAGACAGCTAAGAAAGCTATTGGGATGAAAATAATGATTGATATAGATGTGAAAGCTGGTCAACAAATGGAAAATGAGGACAGTACCCATGAGAATGTAATAAAAAGCCCCCTGGAACCCCCAGGAACAAAGTTCTACTACCCTAAGGATCATAAGAAATATGTGGGATGTTGGATATTCTGTCCACCATCTGGGGAGTTCTGCCATGTGACCTGGAGTGTGGATGAACAATAAAGAATGCAGGTCACCTCAGGGGGGGACATAGATATGGATTCCAAAGAGACCTCAGTATGAAGAGAAGTTGAAGAAGATTGAAGAGTAGAAAGTGGTTGAGGACTCGACCAGAGGGGGAAATGTAGAGGAGCAGGTGGACACATCATCCCTAGCTCACGCCCCCTCACCTCTGTCATACTGGAACAGCAGGAGAAGAGCCCTATGTGGGACATCAGGTATCATCCCAATACCACATCGAGTGTATGAGAGATGATATGCACTCAGACAACCATACTGTATCTATCCTCACACTGAAAGGGTGGCAGGATGTTGGCATACACAAAATGGACAACATAGAGTTATAAGTGAAATCTAGCAAGGGCAGAGTGATGTCATGAAGGGAAGACATGAAGACGCACCTGTCATGATCTCTGCTTCCAAAAGGCCAGGACTTACCCAACTCCCTTGGAAGCAGACCCATAACCCAGGTTCTGAGTGCCAGCCAGTCCCAATTGGGACCTTTTGGACCCTGTCCTGGCGCCAGTGGCGCCAGGCTCATAAATATGCCCAGTCCCAGCGCTGCAAGCGCCGGGCTCATAATGCTTGGGTGGACTTACCTGCAGCAGACCATGCTGCTTACTTACCTGCCAGTTGAACCCCTGATCCTCTTCTGTTTGGGACTACTTTTCCTGTTGGGTGGGGCAGGAGCCACTCCCTAGGTTCAGAACACTGGAACTCTTCTGGAAAGCAGGAACTCTTTTCTTACCTAGGCGTGGCTGTGGAAGGAGACATCTAAGCACTACAGGAGGCTATTTAAACCACACCCGATGGATGAATCTTGCTTTGCGTTATTCTGCATCCTCTGCAGCAGAACGCTCATCGTGTCTTCTGCATCTGATCCTGGGCCTAAAGGAAAAAGGCTTACCATCCTGAATCCAGTCTTCAGCAACATCTATAAAGACAAGAAAGAACAGGTTAGCACTACGGTCTTCAGTGACAGCGCATCTCTTACCTGGTCCATCGGCTGTCATCAACGCCTCGCGCAGCATTCCTGCATCTGAAAGACAAAGGCTTACCTACTCTTCACGCGCTCCGGAGGTCATCGCACTGCATTCCGGCATCTGAAAGACAAAAGCTTACCAACTCTTCGCACGCTCTGGAGGCCTTCGGCGCTGCATCCCGCATCTGTAAGATAAAAGAAGGTGCGTTTAAAGACATTGGGTCACGTTAAATACTCACGTGCCATTACTCCATCCACGCCGAACTCAGTGGGCATTCCGGCATCCTTCAGCAGCTCCGAACTGGTACCTGCAAAATAAAAGGACAGTTAGTGCGCATCGTGAAGCAAGCAACAAGCGCTTACTTACGCGCTTCCAGGCGCTTCTATTCCGCATACGGGTCCATCCTCAACTCACTTCAGCCAGTCAACCGCCATCGCCGGAACCCTGCAAAATAAGAGACAGCATTACAAAAGACTTTTAAAGACATTTGAAATATTCGGAACTCACCGTTCGTGAAGTAAACAACGGACAGCAGTCCTCTGAAGTCAAGAGGCCTGCGCTACCTATCCAGTGAAGAAACTGGTTACAGCACCCTGCCCCGAGGCAGATGGAGAGCTCGGCGTTCACTTACCTAAGGTGAGAGCGTTAACCTTTGGGGTTCTACAGGAGAGGAGAAAAGGAAAGAGATAGGGACACCCCAATAACCCCAGTTCATTAATCCCATATTTTCTATCTGCAGACATCTTACTCTTCGAGTCAGGCATACAGTGCACAGAGGTCCATCCCAAAGAGCCAACCGGGTGCTACACATCACTTTTGAAGATACGGTAGTCGCCCAGTCAAGACCGGCGCCTCTGCGAGAATCAGGTGAGCGTTACAGAACGCAAAGCCTACCGCAAAACTCTCGCCCAGGCGCTATGGAAACCTCGGATACCGACCACCTAGCCCGGTTACTGGGGGAACTAAGGGCAGAAGTGCATGCAGCCCGTCAGGAAACGAATGCTCTAAGAAGGGAACTAATTATTTCCAAGGAGCGAACAGACGATCTTGCTAGACAATTGCTACAGTCACAAGCCGGACAGACCCCGTTACCCGCATCAGGGGCAAATCTTCCTTTAACATCCCCTATGAATCCAGTGCAGATCAACCTACCTGGGAATGTACCTCTGGCTCCGCCCGAACGATTTTCTGGTGACCCAAAGAGGTTTGCAGTATTTATCAATCAGTGCCGGTTGCATTTTTTATGCCGGCCAGCAGCCTTTCCAACTGATCAAGCTAAAGTAGCTTTTGTGCTTTCGTACCTTAGTGGCAATGCGGCAGACTGGTCGATCCCTCTAGTTAATCAAGATGATCCGGTTCTCCATGATTTTCAAGCCTTTCAGCTTAGTATGGAAAAACTGTTCGCAAGACATTCACAGGGGCAGGCCTTGGACAATGAGCTTCTTTCGTTGCGACAGGGTAATCAAGACCTTTTGGCTTATATTGCATCTTTCAACAGACTAATAGTGGAAACTCAATGGCCTGAGGACAAAAGGATTACGCTGTTTTATAGAGGTCTACGTGGAGAGCTCAAAGAAGTTTTAGCCCAAGCAGTGAATCCCCCACAAGACTGTTCGGATTATATAGACTTAGTCGTTCAAATAGATCACAGACTGCAGAACAGGAAGGCCGATCGTTCCAAGTTTGATGCTCGAGTATTTTCCAAACCACCAACTCCTTCCAAAGGAGTAGACTCCGGGGAACCCATGCAAATAGGGGGCCTGAAAGGACCACTACCACAAAAGGAGCAGGAAAGGAGAAAACAGTTGCAATTATGCCTCTATTGCGGAAACTCAGGGCACTTTCTTCGAGACTGTCCGGTGAAACCAGCCAAGAAGGCGGTAGGAGCTGCAGTTACCAAGGTCACAAACTCTGAGCAGGGAAACAACCTCGCCCGACAAGAATAGAGGTCCTCTTGCCGAGCGTTAAAACCAGTTCCGTGACCTCGCATTTCGTGATACCTATGGTCCTCGTTAGCCCTGATAATCCGGATCGATTACATGCAATTGAAGCTTACGTCGACAGCGGTGCCATCGGCAATTATGTGGATCATGAAATGGTTTTGAGGATGAATCTAACTCTTTGTCCCAAGGCTGTAAAGGACGTCATTACTACGGTGGATGGTACGGAGATAGCCTCCGGACCAGTAACGCATACCACTCAAGAAGTGACGCTAGTAAGTCAAGATGGACACCATGAGAAGATCGTGTTCGATGTGATCAAGGCCCCTCAGTTCCAGATTATTCTAGGGATACCTTGGTTAGAGAAACACAATCCTCGGATCGATTGGCGAGCAAGAACGGTTCAGTTCCCAGAATGTGTCTCTACTTGTCTCCCTCCACCTGGTGTTGCTCTAGCAGCAATTTCTTCGGAGACTCCCCAGTTACCTCCCGAATACCTAGAATTCCAAGATGTTTTCCGGAAGGATCAGGCTAACTCTCTACCTCCTCATAGGTCCTATGACTGCCATATAGACCTGATACCTGGATCTACTCCTCCGTGTAGCAGAATTTATGCCCTCACCGAGCCTGAGAACCTTCACCTCCGACAATACCTGGATCAATACCTAGCGAATGGGTTTATTCGTCCTTCTAAGTCCCCTGCTTCTTCAGCTTTGTTCTTCGTTCCAAAAAAGGAAGGGGACCTTAGAACTTGTATAGATTACCGCGCCCTGAACCAGATCACCGTTAAGAATAGATATCCGTTACCTTTAATCCCTGAACTCCTGGACCAAGTCAGAAGAGCATGCATATATACAAAGCTGGATCTTAGAGGAGCCTACCACTTGGTACGAGTAAAAGAGGGCGATGAATGGAAGACGGCCTTCCGCACCAAGTATGGGCTATTTGAATATCAGGTCATGCCCTTCGGACTTTGCAATGCCCCGGCCGCCTTTCAATATTTTATGAACGATGTCCTCAGAGAACTCATAGATGTATGTGTTGTCGTTTACATTGACGACATCCTCGTTTATTCTTCATCGGAATCTGAACATCGGAAACACGTGAAAATGGTCCTCGAGAGGTTGCGTCAACACAGACTTTTCGCTAAGTTGGAAAAATGTGTTTTCAACGTGACTGAAGTTGAATTCTTGGGATTCATATTATCACCTAGCGGAGTGCGTATGGATTCAAGGAAGGTTGATGCAATTCTCAAATGGCCATCACCATCCTCCGTAAAAGGGGTTCAAAGCATGTTAGGCTTCGCCAACTTTTACCGCAGGTTTATCCCCGAATTCTCTCGAATAGTCCAGCCCATCACCGCCTTGTTAAAGAAAAACAAACGTTTTGAATGGTCTACCGAGGCGGAACAAGCTTTCCAGAATTTGAAGACAAAATTTATCTCTGCACCAATTCTAAAACATCCTCGCCCCGAACTCCCCTACATCGTTGAAACTGATGCTTCGAGCCTTGCCATGGGGGCAGTTCTATCACAGAAGGACCCAGTAACCAATCAGTTACATCCCGTGGCATTCTGGTCTCGCAAATTCTCGCCTCCTGAGATCAATTGCACTATTACTGATAAGGAACTTCTGGCTATCAAGTCTGCCTTTAAGGCTTGGCGGCATTATCTTCTGGGGGCCCGACACACCGTTACTGTGATTACGGATCACCGAAACCTGCAATATTTGAAAACCGCAAAAGCCCAATCCTCTAGACAACTCCGTTGGGCACTATTCTTTGCCGAGTTTGACTTCATAATTACCTATCGACCTGGTACAAAAAACGGTAAAGCTGATGCCCTTTCTCGGATGGGAGTGGAGGAACACTTGACCAACCCTAAACCTGTACCTATCATTCCCGAACAAAGAATTCTGGGTGTAATAACCACACAATCCATAGAGGAAATTAAGGATAAAACCAGGCAACTTATAACTCCAGCAGAAATACAGAATTGGCATCTGCAGGGAAAGGACTTTGCAGTAAAGGACAACTTATTGTATTTCCAAGAACGATTATACCTGCCCAGCACAGATTTACAGAAAAAGGTGATCTCTTGTTATCACGAGTCTCTAATGGAAGGACATCCCGGTATGGCCAAAACCTCAGAAAAGATCAAGCGCTACTTCTGGTGGCCGTCTTGGAAAAAAGATATCAGAAACTTTATAATGTCCTGTGGAGTATGCGCCCAAAACAAGAGTCAAAAGGAAAGACCAGCCGGCCTCTTACGCCCTATTGACATCCCACCTCGCCCTTGGCATATGCTTTCTATGGACTTCATCACCGACCTACCTCCATGCTCCGGATACAATACGATCCTGGTAATCGTGGACTTATTCTCCAAGATGGCGCATTTCATTCCACTCAAAGGCTTGCCAACAGCAACAACTCTGGCCCGAGAATTTCTCGAAAACATCGTCCGACTGCACGGTTTTCCTTCAGTGCTAATTTCGGATCGAGGTAGTCAATTTATTTCTCATTTTTGGCGAAGTTGTTGTCGGTCGGCTCAAATTGATGTGAGATTATCGACCAGTCACCACCCTCAAACCGACGGACAAACCGAGAGGACCAATCAAACTCTGGAACAGTATTTATGCTGCATGCTGCAACAAACTGAATAAACTTGGAAAGATATCCTTTGGATAGCCGAATATGCCTACAACAACTCTGTCCACTCAGGAACTGGGAAAACCCTGTTTTTTCTTTTATACGGCTGTCAAGATCCCAAGATCTTGGAACACCAGCAGTAGACTACCTGCACTCTACAATCACCCAAGCTTTTAAGGAAGCCGTTTCTCACCTTCAAAGGGCTAAGGAACAATACAAGAAAGGAGCAGATCAACATCGGAAGGAAGCCCCCCAATATCAAGTAGGAGATCAAGTCTGGTTATCCACCAAATATCTACCTCTAAAAGGACCACGCACATTCAACCCAAGATACCTTGGTCCCTATTCCATCACTACCATAGTAAACCCAGTAGCGGTCAAGTTGGACTTGCCCCCTCACATGAAGATACATCCGGTCTTCCACGTCTCTCTTTTAAAACCCGTGCAACCTCAAACCCGACTAACTAAATCCCCAAAACCTATCCTAGTTGATGGAGAACTCGAGTTTGAAGTCAAAAGCATCCTGGACTCCAAGATCTCCAAATCTAAGCTATTTTACCTAATTGACTGGAAAGGCTACGGCCCTCAAGAAAGATCCTGGGAACCTGCAGAATATGTCCACGCTCCTCGTCTAATCAAAAGATTTCATCAAACATTTCCTGACAAGCCAAAACCCCCGGGGAAGCCCGGTTTGGGAGGGGCCTTGAGGGGGGGTACTGTCATGATCTCTGCTTCCAAAAGGCCAGGACTTACCCAACTCCCTTGGAAGCAGACCCATAACCCAGGTTCCGAGTGCCAGCCAGTGCCAATTGGGACCTTTTGGACCCTGTCCTGGCGCCAGTGGCGCCAGGCTCATAAATATGCCCAGTCCCAGCGCTGGAAGCGCCGGGCTCATAATGCTTGGGTGGACTTACCTGCAGCAGACCATGCTGCTTACTTGCCTGCCAGTTGAGCCTCTGATCCTCTTCTGTTTGGGACTACTTTTCCTGTTGGGTGGGGCAGGAGCCACTCCCTAGGTTCAGAACACTGGAACTCTTCTGGAAAGCAGGAACTCTTTTCTTACCTAGGCGTGGCTGTGGAAGGAGACACCTAAGCACTACAGGAGGCTATTTAAACCACACCCGATGGATGAATCTTGCTTTGCGTTATTCTGCATCCTCTGCAGCAGAACGCTCATCGTGTCTTCTGCATCTGATCCTGGGCCTAAAGCAAAAAGGCTTACCATCCTGAATCCAGTCTTCAGCAACATCTATAAAGACAAGAAAGAACAGGTTAGCACTACGGTCTTCAGTGACAGCGCATCTCTTACCTGGTCCATCGGCTGTCATCAACGCCTCGCGCAGCATTCCTGCATCTGAAAGACAAAGGCTTACCTACTCTTCACGCGCTCCGGAGGTCATCGCACTGCATTCCGGCATCTGAAAGACAAAAGCTTACCAACTCTTCGCACGCTCCGGAGGCCTTCGGCGCTGCATCCCGCATCTGTAACGCTCACCTGATTCCCGTAGAGGCGCCGGTCTTGACTGGGCGTATACCGTATCTTCAAAGGTGATGTGTAACACACGGCTGGCTCTTTGGGCTGGACCTCTGTGCACTGTATGTCTGACTCGAAGGGTAAGATGTCTGCAGATAGAAAATATGGGATTAAGGAACTGGGTTATTGAATGTCTCTCTCTTCTTCCCTTTCTCTTCTCCTGTAGAACCCCAAAGGTTAACGCTCTCACCTTAGGTAAGTGAACGCCGTGCTCTCCATCTGCCTCGGGGCAGGGTGCTGTAACCAGTTTCTTCACTGGATAAGGGGAGCAGGCCTCTTGACTTCAGAGGACTGCTGTCCGTCGTTTACTGCACGAACGGTAAGTTTCGAGTAATTCTAATGTCTTTAAAGTCTTTAGTAATGATGTTTCTTGTTTTGCAGGGTTCCGGCGATGGCGGATGACGGGCTGAAGTGAGTTGAAGATGGAGCCCGTGTGATGAATAGAAGCGCCTGGAAGCACGTAAGTAAGCGCTTGTTGCCTGCTTCACGATGCGCTCTAACTGTCTTTTTATTTTGCAGGTACAAGTTCGGAGCGGCTGCAGGGTGCCGGAATACCCACTGGGTTAGATGTGGAAAGGAGTAATGGCTCGTGAGTATTAAAGTTCCCCAATGTCTTTAAACGCACCTTGTTTTGTCTTTCAGATGCGGGATGCAGCGCCGAAGGCCTCCGGAGCGTGCGAAGAGTTGGTAAGCTTTTGTCTTTCAGATGCCGGAATGCAGTGTGAAGACCTCCGGAGCGCACGAAGAGTAGGTAAGCCTTTGTCTTTCAGATGCCGGAATGCAGCGCAAGGCGTTGGTGACAGCCGATAGACCAGGTAAGTGAAGAGCTGTCACTGAAGACCGTAATGCTAACCTGTTCTTTCTTGTCTTTATAGGTGTTGCTGAAGACTGGATTCAGGATGGTAAGCCTTTTTCCTTAGGCCCAGGATCAGATGCAGAAGACACGATGAGCGTTCTGCTGCAGAGGATGCAGAATAACGCAAAGCAAGATTCATCCATCGGGTGTGGTTTAAATAGCCTCCTGTAGTGCTTAGGTGTCTCCTTCCACAGCCACGCCTAGGTAAGAAAAGAGTTCCTGCTTTCCAGAAGAGTTCCAGTGTTCTGAATCTAGGGAGTGGCTCCTGCCCCACCCAACAGGAAAAGTAGTTCCAAACAGAAGAGGATCAGAGGCTCAACTGGCAGGCAAGTAAGCAGCATGGTCTGCTGCAGGTAAGTCCACCCAAGCATTATGAGCCCGGCGCTTCCAGCGCTGGGACTGGGCATATTTATGAGCCTGGTGCCACTGGCGCCAGGACTGGGTCCAAAAGGTCCCAATTGGGACTGGTTGGCACTCGGAACCTGGGTTATGGATCTGCTTCCAAGGGAGTTGGGAAAACCCTGACCTTTTGGAAGCAGAGATCATGACAGTACCCCCCCTCAAGGCCCCTCCCAAACCGGGCTTCTCCGGGGGTTTTGGCTTGTCAGGAAATGTTCGGTGAAATCTTTTGATTAGGCGAGGAGCGTGGACATATTCAGCAGGTTCCCAGGATCTCTCTTGGGGGCCGTAGCCTTTCCAGTCAATTAGGTAAAATAGTTTAGATTTGGAGATCTTGGAGTCCAGAATGCTTTTGACTTCAAACTCGAGTTCTCCATCAACTAGGATAGGTTTTGGAGATTTAGTTAGTCGGGTTTGAGGTTGCACGGGTTTTAATAGAGAGACGTGGAAGACCGGATGTATCTTCATGTGCGGGGGCAAGTCCAACTTGACCGCTACTGGGTTTACTATGGTAGTGATGGAATAGGGACCAAGGTATCTTGGGTTGAATGTGCGTGGCCCTTTTAGAGGTAGATATTTGGTGGATAACCAGACTTGATCCCCTACTTGATATTGAGGGGCTTCCTTCCGATGTTGATCTGCTCCTTTCTTGTATTGTTCTTTAGCCCTTTGAAGGTGAGAAACAGCTTCCTTAAAGGCTTGGGTGATTGTAGAATGCAGGTAGTCTACTGCTGGCGTTTCAAGATCTTGGAGGGGATCCAACTGCGAGGTTCGAGGGTGGCTGCCGTACAAAAGAAAAAACGGGGTTTTCCCAGTTCCCGAATGGACAGAGTTATTGTAGGCATATTCGGCTATCCAAAGGATGTCTTTCCAAGTTTTTTCAGTTTGTTGCAGCATGCAGCGTAAATACTGTTCCAGAGTTTGATTGGTCCTCTCGGTTTGTCCGTCGGTCTGAGAGTGGTGACTGGTCGATAGTCTCACATCAATTTGAGCCGACCGACAGCAACTTCGCCAAAAATGAGAAATAAATTGACTACCTCGATCCGAAATTAGAACCGAAGGAAAACCGTGCAGTCGGACGATGTTTTCGAGAAATTCTCGGGCAAGAGTTGCTGCTGTTGGCAAGCCTTTGAGCGGAATGAAATGCGCCATCTTGGAGAATAAGTCCACGATTACTAGAATCGTATTGTATCCGGAGCATGGAGGTAGATCGGTGATGAAGTCCATAGAAAGAGTATGCCAAGGGCGAGGTGGGATGTCAATAGGGCGTAAGAGGCCTGCTGGTCTTTCCTTTTGACTCTTGTTTTGGGCGCATACTCCACAGGACATTATAAAGTCTCTGATATCTTTTTTCCAAGACGGCCACCAGAAGTAGCGCTTGATCTTTTCTGAGGTCTTGGCCATACCGGGATGTCCTTCCATTAAAGAATCGTGATAACAAGAGATTACTTTTTTCTGTAAATCTGTGCTGGGTAGGTATAATCGTTCTTGGAAATACAATAAGTTGTCCTTTACTGCAAAGTCCTTTCCCTGCAGATGCCAATTCTGTATGTCTGCTGGAGTTACAAGTTGCCTGGCTTTATCCTTAACTTCCTCTATGGATTCTGTGGCGATTACACCCAGAATTCTTTGTTCGGGAATGATTGGTACAGGTTTAGGGTTGATCAAGTGTTCTTCCACTCCCATCCGAGAAAGGGCATCAGCTTTACCGTTCTTTGTACCAGGTCGATAGGTAATTATGAAGTCAAACTCGGCAAAGAATAATGCCCAACGGAGTTGTCTAGAGGATTGGGCTTTTGCGGTTTTCAAATATTGCAGGTTTCGGTGATCCGTAATCACAGTAACGGTGTGTCGGGCCCCCAGCAGATAATGCCGCCAAGCCTTAAAGGCAGACTTGATAGCCAGAAGTTCCTTGTCAGTAATCGTGTAATTGATTTCAGGAGGCGAGAATTTGCGGGACCAAAATGCCACGGGATGCAACTGATTGGTTACCGGGTCCTTTTGTGATAGAACTGCCCCCATGGCAAGGCTTGAAGCATCAGTTTCCACGATGTAGGGGAGTTCGGGGCGAGGGTGTTTTAAGATTGGTGCAGAGATAAATTTAGTCTTCAAATCCTGGAAAGCTTGTTCCGCCTCGGTAGACCATTCAAAACGTTTGTTTTTCTTTAACAAGGCAGTGATGGGCTGGACTATTCGAGAGAATTCGGGGATAAACCTGCGGTAAAAGTTAGCGAAGCCTAACATGCTTTGCACACCTTTTACGGAGGATGGTGATGGCCATTTGAGAACTGCATCGACCTTCTTTGAATCCATACGCACTCCGCCAGGTGATAATATGAATCCCAAGAATTCAACTTCAGTCACGTTGAAAACACATTTTTCCAACTTAGCGAAAAGTTTGTGTTGACGCAATCTTTCGAGGACCATTTTCACGTGTTTCCGATGTTCAGATTCCGATGAAGAATAAACGAGGATGTCGTCAATGTAAACAACAACACACACATCTATGAGCTCTCTGAGGACATCGTTCATAAAATATTGAAAGGCGGCCGGGGCATTGCAAAGTCCGAAGGGCATGACCTGATATTCAAATAGCCCATACTTGGTGCAGAAGGCCGTCTTCCATTCATCGCCCTCTTTTACTCGTACCAAGTGGTAAGCTCCTCTAAGATCCAGCTTTGTATATATGCATGCTTTTCTGACTTGGTCCAGGAGTTCAGGGATCAAAGGTAACGGATATCTATTCTTAACGGTGATCTGGTTCAGGGAGCGATAATCTATACAAGTTCTAAGGTCTCCTTCCTTTTTTGGAACGAAGAACAAAGCTGAAGAAGCAGGGGACTTGGAAGGACGAATAAACCCATTTGCCAGGTATTGATCCAGGTATTGTCGAAGGTGAAGGTTCTCAGGCTCGGTGAGGGCATAAATTCTACTACAAGGAGGAGTAGATCCAGGTATCAGGTCTATCTGGCAGTCATAAGACCTATGAGGAGGTAGAGAGTTAGCCTGATCCTTCCGGAAAACATCTTGGTATTCTAGGTATTCGGGAGGTAACTGGGGAGTCTCTGAAGAAATTGCTGCCAGTGCAACACCATGTGGAGGGTGACAAGTAGAGACACATTCTGGAAACTGGACCGTTCTTGCTCGCCAATCGATCAGAGGATTGTGTTTCTCTAACCAAGGTATTCCTAGAATAATCTGAAACTGAGGGGCCTTGATCACATCGAACACGATCTTCTCATGGTGTCCATCTTGACTTACTAGCGTCACCTCTTGAGTGGTATGCCTTACTGGCCCGGAGGCTATCTCCGTACCATCCACCGTAGTAATGACGTCCTTTACAGCCTTGGGACAAAGAGTTAGATTCATCCTCAAAACCATTTCATGATCCACATAATTGCCGATGGCACCGCTGTCGACGTAAGCTTCAATTGCATGTAATCGATCCGGATTATCAGGGCTAATGAGGACCATAGGTATCACGAAATGCGAGGTCACGGAACTGGTTTTCACGCTCGGCAAGAGGACCTCTATTCTTGTCGGGCGAGGTCGTTTCCCTGCTCAGAGTTTGTAACTTTGGTAACTGCAGCTCCTACTGCCTTCTTGGCAGGTTTCACCGGACAGTCTCGAAGAAAGTGCCCTGAGTTTCCGCAATAGAGGCATAATTGCAACTGTTTTCTCCTTTCCCGCTCCTTTTGTGTTAGAGGACCTTTCAGACCCCCTATTTGCATGGGTTCCCCGGAGTCTACTCCTTTGGAAGGAGTTGGCGGTTTGGAAAATACTCGAGCATCAAACTTGGAACGATCGGCCTTCCTGTTCTGCAGTCTGTGATCTATTTGAACGACTAAGTCTATATAGTCCGAACAATCTTGTGGGGGATTCACTACTTGGGCTAACACATCTTTGAGCTCTCCACGTAGACCTCTATAAAACAGCGTAATCCTTTTGTCCTCAGGCCATTGAGTTTCCACTATCAGTCTGTTGAAAGACGCAATATAAGCCAAAAGGTCTTGATTACCTTGGCGCAACGAAAGAAGCTCATTGTCCAAGGCATGCCCCTGTGAATGTCTTGCGAACAGTTTTTCCATACTGAGCTGAAAAGCTTGAAAATCATGGAGGACCGGATCATCTTGATTTACTAGAGGGATCAACCAGTCTGCCGCATTGCCACTAAGGTACGAAAGCACGAAAGCTACTTTAGCTTGATCAGTTGGAAAGGCTGCTGGCCGGCATAAGAAATGCAACCGGCACTGATTGATAAATACTGCAAACCTCTTTGGGTCACCAGAAAATCGTTCGGGCGGAGCCAGAGGTACATTCCCAGGTAGGTTGATCTGCACTGGATTCATAGAGGATGTAGAAGGAAGATTTCCCCCAGATGCGGGTAACGGGGTCTGTCCGGCTTGTGACTGTAGCAATTGTCTAGCGAGATCATCTGTTCGCTCCTTGGCAATAATCAGTTCCCTTCTTAGAGCGTTCGTTTCCTGACGGGCTGCATGCACTTCTGCCCTTAGTTCCCCAAGTAACTGGGCTAGCTGGTCGGTATCCGAGGTTTCCATAGCGCCTGGACGGGAGTTTTGTGGTAGGCTTTGCGTTCTGTAACGCTCACCTGATTCCCGTAGAGGCGCCGGTCTTGACTGGGCGTATACCGTATCTTCAAAGGTGATGAACACACGGCTGGCTCTTTGGGCTGGACCTCTGTGCACTGTATGTCTGACTCGAAGGGTAAGATGTCTGCAGATAGAAAATATGGGATTAAGGAACTGGGTTATTGAATGTCTCTCTCTTCTTCCCTTTCTCTTCTCCTGTAGAACCCCAAAGGTTAACGCTCTCACCTTAGGTAAGTGAACGCAGTGCTCTCCATCTGCCTCGGGGCAGGGTGCTGTAACCAGTTTCTTCACTGGATAAGGGGAGCAGGCCTCTTGACTTCAGAGGACTGCTGTCCGTCGTTTACTGCACGAACGGTAAGTTTCGAGTAATTCTAATGTCTTTAAAGTCTTTAGTAATGATGTTTCTTGTTTTGCAGGGTTCCGGCGATGGCGGATGACGGGCTGAAGTGAGTTGAAGATGGAGCCTGTGTGATGAATAGAAGCGCCTGGAAGCACGTAAGTAAGCGCTTGTTGCCTGCTTCACGATGCGCTCTAACTGTCTTTTTATTTTGCAGGTACAAGTTCGGAGCGGCTGCAGGGTGCCGGAATACCCACTGGGTTAGATGTGGAAAGGAGTAATGGCTCATGAGTATTAAAGTTCCCCAATGTCTTTAAACGCACCTTGTTTTGTCTTTCAGATGCGGGATGCAGCGCCGAAGGCCTCCGGAGCTTGCGAAGAGTTGGTAAGCTTTTGTCTTTCAGATGCCGGAATGCAGTGTGAAGACCTCCGGAGCGCACGAAGAGTAGGTAAGCCTTTGTCTTTCAGATGCCGGAATGCAGCGCGAGGCGTTGGTGACAGCCGATGGACCAGGTAAGTGAAGAGCTGTCACTGAAGACCGTAATGCTAACCTGTTCTTTCTTGTCTTTATAGGTGTTGCTGAAGACTGGATTCAGGATGGTAAGCCTTTTTCCTTAGGCCCAGGATCAGATGCAGAAGACACGATGAGCGTTCTGCTGCAGAGGATGCAGAATAACGCAAAGCAAGATTCATCCATCGGGTGTGGTTTAAATAGCCTCCTGTAGTGCTTAGGTGTCTCCTTCCACAGCCACGCCTAGGTAAGAAAAGAGTTCCTGCTTTCCAGAAGAGTTCCAGTGTTCTGAATTTCGGGAGTGGCTCCTGCCCCACCCAACAGGAAAAGTAGTTCCAAACAGAAGAGGATCAGAGGCTCAACTGGCCCAGCGCTGGGACTGGGCATATTTATGAGCCTGGTGCCACTGGCGCCAGGACTGGGTCCAAAAGGTCCCAATTGGGACTGGTTGGCACTCGGAACCTGGGTTATGGATCTGCTTCCAAGGGAGTTGGGAAAACCCTGACCTTTTGGAAGCAGAGATCATGGCAGCATCTGTAAGATAAAAGAAGGTGCGTTTAAAGACATTGGGTCACGTTAAATACTCACGTGCCATTACTCCATCCACGCCGAACTCAGTGGGCATTCCGGCATCCTTCAGCAGCTCCGAACTGGTACCTGCAAAATAAAAGGACAGTTAGTGCGCATCGTGAAACAAGCAACAAGCGCTTACTTACGCGCTTCCAGGCGCTTCTATTCCGCATACGGGTCCATCCTCAACTCACTTCAGCCAGTCAACCGCCATCGCCGGAACCCTGCAAAATAAGAGACAGCATTACAAAAGACTTTTAAAGACATTTGAAATATTCGGAACTCACCGTTCGTGAAGTAAACAACGGACAGCAGTCCTCTGAAGTCAAGAGGCCTGCGCTACCTATCCAGTGAAGAAACTGGTTACAGCACCCTGCCCCGAGGCAGATGGAGAGCTCAGCGTTCACTTACCTAAGGTGAGAGCGTTAACCTTTGGGGTTCTACAGGAGAGGAGAAAAGGAAAGAGATAGGGACACCCCAATAACCCCAGTTCATTAATCCCATATTTTCTATCTGCAGACATCTTACTCTTCGAGTCAGGCATACAGTGCACAGAGGTCCAGCCCAAAGAGCCAACCGGGTGCTACACATCACTTTTGAAGATACGGTAGTCGCCCAGTCAAGACCGGCGCCTCTGCGAGAATCAGGTGAGCGTTACAGCACCGAAACAATGTGCAAATACTTAAGAATAAAGATGTAACTAAAGTAACAAGAGAAACATGTAATCAAATACAAAGAAATCATATATGCAAAAAACGATAAACTGACCTGCTGACTAATAAGTGTATATACGCAGAAACGCAAAGTAGTTGAGACATATAGAAGCTTGCTGCAAAGGAAAACATAACGTGGCTAGAGTGGTCATGATGAAAAAATGGACGCTGAACTCGTAATAAAACCAATCAAGCTACCCCGGAGACAGACCAGGGCTGCAGAGTCAGGAGAGCTGGAAAAACAGCTTTGTGTGAGGAATAAAGAGGAGTCTATTGGCCTGGGATCAAGGATGCTACTTCAAGGAATAATTGCAAGGCACAAGAGGAGTCAAAAGTATAGGCTATGTACTAAGACATATTTCTCTTAGATTAAGCAAAGAAGAAAACACCTGGAAGAGCCAAGAATTGGACAATTAAAAGGGCGGAAAGCCTATGCAAGGTGGAGTGAGCAAGTCTCTAGAGGCAGAGAGGAGTAATGACACTCAGTACAATTGAATCAAATAGCAGTAAATAGAAGGTCGAGATGGACAAATTCATGTTCTCCTCACATGTGATTCAGAAATCGAAAACAAGGGCTATTCATTAAGCTTCAGATGAAGACAATGGTGTGCCTACACTCCCTTAAAAGTCCCAGAATGAAGAACAGGCTGCAAGGTCAACTACAAAGGTGAAGCCTTGGCTTAAAGCCGGACTTATGAGAGATGATGGATTTATAGGGAAAGTGGGGAGTAGTTTAACATTACTCTCAGCACCTGGCTTTCGTTTCACTTACGTGCTGCTAACGAGCCAAATGTCTATGTTTGGGAAAGCATGTCAATCAATCACAGCGTCTATGTGGCAGTATGCTATACAATGTTGCAAAGACTAACCCGCTGCCATTTTTCCGCAAAAATCAGTATTATACGTATTTAAAGGTAGTTCGAGGCGTGCCTAACTGATAAGGGGCGGCCAATGGTGTCCCTAACAGTTATACATACTATAGGTATATATGTTTCCTTAACCAATCCCTCCCTTATAATTTGCCACGAAGGATGACATCATAGCTAACGTACATTGAGGTATAAAATCTTTGTACAATCAAGTTTGGATGTGAGTGTGTGGACTATAGCTTGTTGTTCACCAGATTGCCCTACTTTATTTTATGCTAATAATAAAGTAGTTCTTTGCCATATTCTTTGAGTCTGTCTGGTTATTTGGGTTTGAGATCTTTATTGCTAATTCCATCTAGCACATGGGATGCTTCAAAGAGCTAGAGCACATTTACTCTTCCCTTCCTCTGCAATGTGAGTAACAGGGGTCCCAGCAGATATCCGCTTGTTAACCTCCTGTGCAATGAGTGCCTCCAGAATGCAGGCTCCTACCTTCCTCTTGTGCTGCATCCAAACCCGGAATCCACACTCCACCTTCCATATTTTCTGCTCCTCACTTCATTGCGAAGAATCCCTGACAGGTTTGCAGCATCACTTTGATCCTGAATGTCTGAAGACGTCTAAACCTGGTGAGTTGTGGCTGCTGATAGCAGGGGAAAGGGTTTCATTTTGCACTGTCTGAGAAGAGTTTGAGGCTTGTGGGAGATAGCAGGATGGACCTCTGTGTGAAATGAGTCTGACCCCTGCCCTGATCACCCCCCTGACAAACGCCTGGCAAACGCCTTGCCCTTCCTCGATGGGCCTGGCCTCCATGTGCTAAAGTCCCAGCAGGCCACTGAGCATAGTACCTGAGCATGTTGGGGTAAGGTTTGAGGCCTCTCTCAGCCGCCTGCTAACCAACATACTAATGAAGGTGAAATGGGTGAGCAGCCCTCAAACTTTAAGCTGTCCTTCCACTGACCTTAGTTTCTTGCCTCCCAAAAGCCTTAGTAGGTTATGTTAATGTCTGAGTTTCACCACCGTCCCTTTCCCTCATCTGCCAACTCGCAGATGTTTGTTTTGATCCTCATGGGGTACAACGTGTCTATTTGAGAGAGAGAGACAGAGAGGGAGAGTGAGAGAGGGGGTGAGGGAGAGAAAGAGAGAGAGAAAAAAGCATCATTGTGAGCAATAGAAATGGGTCTTGTCTGAAAATGACCAGATGGAGGAGTGCAGGTTTGCAGGTTGTTTTGCCTTGTAAGCCCTATTCCCACCTTCCCCCAACTAACCCATTCCCCTCTAAGATCTCCTACTACCTTTACTACCTTACACTACACACAAAACCCCCCACAGACGGCCACCACAGGCCAAGCCATTAGTAAATCAACCATAACTGAACCACGACTAAGCTCTCCTGTTTAGCCCTTTTGCACCCTGCTACATAGGCGGCTAAACAGACCCAAAGCACTGTGGGCTCTTTCCTTTGGATAACATACTCCCCAAGTATCTTCCGCCAAACCCATAGAAAGCAGACTGTCACTCTGGAACTTCCAGCCTGCACACATCAACACCACATGCTTCGAATCTGCCTTTCCAACTATCCCACTAATTAAACCCCGCCCCCTTTCTCTTACAGAGCCAAGAGCTACGAGGGCACCAATAGTTGCAGACAGGCACTATACAAGAACGCTTACATTTCATTGCATTCATCATAAATTTATTAATCTTTTATAAAGCGCTTAATACTGGAGAGCAGTCTCTAAGGATTCAAACCTGTGTTGCTCTGAGTTCTCTTGCTTCCAAGATAAACATGTTGCTCTCAGCTATCCTCCCGGCTCATTCTCTTCTTTTACTGCTACATGGTATGGTATGGAAATGTTTATTTGCAAAGCGCCTATACACAAGGCAGAGTAAGTGCATATATTACAATTAACATTGGAGATAACAGCAAATAGATCTGATGACGATTCTGCAGTTTTTCTAAGTGCATTAAGGCGCCACCATGCAGGGAGTGAAGACAAGGAGGAAACAGACAGATGATATTAAGGCATGGTGCATTTGGATCATGCAAGTGCAAAGATGGTTACGGGGAGGGGAAGGTGGAGGAGGGACAAGTCTACCAGGGGGGTCCAAGTGCACCCAGTCGGTGGAGGCTGGGGTAAATCCCGAGAGATGCCACTCTCTTGGGTCATTGGGCAGTAATGATGAGGCAAGTGCAGGGCCTGGAGGCGAGTGCAAGAGGACTGGCGAGGGTGTCAGGGACCTGTGAGATTCTGAGGTACTCCAGGTGGCCAGGCAACAACCTGTGTGGACAAGGAGGGAAAGAGGGATAGAACAGAGAGATATGTTAGCAGAGTGGAGGGAGAGAGAAGGAAGAGGAGAAGAGGAAAGTCTTGAGGGGTTTCTGGAACTTAAGGAGATCAGGCTCAAGACGTAGGGCTGCAGGGAGCCTATTTCAGAGGGAGGCCCCTGCTGAGGATAAAAATCTCCCTCTAAATCTCTGCTCGGAAAAACCGGCTAACTCGCAGAAGGTTGGAGATAGATGAGCGGAGGGCTCGAGAGGGACAGTGTTTAGGTAGGCAATGTTGCAGATAGTCAGGTCCCAGGCCCCAGAAAGCCTTGTGGACAATGCAGAGGGTCTTGAACTTGATCCTTGGAGTCCCGGGAAGCCAGTGGAGGGATTTGAGTGCCGGATAGATGCAGTCCCTGGTCTTGAGGCCAAGGATAAGTTTTACGGTTCTGGTCTGGATGAGTTGCAGAGGGCACAGAGCAGAATCAGGGAGGTTGAGAAAGAGGCTGTTTCAGTAGTCCAGCCTAGATAGAACCAGGGCTCTGGAGACAGTGAGCCGCTGGGGGATAGTGAGAAAAGGTAGAGTACCTCTGAGGAGGTGTAGTTGATGGTTAGACTTCTTAGAGATATCTGAAATGTCAGAGGAGAAGGAGAGAGTGGAGTCGAAGATGACCCCAAGGTTTTTTGACAGGTGGGTGTGGGCGCAGGGCCAAGGGAGGCCGGCCAGAGTGAGTGAGAGTGGGAAAGCGGGATCAGGGGTCCCTATGCAAACGATCGCAGTCTTACTGCCATTGAGGCAGAGGTTGTTTGCAGTACACCATGATTGAATAGCAGACAGTCAGATATGAGTGAGGAAGAGGAGGTGGCTGAGGGTAGTCTGAAAAAAAGTTGCGTGTGATCCGCATAGCACTGGAAGTTAGAGGTGAAAGTGGCAATCACACGTTCCAAGGCAGCCATGTAGATGTTGAAGAACTAGAGGGATAGGTGAGATCCCTGGGGAACGCCACAGGTTGAAAGCATGACAGTATAGAGAAAGGCTCTGAGTTCTACCTGGAATGGGTGGTTGGAAAGAAAGGAGGTTAACCATGCCAGAGCCTGACCTGTGATTCTCAGGGTGTCACAGAGACGTGAGATCAGGATGTTGTGGTTAACTGTGTCAAAGGCAGAGGAGAGGACAAGGAGAATGAGGACAGAGGGGGTGTTATTGTCAAGATTTGAGAGTAGGTCTTCACAGGTGTTCGGGTCTGACCTGGCGGGAGGGACGACACCCACCCGCAAACTCATAGTGTGCCAGTGTTAAGACGGAATTCTGAACTCTGACCTGGTGGGTAGTGATTCAGAAGGCCAGCCTAGTTTCTTCGAACAGGGTAACCTTCTGGACAAGCCAGACCAATCAAGGTAGCTCGGCGGTGGTCAAGACTAGGTCTCAGGAGGGCTGAGGGTGACTGAAAGACCTCAATGAGCACACAGAGTAAAGGACACTTACAGATCACTCCCAGTCAGGTGTATATATATCAAAAATACACATCCATTTCTTTCAAGGCCTTTGCAATTCAACACACAGTAAGAAAATCACAGAAATACTATTAAACCAATCCAATCCTATCTATACGCATGTATACAAGACCAATGAGGTCTAAAGGATGAATGCACCAATGGGGTGCACAACCTAAATAGGGAAGGAAGCAGGCAGTGCAAATAGTCTTTAGTCCCTTCTGCATCAAACACAATCCTAACCGAAAGGCAGTCCAATCCCTAAGATAAGGGGAGCCTAATGGTCAAATGTACGTGCGAAGCTGGCGCAAGCAGTAGTTCAAATGGGCGAAACAGGGTCTTTTTGTAGGGGCTATAGCAGCTCAGGAAGGTAGGTGAGGTGATGCAGAATAGGTTGCCAATATTCAAGGAGGGCTTCCACTTGAGGGCAGAGTCAATTCCAAGAGTTGGGAATAGTTCGCTAGTTTGCAATAGCAGTGGAAAGGAGAGGGGCTCTCAGGGGCCACTCGTGCATAAAAATAGATGGATGCACTAGGGGCCACCGGTTAGGGTTGCAATTACTCACTGACCCCCGGTGCACTCCGGACCAATCTTTAGCAATCGAGTCCACTTCAATTGCAGGTTCAAATGCGGCAATCTCGCAGCTCTGCGGCTTTCAGCGGCGAAGATACAGCGTTGATTCCCCAAAGGGACAGTGGCGATTTCTCCACTCCTGGTGGATGGATCAGGCCAGTTCTGCTGTAGCAGGCTTCAGGGCACAGAGGACCACCGCTGCAATGAACTTGCAAAGTCTGTCACCACGGCTAGGCGACACGGTAACTGCGTGTACTCTTGTTCAGGCGTACTCACTTTACTCCAGACCTGGGATTGCCAAGTGTACGAAATTTGGTGTGAGAGTGCCGTGAACACAGAGCTTGTGACGTACAAAGACTCAAGGGCCTCCTCTAAACGGCGGCGGTATGGGGGCAAAACTCCTGCGCAAGCTGGTCAGCCCACTGGTTGGCCCAAACACTTCCGAAAAGGCTTGCTTGCAGGATTTGATGAAGGTGCTGAGAATAGTTGGTCCCAATATTCCAATGGGTCGAAGCATCTTTGCAGACCTTCTAGGATGACCAGATGCAGAGGGGTCCCACGGTAAGACAGCAGGCTCAGGGTGCCAAACCTTCCAGCGGGTCCCCAGCGGCTCCTCGACTCAGCTTCTTAGTTTCAGGATATTTGGATCCCATCCTTCGTTCATTGAGAATGCCAGAGATTGACATGGTATGGGTGCTTGAAGCCTTCTCTTATCCAAAATCTCCTTAGCGCTTAAACAAAGAGGACCCAATGGGAGATCTGCTCACATACATACATACCATACGTGGACCAATCATGGACCACAGTGGTGCCAGGCATTCACAGCACACCAGACTTTCTGGAACCCAGGATGTGTATTGGAACTAGACAGTCCAGCCGACATCCTGGGGGCACGCACAAAAGGCATGCAGAAGCCCGCGAAAGCTTGGCGCTTCGCATTAAAATGCATGTCCAAATAAGGACTGACCCAGGTCGGCCTGACCTGGGGAAGGTGAAGGGGCAAGATGGCTAAAGGACAGGACAAAGAACTTTGTCGCGTGGCCATTTTGGAGCCAGGTCACCTAACCGTGCCAAACGTGGTAATCGCGGCTTACCTGGCAAGAAAGGGTTAAAAAAGGTAGAAAAAAACAATAAGCTGCCATCAGCCATGTCCAAGGCACATCTGCACTTCTCCTAAAAAATCCTTCGAGAGTAACTAGGGCTTTTAGAAATGGCAGGAAGACCCAAGTGCACTGTACTGTAAGGTACTTCTTGCACTTGCAACATGTTGCAGAAAAGTTACAACACTGACAAGGACTAAGGGAAACAACGTCTCCCAGTACTGACTGTCTAAAGAGCATGTCAGTTTCCCCATAAAATGTGAGCGAAAAGCCCAGAGGAGTGCAGCAGAAGGCTGTGCTCCTCTGGTAAATTCAGACTATTTGTTTAAACAAAGCAAATAGTTGGGGGTACACAACCGGAGGGAAAATTACACATGAAATGGAAATCTTTCTTAACAGCCGGCCCGGTAACAACGGTGCCGGTAAGCTTACCAGCACTGTTGTTACCGGACTGGCACACTTGTAATGAGGCCCTATGTCTCATGTGCAAACCACCATTCCTCAGGACTCGGTCAGGGCCACAGCCTTGAGGTAGAGCACTCATGAACACGGCTCAGTTTGACTGAGGAGACACAGCTCCGCCTCTTCTCAGCTCTGCTCAGACCAGGCCTCACACACGAGAGATGACACCGGAGCTACTTCTTTTATTATTGAATTAATGTGTGCCTGTCAGTGTTACTGCACGTGTGACAGCCAGGGGTGAGCAACATGGTTTGCAGGGAGTGTTGGGCCCTATAGAACTGTGAGAGGGTGCTGCAGGCTCCGTCCCCGGGATGGCCTGACCCTAGATTAAATGCTGACAATACACAGGAAGGATATGAACCTGTGCTCTCTCTTAGTTAATAGTGTACACGGTGAGAGGGTCGCTCGGAATCGCCCAACAGTCCGCTACACGGAGCCATCATTTTGTTCCTGCTCTTATGTGAAGAGTATCACCCCCTGCAGGGGATCGTGCTACTGTTGGAGGGGAGAGGGGTGTAGTAACTTGCTACCTACAGGGCATGGCTTGTACGGGACTGTGAATCTGCCCTGGGATTGGATAGGCTTCTGCAGCATTAGTAGTGCTCCTCTACTACCTGCCACAGCGGAGAGCGATACCACTGCCTCCAACCTGAACATGAGTTTCATTACAATATCCTTCACATTTGCAACTTACTCCCACAGCATAAAGCATACGCCCCACACCCAGCCTGTGCATCAGTTGAATTACACAGTGCACTTAAACCAGCATAAAGCATACTCTTGCCCCCATCTTGAGCATCACTGGGAGGTGTGCACCAGGAATAAGAGGAACATCACTTCACTGGGAGGTGTGCAGTGAGAATAAGGTGAGAAGGGGTCTAATGAAGGTTGCCGGTGGCGCGCCAGCACTGGAGTGTGTTAATAGAGGTTGGTACTGGGGACCGGTTACGAGTAAGCGAGGGATGCATGGAGGTGGCTAGTGGGGGCATGAGTCAGGCATGGGATGTTACGCTTGAAGGGTGTAAATGAGGAACCTGTGCTAGGGCAAATGGTTGTGCATCAAGGCTAATAGGGTCTGGCCGCAATGAGCTTTGATAGGATGCATAAATGCTGGTCGATGACTTGTGCTTGGGGGTGCAATGAGGCTTTTAATGGAGGATTAATACCAGGGCAGTCTAAGAGTTGGACTGCTTTGATTATCCGGGTCAGGGAGTGCAGGACTGAGGGAAGCTGGAAATGGGCGGTGGGGGCTTAGAAGAATGGTGCTGAAGAAGCGCATGTCTATGATTTTCCAATCCTAATAGCACTTAATTGTATGTAATTATGTAGCGCTTCATGCCAGATTCTGACAGCTTCTAAGCACTATGTAAGCGTAAGTTCGGCGCTTGAGTTTGGGGTAAGGAGAGCAGCAAATTTTCTTTCACGGACGCTTTGGTGGTTCACTGTTTTGGAGACCTGCTCCTTTAAGGAGTTTTCCCATCATCCTCTGACAATCACACAAAAAGCCTCACGGGCGCGTACTGCCGGCGTGTGAGTTCAGCGCTCGAGTTTGCAGAGTTTGGTGGAGCTTGTAGGAGCGGAGGCTCCAAATGGCTTACCCCCAGTGCTTAAAGTGGGCCGGGGCCTGCCGGGCCCGGGCCCCGGCAGTCTCCAAAAAGTGGGACTGAGCCGGGGCCCTGCCGGGGCCCCCCATCGCACACAACATTGGCGAGATGCATTATCCCGCCGCGGCCGCAGCCACAATGGGAGATGCGCCCGCCAGTTTAATTTCAGGCGAGCTGACAGAAGTGCCAGTCAGGCACAGCGTCGCTGAGGCTGGCTGGCACTTCTGTTAGTCACTGTAACTTCCCTGATGACCCCTCATCCAGTGCTTTAAGTGGGGTAAGAAATCGAGGGGGGGGCCCTTGTTTGGGGGCGTGGCTACCATTGTAGGCGTGGCCTAAAACGTGCACAAATCATTGTAAGGTGCGCAAACAAATATATAAATGTATGTGAGCATTTATATATTTGTATGCGCACTACTATGGTTTGTGTACCTTTCAAGCCTTATAAACATACCAATGTTACGTATTTCTAGGTTTATAAAAAGGTGGCTTGAAAAGTGCACAAACCATAGTAATTTACGCACACTTGTGTGCTTACCTTACTATGGTTTGTGCACTTTTCAAGCCACCTTTTATAAGCATAGACATTTATAACATATTTTTATGTTTATAAAAGACCGCTTGAAACGTAAACAATTCAAGGCATCTTTTATAAAGCGTTGAGGACGGACAAAACCCGAGGTGGCTTTGTCCATCGACAAAGCTTTATAAAAGATGCCTTGAACTGTGCACGTTTCAAGCGGTCTTTTATAAACATAGACATATTTCTACGTTTATAAAAGATGGCTTGAAACATATACAATTCAAGGCATCTTTTATAAAGCTTTGCCAACGGAGATAGACGCCTCGGGCTCTGTGATCTATCTGCTCTGAGCAGATAGATCACTGAGCCCAAGGCGCCTGTCACCCTCTGCGAACCCGCGGGCTCCCTGATCTAATCTGCATATTAGATCATGGAGCCGGCAGGTTCGCTGAGGGTCAGTGACATAGAAATACGTAACATACGTAACATTGGTATGTTTATAAGGCTTGAAAGGTACACAAAACATAGTAGTACGCATACAAATATATAAATGCTCACATACATTTATATATTTGTTTGTGCACCTTACAATGATTTGTGCACGTTTTAGGCCACGCCCACAATGGGAGCCACGCCCCCAAACGAGGGCCCCCCTCAATTTCTTACCCCAACTGCACGTGCTCTCTTACGCGCCGGCAGGTACTAAAGTCTCGGAATAATGAAAAGATGGAAAAAAACTGCCCTGGGAGCTGCATATCCATGTCGCTTGACCAGACTGGTGGCCCTGCGAATGACGCGATATGGACTTGCAACTTGATCCAGCTTTGGAGGTGAGTGATTCAGCATTTCACCCACCGCACAACACTCAGCCTGATTCATGAAATTATTTGCGTGAAAAACGCAGATTTGTGCGCCTTTCTGCCCGAAAATCCCTGTTTGAAGTATGGGGGTTTTCGGGCAGAAAGGCGCCGAATCTGTGTTTTTCACGCAAATAATTCCATGAATCAGGCTATTTATGCACAGTTCCTATTGCCGACCAAAGCGTAAATACTGGAAATGAGGAAAAATGGAAGAGGGAGGGTGCGCGAAAGACCAGTACAATCACACAAGTAAAATCAGCAATTCCGAATTTAACACCAAAGTTGCTCCAGAGTGCCCTCATGTCTGGAAATTGTTTACTGACCTTGTAATACTGGTCCTTAAACAAACAGACACATCTTTTGCCCCATTGTCGTCAGGAGCCTGTAGCAAAGACAAACAATGCGCACTGCACATAGAATGTTCCCAGCCGTACTTCTCTATCAGTGGATCCGGGAGCACCCCTCCTGCGAAAGCAGACATTGACACAGCTGTCTCTGGCGAATCATTATGCAACCAACTAGAGACAGGGGAGGACGGCGATACAATTGTACTCTTGACTACTCCTGATAAGACCCTAAAATAAGTACAGACAGCTCCCAGTACTCATCTGAGGCTCCGAGCTGCTAAAGCAAAACAAAATTGGCAGCAAAATTTCGAATCCAGAAAGAGCACACAAAACTTTGCGCCTTCTGCTAGCCAAACAGACCGACAGCAACAGCGGACAGCACGACTGTCCCTGGGCATTACTGAAATGGAATCGATAATGTCAAATCACGAAAAGCAGAATCACGTTTTTGGCCTTAGGTTACCATTCATCCCAAGGAATTTAGAAGCAGAAATGATCTCTACTCCAACACTTCAAGGTCCCCGAATATATGGTACTATAGCTCATCAACCGACTACGACAGACACGATGCATCCATCAGAAAAGAACGTGACACAGATCGCCTGTAAAAAGGAACAAACTTCGACAAATAACCCTCAAAATGAGAATCACCCGGAAAAAGGACACAATAAATACACGTGTGATTCAACTAACCAAGAAATACATCCCGCCGTACCACCAACAATGCTTGATCTACAAAACTCATTGGGCCTCATTACAACCTTGGTGCTAAGTGCACCAACTTTACCACCATGGTGTAAACACCGTTTACACCATGTTGGATGGCGGATTTACCGCCCCATTCCAAGGTGAGTGGGGCGGTAAATCCCCATTTCCCATTTTCCCTTCCCCATTCCCATTTTTGCCCCATAGGGCATAATGGGAGTGGGGAAGGCGCTAATTACGCCGCCGTAAATTACGGCGGCGTAATTAGCACCATGGCAGGTTAGCGCCATGGATTTTAACGCCTGCTAAAAGCAGGCGTTAAAATCAGAATCAGGCGTTAAGGGTTAACGGTGGCGTTAACCCTTAACGCCTGAGTTGTAATGAGGCCCACTGATGGCAGCCTCAACAATTGCTTTAGCACCTTTTTTAAGTTATACAAGACCTGTGGAGACACCATGAAAGACCAAGCTACCTTGCTTGCGATCATTCTCACCAAACGGATTCACACCAAAGCCTTTATCAACAAAATCCAAACTCGTTTAGACATAGAAGCAGAAACATCCATTCGCTGGCAGGCTCTCCTCTTCGATATTGCCAGAATGGATCATCTGGACAAAGCCTCGCTAACAGCAGCATTGATGGAACTATTGAAAAAGACCCATCAAGACCATTGTAAAGATCGGTAGGGGGTGTCTGTACTTCCGCTCTCTATATGGTAGAGGAGAGGCACAGAGGACCCCAGCCGAGATTCTCTATTATTGGTACGTGGTCGAGCAATCAAGGCCTAGCTTCTCAGGAGGTGATGCGAGCTGGTTCTTAAGTACAGTGTAGTCCCCGAACCCCCACAAAGGAATGTCCACACACTGTATTACTGAAAACACAGTCTTTATATAATTAATATTCAAAGGTATGTACACGATCACAATAACGCACTTTGTACTTGGAAGTCAATAATGATAAATATATACACGTCTAGACTGGTACCACTAATGTTATCAAATCCCAGTGCATCAACTGTACTGTTAAAATGTCACACAGATCAATAACGAGTAAACCAGCAATAGAGATAGGCAGGAACGTAAGATGGTTGAAACAATAGGCAGAATGCTGACCCCTACCGCTAGGCACAGTTCTGTGTGGAGATCCCCCCACCTGGGCAACCTGTAAATAAAGATATATAGCACAAGCCCAGTCCATATATTGTTCGATAGTCTTACTTCTTCCTATTAAGGTTTTACCCCCCCAATGTACCTGGTGGAGTAGAGTTCTCCGACGATGCACCGACCAATCTTTCTTGAGTGCCTCCCTTTCAGGCGGGAGCCACGGATCGTCGAGAGGTGTCGGGGAACTTGGCGTTCGGTGTCGGGGAATCAACGGCCCTTCTTGAGTGCCCTCCCTTTAAGGCAAGGAAGTGACAGCTTTGTTCCTAGCGGTGCTCGTCGACGACAGAGCGTTGGTGTCCTGCAAGGAAGAGGCATGCGGGGCACCTCAGTGACAATAGTTCTGGACCGCAAAGAGATGATGGAGAACTGTGGCCCAGCAAGGGCGTCGAGTCGTCGGCGTCTCTGCGGTCTTTAGGTGGCGGGAAACCCACCGGTGGATGCTCCTCTGCTCGTCGACAGTCGGCCTTCTCCAGCGGGAGACAAGCGGATGACGATGTGGACGAGAGCGTCCGATGATCACTTGAAGTTCTTAGGCAAACAGGAGCACGGCAGCTCCGGTCGGCGACGGCGGTCGTCGACAGTGGCGGACAACAGTCCGAGTGCTTCTCCTTGGAGTTCCGCAGCAGTCCCCGTATCGGTCGTAGGTCTGTCTACCAGGGAGCATTGGCAAAGATCAGCTGTGCACCATGGTCCCTCGTAGCTCGGGAAGAGGGCGCCTTACCAGGTCCTCTCTGGGTCAGTCCTTGGAGGCACAGCAGCTTTCAGATTGTGAAGGAGAGCAACAGCAATTCTTCTCGTCCAGCAGGGCTTCAAGGTCAAGCGTCAGTTAATCCAGTTACTCGTCGTAGTGGACTTCAGCTTCTGAACACGATTCCTAGCAGTGAGAGGTCCCCAGATATACTGTTGATCTCCCATTCATTCCGCTGGGTCACCCAATCACGACTACGGGCATTCATGCAGGCAGGCAGCCAATCAGGCACACGAGGTATTCAGGCCATTCACTTCTCTCCAGACATTTACAACAAGTTATGTGTATTGGGACAAGTACCGAGCCATTCAACACTCCAAGCTGCATTCATACCGGTTTCGGGCAGGGTTGTCTCAGTCATTGTGTCAACCACCAGATACTAGACACCCACAACACAGAATGCATATTCGTCACACATTCTATTCACCTAGGTCCCACCCACAGGAGGTACCCACAACATGCATCACCGGGAAGGCTCCAGCTAGTCTGACTGGGCTTTCACAACAACACCATATATGGCACTTCCATCCAACAGCCAGTCAGGGGGAAGGGACAGAGTCAGGGCTTCCCAGGACTTTGGGAAAACAAGGTAATGGGTAATAGAAAGCAAGAGGCCACCGGGGCCATCTTGTTTTCCATCAGGGATCAACCTATCCCAATGGCAGGGCCGGGGTATCCCAAAATGGAGGATACTCCGCGCAACTGTCAAATTCAGCATGGAGCTGCCACCAGCCCCTACCCTGCTCTGTGGGTCACCCACAGGTGCCCAAAAACATACACTAGGGGCACAGGGTTGTACCCCCACCCATAGGTGCCATAAGGGTATCCCACAGGTCCATTCACCAAACCAAAAGAAAGAGAGCTTCCCACATGAACTCCTGCGCGGAAAACACGACAGAACACACGATAAAAAGCAGTAAAGGACAAGGATACGGAGGCCCTGTCCCTCCGATGCATTTCCAGCATCACAACCATCAGGAGACTAACTACCATCCAGTAACTGGCAAAATCACATTGCATAATGTGTATAAAGAGCACCTGCAGGCTAATAACCTATCCAATGGAAAGGTACCCCAAGAGAGAGCCATTTCATCATCACAAGAAAACGACGGTACAGGACCCAAAATACCGATGAACACTAATCATCCTAAATTGAGTCAAGCCAATCCATTAACTAGCATAGGAACTGTCTCAACGGAAATGACATCGATACCGACTAAGACTCAACTGAAACAAGCACCATTTCCAATCTTCGATGATTTAAATACAAATCAGAAATGGAAAGCCATCCTGACCAAGAAGAGACCCCTAATGAAAGAAAAAATTCAACCAGCCAGAACGAAAAACAAGGCCAACGGCTCCCGTGCCTTTTTAAGAAGCCTGCAACTCCCCAACAACCAGGCTACACAAACTGGCAAACCTGCAATCAAGCAGATACATAAACCCCAAGTGAGGACTCTAACGAAACCTTTAGCTGACGATGATGACGGCTGGACAAATGAAGAGAGAGAACAATGCGAGTTTCTACTAAACCTATCAGTATATTCCACAGGTAGCGTGTCTGGAGGAGATAGATCTAACAGAGAACACATGGATCTAGTGGAAGGAACAATGAATATAACTCAGCAGGACGAATCTCAAAATGGGGAGACCACTCTCATTGTGATCTCTGAACTAACGTGCAAAGAAATCTCCGACACAGAGTTGGATAAATCTATTGATCTAACCCTAGACAAGAATGAAGAAGCAATTGAATGCGATTTGTTGGCCGCTTCATGTGACCTACAATTCCAGACACTGGAGCAAAAAAGGCGACGGCAGGAATCAACCTTATCCTGGAAACCAACATCCTTTACCCTCCCACCATTGGCACCAACATTTGTTGATCCCTGGCGACCTACCCAGACCAAAGTAATAGCCATCGAAAGTTTGACTAGTGGAAAGAAAGAAACCATACTGAACAGAACAAATGTTTTGAGACTGCTACACGCTCTCCTGGAACTACAATTTATAATACCAAGGACATCAGAGTAGTCAAATTCCTATCAGAAGTAAGAACGGACTGGGTGGCTATACAACTGATTTCAACCAAAGTTCATCTAACCATCTTGGAAAACCAGTATGCCTTCCAATGGATGGGCTTTGATCTAACCGAAATGAGGAGGGAGAGTTTGCCAGCCATAGATGCTTCCAAAAAGTATCCTGTTACCCAAGGCAAAGAGGTGCAACGCGGAGAAAGAAACTTGGAAACAAAAAAAAAATACTCTCAAGCAACCGTGGAGAAAACATCAGCAGACCTATATAAAATGAAAATAAAAATCGGCACGATCACATTTTCAAAACTAAGTGACGTAGAAGCAAAAGAGAAGAACTTCAGGAATCAAATTAAATCGGATTTGATGCTAGAACTCTCATGAAGTGGGCCAAGGAAACCATAAAATAATGTGGTCCATGGAAATAGCGCCCTGGGCCATGTGCTCATGGAATACATGAGGCTCCAGGCACTTGTTTAAACAGGACAATCAGGATTTGAAGAAATTTGATATCTTGTGTTTCCCGGAAGCTTGACTCTCTAAACAACCCACCAGTGAAGGTGTTGCCATCTATATGAACCCTGCTATAGCCAGAGACAAAGGACAGCTTTCTGCAGGCCTCTTGACCCTTATAAAGCATGGGGTAAACCTAAGAGTTATTGAAGTATTCAATCTGAATGACTTCATACAGGTCTTAATACCGAACAACTGGCCCCTTCTCGTAATAATAAGAGATCGAACAGCAAGATCTCAGGACACCAAACCATAAGATTATTGAACTTATATTGGAATTCTGCAGCCATTAACGACAATATTTTTATAGATTGTGTTTGTTCTTCGATCGATGTAATCCATGCGTGCTATTCATCTCCAGAGATCAATGTGTGTGGAGACATGCACTTACATCTATTTACAAAAACAGGAGCTTTGATTCCAACTTGGAAGTTACAGAAAAAAGCTATAGTTTGGATGAAGGAGCTAGTGCAAAGGGACCTGATACTAATGAATGGGCACACGAAAGGTGACATTCCAGCAATGCCTACTTGGTCCAAAGGAAATTCGAAGGCGCACTTGGATTACAGTTTGATGACCAACAAATTAAGTGCAGAGATCGATACACTATTCATTGTCCCAACAGAAAGTAGCGACCATAACAAATCACTTATGACATGGAGAAGCCAGCAAAAAAGAGCTCCTGTAGTGCAGCTCCCGATGTTGGAATTAACCCATGGCAATTCAAGACTACGAATTATTGACATCGAATCAAATCAGCTGAAACAAACCTTTGTGAGTAATTGGATGAGTGATACTAAAAATATAGACTATGATTGGCTCTTCTTGCCGTTCAGGCAATCATCTAAATCAAAGATAGATAAAAAATCAACACATACCCATGAATTTAGCAAAGAAATAGCCATCAGAAAAAAAAAAACTAATTAATAAAATCAGGAACGCGAAACAACTACTGGCTGACCAACAAAGCGCCTACATTACATCTTGCAAGCAATCTTATAAAAGTTGGAGCAACAGCAATCGGAGTATACAAACGCAGAATAATGCGGACTAATTGCTCCGAGCACTCGCAGGTCGGAAGTCAAGGGATCTGTGGAAGATTCTCAATGGCCAAGATCTGCACTGTGCAACATTTTTATCCACGCCAATGCGCCACACTGCACCCCTTTTCCAATGGGGAAAGAAAACTGCCAAAAATGGAGGCGATAACCCCCGTGCGCACTAAATCTGCAAAATTGCGCATGGTTCATGAGCACAAAAGTGCTGCACCCCCTGTCACACACACACACACACAGGCAAAGTTGGTGTAAAAACAGGAATCACTGCTGTCACCTGTCATCTGTCACTTGCCACCTGAAACAAGACCACAGAAGGGCCTAATCATTTTCCCAGATAATTATGGAAAGGAAAGTGTGCTAAAATCATGGATTATCCCGGCATCACAGCCTGACAGCTACCTAAGGAAATTGGCTGTCAAACCCAGTTTAAAAGTATTTTCTTTTCCTGAGGAAGTCTCCTGTTTAAAGCATGTTTGTGAAGGGATAATTCTTTTAAAATGTCCAAATCCCTTATAAACTGTGCTTATTTTTATACGTTTTGAAGAAAAGACTTTATGGTGAATCTGGCCTTGTCATCTAAACAGGAACCCAGTCTGGAGCTAATCCACTATTTAATTCTGATCTGACAGCCTGGCCTGGGAAGATTCACATCTCAGCTTGACACTTCCTTGAAAACAGGAAGGCTAACGGTTGCTTAATGGTTCCGCATAATGACAACAAGCAGTACAATGGGACCTCAGTAGACTTTCGTCTGGGGCTGAGCCAAAGAACAAAGGACAGGCTGAGCATTGACCTCTGCTGGGAGGGGCAGAAACTTCCCCCTCCAGGAAGGGAACACATCCCCCTGATCAAAAGACTGGACAGCTGCTACCTGAGAAGGGGAGATTACAAAGGAGACTTTGATGTGAAATCATTTTGGATTAAAGTTTAGAACCCTTTAACTGAGCAACCTAAAGAGGTAGACATCTGAAACTTGGTAGACATTAACCTCATTTCAGGCTTTTGAATTGAAGACATTGATGGAACTTGTAACATTTAAGGAACCAAAGTTATGAAAAATGTCTTATTGTAGCAGAACGATCAATGTTGCAAACCTAAAATAGTATGTACATGATCCACACATCAGTGCCCAGAGATGTACCGAATTAGGAAATTATTAATCCAAACCGTTATGGTTGAAATTGATAGAAATCCATAGAATAACCAAGACAGCTCTCACCGAGATGGATATTGGACGACAGGATAAACCAAAAAAAAATGTAATACATATGTCTGATTTTAGGAGAGGGCATAATTGTAAAAATGTGTATTTATGTGAATGCTAAATTGTGGTAAAATCAATGTGGGAGTTTCTAAATTGCATTGTAAAAATGACAGCTCTGTTCAGACTGCCAACCAGGACAAAGCACATGCCTGCAGCCACTCACAGCCATGGGGGTGTGTTTTGAAGTTCTGCCCACACGCGTGGTGTTAGCGACCATTGAAATTGAGTACATGCTGTTATTATATTATTTTTTCCTATGTGTGTGCTATTGATTAGTACGCCGCCATGGGTGTGACATGCTGCGGTGGTTGTGGCCAGGGCCTCGAATTTTGGATGCATGGCCATATACTTCCAAGACTAGGCCCTGGCCACAACCACTGCAGCATTTCACAGCAATGGATACACCTATAGTATTATCGATTAGATGGTTGTGGGGAGTGTGTACAGTCTTGGGTGCATGGCCAAAGGCCATGCACCCAAGAACAAAGTTATAAGCACTGGAGATATAAGCCACTGCACTCCTACACATCGTAATATCTATGGACATACAGCTAGGAGTCTAGCCTCTGGCCAGAACAAGAGAAGCATATCACACCTATCGATACAACCGTACTTCCGCACATCACTCAGGTGGTTGTGGGCAGGATGTAGAGTTTTGGGTGCATGGCTGCAGGCCGTAGGCCGTACGCCATACTCCTAAAACTCTAGGCCCTGGCCAGAACCACCACATCATATTACAGCAATGCATACACCCGTACTATAGCTTAGCAGTCAGATGGTTCTGGGGAGGGTGTATAGTCAGGAATAACCTTATAAGTAGTGGAGTTATAGGCCAATGTACACCCATACATTCAAATATCTATGGACATATATCCAAATCTCTAGGTCCTGCCCACAACCACTGCAGCATATTAGACAGGCACGTTAGTGACTGTGTTGTTATGGTGAAGTTGCTGTTTCCATAGGAAGAGCACTTTTTGGGTGCCTTATAACTGTGCTCCCCTTGGACTAATCCTTTGCAAAAAAAATATATCGGACACTCTGATTTTCTTTGGAAAGTTTGGTGATGTTTGGTGCAGGGGGGAAAGTTATAAAGGGGGGTTCTCAAAACATCTCTTTTCCCCTTAGACTGAATGGGGGAAAAAGTTTGTGCCCGCGAACATGTGGCGCTTTCCCTGATTGGTTGTGGAACAGCGTAAAGTATGTTAGCTTTCTTCGGTGCCCCCGCTATCTTTTATTCATGTTTTAGTGTACGCGAACATCGCCAGAAACACCTACAAGACAGCATTGCCCGTGTCACACTTATGTAATACTATTTCAGAAGGTGACCTTTGAGGGAGGTAGGATGGGATGTGGGAGCACAAACTGAAAAAGTGGAGTTTTCTTGTCACCAAAGTCATACATTTAAATGGAAGTTCATGCTCACTGTACCACTACCAATTAGTGCATGTGGGTAAAATGTTTTTGGAATAATATTGCCGTCACACTGGCATCCTAAGTTTTGAAAACTAAGGCTACCATCTGCACTCTTTGCTGGAAAAAGCGATTCTGGAGGTGTATGGCAGTAGCGGTTCTCATAATTGGATTTCAATATGTTTTTTTTTATATAATATTAATTGGTTTTTACAACACAAATCCACTGGTCCGGATCGGG
Source organism: Ambystoma mexicanum (assembly GCF_040938575.1). Classification (NCBI taxonomy): domain Eukaryota; kingdom Metazoa; phylum Chordata; class Amphibia; order Caudata; family Ambystomatidae; genus Ambystoma; species Ambystoma mexicanum. The sequence goes on from NC_090921.1 coordinate 1,292,734,250, forward strand.
CCAGAACATAACATTACAACAACATTAATGTTTGATGGTATACATGCTCACATAGATTGCATACATTGGTGTAACATTTCACATGTTAGATCTCCGCTGAATTGTCCGTATCTCAAATCTCCTGTTAACAAGGCTGCATGATTCGAGGGTTCATACAGTGTCTTCCCAGGGTTGCCAAATCTTGTCTGCTTTTTCAGGACATCCCCATGCTCTATAAACTCTTCTTTCAATGGCTATGCAAATTTGTACGCCTGTGATCCACTGGTTTACCTGTGGCGGTTGTGCTGCACCCCAGAGCTGGGCTATATATCTTTTGATTACCGCAGTCATGGTCATAAAGCAAAGTTGTTCATAGCTGGGCAGGTCTATTTCACTGTCTGCACCTAATAGCATCAGTTTAGGATCTCTGGGGATTGTTTCTCGCAGGACCTTCGTAAGGATATCGCAGCATTGTTGCCAGTAGTGACTGATATGTGGGCATTCCCACAGTATGTGAAAGAAAGATTCTTCTTCTTCGTGACAGCGTAAACAGTTAGGTTCCGTTATTTTACCCCAGCTGTACACGGCTACTCTCGGGTAATAGATCCTGTGGGGTATTTTAAGCTGTACTAGTTTTAGCCTAGACAAGATGGCAGTTTCATGGGGGTACATGAGGATTTGGACCCAGTCTTCTGGCATGATATCCCCCATGTTCTCTTCCCACTTTGTTTTCAGCCGTGTCAGTTCTGGTGTGGCAAAGGAGGTTATAACGTTGTACATCACTGTGGTGACGTTCGCCTGGATGTGATCCTCAATTATGTTTCGTTCCAGTGGGGTACTGTCCGGCATGTTGGAGAGGGCAGGGAGGTGTTGTTGTAGTGCGTGTCGTAGCTGTGTGTAGTGGTATCATTCCGACCCTGGGAGGTTAAAGGACAAAGCGAGATCCTGATAGGGTCTAATGTTGTCGTCCTCTACGATGTCTCCTACTTTTCCTATATCACACCTCGCCCATATGGGCCATTCTGGCAGTTTGGTTATCTCGGGGGAGGTTCCTGTTGTTCCATAGGGGCTGTAGTGGTGTGACCTTGTCGTCCCACCCCATAAAAGCGTGTGCTTCCTTCCAGATGCAAGGTGCTTGTGTAGCCATGTCATCGGGGCCTCTTCTGGGTGTTGCAGCATATATCCTCAGGGGGGGCGATGCTCTCATGTGTGGCAGCGTGGGTTCTGCATGTAGTGCATCGTTTATCACTGACATTTGGCCAGCCCAGTAGTAGGATTGTAGCCTTGGTAGGCCAAAGCCGCCTTCCCATATCGATCTTTGTAGTGTCCGGAGGGCTATCCTCGGTCGTCCACCTCCCCATAGAAGTGTTCTGAGTATGCAGTCTATTTTCTGGAATGTTTTCCCCGGTATGTGGAGTGGGCGTATTGGAGTATGTATAGGTATCGGGGGAGTGTTAGCATTTTGAACAATGCTGCGCGACCTAACAGGGTCAGTGGCAGAGATTTCCAATGTTGCACATCTCCCCCAAATCGGTCTGTAATGGGTTGTAAGTTGTTGGACATGTAGTCCTTAAGGTTTCTTGTGATCTTGATGCCCAGGTATTGAAACTGGTCAGGAGGAGTTTTATATGGGCAGGGCTCTGGGGGTTCCATGCCTAGCTGGTTTAGTGCGAATATCGCAGATTTGGACCAGTTCACTCTCAGGCCACTAAAGGCCCCATATTTCTGCAGTAGTTGCGTCACTACCGCACATGTCAACCTGGGGTCGCGCATATATATCAACAGGTCGTCTGCATATAATGACACCCTGTCCTCCCAGTCTAGTCCGCCCGGGATCCCTCTCCATGTGGGTGCGTTCCTCAGGAGCTGGGCAAGTGGTTCCATCGCTAATGCAAAGAGGAGGGCCGACAGGGGACAGCCTTGTCGCGTCCCTTTCCCCAAGGGGAAGGTTCAGGATGTCCAACCGTTCACTCTGACCTCAGCCATCGGTGCGTTGTATAGTAGTTGGACCCAGGACAAGAACTGCTCCCGGAACCCCATCTTGCGCATAGTCTCCCAGAGTGCCCCCCAGCGGACAGAGTCAAATGCTTTTTCAAAGTCAATTGCAAGAACTCCTAGGGGAATGTTCAGGGTCTGGGAGCGTTCGATGGCCAGGTGTATTCTTCGTATAAGGCAGCAGTTTGTTCGTCATTTAAGGAGGTGAGAGAGATCTGTTCCAACATAGAAGTGTCAGGGGCAGATGCCGGTGCTCTATATAATTCCTCATAGTACCTTGCAAACTCTTCAGCTATCTCTGCATCTGTCAGGCATGGTTCCGCTTGTTGAGATGTGATCATTCTCACATGGCTGTGTCCCTCGTCCCTTCGTTCGAGCCAAGCAAGCATCTTCCCTGCTTTGTCACCTGTTTCGTAGATTCTGGCTTTCATGGCATTATGTGCTTGTTTTGCCTTGTCCAGTGCAATGTCTTGGAGTTTTTTTTTGTGCCAGGATGAATGCCCTGTTCGTGTCAGCGCAGTATTGGCTTAGATGCGCTGTCTCTGCTTGCTCCACATTTGCTTCCGCCTCCTTTATTGATTCTAAATGTTTTTTCTTTTCTGCTGTAGTCCAGGAGATAATTTCTCCTCATATCACCGGTTTATAGGGTTCCCATAGTGTGATAGGACAGTCTACCGATCCTTCGTTTAGCTCAAAGTATGTCGTGCTAGCTTCTTGTAGGCGTTCTACTAGTTCAGGAGAGCCTAGGTGATAACTGTTCAATCTCCACGCGGGTGGAGGCTTCGGTTTGCATGTCGTTATTGATATGAGTAGAGGGGAGTGATCCGAGATGCCTCTTGGGAGGTATTCCGCTTGCGTTGCTGTGTGTATCATTGCTGCGGGTATAAAGAAGTAGTCTAAACGTGATGGCGATGCATGAACCCCTGAATGATAGGAGTATTGTCGCTCCCTGGGATGGAGGTCGCGCCACACATCTTTGATGCCAAGTGCCTCCACAAATGAGGCTAGGTTGGTTCGGCGGGTGGGGTCTCTGCTGTGTAGATGTGTGCGATCCTCTGTTACTTATGATATCGTTAAAGTCGCCCCAAGAATCAGGATATCAGAGGCATCATCAGACATCAGAGGTGTTATGTCCTCAAGTAGAGTTGGCTGCAGTGCAGGCGGGGCGTAGATCGCTAATAGGGATAGTGATTTGTTCCAGAGTGTGCCTGTGGCATAAGCGAATCTGCCCCCAGTATCCTGTGTTAATTTTGTGAGGGTGAGTGGCAGTCTTTTATGTACAAGTATCAGTACTCCTCTGGCTCCCATCATGAAGCCTGCCTGTGCTGCTGTGCGGTAGTTTCAGCGGTTGAACAGTGCGTTGGATGTACCTGCCAAGTGGGTTTCCATTAGGAAGACTATGTCTGGGCCATGTCTGTTCAACAGCTGCCGCACCAGTCGCCTTTTCAGGCTGTTGCCAAAACCGTTCACGTTCCAGGTAAGAAGCTTCAGGGTACAGGTTTTGTCGACTTGCAGCGGTACTTCAGTGCTCGTGATCCTGGGTGTCATCGCGCCTTCCTGAGATAGCGGTGTTGCCTATATTCGTCTTGTGGCAGAGAAACGTCAGCCAGTACTTGACTATTTTCTAATGTCTGTATGCTTTGGTATTCCGTTGAGCTTTCCCATCTTCTAGGTTTACATCCAACTCCCCCCTCCCACACTTCATCCCCAACTGAAGCATCTGTCGCCCTTTCATAACTTGATATATTAGTCCAAACTGAACTGATTAAATATCCTGTGGTTTCTACCTTAATTGGGGGGTGGCTTCAGTGAGGCTGCCAGCCGTTCCGTGCTTTTTGCTTCTTATTTACTGTTTGGAGTATGAGCTTCCTTTCTTCTCCGTGTGTAGTGGTCGTGTCGGCTCTGATTGACGAGAGATGGTTGTTGCATGTTTCATTATGGTGGTATTTCTTCCTGCTGTTGTTGGGGTCTGTTCTCTGGTAGTCTCTCAGGATGTAGTCCATTCCTTTCGTCTCTTGTTTTCTTCTCAACGCTCCAGTCGCACGCTATGCGTCTCTCTGCCCAGCTCCATGCTTCTTTTGGGTCTGTCAAATGTACTGTGGCTCCATTGTGGAATATTTTAAGTTGGCGGGAAATATTAGACCATATTTTGTCCCCAGAGTCGGCAGCCATTTTTTGAGTGGGTCAAATGATTGGCGCGCTTTTTGCACTTCCCTGGTGAAGTCCGGGAAGAAAGCAATTTTCGATCCATTGTAGGTGATGGCCCCCTTCGATCTCGCAATCTGTAGCACAGCGTCCCTGTCCCTATAATTCAGGAATCTTGCGATGACAGCACGTGGTGGGGCCCCTGGTACAATTCTTCCAGTTGGGATACGATGTGCGCGTTCGATGGAAAAGAATCTGGAGAAGGATTTTGCATCGTATATATCTGTGAGCCATTCCTCAAGGACCAGCTCCATGCTTTCCCCTTTGGTCTTTTCTGGGAGGCCAAGTATGCGAACATTGTTGCGCCTGGATCTCCCTTCATTGTCGTTGATTCTCGTTTCCAGGGTTCTTATTCGGTCTAACATTCCAGACATGCATCTGTTCACCCCTCGAAGGCTGTCCTCTGTTTCTGAGATGCGGGCCTCGGCTTCTCCAGTGCGCGAGGTCAGTTTTTGCAAGTCATGCCTCAGCAGGGACACATCAGCCCCAATACTGTCTATCTTCTTCTCCATCTATGTTCTGGAGCTGGCGATAGCACTCATCACGTCCCTGAGGGAGATGTCATCCTCCATATTGTCAGATTCCATTGATGCCGGACGTTCCGGTTTGTGGGGCATGGGTGTTCTTGCATATTGTTCTATCCTGCTCTGCGTGGATGTCTTCCTTGGTTTATCCTTTCCCATATTGGACCTGTGTTGTAATGGAGCTAGGGTGTCTTGTGCTCCAAGGGAGGGTTTAACAGGAGTGTCACGTAGGTGCAATGCGAGGGCTTGTAGCTTTTGAGGATTGCGGATTTTGAGGGATGTCTGATTTGTGGCGTTTAAGGTGGGGTAAAGCTGTACTGCTCCCAAAGTGGGATCTTACTTTAGTATTATTTTCCTCCGTGGAGGCATCCGTTATATGTGGGGCAGCGCATGCGACTGTTTTCACAATTTTAGATGCAATCAGCTGGTGTGTGTATTGCCACCCTGATCAATAGTCCCGGAAAACCGCTCAGTATTCATGCGGTTTATGCGGTGTCTTGTGGATTGTGTTTTCTGTCCCTTGTTGTTTACTGGGATGCATCACCAATTGCGTCTATCACAGTAGGCATTGGGTGGTGCTGTGGGCATTTCCCCTCTCCCCTGAAGATCTGATACTGCGCTCACAGGATTCGTTTCCGTATGGTCCTGTTAGTGTAGATGTCTCTTTACACGCTTTATGCAGTTGGGGATAGGCAGAGAGTCTATGTGCCCCTGCCGTTGTGGAGCGTTAGTCTCAGGGTCGGATCGGCACAGTTCCTTTTATGCTAAGGCAAGGGCAGCTGATCTGCGTGGATTCATTAGCGGGGCCGCTGCCTTGTGTCTCCCTCCTGTCTCCCCGCTTACCATTAGTTACGGTGGCGTCACTTCACCTCTCCAGCACTTGGCATCAACACAGTGCGGGAGAATAAGCAGGCGCTCTACGCAGAGTGGAGTGCCCGCGCCCGTACCACGGGTCTTGCCGATCGTCTGCGGGACCTTTCCTTCTTCTCGTACCCTTTGTTGTCGTGCACGGGAAAGTGTGCATGCCATCCACACGGAGCAGAACACAGCTCACACAGCAAGTCTCTGGGCTGTAGCAGGCACCCTCGCGTTCTCTGCAGCACGGGTCACAGTCGGTCCCTGCTGTCAGTTGATGTTGGGGAATCGACATGCTTCCCCACACAATATGATGCGCTGGGAACTTTTTTCGCCGCCTCGTGTCGCAGACTGCTCCACTGTCGGTGGTGGGTAAGGCGGGTCCACTGCAATGCGATTCACTGCAGCATTTTATGGTGCTTTGCTGAGACGTGTTCAAGTGCCTCCAGAGAAGTTTGCATAGCAGGATGGATTCAGGATTAGGCTGGCGGCCTCAGAGCGACGCGGAATCACGTCTCCATCGCTCGCCCGCTGGCCATGCCCCCGGATTTCAATATGTTCATGCAAAGTAATCATGTATTTGGCTTCTGAGTGAAGGTCACATGAGTTGCTTTTTTGGTTGGACGCTCAATACGCCCGCGCATCCGAGTGAATGTATAAGGAGCAATTGTTTTTTGACCTTGAGCGAAAGGAAAACCTTTGAAGTAATTCACGGAATGGAAGGGTTGGAAAAAGTAGCAATTGGACGAATCCTCACCAAAGTTTGCAAAAAAAATATATCGGACACTGATTTTCTTTGGAAAGTTTGGTGATGTTTGGTGCAGGCGGGAAGTTATAAAGGGGGGGTTCTCAAAATGTCTCTTTTTCCCTTAGACTGAATGGGGGGAAAAGTTTGTGCCCGCGAACATGTGGCGCTTTCCATGTTTGGTTGTGGAACAGCGTAAAGTACGTTAGCTTTCTTCGGTGCCCCCGCTATCTTTTATTCATGTTTTGGTGTACGCGGACATCGCCAGAAACACCTACAAAAGAAGACAGCATTGCACGTGTCACACTTATTTAGTACTATTTCAGAAGGTGACCTTTGAAGGAGGTAGGATGGGATGTGGGAGCACAAACTGAAAAAGTGGAGTTTTCTTGTCACCAAAGTCATACGTTTAAATGGAAGTTTGTGCTCACTGTACCACTACCAATTAGTGCGTGTGGGTTAAAATGTTTTTGGAATAATATTGCCGTCAGACTGGCGTCCTAAGTTTTGAAAACTAAGGCCACCATCTGCACTCTTTGCTGGAAACAGCGATTCTGGAGGTGTATGGCAGTAGCGGTTCTCATAATTTGATTTCAATATGTTGATGCAAAGTAAGAAAGTATTTGGCTTCTGAGTGAAGGTCACATGAGTTGCTTTTTTGGATGGACGCTCAATATGCCCGCGCATCCGAGTGAATGTATAAGGGGCAATTGTTTTTTGACCTTGAACGAAAGGAAAACCTTTGAAGAAATTCATGGAATGGAAGGGTTGGAAAAAAGTAGCAATTGATAAGGTTATGTTTTAAAAAGTTTGTAAGGGACATGCAATATCAGTACACAAAGATTCTTCGATGCAAACACATTGGTGTCTGACTTTCAGAAAAAGAATGGAGGCAGTAAATATTGTGTAAGTTTACTTTTGTCCACTCTACACCTATCTGCGCTTATTTTTACATTACCAAAAATCTATTTGTGCCATTATAACTGACGTATTATCTTTCTGCGCTGTTACATTTTTCCTGTGATATTGCAGAGTGCACAGGTTCCCCATTTGTAGGGTATGACTACACTCATCCTTTTTTAGCATTAATATTTTTGTTTGAAACGTTATGTTTGCCCATATAATTTTGGGTATCAGTGTGCACGTTCTTTTGGTGTTGTTTGAAATCACGAGACGTAATATTTTTTTAATTGTCCATTCATTTTGCTTTCATAACTGCATTATCGTCTTCCTGTGTAGTTGGCATTTTTTTTTCTTTTACGGTGCATGCAGAATCTCGGCTTTTGTAGCATGTTAGTATAGTTACACATGGTCATTAGCAACATTTCAGTAAAATGTCATGTTTGACCACTTACATTTGTGTATTACTTTGCACATTTTTTGTGTCTTTTTTGAAATTTTTTGGTAGAGGTTGGTTATTGACACGTATTTTCTGTTATTTTTCCTGCCCAGGTACATCTTGCCGTAGTGTCTGTCCATGGTTTCCAGTTGCAGAGTGAGGGCTTTTTCAGCCGGAAAATACAACTGCTCGTGAGCCGTTGCTTGGCCATAACAATTATGTGGGATGACACCCTAAGCCTGCTTTGTCCATACGCTGAACTCGCTATTCGGAGCAACATCACATCATTTATGGTGCTGTACGCTCAAGGACATGGCGCCTTCTTGGAAATCACTGTGTAAACAAAGCGGCTGCTTTAACCAAGAACCCAACATTTTTGTATGGGAAAAAACAAACGTGTTCCTCATCTTAAACATTTCCAATGTCACCCTTAGAACCATTATTATCATTGCATTGAAAATGGGATTACTCCGCTGGTCTCTGAGAGTTTGTTGTTAAATAAACCTACTTTACGAACTCTAAAATGTTGACGTTTTCTTTTACAGTACAGTCTATTATTTCAAAATGTAAGTTATTAGGTTGTACGTCGCTATATGTTTATTTACAGGTTCTGCGTCACATCACATACTTGTGCTTTTTGCAGCCTACCATGGAAAGGGAAGAGGGACTATGTATTAAATAACCGCCTTCCCTTTCTATGGTGGCCATCTTGGAAAAGGACTTTCTTTTGTAATCCGACCCGCCAAAGCTCCCCTGGATTATAATAAGTAATCCTCCTTTTTAGTAGCACAGGTTACTGCTTTGCAAATGTAGACTATTACTGGCAAAGATTATTGCGTCTATCTATTTTACTGAGAAATATGCAGTAATTGGAGTGTATGCAATTTTTTTTTTAATGTTATTTACACTGTGAAAGGTCGCTATTAACGCATTATTAACTTTGCTTACGGGTGGTTTTATTTTTTGGTACGGCAGGTAATAAGGCAATTTGAAAACGGCATTGAGCAAAGAGGCAACAAACAGTAATATGGGTCGGTAGATGTATGGCGACAAATTTTGAGCATTTGTTATTTGCAAGGTAGCTGCACTGTTTCTCATGCTTCTTCATCCCAGCAATGCTGCTGTTTCTTAGGGAGGAAGGATGCCTTTAGCTGATGTCATTTTCAGATAAGTACAACTTTTGGTAAAGCTATGTAATGTGTAGTGCATTGGTAATCTCTGCATACCAATACGTGATGGCGTTGTGTAAGGGAAATGTTGAAGGTCGACATTCCTACATCAATGTAAAATCTATTTCCACACTGTCCACGAGGCATAGATCTTACTGTTAAGTGTGTACTGATTCTGGGACATCGCTGCATACCAATACGTGTTGGCGGTGTGTAAGGGAAATGTTCAAGGTGGACGTTCCTACATCAATATAAAATCTATTTCCACACTGTCCACGAGACATAGATCTTACTGTTAAGTGTGTACTGATTCTGGGACATGTCACCGTGCTGTACGCCGGCATATTGTTATGTGGCATTCTTCGCAAGGTCTATACTGTTTAGTAAAAGCCCATTGCTAAAGGGACGTTATGGTTGCGTTGCCCTACAGAAAATCTGTGACATTCAGTACAACATTTTTTTATTAACAAGATGTTATACATAAATTGAACTAAACTACTAAAAACCCGTAAAATTCACTCAAAAAAAACTTTCTTAAGGGGACGTTATGGTTAGGTTGCACTACTAAAAACCTATGCAATTCACTAAACACACTTTACAAACGTGCCATTATGGTTCAAAGTAAAAACGAAAAACCCCTGAAATTCGCCAGTTACGGTAGGTGGTGTGAGTTATGGTTGCTTAGCTTACCATAACTAGCGAATGTCAAGGGTTTTTCGGTTTTACTTTGAACCATAACGTCCCTTTTACAAAGTTTTTTTTACTGAAATATATATATATTTGGCAGTGAACAAAAACAAAGGGACTACACATGTGATATCATCAGTGATGTCATCAATGACATTTGTGATGCCATCTTTCATGTCCTGGGTGTTATTGTTAGCAGTGCACAGGGGTGCGGTTGCTTAGCCTGCCATAACTGGCGAATTGCAGGGGTTTTTCGGTTTTACTTTGAACCATAATGGCACGTTTGTAAAGTGTTTTTAGTGAATTGCATAGGTTTTTAGTAGAGCAACTTAACCATAACGTCCCCTTAACAGAGTTTTTTTGAGTGATATATATATGTACAAATTATGTGTGATTTGAATATTAAATAAATAAATAAATCTCTACCTTTACAAACTAGCCTGATTCCTGGTTCAGTGTGACCTGGGGGTATTTTAGACAGGTGTGATATGAGTGGTATATCATTGAGAATATTGAATTTATAGACAAAAATAAATAAGTGTTTCATTGCGCACTACATTGCTAGGCGAGACCTGGGTGTGTGCCTGATTGAAATACCTGACAACATCCAGATGTGCTAACATTAAATGTCATGGAATCTGCATGGGTTGACCGTTTCACACAATTGTTTGCAAGGAAAGCAAATGACCAATCGGAAGAAGTAAATGAAAGTCCTACCCTGCTTAGAATGGGATACAAATTTAGTCTACGACTATATATTATCACAAATCAAGCACCTTAACCCTTCCAGAGCCCCAGGACCCGACGGTTTTACCAACCAAATGTTAAAATCAAACCTGGAGGCCTGGGCAGATTTCTGCAACCATCCATTTGCATTAATCATCACTCATAAACAGATTCCAGTAACCTGGAGAATATCCATTTTAATCCCCATTTACAACAAAAGAGACAGCACTGTTCCAAGTAAATAGCACCCTATAGCGCTCCTAGACCCTCTTGGTAAGGTGTCCGCTTTTTTCCTGCTTCAGCATTTGACGGAGCGGGCAAAAACTGACAACACAAGAGATCCTAGACAAAAAGGATTTATAAAAGGAGTTGGAACAAATGTCAATCTCCGGATTTTAAATTTACTCAAGTTAGATGCTATCAAGACCAAAAACAGACTATTGCTGTATTTATAGATTTCAAATTAGCATTTGACAGTGTCAACCGAAAGAAGCTCTGGCGAAAAACTAACTAAATGGAACTGCCCGTCTAGATTACTGGAGCCTATTAAGGCTCTATACTCAAACACGACAGTCAGAGTTAGAAAGAAACGGTTCTCTATCAAATGCAATCCACTCTTAGAATGACTAAAATAGGGCTGTCCTTTGGCAGCATCTTAATACAACCACTACATCACAGACCTCAATCCAACACAGAACCTGCCTACTGCAAATACTCCCATACTAAATGGAACGCCAGTACCATACCCGATGTACGCTGACGAACTCGTACTTTTGGTCAGAACTCTACTGGTGTTACAAAAACACCTCCTGGCGTTAGAGAGATATGTAGCAGAAAACGACCCTGAGATCAATTTATCAAAATCACATTTCATGCCACTAACTCAGCAATCAAGGAAAAAGAAAAGGAATTCTACACTTTACCTGTACAGAAAACAACTTGATAAAGTCAAACTCTTCAAATATTTGGGAATATGGCTAAACCAAAGTACGTGCAAAAAGGAATTGGCAGATCATTTGCGAATGAAAACAGAAGCTCTGGTACACCAAGGAGCAATGATACATAGAAAGTATGGCAAATTTTCGTTAAAGCCGCTCATGACCTTTTTATAGAAAAAAAGTAGTAGCAATCCTTACTTACTGCGCTGAATCCATGCTAAACCTACATTGGAAGATGTGGGATTTATTGGAGGCAATATTCTGGAGAAAAATCCTAACGCTACCAAAATCGTTTCCTGTCCAGCAAATCCAATTTGAACTGGCACTACAATCATTGAGATCAATTGTAACATGGAAATCCCTAGACCTCTATAGGAAACTTCTAACAGATGAATCAAAACCACCTATAGCGATTCTAAAAGATAGGCTAAATTCATCCCATGACTCATTGCTCAGACTATGGAAGGAAGGCCGTAAACAGATACTAGATGGTCTGGACTGCTCAAGGGAAACCTTAACACTGTGCCCGCTAGATGCCAAAAGAACACTCCATAGATGTGATTGGATCGAGACAACGGAGAAAAAGGATCCTTTTAAGCTCTCCATACGAGGAGTAAATGAAAATAAAACACTGAATCAACTTCCATCGTATCTTGTCCTCTTTCCATGCCAGTATACTCGAAATCTCTTTTTAAGAATGCAATTATACATATTACCAACCAAAGAAGTGCTAGCTTCAAGAAAACAACATGGGGTAACGTCTTCCATTTGTCACTTCTGCCAGGAAAAGGACAAGGTTGAATCATTATACCATATCATCATGGACTGTACAGCGTTGACCAAAGAAAGACAACGTTGTGCTGCTATGTTACCACCTGAGGTTGCCGAACTTACACTTCAAGGAAGATGGTCAACAGTGATGATGGGCACGAACAAGAAACTAACATTCAGAATTGTACAATTCTGGTCTCCCCTGTTTGGAAAGGACCACTGGACGCCAGAAGACTCCTCTGAATTGTAAAGGAGTATTCAACTCCTAACAAAAAACGGAATCCTATGGAAACCAACACAAAGCCACTCAAATGCAAACAAATCAAAAAAATTACTGCTGCAGGCTTGTTTTATATTACTACGTACCCTTGTAATTATGGTTGACAAGATCAAATGAAAAAAGTTTGCATTCAAACTACACTCATTTAATAATAAATAATTAAAATAAATAATAAATGGCCAGGCTCATAGAGGCTGTTAATGGTGAAGTCGTTGGGGGAGATGAGGGTGGTGGCATTCTCCCTGAATTCAATATGCTCTCCTGGGAGTGGGTGGGTTTGCAAGTTGGCTTCCATTCCAAACCCCATTGAATGGAGAGAAGTGCACACATTCTGAGTGCATACAATTACAAACGGTCTCACTGAGGTCTCCCTAATTTGAAGTTTGAAATGTAAAGGTCCTGAAATTAATAGATTTACACAGGGGTTCAGTATAAAAAAAGATTTCAGAAAATAGTCTTCCTGAACTCCGAGAGTCTCCACAACTGAGAAATCCGCCCATTAGTGAGCAATAGCTCCAAAACGTCATAAAGAAATCTGCTTGAAAGCCTTGCAATGTAATTAGATTCCCTGATCTTGAAGAATTCACCCAGATTCCGACTTTAATCCTGAATTTCCCTAAAATTGATAGAGGAATGTTTTGCAAAACAGCTCAGCAGTTAAGCCCTCCACATGACTTGCTTTACACGATCCTTCACCTCATTGCTGTACTACCACAGCCAGTGATGTACCACCACAGCAGAAAGCATGTGACTGCACGCAGCGTGAGCATCAGTGGCATAGCATCAGTGCTATGCCAGCACAGCAGAAAGCATGCGACTGCACGCAGCCTGAGCATCAGTGCTATGCCACCACAGCAGAAAGCATGCGACTGCACGCAGCCTGAGCATCAGTGCTATGCTACCACAGCAGAATTCACGTGCCTGCATGCAGCCTGAGCATCAGTGCTATACCACCACAGCAGAAAGCATTCTATGACTGCACACACCATGAGCATCAGTGCTAAGCTACCACAGGAGAAAGCACGTCCCTGCAAGCAGCCTGAGCATCAGCGAGCATCAGTGCTATGCTACCACAGCAGAAAGCATGCACCTGCATGCAGCCTGAGCATCAGTGCTATACCACCACAGCAGAAAGCATGCTGCGACTGCACGCAGCCTGAGCATCCGTGCTATGCTACCACAGCAGAAAGCATGTGACTGCATGCAGCCTGAGCATCAGTGCTATGCCACCACAGCAGAAAGCATGCAACTGCATGCAGCCTGAGCATCAGTGCTATGCCACTACAGCAGAAAGCATGTGCCTGCACGCAGCCTGAGCATCAGTGCTATACCAGCACAGCAGAAAGCATGCTGCGACTGCACACAGCCTGAGCATCAGTGCTATGCCACCACAGCAGAAACCACAAGCCTGCACGCAGCCTCAGCATCAGCTGTGTTACACAGTTCACCTTTCTGCCACATTAACACTGCATACAGCATAATACTGCATCCAACCTGAGCAGTTGTATCACACAAAATGCCACTGTTGTGCCAAATTATCACTGCATAAAGCAAAATAGTGTGCCCAGCCTGAGCATGAGTTGTGACGCATAATATTTCTGCTCCATGCCACGTTATTACCACAGAAAGCACAATACTGCTAGCCGGAGCATGAGTTGTATTTCACAGTTGGGACATATTTCCACTGCATAATGCATAACACTGCACACAGTCGAGCTTAATATTCAAATTCATGCCACATTACCACAACAGAAAGCAAAACAATGCATCCAGCCTGAGCTGCATTACAGAATGTTTCACCTCCGTGCCACGTTATCACAGCATTAAGCACAACACTGTGCCCAGCCTGAGAATGAGAAGAGTTTTATCACATAATATTGCACGTGATTTTCTTAGATAGTTTTGGTCAGAAGGAACCAGAGCTTTTTGAAAGGTGTACCTGGGCAGCGAAAGGTGTGTTAGACGCCCCTTGTGTTTCTAAATTCCCCTTAGTTTGTGGTCATGTGGACTTTTAACTTAGCAGTAGTGTTCCTGCTTGGGCTTACTTCTGCTGTTTACACGTTTCATCGCCAATAATCCATAACCCCTAACCTTCAGAAGTGTGACCAGTGACCACCATTTAATGCAACCCAGGAACTCAGCTGCGGTTGACCTCCAAAACCACCCCAATTTCCGGAGTGGATGTTTTCTTTCACAACAAACGCAATTCTATGCTTGATGCATTCATACGCATGTTATGCATCACGTCCTTTGTAATTGGTTATTTATAACGCGCTTAATACCCATAGGTTTCTAAGCGGGGACCTGGGGATCGTACCTGTGTGGCACTGCGTCGTCTTGCTTCCAATGTGAGCGCGTTGCCCCTGAGCTATCCTCCCGAGCCAAATTCAAATGATTAGCTATTGCGGGGGACCCACCCAGGGCCACCAGGCCTACTTGTTAATGTTTACACTTTTCTACTGTTTGACAAATCAAAACACTGTGTTGCGCTAATGAGATGTGTAACACAGCAGCTGGTGTGCAGGAAAACACATGGTGTAGGAGTATCTATCGATCGAGCTGCAAAAAAGAACCTCGACTCCATCTGAGTAACAATGGAATATGAAAGCAAAACGTGCCCTAAAGTTCCATGTGTTTCCAAGTACTTGGACTACATTTTTAGAGCAGCATTGACTTCAAGCAAACCGATTGGTCCGTTATGTTCCCGGGCCTTGTCAGGCCAGGTGACGTGTGTACTTGGAATGTTCATGGCAGCTCGTGGAGGCTTAGCCTGCCTGTTGGTGCGCTGTGAGTGTTGTCACTCTCCGGTAGCTTCACCCCCCAGCACCACCTCAGTCCCCTCTCCTGCACTGACAGAGGCGGATGCCCGGCCCACGATTTTTACTTGTTGTTTTTTCTCATTCTTTGTTCTTTTGATTTTATTTCCATGACCTCTGATGCCACAGACATTTTTCTTAACTTTCATTCATTAAAGATCCACTTTGCAAGATCATGAACTTATTTTAAAAAAAAATTGAATCCATATATGTTTCAAACATGCTTTAAATGCATTAATTTTGACTAATGTTCTTCAACATTTTCTTGGGGCATACTCCCAATCCTCTCATTGACGGGTGGGCTCACACGCTCTGCTCGCTCCTTCGGAGAAATATGGGACCACTTTGAAAAACATTCCTGGGCCACTTTTGGTTTCCAGTCCAGCAAATGTTGGGCCATGTCACATAATATCAGAACATACTTTACAAGTAATATCAGAACATACTATGCAAGGGTACGAACTCGGGGCCCCCAATTGTAGTCAAATAGTCGGGGCCTTCCTTCTGACTGTCCAGCCACAGTTCACAGCTATTCTAACCGTAGCAGTCCTCAGCCTTGCATCAGCCTTGCACAGTGTTATGATATGATATGATATGGCATTTGTAACGCGCCTATCCACAAGTGTTTCAAGGCGCGACGAGGCGGGGGGGGGAGAAACAAAGGGAGACAGACAACGATCCTACTAGGCCAGGTGTCATTCAGACCGCGCAAGTGCAAGGGGAGAGGGGACTGGGAAAAGTGCAAGGGGAGAGGGGGAAAGTGCTGTACATGGTTAGTAGAATACAAGATAATTAATAGGGCCAGCTGGTGGCAAGTGCAAGGAAAGTGCAATACGTGGTTAGTAGAATACAAGATAAATAATAGGGCCAGCTGGTGGCAAGTGCAAGGTAAGTGCCGGGAGAAGGGGCTGTAGGATACAGAGACAGTCCCGTAGTGCAGGGAGGCAGTGCAGGGAAGAGTGGCTGGGCCAAGGACCGAGATCGGTGAGTGGCCTAGTAGCAGATTCGGTCAGGTTCAGTGATTTTAGCAGGGGAGAGAGGGAGAGAAGGCGGAGGGAAAGAGGAAGGTTTTGAGGTGCTTCCGGAACCGGAGATGGTTCTCCTCAAGTTTCAGGGAGGCAGGAAGGCTGTTCCAGAGGGAGGCCCCTGCTGCGGAGAGAGATCTACCCCCAGCTCGTTGCTTGGAGAAGCGGCTGACCCTGAGGTAGTTGGAGGTGGATAAGCGAAGAGCTCGAGAAGAAAGATATTTAGGAAGAGAGAGTTGAAGGTATTTTGGCCCAAGACCCCAGAAGGCCTTGTGGACAATGCAGAGGGTTTTGAACTTAATCCTCGCAACCACTGGGAGCCAGTGTAGTGATTTCAGTTCTGGAGAGATACGGTCCTTGGGCTTGAGGCGAAGGACAAGTCTCGTAGTCCTGTTCTGGAAGAGTTGCAGAGGGCAGAGATTAGAGGCAGGAAGATTTAGATAGAGGCTGTTACAGTAGTCCAGCTTCGAGAGAACTAGGGCTCTGGAGACAGTGAGCTTCTGGGGGAAGGAGAGGAAGGGAAGAATACCTCTGAGGAGGTGTAGCTGGTAGTGAGACTTCTTAGAGATCAGATATGTGAGTGGAGTCGAAGATGACCCAATGGTTTTTTGCCTTGCAGGTAGGCGCAGGAAGAGGGCCAAGGGAGGCCGGCAAGAGAGCTGCAGGGAAGGAGGGAGTGGGTGTGCCGATAAGTAGAATCTTAGTCTTACTGGCATTAAGGAAGAGGTTGTTGGCGGCACACCATTCCTGGATAGCAGAGAGACAGTCAGAGATGAGGGAAGGGGAAGAGGAGGCCGAGGGTAGCCTGAAAATGAGCTGGGTATCATCCGCGTAGCACTGAAAGTTGGGACAGAGAGCGGCGATGCGGTGAGCAAGAAGTGCCAGATACTGGTTGAACAGCCAGGGGGAGAGGTTAGAACCCTGGGGGACACCACAGGTAGAGAACAAGATGTCAGAGAGGAAGGAACCCAGTTGGACCTGGGAGGATCGATTGGAGAGGAAGGAGGTCAGCCACGCCAGAGCCTGACCAGTGATACCCAGGTTATCACGGAGGCGGTTGAGCAGGATGGTGTGGTTGACAGTGTCAAAGGCAGAAGAGAGGCCGAGCAACATGAGAACACAGGGAGTGTTAGAGTCAATGTTAGAGGGCTGGTCCGCACGGATGTTCAGGAGAGCAGTTTCCGTGCTTCTGGCAGCTCTGAAGCCAGACTGATGGTCAAGAAGACTACCAACAGATTCAGCATGGAGATTAAGCTGGGAGATGTCCAGTTTCTCCAGGAGCTTGCCCAGGAAGGGAGTGATAGAGATTGGGCGATAGTTAGCTGGGCAGGAGGGGTCGGAAGAGGGTTTCTTAAGAAGGGGGTGCACAAGGGAGTGCTTGAGGGGGGGGAGGGAAGACTCCCGAGGCAAAGGGGTGATTGCAGAAGTCAGCCAGGGCAGGAGCCAGGGAGTCGATGTGGTCCTTGGTAGTTTTGGAGGAACAGGGGTGGACCTGTGTTGACGAGACTTTCATAGATCGGACTTGTCTCGAAACCTCGTCAGCAGAAAAAAGGGGAAGGCAGAGAAGGAGGGAGGAGGGGTGGCTGCAGAAGGGCCAGAGGGAGAGCAGGGAATAGAGGGGGGGAGGTGATAGGAGGAGAGTGAGGACAGGATGTCCTGAGTTTTTGAAATGAAGTGAGAGGCCAGAGCCGTGCAGAGGGCGTGAGAGGGGACAGGAGAGGTGGAGACTGCAGCAGGGTTGGCCAGCTCCTTGCAGATTTTAAAGAGTTCGGCTGAATTGGTAGATGCAACAGAGATGCGAGCTTGGGTAAGGGCTCTCTTCTTAGTGAGAACGGAGAGCCGGTATTGCCTTTGGAGCAGGCGGCAGGTCAGTTTGTCAGAGGATGAACATGAAGCACGCCATTTCCTCTCTGCCACCCTGCACCTGCGTTTAAGGGTGACGAGATCTGAGTCATACCAGGAGTTACATTTGGCTTTGGGCTTCAGGCGGATCCTCATGACAGGGGCAAGGATATCAAGGGTATCAGATATAGCAGAGTGGAGAGTGGAGAGGGCTGTGTCAGGGTGGGAGTCAGCCGAAGGGGGAGGAGGGGGCGAGAAGGTGGTAGCGAAAGCCTCAACTGACACACGCTTCATGGGTCGGATGACCGCGAAGGTAGGTGGCAGTGATGAGGGTGGCTTTGCCTGTGGGGAAGGGAGAGTGAGGTGGGAGGATAGGAGAAAGTGATCATTCCAGGAGAGAGGAGTGGAGAGAGGGACAAAGAGGGGAAGGTCAGAAGAGATCAGAGCATCGAGAGTGTGCCCTGCAGAATGGGTCGGCCCAGACGGGAGAATAGAGAGTGAGAGAGAGTCGCAGAATTCGCAGAAGATTCCAGAGGGAGGACAGGAGGCATCAAAATGGATATTGAAGTCTCCAAGAAAGAGGAGTTGAGTGGTTGAGGACAGGAGTGAGGAGGAGAGGTCAGCCCACTCCGAGAGGAAGGCGGAAATTTGACCAGGTGGCCGATAGATAGTAGCCACGGTAAGGGAATGGCTGGGAGAGAGAGAGAGAGAGTTGGCAGACAAGGCATTCAAAGGAGGAGTAGGTCTGCAAAGGAGTGACAGTGGCAGGAATCCACTCAGGGAAAATAAGGGCCACACCCCCCGCCCCGCGCGGTTGGACCTAGGTAAGGAGAGAATCTTGTAACCGTCAGGTAGGAGTGTGTCAAAGCTGGTGACAGTGCTGGCCGTGAACCATGTCTCAGTGAGACCGAGGACGTCAAGGTCCAGTTCCTCAAGAAGGCGACAGATATCAGAGGAATGTGTGACGGCAGAGCGAGAGTTAAGAGTGGCAATGTGGAGAAGGTTGCCCTCTTTGAAGGACTTCCGGGGAGGGGTACAGATCAGAGGTACGCCCTGCGGAGGTGAAGAAGGAGGAGCCAGAGAGAGGGCAGGGTGAGAGGGAGGAGGCAAGGTAGCCGAGGACAGGGAAGAGGGGACAGCAGGAGAGGAAAGGAAGTTGATGAGGCGCGGTAAGCGTCTATCAAAGAGGTGGAGGTTGGCCTGAGGGCCTTGGACCAAGACGGTCCCATTAGCGTAGACATTAATGATGGCCTTAGAGGAGCGGAAGGGGGCCAAGAGGACATCCCAACGTGTGCCACCATTAATGGGAGAAGAGGAAAAGGGAGAGAGCACAGAGGCCATATGAAGGGTCCATTGGTCAGGGGAAGGCACGAAAAAGAGGATGTCAGTAAGAGTTTCTTTGGAGGAGGCACTGGTGTAGGTGTCAGCGATAGGGAGGCCTGGGTTGGAGACCAGGATATCCTTTTTAAACTTTTTCCTACCGGATTTAGTGAGGAGAGCAGGATAGTCAATTGAAAAGCAGTTAGAGAAGATAGGAGAGATGGAGAGCACCATGGAATAAGGAGGGAGGAGTGGGGGGGGGAGACAGACAAGAGCAAGCAGACAAGAATGAAGCGTCAAGCTCTAGTTTACCACAATTACAGAGCAACAGTAACAGTATATATGAGTTAGGTACCCAGTGTAGGGGCCACCTAAGTTTGAGGGTCCTGCTAGGGGAGAAAAAGCCCTAGTTTACCACAATTACAGAGCAACAGTAACAGTAAATACGTGTTAGGTACCCAGTGTAGGGGCCACCTAAGTTTGAGAGTCCTGCGAGGGGAGAAAAAGCCCTAGTTTACCACAATTACAGAGCAAAAGTAACTACGTGTTAGGTACCAAGTGTAGGGGCCACCTAAGTTTGAGTGTCCTTCGAGGGGAGAAAAGCCCTAGTTTACCACAATTGACGGAACACACTGAAAGGTGCAGGTTGGTGGGCGAGCAGGTGGAGCTGACCGGAAGAAAGAATGGCGGACCGGCGCCTGGCGTCCCCTGCGGACACCTGCAGACACACAGGGAGCCGCAACCGTAGGAGTCGCCCTTTGCCTAAGGGGGGCCCTTAGCCGAGGGGAGCTGCCGGGCAGGGGGCTGCCCAGGGGGGTGGGGTTAAGGCAGGGGGAGAGGAAGGGGAGGGGGGTGTGGGCGGGCAGGGAGGCGGGAAGGCAGAGGGGAAGAGGAGGATCAGGAAGCGAGGTGGAGGGAGGGGGCAGGGGGCAGCACAAACGCGCATGGAGCGCAACAAAACAAAACAGTACAAAATCAGAAAAAAATAAATAAAAGGAAGCTTACTGGAGCCCAGCGGGGCTTGGATGGCAACCACAACAGCAGGCCACACAGGGCTACGGGCGACCGCTCGAACCCGCTCAGGCTCAACAGAGAAGCGAGCGTGGTGAGCGGTCGTCACGTAGTCCTGGAGGGACTTAGAGGACCAATCAGGGGGGGGGTGGGCGGACAGGGAGGCGGGAAGGGACAGGGGAAGAGGAGGATCAGGAGCGAGGTGGAGGGAGGGGGCAGGGGGCAGCACAAACGCGCACGGAGCGCAATAAAACAAAACAGTACAAAATCAGAAAAAATAAATAAAAGAAAGCTTACTGGAGCCCAACGGGGCTTGGATGGCAGCCTCAACAGCAGGCCACACAGGGCTACGGGCGACCGCTCGAACCCGCTCAGGCTCAACAGAGAAGCGAGCGTGGTGAGCGGTCGTCACGTAGTCCCTGAGGGACCTAGAGGACAACCAATCAGAGTGGTGGGTGGGCAGTCAGGGAGGCGGGAAGGGAGAGGGGAAGAGGAGGATCAGGAAGCGAGGTGGAGGGAGGGGGCAGGGGGCAGCACAAACGCGCACGGATCGCAACAAAACAAAACAGTACAAAATCATACAAAAATAAATAAAAGGAAGCTTACTGGAGCCCAACGGGGCTTGGATGGCAGCCTCAACAGCAGGCCACACAGGGCTACGGGCGACCGCTCGAACCCGCTCTGGCTCAACAGAGAAGCGAGCGTGGTGAGCGGTCGTCACGTAGTCCTGGAGGGACTTAGAGGACAACCAATCAGAGGGGGGGTGGGCAGGCAGGGAGGCGGGAAGGGGAGCTGAAAAGGAGGATGAGGAAGCGAGGTGGAGGGAGGGGGTAATGGTAATGGTATGGTAGGATATAGCCAGTCACATACCAGGCCATACCATTGATATAGCCAATCACAGTCGACTTCGGAAGCACAGCATTGTCGTTATAGCAGTTACCAGTAAGGGACAGCCTGCTGTTCTCTACTAATTTGTCCTGATTTTCTGCATCCGCTGTTATGAATACCCATATGCCCGAACTTAGCACCTTGCTTCCCAGTTGCCAGCATTGTCATGCCCTGAAAACAGCCTAATCATTTTGACCTAGGGACGAAGGCTTGCAATGGCTGCCTTCCGGGTGACTTGGTTGCTTGCCAGCCTCCCTGACTTACCAGAAAGTCTCTTATTGTAGTCATATCAATTATATTTTGGTCGGGGTTGGCAGGTGGGGATATGCTCAAGAGCGGAAGGTCTTCTCCCCATTAAAGAAACCTAAGACCCAAGCTACTCCTCACTGATGTGCCCCAACAAGGGGGAAACATGTTTGGGGATGCTTGTGGTCTCGTGCAGAAGGGATGTGGCCTAGCAGTTCGGGCTGGACTGCCCCTTTTGGGGTGGGGCCAAGCCTGATTTGCATATGGTCTTTCCCCTTCTGTAATGGCTTGGCAGGCGAAGAACGGTGGTCTGGAGGGTTGACCAGAGCATTGCCAGTGGTTAAGATTAATTCTAAACCTTCCAGCCATCACCTCTTTGTTTTTGCTTTGTCACCCCGAGTGGGACGGGTATGCCCAGACGTGGGTCCCGTGCCTGCTGGGCCTAGAGACCCAAGCTACTCCTCACTGATGAGCCCCAACAAGGGCGAAACATGTTTGGGCATGCTTGTGGTCTCGTGCAGAAGGGATGTGGCCTAGCAGTTCGGACTGGACTGCCCCTTTTGGAGTGGGGTGAAGCTTGATTTGCATATTATCTTTCCCCTTCTGTAATGGCTTGGCAGGCGAAGAACAGTGGTCTGGAGGGTTGCCCAGAGCATTGCCAGTGGTTAAGATTCATTCTAAACCTTCCAGCCATCACCTCTTTGTTTTTGCTTTGTCACCCCAAGTGGGACGGGTATGTCCAGACGTGGGTCCCGTGCCTGCTGGGCCTAGAGACCCAAGCTACTCCTCACTGATGAGCCCCAACAAGGGCGAAACATGTTTGGGGATGCTTGTGGTCTCGTGCAGACGGGATGTGGCCTAGCATTTCGGGCTGGACTGCCCCTTTTGGGGTCGGGCGAAGCCTGATTTGCACATGGTCTTTCCCCTTCTGTAATGGCTTGGCAGGCGAAGAACGGTGGTCTGGAGGGTTGCCCAGAGCATTGCCAGTGGTTAAGATTCATTCTAAACCTTCCAGCCATCACCTCTTTGTTTTTGCTTTGTCACCCCGAGTGGGACGGGTATGCCTAGACGTGGGTCCCGTACCTGCTGGGCCTAGAGACCCAAGCTACTCGTCACTGATGACCCCCAACAAGGGCGAAAAATGTTTGGAGATGCTTGTGGTCTCGTGCAGAAGGGATGTGGCCTAGCAGTTCGGGCTGGACTGCCCCTTTTGGGGTCGGGCCAAGCCTGATTTGCACATGGTCTTTCCCCTTCTTTAATGGCTTGGCAGGCGAAGAACGATGGTCTGGAGGGTTGCCCAGAGCATTGCCAGTGGGTAAGATTTATTCTAAACCTCCCAGCCATCACCTCTATGTCTTTGCTTTGTCACCCCGAGTAGGATGGGTATGCCCAGACGTGGGTCCTGTGCCTGCTGGGCCTAGAGACCCAAGCTACTCACTGATGAGCCCCAACAAGGGCGAAACATGTTTGGGGATGCTTGTGGTCTCGTGCAGAAGGGATGTGGCCTAGCAGTTCGGGCTGGAATGCCCCTTTTGGGGTGGGGCCAAGCCTGATTTGCATATGGTCTATCCCCTTCTGTAATGGCTTGGCAGGCGAAGAACGGTGGTCTGGAGGGTTGCCCAGAACATTGACAGTGTTTAAGATTCATTCTAAACCTTCCAGCCATCACCTCTTTGTTTTTGCTGAAAACAGCCTAAATCATTTTGACCTAGGGACGAAGGCTTGCAATGCCTGCCTTCCGGGTGACTTGGTTGCTTGCCAGCCTCCCTGACTTAACGGAAACTCTCTTATTGTAGCCATATCAATTATATTTTGATCGAGGTTGGCAGGTGGGGATATGCTCAAGAGCGGAATGTCTTCTCCCCATTAAAGAAACCTCAGCTAAATTATTCTTTTGATATGTGTCACCTACAATGCATAGAGAAATAATATAGTCTGTAGTACATCAGCAAAATTGATATCATGCAATGTACAAGATTTTAAAACTAAAACCAAGGCCGAAACATATCTGGGGATGCTTGTGGTCTCGTGCAGAAGGGATGTGGCCAGGCAGTTTGGGCTACACTGCCCCTTTTGGGTTGGACCAAGCCTGATTTTCATATGGTGTTTCCCCTTTTGTAATGGCTTGGCAGGCGAAGAACAATGGTCTGGAGGGTTGCCCAGAGAAATGGCAAAGGTTAAAATGTATTCTAAACCTTTAACCATCCCTGTTTTGTTTAGCTATAGTCGCCCCAAGTGGGACGGGTATGCCCAGGCATGGGTCCTGTGCCTGCTGTGCCTAGAGACCAGAGCTACTCCTCATTGATGAGGTCCAATGAGGCCAAAACATGTTTGGGGTGCTTGTGGTCTCGTCCAGCCATTACCCTTTTGTTTTGCTAAGATTTTAATACACAATGGAAGAATGTAATGTAATCGCTAAAAGGTGAGACACTAAAAACACTTTTTTAAAATTCTGAAACACACATGCAGGTGATGGGGATATTACTGCTGCTGAAGAGCCAGTTTTTGATGAAGGAGAGGACTAGGTTCAAGGAAACATTCACATACCGAACTCCAATCACAATACAGTTTTCACAGAGACCACAACATCAGACAGGAACCAGCAGTTTACATAATTATTGTCCATATGAACACAGATAACTGATGTAACAAAAACAAGAACAAATCAAATCAATCTTTGATTTAATTGTATCTGAAGAGGGAGACCTAAACGTGGCCCTCATTGCTCCTATCCCACTCTCATCTTGGCAGCAGTGAAATGAAAGGAGTACATTGTTCACGGGTCCGTCCCTCCTCTCCATCGACAAAGTATGGCAGGTGTGAGAAATGCTATTCACTTAGACAGACATTCAGATCCTATCCTGGTGATGTCATAGAAGAGATGAGTCTGCAATCGATGGAGCAAGTCGACTGACTAACCTCAAAGAAAGCCGATGATGTCACGAATGACAACATGACATAGATGCGTTAGACATGAAGCACATTGTCATCCCTGCATGAAGCTATGCAGACATTTGGATTAATTGCTGATAGACATAAAGAACATGCTTATGACTCACTCTTGCTATGCAGAAACCGCAAGTTGCACAAGAATACATATGAACTGCTTGCTGATGCTTAAACGCAACTAACATGGGCGGCCATGTAAATCAAGATGGAAGCCACTATTACATTGGAGTGAATGGAAGGAGCTGAGGGGACTCGAAAATACAGACAGGAGCTGACAGGCTGATCTCGCAGAGACACGCAGACCAGGCTTCCAGCGCAGTCACTGTGCACAGCCTTGCCAAGGACACAGAGAGAGGGAACGTTTCAAGTTAACAGAAGAGATAGGGCACCTGCAAGAATACAAGCTGAAAATCTGCATAAATACAAGCAGGAGAAAAGTGTGTGGTCCTGGGAGACAGAGCCTATTCATTCGGGCCAGGCTAAGGTGGCTGTTTTCATCCAACCAAAGACAGGATGATACAAAAGTAATACCAGGTTCAAAGACGAGTGTTCTGTCTGAAGGCTTAGGAGATTGGAGATGTTAACTTGTTGAGAACATGCAGCACCTTCGGGGCCGTTCTCACCACCTTGAATAGTTGCACTTGGCCTGGTAACTTTCCAAAGCTTCAGGTTCAGTAGACCCTCTGTGACCAATCCCTATCCACCTTCCACGTTAAGCTCACATTTTGTTGCATTAAACAATTACAGCACACTAACCTGAAATGTTTAGTTGTAACATTTAGAAGGTGGTCTCAGGAGGAGCCACCAGATATGTCTTACCCAATTGATATGTATAACCCCTTATATAATGTATATATAAACTACCTCACTAACCAATCCTGATCCCCGTTAGGTTTTTCTGGTTGTATCTTTATTTTGTGATATCACGCAGCATTAAAACTGGACGAAAGATGTGAACGACAAGAAAGATCACTGGAGAATGTTTCATTGTTCGTATCTCAATCCCTGTTGATTATTTTTGAATAAAGACAGTAAAACATTTGTCGGATAGCTAGACTCTGCCATTTTTGGTGCAGGGGATTTCCTCTGCCTAGTTCATCTTGCTAGTAATAAGGGAGATTACTTTTTCCCCTGCCTTAATTCAAGTGGTAACAGAGGACAGCCGCTAGACCCCTGGAAATGAATACTGTCTTTCCCGCTGCATGACCGAAGGAATTCATCTCAACCCACGAGGACCGGATTGAAAATCATGCATGGATATTGAGAAGGTCTTCATGAGCCGCCTTGGAGAACCCAATCCCCATGGGACGCCAAGCAGACCAGACGTCAGAATGGCAGATTGTGGGAGTGACAGTGCCAGAGTGCTTCAGCGGATCTGCAGAGTGTAAGTATAGAGCCAGTCATCTAACAAATATTGGGGAGGAAAATTGTTGTTTCATGTTTTGTTTTTGTGTTATTTATGAAGCATAGCTGTTCCTAGGCGATTAGCTATTTTACGGATGAATTATGTATGCATACCTGTTTCTAGGTGGTCAGCTTAGTTTATGGAGGAAGAGATGTATACCTGTGTCTAGGAGCTAGCTTATTTTGCGGAAGGAGACACACTGGGCAGAGCAGTAGAAAAATGAAAACCAAGCGAGACAGTTGAAGTAGTGGTGACTGTGAGATTACCCCCACATTTTTCAGGACAAGTGACAGAATGAATAGCTCTTATAATGGCATTAGAAGCGCATGAGGACAAGGAGATCACAGTGTACTCTGACTCAACAGTAAATGTAGGACTGCCATGTTGGAAAAGGAGAGGCGATCAACGTGCTGACGGCACGCCAGTGCAGCACGTGCCCTTATTGGCTAGACTCATAGACGCACTGCATCTCCCATCAGCCATATCGCACACGAGGGAGGAGAATGCGATCTCCCACTGCAACTAAGCCACAGACACAGAAGCAGAGCGAGCAGCATATTTTGCAGAAATTAATGAGTTTGACACCCCACCTAATAAACCCATACGCGCGCTTATCATGATACTGAGAGAAGGGTATAGTTCATTGCCCATTACCCAAATAGTGCAATTCCAGGGGCGAGCACCAGCAGAGGAGAAGGAGTTGTGTATAAAGAGAGGGTGTTCAATATCTCCCACGGACGCACTGTGGAGACAGGAAAGCACAGGAAAGCCAGTGATTCCCTTTACATTATTGCAGATTACACAGCTGCACTACCCTGCCCACCTCAATAAAGATGGTCTTGCAGCACGTATTGGGGAAGATTGGTTCTGTCCCAACTTTGCAGAAAATATTGCCACATTTAGAAGCAACCTCATCCTACTGGACAATTCCAACATCTCCACATAGACTATGTGGACATGATTCAATCATGCAATGGCTTCAGATACATGATTGTGGTAGTATGCCCATTTTCTTGCTGGATAGAAGCTGGTCCATGCTCATACCCTGATGCCCTCAGTGCAGCGAAATCCCTCGTCAGACAGGTGTTCCCACGCTAGGCGATGTGCAAGGCCCTGCGTTCAGACAATGGACCCCATTTTGTAAATGACATTTGTGAGCACATCACAGCGCTCTGGTGATTAAGCATATGTTTTCGTGAGCTTATCACCCGCAAGCAAATATGATTTGTGAACGCCTCAATAGCTTGCTCATAGAAAGAATAGCTAACTCAAAATTGACACTGAAAAAGGGATTGCTTCATTGTCTGCCCCTAGCCCTATCCACATTGAGCAATCAGCCTGGATATGACCACCATTTACCCCTCATGAGGTGGTGACAGGACGACGCATGTGCCTCCTGCTTGCTCCTCACACTATAGCGTTGACAGATTCCCACAATGTAGCTACTGTTTCTGGTTATGAAATGCGTGAATATCTCGCTTCGGTGATGGCTAGTGCCTCTTTTATCTCTCAAAGGTTGAGGTTGCTACTGGGGAGGTCGAAGAAGAGTGAGGAAAACAACACACAAGTAGAACAATCTGAACTGCTTAAACAACCATCTTGTTATCCAGCGGATAGGGTAATAATGAGGAACTTCATAAGATCATGAAACAAGACGAGATTTGCTGGCCCCTACAGAGTAGAGCAAGCAACAGACAGAGCAGTTAAGGTAGCGGGTGAAAAAGCCTGGAACTACCTTGGAGATGCCTAGCCCTGCAGAGGTGAGACCCCTCTGGCCCAACGCGTAGATGATCAAACGCAAGAAGAAGAACAGGAAGAAACACAGTGAGAATCCAGACACAATCAAGAACTAGAGCTAGAGAAGCACAAATTGAAAAGCTAGATTAGGCATACTGTTTTCTTCACACTCTGTGGCTACTGCAAATATCTGATCTGTATGACGGCGAGCAATTTCACATGTGCACGAACATTAAAAAAGCACTTTAGGAACTCATAGCAGCTTTGGAGCAGATGATACCAGCAACAATCTTTTTCTACGCTTTCCTTCTTTATGTTGCACCCACATATCCAATATTAACCAGAAGCAATGTACCCATTATTACTTTGATTGGTGACCCAAAAGTCCAGTTTGTTTTCGAGTGACTTTTTATTGCTGCCTTAGCTCGATATTACAATACAAGAGTTTAATCATTCTAGCAAATGACAATGTTGAACAGTAAGAATTCTCGTACGTTTTAACGCTAAATTTTGGGACAGAACCGGAACCACACAACTCTACACGATCCGGAATCTGCAGCCAAAGCAAATGTATTGACAGTTTTTGCATTCAGCTGTCTTTGCCCCTTTACCCTCTTTGCATTACAAAAGGTTGCATTGTCTCACACACACACTGAATTATATGTCAGCACAACCCCAATTCCTGCCATCACTGAAGCCATATTTGAACAGGCCACTAGCGCTGCCCGAGAAGTAAAGAGACTAAGGTGAAGAGCAGACATGGATTTTGAGCATGCAAATCCAAATCTTGCTGATTCAGCCCACATGTCTAACAACGTGTGGTATCAGCACATGATCAAGGTGGGAACGAAGCAATGAAGGAGAGCTGCTATGTGTGCTCCCTCATCCCCTATACTATGAGTGCTTCCAGAACATTCATAACAACAGAGGTTCCAGCAGCCAGAGCACAATGCCTTGTGTATCTGGCTCTCTGCACTACAAGAGACCGATTCCAAGGAAGATGCCCCACATTGCGATAGATGTCACAGAAGACATTGTCGTATGAAGACAGCTACATGAAGACTCAAGCTATGATAGACGTCTATTGGAGTGCCGAAAAACAATTGAATACATTTTGGATAGCCCAAACAAAGGAGAAGCCAGAACAGTGACACAGTAGTAGTTGCAATGCCCAAAGACAGGAAGAAAGGAGACAGGAGGACTGCTAGGATGCTGGAAGAGACCTCAGGTGCTGGTATATCAACAAGAATTCACATGACACAGATGGATAGAAAGGATGTTGGAGTACAAAGCACATGCACTCTCACCATTTCCAGTAGAAGTGGTACAGAAAGAAAGTGACGATTGCCTCAAGCAATGGGCGACAGGTGCCAAGCTGCTCACATAAGTGGAGAATGAAGCAGGTCCTATGCCAATCATACCACTCGAGAATGCTTCTCTGGGTTTCCAGAATGATGGTCCATTGAAAGTTGGAGTGAAAAAAGGATGCAACCGAACATCAAAGATACCGGGTATGAAGGTTGGTACCGCAGTGATAATGAATCATTACTGGGCCTGGGGGTCCGGGGCATACTTGCAACTGCCTCCACAGTAGTAGTGCCTCAAAAGGACATACAAGCAGACGGATGACCCAAGATGGAGGCACACCAAAGAAAGAAGAGATCAGTGGAGCTCAAAAGAGTGAAAAGAGGAAAGTACATTTCATCTAAGCTGGAAGAAGCACTCAATGCGATACCAGAAGAGCAAAGACTGTTCAGCAGAATTGAAATGTTCTTCGTGTCAGTTGTTCCAGTGGTCCAGGCCAACTCGAACATCAAATGGCTCCAGATCACCAGATGGGAACTGCTGCAGACGATAAATGCGACAGTGAAAGGGTTCAATGCTATCAAAGAAAAACTCTGAGGTGTCCGACTGATGATCCTGCTATTAGACTATCATGTCCATTAAATATGTCCTTAAATATGTTGCTATGTTTATAATATATAGCATGTCCATTTTATTATCTGCCATTCCAATTTCTATTGTGACTAATATGATTGTTTATTCCTGCAAAACACATCTTCCTCCAGTAGCATCTCTGTAGCTAAGCATAGCAGTGAGGAACACCAACAAGCTTAATTTTCCTTTGGATAGAATGATCAGTGAGGATTCTAGTTTTATCTTACGAGGGCACTGTCATTGATGTATTCACTAGTAGTATCTTGGAGAACAGCAACAAAATTATACAAATATACCCCAAAAGGGAGCACTGGGTTTGTCTCCTGGAGACACCCGCCTGCCCCACTACCCCAGGGGTCTGCAACCTTTAGCTCTCCAGAAGTTTCAGGCTACAATTCCCATGATATCTGGCGATTGATTATGCTGGTTAGGGATGATGGGGATGGGAGTTTTAGTCCAATAGATCTGTTATGTTAGGTATATTTGTTAAGCGCGCGGACGCCCGAAGGCACCATGGTGCTGAAACGTGCGGAGAATAGATTATTACCAGAGTCTAAAACTCGAATGTTTTCAATAAACGACGAAAAGCAAAGTGGTCCACGGTCTCACGCAATGTGAGAGGGAGATCATTCCAAGCTTTAGCGGCTGCCACTGAAAAGGCACGTCCGCCTGTCCGCGTCAATCTAAACTGAGGGACCACAACAAGATTGATTGATTGATTTTTTATTTCTATTGCGCTCGTACACAAGTGTTTCAGAGCGCGACAAGGCAAGGGAGAGGAACAGGGGAGAACAAAACAGCGATCTTAGGCCCAGTGACATTGAGAACACGCAAGTGCATGGTAGAGGGGGGAGGGGAAAAGTGCATGGAAGGGGGAGAGGGGAGAGGTGGAAAGTGCAAAGCAGAGGAGAAACAGATAAATAACAATAAATAAATAATAAAGGCAACAGACAGTGGTAATGCAGCCAGCAATTTGCAAGTGCTAGGTTTAAGGCAGCAGACAGGGTAGGTCTGTTAAGTGCAGGAAGAAAAAGGTATTTGCGGAGGGATAGCTGAAGGTATTTTGGACCCAGGCCCCAGAAACCTGACCCAGGCCCAGAGAGATGCAGACAGTGAATGGAGACACTGAGCTGGAGTATAATGAGGAAATTAAGCCTGAATGTATTCGGCCCTGAGGCGATAGAAAGCACGGTGCACCATAGACATGGATTTAAACAAAATCTGATTTTCCACAGGAAGCCAGTGGAGCTGTCTCAACAACTGAGTCATATGTTTTCCAAAAGGAGGACGCAAAATGGCCCTGGCAGCAGCATTCTGCATTAACTGGAGCTGGTTTATTAAATAACATGGCTGAGCTAAATACAGCGAGTTACAATAATCTAGACCACTCATAACAAGCGCGGCGACCACAGGAGCCTGACAGTTTGCGGGAATGAAGGGGAGAACTTTCCTAAGTATGCGAAGTTTGAAGTGGCCATTCTTGCATACCGCCGTAACCTGTTCATCCATGGAATGGGAAGAAGACATTTTGACCCCCAGTTTCCTGGCCGATTAAACCGGTACAGGAAGGGGACCAAGAGATACAGGCCAACAGTCTGTGGTCCAGAAAAGAAGAGGAGAGGTGGTACCAACAACCAGCACCTTGGTCTTACTAGAGAGCCAAAGATTGCAGACCTCTAACTAAAACATATGCAGCCATGGCTCCCGTCACAAAATACCAATAATAGACATGACTAATCACTGCTGCAAGACACTTCACGATTGGACTTAACTGCAGGAAACTTTTAAAAAACCATTTCAGTACAATTCTGTAATTGATTATTGGCAAGTCGTACATGCAAAGAGCTATTCTGACCGTCTCTCCATTTGCCGTTCCTTTGTTTTTCCTTTTTCTACCCTTTACTTTTTCCTTCTCTCGTTTCTTTTGCCTCTTCATTTGTTTCTATTATCTTTGTTTTCTTCTCGTCTTTTCTTCCTCTTCCATTCTCTCTTTACTTAACTAATTCTCTCATCCATGTCTTACCGTTCTTATCTTTCTTTGCTTTGATACAGCCATCTATTTTCTTTGTTTCTTTGTTTCTTCCTTTGTTTGTTTCTTTCTTCCTCTCCAACTCTTACTTTCTCTCGGTTTTCTCTCTTCCTTTCTTTCCTTCTTTCTTTCTTCCTTTCGTTCCTTCCTTTTCTATTTTCTTCTTTCCTCGTATAATCTTCATATCTTCATAATCTACATAAACTCCAACACGTTCAGCTTTCTTCCAATGTTCTCATTGCTCTCAGGTGCAATACTTCCAATTGTTATCTTATGTAGTGTTGGAGGATTCTTAAGTCTTTTCTACCAGTTATAATAAGGGCTTTTGTATGATTGCACTGGTCATGGTGTTTATGGGAGGAAAGTAAGGTTGGAAACAAAAAAAAGGCAGGTATTTCAGTTCAATTTGGCCTGACTTCTAATGCATCATTCATTAGATAATTTCATACAGGTGAAGAACTTGAAGGAGGTTGTACAAGGTGGAGTTTCTGTTCTCATCTGATGACGGAAGAAAAGAAGCAGGTAGGAGACAAAGAAAGACAGAGATCTTTCTGGCACACACATGTCCTTTCTCACACACAGGTGTTGCCTGTTTTGCTTGATTCTCTACCCTGCTCCCTCTCCCCCTCCAGCCTACTTCTGCAGGAGTCTGTCCTGATACATTCTGGTTTCGCCATCACCGTCTTGTGGCCAATGCTGGATTTGACTTTTATGTACTTTTTTGATTCACGGTGCGTCACTCTTTCTCAACTCTCATGCTGGACTTCCTTTGCATCTTGTACTCATGGTGGCCTTGAATCATGCTGTTCCCATCTTCATCTTGTATCCTGGCTTGCAACATTATGTGTTACTACTGACTTCTGCAATTGTACTCGCTCTCCCCTCTTGCTTCTCCACTCTTTTTGACTGATTACTCTCTGTTCTCTCCTCCTCTCCCTTTTCCCATCGACTCCCCTCCTCCCTTTACTTTATTCTAGGCACTTACTCTATCAGAATTGTCCCTGGACCTAGTAGTATAATAGCAACATTGTCTGTCTCCTCCCCCCTCACCTTCCTTGTCCCCCCCACCCCCAGCACTTTCTGAAATGTCATCAGGCCTAGTACGATAGTCACCTGTTTTGTTCCTCCCCTACCTTTCTGCACCCCTGTCCCTCACCTTTTGTTTTCCGGCTCTACCAGAAATGTCATCAGGCCTAGTATGGTAGTCGCCTGTCTGTCTCCATTTCCTTCCCACTCTCCCCCTCCCTTCCTCATCTATGTCTTAGCTCTTGCACTATCTGAAATGTCGTCAGGCAGAGTACGATAGTTAATTTCACATGCTTACTGTTCATGGCCTGTAAGAATGTCATTGTATTTTCCCTTGTTCCCTCCCTTGCCTTGAAGCGCTTTGTAATACATTGTGTATAGGCGCTATATAAATAGACTATCATATCATATAAAGAAAGGGAGAATCACTAAAGGGAAAAGAATAAAGGAGGGTAGTTAGGAAGGAAGAAAGGAAGAACGGAGGAAAGCTCAGAGGCCAGGTTCTCATCTTGAAACACAACAACCCTAAGCAGCATGGGTTTGATACTAGTCTTAGAGACTGGAGTCCGGCATGAAGGAAAAATGGCAAATGAAGAAAAAGAAAGAAGGAAAATAATGAAAAAGAGAAAGAAAGTTCAAGTAAGAACGCAGGAAGGGTGGAACGAAGCCAACATAAAATGGCAAGGCAAAATAGTATAATATGTATTCTAACTGTAAAATAAGTTCATTTCGGAATTTTATGACTGCTCATTAGCAATGAAAAATATTCCTGGAGTCAAGTCTAATAAAGCTACTTTGTTACAGCGGATGCAGCCCCTCAGAGTAGTAGAAAGTGCCCTGCGGAGATCAGTCCAGTCTATCATTGGTCTGTTGGGAGAGTAGCCACGCGCTCATTCGAGGCAGTGGGAAAGAGGGCGTCTCTCCAGGAGCCAATCAGAGCGCTCACCTTTGGGGCTCTATGTTTACAAGCCTGTATCTGTTCTCCCAGGTAGCAGGGATGATTAAGTCAGTGTTTTAAAAATAAAATGGTGCGCGCCTGCGCCCCTTTGGCTTTAGATTCTGAAGGGGAAGAAGCACCTCTGCGTTAACCGTTTAGTTTCGAGGGTCAGCAGTAAATATGAAATCAGGAGCCTTCGATGAAATGCTGCAATCGCAGCTTTGGTTAACAAATTTCACTCGCTTCAAATATTGTATAATGAAATGGTCTGTAGTCGTGCCCCGTGTCTGTTCTGTATAGTGCTGGTAGTTGAGAGAATGCCAGCGGTCTTCTTTGATGGCTAACCTCCCCTTATCAGCGCGCGTATAATCTAGAGCATATCGTTACTTTCAAATATGGCACCTGGCGCGCCTTTCGGCCAGTAGCTGTAACTGCCACTTTCGCTACCCTAGAGGCGTCAACCGCCAAATAACGCTGTTCTGACAGAAGTGTTTATTGCGCGAAATGGGAGCAGATCCAAAAAAGATCAAAAACTTTATATCATTTTTCAGTCTTTTAATTCCTTGCGAATTTCACACACTTTATTTGCTACCCAATGTACTGCCGCGCCGCCCAGCCTAACTGAAAGAGGGAGGTAGGGTGCCGTACAATAAATGATAAAGACAATGCCTCATTAGGACCCTGGCGGAGAGGGTATTACGCCAGCGTAGTGCATGGCGTACCTCTCCGCCATACTACGAGTTCCCGTAGCGCCATGGAGGTTTTCTCCGCCTGGTTTTACCAGCCGGAGAAAACCATGGCGCTACGGGACCTCGTTGTTAATTACGCCACCGTATTTTACGGTGGCGTAATTAACTCCTTCCCCACTCCCATTATACCCTATGGGGCGAAAATGGGAATGGGGAAGGGCAGAATGGGGATTGGGGATTTACCGCTCCGCCGAGGTCGGAATGGGGCGGTAAATCCGCCAACCCCCATGGCGCTATCGGCGGCTTTCCGCCATGCTTCGCGGTGCATTTAGCACCGCGAAGTCCGCCTGGGTCGTAATGAGGCCCATGTCAATAGCATCAAAATAACACATCCAGTCACAAAGAAGAGCAGCTAAAACTGGGCAAAGGGAAATAAAATAACATTGAAGTTAAAAATGTCATTGTTGCATGTCACCCCTTCTGGGGAACATGGTACCTCCCTAGTGTGTGTCATGGTCACATGGGGGCAACCATGTGACCAAGGAAATAAATAGGAGGAGTCGCTTCCAGCTCGTCATTCGATCTACAACAGACTCCTGTGTCGTTTCTTATTAGCACCATGCTGGTGTAACACAGCGTGCTGAAGGCCTAAGGACAGGGCCCAGCATGAGGACGGTGCCCCTGCTGGGCAACAATGTCCCCCCCTGGCCCGCGGTAGAATGGAAAAAAAATGAACAATGGGACATTGTGGAGGTCTGTGGCAACCCCATAAGGAGGGAGCATGGCCTCCTAACGGCTGCGCTCGCGGCCGTGTTAAAGGGCAGCAGGCCGCCTGAAATGGGCAAATGGCCGCGGTGGTACACCAGGACATCTGAGGCATCTCAGCCAAAGCGAGTTGGGCGGGACCCTAGAATAACCCGGGCCTGCCTGAGGAAAAAAAATACAGGGGTAAACACGGAAGATGTTCCTGAGTGGAGCACTCCCAAAGGAGCCTAGATGAAATAAAGGAGACGTGTGTACATGCTGTGACCCCTGCCTCTGGGCCCACTGTGTAGGCAGAGATGGGGTTTGCGCTGCATGCATCCTATCCCCTGGAAGCCCATCACGCACGATCAGAGGTGCTTGCCCAGCCGGTGACGATCGGATCCGGTGGTCCATGCTGGAAAAGAATCGTGAGGGAAGGGGCCAGTGTTCCCAGTACTCACCGCACAGGCGACAGGTACCTGTCCCCATCCCATCAAGAACAGTGGGGGGCCATGGGACTGGCGCTGTCCATCAGCCCACGAGCCTGTCAGCTCACTCTTCGCAAGTTACGTGACGGCTCCAGGGGTAATAATCGGGAGGGTTGCAGCCCTCGTGAGTGCTTGTGCGCCCTCTCATGCTACAGTGAATCTGGGCGGAGAAGCGGAAGAGGCGTACTGCCTGAGACAGTACGCCTCATCAACAGTGCTTCCTGGCCAGCAGCCCCGGAAAAGGAAGGAAAGTGAAAGGAGCAAGCGGCTCGTGAGCGGTTCGTCTTTCTGCCGCCAGGACCCTGCAACAGTGAGCCGAACTGTGTGGTCGCTTATCATCTGACTCTCACTAACCGAGGACTGGGTCAATGTGGCCCCTGGTTCCCCCAGGTGCGGCTTTACCGGCTCATGAACTCTGGCAGTGAACATGCGGAGGCTGGGAGTCTGCAGACCGAAATTGGCCCAGCCCAAGTATTGAGCGTAACTGTGTTAATGTGTTTGTGGGTGTTGTGTTGAGGGGTGCTCAGGGACGAATTGTAGTGATGCGTCAGTAGGGCAAGGCCCACTCACCCCGGTTAATAAAGGTTGTGCCTAAATGGGGATTTTTGAACGTGTCCCCAGTAATTTACCAGCCCAGACCGTCGCCCGTGGACAACCTGGGACCCCCTAAGCGTGTGGAAAGTGGGAGGACTTACAGTATTAGTATCACTAGGTGTAGTGTACTGTGATTTTGGATTTTGTTTTGTTGTTATGAAAAAGGAGGAGTGTTGCATGTCACCCCTTCTGGGGGACATGGTACCTCTCCAGTGTGTGTCATGGTCACATGGGGGCAACCATGTGACCAAGGAAATAAATAGGATTATTCGTTTCCGGCTCCTCAGTCGATCTACAACAGACTCCGGTGTCGTTTCTTATTAGCACCATGCTGGTGAAACACCACATGCTGAAGGCTCAGGGACGGGGCCCAGCACGAGGACGGTGCCCCTCCTGGGCAACACTGTCCGCCGTGGGTATGCGGGCCAGGGGAACCATGGTTGGCGGGGCAACCCCGGCCTGGGTGCCTCCAGAGTTGGGGCTGCCATGAGCTGTGTGCTCCTGGGGCGTGTGGTGCAGTCCGCTGATCCAGAGAAAGCAGGGTGATCCCTGCGATGTGAATGCTGTGTGAACGCAGCCCTGATGTCTCTGTCGGGTGATCCTGACATCAGGGTGGCCCGCTTCGGTGGCCCGAGAGCGGGCCCCCACCAGTCATAAATGAAAAAAGCACCAACTAAGGCTTAGACTATAGAGGACATGAAGTTGTACTGCTTGCACAGAGATTTCTCCATCAGTGTACTGGGGAAGGCTGGGAGGGATATCTCCTTCAGTGTAGTAGGGAAGGATGTGAGAGATATCTCCTTCAGTGTAGTAGGGAAGGCTGAGAGAGATATCGCCTTCCTGTGTACTAGGAAAGGCTGGGGAGATAGCTCCTTCAGTGTACTAGGGAAGGCTGGGAGAGATATCTCCTTCAGTGTACTAAGGAAGGCTGAGAGAGATATCTCCAACAGTGTAGTAGGGAAGGCTGAGAGAGATATCTCCTTCAGTGTAGTAGGGAAGGCTGAGAGAGATATCTTCTTCAGTGTACTAGGGAACGCTGAGAGAGATATCTCCTTCAGTGTAGTAGGGAAGGCTGAGAGAGATATAGCCTTCAGTGTAGTAGGGAAGGCTGAGAGATATCTCCTTCAGTGTACTGGGGAAGGCTGGGAGAGATATCCCCTTTAGTGTACTAGGGAAGGCTGGGAGTGCTAAGGGGGAATGAAACAGGGTAATTGGAATGAGAGCTGGCCCAAATGGGGAGTGGCCGAAGGGGTTGGAATGGGAACAGAGAAAGCAATATTCAAAGTAAGCCCAGGGGCTGCAGTCCTGAAGTTCCACCTACCAACGATACTTAAAGGAATAAATGGGGTTTCCCGAACACCCAACCATGGAGAGTGAGATTTCAAGGAGCCATGTTAGGAATCCCGGTATATGATCGGGGCAAAACGTCACTTTTGCTCGGGGTAGGTGTATGTCTTGTTCCAATGAGGGTGTCAGTCTAGTGGAGGGAATGTCTGGGTGGGGGGATAAGCCATATTGCTGTTTGCCTGTAGATCCTCCAATGAACAGTAGCGTTTTGCGGTTAGAAGTATTGCTACAGGTGTAATTAGCGGGCTTCAGGTCTCTTTACTTGTGTAAGGCCTGAGATTTTGGGACTTCAATTTATCACATCAAGGCAGATCACATGGAGCTCTTTAGGGGTCCGCCATTGAATGAGTGTGATTCATGGACAGTTTCGCTCACTCGGGTAGGCCTTCAAGTGGAGCAGGGATTTTCCTGAAACTGATACGAGACTCCAAAGGCAGTTTGTTCCATGGCTTCAGCCTGGCAACACCAAACCTGATGACTCTTACTGGAAAAAAGTACACTTTGAGAACTGTTCAAAAAGATGAGTTGGCGGCGATGATCATAGTTGATAGGCTGTTGGTCCAAAAAGGCCACACATTCGAACATCTTCCGGTTCAGGATAACTCTGCTTGAAGGTACCCTGGGTGCACCAGAAACCTTCAACATGTCACCCAAATCTGCAGGTTGGCCGAGAGAAAGTGCCACAAAGGAGATCTGGCATCATTTCAGTTGTTATGAAAGTGCAGTGGCATCCAGGGAAGCTGATTCAATTAGAGAATTACATGATCAAATTCACACAAACCGGTTATCAAACACGCTATCAAAGTTAAGAATTTAAACGGATAAGGAGACTTCTGGCAGGAAAATTAAAAGGGTATTAGAGCAGCCGAGCAATAGCGATATCAAGGACTGAGCCGTGTTCCAGAAATCTGAAGACATAATGAAAGATTTGATCTCTCCGATTAAAGGCAGTTAATAAGGTCAGGATTTACAAACCCTTTCAATGTGGGCTTTGTCATGAAGCCGAGTACGGTCACTATAAAATGAAAACAGAAGTTAGAGAATTATTAAAAGAATACAGATGTATTAGGGACTGTTACACTAGCGGGTCAACTAAAAACATATAACTCTACAAGAGGATGTCTTTGACGCCTTTGAGTTCAAACAACACATTTTCTGGGTTTGCTTATCCCCAATCTCAAGATCTCTTTCCAGGCACATCCTCCCATCACAGTCACTTACATTTTTTGGATGCTTGAATGTTTCCACACTTCTTTCTTGTCTCTTTCTTCTGTAGACCCAGGTCCTCTGCTTCCCATCCTTGGCACCTGGAAGACCCCTCACCTGAGTCTCGGGACCCTATGTGTGCCTGCACGTAAGTCATGGATCGGAGCATGAATTGTATAGCCGAGTGACAATGGACTAAGCCCCCAAAGCGTACACCAAGATGTTGGTCAGCTGAGCTTCAATATGAGTTGGCTCAGTAGGACCCAAATTAAAAGTGCTCCATCTGTCCCATTATCTGTTGGTGACGGACTCACTTTCTTTCTTTGCAACCAAGCACAATGTGTAAATGTAATAACGGCGAACACAGTTAACATAGATCAGAGTCTGTCATGTGCTAAGTGTGCGGCAATGTCGGCAGTGGTAAAGAGCCTAGTTTGTGTATCAAATATAGAGACCGTGCATCGGAGGGTGATAACACATCAAGGTATGTTTCATACCCCAAAGTCCGTTTGCAGTGGCGATAAGCCAGTTATTGGGTAGATGAGCTAGGAAATGTATTCACTCTTCCCTTCGGCATGTTATTGAATGCAACCTGTGCTACCTTTTTCGTGGTATGCACAATCAGCTGAGGGTTCATCCAAAGAATGTGGAGGTCTATAGAGTCAAGTGTCGATTTAATATACCTACACCAGGGTAATTCCCTACCTCCACTTTGTGATAAAAGTATTGGCCGAGGTGAGCTGTCCCTTAACAAATTGTGTCTGATCAAATCTAATTAATGACGGGAATATCGTCTCTAGTCTTGAAGCCAGGATTTTTGCATAGGGTTTGCAGTCTACATTGATCAAGGTAATTGGACTAAAATGTATCGCTGGTGTACATCCTTGTCACTCTTAGCAGTAACTATGATACAGGTGTGTGTGAATCAGCCCTTGGAGTAATTTGTTAGTGAGAATGAGAGACAGAGTTCTCATAACATATGAGAGATTGGATATCGGGAAGTTTGATCCACTTCAATTGGAAACCTCTCTGGGCTGGGCGATTTCCTATTTTTACTCTTGTTAATAGCCTTATTTATTTCTGAAATTGAAATTGGTTGCTTTAATTTTGTTAGATCGCATTTATTATAGTTTGACCTTTCAATTAGATTCAGATGTTTGAGAATGTCCTCTACCACTGCCGAGCAATCAGATCTGTATATGTCATAATGATATCCACACTGCCTCCTTTTGTTTGCTGGTGTTGGTCTTGCATGTCTGTAATCTTTGAATTTTCTCTTCTAGCTTTAAGATAGTTGTCTAGCAATTTGCCCACTTTGTTCGATCCTGCACAATTCTTTGCTTCTATATTTGTTAAAGGTACGTTGGCGACTAGTGTGCATTTTTTATTGTATGCAAATGTGAGTTTCATTAGATTCAAAGGCACTCATGTGATTTGCCAGCTTGGAATTGCCACGCACCCAGTTTTATTGATTTGATGGTATTTGAAAGCACCCCAAGTGATTCCCTCTTCTTTTGGTTGACACACTTAATGATTTCTTCCCCCAAGTCAACTTTAGGGCATCCCAATTATTTTCAATATTTGTTAGGTTATTTAAAAAGAAATCATTAATATAGGATGAGGAATTCTTAATACATGTATCATCTATTAACACAGAGGTTTTCACTCTTCATCTTGGAGTCTTAGGAACGGAGGGATCTAGAGGTAGGGTAATATTGACCTTGGGGTCGTTTTTGAGACCAAGTGGTCCAAATTCGTCTTGCGTCGATGAATTTAACACAAATGTGTTAGCCAGAAGGTAATCTACCCTGGAGTGAATACAAGAACTGTATGTACATGCTGCCACAGTGCTGCCATCACAGGTTCTGAGCATAAAGTAAACAGAGCAGCATGATTAAAGTTGCAAGATGGAAGCTGTAAAGACATTATGTAGATCATGACAACATTATTAGTTAATGAATAATTATCGCTATTTTTTAAATGCATACATCATGCGAAATTAATTGAAAAACTGTATTAATTTTTAAGTCTTTGCGATATTTGAACTTATATCAGCTGAAAATGAGAGGTTACTCAGAAATGTGCATAAGATTATACATTGTTCTCGCATAATCACCAGTGGGGGCAAAGTTCACCAATGAGAACAATAATCATATAAGCAAAAACAACGAAGTCTTCAGAAATCCAGCAAAAACATTCTTTTGTGATTAATAAATTAGGAAACGTCAACAAAAAGGAGAAGTGAGTAAGTGAGGAGGCAACACATGGACAATTAAGAATAAGGTAGTCCTTGGGTGCCCGTAAACACTAGAGATTAAACATTCATACCTGGTGCCTTTTTTCTGTAGCTCGAAGTTGGCTCATTTATCGTGCTTCTTGTTGTAAAAGTCTGCTATGATGAGGTCTGTTTATATTGGCTTTGGGGGGAGGGGTCTGCAAATTAGATGGAAGGTGGCTGACTGTTGTGAAGCGGCAGGTGAAGAGTTATATGATGTTGTGTCCCAATTCACTCCCTCCTCTCTCATTCCGACCAGTTGGGAGCATCCTTTGTGGCTTATCAAATGGTGGACGTTGCTCTCAAACCTTGTGACGTTGGGCTGTAGTAATGAAGGAGCTCTTGGACCACAATCAGAATTAACTTCCCACCCAGGTTCATTTTGGTGTCTCTCATTCTACTTTTTTCCTCAGAACACTATGCTTCCCATAATGTTCATCACTACCTTTGCAGAACCAAGGGTGGCTGATACAGAATCCCTGTTAATTTACTAAGGCTAGCATTTGACCACAGCTCTGGCCTTGCACTTTAGTCAGCTTTGAAAGCCCCTGTTTACACCGGTCCAGCGCTAGTCATTTTTGCAGTGTTCCCTTTTCTGGTCACCCTCTCGTTCCTTCTTAAGGACGGTTGAACATCGACCTGACAAATAACGTTTTTGGCTGACTTTAAGATCTTGTGAGGTCTACCTCCAGGCCAGAATCATGCTCAAAGTTGAGTGCATTCCGGAATGACTTCTGTGAGCCCATTTGGACCACTGAACCCCTCAGAAAAATTGAGCAGGCCGATCACAGACCGAAAGTCTCTAGAGGAGTTTGGTGGCCATCTCAAAGGCCCAGTTGACATCCCTGGTTCTCTGCGGGCTGTGCTTTGCTGTTAGAGTGAGAAACAGGGCTGATGATAATAATAATTATTATTATTCAATTCTTATAACGCGCCACCATGCCCCTGGACCTCAGGGCGCACGTATAACAAACAATGACAACACAAGCAATTATTTCAGAGGTAGAAGAAGGAGGTAGTGACATCGGCCCCGCTCCACCTGGCATCAGGTGCCTTTTGATGGATTTCTTGAACACGGACAGAGAAGAGGATGTCCTGAGGGATAGAGGAAGGACATTCCATTCTTTGGGGGCGTGTGCATCAAAAGTCATCCCACCGAACTTCACAAGCTTAAAGGATGGTTGTACACGCTTGTGATTATCCTCGGACTGGCGATTACACCTCTGTTGGTCGGTTACAAGACAGCTCATTAGGTATTGGGGGGGGGGGCAAGCCTGTTTGACATTTGTATGTCAGTGACAGTAGTTTGTGGGCGATCCTATGCACCACAGGGAACCTGTGCAAGGCTCGTCTGGATGGTGTTACATGATCACGCCTAGATAATCCATGGATGGCTCTAACGACACTGTTTTGCAAAGTCTGATGCGCACTAGGAAAGGGAAAAAGCGCTTGCGCTCTACACACTGGGAGAGTGTTGTGGGTATCGTATTGCATTTCGATCCCTTTTTTTTGTACATGTTTTTTTGTGTGTGCTTGTTTTAGAAGTTCCTTAACGTCTGAAGCCCCATTTTGAGAAGCCATTTGTGGGACCCATTTGTGATTGTTTGTCATCATCCCTTTTCCTTACCATTCCTACTTCCGTCACCAAAATAAATAAATAAAACCCTTTGTGAAAACCCTTTGTAAAAACATTTGCGACATGTATTTTTTT
The DNA here is from genome assembly GCF_040938575.1 of Ambystoma mexicanum. Taxonomy (NCBI): domain Eukaryota; kingdom Metazoa; phylum Chordata; class Amphibia; order Caudata; family Ambystomatidae; genus Ambystoma; species Ambystoma mexicanum. The sequence continues at coordinate 1,292,776,686 of NC_090921.1, forward strand.
AAACCCTTTCCCTTAACCTTCTCCTGTTACTAAAAAAGTACAATACCTACTTGTGAAACCCTTTGTAGAAACCCTTGTGACCCCCTTATTATTAGCACCCTCCACACAAGTGATATTTCGAGCAAAGAAAAGTCGCAGACGCTTCTCTCTGGTATTATAGCATATATGTATGAGGAAGAGGTGGTATGTGGTCGTAGATTTACACCCTGTTGAGATTGAGGCTAAACCTCGTCCGGGGATGTGGAATCCTGGGGGATTAAGACACGCGGAGAGCCAACATGTGATGGTTAGGAACAACAGCAAGGAGGCAGCGAACGGGGACAGCAGGAGGAGGAGCTTGAAGTGGTGGGTCTAGGGCAGGAGGAAGAGGAGCATGGCCAGGAGGATGTGGGCCAGCAGATGGAAGATAAGAGGAAGGTCTAACGCAAGGAGGCGGTGAGGCACAGCAGAGGGCACAGACGGTGGTAGAGCATAAGGATGACTGCGAAAGATTGGGCAGAAGGAGGACAAGGTAGAGGAGGAGTGTGGCAACTCAGCCTGCAGCAGACACCACCTGGATGTGGCAGCAAATACCTCTACCTGAGGGGAAACCGCAGGGAGAGACGTGCACAGTTGTGTGCACTCACTGTAAGAAGAGTGTCCGGTGCTGCACAACGAGTAAGAGTTACACATTATGCATCGCTGCAATGCACAACTCGTTTTTCAGGAGGGCCTCTGAAACAGAGGAAAGCTGTCCTACCGGCGCCTTGCTGCCAGGAGCTGTGAGCTGCCCGGAGGCAGCACGGATCGGAAGTGGCAGAATCCCTTTCCCAATACATGCCCCTCTCCAATCCCGTTGGCCGACCTTCTGAGGGGCTTGATCAGGGGCGTTGCTAGGGGGGGGCTAAGGTGGCTATAGCCCCTGATCTTTTGGTTGTAGCCCCGGATAGAATCTCAGGAGCTACAGCCAAAAGACTAGCTAGCCCCCAGTCCCAACAGTTCCAACATCAGCTTAGCCCCGGGTCTTTTCCAGACCTAGCAACTCCCCTGGGTTTGATTATGGTGATGTATGATTACCTGCTCTCAAAGATCTACATCCCAGTTCTCTATGAGATCAGAGCAGGAAGGTCCCAAGGCCTGCAAGACCCCTTTGGTGGCCCGTCAGATGGCAAGTGCAAGACCTGAGGCATCATCCATGCTGGGTCGCCTCTGCCCGTCTGTACTCCTGTGAAAACTGCAGATGCAAGGTTTAGAAACCATGCCAGCCCTCTGTAGCACCATGGTACCCGCCTACCGGGAGGCTCATACCAGAGAGAGGCGCAAAAGACCCACACACTGGGAGCAGGCACAGAGAAATATGCAGTATGCAAGACATCTTGGCGGGCTCCTGTAACCAGCAGTGACACCGGCCAGGGGAATGAGAGGATCCAAAGTGCAGATGAAAGCAGAGCAGCCGGAGCCAGAACCACCAGCGAACATCCACAACCCAGGGGGGTGGAGCAGAGTGAGGCTGGCAGAACTTCTGCCAGGACCAAAGATGGCCACCGAGGCTTATGAATACTTTGGAAACTGCAGCCCTGCCTCAACTGGGACCAAGTGAACAGTTAGGACACATAGCTTATCCGGCTGCTCCACAAAACAGGAAGGAGAACCTAACGAATCCGGGGCCGTAGCAGATGGGGCCATCAGAGCAGAGACATATGTAATGCAAGAGCAAGGTAGGGAAAGGAAAGCAGTCAGCCATGGGTAAGGAACCTAACAGGACAGTAACATAATCAGGCTCACGGAAAGCGGATGGTCCTAAGAAAGCTGCGGGCCCTGACAGAGGTGAGAGGCCTGAGAGAGGTGAAGCTTGGCCTACGGGCTCTGGGAAAGCTTGGAAGCTTGACAAAGCTTTTGGCCCTTGGTGAGCTAGTAGGTCTGATACACTTCCCAGGCCTGGGACTGCTGAACAATGAGACTAGCACTAAGACCCTGAAGAGTGGTCCTGACACCACATCTCTGGACAATCAGCTGGGCACTATATCTTGATGGGTGGTCTGGGCACCACCATAGCCCATGGAGCAGGAGGAAGTGAGACATTGTGGATTGCAAATAGTGGGTTGGGCTTTATATGACTATGTGATTGTGGCAAAGAAGTGAGTTGGGCGGTATTTGCCCGGGACTGTGATTAAGGCAATGCAGTGAGCTGGATGCTATATCCCTGAGGCGGTGACCGAGGCAAAAAAGCAAGTTGGGAACTCTCTGTCCATGACTCCCCTGTCCTCACTTACTGACCCGACCACTCCCTCTAGTGACGCATAGTAAGGTAATGTATATTTGTACAGGACACTTGCCCCCCTTAGGGTGATGTTACCTTTGCAAGTTACCTATTTCTTACATATAGTTTTGTTTTGTCCTGATCTATGTCCCACTTTGTTCACACCCTTATAAACTGGCTCACCACTTCTTATCATCCTTTTGCCATAATTAATACAAATTGATGCATTGCACATGGTGCAGTGGCCAAACATATTGTGCAACCCTATGGGTAAGATATCTCAGTGGGTTGAGCGCTCGCTGAACTAAACTAACTAAACTAAAGCGTGATCTGCAGGTTGCAAGTTCGAATCCTGGCAAGGCCAACTCAGCCTTTCATCCTTCCGAGGTCGATAAATGAGTACCAATTGGTTTATAGTCACAAAATCGAATGCAAAAGTCAAAAAATAAAAAAAAATCGAATTTCTTTTTTAATACGTTTTTTATTCGAAATGGGGGGGTTCCCCCTAAGCCCCCTTTTTCTTCTTCTTTTTTTTGCCTTTTTTTTTAACACGTGGATCCACAAAAACATATATAAATAAAAAAATAAAGAATTCAATTTTTTTTTCAACATTAAGTTTTCGAATTTATTGTAATTCGACATTTTTTTCGATATTATGACTGACCACCGTACCAATTTCAGTTGGGTGATATTGTACGTAAATATGTGCTCTGTAAAGCGCTTTGGATAATGGCGCTATATAAATAACACATCATCATTATCACATCATTATCATTACCCATGCCTAGCTGCTGCAATCAAATGTCTCAGTAATAGCATCCAATTTCAGCTAATGTCTCATATGCATGGTCAAATTTGTATTAAATAGTGCTTCTTGCCAGATTCCTACCACTTCTAAGCATTGTAAAAACAGATGTAGGTATGACCCCATTTCAAAGTAAGAATGGCTATAACACGTGTTGTTGTTATTACCTGAATTGATCAACTTAAAACGATTGAAAGGCTAAGTCGTGCCCACCGTTGGATGGGCATTTGCAAATGGCAGGCTGGCCCCTTATGAGAGGTGACTACTTTACCTCGGTGCTATCCACCCGGACACCTCAGCTGCCCAATATGAGATGCCGCACGCGTGCATGTGTTACCATCATATGCCAAGCAGAGCCTCAAATGCCACAGTAATGCCACCTAGTGGCAGGTAATTCATCACATGCAAGGCACTGGACCAATTTGCCTGAAAATGCATGATATTACAACCTTTTTCAAAAAAAGAACTTTCTGAAGTTGTCCAACACCTCCTGAAATTATTTCTTTTTTTTTTAAATGTCCTCATATTTTTGGTTAGTGTTACTTGCACATCTTCCTTTTTCATAATTATTCTTTGTGTGAGACAGGGTCGGACTGGGGCATAATAATGTCTCGGGCGCCAATGAGAAAGTGGCCCACAGTTGCAAATGTCAATTCATTCCTTTTGTGACAGACTGAGTAGTACCCAAGGGGGAGTTTTATAAGGGAGAGTTTTAAAAAAAATAAAATGTTATACAAATAGTACATTTTAAATAATATGTATTCAGCAGCACTGGTCAAAACTACAAGCCATATGGTGAAGTAACTCATCAAACTGGCAAAATAAGTGGCCCACTTGGAGAAAAAAGCATTTGCATTTTTGGTTCGGACATTGCCCTATTGCCGTATAGACCAGCCCGAGCCTGGTGGGAGAGCGCCTACACTTCCCTACACATTGAAATGTGCCTCCTTTCATGTAGCACTAGTGTAGCTCTAGTTCTCTAAAATGCCTCATTTGGCACATGTGTCAACCAAAATTCCTTGGGTAGAACCACCAACCCTTCATGATGTGGTATTGAAATCGTTTCATTTTTTCCCCCGATATTGCTTGGTTAATGTGACATAGTTGCCAACATGATCCATTCCAATGTGCAGGCACTTATCCAGTCCAGATTTTTTCTTTGCATTCTGGGACCTGTAGTTCTGTTTTTAAAATAATAAATAATAAATAATAAATAATAATAAAACTCAGACTACAAGTCCCATAATTCAAAGAAAAAACCCGGACTGGATAATCACCTACAGATTGGAATGGATCATGCTGGCAACTATGATGTGCTTTTAGGTAAAAACGAATTATTTTTTGGGACCTCACTGTAATTTCAATGGAGTTATTAGTATTTTGGGGGCGGGGGAGCTTTGAGATTTTGGCAATGGCAAGTGATCCCAGAAGCCCCCCCCTATAAAATGTTTGTGAGCCCCCGTGGGTTGGGTGAATGCATACTGGGTCCAGAAGGTTAGCTCTACTTAAAGGAAAGGGATAGCGATTCTCACAGGTTCCAGGATGGGTAACTCAAAGGGTATCTGAGGAACCCCCGGTCCTTCTTCCTAATCTAGTATACAGAGGCTTGTTTGTGCTAAGAATGCTGGTGACCCTACGCAACAATAGACGGGAACCACTGCACGGCGACTCGGGCCAGCTTTTGGCTCTTTTACTATTATTACTAGAAAAGTCTCATTAGGCTTCCACATGAACCTTATTTGGGACTGTCTAGAACAAGCACAGATGCTAGACTCAATGGTCATGTCGGTGTGGAATGTCCTTTTTTGTGATTTATAGCAAGGCATAGACAGAGAAGTCTCTAAAAGTGTGATGACTTCTCATATACAATTGTTTTTATTGTGACTCCTGTACATTTGCTTTTCAGGGCCACGGTTGGAATCTCTAAGCAAACACAACCGCCATGTGAATTTATTACACACATGAGCCAAACAGAAGCCTAGTGAGTAGCCAATCATTGTATATATATTTTAAAGAATATTGTCCTGATGAAAGTGGGCATAATAGCTAGCACCACTGAAACCGGTAGACAGCACAGACTGGAGCAAATGTAATGTCTGGAATCTGCTCAATAGGGTGGAAAACTCCTGATTAGTCCACCATCGATCTGATTAGAGGTCTCCATTAGATTTCAAGCTATACTGATTGGGGTATGATAGACACACACACACAGCCCACTGGCTAATAAAAATAGGTTTTGCCTCAAGTGGTCTGGTGCCGTTGGGCCAGATCCCTCTTTAATGTGAGAAGGAGTTGTCTGTTTTTGTTGGGTGAATGAAGTGATCTAGAATTATTAGCTATCGTTTCACATTTTCTATAAACCAACCTAAGTATATTGTACAGTGCTGGTCCTATTCTTCTGCTATCCACTTTTAGATAAGCGGCACATCAGCGCAACCTAACGAGAGCGGCTTATAGGTAGGGATAGTTGGACAATCTCTCTGGCTCCCTTTAGACACTTTTTGGTCCAGCACAAAGGACCATTGCACATGTAGCCTTGACCTGTTCCCTTCTTTCTGGATGGAGAATGTGCTGCACTTGCAATTGGTCGGTTGGTCTAGTCCGTTTTTTGTGTTATAGTACCTTTGCTTGGGCTACCCTGCCCGTAATTCTGCACGGGCCTTCCCTATACCTTTTCGGTGTTAAGGAGTGGCCACCACGTATGTGGATGGAACTGCCTGTCTACAGCCCTTGACAATCATGGTCACTATGTGAGTTGAATCCTTGTGGTTCTCATAGCAGTGTGTGCAGAAGAAAGCCTTGCAAGGAATTTGTGACTTCTGATGGCAGAGGTTTCTTTACATGGGGGATGAGCATGTGTAATGGAATAGTATTACTGAGTGGGATGGGGCGTGTCCATGCAGGTGCAGCCAAGGGAGCATTCTCTGCGGGGAGTCGTGAACCTTTATGAAGTGCTCGCAGGTTAGATGCTTGATAGCTTCTTACAATGGCTTTGCAATGTGCCTACCGCCTACAGCTGGTTCCCTGGGGGACTTGCCAGCACCGTGCTTGGTACTTCGTTCTGATCCTAACATGAAGGAAGACAACTCCTTTCTTGAAAGACTTTAAAGGTACCTTTCATTTTAGAGAAGAATTAAGGGCTTATTTTGCATGCAACTGCCACTCAATTGGATCCAGAAATCCACCCAAGCATTGGGTCTACAGCATTGTCTTGAAATCTCTACATTTACTCGATTGGGGGACTTATGTTTCTTTTTTGTATGTTAATAAACTTTTTAACCAAGTTAGTAATTGTTGTCTTTTTTTTTCAAGAAGATCCCTTCAGAGAATCTGGTCACCAAGGGCACTGTGGAAGGTCTTGGGAGCGAAAGCATAAATCCTAGAGGAAGGTTCCTGGCCGCCTGCTAGGGTGACCCATCAGTTCTATTGTGGCCAAGCCCTATCATCATAGCATATGCTAGAAGCACCTCATACTTCATTTTGGCTCCCACAGGGATCTTGGCGCGGAAGAGCCCAGGAATTCCCCAGGCCGGGCAGCCTATAGCCATCATTAGGTCCTGGCCAATAATGTGGCCGGGACCCAGAAGACTGATAGAAGCAGCAGGAGCATGCGCCACACCGTCCATTTCCTTCCTATCACCAAGACCATCTTGGCGCAGGTTCACACCAGAACCCCCAGGTCCTTCAGCACCAGCTCTTATTCTGTCTGAGACATGACCCCTCACACGCTGTTGAATCTCCCAGAAACCTTGTGACAAGTGTGTCAAGCTCTCAGGCTACCAGGGCAGTTAGGTAAAGCCATTCACATGTTTGCCTGTCTTGCATGGCCCTGTCCCCTTAGCCCCCCTAAAAGATGGCTGACTGAAGCTTCCATTAGTCAGGTACTCCGACGGTCGCTGCTTCAATTCTGATCTCAGCCTGTTATTCTCTGTCACAAATACTGTCGCTTTTTACCGCGACTGCCCCACTAACGGTGCTGCTTAGTTGCAACTATTATATCATTTAGTTGGTTCGTAGAGGCCATTATATGTATTTTTGCTGGTCACTACAGCCACATATATATTTTAAGGTAAGGTCTATTCACAAGGATGAAGGGTAAATAGTGCAGAATTTCTACTATTTGCAAGGGCAATGGTGCGAAGAGTAAATAGTGCAGGCGTCCACTACTTGCAGGGACGATGGCATGAAGGGCAAATAGTGCAGACGTTCTTCTTTTTGCCAAGAAGATGGATAAATAGTGCAAAATGTACTTTTTGGCAGGATGAAGGGTAAATAGTGAATCATTTACACTATTAGCAAGGATGAAGGGCCAAAGGCTAAATAGTGCAGAATTTCTAATATTTGCACTATTTGCAAGGACGATGGGACAAAGGGTAAATAATGCAGAATTTGTACTATTTGCCAGGACGAAGGGCAAATACAGCAGAATTTACACTATTTTCAAGGACGATGGGCCGAATGCTAAATAGTGCAGAATTTCTACTATTTGCCAGGATGAAAGGTAAGGTCAAATAACATATATTCTGCACAATTTAAACAGACCCTCTTGTCTTTGTAAATGGTGCCGAATCTGTGCTCTTCATCCTTCGGCCTTGTTTGTAGACACTACCTTTTTTTTTATTGCTACGGGCCATATTGTGCAATTGTCTTTGGCCTCTAATGGCCTCAATATTTCATTTTGTTAATTGCCACCAGCCCTATTGTGTATTTCTTGGTCACTATCCACATTATTGGGGTATTGGGATATTTTGGTTGCTACCAGCCTTCTTGGTATATTTCTGGTTGCTGGGGGCCTCATTCATTTTGAATGGTCTGCTGCCCATACAATGTTATAGCAGACTTGATAAACTCCATCCAACCTCTATACCATTTACATAGCACCTAATACAAAGTGCAAACTCCTCCTCCCCCTTCTCCTAATCACCCTCTCTCCCTTCCCTTCATCTGGCGCTTCATCATCTCCCATCCATGTTTCCTTCGCTGCTCTTTCCTTCCCCAACTTCCTGCATGCGTGTAAGGTACACTGCTTACCGGAAGCACACCTGCTCCATCTTTATTTACCCCTCTCTTCTCTCCCAGGGCGCAGCCCTTCCACCTGCCACTTCTGCTTGTCCTCACTAGCCTCAACCTCTTGCACCTTGAAAAGTACATCTCTCTGCTGGTAACTCTCCTTTCTGATCACTTTCACTACCCTACATCATCTGTATTGGCTTTACAGAAACCAGGATTACATTCATGACACATGTGAGAAACCTAGGGGTGTTCCCTCATTTGGACCCCGAGAAGCTTCTATTCGGGTGGCCAGGGCACGGCCATCGCCTTTGGAGCCAGACCCAGGGGGTGGACCAGCGCGGGAGGATCACCCGGGTAGGGGAGTCCAGGGTCATTATAATGGGAATACTCTAGGCGAGACGCAGTATTCCAATTTTTCCAATGCACCACTACCCGATAGCCCAGCAGTCTTTATGGGATGTTGTCACCAAAATCCCCCCCACCCCCCTGCACTTTCCCTTACGGAAAACATGCAGAAAACAACAGGGGAAATCCAAATTAACTCTAAAACCCAAAAGAATTTGGCCTCTCCACAATACAACAACTCCCATAATTCCATTCACCCATTGAAATACACAAGGACTGGGACAAGGAATAGGCAGATGGGAGTCATGAGGATTACCCATAGGAATCCATAGGCAATCAAATCCAATGGGCATTCTCCATGTTGTCACGATAATGAGGTCAGGCAGAGTCAGGCAGGGAGGGCCAACTATTCACACATGATTCCAATTAACTCTAGCTGGAAGTATAAAAGCAGCAGCCAGGAGCAGCATTGTGAGTGAGTTGGGGATGCTGAAAGGGACTGCAGACCTGGACAGACCTGGACAGACCTGGACAGACCTGGACAGACCTGGACAGACCTGGACAGACCTGGGAGAAGGAGAAAACAGCCCAAACACTGGCCCTGCAACCAGAGAGGAGAATGCAGTGTGGAGGAGGAAACCATCCCTCCAGAAGGCAAGACCAGTGGCAGCTGGGGTTTCCTGGAGGTACCAACAGTTAAACTCCTCCCCTGGTCCAGGCAGGCGAACCCAGGTTTCTGAGGGGCAGAGGGAGAGACCCTGACCTGATACAAACATCCCCTTTTGGCTCCCAATGACATAGTGCCATGTTGGGGAGAAAAGGAAGTGGGAGCTAATTGTATTCTGGGGCTTGAAGTCCCACAACCTTTTTTGTTAAAATTGTGACTTTTGCAAACAGGGTCCGTCACGGAAGAGGGAGGCCTTTGTGAACCTAGAAAGGGGTCTGAGCCCGACTGAGGGAGAACCTTGAGGAGCTTCAAGAAGGTTCTGAGTCTGACCGAGGGAGACACAGTCGTGAAACTATAAGACACAAATCAAACCTTCAAGACCAGCTGCAGAGTATTCTGTCACCACGTGGGTGCTCATGTGAAAGACTCTGGCTGATACCCCTTTGTTTTGCATTTGAAACTACAGATACCACAAGGCCAAAAGAGGGCCAGCAAAATAGGTCAAAGTGGTCATGCAGAGGGACAAGCAAAATCCCTGTACAATCGAAAAACTTTGATCTTCAAGCAGTGTGAAAGAAAGCGAGGTGAATCCCGCAAGCAATTGTGAATGTGTGTCATACGATGAAGTATTAGTTGCTTGACAAATACCCTCCTTGGTTCCCTCCTCCTCCTCCTCACCTGTACTGTGTTCTTCTGAGGAACTGTCTGTGTCTATGGCTCGCCTTTCTCTCCAGAGGTCCAGTCCTTTCTTGTTGAGTTTGGGACGAGCTCCACTGGAAGCCACCCTGCCCGCTGTCAAACAGCAAGGCAGAAGGGACCCTCAGGGAGTCCGCCCCCAATTCCAGGGAAAAGCGTGGCTGAAAAACCCTGGTATGCTTGGATGTTGTAGCACTACGAATATCAAGACTGAAGGCTTTCCGTTGAAGTAGATGAGAGGACTTCAATTCCCAGAAGACACTGCTGGAGTCGAGCTAGCGTACATAGCGGTGTTTGGATGGAGACCGTAGCCGAGGAATGAGGAAGAGGTCTGCAGAAGGCTGCGGTGGGAAGGAGCATACAATCATAGATGTATGTACAACAAGTTAGGGAAAAGTACTAGAGCGGAAGAAGGAACAAGGACTACAAAGCGGGAGGAATAGAGGAGTGGAGGAAGCACCATGAGAGATCAAGGCTAGGAACAGGGCGGGCAATCACTGAGGACTTGAGAAGAGAACACAAGCGGGAATTAACAAGGGGAGTCAGAGAGGAGCACTAGCGTACAAACCTGGCGAGGAAAGCAAGGTTGCAACGCATCGATTACCGCGTGTGACGCCTATATATATGCGTCATGACGGTAACATGAAGTGCGTGGGAGACTAGACCGCTGGTGGAGGAACGGAATCAGCCCTTCCATCGGCTCCATAGCTTCCATGGAGCACGCGTCATGACAATGTGAAGTTGCCAAGAGTGGACCTGAACAAGGGATGCTTAAGGGAGGGGTGAAGTGATAACACAAGTACGGAAAGTCAAGAGAGGTACGAGCCCGACCAAGCCATCACCCTACATGAACACTGGAATACAATTGAGAAAGGTCAGCGCCCAGAAGAGGGGGGACCCAGGGGTGAGACCATCACCCTACGTGAACTGTGGAATGCAATTGAGACGGGTCAGCGCCCAGAAGAGGGGGACCCAGGGGTGAATCATTATCACCCTAACAAACTTTCATTTGGTTAAAGGAACTTTTGTTTTTGTTAGCTAAACACGCCAGGCCCTCAAAGGCAAGAGACTTTCAAGTGAAACGAGACTTGGCCATTGACGTTCCTGAAAGCTGCCATTAGAACTGTCATCTCATGCTGAAGAAGCCCAAAACCGTACTGTCCTCCAGTATACCACCTTAGCACTTGAGCAAAACGTGGAGAAGGGAGATCAAGGCAACCGCATACGGACATATTATTTGAGAACACTTCTTTCTTTTCTTGAAAACTATCCCACACCCTTGTGTTGCATTCGTTGTGAGGTTTGGCAAAAGGTTTCTTAGTAGAGGCCCTTTTATTTTGACACAACACCACTAGGACTGCCTTATTTTCATTTGATAGTCGACGCTGGCTGCCATCTTAGATTTAGGTTTAGAATAGGCATTTTTCCAACCTGCACACAACATTCATTGTTCAATGAACACCCTTGAACTGTGATCACTTGTGTCTGTCATACCTGTTGCCACATGAGTTCCTCACACACAGCATCATCTTCAGTCCTGCACTACCTGCCACAATCATCTTGTGCAGCCAGGAGAGCTTAGTACGGCCACCAAGCCTGCCCCCATTAAATCCTGTAACTTACCCCCATCGTCTTTTCAACATATTGCAATGTAACTTCTGCACCCAGTGCCTCATACCATCATCTTCATCTATTGCCTCCCTTGAGCTCTAAATTCTCTTTCCTGATCTGGACCTTCTCCTGGAATCCGTAGCCACCAGGGCCCTAGTCATAGTCAAGGGGGACGTCACCCTTCCAAATCTACCCCACACACTGTAAGAGGATTCAATCCAGCACTACAGCTAAGTCAATGCCTAGTCTGGGATACTGAATGGAAACCCTTATTGATATATCTTTATGTCCAGTTCATGAGTTCTGGATGACTACCCCTATATAACACCCCTCTCTTGGAACCCCCTTGACCCCACTGAGCCAAGAAGTAGTTCTGTTTTGCAAGTTTAAACGGTTTATTTGAGAAAAATTAAACAATATATATATATCACACTTTTATGATAAATTAATAATTAATATCACACTTCAGAACATGAGCAGTTAACAACAATGGGTATTGTTCTACTAACAAACTGATTGCGTTACTCAGAAGTAGTATAAAGGATGAGCTAGCACGCTTGGGAATAGGAACAGAAGAATAAGGTGGTAGAGAATGCTTTATCTAGTTTCAGATGGATGCAATGTTGAATGAAAATGCAATACAGAAAATACTCAATATGATTTCAACAAAACAATGTAATCACTTTTCTCTGGCAATCCACTCCCCCCCCTTATGCAATGTAAGGAAATGAAGAGGAGAGCACACAGTTCTTAGAAATGCAATCAAATGTAATTCAGTTCACCCCAGCAAGCTTAGACTACAGAAGTTTGAAACACAGGCAAAAGGCTTTGAATATGATGACAATGCAGTGAGAAATATGCTGAAAATGCTTTTAAATCCCTTCAGGAGGTTCAGGGTGAGTGGTATCTAGTTAATATGAGTTCAGGCTCACTCTAGCAATGATTCAGGGATGGTTCTTAAGAGGCAAACGAAATTTAGCAGTTCAGGCAAAAGCAGCTATCTTTTTACAAGTAAAGAAATCGGGCCAAATCGCAAATCGCGGCAAAATTCGCGAGTGCGAGAATCGTGATTACGGCAAAAGTATAAGGAGCAAGTCGGTTCTAAGCTTGTTGAAAAGCTGAGATTCTAAGCTTTCAGAGGAAAGTTAAACCAAGTTCCTAGCACAAACGGTTCCAGAGATACGGACGATTAAATAAAGGTAGTTTTTCGGATTTGAAATTTTAAAAGTTCAAAGCGACAGGTTACAGCTTGCAGCTAGAAAATGACAGGTGACAGCTTTGCAAATGACAGGTGACAGTTAGGAGGCAGTTCTGGTTAGATTTAAAATAGATTGAATTATATTATTTTAACTAAGAGATTGGTTCTGCACAGTTCTGCTAGGTACTCACAATATATTTTGAAATAGGCCTCCCCACGGATCTGGTCAGGTTTTGGACTGGACTCCGGTTCTGGTCTCGGCACTTCACAGTGATCTGGGTCAGCTCTCTGGTTCTGCTAACAGCGGTCTGGGTCACTCTGGATCTCTGGCCTCTGGTTCTGGATACTGCGCTGCTTTCTCTGGGTACAGCACTGCTTCTGGATCTTTCTGCACAGCTTTCTCTGGACCCAGCGCTGATCTGCACGGCTCCTGGATGCTGCTACCGCTGTTAGGTTTGCTGGATGCTGAGGCCTACTGAGAAGAGTTCTCAGTTTGTGGGTTTAGGCCCTTGCTTTGAGTTCTGAATCAAGTTCTTTGGAGTTTTAAACTCTAAGTGTTGAATCTGGTATCTTCTGGATGTTGTATGGCCCGGCAGAGCGCGTTGCAGCAACTGGATTTGAATGTCCTCTCTAGCTTCCAGTGGCTCTTTTTATGTCTTTTGAAAGTGGGTGTGTGTGCAGCATCACTAGCCAGCCCCTCATTCAACTGCCCATTGGTCAAGCTTTCCGCACTGCTTTGATTGGGGGAAGGAAATGTGTGTCATGGTGATGCTGTAGGTTTTATGGGTCAGAGGATCCTCCCCTGGTCAGTTTGCCCACAAATCTATATTTGACCTAAAGACATATTTCATAGATACACAGTGGTTTGAAATGACATGCACCCATCACGTATCACATGATGTATACTCTGTTCAAACTCTGATGTTTCTAAGAGCTTGCATTCAGAAACGGCAACATTTTGCATTTTTTAACTGGTTTTGCAATATTGGTTTTTCATTAAAAATTATACACATATACATGGCCTGTCCATACATACTCCAGTAAATTCCCATGTGTCTAGCTTAAACACAGAGTCTGTAGTATACATAAATAGCAGGGTTTTGCCCCAGAACATCACACAAATTCCCAACGCGTCTTAAAACGTGCACAGAAAAATCACAAGAATTATGGTATCATTTAAATAATTTTGACAAGTCCGCACCATGAGTTATACATCTTTCTTAAAATCATATTCTGGCCAACAGGGGAGTGTCTTCCCAGGTCACATGGTGGAGAAACCAGTTTATCCAGTTTCTGCCAAGCTCAGAGACCCTGCCCCTCCCAGCTTCTGCCAAGAGGAAGCTATTTTACGATTCCCCCAATAAACCATCTGCCTGGGCCCTGGAAGGCCCATTGTTCAAGAGGAAGCCATTTATGGCCTCCCCCCAATAAACCCTCTGCCTGGGTCCTTTGTTTAGTCTCTAGCAGTCCCTTGGTAATTCAATCAGAGAGGGGTAACCTCCCCTCAGAATGCAGCCAGGCCTGAGAACTGCTGTGGATCCAGTTTCACTCCAATTGGGGGGGAGTTGTCAGGCAGAATCCAGTTCCTTAAGCCAGGCCCCAGCTAATGTCACTTTTAGGTACCCAGTTTTCTGCATTCAAATAAAACTAACAATTTTTACATATGCAGCTAGAATGCTGATTCTAAGTTCAAAACTATGACATTTTAACATTGACAAACTATGTGGCAGTCACAAGTCTGTCCCTCAGTTTATTTACACATTTCGATTTTTGGTAATTTTAAATCCAGTTTCAGTTTAAGCCGCTGCAGACCTGCAGAGCTCAGCCAGTCTTGTTATAAACCTTCAAGTTACTTTGGAATATAACTTTACATTGTATCCACCTCTCAGTAAGTCTTTCTTTGGCCTGCTTTGGGTTCATTTATTCAGTTTGTGAGTACTGGTAATGCAACCATTTTTGGATTTTAAGAAAATGAATTCCCCACAGTTCTAGGTTGCTTTTGGCAATCAGCATTGCCATTCCCAATGGTTTCAGGCTACTGTGTGGGTAGTCCAATGGTGGTTTTAGGCAGTGCCCTTCTGTGCCCATAACATCGGCAAAAATGGGTGGCAGCCTATTCTTCATGCATTTCCCTGGGCATTTTCTGGGAAGCTCTGGCCATCATGATGTTTTCAATGCCAGTAATGCACAGGTTTTTTTTTTTGGTAGGGCTCGGATGCATGGGTAAAAACATCCCACAAGCCCCCCTCTTGCGATGGCCATTCTGTTTCACTGATGGAACTCGCAAGATCTGGGATGTTCTCCTCATCTTCTTCAAATAGATGGCACAGTTCAGCATCTTTTTCTCCATCCGGTCGGATCGATCGGTTCTCCTCGCCGGTCCTGATGGGAAGATTGGGCGGTACCCGGGCCCCTCGGCCTCCTTGGCCAGTCTCCAGGTTTTCTTTCTCCTAGGACGACAAAGGAAAAGCGGCAATACCTATCCATGGACATTTCTCCCCCACCATTGATATAGTGGGGTGGCATATATATTTTAGAACTCAACAGATATGAACATGCACATTTTTTTAAATGAAGAGACAGGAACACATAAACTTGAGAAACACAGAAATTGATAGGCTATATGTAGGATCTTTTAGGGTTGGAATTGAATTACTCTGGAGTGGTACCCTCTGGGATTGCAGAGGACTCCTCCAGTTGCTGCAAAGTGTGCCTGGGATGGCAACACTTCAACTGGTTTATGTGGACCCACTTGTCTTCCCCCTCTGCCAAACCGCCTTTGGGAATGCGGATCTTGTAGGCCACAGGGGAGATCTTGTCTATAATCTCAAAGGGTCCCTTCCATGTAGGCAAACATTTTCGCTGTTTGGCCTGGTTCCTTTGGAAATTGTATAAATAGACCCGGCCCCCCACCTGATATTCCTTCCTGGAAGTTTTCAGGTCATAGTGGGTCTTCATGCTATCAGCTGATCTTTCTAGATTCCGCTGAGCATAAGCAAAAGCATGTTGAAGGTGTTTCCTTAAATTCTCCACATACTCGTGAGTTGTGGAGGCATTTATTAGTGTCTGCTCTTGGGTCCTGTAGAGCAAATTCTGCGGAAGCACCATCTTGCGTCCAGTCATCAACTCAAATGGTGACATTTTGGTTGCAGATGAAGGGGTAGATCTGATGGCCATTAGGACCAGAGGTAATCGGATATCCCAACTTGGCCCAGAATCTGCCACAAACTTCTTTAATATGCTCACAATGGTTCGGTTATATCTCTCTACTGCCCCAGAAGAAGCTGGCCGGTAAGCAATATGCAACTTCCTTTTGACCCCCAGTATCTCCCACATCTTTGCATCACTTCACTGGTGAAGTGGCTACCTCTGTCTGACTCAATCCTTTGAGGTAGACCAAAACGGGAAAAGATGTGGTTAATCATCAAGGCAGCTGCCGTTTCTGCCTTGCAGTTTGGGGCTGGGAGACATTCCACCCACTTGGTAAACAAGCATGTCACAGTCAACATGTACTTATTCCCCCTAGCAGAGCGAATCACGGGGCCTACAAAGTCGATTTGTAAATCTGACCATGGGAGTGTCATTCCCCTCTTTTGGAGAGGCGCCCGGTGTGTGAGGGATGTTGGCTGAAATTGTGCACACACAAGACAACCCTTCAAATATTGGTTGAGGTCCTGGCCCATGTGTGGCTAGTAGGCAACCTCTCTTAAGATCTCAAGTGTTGTGTGAAACCACCTATGACCGGCGGTAGCCGCATCATGGGCGTGACTTAACATCAGGCTTCGGAAGGAGGTAGGAACCACCCACTGATCATGGCCAGCTTGGGATTTCCTTACCAACAAACCGTCTTGGATCCGGAACATTTTTGGACATTTCATCAACACTCTTAGGTCCTCTTTCCCACTGTAATCGGTATCCGTCAGGGGAAAGTTCTCAGGGTCCTCAATGTGTTGATAAAATTTACCAATTATTGGATCCCCCTTCTGAGCGGTAATCAAATCAGCATCAGGGGTCTCCTTACTCCATTGTGCAATTGAAAGATCATTGTGAGCATTTGTCTGGGACCTAGTGATAGCAGTGACCTGGATTTCCCCCAACAGGGACTCAATCTCAATTAGATCCCCTTGGATGGCCCCAGTTTTGGCCAGCTGATCAGCTAAGTCATTTCCAGTTTTGTCTGGTCCCTCTACTTTGGAATGACCCTTGATCTTTTTCCAATAGATGGTCATCCCATTCGATGTGACCAGACCATCAATGTTTTGGATTAACTTCCCATGTTTCAGGGGTTTGTTATTAGCACATAACATGCCTCTGGTTTTCCAATTAACCAGGTGCTCCACGAACCCGTTCCGTACATAATCCGAATCTGTGATTATGACCAGTTCGTGGAGTTGATGTTGGACAGCAGTGAGGATGGCCTGATGCACAGCCATCAATTCTGCCACCTGACTACTTCGGGGACCAATTTTGTACCTAGCGGAGGGTTCAGGAAACTCCTTCACCCATGCATTCCCTACGCCGGCCACCAGTTCTTTCTCCCCGTTGTTGTCAACATGGTAAGAGCATCCATCCACATAGACAGTGGGCATTCCCTCACACTTGTCCTCTTCAAAGACTTTGTGTGGGGAATTAAGGTATGCCTCCATGTTGTCCTTGATTTTTAGACTTTCGTCCTCGAGACAGTTTTCTCTGGCACAATCATGCAAGTCAGCCAGACCTTGCGAGAGGGGACTCTTCTTGTTTTGGCCATATCTGACCTCTACAGGAAAGCCTTGCATTGACAGAATCCAGGAAGTAATTCGGGAATTACTTACATTTCCGGCCCGGATTCTGTCACTTTGGAGATATTGAAGAGGCTCGTGTGGAGTCTCCACGATGATGTGTTCCTCCTGGATAAACGGGCGGTAATTCTTCAATGCCCACACCGTTGCCAGGAGTGCCTTCTCACAATCGTTGAATTTTTCTTCCACAGAGGATAAAGTTTTGCTCGCATAGGAGATTACTTTATTGACCTTGTCATGCTTTTGGCATAATACTGCCGTCAAGCACGCATTAGAGAACCCTGTCTCCAGGAAGAACTCCTTGTTTCTGACAAGGTAAGCTAGGCAGGGCGCTTGTGAGAGGCTTCTTTTGAGCTGTCTTACTGCCTCAGCCTGTTCTGGACCCCATTCCCACTTGCCCCCCCCTTCAGGAGATGAATCAGGGGTCTGGTGATCTCTGCGTAGCCCTCAATGAACTTCATGCTGTAATTAGTCAGTCCAAGGAGGCTCCTTACTTCCCGCAGAGTTGTGGGGTCTTTCAGTTTCTGAAGTGCTTCCACTTTCTTTTCCTGGGGACAGAGACCCTGAGGAGTAATCTCATGCCCCAAGAAATTAACACGGGTTCTACACCACTGTGCTTTCTGAAAGGAAAGTTTTGCTCCAGCGGCCCTCAACTGGGTCAGAACATAACGGATCTCCGCTATGTGTTCCTCCACAGATGAACGTTTGATGAGGACATCATCTACATAAGCCAGGTTACCCCTTGCACCCAGGCCGGGCATGGCCTTGTGTAGGAAAATGTTGAATTAATTGCCGGAGTTGAGGTATCTGAAGGGAGTCCGGGTCCATCTGTACTGCTGGCCCCCAAAGGTAAAAGCCAGCTTGTATTGGTCCTCCCTACTGACAGGCACAGTCCAGTATCCATTGGTCAGGTCTATTGCAGTGAATACCTGTGACCCCTGGGTCTGGGCCAGCCCTTGGTCAATGTAGGGCAGAGGCCATCGGGAAGTATGGACCCGTTTGTTGAGCTCCCTGAGGTCGGCGCAGAGTCTCCACTGGCCGTTTGGCTTCAGTATTCCCAGCACCGGATTATTGAAGGTGCTGTGTATTGGACGAATTATTCCCCGGGACTCAAGGTTCTTAATTATTTCAGTAATGGACTCCATGGATGCGAGAGGCAAACGATATTGCTTCACAAACACTGGAGTCATGCCAGGGTCCGTGGGGATTGTTGTTGTGTGGATGTCGGTGCGACCACAGTCATATGAGTCTACTGCAAAGAGATCTTGGAAATCCAAGAAAACTTGTTTCAACTTTTGCTTTTGTTCCAGAGTCGCACAGGCATCAGCTAGGTTGACTCTCTCTTCCACCATCTGCCTGAAGCCTGGAAAGACTTCTGGTTTGGCTATTTCAGCGGCCTCCTCCAGCTGGGTGGAGAAGTCCCTGGTCAGAGTGCTGATTTGGACTGGAGGCTTCAGGTGGGAAAGGCAGCCCTCATGGACCTGGAAAATCACCTCATCCCTCCTGAAGTCACAAGTCACATCCTCCTTACCATAAGGGCAGAAAGTGTACACCAGGAAGTTCCCCCCATGCCGGGTAAAAATCCTGTCTGGTGTTGTATTGTCATCACTGTCACTGTCAAAACAGTCCTTGGGGATTGGTCCTAACAGTTCATTTCCTAAATCAATGGAAAAATGTCGGTCATCAACCGCCATTCCAATAATGGTGCCTGCGGCTAGAGTAATACTCTTTAAGTCGCTGTTATCCACCTCTATTAGAATGGCGTCATGTTCTATGTTGACTAATGGTGTTGGGTTTACCCCTAACCCTTGCTGTTGGAGAGAAGCATTTAGATGTATGTAAGCATCAGGGTTTTTCAAATGTTGTCCTCTTTTAACTTTCACTTCCAGGGAGAATTGTCGGGTCCTTTCTGTGATAGTGACTTCCTCTTTAATCTGAATTTCAACTGCATAAGGTAGCAATTGAGCTGACCTAAATGCTTTTTCTGGATCATCAAAGCCCATGGGATTATCCGCTAATCGGTACCAAGCTTTGAAGTTTATTAGGTCCAAACTAATGGCAAAGCGATTGAGAATGTCACTGCCTAAGTAAAAGGCGGCAGTGACGTCTCGCAGGACCCAACAATTATGGACTATGCTCTTGTTGCCAATGGAGATTTTGAGCATACACATGCTTGGCAGGAGCTGTTTGGAATTAGGTGCTTCCAGGTCCATTTCCCATTTGTCTATCAGTTTGAATGTGGGAATGGCTGGATCTTTTGGGAGTTGGCGGAACATGGCTTCGCTGATGAAGCTCTTACCGTTGTTCACGCACACTCGAGCGAGAACAGAGTCCTTCCCATCATTTAACTGAACAGGGATGAACAACTGCTCTCCAATTTGCTGAATATCAGCCAGGCTCTGAGCTGATTTCACATCTTTCTGGACTATAGGAGTGGGAGTTTCTGATTGTGGATTAGTAAAGAATTTCAGGGTGTTTCCTTCCAGTGTGGAATACCACTTTAAACTGGAAGGAAGGTTGAGTTTCAGAAATAGAGAGGACCCCCCATCACCATTCTGTTGTCCTACTGCTATTACTGTCACGTCTGGAATTTGGTTGTTCTGGAAGTGAAATTGTACTTGGTCAGATTTTTGTTCAACCATGTGGCAGGTGCCGTTTAAACTAACATGGTTGAGACTCTGTTTTAATTTTATCGGTCGGCTAGTCTGGGTCCAGAGGACCTTGTTTACACAATCTATTAGGGGTGACAACCTTCTCAGGAGGTCATTCCCTAGTAAACAAGGGGTGCCCTCTGGAGTCACTACTATGACTGGGTGTCTCACCTTGCGTCGCCCAATTTTAATGTCCAAGTCTGCAGTCCCCTCAACGGGAATTTCCTTCCTGTCAAAGTTCTGCAGTTGTCCAGGAAGAGAGGTGAGAGGAATTCGGTAATTCTCCCCCCTTCCTGCATTTAGTTCCTCAAAGGCCCTTTTGGACAGAAGGGTAGCTTGGGATCCAGTGTCCACCAGTGCCAAAATTGTACCCTGCCCCTGTACTTGTACCGGGGCATAGTATCTTCCCTCCTTCTCCTCAAGGGGGCACAGATAATGCACATTTTTGGACAACTAGAGGGCTAACTTTCTGGTTTTGGACATTACTAGCGAAGAGATTTGGGCAGAATTCTGTGGGGATTCTTGGGAATCTGAAAGAAAAAGTTGGCAACTGGAGATCAGAGCCATTGTGGGTTCCCCTGGTTCCGGTTCTGGGCCGCCCCCCCCTTCTTGGTGGCAGTCACCAGGATGGGTTTGAACCAGGGGATTTCGGTATTGTGGGTTCTGGGATGAGTAGCTCAGTCTCCATATCTCCCCAGTCTGAATTGACATCCCTTCGGACCCATTTTTCTTTGGGAGGAGTTCCCCCATCTCTGAAGGAGAAGATCCTTTTCCCAGGATCTTCTGAGGATCCCTCTCCCTCAAATTGGAAGACCTGTACCTCCTCCACAAAGTGGGTCTGTTTGGGTCCTTTGTTTCTCCTACCCCCCCTCTGCTCCTTGGGAGGCAGGCTTTCAGGGGTAGGAGATTTTGTTTCCGGTTCCTGGTTTTCCAGGGGCTGTTTACAAGTTGGGAAGGAAGCTTCCTCCAAGGCTTTACACCCTCCTTCCCCTTGTGCCTCCTCCCTGGGAACCAGTGGGTTATCGGGGTGCTGCCCCCGTCATTGTTCTGGAGCAACAGGTCCCGTTTGGGGCATTCTGTGGTGGCATGCTCATCTGAGGGTTCTGTTGAGTATGTGACCCAGATCTTGTGCCATATTTTGGACCTGGCGCTCAAGTTGTGAATCCCGCTCAGGCTGATACGGGGCTCTATTTTCTCCCCTGGGCTGATCCCGGGAAGGGTAGCTATCCCTTCTCTGGTAGTACCCCTGGTTGGGAAGATTTTGGTACCTCTCCACCCTTGGCCTCCCCTCTCCCGGATTAGGTTGTCTGGGCTCAGGGAATTGGGGAAAGAAGGATGGATGATTTTGGGGCTGGAAATTGGGCGGATACCTGGGGAAAAAGTTCTGCCCAGGATTTGGAGAATTTCTGCCCTCCTGGGGGAAGTTAGGAGGGAAGTTCCCCGGGTCAGGTGCTTGGCTGGATCCCCCCCTTGGGCTGGAGGAGTCCACACATAACCCAGGATTGGTCAGTTTCAGGACTTACATAGTCAGGGGTGCGGGGGACCCCATTTGTGGGACTACCTCCTCGACTCCCTGTCTGTGACTGGCCCGAGGGATTTCGGGGTTTAGGATTATTAGGTGCAGGTTGGTTTTTAGGCCCCCCCATCTCCAAGTCTAAAACGGGGGCAACCTTTACCTCTGTCACCTTGGCAGCAGCAGGGGTGCTGTTGGTTTTGGGGTTTTTGGGCGCATTATTTTTATTTTCTATGGGCTTCTGCACCTCATAGATCCGGGTAGCCTGTTCAATGACCCAGTCTAAAGATCTTTTCTCATGAAAATCTCTCACGAGCTGGGTCATGATGTATTTGGGCAAGGCATGGAAAAATGTATTGACAAATTCTCTGCTGTCTGTGCGCACCCTTCTGGTGGTCTGCGCAAAGGCACGTTTCAGTTCTTGCACGAATTCTTGTGGGGCCTGATCCTCCCCACATTGCAAATTGTAGGCTGCCTTGCGAGCCTCTTGGGGATTTCTGTGAACAGAAAAATGTTTTAATATGGCCGCCCTATAGATGGACCACCTTGAATGATTTTGGTCCTCCAGCCCCGCAAAGAAACTGGAGTATTCTGGTGAGAAGGTCCACTTTACATATTGAATACAGCTTTGGCTGTCCTTCAAATGGAAAGTCTCCATCATTTGCTCGTAAAGCTCCAAGTGTTCCCAAACAGAATACTTGGCGTTCTTGTGATAAGGCGTGATGACACTCCTTATTGCCTTTATTTGCTTCAATGGGTCCTTAAGCAAGGCCCTTTTTGCCTTATTGGCCTTTTTGGTTCGGGTAACCCTGGTCCATTCATCCTCTGACTCAGAGGCACTGCTCCCAGAGTTTCCTGTTTGATAGTTCAGGTTTTCCCGGATTCTGCGAGCCTGGGAGTGGCTGGCAGAATGTGGGGACCTGGTCTCCTGTGTCCTGTACCACTCAGAGGAGTCTTCAGATCCCTCCTTGCTGCCAGGATTTGATGGGTACCCCCCCACTGCACTAACTGGGCAGAGGTTTTCAGGATGCCCTTAATGGGCCTACTCTCCTGGGGTTCCCCACTAAATTGCACTGTGCTTGGGTGCCCATACCCAGATGCCCGCCCCTCCATACCTGGCTGGTACTGGCCTATGAGCCCCATGCTTTTGGCTGGATAGTAATCTGCCATCCCTGTGGCCCGGTGCTCATGTGCGCCAGGGGACATGGGGGTGGCAGAGTCCAGGGACTGAGAGAGATAAAGGCCTCTGGTACTAGGGCTCCTGAGGTTATGCTCAGGAGTTTCCCTTTCCCAGCGAACCTGGTCTCTATCCGCCCCTGCTCCCTGTTGCAATGCAAGAGCCTGCGCCTTCAGTTCCTCAGTTAAGGCCTTACTAGACTCTATCAGTCTCTCCTGCATCGCTACCTGTTGTTGGAGCCTATCATTGTGCTGGCAGAGAGCCTCATTCTCTCTCTGCGTTTCCTGATTGGTCCTGGAGCACTGGGCCAGTCTTTGCTGCAGGAGGGTTACCTCCTGAGTCCCATCCCTACTTGCCTGCTCCTGTCTTGCCAGAGCCTCCTCCACCCTCCTGGTGTGTTCTAGCAAGTCCTGGTGTTCTTTTTGGAGGTCGCCCAGTTCCTGGTGGGCCAGGTGATTTTCTTCCATTTTTCTTTTTAAGTGGCAGACTTCCTGGCCTAAGGTGTCCCTTTCCTGACTAAGAGTCTGCATCTGTACTGTCAGGTCGTCCCTTTGCCTTTGGAAGGCACCAGCTTTCTGGCGCTCCTGATCAAACTCTGCCTGGGTATCCAGGTCTTTCAGGATCAGTTTATTGCTCTCCTCTTTCTCTCTGTCTAGTTGGATTTGCAGGGTGGCTACCTGCTCTGTGCATGCCCTATTGAAATTGATCTGTTGCTCCAGCTTTTTCTGGCTCTGCAGTAGGGAGTCCAAACTGTCTTGGCGTTCCTTCTGCAAGGCCAGAATTCTGGTATCCTGGTCAGCCTTTTCCTGTTGCAGTATATCCATGTCCTCTTTTATTTTAATGATATACTGCCTACTATAATTTTCTGACTCCTGGCTCCTCTGCAGCCTCTGCTCAGAAGAGTCCAGATCAGATTGGGCCTTCTGTAATGCCAGCAGTTGCCTACTCGCCAGATCTTGGCCTTCAGCACATTTGTCCTGCATGGCTCCCATATGTAAAAATAAATATGCCGCTACCCTGGCAATCTTGTTGTGCTCATCCTTGGCCTTAGGGGACATATATAGTTCACTCAGGGCCACATGTAAGGGACCCTGGTCTCTCCATTTATCTGACCCTGTTTCAGTGATCTGGGGTGCGATTGCCTGCAACCAGACCGTCTGGTCCTGATGAGACCACTCACCTCTCACAAATAGCTTATGTAAGAAGTGCTCTCTGGCTATTTTCATATCTACCAAGGTCGTCATTCTGGAATTTGAGTTCCTTCCTGACTTACAGAAGTTTGTATTTTATTTTTGCAAAACAGACCTTTTCCTTAGAGCGTTCCTTTGAGGAGTGCTTTACAGCATAACACAGCGTGGTGATCCGACCGGTTATGTGTATCTGGTCAGCTGGCACACTGTATTAATCTGCACAAGTGATAGATCTAACCCAAACGTCCGGCTCGAGCCCCCAATTTGTAAGAGGATTCAATCCAGCACTACAGCTAAGTCAATGCCTAGTCTGGGATACTGAATGGAAACCCTTATTGATATATCTTTATGTCCAGTTCATGAGTTCTGGATGACTACCCCTATATAACACCCCTCTCTTGGAACCCCCTTGACTGCACTGAGCCAAGAAGTAGTTCTGTTTTGCAAGTTTAAATGGTTTATTTGAGAAAAATTAAACAATATATATATCACACTTTTATGATAAATTAATAATTAATATCACACTTCAGAACATGAGCAGTTAACAACAATGGGTATTGTTCTACTAACAAACTGATTGTGTTACTCAGAAGTAGTATAAAGGATGAGCTAGCATGCTTTGAATAGGAACAGAAGAATAAGGTTGTAGAGAATGCTTTATCTAGTTTCAGATGGATGCAATGTTGAATGAAAATGCAATACAGAAAATACTCAATATGATTTCAACAAAACAATGTAATCACTTTTCTCTGGCAATCCACTCCCCCCCCCCTTATGCAATGTAAGGAAATGAAGAGGAGAGCACACAGTTCTTAGAAATGTAATCAAATGTAATTCAGTTCACCCCAGCAAGCTTAGACTACAGAAGTTTGAAACACAGGCAAAAGGCTTTGAATATGATGACAATGCAGTGAGAAATATGCTGAAAATGCTTTTAATTCCCTTCAGGAGGTTCAGGGTGAGTGGTATCTAGTTATTATGAGTTCAGGCTCACTCTAGCAATGATTCAGGGATGGTTCTTAAGAGGCAAACGAAATTTAGCAGTTCAGGCAAAAGCAGCTATCTTTTTACAAGTAAAGAAATCGGGCCAAATCGCAAATCGCGGCAAAATTTGCGAGTGCGAGAATCGTGATTACGGCAAAAGTATAAGGAGTAGCAAGTCTAAGCTGTTTGAAAAGCTGTGATTCTAAGCTTTCAGAGGAAAGTTAAACCAAGTTCCTAGCACAAACGGTTCCAGAGATACGGACGATTAAATAAAGGTAGTTTTTCGGATTTGAAATTTTAAAAGTTCAAAGCTTCAGGTTACAGCTTGCAGCTAGAAAATGACAGGTGACAGCTTTGCAAATGACAGGTGACAGTTAGGAGGCAGTTCTGGTTAGATTTAAAATAGATTGAATTATATTATTTTAACTAAGAGATTGGTTCTGCACAGTTCTGCTAGGTACTCACAATATATTTTGAAATAGGCCTCCCCACGGATCTGGTCAGGTTTTGGACTGGACTCCGGTTCTGGTCTCGGCACTTCACAGTGATCTGGGTCAGCTCTCTGGTTCTGCTAACAGCGGTCTGGGTCACTCTGGATCTCTGGCCTCTGGTTCTGGATACTGCGCTGCTTTCTCTGGGTACAGCACTGCTTCTGGATCTTTCTGCACAGCTTTCTCTGGACCCAGCGCTGATCTGCACGGCTCCTGGATGCTGCTACCGCTGTTAGGTTTGCTGGATGCTGAGGCCTACTGAGAAGAGTTCTCAGTTTGTGGTTTTAGGCCCTTGCTTTGAGTTCTGAATCAAGTTCTTTGGAGTTTTAAAGTCTAAGTGTTGAATCTGGTATCTTCTGGATGTTTTATGGTCCGGCAGAGCGCGCTGCAGCAACTGGATTTGAACGTCCTCTCTAGCTTCCAGTGGCTCTTTTTATGTCTTTTGAAAGTGGGTGTGTGTGCAGCATCACTAGCCATCCCCTCTCTCAACTGCCCATTGGTCAAGCTTTCCGCACTGCTTTGATTGGGGGAAGGAAATGTGTGTCATGGTGATGCTGTAGGTTTTATGGGTCAGAGGATCCTCCCCTGCTCAGTTTGCCCACAAATCTATATTTGACCTAAAGACATATTTCATAGATACACAGTGGTTTGAAATGACATGCACACATCACGTATCACATGATGTATACTCTGTTCAAACTCTGATGTTTCTAAGAGCTTGCATTCATAAACGGCAACATTTTGCATTTTTTAACTGGTTTTGCAATATTGGTTTTTCATTAAAAATTATACACATATACACGGCCTGTCCATACATACTCCAGTAAATTCCCATGTCTCTAGCTTAAACACAGAGTCTGTAGTATACATAAATAGCAGGGTTTTGCCCCAGAACATCACACAAATTCCCAACGCGTCTTAAAACGTGCACAGAAAAATCACAAGAATTATGGTATCATTTAAATAATTTTGACAAGTCCGCACCATGAGTTATACATCTTTCTTAAAATCATATTCTGGCCAACAGGGGTGTGTCTTCCCAGGTCACATGGTGGAGAAACCAGTTTATCCAGTTTCTGCCAAGCTCAGAGACCCTGCCCCTCCCAGCTTCTGCCAAGAGGAAGCTATTTTACGATTCCCCCAATAAACCATCTGCCTGGGCCCTGGAAGGCCCATTGTTCAAGAGGAAGCCATTTATGGCCTCCCCCCAATAAACCCTCTGCCTGGGTCCTTTGTTTAGTCTCTAGCAGTCCCTTGGTAATTCAATCAGAGAGGGGTAACCTCCCCTCAGAATGCAGCCAGGCCTGAGAACTGCTGTGGATCCAGTTTCACTCCAATTGGGGGGAAGTTGTCAGGCAGAATCCAGTTCCTTAAGCCAGGCCCCAGCGAATGTTACTTTTAGTTACCCAGTTTTCTGCATTCAAATAAAACTAACCATTTTTACATATGCAGCTAGAATGCTGATTCTAAGTTCAAAACTATGACATTTTAACAGTGACAAACTATGTGGCAGTCACAAGTCTGTCCCTCAGTTTATTTACACATTTCGATTTTTGGTAATTTTAAATCCAGTTTCAGTTTAAGCCGCTGCAGACCTGCAGAGCTCAGCCAGTCTTGTTATAAACCTTCAAGTCACTTCAGAATATAAATTTACATTGTATCCACCTCTCAGTAAGTCTTTCTTTGGCCTGCTTTGGGCTCATTTATTCAGTTTTACACAAAAGTCTGGTGGTTTTAAAACACCGGCTTTCTGATAGTGGTGAGTACTGGTAATGCAACCATTTTTGGGATTTAAGAAAATGAATTCCCCACAGTTCTAGGTTGCTTTTGGCAATCAGCATTGCCATTCCCAATGGTTTCAGGCTACTGGGTGGGTAGTCCAATGGTGGTTTTAGGCAGTGCCCTTTTGTGCCCATAACATCGGCAAAAATGGGTGGCAGCCTATTCTTCATGCATTTCCCTGGGCATTTTCTGGGAAGCTCTGGCCATCATGATGTTTTCAATGCCAGTAATGCACAGGTTTTTTTTTTTGTTAGGGCTCGGATGCATGGGTAAAAACATCCCACAACACGTAGTCATTAACTCGACTCAAACCTTTCCTTCCACTTCCTCATTGCCCTCTGTGGCCTTCCAATCCACAATCAGTCATTCTCTTGAACCTGTTTTCCTCTCCTCCTTTCAACGCTGCTGCCCCCTCCATTCATCCCTCTCAGCCTGACCTCTTCCTCATGCACCTTTTTGTCAACTGCTGCACTCCCTTGCTCCTACCTCCCCACCACCAAAATACAATTTCAAACATATTGCTCTTACTCCATATCTGAGTGAAGTCGGGTCTTATCCTTCAAGCTCTTGCCCCACCAACCCCACCGAGAAGACTTCTTGGAATTTATGTGGGCACTGGTTTCTCCAGTTGAACATGACTACTTTGCTCTTGTCGTTCACTACTTCCTGCCCCTAAAATAGATCAAAGCTTCGATCCAACATCTAAGCACCACCACGCGCTACCATGCATGTGACTGGAGAAAGTTCTGCTGTCCCTCACGTCTTGCCAAGGAATCTTATTGCTCTCTTCACTTCCCCAACTGCTCTCATCCACTCAAGCTAACCACTGCGCCAACCTCATCTCTTGGCTCCCAGTCCCACAAACTATCCTGACCCCTCCAGGCCCTGCTGGAAACGCTCATCCTTTCATCCCCACTGCATGTCGACATCTCTTCCTGCTGATGACTGTGCCCACTACACCCATCTAAGGTCACCAAATCAGGGCTTGCCCACCACCTCTCATATCTTTTCCCACTTCTTCACCCTATCGCCCCTTCCTCTCTAAACTCATTCCCCCTACCACCCCATTACAAATGGCATCCATTACCTTGCTGCCAAAGAATCCTGTGCTCCCTTTGACCCATTTGCACCTCAGACTATCAAAGCTCCGGCGCCCATAATATGCTCTTTCCGGTCTTCACCCTTCAACCTACAGAACTTCAAAGTACATAAGAGTCATGCTGATCAGCTGACATGGGCATCGCACCAAACTTCGCGCCACGAATGTTGCCCCAATGTATCTCCGATACACGGCTGCTATAGCCTTGCAAGATGCTGTCTATGCTTGCTGTCGTCTCTAGGTATCTGCTAGTCCGCCACCAGGAGTCAAAGCACCTGCACCTGCATGTCCTGCCCACAACACACACGGGCGCCATGGGGATGCTCGTGGGCATTGAGGCACATAGGTTGGTGCTCGTGGATGGGGCACACACCTGGGCATCACTCAATCGACAGAGTCCGGGCGGTGTTCGTTCCCTTCCCTGCTGCCCGCATTGACACCGTTTTTTTTCAGGTCCCACATAAAGTCATGGCAAAACAGTATTTCACCATTGTCAGTTGATGTATTGTATTATAACTAAATGTTTTCTCAGTCTTTTTCAAGGTGCAAGCAACTCCTGCAAGCTAACAGGATATGCAGTGAGCAAAGGGCCCCATCCTGCAAGCTAACAGGATATGCAGTGAGCAAAGGGCCCCATCCTAGAAGCTAAGAGGATATGCAGTGAGCAAAGGGCCCCATCCTGCAAACTAACAGGATATGCAGTGAGCAAAGGGCCCCATCCTGCAAACTAACAGGATATGCAGTGAGCAAAGGGCCCCATCCATTCCAGCGACTCTGTTAATTGTGCGGCGCATTTACCACTCGAATTGCCGAAGTGGTTGAGATTTCGATCTATTTATTTTTATTTATTTATCTTCTTATAATGCACCGTAGCCCGCAGGCATCAGGTGGCGGAAGCTCCCGCACCCGCATGCCATTGCCATAACCCACACCGGCGCACCATTAGGTGGCACATACACATTTTGGGAATGCGTCGCTCCCACTGTGGGATCATGGATAGGAGGCAAGCCTGGGAAACCCTCCAGTCTCAGTACTCCCATCAGCAGGCAGCAGGCAGGCTATTACCCTCATAAAGACGTGGCAGACAGGGGTTTTTATTCTAAACATTTGTTCATACACATACAAATGTGCGGCTCCATTCCAGTGAATGTGTATGCTGTAACTATTAAGAAATGAATCACTGAGTTAGGCAGGGCATCGGTAGACCTAGGCCGAGGTCTGAGTTAGCATGGAGAGGCTTAAGAGATAGTGTAAAGTCGATGGCTTTTCGGTGCCTGAAAATATCAACATTTCTGCCAGAGTATTTTGTTTGTCTTCCAAAGTCCAGTTTGTTTATTTATTTCCATAAAAGCTTGGCACGTCCTTGTTTAACTAGCATTTAGCATATATTCCATGCAGGAGTCTAGAGCTTGTGACCGTGATGGTCCTCCATCAAGGGCACTTTGCGCTATGCGCGATATCCTCCCATAGCGTCATAGCGTCATGGCACTTGGAACAGAATACATAGAAAGAAGCTGCCTCTACTGATTTGAACACGGTCATTCGGATGAAAGGGAGTTCAGGTGCCGCCATTAACATGGGTTTAAGTCTGAAAATAGCATTTGCCAAGACCTGATCTTTGAATGTCACCAATGTATGTATGGAGCTCAAACAGCTCACGAAGGAGACTATCCACCAAAGGCCCAGATGAAGAACCAGGTCCTCATAATAGCAGAGGGTAAGTGCCAGTGCAGTAGGGTGTGCCTGTGTCCAGTCTCTTCCCAATTCTGCATCAACTAGTGCATTCTATGTCCCTTTTCTGCAGTACAGGACCCCATGGAAAGGTTTAATATTCAGGAACAGTGTAGATTAGGGGGAAACGCAGAACATTTTCTAAGCACTTCTGAATGGGCATTTATGAAATATGTCAATATTAGGTGGGATCTTCTGAGCATGTAGGACTTAATGATTCACCTGCACCCAGGCAGCATACAGCCACATCACCCTCCCCCTCCCCCCACCCCCCCCCAGCCCTTGCATGCAGCTGCACCAGCATGTAAGGGTGTTTCTCTGTAGTGTTGCCCAAGGGAAGCAGGAGCTGCTGAGCACTTTGTGAGGCAAAGGAGTTCTAGTACTAGAATAAAGGCCACCCCATCCCCTCCCTCCTACCCAACCCTGACCTGCCGCGAGCCAGACGTTGCTCCCGGTCCAGGCCCTGCAAGGGTCGTGGTTCTGGCCTGGTGTGGGGTCGAGGGGGGCTGTTACCATGGGAATTGGTGCTAATGGAGTTTTCGAGGTCTGCCCAGCAGCCAGCATTGCCAAATAATCCTCCGGTGCAGAAGGCAGGGTAGAATAATCGCACCTGGCACAGGTGCAGGAAGGAATACCTGGGAGAGCTGCGGGTACGTGAATGCAAGAAGAAAGAGGCTTCCGAAGGCAAGGAAAGAGGAACACATGGTGGGTGTGCTGCAGTGCTGTGTGGGCTTGCAGACCTGCCACCGCTCTGGCTTGTGAGCCTGGCGCCCCAGCATGCCCTGCGGTGCCGAGGGTCTGTGGGATAGGGCCTCACAGCTAGACATTGAAAATGCCATGGAAGGAGCTCCTTCAGGCCTGAGTCCCGACAGACTGCAAGGCCAGGAATACCTCACCACCCCTCCAAGCTAAGATCACTGCTTGCTTCAGCCAGAGAGCAGAGGCTGCAAACGACTCAGTGGGAAGGAGAGAGCAGGCAGGTCTATGAGCTAAGCTGACGTAGGTGTTAAAAAACGAGTCGTTATTTCTACCCCTGCAATGCTAGTCGCTTTGGAGCGGAAAAGAGAGAAATGGCAGAAGGTTTCCATTGGAATTCAGAGCATTTCTTAGCGTTTCCGGCGCAGTTTTGCGCTGCATCTTTCCAACCCAAATATGACCTGTAGTGATCCTGTCAAGGTTCCATTTGTAATCACTCCTCTGAGCTTGGATGCTTAAGTCTGGGCGGCAGCTCTCCAACTGGAAGACAGCCCATTGTACAAGGATTAGGCAGCCTTTCACCAAGCACTCAATGCTTCTTTGAAAACAAGAATCTAAGTTGAGGCCTGCCCCCCGAGCCACAACTCTGCACGCGAAAGTGCAGCCGGCGCAGAATGGCCGCCTGTGTGCAGTGTACGTGGCCTGTGAGATCATTAAACAGATGAAGCACTCCCTTCGCAGATCTGGGTACAGCACACGGCTGTGTACTGCACTGCAGAGTCAATCCATGACGATGAGTGTGACCATAATTTAGACATCTGCCGTGAAGCCTTGCATAGAAAACGCGGTTGACCCCTTGCCGAATCACTTGAAATGTGGCATGAATCGTTCTGCAAAGAAGAAGTGACATGTGCTCTCTTCTGAAACATCCTGGTGCCAAACAACCCCCTCCCCACCCAACCTGTGCCCCGTTTCAGGGAGATGTGAATTTACCCCACTTAGCGAGATCCCTAAAATATCCGCCCAAGACACAACCATGGCCAGGAAGAAGTCTTCAATATGCGCACCTTCATGGAAGCCACACCTGGTTTGTTTGTTTGTTTTGTTTATTTGATAATGCGCACCAAACCCTCGGGTAGCTGGGCACAATAGTTACAAGAATATTTGAAGCTTAGTTACAACATAAATGATGAGTACAGAATATCATAAACAAAATTACAGTGCATACAATAGGTGGGCATAATGTAGGTAGAATGGTACAGGTACCTTGCAGAAATGTGGTCAATGGTGTAGTACTCATGGGATCACGCAGGGTATCTTAAGGTCAGGAGTACAAGCGATTAGAGAGGGTGATCGATTTATAGATGTCCTTGATGAAAAGCAATTTCTAGATGTCCTTGGTGCGAAGCCAGTTCAGTAAATTACGTCTAAATCTAGAATATGGCGGTTCCACTCTAAGGGCAGTAGGGAGTGCATTCCAGGAGAGAGCAGCTTTGACTGGTTAACTGGCAGACACCAGCCAGCTAAGCCCCCGAGTCCCTTTCAGACCTCCCCCCTCCAGACACTCCTTTCATGATACATGATACAACAGCACTGCTGCAGCAACCAAGTGAGGCACTGCCAGGAACTAATCAGGTCCCACAGCTGAGGATTGCAAGGCTAAGGTGCCGTGCAAGCCTTCTCTTTATATAGGGTCTGACAGGGAACTGCATTGCCTACTCTGTGTCTAAGCTGCTGAGGCACCCCCTCAACCCCCCCTTGCCACCAGAGCTAAATGTATATACTTGGTTCAATTGAAAACAAACAGGCAGGTTGGGGATTGCCCAAGCATTAATAGGGGTACTGGCATGGGGGGTTTGGACCACCTCCCTTGCTCAACCTTTTCCTTCCTTCTACGCCCCTCACTCTTACGCATTAGCCTTTGTCCACTACCGTCCTTTGGCACTGCCTTCCAGCCCCACGGTTATTAACTTGGGACTAAGATTCAATTGATAGGCATTTCCAATTCCAGACAAACCTCTATGCTTCAAGGGAGTGCTTGAGAACACCTTGAGCCTATCACACACCCACACACCAAGCAGAAGTAGCTATTTGAGAACCAGCATTGCGTCATGCAGCCATTTTCACCATTAGCATTGTTGCTGTCCAGTATTGACCTTCTCCACTGCACTTCACATTGCTTTGCTTTGCTCATCACATTCAAGTGCAGACAAGCACTTTAGAGTTCTGGCCGATCCCAAGGCATAGAGATCACCTTGCCAACCAGAAGAGTCTGCCTCCCAGGCCCCTGTAGGCCAGCATTGATATGATATGATTGGTTATTTATAAAGCGCTTAATACCCAGAGGTTTCTAAGTGCGGACCCGGGGATCGAACCTGTGTTGCTCCGTGTGGTCTTGTTTCCAAGGCAAGCACGTTGCCGCTGAGCTATCCTCCCGGGAGATGGGAATGACAAACAGTAACAGCAACTGGGCACTCGCTGAGGATGCCCCTTTGTCTCTCTTAGTCCATATTCTGGAGTCAAGGAGCTTGGTTGTCTTTTTATTCCTGAGATAGTGCTTGAGAATCAAGGGGCATCCCGAGTGCTATATGTGTGTCCTTACGATGTAGGATACCCCAGTTGCATTATAGGTTATGACTACCTCACCCATTTTGCTTGGACTCTTTAGAGACAGGAACATCTGTTCTTGTACCTGCCAGAATGTATCTCTGTACCTACCAAGACAATCAAGTCTTTGAATGGATCCTGGTCCCGATGAAAGGGAAGATGGTGGAGCCCCCTAAGCAGACCAGAATCCCCAATAAATAGAATGATATGATATGATATGGCATTTGTAACACGCCTATACACAAGTGTTTCAAGAATACCTCTGATGCATCATAGTTCATCCCATCCTTATGTCTTTTGCTTAGACTTTTTAGGGATAGGAAAACGATTTTCATTTGTACATTTGTAGATAACACCTTTGTACCAATACTCATCGCGCCCATTCCCCACACTGGCACCGATAAAAACCCTTGAGGGCGTAAGATTGTGTCACGTGTTCTTCTAGAGCATGGTTTAAGAAGTGGAATCCACAGAACCTGACCAAAAGCCTCCTTCCAGGCCATTCCAAACCCAGACGGGACCACCCATAAAGGTTCTGAGGATCTCAGATATCGCCATCGTACTGTCCAGGCTTACGTCCAAAGGAATAGCGTATGATTTATTTATTGCAAAGAACGGTACTATCAGTGGCGTGGACAGAGTAGGGCCTGAGCGGGCCAGGCCCACCCAAAGTCTGTAAATGCCCCCTCAGCAGCACTGTGTGGACATTTACAGATATTTTTGTCAGTGTGGTGGGCCCAACCACATTAGATTCATGCCCCATTTCCTAGACAATCCTGGCTACGCCTCTGGGCCCTGATCCTGAGCGACCTCAGATATACTCACCCCCTGGACATATGGGGGAATAGTGCCAAATTTAGGACTGCCCTATAAACAGGCAACAGATGTAGGGGTGTGGATGATGATGAAGACTGCATGAGGAAGGTCAAGGTTCTACAGCTGCACATAGGTAACAGCTCTATCATATAAAGGAGGGCAGTCCACTACTCAGTCAATGGGCCTCATTACACGGAAGGCGGTGAACCATGGCGCTATTAGCGCCATGGTTCATGCCGGTAAAATACCGGCACCGCCTTGGTGGAAAGGAGAATTACCGCCCCATTCCAAGGTTGGTGGGGCGGTAATTCCCCCTTCCACCATTGCCCTTCCCCATTCCCATTTTTGCCCCATAGGGCTCTATGGGAATGGGGAAGGCGCTAATTACGGCACCGCAAATTGCGGTACCGTAATTAGCTCCACTGGTCCCTTTGCGGGTTGGTTTTGGACCTCGTAGTAAGGCGGTAAGGATTTACCGGTACCGGTAAAATACCAGTACCGGTAAACCCTTACCGCCTACCGTGTAATGAGGCCCAATATGTGATAAGATTAAATCCCCAGAGGTAAGGGATGTGTCATGGCTGTTCACAGTCATAGGGGAGGGAAAGGCTTTGGCTCTACATACAAGCAAGTACAGCCAGTTCTGGGGTCCAAGGTGGGAAACCCTGTTCGAAATCTCTCAGCTAAATGTTCAACATCCAAGAGGAATGATCCAACTTTCTGCAGTGCCTTTGAGAATGTGATCAAACTAAATTACGGTCGAACATGGAAAGGGCCCTGCTTTGTTGGAAAGAAAAAATAGTTTTGCTTCGAGAAGAGTAAAATCCCTGGGGAGATGAGACGCTCCGGTATCAAGGATTGTTTCCCCAGCCCTTTCCTAATGGAACACGCTCATTCTGGTTTGATTGATGTATATTATTATTGCTTCTATGTTCCATGTTTGCTGTTTTCTTGTTGTTAAACTGTAAAGCGCGTTGGAGTAAAGCGCTATATAAACAATAAAATACAAATACAAGTTCTCATCACATTGCAGCCCATCTGAGTTTGGCTGTAGCTGCCATCTTTATTTCAACACCGCAGAGGAGTCACACATTCATATACACATGGACACAAGCATTCACGCTCCCATGCAGCCTCTCTCAATCATTCACACGACACCCACCAGAACACGTCACTCGCGCAGATATGTGAATGCGTGTATTCCGCGTGATTAAAGTGTTCTGGTGGGTGTCGTGTGAATGATTGAGAAAGCTGTATGGGTGCGTGACTGCTTATGTGCATGGGTATATGCGTGTGCGTGGGCTTGGAGGGGCATTGTTTCAGGGCCATACCAAGGTAAGAAAACATGTTCTTGCTGGCTAGATGTAGTGCACGCAGTCAGCAGGAACATGTTTTCTCACCTTGGTATTGCCCTGCTCCAATGCCTCCTTCAAACCCAAGCCCACCCCCGCACACACCCACAGACCCACACCCACAGACACACAGACACACACCCACAGACACACACCCACAGACACACAGACACACACCCACACACACACACACACACACACACACAGACACACACCCACAGACACACACCCACAGACACACAGACACAGACACACACACACACCCACAGACACACACCCACAGACACACACCCACAGACACACACCCACAGACACACATTTCTAGACACATGCACATGGACACAAGCAGTCACGCACTCATAGAGCATCTCTCAATCATACACATGACACCCACCATAACACTTCACTCACGCAGATACACACTATTCATATACACATGCAGACTAGCAGTCAAGCCCCCATACAGGTTCTCTCAAACTCTGTGGGCAGTGGCTGTTTGTGTGAATGTATAGATGCATATCTGCACCTGCCTGAGTGCATGTTCTGGTGGGTGCTGTGTGAATGATCCATACACACGGCACCCAGCAGAGCACTTGAAGATGCATGAAGATACACACATTCATAGAGACACAGGCACACAAGCAGTCAGGCACCCATCCAGCCTCTCTCAATCATACACACAGCACTCCCCAGAACACTTCACTCATGCAGATACACACATGCACATAAGCCAATTGCCCCCATACAGCTTCTCTAAATCTTTGGGTGATTTAGAGAAGCTGTATGGGGGTGTGTGACTGCGTGTGTGCATGTAATTATGAATATGTGCGTCTGCCTGAGGAAGTGTTGTGCTGGTTACTGTGTGAATGATTCATTCACACAGCGCTCAGCCGAACACTTCACTCAGGCAGATACACACATTCATTTAGACACATGCACACATGTAGTCATGCACCCATATAGCCTCTTTCTCTGTTATACACAAGGCACCCACCAGGACACTTCATATGCACGCATACACACATTCATATATTATATACATGCACACAGACATGCCCCTATACAGCTTCTCTCAGTCACTGAATGAATGAATGAATGAATCATTCACACAGCACCCACCTGAGCTCATACTCGGGCAGATGCACATATTTATATGTACATGCACACAAGCAGTCACATCCCTATATAGCTTCTCTCAATCTTTCAGTGATTCAAAGACGCTGTATGGATGTGTGACTGCTTGTGTGCATGTATATATGAATGTGTGTATCTGTGTGAGTGAAGTGTTCTGTTGAGTGCTGTGTGTATGATTGAGGGAGGCTGTCTGGATGTGTGACTGCTTGTGTGCATGTATATATGAATGTGTGTATCTGTGTGAGTGAAGTGTTCTGTTGAGTGCTGTGTGCATGATTGAGGGAGGCTGTATGGAGGTGTGACTGCTTCTGTGCATGTATATATGAATGAGTGTATCTGTGTGAATGAAGTGTTCTGTTGAGTGCTGTGTGTATGATTGAGGGAGGCTGTATGGAGGTGTGACTGCTTGTGTGCATGTGTATATGAATGTGTGTATCTGTGTGAATGAAGTGTTCTGTTGAGTGCTGTGTGTATGATTGAGGGAGGCTGTATGGAGGCGTGACTGCTTGTGTACATGCACATATGAATGTGTGTATCTGTGTGAATGAAGTGTTCTGTTGAGTGCTGTGTGTATGATTGAGGGAGGCTGTATGGATGTGTGACTGCTTGTGTGCATGTATATATGAATGTGTGTATCTGTGTGAGTGAAGTGTTCTGTTGAGTGCTGTGTGTATGATTGAGGGAGGCTGTCTGGATGTGTGACTGCTTGTGTGCATGTATATATGAATGTGTGTATCTGTGTGAGTGAAGTGTTCTGTTGAGTGCTGTGTGTATGATTGAGGGAGGCTGTCTGGATGTGTGACTGCTTGTGTGCATGTATATATGAATGTGTGTATCTGTGTGAGTGAAGTGTTCTGTTGAGTGCTGTGTGTATGATTGAGGGAGGCTGTCTGGATGTGTGACTGCTTGTGTGCATGTATATATGAATGTGTGTATCTGTGTGAGTGACGTGTTCTGTTGAGTGCTGTGTGCATGATTGAGGGAGGCTGTATGGAGGTGTGACTGCTTCTGTGCATGTGTATATGAATGAGTGTATCTGTGTGAATGAAGTGTTCTGTTGAGTGCTGTGTGTATGATTGAGGGAGGCTGTATGGAGGTGTGACTGCTTGTGTGCATGTGTATATGAATGTGTGTATCTGTGTGAATGAAGTGTTCTGTTGAGTGCTGTGTGTATGATTGAGGGAGGCTGTATGGAGGCGTGACTGCCTGTGTACATGCACATATGAATGTGTGTATCTGTGTGAATGAAGTGTTCTGTTGAGTGCTGTGTGTATGATTGAGGGAGGCTGTATGGAGGTGTGACTGCTTCTGTGCATGTATATATGAATGAGTGTATCTGTGTGAATTAAGTGTTCTGTTGAGTGCTGTGTGTATGATTGAGGGAGGCTGTATGGAGGTGTGACTGCTTCTGTGCATGTATATATGAATGAGTGTATCTGTGTGAATGAAGTGTTCTGTTGAGTGCTGTGTGTATGATTGAGGGAGGCTGTATGGAGGTGTGACTGCTTCTGTGCATGTATATATGAATGAGTGTATCTGTGTGAATGAAGTGTTCTGTTGAGTGCTGTGTGTATGATTGAGAGAGGCTGTATGGAGGTGTGACTGTTTCTGTGCATGTATATGTGAATGAGTGTATCTGTGTGAATGAAGTGGTCTGTTGAGTGCTGTGTGTATGATTGAGGGAGGCTGTCTGGATGTGTGACTGCTTGTGTGCATGTAAATATGAATGTGTGTATCTGTGTGAGTGAAGTGTTCTGTTGAGTGCTGTGTGTATGATTGAGGGAGACTGTATGGAGGTGTGACTGCTTCTGTGCATGCATATATGAATGTGTGTATCTGTGTGAATGAAGTGTTCTGTTGAGTGCTGTGTGTATGATTGAGGGAGGCTGTCTGGATGTGTGACTGCCTGTGTACATGCACATATGAATGTGTGTATCTGCGTGAGTGAAGTGTTCTGTTGAGTGCTGTGTGTATGATTGAGGGAGGCTGTATGGAGGTGTGACTGCTTGTGTGCATGTATATATGAATGTGTGTATCTGCGTGAGTGCAGTGTTCTGCTGGTTGATGTGTGAATGAATCATTCACACTGCACCCACCGGATCACTTACTCAGGAAGATGCACCTATTCATATATACATGCACACAAGCAGTCACCCACTCATATAGCTTCTTTCAATCATTCACTTGGCACCCACCAGAACACTTACTCACACAGGCACAGACATTCATAAACCCAGTGCTTAAAGTGGGCCGGGGCCTGCCGGGGCCGGGCCCCGGCAGTCTCCAAAAAGTGGGATTGAGCTGGGGATCTGCCGGGGCCCCCGTCCTACCGCCACATTGGCGGGATGCATTATCCCGTCGCGGCCGAGATGCGCCTGCAATGAAGTCAGGAAAGCTGACAGAAGTGGCAGCCAGCCACAGCAACGCTGTGACTGGCTGCCACTTCCGTCAGACATAGTAACTGCGTCTGGTGACCCCTCGCGCGAGAGGTCACCAGAGGCAGTTAATGTCCCTTTGTTTCCCCAGGTCGCCGAGGCGTCTTTAACCCTCGGCGAACCTGGGGATTCCTCCACATATTTCGAGGTTTATAAAGGATGGCTTGGAAAGTACACATTTCAAGCCATCTTTTACAAACCCGAAATGTTTAAAAAAGATGGCCTGAAAACTAAGCAAACCGTAGGGTATACACACAAATATATATAAATGTTATATATTTGTGTGCGTATCTTACTATGGTTTGTGTACTTTGCAAGCCATCTTTTATAAACGTATAAACGTACAATATGTTACATATTTCTATGGTTAGAAAAGATGGCTTGCATAGTACACAAACCATAATAAGGTACGCACACAAATATATAACATTTATATATATTTGTGTGTATACCCTACGATTTGCGCACTCTTTAGGCCACGCCCCTCCCACAAGCAACGCCCCCAAATGAGCCCCCCCCTCGATTTCTTACCCCACCTAAAGCCCTGCATAAACCCATTCAAAGCCTTCACACAAACAGCCACGCGTACACACAGCCCCTCTCTCTATCATACCCATGACACACACCAGAACACTTAAACCGATGCACACTTGCAAGCTCCGTATAAAATAAGAAAAGTATCTTTCCATCACAGAGTGACACTTTTCTTAATTTACAGAGCTCAGAATCAGGCACTCAAAACACATTCACAGCATTCACAGCATTCACACAGTCACGCACTTATACTGCTTCTTTCAATCATTTAGACAGCATTCACCAAAACACTTACTCACACAGACACACACATTCATAAACACATTTACAACATGCACACAAACAGTCACATACCCATACAGCCCCTTTCTCAATCACACGCACAGCACTCACCAGAACACCTCATTCATGCGAATACACCCTTTCACTCACACGCACACACTTTAAAAATGCAATATCTCTCTCCACACACATACACAACATTTATTTTTATTTTAAAAACTTAGCAAAGCAGGGCCTTGGCTGTAATCTTCTCTGGGGCTTTCACCGTCTTCTTCCAACATCATCACGTTGGTGGAAGAGGGTCAGGGGGCGCCATTCACACCTCCTCCTTCCTATTCCTGTATCACACAGAATTCTGACACCGCCCCAGCCTTAGACAGACAGTGAAGAGGGAGGAGTGAAGAGCCCTTCAGGATGTCTCCTGTTCTGGATTTTCTGGTGCTCGCGAGGCATCTTGAAGGCCATGACTTCACCCGCGGTCTCCTTCACAAAGCTTTACATGATTAAAAGCGTGGGCGTTTTATTTGCCGGCCTTCACCCATGTAAGGTGCTGTGTAGGGCACAAGGGACAACACCAGTCTTTGCATTGGCAAAGAGTTAAAATGTATTTAGATTCTTTGCAAATGCAAATACTAAATCTACATTATTATGGAGCGAGTTAAAATCACTCGCTCCATAATACAAATCAATGTTTTGGTTGCTTCTCTGGGTTTCTTCAGGGCGCCCTAGACGGTCCTAAAAATGGGTGGCCCTTGTGTCCCCTATGGGCGAGCCCCCACTGTGTATTGGTCTTATCATTAGCATGTCCCGGGGGGATAGCTCAGCGGCAATGTGCTCTCCTTGAAAGCAAGACGACACTGGAGCAGCACAGGTTCGATCCCCGGGTCTGCACCTCTGGGTATTAAGCGTGTTATAAATAACCTATCATATCATTACTACCACAGATGGCAAATTCATCCCCCCACCCTCCCAAAAAATCTCTCTATCACCGGAACAAAAACATTTCCAACCTGTCAAACTCTTCAGCTCTCCCAGGGAGAATCATCAGGGGTGCCCTTCTACTCAATAAAAAAGCACCCCACTTCCCATCTATGAATATTTTGTGCCTATTTTATGCTATATTATTTTGATTTACACTGTGCACCGCTACCATCCAGGGGCAGTCTCCAGGTGCTCTTTACCACTTTTCTTTACTGCAAACAGCAGGGGGAGACCCCCTGCCCTTTCCCCCTTCCACCCCTCTTCTTTATATATCAAACCCAAGCTTAACATCTGTAGTTTTGTGGCAAAAAAGTGGTAAAGAAATCAGCCAATCAAATGTGGCAAGGCTGTAGCTGGGAAAGGGAAGGGGACTCTCTCTTCCGGTGTCCAGTGTTGTGCTTAGGCTTCCATAATGGAAGCAGACTTCGGATCTGGGATAGGTTATACCTGAAGAAAAAAACAACACTCTCTTAAATGTTAATAGAGAAAACTATAACACATAAATGCCAAGGCAACATTTCATAGTCACCCATACTGAATTACAATGGTAAACATTTTATAAAAAAGTGTTAATTCCACACAGGGAACCGCCAATGTTAGCCCATATGTGTTGCTGCGTCCCCAGCGCCAATTGTCCACTTTTACAAAAGGAGTGTCAAAGAAAAGAGTGCAAACAGGCGAAATCACCTTTACTTTTTCATGTTATGCTCCATTTTTTAAACAATCTAAACGCCACCTTCAGATGTAGCTTTGCAGACGGCATTTACCCTGGATTCCCATGGGATCTGCCTGTTTTTTGCTGGTGTAACAGCAGGTGGGGTCCGTCCAAATCTATTGGTTTTACACCAGCATGAAAATGCCATGCTGGTGTGGCACCAAAGGGTTTCTGGAGGCAGAGGGCACAGGGGAGGTGGATATCAACCTCCTGTTCCGCCCCAGCCCCTGCTTCAAAAAGCCCAAAAATGCCCCAGAGTGTGAGCACGGGTGGTAAGACAAGAATAAAACCTTTACATCTGTCTTTTGCAGCTTTGTTCACGCTTCGGAGACTGGGAATACGAGCTGCTGCGCAGTTTGATGTTGGAGGAGGAATGGAAGGAGGGCATTTTAATTCGCTTTGTGTTCCTTCTCTTGCTCTAAAATGCCTAAGAGTCTAAAAGTAAGGTGCAAATGGCTAACGCCTAGCTTTTACACCTTACTTTCACACTCTGTGGCTTAGAAAATTAGCAGCAATGTGTCGCTTATATAGCATTCATATAGAGTTGTTCAAATTCACAATCTCTATTCCGGGGCATTAACAAAGCCAGTATGCACAGCCCAAAATGCCGCCATGAACTTCATGCAATGAATAAAATGCAGAGGAGGTAATTTTGAAAAAAAAAAACAGATTGTGTACAAGGGTACGACATTCATCCATCGCCCTTTTTTTTCATTGCACTTTTTGTCTAAAATATTTTGCTGAAAAAAAACATCAAAAAATCTGGAGGGGTTTAAGGGCATACAAGGGGTAGGGTGAGGTAGAGGGAATAAATAATAAGGGAGGGTGTTTTGAGGGATCCCCCAAATAAAAAAATAAAAAATGCAATGCACTTTTTCGGCAAAACAAATTCGGCAAAAAAAGCCACGAAAAAAAAATTGGGGATGGATGGACATAGAAGGGAC
This sequence comes from Ambystoma mexicanum, assembly GCF_040938575.1. Lineage (NCBI taxonomy): Eukaryota > Metazoa > Chordata > Amphibia > Caudata > Ambystomatidae > Ambystoma > Ambystoma mexicanum. The sequence continues at coordinate 1,292,819,155 of NC_090921.1, forward strand.
CACCAACATTTGCACTTAAGGGCTGTTGGGTCTTATCCAGACAATGTTCAACTTTTGCAAGGCAGAGTACAAACTGAAGAGGAAACAAGGCAAAAACACTTCTTCTCTTCCCTTTAATGTCTGTTTTGCAAAAAGTAAACACTGCCTGCAAATTAAAGTTTGCATGAAGCGTTTACTAATGGATTCCTATGCAATCCACCTGCTCATTAGCAGGTGCTAATGCGAGGTGGTTTCCATAGGAATCCATTAGTTTTACAACTGCATGAAAATATCATTCAGGGGTAAAACTAAGCATTCACACAAGATGGAGGAATAAAGCACAGCAGAGAAGTAAAGTCTGCTCTGTACCCCTCCTCCACCGCGTGCCAGCATGAGCATAAGGCAGAGTGGAAAATGGAAGCATGAATGCAAAATGCCTTGCTTTTGTGGCCCCCATTTTCCACACTGCTTGGTGAAAAAGGACCCCCAGAGATAAAGTTCATGTCATTACAAGTGGTAGCATTGAAAACAAAACAAGTACATACTTTAAAAACAAGCAATGGCAATGCCAACGGTTAGGGTTTTGTGTAGGCTTGGAAAAGGCACTTGCGAGGCACTGCCATTGTGGTATTAAGTGGCCATTGATGGTAGCAGAGCAGGTAATAAATTGTGTGAGTACCTGGGCATCTAATAGCAGTGCCTGGCAAATTGCTTAGTATTCGTACACAAGCCAAACTTGTTGGCTTTGCCAATGCTTGTTTTTAACAGGACTTCAGTGAAGGACACGCATGCAAATGCAATAAATAAAATAGTGCTTATAAATCGAGTGGCTGAAGGAAGACCTGGTTAAGGCATTTTTAGTACATCAGTGGGGTTTATAGCTGTAATAACTCTCAGAAGACTGCTTTGAAAAAACACTGGCAGAAGTTTGATGGTAAGGCTTGAAAAAAGTGAGCTCAAAGAGTTCCAATGAGGAGGTGTTTCGGGCGGAGAGAGGCAGACACTGGATGGAATGGCCATTGGGTTTAGCATGGCCATGGGCAGTAAACGGGTAGGCAAACAACCAAACAACACCTACAAGCTTTGTGTCCCTCCTCATATGCCATTTCTACCTATCTGTACCCTATGCAATAGTTCTGGCTTATAGGTGGCGCTAATAGTCCAAACTAAAAATGAAACTCAATAACACAGAGAACACGTACCTTGCAGCAGATCACAAAGCCAGAATATACAAGAGGAAGGACCAGTGACACATCTCTAAGACGGATGTGCGCTCATAGATATTTTTCATCCATACCTGTTCATGCCAATAGGCTTTGCTTCAGTGGATGTCGTAACATGACGCCCACCCTACAGATAAGCAGCAGGCCAGCCACTTTTACAATGTAAATATAGGCAAATAATCCCAACAAAGGAAAATGGGGAGCAACATTACACCCACCAACCAATAGGAACAAATGGACACCTAGGAGACTGCCCCCTGCTTCTACCCACAAAGCTCAAGAGATATGCTCACATCAGAGATATAGGCGGCCAAGTATGCATCTAGTGCCAGCTCAACTTGTTCTTGGCTTTCAGAGCCAAGCCAGACCACCAGGCTTGGCTCTAACTTGGCTCTACCCAAGAATGTTCTAATTCACTGCCCCAGCCCGTCTGCCCCCACCTCCACACATAAACAGCAGAGCAACATGGAGCCTGCTCAGAAGCAGGACTTCCAACTGATGTCAAGATGGCCGCCAGGCTTTTTATAAGCTCTTGGAGCCATAAACCCTCAGCAGAATGGGAAAAAAGAATTAATAAGACAAAATAACTAATGTGATGGCCCCATACAAATATGTATATGAGCAAGGTCAGTCAGAAGAGAAAAAGAAAATAATGAAAGGCCGGGTAGTGAACAAGCAGAAGGAGAAGAAGCCAGGGAGGAAGGCGGGGGAAGCATATGACCATGAATTAGCAGAGGCAGGCAAACCAGGAACAATACAAGCAGCCGGTCAGGAGTCAGGTGAGAGAGAGAAGCACAGACCAGGGTCACTGTAGGGGAACATGATAGAGTATGTGGCACTTAGGGGAAGAGAGTTCTTGGAGATCATGGAGAACTGGACAGGACCGCCCCACTGCTATGGCTAAAGCTGAGGAAAGGTCCTGATTCTGGATCCCCTCAGAATCCTGAAGGGAATAGATCTGCTTGCCACTGTGCAGGTCATCTTCTGAAGAAGAAACAGACCCAAAACCCGAACGATAAAAAGTATCCAAAGGCCAAATAACCACTACACCGATTTGCAAGGGAAAACAATGTTCATTACATGAAAAAAAAGTCTCCGATGGTCCCATAGCACAGAACTGACACAGAGCTCGCCACACCCCAAGAAGTTACAGGTTATATTTATTTTATTTTGAAACTTATATAGCGCGCCACGCCCAAAGGCATCTGTGCGCTTTCTTACAGAGTGTAGGTGTTACAGTTGTTGCGAAACAAATACAGTACAGAAAGAGCGAGGAGAATGGGTTTACAAGTAGTTGGCTTAACAAGGTAACATACAGACGAAGGTGGGAGGTGGTGACGAGCTAGGTGGGAGGGGAAGCTTGGTTGCTTAGGCTTTGGGAGAAGAGATGTGTTTTAAGTTGTTTCCCGAAGATCAAGAAGGAATCTTGAGCTCTGAGTGGGAGAGTCAATGTGTTCCATAGTCTGCTGGCAAACGCGGGGAAGCTGCTGCCACCTGCGTTTTGGAGCTTGAACCTGGGAATGGTTAGGCTGTGCTAATAGATAGCTCGGGTGGTTCTTAAGCATTGTGTCAGTGTGAAATTGCTGGACAAGTAGGCTGGGGCCCTCTGATGGAGACATTTGCGTGTTAGGGTAAGTGATTTGAACATGATGCGTTCCTGTACTGGGAGCCAGTTATGTTGGTGTCTAATGGCTGAGATGTGTGCAGATCTGGGGATGTTGAGCTCCGCTCTGAGAGCATTGTTTTGTAGGACCTGTAACTTCCTAATGTTCTGGCTCTTTGTTCCTGCATAAAGTGCTTTACAGTAATCAAGGCGCGTAAGGACTAAAGGCCTCGCTAGTGTAAGACAACTGTCTGGTGAGAGGAATTTTCTACAGGCACTGAAGAGTTTGCATGTGTATGAGGTAGCTGAGGTGGTCGCATTTACTTCTTTGTTGAAGTTGAGCGAGGAGTCTAGGTAGAAGCCAAGCATGTTTACCTCATTGGTGACTTTAATGGTGTGTCCATCTATGATGAACGACTTGAAGAAGGGATTTAGTTTGGCAATTTTGTGTTGAGCACCAGTGAAAAGCAGCTCAGTCTTATCGTCATTTAAGCAAAGCTCGTGCTGCGCCATCCAATCTTGTATAGTGCGCTATACGGCATTGAGGGTGGCTGTGTCAGTGTTGTGATCCCCGGAGATAGGTATGTGTCACACGCCGCGGAAGCTGGCGTCTCTGGCCCCGATGGCGTTTGAGCCGCCATTGACCTGAGCCACCATGCTCTCACGCACCGTGTGCTGCGGTCCAGTCTTCTGACGTTAGTTGACGTCGGAAGCCCTTTTTTCCTAGTCTCAACCCGGAAGCTTACGCGTTGCAACCTTCGCGCGTTAGGCTTTCAGGTTGACACGCTGCTGTTTTCTCTTGTCCTGGCTCCCCTGCCTGCCCTTCTATTTAGCATCTTTACCCTGCCCAGCCCTAGCTGTTTATCCGTCCTCCCTGGGTCCTGCCTATTCCTCTCTCCAGTCCTTACTCTCTCTCCTTATTTGAGCAGTTACCTTCCTCGCTTTTTCCCCATCACTGGAACTGCTTCCCAGTACTTTTCCCCTTGCTACACCGCTTGCCACTATTCAGCCTGACATAGTGTTCCCTTCACTCCGGATCTTACTCACGCTCGCTGGATTTTACCATCTTGATTCATCTGCTGAAGATCTGTGGGTCACAACCTAACAGGGGTTTTTTATGCCATCCGGCTTTTTCCCCTGGACTAGTTTGCTTCAGAAGAGGGGCCCCCTAGACCGCTTATTCAAGGGTCAGGGTGGCTTCCTTCCGAGGTAGACCATACCATCACTCAAACAAAAAAAAGCAGGCGCTGTGGAAGAAGAGGTTCGGGGAAGAACTGGATTTCGACATAACAGGTGAGGAGGCGGAAGGGGAGAGGGACGGACAGGAGGAGATCAAGTTGAAGAGTGAAAGTATGAGGACCTGGGTGTCATCTGCGTAGTCGGTGTAGCTGACACCCAGGTCGTCAAAGCGGTCAAAGAGTGGTTTTGGGAATAAGTTATACAATGTGGGGGCCACACAGGAGCCTTGTGGCACTCCACACGTGACTGGGGTGGGGGATGCTTTGGCTTTCGGGGAGAAGAGTTTCATGGTTCTGTCACTGAGGAAGGATTTTATCCACAGAGTGGCGTTCGAGGAGAAGTTTGCTGCTGAAGTAGGTGTTCGCGCAGGATGTTGTGGTTCAAAAGCGGCAGAGAGGTCTAGGAGAAGAAGCACAACTACTTTTCCATTGTCTCTAATATTGTCCATACTAGATTTTTACGTCCAGTAGTGCTGTTTCTGTCCTGAGTCGTGGCCGGAAACCAGATTGAGGTAACCTCAGGATATTTTTCGTTTCCAGGTAATTCTGAATTTGCAGATACATGATCAAGGATTTTTTATAGAAACAGGACCGTTGTTATTGGGCGGTAGTTAGTTAGAGTGTTGGGATCCAAGGTGTTTTCTTTAAATAGACGTAGGACCCAGGCTTTTTTTAGGTCAGAGGGACGCAGTTGGTTTTGAAGGAGGCATTGATAAGATTAGTGATGAATGGCACGAGTTGGGGTGCGCAGTGTTTGGTGACAGTGGGTGGACATGGGTCACCTTGGCATCTTGACAGTTTTAGGCTAACAATGATCTTCAGGACTTCTGTGAATTCAAATTGGAGGAGCTTTATGGGGAGGCTAGCTGTGGCCACTGGAGGGGGAGATTTGTGCAGCATGTCTAGACTGTTCTTTTTTGCTTCGATTGTGGATTGGAGATGACTGATTTTATTTTGGTGGGCATTTTGAATGTTCTCACACCAGTTTGCGTCTTTATTACAGCTTTCTGGGGGTGAATAGGGGTTTTTAACTCTCTTAGGATCAAGAATAGTTCCTTGGTGTTGGAGCTGGCTTTGGATATTCTATCATTTTATAATTTGCCTTTGGTGAGAAGTACTTGTAGTTTATAATTCTTGGAGGCATTGTCAAAGATATTTCTGTTAGTAGATGTGGGAGATTTTTTCCAGAGTGATTCTGCTTTTCTTTTAGTTGTTCTAAGAACTTTTAACTCAGAGGTAAACCAGACATTAAGGTGGGCCGGTTGTTTCGTTTTGCGTAACGCGAGTCGAGCTATTTTGTTGATAGCAGCCAGGATTGTGTCATTGTATACTTTAGACAAAAAGGTGGGGTCGGCAGCGTCGGCTGTAGGTGTCGCCAGGATGGGTTGCAACAGTGGAAGTAAGTTGATAGCTGTGATGTTCTTATTATTTCTCGAAGGAGTCTCTGGTGCTCTATTGGGCAGGTGGGCAGAGCTGATCATGGTATTGATGTTGAAGGTGATTAAGTGATGTTCGGTGCAGGGGCAAGGCGAGTTAGATGTGATAGTGGCAGTGCAGTTGGTGTCTGCAAGCCAGTCGAGGATGCAACCTTTCGCATCGGTGGGATTCAGGATTCTATGCGTGAAGCCAAGTGCTGATATGGTGTTAGCCTGGGATAAGGCCTTGGTGTCCAATGGGTCGTTAAGATCTAGGTTAAAACTACTTCCTAATATGATGGTTTGTGATTTCGGTTTTGTATATGTATTTGAATTATCCACGTGACTGTGTTTTATTAAAGAAGTTGCTGGGGGCGCTACACCCCTGTTACTGTCTTGAATTTAGACAACGTGGGGGATGCCAGAATCCCCTTAACAGAGAGAAACTTGACACTTTATATTTGTCCCATCCTGATACTGTTAGCTTAACTCATTCTCAGAGAGGGATTTCTAGTTTCTCCTGTAGCTAAAACCCTAGCCTCTATAGAGGGGATATCCAATCCCCTCCGAAAGCCATACTTCTTGTATCACATGTTCTCTCAATCTGCCACAAATACCACTGCCTTCTGCATGCCCTTTCCTCACGTAGTCATCTCAGACCTGGATGCATAGATTGCATAAACCTCAGCAATCCCTGGGTCTATCCCTGGTTGGGTGGATTGGTGACGCTTAAGGGCATCCAATCCCAGGCTGCAATGTACATTGTACTAATTAAACACATCTCAAGCCCATCAACCATGCAACTGGACGGCCTCTGACAATACTTAAATGGTAGCACCAGATCTGCCACTTAGAGCACACCCTTAAAAGTATTGGCATTTTAGTATTACTCTACTACTCCGCACTTCCTCCTAATCAAACTAGAAATGTATGCCTAAATGCATCCATCAATGTACAAACCTTTCCACACCACACCTTCTTATCTTTCCCTACTCTTTCCTATTTTGTGCTTACAGTTCACACGTTTCCCCAACTGCCTGTCAACCCACTACTTCTTTCTACCTCAGGCCAAGATCTGGAAACCCACGGGCGTAGCTAAGCGGCAACAGAGATGGCAGCATAATTGCAGAGCTCCGTGAGCAGAGAGATTATACTTTCAAGATGAACTTTTAACATTTACTATTTCAACCTTTAAACATATGGGCCTCATTCTGACTGTGCTGGTCTGATAAAAACGGTGCCGGTAAGCCTACTGGCACCATTGTTACTGGATCGGCAGAGTACGACTCTGCAGGCGGGTGCCATCCCACCCGCCAGGGTCAGAGCTAGCGGGCAGAACGGCACCCGCCCGCAGAGTTACATGGATGCACCTAACGGTGCCAGTGCTTCTGTCTTCCCCACTCCCATAGAGTCATATGGCACTCTATGGGATTGGGGATTAACATTTTACCGGCGCCTGACATGCCGGACCAACTGAGCTGTTATGCCCCAGTGTTTCCGGCAAGCCAGCTGCCGGTAAACTTTGCAAGTCCATAGGCAACCTGCCGGTTTTACCGGCACGTTTACCGCCAGACTTGTGATGATGCCCAATCTCATAGTGTACTCAACAGCAGGGTATTAATTTTAAAGCATTTTTGCGGTTTAACCGCAGTGCACATTCTTACCGTGGTGCCTGTTGACTTCATAGTGAGACGGCGTATTACTCGTGCATCCTCAGACGTCCGCCAGCTCAGTTTCTCCCTGGAACCAGCTGCTGTACCCGCCGGGAGGTTTAAAGGAGTAGGTTTGCCGACACCCAGCTCAACCTCGGTGTGCCCTCCGTGAAGGCGAGAGTTGCGCTCTGCCTCAAGGGTGGATCCCTATTTAAATATGATGAATTTTACTATTGCAGACCCTTAGTCTCCCTTGAGCCACCACACTGTGATAAACGTTCCGGTTCCTACCATTACTACAGCTTGTTCAAACCAGCTAGCCGTGTGCGTCCACTGTAGGGACCCTTTTCCTTTTTCCTCACATGCAGGAGCTTCCATCACGTCATCCGGCCTGTCAATCACTCTACTTCCCAGCTGCAACTGCGCAGTGAGGCCTACTCATTACTGGCACCCGGTGGCTGAATTGAATATTGCATCTTGTATTTTATTCGAATTTCTATCTAACTTCTTTCAGCTTCTGACACACAACAGCTACCTTTATTTACAAACATGACTGATATTACCAAATCTGTGCCTATATCAGATAATTCACCATTTAATTCCTGCATGGAATTGTTTTTTAGAGGAACTCAGCAACATTCGTTCCTCCATTTCGACTCCCATAACTCCTGCACACAAGAAGAACTTAAAGGCTTCAAAAATGACATTAAAATATTCTCTACCAGACTAGATGCAGCAGAAGAAAGAGTTTCTATTGTGGAGGATAGGGTGGAAGGCCTTGAGAGCATGCAACAAAGACTTGCACAACTGGAAGGTGAAGTCACTGAATTAGAAGATAGAAATCGTAGAGACAACCTACGCTTCTATGTGATCCCTGAGAAAATGGAAGGAGACAACCCCATCAATTTCCTTACCAAATGGATCCCCTTAGCCTTAGGTATCACTTGTTCACCTCCTTTGGGACCGCAACGTGCTCATCGGATAAGGCCTCACTTCTCTAACAACAACACTACACCCAAACCCTTCATTGCTTGCTTCCTAAGACACGAACAAGCACACCAAACTCTCCATGCTGCCAGAAAGAATTCCCACATTCTTTTTCAGGGCAACAAATCATCATCTCTTCAGACTTCTCCAAGATCACTCCATCCAAGGGGAAACACACTCCGTGATATGAGACCTCTTTTGAAGTCCCTTGAGATCAGATATGGACTACTGGATCCTGCAAAGATGATAATTACCATTCTGGATGGAGCTACCAAAGAATTAACAGAACCAAACAATCTCTTCAATTTGCTTCAATCCCTTCAAGCTATGCCGATAGATACAAACTCCCAAGACTCCTCATTCAGTCCTTCTAAGCCGGACCCACAACTTCAAACACCTGCTTTCAGAAAGCCAAAGAATCAACACATCAAGTTCACCCCTAAACATAGCAGATCTGTTTCTTCAATTCCTTTTGATTATCCATATTTTTCTACTTATCAGAGAGATAAATCGAGATCTCCCATTAAATCCACAGATCTACCCTTTCAACTCTACAAACTTGATCGACTTTATACTTTTATTGTATGTCATTACTCTATCAGATGTACAATTAACCCCATGTTTAACTACAATATTATTACATAATTGATCCATTTGTTACTCTATCAGTTCATGCTCTTATACATTTTGACTATATTCTCATCTCCTGTTTTCTGCTCCTCTTCGCTTGTTCTCGGTCTGTCCCTATACTCTGGTATCCCCCATGATACTCTTTCTTACTTCAGTTCGAAATAATCTAAATAATCTCACCTCATCTCTTTTGCCATTACTTATGCTTATATCAACACTAATACTCATCTTACTTACTCTTATTTGTCTTTTCCTTTCATGTCATGGTCCCACCCTTCTGTTCCTCCCCTTGTATACTGGTGATAACACTGCTTATGGAAATTATTTCTCCACTGGTTTATTACATCTCTTAAAATTACATATATTGGATTACGTTAATGTATTAATATTTCATGCATTCTTTGCTTTAGTCATTATCAACCTTTTTATTGCAAATGTCTATTAAGTTTGTTACTTGCAATGCCAAAGGGTTGAATCACCCCATTAAACACAACAATGCAATTACCCAATTTACCAAAATTAAAGCAGATATTGCTTGTCTCCAAGAGACTCATCTGTTCTCTGATAGCGAAAACCTCATAATCAGAGCCTCTTGGGTCAGCCATACACTCTTCTCCAATGCTCTAGACAAAAAAGGCGATGTCTCTATATTGATCAATAAACACCTAAAATTCACATTAGTCAATGAAGAAAAAGATCCTTATAGAAGAAATTATTAAAGATTTGTCAGTAACTATAATAAATGTCTATGGTCCCAACGCCCCTAACCCCCCTTTCTGGTCCAATTTTAATCTAAAGCTTGCTCAGAAGAGTCCAGATAGACTTCGATTATGTGGGGATGTGAATTAGGTTTTTGACTTTACCCTCAATCGCAAATCTACCTCAAATGTTGTCAATTCCAAATACTGCAGTAGTTTCCTCACCTTACTACAATATCTCAATTTAATTGACTCTTGGTGCTTTTGCCACCCAGATACAAAAGATTATACTTTCTAATCCCCTCCTCACCACACAAATCCTTATCTAGGCTGGATTATATTTTTGTTAACCCTTCAATAACCCCCACTATTATTAATTCCGAGGTCGGCCCCATAACCATTTATAATCATGCACCTGTCTGTACTACCCTAGAATGGATACCTATACCTAAAAGCTCTCCAAGATGGAGATTTAACTCATTTCTCCTTGAAGACAAATCTTCATCGACAAAACTGAAGAGTTCTTTCTCAACAATCATCCAGAACACACCTCCATGCATAATAACTGGACGCTATCAAAGCCACCCTCCCTGGGTTTATTATTCATTTCTATGCCATTAAAAAATGACAATCAGAATCCACTTATAACACACTATTAACCTCAATTAAAGATCTTGAACGGTTGTACTCTGCTAACCCTGATCTCGATATTGCAAAAGCTCTCATGATTAAAACACATTGAATTTAACAAACTATGCACCAATATAGCTGCTAATTCTATACTTCGATCTAGATCTAAATTATACAGCGGATACAACAAAGCCAGAAACATGTTAGCATCCTATTTAAAAAAGAAAAAAGAAACATCACTCATCACCCATATCATCTCTCCCGGTGGTAATAGATTAACCAGTCAAAAGGATATAAATGGAGCCTTTCTGGACTCTTACTCCAACCTTTATTCCTCTGATACCTCTATTAAGATTTCTGAAATGCATACTTTCTTTGAAAAAAATAAAAAGAAATTCTTTAGATCCCATCGACCTTTCCCTCCTTAACACACCTAAATCCTTGACATAAATTAAGCAAGCCATATTGGATCTCATACCCAATAAATCCCCAGGTCCCGAAGGTTATACCGTAGATATCTATAAAACATTTATTGATTCCATTGCATCAAAACCTTTACAATTATATTAATACTTTGTTGAAATTGGTAAAAGCCCTGGTTCCTTTAGTGAGGCGTGTCTTGTACTATTCCCCAAACCCGATAAAGATCCCTCATTAGTTAAAAACTACAAACCCATCTCTCTTATCACCTCCAACTCTTAGATATTTGCTAAAATTCTGCCAAAACATTTAGAAAAATATCTTCCTAAATTTATACACTCTGACCAATCTGGTTTCATGAAAGATGGTTATGTTTTATCTAGTAGTAGGCTCTTACTTAATATCCAGTCTCACTTACAGAATTCTGTCAACCTCTTTGCCCTGTTGGCCCTTGATGCAGAGAAAGCCTTTGACTGTCGATCTTGGATCTTTATGTTCCATTCCTTAAAATGGCAAAGCGTCTCTCCTTACTTTATTAATCTGATCAGAGTCTTATACTCATCTCCTACCACTTGAATTCTCATTAACAATTCTCTCTCCTCTTTTTTCCAAGTAAGAAGAGGCACTCGTCAAGGCTGTCCCCTCTCACCCTTATTATTTAACCTTGCACTAGAACTCCTTCTACAAAGCATTAGAACAAACACCAATAGCAAAGGTATCTCCATTAATAAAATAGAAATACAATGATCTGCTTATGCGGATGATATCCTACTTTATCTTTCGAATCCTGCCTCCTCCATCCAACATTTAATATCTACCATTAATAATTTCTCCATTGTCTCAGGCTGCAAATTACCATTTGACAAATCTCAGGTTAGGCCTCTCACTAACGCTTCTAATCCAACCAATACCCCATTATTTGGTATGTCCTGGCAACCCTCAGATATTAAATAGTTAGGGCTTCATATTGCTAAAGCTATTCACACCACTATTACCCTCAACACCAACCTTATAATAGGAAAAGTAATACAAATGATTTCAGGGTGGTACCTCTCTTCTTATCTTGGTGGGGTCATCTTGATACCATAAAAATGATGATCTGCCCCATTATCTTCTACTCTTTATCTATGATGCCCACAGCAATTCATACTAAATTGTACAAAAAGCCTGACTCCCTACTTCTTAAATTCTTATGGAACCATAAAACACTGTGAATTGCCATCAACAAACTAAGACTTCCGAATCTTTTAGGTGGAGTTAAATTTCCCAACTTTCAATTGTACCATAAAGCCTTCCCCTAAAACAATTAAATAATTTTAAATACTATATAACCCATCTTGAAAGTGCTCCTTTATGGATCAGTATAGAAGGAGTATTATTTACCCGCTTTCCCTCTCCCACTTCTTAATTGCATCCTCATGGCCTAATGTTACTTCATTTCCTTCACTGCACTTTTTAAAATCCATTTGGAATAAACTTCCTACCAATTCTTTCTATGAAACAAGCATGGATAACATCTTCCTCTTGTTCAATAAAAACAGCTACACCAAATTTAACCCTACTACCATATATAGATGGTATTCATCAGGCAACAAACATATCAAACAATTGCTCCAACATTTCCGTAGAAATCCCCTTTGCAGAGATTTGTACACACTACAATATCCCAGAATCTGATCTCCCCTTTCACACATCCCTCCTCAAAACAATAACTAAATCTCTGTCCTCGCTGACCCAAAAACCCCCTATCCCACTTCTGACTTTTTAAACCAGCAATCCTTTATTAGGGCTGCCAAATTATATGTGTTCCTAAATGATCCCCCTTCTCCCAGTCTATTAAACTCTATTATTATAAGGCAATGGGAAAGTCACTGGAACTTTCAACCTACCTCAGATTTGTGGGCCCAAATTTGGAAAATGTGTCATTCTACATCTATAGCTGCCAAACTTACCCAAACCCATTTATTCATTCTACACCGTGCTTTCCTTACATCCCTTACACAACAATTGCTAGTCTTGTCATGAACCAAATGCAGATTTTCTTCATTTCATTTTTAATTGTAAATATGTTTATGCTTTTTGGACAAAGATCTGGTCATGTCTGCAAATTAATTTTCATTTCACAGAACATTTGTCGCTCTCTAATCTTATGATTGGTTCTATTATTAACCCGATTATATGACAAATTGAATCTCCTGCATTATTTAATTGATTCATCCGTATTGCTTTTCATAACATGACTTACAACTGGAAGAATACATCTAACCTATCTTATAATATCTGGTGGAATTCTATTTGCTCCACTCATCGGATTGAAAAATGTCATGCATTCTCTATTGACTGTTTACACAAAATTTACAAAAATTGGAATGTGTTTGTTCATTAGCTTAACAATCCTGATGAAGCATAATCAATTGTTGATCACTGATGCCCTCTTCCTTTCCTTTCCTACTGTCTGCTGTCTTGTTTCGTTTGTCTCTCGCTGTTTGTCTCAGTATCTATTCAGTCAAATAATCGTATCAAATTTATTTTTATTAATTTGTCTTAACAAATTTTATGGTTATAATGCTCCAAGAGAGTATGCATGTTAAAATGTGTTTTACCATATATTGATATTACCCGTTTATAAATTCACCTAATAAAATTATAAAACAAAAAAAAAAACATCTGGAAACCCAGGTTCGGTGACAATATTATATATTCACTGAGACAAGCCTCCCCACCAAAAGGCCACTACAGTGGACACAAGTGCAGTATAAATGGCTATGAGCCCATGGATACCATTATAGACCTTCACTAAGCCAATCAGAGTGCACATAATTCAGACAATAATCACTGGTAAAGACCTTGCATTAAGCATTCTGACTTGAGCAGTAGCCTAAAATAATTCACTTAGTTGCATATCTGCATTTGTACTACTCGCCTTATAGACCTTGGGAGGGGCCCTGATGGCTTGGGATATTAACACTTCCCAAACGTATTGCACTGGCTTCACCTGAGGAAATAACTTGGGGGCAGATCATTGTCCCATGATCCCACCTCATTCTATAATCCTTCATTACATTATATATATGCAGGTTACACACAGATATCTGCAGGAGGCGGATGCCAGCTCCCCTCCCCTACCCCTTCTTCTGTGACTTAGAGAGGCGCATTAATGGGTGGGTACTGCACATGCCCTGGCCATCCACCCAGGGAGGGGCCCCCACCTGACTGCCTAAAGCAAATAGTCTGGATACGTTTTTACAAAATATAAAATCACGTGCCATGATTTTCGCCGTCCAGTTTATAGCATTTCACAAACAGCGAAATGGATGCAATGTGGCCAACATCCTGAAACTGACATTCCACTGGAAAGAGAGGGGGAAAAGGGCAGCTTCTTGATCCTCTCCTTTTAGCTTTGGGAAGCAGAGGTCGGCCCTTTCATCTCACTGAGCAGGCTCCAGGCAAGAGAGATTTTGCAGGCAGCCTGCATGCATTCAAGCACTCCCAGGGATAGTCCCCTCTTACAGCAGAATGTATTATTATTATGTTTAAATATGTGCTTAATCATAATCTAGATGTTTGCATCTGTAGTCACTTAAACAGCTAAACAAAAGACTGCGCTTTTCTGATTGCTGAACTTTCCATAAGTAAATAGGGCTTCCCGCCCTGTATTATTATGAATTCTGGAAATTATAGTCCGGCATTTTTTTTCTTTTTTTATTGTATTTGGTTAATTCAAACCTTTACAAAAGAAATTAAATCGATCAATACCAAGATCAACAATGAATACAGAAAAAGAAAATCAGCAACAGATATTTCACATCACAGATAAAAAAGTACCACCCCTAATAAAAAAGATACAAAAAGTATAAATTAAACATATATAGTCCAGCATTTAAATTTAGGAAAGCAAAACTACAAGCCGCAGAGTGCAAAGACTAAACACCAGGACGTGTAAGACCTACTCTGGCTTTGGGGCTGTCAAATGTACTCAAGATCACTCTAAAGCTACCTGGTGCAATGCTCAAACCTCCTTACTAAAAGTGTTTCATTTGCTTTACCTAAAGAATGCAAAAGAGAAAACATGCCGACGAATAAAAGAGCTGCAGACCGCAACAAGAAATGAAATCTTGTGCTGTAAAATATCCTTTCTTGCATCCGAGCATTGTCAAATTCATACCACAATAAACTCGGTGTCTGCATATTGCACAGTGCGCTGCTGGCGCTGTGATGCTGCAGCTTGGCTGGTATTGACAACTAACTTCCTATAGGATCAATTGATCCTTAAGTGCCAGGCTATTATGCAAGTCTATGCAACAAGGATGCGCATACTCGTCCTTGGCACTTAGGGGGCATACAGCGTTTGCCCTAGTGTATCGTTTGCCCTAGTGTATACAGGTTGTGCATTTACTGTAGCACAACTTGTGTAGCATTTTCACCTTCCTTTGCCAGATATATTGATTGTATGCAATACATTCATTTGAAATACATATTCATACATTTGAGTGCCATGGTGGTTAAGAGGATATCCCAGTGTACTTGTTGCAGACCATTGCTCTCAAATGTCAGACCAAGGTGCCAAAGGCCAGGAAGGGCAGCTCAACCTTTCATCTCATTGGGGCAATGCTTAATTTGTGGGGGTGTTTGCTGGGGCTCAGCCCTGGCACTTATTTCTGAGCCCCGGCACTTATTGTCTCAGGCTCAGATTGATTATGAAGTAATGATAGCCAGAGCACCCATTAACCGCAATGAGCAGATGCAAGCTGTAGTGGAACCCTAAATGCGTCGACGCTGTTTGGAGCAGCTGTGGGTGGTGGCAGCAGTGATTGGGAACTGCCCGCCACCGCAGTGGTGGGGTACTGCCAGCTTGCAGTATCACACGCGTGCTCGATAATATTTGGGCCCTGTCACTTATTTTCTTACACATTAAGTACTGCGCTGGGGTTGAGAAACGTGAGCATATAAACTTTGCTTCAAGCAAACGATCCTGCACCTGAAAGCGCCAGTTATAAAAGACAACATGGCTATTGTAAGATGTCTTGAGCGCGGACCTCCAAAGAAGGGTTTTAAAAGCTGGCCAGCCGGGTTCAGCAAGGCAATATAATTACTACTTCCAATGCAGATCATAATATGTTAGTCGAAGGATGTGGTTCGGTTGCCAGATTGGAGATGGTGGAACTAAAGTGTCAAATCTCCTATCCTGGCATTGTCAGAGAACAACCTTGTGACCCAGGACAGGTCGTTGCATCAGACTATATAGCACTGTGCTATCTTCTGGGGCCTTCTCACATTATGTTGACATTCTATAGCCTAGTGGCTGCACTTTTTCGTGATGTAGGCCATTTGAGTGGAAGGGGTCCTAAAGAGGCAGAGAGACAGCCAAATTGCACAGTCCTCTAGTTAACATATTTTCAGGTCTTCTTAATTGACACGAAAAGGTTTTCCTTTTTTCTACAATTTCAAATGTTGTTCTTCACATCATAAATAACAATCTGCGAGTCGGTGTTAGCCAATGACTAGAAGTAGGCTACTAGGCATTGCTTCTTTTGTTGTGCATACTTAAATCTTTGCAATGCAGTAGTAAAGCCACATGCGATTGTTTGGGCTGATATCAATTAGGAACGTTGCACTTGTAGACTTCAATTTATGACAGAGGAAACAAAGCCACAATCATGATGCTTTTTTGCAGAACATATTTCCACATGGATTTCTTGTGTTTGTTTGTCATGTTATTTTATCATGTGATTGGTGAACTTTCCAAGTCAGTCGACAAAACAGTGTTATATTTTAGTTCTGGAAAGTGAAGCGTTAACCATAAGTGTACCTCGCTGTACAGCCAGAACCGAGAAACATTGGGCCTCATTACGAAGTGGGTAGTAAGGGATTACCGGTACCGGTAAGGGCACCGGTGCCGGTAATCCCTTACCGGCTTACTACGAGTTCCCTTTGCGGGTCCTCCCTTAACGCCTGGTTTTTCCAGACGTTAGGGACGGGACCCGCAAAGGGACTCTGGAGCTAATAACGGTACCACAATTTGCGGTACCGTTATTAGCGCCTTCCCCATTCCGATTGAGCCCTATGGGGGCGCAAATGGGAATGGGGAAGGGCCGTGGGGAATGGGGAATTACCGGTTCCGCCAACCTTGGAATGTGCCGGTAATTGCTCCATTCACCAGGGCGGAGCCGGAACGAGTTTGGAGGCAGCCATGGCACTAATAGCGCCATGGCTGCCTCCAACCTCGTAATGAGGCCCATTGTGTTTACGTGGCAAAATTGATGACTGGGTTCAAATCCCAGCTTCACTCTTAATCAAATTGTGTTACACTGGGCAACTCATTTAATCTCACAGCACCTAATGTATCAACGTGTCCAGTGCCTACATTTTTCAAAATTGTTATAGCAACTAAGAGAGATTTCTCTTCAAAAAGCCTTATCCGTCATTTAAATGTCTAGAGTCTTGCTTCATATAAAATACCAGTGACCATTCATCCATTGAACACACAAAACCATGTGATTCTTGGCTCACTCATACAACATCACTTGGAAACCATGTCCCATTTCTAATCTCAGTCTCTGTTCGGATACCTGCATCTCCCTGATAACCTCTGATCTGTATCATCTATTGACAGAGCTCTGACGTTTCTCAGTTGCAGGCACCCGAAAGCCATCCAGTCCCGTTTTATTCTTGGAATTCTGGCACTTGTAGTTTTGTCTTTTCCAATTTAAATTTAGGACTACAAATCACACATTTCCAAGAAAAATACAGGCCTCGGTGGCTGTCTCACACATGGAACCTGGACACTTGCGAGCTCTGTCTATTGATGCCATTGTATGTGAACCTTTCTTGCGTCTCCTGCATCCATGCCCAAGCAGGTGTACATTCTGTACAGATGCTAATCTGTGACAGGAATCTATGACAGGTCTCTATGCACGTTCCTCGTAGCTTCCAATCCCTGCCCTGTATTTGCCCTGGATCCCTTGCATCTTCAGCATGCCGCCCCCCCCCCCGCCCCCGAATATGTGTTCTGTATCCACTCTTTGGAACATGTACCTTCCAGGTGGCTTCTGAACTCACACAACTCGTAGCACCTGCTCTGATGTATGTACCTTTCTCTTGCTGTTTAACCTGAGTTCTGTATCTATGCCTTTTCTATGCGGCTGCTGATCTGTGTCGGACATTTGTTTTACAGCCCTCATACCTCCCTCAGATTTACTTTTGTTTAAAAAGGGTCTCGTGCCTATGCTAGAAAACAAGTGCCATCTTTGAGCACTGCTGTTGTTGCCCTTGGAAGGCTACCTGTTTATTATCCTTATTCCAAGACGGATGACCGGGGGTTAAGGGACTTAAAGAGAGTTGTCAAACTTATCTTGATCACTGAGGCAATGGTTTGTGACCAGGGTGAAGGGGCCTGTCAAAGAGATATTCTTGCATTCCTTCATTTCTTTGGTTTAGGAAGGTCCCATATTTCACTGGGCCATGGGCCCCCAAATACCTTTAAAATTGCTCTGCTGAGCGGTGTTATTAGAATTGAATCTTGTGTCTGTGATGTGATGTTATGTTACTGAGCTTTTATACTATGTCACAAACCAGCATAGTGGTCTTACAGTGTAGAGACTTGCCTGAAGCGGGGAGAATTGGGCCCCAGTCCGTGGCACACCCAACAGTAGTCTGTTGAGGAGTAGAAAAGGGAAGAGAAGTAGACTGAGGGTGACGAGGGAGCAGATGTTATACAAAAGAGAGATGTGTAACATCCACAGGGGCTGAAAGGAAGAAATGGAGTTTGTGATAGTTTGAATGTGTGTGGCATTAGTGCAGAAAGGGGATGTTCAAGGATGGTTCAAAGTACTTTATGGAAAGGGGAAGATGAGGGGAGTTTGACTGGGTGCCTGAGTACAATCCTGATTATTAGTACCCAGCGAGGGAGAATCAGCACCATTCTGATTGGCCCTGGCTGGGGCATTACCCGGCCGGGAATCTCTCGGATACCACAACTCTGACCCCGGCGGAGATGTGGCAGCCCCTCAGCCAATGAGGAGGCTGGAAGCGGGGCCATCCGGGTTCCGAGCCTCCACACGGCTGGAGACCGCTTTCGTCCGTCGCCGGGGATTCAGGTATGTTTTTTTTGTTTTGTTTGTCCTCCCTCCGCCCTCCAAACCCCACTTACCTTCTGCCTGCTTTGTCCCTGGTGGGGGGTGATGGCAGCCTCCAGCCGTGTGGAGACTCTGAGCCATCCCCGCCCGAGCCTCTACACGGCTGGAGGCTTCCTTCGTCCCCTGCTGGGGACCCAGGTACGTTTTTTTTCCTTTTCCTCCCTCCCTTCCGCCCTCCCAACCCCACTCTCCTTCTTCTGTTATTTTTTATGGGAGCGGACGTGCTGGGAACACTTCTGTTCCCAGCGCGTCTGCTCCCGATGGCCGCCATGGAAATTGAAAATGGACTCAGTTTTCCCTTTCCCGGCGGCCATTGTCTTGGCCATTTCTTTTTCTGTCCAGAAACGCTGAAGCGTTTCAGGGCAGAAAAAAATGCTTCGCTCAGCCCTATAACTATGGGCCCCAGGGTATTAACTGACTCAGTAATGCCCCCGCCGCCCGGGCATATTGCTTAATTGGATTATGGTGAAGGAGCATTCGCATGTGCTGCCTATTAATGGAAGTGGGATGGCAGATTCTAGTAATTCTAAATGGACATTACTAAATGGACAAGCCCTGGGCCTAACTTTTAAAGTATGCTTAGAGAGACCCTAGCCTAGGTAAACTCTGCCTAAATTTGCAAAGGCTGACCACAGAAAAAAGATGATGATGATGTGTTTGAGTAACGGTGACATGATTAAGAGCCAATCCCTGAGAAAACAATGACAGTTGAACAGTGTGTTTTTCCGGACAAGCAGAAAATGTCCAACATGCCAGACCTGTGAATGCAAAGCAGCAGAATGAGCTCGGAGAGATACTTCTCCTTGGGTGGGGGTCAGGCGCTCTCCTGATGCAACCTACGAGGACTACTGTAGGTGTAGGGTCACAGGTTTCAGGTCCTGCATCGATGTGTAAGCTAAGAAGAGACCAGGTGCTTGGTCTTGGCATCTAAGGGGTTCCTGTCCCATAATTGGTCCCAGCCCACCTTACATTTTGGGGAACTGCACAGATTCTCCCTGTATGCAGGGGATTCCGGAGCAGGGCTTCTACTTTTGGTCACAGGTGCCCATAACCAGGAATTTGCCACTGGAGGCTGTAAGCGATATTCAATCAACACTACAGATAAGTCAATGCCTAGTCTGGGATGCTGAGGAAAACCCTTATTGATGTATTTTTATATCCAGTTCAGTACTCTGGATGACAACCCTTGTATAACACCCCCCTCTTAGAATCCCCCTGACCCCACTGAGCCAAGAAGTAGGTTTGTTTTGCAAATGAAAATGTTTATTTGAACATTTAAACAATATATATATATATATATCATGCTTCTATATATAAATTGAAAATGGATATTACACTTGTGAGTATGAGCAGTATTCAGCAAGAGGTAACTTATGAATAGGAACAGAAGAATAAGGTGGGAAAGAATGCTTTATATGGTTCAAGGAAACGCAAGATGGAATAAAATGCAGTACAGAAATAACTTGTTATGATTTTAGCAAAAGGTAATAGGATCACTTTTTCTTTTGACAATTCACTCCCCCCTATGCAATACAAGAAATGGAAGGAGAGCACACAGTCTTCAAGAATCCCAACAAATCACACTTTATAATGCAATACACAGTTCCAGTTCTCTCAGCAAGCTTAGGGAAAACAGAGATGAGTTTTAAACACAGGCGAATTAATGTGGTTTGCAAGGAAGTGAAAAGGTGCTAAAATTGCTTTTAATTCCCCCTAGAGGTTCAGGGTAGGTGATGGCTACTTTATATTAGTTAAGGCTCACTTTAACAATACTCTATGAATGATTAGCAGATTGCAAACTAATTTTAGCAAAGAGAAGCAAAAAGCTGCTGATTTCTACAGATGAAGAAATCGGGCCAAATCGCAAATCGCGGTAAATTTCGCGAATGCGTGTCTCGCGATAACGGAAGAAGTATAGGGAGTAGGAAGTCGGTTCTAGGTTCTTTGGAAAGCCTAGATTCTAAGCCCAAACGGTTCCAGAGATACGGACGATTTAAAAAAGGTAGTTTTTCGGATTTAAAGTAAACTCAAAATGACAGGTGACAGCTTGCAGCTTTAAAAATGACAGATGACACGATTTCTAGGAGGCAGTTCTACTTAGGTTAAAATAGTTTGGATTAGATTATTTTAACTAAGAGATTGGGTTCTGCCCAGTTCTGGCGGTACCCACAATATATTTTGGGCAGGAATGGGCCTCGCCACGGATCTGGTCAGGTTTTGGACTGGACTCCGGTTCCGGTCTCGGCACTTCACAGCGATCTGGGTCAGCTCTGCTCTCTGGGTCTGTCAAGCACTGGATCTGCTCACAACGGTCTGGTTTGTGGTTCTCTCGGGTTCTGGATACAGCACTGCTTTCTGGATACTGCTACAGGTTCTTGCAAAAATTCTTGCCAAAAATTCAAACAGCTCGCCCGGCTGTTGAATAGTTTGATTGGTTTTGAGGCCTGCTGAAGAGGATTCAGCTGGTGGATTCAGGCCTCTCTGCTACAAATTCTGGAGTTAATTTCTGCTACAGGTTCTGGAGATTGATGGATTTGAAGTCTGGATCTCTGGATGTGAAGTCGTCGGTCAGCATGCTCTGCAGCAAATGGAATTGAATGTCTCTACCTATCCCAGCAGTCTCTTTTTATGTGTTTTGAAAATGGGTGTGTGCCTGGGCCTAGCTAAACCTGCCCCTCTCTACTTGTCATTGGCCCAGCTTTCCTCTCTCCCTTGATTGGGGGAGGAAATGGAGTGTCAGAGTGATGCTGTAGGTTTTATGGTCAGAGGAACCTCCCCTTGTCAAATTGCACACAAATCTATTTCTGATCCAAATACATATTTATCTATGAACCATTTTTCTCATATTATAGGTCCAGTTTACATATTTTCTGTAGCACCAAACCATCCGATCCCTGTCTTTGTACGATGTCGTGTCCACTGATGACAGAATTCTCCCCTTTTCATCCAGATAACGACCTCTAAACCTTTCCAGATTTTACACAAATGTGCACCAGGGAGATGGGTTTCAGATGATAAAGTGTCAGATTTTTAACATGCAGACATTTGGAGTAACAACCTTTTTTCCGCTACTATCCCCAGGAACATACCACAGTCCTAACAGCTCTTAAAATGTGCACCGAAAAATCACAAGAATAAAGGTATTATTTATATAATTTTGACCAGTCCGCACTATGAGTTATCTATCTTTTTAAAATTATGCCCTGGTCAAAAAGGGGTGTGGCTTCCCACATCACTGGGTGGAATAACTGGTTTATCCGCTTCCCCCAAGCTCAGCCGGCTTGCAGAGGCACAGCCCCTCCCAGTTTCTCCTAAGAGGAAGCCACTTTACGGCCCCCCCAATAAAACATTTGCCTGAGTCCAGGACAGGCCTTTGTTCAACTTTCTGTAGTCCCCAGCTGCCACTCCCCTTTCAATCAACAGGGCCATGTGACCTCCTTTTTGTGGGGCAGCAGAATGCAGCCAGGCCTGGGAACACAGCTGTTGATCCAGTTTCAACTCCTGTCGGGGGTAGTTGTCAGGCAGAATTCAGTTTCATTAAGCCAGGTTTCAGCTAAATGTCACTTTTTGTTCCCAATTTTCTATATTCAAATCCAACTTACATGCAGCTATTTGTTATATATACATTAAATAATTACTTCCTTCAAGTCATTTCAGAATATAGTTTTACATTGTATCAACCTCTTAGCAAGTCTTTCCTTGGCCTGGTTTCGGTTCATTTGTTCAGTTTTACACAAAAGTCTGGTGGTTTTAAAACGCCGGCTTTCTGATATGGTGAGCACTGGTACTGCATCCATTTTTGTGATTAAGAAAATGAATTCCCCACAATTCTGGGTTGCTTTTGGCAATCAGCATTGCCATTGCCAATGGTTTCAGGCTACTGTGTGTGTATGTCATGATCTCTGCTTCCAAAAGGTCAGGGTTTTCCCAACTCCCTTGGAAGCAGATCCATAACCCAGGTTCCGAGTGCCAGCCAGTCCCAATTGGGACCTTTTGGACCCAGTCCTGGCGCCAGTGGCACCAGGCTCATAAATATGCCCAACCCCAGCGCTGGAAGCGCCGGGCTCATAATGCTTGGGTGGACTTACCTGCAGCAGACCATGCTGCTTACTTGCCTGCCAGTTGAGTCTCTGATCCTCTTCTGTTTGGAACTACTTTTCCTGTTGGGTGGGGCAGGAGCCACTCCCTAGATTCAGAACACTGGAACTCTTCTGGAAAGCAGGAACTCTTTTCTTACCTAGGCGTGGCTGTGGAAGGAGACACCTAAGCACTACAGGAGGCTATTTAAACCACACCCGATGGATGAATCTTGCTTTGCGTTATTCTGCATCCTCAGCAGCAGAACGCTCATCGTGTCTTCTGCATCTGATCCTGGGCCTAAGGAAAAAGGCTTACCATTCTGAATCCAGTCTTCAGCAACACCTATAAAGACAAGAAAGAACAGGTTAGCATTACGGTCTTCAGTGACAGCTCTTCACTTACCTGGTCCATCGGCTGTCACCAACGCCTCGCGCTGCATTCCGGCATCTGAAAGACAAAGGCTTACCTACTCTTTGTGCGCTCCGGAAGTCTTCACACTGCATTCCGGCATCTGAAAGTCAAAAGCTTACCAACTCTTCGCACGCTCCGGAGGCCTTCGGCGCTGCATCCCGCATCTGAAAGACAAAACAAGGTGCATTTAAAGACATTGGGAAACTTTAATACTCACGTGCCATTACTCCTTTCCACATCTAACCCAGTGGGTATTCCGGCACCCTGCAGCCGCCCCGAACTTTTACCTGCAAAATAAAAAGACAGTTAGAGCGCATCGTGAAGCAGGCAACAAGCGCTTACTTACGTGCTTCCAGGCGCTTCTATTCATCACACGGGCTCCATCTTCAACTCACTTCAGCCCTCCGCCATCGCCGGAACCCTGCAAAACAAGAGACATCATTACTAAAGACTTTAAAGACATTAGAATTACTCGAAACTTACCGTTCGTGCAGTAAACGACGGACAGCAGTCCTCTGAAGTCAAGAGGCCTGCTCCCCTTATCCAGTGAAGAAACTGGTTACAGCACCCTGCCTAGAGGCAGATGGAGAGCACGGCGTTCACTTACCTAAGACATCTTACCCTTCGAGCCAGACATACAGTGCACAGAGGTCCAGCCCAAAGAGCCAGCCGTGTGTTACACATCACCTTTGAAGATACGGTATACGCCCAGTCAAGACCGGCGCCTCTACGGGAATCAGGTGAGCGTTACAGAACGCAAAGCCTACCACAAAACTCCCGTCCAGGCGCTATGGAAACCTCTGATACCGACCAGCTAGCCCAGTTACTTGGGGAACTAAGGGCAGAAGTGAATGCCGCCCGTCAGGAAACGAACGCTCTAAGAAGGGAACTGATTATTTCCAAGGAGCGAACAGATGATCTCGCTAGACAATTGCTACAGTCACAAGCCGGACAGATCCCGTTACCCGCATCTGGGGGAAATCTTCCTTCTACATCCTCTATGAATCCAGTGCAGATCAACCTACCTGGGAATGTACCTCTGGCTCCGCCCGAACGATTTTCTGGTGACCCAAAGAGGTTTGCAGTATTTATCAATCAGTGCCGGTTGCATGTCTTATGCCGGCCAGCAGCCTTTCCAACTGATCAAGCTAAAGTAGCTTTCGTGCTTTCGTACCTTAGTGGCAATGCGGCAGACTGGTCGATCCCTCTAGTAAATCAAGATGATCCGGTCCTCCATGATTTTCAAGCTTTTCAGCTCAGTATGGAAAAACTGTTCGCAAGACATTCACATGGGCAGGCCTTGGACAATGAGCTTCTTTCGTTGCGACAAGTTAATCAAGACCTTTTGGCTTATATTGCGTCTTTCAACAGACTGATAGTGGAAACTCACTGGCCTGAGGACAAAAGGATTACGCTGTTTTATAGAAGTCTACGCGGAGAGCTCAAAGATGTGTTAGCCCAAGTAGTGAATCCCCCACAAGATTGTTCGGACTATATAGACTTAGTAATTCAAATAGATCACAGACTGCAGAACAGGAAGGCCGATCGTTCCAAGTTTGATGCTCGAGTATTTTCCAAACCGCCAACTCCTTCCAAAGGAGTAGACTCCGGGGAACCCATGCAAATAGGGGGTCTGAAAGGTCCTCTAACACAAAAGGAGCGGGAAAGGAGAAAACAGTTGCAATTATGCCTCTATTGCAGAAACTCAGGGCACTTTCTTCGAGACTGTCCGGTGAAACCTGCCAAGAAGGCAGTAGGAGCTGCAGTTACCAAAGTTACAAACTCTGAGCAGGGAAACGACCTCGCCCGACAAGAATAGAGGTCCTCTTGCCAAGCGTGAAAACCAGTTCTGTGACCTCGCATTTCGTGATACCTATGGTCCTTATTAGCCCTGATAATCCGGATCGATTACATGCAATTGAAGCTTACGTCGACAGCGGTGCCATCGGCAATTATGTGGATCATGAAATGGTTTTGAGGATGAATCTAACTCTTTGTCCCAAGGCTGTAAAGGACGTCATTACTACGGTGGATGGTACGGAGATAGCCTCCGGGCCAGTAACGCATACCACTCAAGAAGTGACGCTAGTAAGTCAAGATGGACACCATGAGAAGATCGTGTTCGATGTGATCAAGGCCCCTCAGTTTCAGATTATTCTAGGAATACCTTGGTTAGAGAAACACAATCCTCTGATCGATTGGCGAGCAAGAACGGTCCAGTTTCCAGAATGTGTCTCTACTTGTCACCCTCCACCTGGTGTTGCACTGTCAGCAATTTCTTCAGAGACTCCCCAGTTACCTCCCGAATACCTAGAATACCAAGATGTTTTCCGGAAGGATCAGGCTAACTCTCTACCTCCTCATAGGTTTTATGACTGCCAGATCGACCAGATACCTGGATCTACTCCTCCTTGTAGTAGAATTTATGCCCTCACCGAGCCTGAGAACCTTCACCTTCGACAATACCTGGATCAATACCTGGCAAATGGGTTTATTCGTCCTTCCAAGTCCCCTGCTTCTTCAGCTTTGTTCTTCGTTCCAAAAAAGGAAGGAGACCTTAGAACTTGTATAGATTATCGCTCCCTGAGCCAGATCACCGTTAAGAATAGATATCCGTTACCTTTGATCCCTGAACTCCTGGACCAAGTCAGAAAAGCATGCATCTATACAAAGCTGGATCTTAGAGGAGCTTACCACTTGGTACGAGTAAAAGAGGGCGATGAATGGAAGACGGCCTTCCGCACCAAGTATGGGCTATTTGAATATCAGGTCATGCCCTTCGGACTTTGTAATGCCCCGGCCGCCTTTCAATATTTTATGAACGATGTCCTCAGAGAGCTCATAGATGTGTGTGTTGTTGTTTACATTGACGACATCCTCGTTTATTCTTCATCGGAATCTGAACATCGGAAACACGTGAAAATGGTCCTCGAAAGATTGCGTCAACACAAACTTTTCGCTAAGTTGGAAAAATGTGTTTTCAACGTGACTGAAGTTGAATTCTTGGGATTCATATTATCACCTGGCGGAGTGCGTATGGATTCAAAGAAGGTCCATGCAGTTCTCAAATGGCCATCACCATCCTCCGTAAAAGGTGTGCAAAGCATGTTAGGCTTCGCTAACTTTTACCGCAGGTTTATCCCCGAATTCTCTCGAATAGTCCAGCCCATCACTGCCTTGTTAAAGAAAAACAAACGTTTTGAATGGTCTACCGAGGCGGAACAAGCTTTCCAGGATTTGAAGACTAAGTTTATCTCTGCACCAATCTTAAAACACCCTCGCCCCGAACTCCCCTACATCGTGGAAACTGATGCTTCAAGCCTTGCCATGGGGGCAGTTCTATCACAAAAGGACCCGGTAACCAATCAGTTGCATCCCGTGGCATTTTGGTCCCGCAAATTCTCGCCTCCTGAAATCAATTACACGATTACTGACAAGGAACTTCTGGCTATCAAGTCTGCCTTTAAGGCTTGGCGGCATTATCTGCTGGGGGCCCGACACACCGTTACTGTGATTACGGATCACCGAAACCTGCAATATTTGAAAACCGCAAAAGCCCAATCCTCTAGACAACTCCGTTGGGCATTATTCTTTGCCAAGTTTGACTTCATAATTACCTATCGACCTGGTACAAAAAATGGTAAAGCTGATGCCCTTTCTCGGATGGGAGTGGAAGAACACTTGATCAACCCTAAACCTGTACCAATCATTCCCGAACAAAGAATTCTGGGTGTAATCGCCACAGAATCCATAGAGGAAGTTAAGGATAAAGCCAGGCAACTTGTAACTCCAGCAGACATACAGAATTGGCATCTGCAGGGAAAGGACTTTGCAGTAAAGGACAACGTATTGTATTTCCAAGAACGATTATACCTACCCAGCACAGATTTACAGAAAAAAGTAATCTCTTGTTATCACGATTCTTTAATGGAAGGACATCCCGGTATGGCCAAGACCTCAGAAAAGATCAAGCGCTACTTCTGGTGGCCGTCTTGGAAAAAAGATATCAGAGACTTTATAATGTCCTGTGGAGTATGCGCCCAAAACAAGAGTCAAAAGGAAAGACCAGCAGGCCTCTTACGCCCTATTGACATTCCACCTCGCCCTTGGCATACGCTTTCTATGGACTTCATCACCGATCTACCTCCATGCTCCGGATACAATACGATTCTAGTAATCGTGGACTTATTCTCCAAGATGGCGCATTTCATTCCGCTCAAAGGCTTGCCAACAGCAGCAACTCTGGCCCGAGAATTTCTCGAAAACATCGTCCGACTGCACGGTTTTCCTTCGGTTCTAATTTCGGATCGAGGTAGTCAATTTATTTCTCATTTTTGGCGAAGTTGCTGTCGGTCGGCTCAAATTGATGTGAGACTATCGACCAGTCACCACCCTCAGACCGACGGACAAACCGAGAGGACCAATCAAACTCTGGAACAGTATTTACGCTGCATGCTGCAACAAACTGAAAAAACTTGGAAAGACATCCTTTGGATAGCCGAATATGCCTACAATAACTCTGTCCATTCGGGAACTGGGAAAACCCCGTTTTTTCTTTTGTACGGCAGTCACCCTCGAACCTCGGAGTTGGATCCCCTCCAAGATCTTGAAACACCAGCAGTAGACTACCTGTATTCTACAATCACCCAAGCCTTTAAGGAAGCTGTTTCTCACCTTCAAAGGGCTAAAGAACAATACAAGAAAGGAGCAGATCAACATCGGAAGGAAGCCCCTCAATATCAAGTAGGGGATCAAGTCTGGTTATCCACCAAATATCTACCTCTAAAAGGGCCACGCACATTCAACCCAAGATACCTTGGTCCCTATTCCATCACTACCATAGTAAACCCAGTAGCGGTCAAGTTGGACTTGCCCCCGCACATGAAGATACATCCGGTCTTCCACGTCTCTCTATTAAAACCCGTGCAACCTCAAACCCGACTAACCAAATCTCCAAAACCTATCCTAGTTGATGGAGAACTCGAGTTTGAAGTCAAAAGCATTCTGGACTCCAAGATCTCCAAATCTAAACTATTCTACCTAATTGACTGGAAAGGCTACGGCCCCCAAGAGAGATCCTGGGAACCTGCTGAATATGTCCACGCTCCTCGCCTAATCAAAAGATTTCACCGAACATTTCCTGACAAGCCAAAACCCCCGGAGAAGCCCGGTTTGGGAGGGGCCTTGAGGGGGGGGTACTGTCATGATCTCTGCTTCCAAAAGGTCAGGGTTTTCCCAACTCCCTTGGAAGCAGATCCATAACCCAGGTTCCGAGTGCCAACCAGTCCCAATTGGGACCTTTTGGACCCAGTCCTGGCGCCAGTGGCACCAGGCTCATAAATATGCCCAGTCCCAGCGCTGGAAGCGCCGGGCTCATAATGCTTGGGTGGACTTACCTGCAGCAGACCATGCTGCTTACTTGCCTGCCAGTTGAGTCTCTGATCCTCTTCTGTTTGGAACTACTTTTCCTGTTGGGTGGGGCAGGAGCCACTCCCTAGATTCAGAACACTGGAACTCTTCTGGAAAGCAGGAACTCTTTTCTTACCTAGGCGTGGCTGTGGAAGGAGACACCTAAGCACTACAGGAGGTTATTTAAACCACACCCGATGGATGAATCTAGCTTTGCGTTATTCTGCATCCTCAGCAGCAGAACGCTCATCGTGTCTTCTGCATCTGATCCTGGGCCTAAGGAAAAAGGCTTACCATTCTGAATCCAGTCTTCAGCAACACCTATAAAGACAAGAAAGAACAGGTTAGCATTACGGTCTTCAGTGACAGCTCTTCACTTACCTGGTCCATCGGCTGTCACCAACGCCTCGCGCTGCATTCCGGCATCTGAAAGACAAAGGCTTACCTACTCTTCGTGCGCTCCGGAAGTCTTCACACTGCATTCCGGCATCTGAAAGACAAAAGCTTACCAACTCTTCGCACACTCCGGAGGCCTTCGGCGCTGCATCCCGCATCTGAAAGACAAAACAAGGTGCGTTTAAAGACATTGGGGAACTTTAATACTCACGTGCCATTACTCCTTTCCACATCTAACCCAGTGGGTATTCCGGCACCCCGCAGCCGCCCCGAACTTGTACCTGAAAAATAAAAAGACAGTTAGAGCGCATCGTGAAGCAGGCAACAAGCGCTTACTTATGTGCTTCCAGGCGCTTCTATTCATCACACGGGCTCCATCTTAAACTCACTTCAGCCCGCCATCCGCCATCGCCGGAACCCTGCAAAACAAGAGACATCATTACTAAAGACTTTAAAGACATTAGAATTACTCGAAACTTACCGTTCGTGCAGTAAACGACGGACAGCAGTCCTCTGAAGTCAAGAGGCCTGCTCCCCTTATCCAGTGAAGAAACTGGTTACAGCACCCTGCCTCGAGGCAGATGGAGAGCACGGCGTTCACTTACCTAAGACATCTTACCCTTCGAGCCAGACATACAGTGCACAGAGGTCCAGCCCAAAGAGCCAGCCGTGTGTTACACATCACCTTTGAAGATACGGTATACGCCCAGTCAAGACCGGCGCCTCTACGGGAATCAGGTGAGTGTAGCCCAATGGTGGTTTTAGGCGGTGCCCTCCTGCGCTCACAACATAGGCAAAAATGGGTGGTAGCCTATTCTTCATGTTTTCCCTGTGCACTCTCTGGGGAGTTCTGGCCATCATGATGTTTTCCATGCCAGTACTGCACAGTTTAATGGTAGGGCTTGGATGCATGGGTAAAAACATCCCACAAGCCCCCCCTCTTGCGATGGCCATTCTGTCCTTTCACTGATGGAACTCGCAAGATCTGGGATGTTCGCCTCCTCTTCTTCCAATTCCATAGATGGCACAGTTCAGCATCTTTTACTCCCTCCAGTCGATCAATCAGTTCTCCTTGCTGGTCGTGATGGGAGGATTGGGCGGTACCCCTCGGGTCTCTGCTCCCGTTCCCCGGTCGTCCTCCTTGGTCAGTCTCCATGGTTTCATCTCTCCTAGGATGATAAAGCAAAGCGGCAATACACATTCCTAGACGTTTCTTCCCCACCATTGATATTGTGGGGTGGCATATACATTTTATAGTCAAAACATTTGCGTTCTTATTTTAACCAAAACAAGATACAATTATAAGACAATTTTTTTTCCAAATCATAATATTTTAGAGACTATATGTGGGATATTTTAGGGTTGGAATTGAATTACTCTGGAGCAGTCCCCTCTGGTATTGCAGAGGACTCCTCCAGTTGTTGCAGAGTGTGCCTGGGATGGCAACACTTTAGCTGATTTATATGGACCCACTTATCTTCCCCCTCTGCCAAACTGCCTTTGGGGATGCAGATCTTATAGGCAACAGGGGAGATCTTGTCTATAATTTGAAACGGTCCCTTCCATGTAGGCAAGAATTTTCGCTGTTTGGCCTGGTTCCTTTGGAAATTGTATAGATAGACCCGATCACCCACCTTATATTCCTTTCGGATAGTTTTTAAATCATAGTGGGTCTTCATGCTCTCGGCTGAACTTTCTAGATTCCGCTGAGCATAGGCAAAAGCATGCTGAAGGTGTTTCCTTAAATTCTCCACATACTCATGAGTCGTGGAGGCATTTATCAACGTTTGCTCTTGGGTTCTGTAGAGCAAATGCTGGGGAAGCACCATCTTGCGTCCAGTCATCAACTCAAATGGTGACATTTTAGTTGCAGATGAAGGGTAGATCTGATAGCCATTAGGACCAGAGGTAATCGGATATCCCAACTTGGCCCAGAATCTGCCACAAACTTTTTTAATATGCTGACAATGGTTCGGTTGTATCTCTCCACTGCTCCAGAAGAAGCTGGCCTGTAAGCAATGTGTAGCTTCCTTTTAACCCCCAGTATCTCCCACATCTTTGTCATTGCTTCACTGGTAAAGTGCCTACCTCTGTCTGACTCAATCCTTTGAGGTAGACCAAAACGGGAAAAGATGTGGTTAATCATCAGGGCAGCTGCTGTTTCTGCCTTGCAGTTTGGGGCTGGGAGACATTCCACCCACTTGGTAAACAAGCATGTAACGGTCAACATGTACTTGTTTCCTCTAGATGAGCGAATTACAGGGCCTATAAAGTCGATTTGTAAATCTGACCATGGCAGTGTCCTCCCCCTCTTTTGGAGAGGCGCACAGTGTGTGAGGGATGATGGCTGAAATTGTGCACACACAAGACACCCCTTCAAGTATTGGTCGAGGTCCTGCCCCATGTGTGGCCAGTATGCAACCTCTCTTAAGATTTCCAGTGTTGTGTGAAACCCCCTATGACCGGCGGTGGCCGCATCATGGGCGTGACTTAACATCAGGCTTCGGAATGAGGTAGTGACCACCCACTGATCATGGCCAGCTTGGGATTTCCTTACCAACAAACCGTCTTGGATTCGGAACCTTTTTGGACATTTCATCAACACTCTTAGGTCCTCTTTCCCAATGTAATCGGTATCCGTCAGGGGAAAGTTCTCAGGGTCCTCAATGTGTTGGTAAAACTTACCAATTATTGGATCCCCCTTCTGAGCTGTAATCAAATCAGCATCAGGGGTCTCCTTACTCCATTGTGCAGTTGAAAGATCATTGTGAGCATTGGTCTGGGACCTAGTGATGGCAGTGACCTGGATTTCCCCCAACAGGGGCTCTATCTCTATTAGATCCCCTTGGATGGCCCCAGTTTTAGCCAGCTGATCAGCTAAGTCATTTCCAGTTTTGTCTGGTCCCTCTAATTTGGAATGACCCTTGATCTTTTTCCAGTAGATGGTCATCCCATTCGATGTGACCAGATCATCAATGTTTTGAATTAACTTCCCATGTTTCAAGGGTTTGTTATTAGCACATAACATTCCTCTGGTTTTCCAGTTAACCAGGTGCTCCACGAACCCGTTCCGTACATAATCCGAATCTGTGATTATGACCAGTTCGTGGAGTTGATGTTGGACAGCAGTGAGGATGGCCTGATGCACAGCCATCAATTCTGCCACCTGACTACTTCGGGGACCAATTTTGTACCCAGCGGAGGGTTCAGGAAACTCCTTCACCCATGCATTCCCTACGCCGGCCACCAGTTCTTTCTCCCCGTTGTTGTCAACATGGTAAGAGCATCCATCCACATAGACAGTGGGCATTCCCTCACACTTGTCTTCTTCAAAGACTTTGTGGGGGGAATTAAGGTATGCCTCCATGTTGTCCTTGATTTTTAGACTTTCGTCCTCGAGACAGTTTTCTCTGGCACAATCATGCAAGTCAGCCAGACCTTGCGCGAGGGGACTCTTCTTGTTTTGGCCATATCTGACCTCTACGGGAAAGCCTTGCATTGACAGAATCCAGGAAGTAATTCGGGAATTACTCACATTTCCTACCCGGATTCTGTCCCTTTGGAGGTATTGCAGAGGCTGGTGTGGAGTCTCCACTATGATGTGTTCCCCCTGGATAAACGGGCGGTAATTCTTCAATGCCCACACCGTTGCCAGGAGTGCCTTCTCACAATCGTTGAATTTTTCCTCCACAGAGGATAAAGTTTTGCTCGCATAGGAGATTACTTTATTGACCTTGTCATGCTTTTGGTATAATACTGCCGTCAAGCACGTATTAGAGAACCCTGTCTCCAGGAAGAACTCCTTGTTTCTGACAGGGTAAGCTAGGCAAGGCGCTCGTGAGAGGCTTCTTTTGAGTTGTCTTACTGCCTCGGATTGTTCTGGACCCCATTCCCACTTGACCCCCCCCTTCAGGAGATGAATCAGGGGTCTAGTGATCTCTGCATAGCCCTCAATGAACTTTCTGCTGTAATTAGTCACTCCAAGGAGGTTCCTTAGTTCCCGCAGAGTTGTGGGATCCTTCAGTTTCTGAAGTGCTTCCACTTTCTTTTCTTGGGGACAGAGACCCTGAGGAGTAATCTCATGCCCCAAGAAATTAACACGGGTTCTACACCACTGTGCTTTCTGAAAGGAATGTTTTGCTCCGGTGGCCCTCAACTGCGTCAGAACATAACGGATCTCCGCTATGTGTTCTTCCACAGATGAACTTTTGATGAGGACATCATCTACATAAGCCAGGTTACCCCTCGCACCCAGGTCGGGCATGGCTTTATGTAGGAAAATTTTGAATTCATTGCCGGAGTTGAGGTATCCGAAGGGAGTCCGGGTCCATGTGTACTGCTGGCCCCCAAAGGTAAAAGCCAGTTTGTATTGGTCCTCCCTACTGACAGGCACGGTCCAGTATCCATTGGTCAGGTCTATTGCTGTGAATACCTGTGACCCCTGAATCTGGGCCAGCCCTTGGTCAATGTAGGGCAGAGGCCATCGGGAAGTATGGACCCGTTTGTTGAGCTCCCTAAGGTCGGCGCAAGGTCTCCACTGGCCGTTTGGCTTCAATATTCCCAGCACCGGATTATTGAAGGTGCTGTGTACTGGACGGATTATTCCCCGGGACTCAAGGTTCTTAATTATTTCAGTAAGGGACTCCATGGATGCGAGAGGCAAACGATATTGCTTCACAAACACTGGAGTCATTCCAGGGTCCGTGGGAATGGTTGTGGTGTGGATGTCGGTGCGACCACAGTCATATGAGTCTACCGCAAAGAGATCTTGAAAATCCAAGAAAACTTGTTTCAACTTTTGCTTCTGTTCCAGAGTCACACAGGCATCAGCTAGGTTGACTCTCTCTTCCACCATCTGCCTGAAGCCTGGAAAGACTTCTGGTTTGGCTATCTCAGCGGCCTCCTCCAGCTGGGTGGAGAAGTCCCTGGTCAGAGTGCTGATTTGGACTGGAGGCTTCAGGTGGGAAAGGCAGCCCTCATGGACCTGGAAAATCACCTCATCCCTCCTGAAGTCACAAGTCACATCTTCCTTACCATAAGGGCAAGAAGTGTACACCAGGAAGTTCCCCCCATGCCGGGTGAAAATCCTGTCTGGTGTTGTATTGTCCTCACTGTCACTGTTAAAACAGCCCTTGGGGATCGGTCCTAACAGTTCATTTCCTAAATCAATGAAGAAATGTCGGTCATCAACCGCCATTCCAATAATGGTGCCTGCGGTTAGAGTAATACTCTTTAAGTCGCTGTTATCCACCTCTATTGGAATGGTGTCATGTTCTATGTTGACTAATGGTGTTGGGTTTACCCCTAACCATTGTTGTTGGAGAGAAGCATTTAGATGAATATTAGCATCAGGGTTTTTCAATTTTCGTCCTCTTTTAACTTTCACTTCCAGAGAGAATTGTCGGGTCCTTTCTGGGATGGTGACTTCCTCTTTAATCTGAATTTCAACTGCATAAGGTAGCAATTGAGCTGACCTAAATGCTTTTTCCGGATCATCAAAGCCCATGGGATTATCCGCTAATCGGGACCAAGCTTTGAAGTTTATTAGGTCCAAACTAATGGCAAAGCGATTGAGAATGTCACTGCCTAAGTAAAAGGCAGCAGTGACGTCTCGCACGACCCAACAATTATGGACTATGCTCTTGTTGCCAATGGAGATTTTTGAGCCTGCACCTGCTTGGCAGGAGATGTTTGGAATTAGGTGCTTCCAGGTCCATTTCCCATTTGTCCATCAGTTTGAATGTGGGAATGGCTGGATCTTTTGGGAGTTGGCGGAACATGGCTTTGCTGATGAAGCTCTTACCGTTGTTCTTACACACTCGGGCGAGAACAGAGTCCTTCCCATCATTTATCTGAACAGGTATGAACAACTGCTCTCCAATTTGCTGAATATCATCCAGGCTCTGAGCTGATTTCACCTCTTTCTGGACTATAGGAGTGGGATTGTGGATTGGTAAAGAATTTCAGAGTATTTCCTTCCAGTGTGGAATACCACCTTAAACTGGAAGGAAGGTTGATTTTCAGAAATAGAGAGGACCCCCCACCACCAGTCTGTTGTCCTACTGCTATTACTGTCACGTCTGGAATTTGGTTGTTCTGGAAGTGAAATTCTACTTGATCAGATTTTTGTTCAACCATGTGGCAGGTGCCGTTTAAACTAACATGGTTGACACTCTGTTTTAATTTTATTGGTCGGCTAGTCTGGGTCCAGAGGACCTTGTTTATGCAATCTATTAGGGATGACAACCTTCTCAGGAGCTAATTCCCTATAAACAAGGGGCGCCCTCTGGAGTCACTACTATGACCGGGTGTTTCACCTTGTGTCGCCCAATTTTGATGTCCAAATCTGCAGTCCCCTCGACAGGAATTTCCTTCCCATCAAAGTTCTGGAGTTGTCCAGGAATAGAGGTGAGAGGAATACGGTAATTCTCCCCCCTTCCTGCATTTAGTTCCTCAAAGGCCCTTTTGGACAGAAGGGTAGCTTGGGATCCAGTGTCCACCAGTGCCAAAACTGTACCCTGCCCCTGTACTTGTACCGGGGCATAATATCTTCCCTCCTTCTCCTCAAGGGGGCACAGATAATGCACATTATTGGACAACTGGTGGGCTAACTTTCTGGTTTTGGACATGGCGAGAGAAGAGATTTGGGCAGAATTCTGTGGAGAGTCTTGGGAATCTGAAAGAAAAAGTTGGCAACTGGAGATCAGAGCCATTGTGGGTTCCCCTGGTTCCGGTTCTGGGCCGCCCCCCCCTTTTTGGAGGCAGTCACCAGGATGGGTTTGAACCAGGGGATTTCGGTATTGTTTCGGTTCTGGGATGAGATTAGAGGGCGGCGGTAGCTCAGTCTCCATATCTCCCCAGTCTGGATTGGAATCCCTTGGGACCCATTTTTCCTTGGGAGGAGTTCCCCCATCTCTGAATGAGAAGATCCTTTTCCCAGGATCTTCTGAGGATCCCTCTCCCTCAAATTGGAAGACCTGTACTTCCTGTTTGGATCCTTTGTTTCTCCTACCCCCCCTCTGCTCCTTGGGAGGCAGGCTTTCAGGGGCAGGAGATTTTGTTTCCGGTTCCTGGTTTTCCAGGGGCTGTTTACAAGTTGGGAAGGAAGCTTCCTCCAAGGCTTTACACCCCCCCTTCCCCTTGTGCCTCCTCCCTGGGAACCGGTGGGTTATCGGGGTGCTACCCCCGTCATTGTTCTGGAGCACCAGGTCCAGATTTCGGGGCATTCTGCAGTGGCATGCTCATCTGAGGGTTCTGTTGAGCCCTCAGTATGTGACCCAGATCCCGTGCCATATTTTGGACTTGGTGCTCAAGTTGTGAAACCCGCTCAGGTTGATACGGGACTCTATTTTCTCCCCTGGGCTGATCCTGGGAAGGGTAGCTATCCCTTCTCTGGTAGTACCCTTGGTTGGGAAGATTTTGGTACCCCTCCATCCTTGGCCTCCCCTCTCCTGGGTTAGGTTGTCTGGGCTCAGGGAATTGGGGAAAGAAGGATGGATGATTTTGGGGCTTGAAATTGGGTGGATACCTGGGGAAAAAGTTCTGCCCAGGATTTGGAGAATTTCTGCCCTCCTGTGGGAAGTTGGGAGGGAAGTTCCCTGGGTTAGGCGCTTGGCTGGATCCCCCCCCACCTTGGGCTGGAGGAGTCCACACATAACCCAGGATGGGTCGGTTTCCCTTGTAGCGGGGACTTACATAGTCAGGGGAGCGGGGGACCCCATTTGTGGGACTACCTCCTCGACTCCCTGTCTGTGACTGGCCCGAGGGCCTTCTGGGCTGTGAATTATTTGGTGCAGGCAGGTTTTTAGGCCCCCCCATCTCCAAATCTAAAACGGGGGCAACCTTTACCTCTGCCACCTTGGCAGCAGCAGGAGTGCTGTTGGTTTTGGGGTTTTTCTGTGCATTATTTTTATTTTCTATGGGCTTCTGCACCTCATAGATCCGGGTAGCCTGTTCAATGACCCAGTCTAAAGATCTTTTCTCATGAAAATCTCTCCCGAGCTGGGTCATTATGTATTTGGGTAAGGCATGGAAAAACGTATTGATAAATTCTCTGCTATCCGTGCGCACCCTTCTGGTGGTCTGCGCAAAAGCACGCTTTAATTCTTGCACAAACTCTTGTGGGGCCTGATCCTGCCCACATTGCAAATTGTAGGCTGCCTTGCGAGCCTCTTGAGGATTTCTGTGAACAGAAAAATGTTT
The DNA here is from genome assembly GCF_040938575.1 of Ambystoma mexicanum. Lineage (NCBI taxonomy): Eukaryota > Metazoa > Chordata > Amphibia > Caudata > Ambystomatidae > Ambystoma > Ambystoma mexicanum. The sequence goes on from NC_090921.1 coordinate 1,292,856,263, forward strand.
GAAGATGGCCGCCTTATAGGTGGACCATCTTAAATGATTTTGGTCCTCCAGCCCCACAAAGAAACTGGAGTATTCTGGGGAGAATGTCCATTTGACGTACTGGATGCAGCTACTGCTGTCCTTCAAATGGAAAGTCTCCATCATTTGCTCATAGAGCTCCAAGTGTTCCCAAACGGAATACTTGGCGTTCTTATGATAAGGAGTGATGACACTCCTGATTGCCTTTATTTGTTTCAATGGGTCCTTAAGCAAGGCCCTTTTTGCCTTATTGGCCTTTTTGGTTCGGGTAACCCTGGTCCATTCATCCTCTGACTCAGAAGCACTGCTCCCAGAGGTGCCCGTCTGATCTTCCAGGTTTTCCCGGATTGTGCAAGCCTGGGAATGGCTGATAGAATGTGGGGACCTGGTCTCCTGTGTCCTGTGACGCTCAGAGGAGTCTTCAGATCCCTCCTTGCTACCAGGATTTGCTGGGTATCCCCCCACTGACCTAACTGGGCAGAGGTTTTCAGGATGCCCTTAGTGGGCCTACTCTCCTGGGGTTCCCCACTAAATTGCACTGTGCTTGGGTGCCTATACCCGGATGCCCGCCCATCCATTCCTGGGAGGTACTGGCCTATGAGCCCCATACTTCTAGCTGGATAGTAATCTGCCATCCCCATGGCCCTGGGCTCATGTGCGTGAGGGGACATGGGGGTGGCAGAGTCAAGGGACTGGGAGAGATGAAGGCCTCTGGTACTAGGGCTCCTGAGGTTATGCTCAGGAGTTTCTCTTTCCCAGCAAACCTCATCTCTATCCACCCCTACCTCCTGTTGCAATGCAAGAGCCTGCGCTTTCAGTTCCTCAGTTAAGGCCTTACTAGACTCTATCAGTCTCTCTTGCATGGCTACCTGTTGCTGGAGCCTATCATTGTGCTGACAGAGAGCCTCATTTTCTCTCTGTGCCTCCTGATTGGTCCTGGAGTACTGGGCCAGTCTCTGCTGCAGGAGGGTTACCTCCTCAGTCCCATCCCTACTGGCCTGCTCCTTTCTTGCCAGAGCCTCCTCCACCCTCCTGGTGTAATCTAGCAAGCCCTGATGCTCTTTTTGGAGGTCACCCAGCCCCTGGAGGGCCAAGTGATTTTGTTCAATTTTTCTTTTTAAATGGCAGACTTCCTGGCCTAAGGTATCCCTTTCCTGACCAAGAGCCTGCATTTGTGATGCCAGGTCGTCCCTCTGCCTTTGAAAGGCACCAGCTTTCTGGCGTTCTTCATCAAACTCTGCCTGGGTATCCAGGTCTTACAAAATCAATATATTGTTTTCCTCTTTCTCTCTGTCTATTTGGATTTGCAGGGTGGCTACCTGCTCTGTGCATGCCCTGTTGAAATTGATCTGTTGCTCCAGCTTTTTCTGGCTCTGCAGTAAGGAGTCCAAACTGTCTTGGTGCTCCTTCTGCAAAGCCAGAATTCTGGTATCCTGGTCTGTCTTTTCCTGTTGCAGTATATCCATGTCCTCTTTTATTTTAATGATATACTGCCTACTATCATTTTCTGACTCCTGGCTCCTCTGCGGCCTCTGCTCAGAAGAGACCAGGTCAGATTGGGCCTTTTCTAACACCATCTGTTGCCTATTTGCCAGATCTTGGCCTTCAGCACATTTGTCCTGCATGGCTCCCATATATATATACAAATATGTCGCTATCCTGGCAATCTTGTTATGTTCATCTTTGGCTTTAGGGGCCATGTATAATTCACTCAGGGCCACATGTAATGGACCCTGATCTCTCCATGTATCTGACCCTGTTTCAGTGACCTGTTGCGCGATTGCCTGCAACCAGACCGTTTGGTCCTGATGAGTCCACTCACCTCTCACAAATAGCTTATGTAAGAAGTGTTCTCTGGCTATTTTCATATCTACCAAGGTCGTCATTCTGGAATTTGAGTTCCTTCCTTACTTACAGAAGTTTGTATTTTATTTTGCAAAACAGACCGTTTCCTTAGAGCGTTCCTTTGAGGGATGCTTTCACAGTGTAAAACAGCGTGGTGATCTAACCGGATATGTGTATCTGGTCAGTTGGCACACTGTATTAATCTGCACAAGGGGTAAATCTAACCCAGAATATCCCGGCTCCGAGCTCCCACTTTTCTAAGCGATATTCAATCAACACTACAGCTAAGTCAATGCCTAGTCTGGGATGCTGAGGAAAACCCTTATTGATGTATTTTTATATCCAGTTCAGTACTCTGGATGACAACCCTTGTATAACACCCCCCTCTTAGAATCCCCCTGACCCCATTGAGCCAAGAAGTAGGTTTGTTTTGCAAATGAAAATGTTTATTTGAAAATTTAAACAATATATATATATATCACGCTTCTATACATAAATTGAAAATGGATATTACACTTGTGAGTATGAGCAGTATTCAGCAAGAGGTAACATGAATAGGAACAGAAGAATAAGGTGGGAAAGAATGCTTTATATGGTTCAGTGCCGAACTGTGCTGCTATATTTCGGAATCCATTGCTGGGAACCTTGCTTGTTCTTGCCAGCACTGCGAGCCCTGAGAAGCTCTTGCTGGCTATTCAGCGTTCTACTCTACTTCCTGGAGGAGGCGGAGTCTTCGGAAAGCACGTGACGGATCACATGACCTCGCCGAGACCTCTTTAGCAGCCGTGGGCCACCCTCGTGGCGTTAAGCCCGAAGGAGTAAAGCCCAGCAGCTGTTGTGCGGCTGTTTGGCGGATGGTGGCTTTAAATATATTTCCATCGTAATAATCTCCTTAGAGGAGCTGCAGCAACAGTAATATCATTGTGTGTACAACCTATACCGCAGAGAACCAAGGAGATTCTCAGCCTACCCCTGCCCCAGTCAGTGCTGTCCGTCGAGATCAACTTGCATGATGAGCCCGCAAACACGTCAAAAGCAGAAAACTAGGCTCGACTCTGAGCGGTCATACTCTCCCCTACAGTCATTGTCGAGTACCCTGGAGCGACACACCTCTGTGGTGGGTGAAGAAAACGAGGTAAGAACTGCTATACGAAATATGCCATTGTTGCCCCAAACGATACGTTCTGAAACTTTGTGTCACAAACCGCCGATATATATTGTCAGTTCTTTGCTTACATTAACAGAAAACATCATCATTAATGAAAATCTCCTTACTCGTTGCCGGCTCAAACCGATTCCAGATGTAGCCTGGCAACTAACAATTGCATCTCCTTGTGCGCCTTGTCTAACGATGCAACTGGAAGAGATCTCACATTGTGCTGCATACTGCAAATATGCTTACGCCTACGAAAGATCGGATGTTTTAGAAAAAACACCTTTAGTTGAAAAATGTAGTAACTGTGAAACCTTACTAATCCGGTCCTTGGCCCTCGCTACTTATATGATGACAAAGGTCTTGTCAGTGCCGGTAAACACGATTGAGGTAAATACCTCATCGTTTCAGTCTCCTTTTGATGTAACAGACTCTGAGCTTATGCTAATTCAAGTGCCCGTGAACACCTCAAATGAGACAAACTTTATATTTTTGCCACCTCCAAACTTACTGAATGTGCAAGCAGCTAAAAACATCTTACCGGGTGGAATACAAACAAGTGAAGGAGCGTTGTCACCTATGGCGAGGGTACCAGTTAAGCACCAGGGCGCCCATTCTCACTTGACAATACCATTGCAAGGCACGTCAGGTCTCTCTAAAACTGATGTGGAAAGCTCTAAACATAGTTTAATAAATCCGAATCTGTCACGCCCTCGCCTAAGTACAGCTGTAAACAGCGGTGGAGGTGCACACGGGTCGGGAACGCTACATCAATCGGTAATTGCTACAGCGCCTGAACCTAACTTGACAAATACAGGAAAAAAATTAAAAACAGCTCTAGGTACATCACCCAAAGGTCTTGATCTGGCAGAGCGTGAGGCTCGGTTAACTGAGAGGCTAACGGCTGATTACAACTCTATCAAAGAAAAGCTGATACAGAGCTTTGGCGAGAAGCCAAATATTAATCCTGTTAACACTGCCCCGAGGGGATGTATTTCAAACAACATATTCTGTCAATCCAAATTTGGATTTTCTGAGCTCAATTCCTCCCACCGCAGCTCAGTAACTGACTGTCCTACCTTTAGTGATAACAATGTTGCACTTGCCTCTGATTTTGAGAGCCAAAATCGTATGATCGAAGAAGATGTGGAAGATGAGTCTCTACAGCAACGAGGGATTCCAGCTAAACTAATACACGAAACAAACTCTTTATCTGCAAATTCTGCACAGGAACAAATGAACAAATCGAACCTGTCAGTTGCAGCTGGCATCTAAATTCATAATAATGTATTAGCCGCTCCTCTTTGGCTCTCATTCCTTTCGTAAAACTCTATGAGAGTTTAAACGACGCCATAAAAGATCAGGACACGCAAATTAACCAGCTTATTTCTAAAATGGACACGATGGAACATCTGAATAATGCACTGTTGCAAAGAATGGACGGAGAGGCGGAGACGTCCTCGCAATGGCAATATCGCCTTGGAGATCTCTTGTCAAGCACCCATGTAGATAATTCCACTTTGATGGCTGCGACACTTGAATGTATGAAATGGGTAAGGCATAATACCCAGGTAAATGCAGAACAAATTCATGAGCACCTTAGTGGTTCAGTCACTACAAACCAAATGTACCTTTCATCGAAAAGTGCTAATTTTGTACCAGCTTTGGCACATCCTCCAATGACTACTTTCCATGATGGATCCCCTAAAATCAGTGTGGAAAATGCAAGATGTCAAGGAGCTTTGGTACAAACACAAAAAACGCAGATAAACCCTACAGTCATGTCGCCCTGTCCAATCACAAGTACTAGTGAGATGCTTGTTGATAGCTTAATAGCACAAATACAAGATACTCAGAATTCTACCAGTGTCGTACAAACTCTAGATTTGATCAACTCCGATACAGTGCGCACTGAATTCCAACAGATGCCAGAGGTTATTAGTGCAGTCGAAATTTAACCTTACCACCGGCCTCTATGAGCACAAATTCGTTTGACATATTTAAAGGCTCAGCTAAAAACTTTTCAGTTGGTAAAATAAAGGTACCAATGCTGTCTGCAAAAAATGTTCGATCGGCTCCAAAAAAGGTAGCGAGCAATCTACCAAAAAAACGCTCCACTAATGTTAAACAATTCGTCAGAAACATAGTGATTCCCCAAAAGCTTGCGCTCTTTGAACGCCCAATAAATGGGGGTCCTTTAGTTAATGCCATTACTGCGCACTCAAAAGAGTCTCAGAGCCAGCGTAATGATGCCAAGCCCCCCTTAAAGCAAAAGCAAAATCCAAATAAGCGGGCCCGTCTAGACTCAGACCCTGAACAAACAGTACCAGACGAGGAATCAGTGGACCTATGTGATCTTTCGACATACTCGCTAGATTCTACCAGCTCTTCTTCGATCGTGCCTGGTGAGTCAGTAAGTCAAAGAAAGCCTAATGGCCCGAAAGAACCCCATCGTGGAGAACAATTAGGCGAAGTAGCAAAAGGGTGTAAACAAGTCACCACGTGTCCCTCAGTATCTCATAGGAATTCTTTGGAATTCAATCGGGTTAATGCAAGGCAGATTTCAAGCTTAAAGAATGGCGTTGAATCGCCTCAAAACTTCAATCCTAAAATGACTGCTGCTCAGCGGAATAAGCACACTCCAATAAAAACAAAAGCAAGCGATAGACGTCAACTTGGTTCAAAACAGCAAACCTGGAAAATCAGAGTGGAAAATGTGTTTTCTGACGACAAAGATGTCAACTTAAACAGAAGAAACGTGATGAAATTACTCCATAACATCCCTTCACTTCGTACCATCACTACTGAAGATATCTTAATTGTTGAATATATCTCAGAGAAATCCGTCAATAAGGTCTTCTTACATATAAGATCATTTGCAGTACAAAAAACTCTTTTAGCTGCACGAGATGAACTATTATCATATGGATTTGAAATACAATCGGAGCGGAGCATACATAACTCTGCAAAAAGTGATGCTGTAAAATCAAGAATTGATCATCGACGTGAAGAATTAAGAAGTCACCTATCTTCGCGAGAGCGTGGAATTGGAACAAAATCCACTTGGGAGAACTCCGATGAACACACAAGACAAATTGTATCACAGAAAAACCAAAAAGCATAACCATCAGTAAATATAGGCATAGAGAATTGTGGGATCATCTCTTGGAATACCAGAGGATTTCTCCATCTATTTAATGACTTTCCCACGGCTTTAGCAAACAATTTTATCATCTGCCTTCAAGAGACGTGGCTTTGTGAGCCTCCGTCAAAAGATGGTTATACCATCGTTCTAAATAAAGCAGGAAAGAATCAACGTGGGAGACCCTTTTCTGGTCTAATTACAATGGTCAACAATGCATATGGCTGGGAGATAAGACAAACATTTATGCCAAATCTTTTCGTACTTGGAATACTACTGCAGCTAAGCCCGAGGAAGAACAATCGTTCACCACAATTATTGATCATTAACTTATATTGGAATCCAGCTATGATTTCTTCGGCAAGTTTCATTAAATCAGTGATGGCAATTATCGATCCATGTCTAACATCAAGTTTGGAGACTATAATTATAATATGTGGCAATTTCAACTTCTCATGGTTTGAAAAATCATCTAAAAAAAGGACCTCATCTACTGTAGTATCAACTAGAGGAGACAAATGGTTGGAAGCCATGAAATCAAGAAACTGTGAGATGGTCAATGATCATATCCATTGAGATATTCCCCCAAGCTCTACTTGGCATAGAGATAAAAGTCTAAAAACATTAGATTATTTTTGGATTTCTGTTTCTTTCTGGTCAAAAGTAGAAAGACTGTCCATAATCAAAACATCTTTAAGTGATCTCAGCATACTGGAGTTACTCTGTTTACTAGAACGGTGTCTAATATCACCACAGTATAGCTGTCCTTTGGAGGTGAATGAGGGATTGAACAGGCTGCGAATTAAAGATCATCATATCTGTCAGTTGAGAGATGGCCTCAATGATGATATAACAACCATTTCTGACAGAGTAAATTACGCACCTCTGCTAATCCAATTTGGCACCGTAAAAAAAAGAACATACAATCCTTTCCAAATTCAGAAAAAATATGTATACAGTGCCCAGGTAAATCAGCAAAAGAAACAAATGCATAAAAACATCAGACAAATCAAAAAGAAATGTAAAAATATTCCTGAAGAAATAAAGGAAATTAAAAACTGCAAAATGAAATATCGAAACTGGTTAAAATCTTTCCAAATAATTAGAGATCAAGAACGGGCTGGAACAATGCTAGGCCTAATTATCCAACGAAATTCAAGAGACATTTGGAAGATTTTAAATAACAATTGTACTCAAGAATTAAGTTTAACTAATGGAATATCTATGTTAACCTGGGAACAGCATTTTAAGAAGGTCTTTGAAAATACTTCAGCTCAAGGCTCCTTGGAGACCGAGCTTTCATCGGCCCCATGGGATGTTTGTGAATCTAGAGCCAAAATCATCGCTATCATAACACAACTGAAGAACTCCCGTGCAGCAGGCCCTGATGGGTTAACAAACGTTCACTTAAAAGAGAAAAAGGAACTTTGGGCCAACTTCATTGTGGATCTGTTTGGAGTAATTTCAGTAGCTAAGTTGATTCCGAGCTCATGGAGGACTGCGATTATTGTGCCAATATTCAAGAAGGGCAATAGAGATAATCCTGCCAACTATCGCCCTATTGCCCTCTTGGATATTATAGGCAAAATCTTTGCAACATGCTTACAACAAAAACTCACCAAATGGGCCTTCTCTAACAATCTAATGGATAAGCGACAAACAGGCTTTACAAAAGATGTTGGAACAGAAATTAACCTTCCCATAGTAAATATACTCAAGCTTGACATAATGAAAAACAAGGGGAACATTTTTGTAGCTTTCATAGATATGCGGCAGGCCTTTGACCAAATTAATCGCACAATTTTATGGAAGAAACTAACATCATGGTCATGCCCCGCGAACATCCTTCATCCACTCATGGCGCTGCATACAGGAACCTCAATAAAAGTACGTACTGATAACAAAGGCTCTGTGACGAAAGAGATTCCAACCTCCCTGGGAGTGAAGCAGGGCTGCCCTTTGGCAGCGTTATTGTTTAAGTTATATATTGCTGACTTGCCGGAGGCTTTTGTGAACGTTCGCTGCTTTCCACCGAAAGTAAACAACCAACCAATCAGCTATGCAACATATGCCGATGATATCGTATTATTCGATCAAACGGAAATTGGACTACAACGGCTTCTCCAAGCGTTGGTTTTGTATTTACAAGCCAATGGTCTTGAAATTAATGCCGGAAAATCGAAGATAATGTCTTTTGGGTCAACACATAAAAGATCAGCCGAGAATTTTAGCTGGTTCGCATCAGGAGAAAAGATTGACAAGCCGATTCATGGAATTATTAGCGCGGCGCAAGTGGCCAAAAACGTGCGAATCGCAGTGGAATAGCGAAAATCGCAGTGCAAGTGCGAAAATCGCACGAAAAGCAGCGCACATCGATTCATGGAAGGCTGTGCGCGAGAAGACCATCGGATGTGCGATATGAAAGTGCGCGGCGCACGTTGGCGCACAGGCCATCTAACGGCGTGCGCCAGGTTACAGCGAAAATCGCACAGGCCACAGCGAAAATCGCACATAGCGCGGCGCTCGCAACAAAAGTAGGCGTAACACGGGGCGTAACACTCGGAATGGGGAACAACTTGCCAAAATGTGGGCGTCACGGGGGAAGCACAGGGTACAAGTGCGCGGAACGCCCACACGCTCGCCTACAACACGTATTCATGGAATAGAATAGGCCAAAAAAGCGCACGCTCAAACCAGCGCACAGGCACAAACACGACCGCCACAAGAAAGCAGGCGGTAGCGTCTCTGCGCCTGGAAGAAATGTGCGCCAAAAGGTGCGCCAACAAATAGCACCTATATACAGCCATGATGAATGGCCAATACTGTGGCCCTCCAGGACAAATGACGTGCAAAGGGGTACCCACAAACACAGACACGCGCTGACAGAAAAAAAACGTGTGCGTGTATACCGGGGTGCGCGGGAAGTCTCACACGCGAATTGGCCGGGTGGATTACAGGGGTGCGCGGGAAGTACCACACGCGATTTGTCAGGGTACGTGGATTTCAGGGGTGCGCGGGAAGTTCCACACGCGATATGGCCGGGTACGTTGATTTCAGGGGTGCGCGGGAAGTTCCACACGCGATTAGGCAAGGTACGTGGATTTCAGGGGTGCGCGGGAAGTTCCACACGCGATATGGCCGGGTACGTGGATTTCAGGGGTGCGCGGGAAGTTCCACACGCGATTAGGCAGGGTACGTGGATTTCAGGGGTGCGCGGGAAGTTCCACACGCGATTTGGCCGGGTACGTGGATTTCAGGGGTGCGCGGGAAGTACCACACGCGATTAGTCAGGGTACGTGGATTGCAGGGGTGCGCAGGAAGTTCCACACGCTATTAGTCAGGGTACGTTGATTTCAGGGGTGCGCGGGAAGTTCCACACGGGATTTGGCCTGGTACGTGGATTTCAGGGGTGCGCGGGAAGTTCCACACGCGATTAGTCAGGGTACGTGGATTGCAGGGGTGCGCGGGAAGTTCCACACGCGATTAGTCAGGGTACGTGGATTGCAGGGGTGCGCGGGAAGTTCCACACGTGATTTGGCCGGGTACGTGGATTTCAGGGGTGCGCGGGAAGTTCCACACGCGATTAGTCAGGGTACGTGGATTGCAGGGGTGCGCGGGAAGTTCCACACGCGATTTGGCCGTGTACGTGGATTGCAGGGGTGCGCGTGAAGTTCCACACGCGATTAGTCAGGTTACGTGGATTGCAGGGGTGCGCGGGAAGTACCACACGCGATTTGGCCGGGTACGTGGATTGCAGGGGTGCGCGTGAAGTTCCACACGCGATTAGTCAGGGTACGTGGATTGCAGGGGTGCGCGGGAAGTTCCACACGCGATTTGGCCGGGTACGTGGATTGCAGGGGTGCGCGGGAAGTTCCACACGCGATTTGGCCGGGTACGTGGATTGCAGGGGTGCGCGGGAAGTTCCACACGCGATTTGGCTGTGTGCTCCCAGGCATTACCTGTACACCCTCCACGGCCCCTGCAGGCAGCACACACCACAGGGGACTACCCTGCACACCTGCTCATGTCTCCCACCACCCCCACCCCCCAGCCACCAGGGGCAGCCTCCACCAGGCCCCCACCCATGTCACCCACCACCCCCACCCCCCAGCACTGTGGGGCACCCTCCACCAGGCCCCCACCCATGACTCCCACCACCCCCACCCACCAGCCACCAGGGGCAGCCTCCACCAGGCCCCCACCCATATCACCCACCACCCCCACCCCCCAGCACTGTGGGGCACCCTCCACCAGGCCCCCACCCATGACACCCACCACCCCCACCCACCAGCAGTGCAGGGGCACCCTCCACCAGGCCCCCACACATGTCTCCCACCACCCCCACCCCCCAGCAGTGCAGGGGCACCCTCCACCAGGCCCCCACCCATGTCACCCACCACCCCCACCCCCCAGCACTGTGGGGCACCCTCCACCAGGCCCCCACCCATGACTTCCACCACCCCCACCCACCAGCCACCAGGGGCACCCTCCACCAGGCCCCCACCCATGACTCCCACCACCCCCACCCCCCAGCCACCAGGGGCAGCCTCCACCAGGCCCCCACCCATGTCACCCACCACCCCCACCCCCCAGCACTGTGGGGCACCCTCCACCAGGCCCCCACCCATGACTCCCACCACCCCCACCCACCAGCCACCAGGGGCACCCTCCACCAGGCCCCCACCCATGTCTCCCACCACCCCCACCCCCCAGCAGTGCAGGGGCAGCCTCCACCAGGCCCCCACCCATGTCTCCCACCACCCCCACCCCCCAGCCACCAGGGGCAGCCTCCACCAGGCCCCCACCCATGTCTCCCACCACCCCCACCCCCCAGCCACCAGGGGCAGCCTCCACCAGGCCCCCACCCATGACTCCCACCACCCCCACCCACCAGCAGTGCAGGGGCACCCTCCACCAGGCCCCCACACATGTCTCCCACCACCCCCACCCCCCAGCAGTGCAGGGGCACCCTCCACCAGGCCCCCACCCATGTCACCCACCACCCCCACCCCCCAGCACTGTGGGGCACCCTCCACCAGGCCCCCACCCATGACTCCCACCACCCCCACCCACCAGCCACCAGGGGCACCCTCCACCAGGCCCCCACCCATGACTCCCACCACCCCCACCCCCCAGCCACCAGGGGCAGCCTCCACCAGGCCCCAACCCATGTCACCCACCACCCCCACCCCCCAGCACTGTGGGGCACCCTCCACCAGGCCCCCACCCATGACTCCCACCACCCCCACCCACCAGCCACCAGGGGCACCCTCCACCAGGCCCCCACCAATGTCTCCCACCACCCCCACCCCCCAGCAGTGCAGGGGCAGCCTCCACCAGGCCCCCACCCATGTCTCCCACCACCCCCACCCCCCAGCCACCAGGGGCAGCCTCCACCAGGCCCCCACCCATGTCTCCCACCACCCCCACCCCCCAGCCACCAGGGGCAGCCTCCACCAGGCACCCACTCATGTCTACCCCCACCCCCACCCCCCAGCCACCATGGGCACCCTCCACCAGGCCCCCACCCATGTCTCCCACCACCCCCACCCCCCAGCACTGTGGGGCACCTGCCAGCAGGCCCCCACCCATGTCCAACCCATGTCTCCCACCACCCCCACCCCCCAGCAGTGCAGGGGCACCCTCCACCAGGCCCCCACCCATGTCTCCCACCACCCCCACCCCCCAGCACTGTGGGGCACCCTCCACCAGGCCCCCACCCATGACTCCCACCACCCCCACCCACCAGCCACCAGGGGCACCCTCCACCAGGCCCCCACACATGTCTCCCACCACCCCCACCCCCCAGCAGTGCAGGGGCACCCTCCACCAGGCCCCCACCCATGTCACCCACCACCCCCACCCCCCAGCACTGTGGGGCACCCTCCACCAGGTCCCCACCCATGTCACCCACCACCCCCACCCCCCAGCAGTGCAGGGGCCGCCCCCACCAGGCCCCCACCCACGTCTCCCACCACCCCCACCCCCCAGCCACCAGGGGCAGCCTCCACCAGGCCCCCACCCATGTCACCCACCACCCCCACCCCCCAGCACTGTGGGGCACCCTCCACCAGGCCCCCACCCATGACTCCTACCACCCCCACCCACCAGCCACCAGGGGCACCCTCCACCAGGCCCCCACCCATGTCTCCCACCACCCCCACCCCCCAGCAGTGCAGGGGCAGCCTCCACCAGGCCCCCACCCATGTCTCCCACCACCCCCACCCCCCAGCCACCAGGGGCAGCCTCCACCAGGCCCCCACCCATGTCTCCCACCACCCCCACCCCCCAGCCACCAGGGGCAGCCTCCACCAGTCACCCACTCATGTCTACCCCCACCCCCACCCCCCAGCCACCATGGGCAGCCTCCACCAGGCCCCCACCCATGTCACCCACCACCCCCACCCCCCAGCACTGTGGGGAACCCTCCACCAGGCCCCCACCCATGACTCCCACCACCCCCACCCACCAGCAGTGCAGGGGCAGCCTCCACCAGGCCCCCACACATGTCTCCCACCACCCCCACCCCCCAGCAGTGCAGGGGCACCCTCCACCAGGCCCCCACCCATGTCTCCCACCACCCCCACCCCCCAGCCACCAGGGGCAGCCTCCACCAGGCCCCCACCCATGACTCCTACCACCCCCACCCACCAGCCACCAGGGGCACCCTCCACCAGGCCCCCACACATGTCTCCCACCACCCCCACCCCCCAGCAGTGCAGGGGCACCCTCTACCAGGCCCCCACCCATGTCTCCCACCACCCCCACCCCCCAGCACTGTGGGGCACCTGCCAGCAGGCCCCCACCCATGTCCAACCCATGTCTCCCACCACCCCCACCCCCCAGCAGTGCAGGGGCACCCTCCACCAGGCCCCCACCCATGTCTCCCACCACCCCCACCCCCCAGCAGTGCAGGGGCAGCCTCCACCAGGCCCCCACCCATGTCTCCCACCACCCCCACCCCCCAGCCACCAGGGGCAGCCTCCACCAGGCCCCCACCCATGTCTCCCAGCACCCCCACCCCCCAGCCACCAGGGGCAGCCTCCACCAGGTACCCACACATGTCCCCCTGCCCCCAGGTCCTGACGATACTCAATCATGGCAGTAATGGGCAGCATACCCAGCACAAACACCCAGGCAAGGATTGCATCCACCCACATAGTGAATGCAATTACATGATACAACCCCAATGGCAAGTATGTAAATGAACACATGTCCGTCACACACACATACACAATGGGTGCAAGTGAATGTCAAAACCCATATCATGACATGTATGAAACCAATGAGAAAATAACACAAGTGAAAGTAAAAATAAAAAATGTATTAAAGATGAAAAATAAGTAAACAAATCAAACATACAACAATGTGGATAACAAAATAAATGGTCCATGTCCGAGAACAAAAGTAAAAATCAAAAAAACAAAGGAATACAAAAACAAATGTTGTCCAAAGCAATATCATGTAGAAGGAAAATAATGAAAAACCATTTCCTCATGGTGAACACAATAACAAATAAAAAAAAATGTTTCTTCAAAAAGCAAACTATATACAGGAATGTTCAAGGGTCCATGAGCCCAACACCATAAATGAAACCTACTACTACCTAATGAAAAAAATATATACAAAAAAGTGGCCATTGTCCAAGCGGTCCAAAATAATAAAAATAAATAAAGGAAACCTAACACTAACTAACTAAATAACTATATACAAAGGCAGCGGGCAAGTCCTGCGGCTCACTTGGTGATGTTGCTGGCCAGGGCATCATCGAACTCCATGTCGATGTCCTGGAGGCGGGACTGGCCCCGAGGTCTCGCAGGGATAACCCCATGTTCAGCTCAAACTCCCTGCGAGCTTCCGCGAGGCACTCAGCCCGCCTCAACGCCCGACGCATGGAGAACTCCGCCCTGACCATGGCGAGCCGCTCCTCTTCCGCCCGCTGCCGCTCCGCACCTATCCGCTGGACCAACTGCTCACACACGGAAGACACCACCATCCCAGGGTTGCCCTGCCCTCCGGCCGATGCCTGCCCCTCTGATCTTGATGGCCCCGAGCCATGATGCCTCCCACGTCGAGCCCGCTGCTGCCTCCGACGCCACTGCCTCTGCCAGCACGACGGCATCCAGGCTGATGGAAACCACCGACGCCGTCGTGCACGTGCCCTGCCCGATGATGCTGTCACATCTTCCATCTGCTGGGGTCCAGTTGCTGTGTTGTCCACCCCTGCTGGACCTCCGACTTCCAACTGTGGCAGGGATGCGATCCCTACCGAGCTGGCTGCATTGGTCGGGGCAGGTCCACAGGGGGCCCTGGTAGCATCTGGGCCGGAAGACGGCAAGGAGAACGACTGGTGTATAGCCTGCACAGAGGAGGAGAGGGCCGCCAGATTGGCCAACACATGCAGGAAACCGCCGAACATGGCCGATCCCAATTGGGCCACGTCGGCACGGTGCACTTCGTGATGACGTGCGTGCTCCTCCCGGGAAGCACGCACGGCATCACGAATCACAGCCGTGCGCATCGCGACCCCAATCAGGACCTTCTCCACACGGCCAGGGGTTACCACGTCCGCAGGTGGAGGGGAGTCAGGTGACATGGACATCCCCTCTACCTGCGGACGGGCCTGGGACGGGGCATCCCTGCTGGTGCATGGTGGTGCACTCACAGGGTCAGGCACAGCGACATGCACAGGCCCCTCCACGGTGACCTGTGCTGCCTCCTGCCCCTGGCCCTGGACTGCACCACTTGCACCAGCAGGGATGCCCCCACCAGGCCCCATGTGTGCCCCAGTGGCGGCCTCCTCCTCCTCTGTGCAAACCACCAACCTGGATGGCTCCTCACCGTCTCCCACCGTAGCAGGCCCCTGTGGGGGCTCACCCACCCCTTCCGCTGCAGCCGTGGGGGCATCCCCGCCGCCTTGCTCCACAGCGCCGTCTCCGCCCTCTTCTTCACTAGCCGCTGCGTAGAGGGAGACAAAGAACACAAGCATCAGGGTACTGTACAATGGTCCCCTAGACAGGAAGCAATAGCAGATGAGCACCACTGTCAAAGTACACTTCCATCATGTCCCTCCACAACACATGGGTCAGTCCAGGCAAAACACACACAGTAACAGGCATGGTGCATGCCATGGACATTTCCATGCATGTCCAATGGACTCTTGAAACATTCAATGATATGTAACTCACATGCATCATGGCTCATGCCTATCACATGCACACACTTCACCTCAGTCACATCCATCTGGCCCCAAACACAACAAACACAGCGGATACAAGGGTCATTTGGCTGCTCCACTGAATCTGTGCATTGTCACACACATGTGTCATGCATCCATGGCATGCACAAGTCACAGACACGCAGGTCAGGCACACAGACATGGCTACCACATATGTACCTGGCATCAGCACCCATCCCTCACCCCCACCCATGTCCAGGCACAGAGACTGGCATGCTCTCATGTTCAAAATCTGCATAGGGCTCCCCATGCGGCATTTGAACACATGCAACAACCATGTGGGTCACACATCACTGGTTGCACATGCATTACCATGATGTCCCTGCACACATACATGCATACATGGCCTATGGCACACATACAGGCAAGTATCATAGACCCAGCACACAGCAACATGCCCTGTCTCACACAGTAATGCTTGGACACTTACCGCTCAACTCCAGACGGGCCTCCCTCTCAAGGATCTGGGCGTGGAGCGCTGGGCGTACGCGTTCCAGGACCCTCATCTGGATGGAACTCATGCGGCCCCGGCCCCCCTCCACGAGGCGCCGGGCCTTCACAAGGGTCCTGGACCTCAAGTCCTCCCAGCGCTTCTTGATCTTCTGGATGTTGCGGGTTGCCACCCCCTCCGCGTTGATGGCAACCGCACAGTCGGCCCAGATCCTCTCCCGTCCTTCCTTGCTGGCGCGGGACGATCCAAAGAGGGCATCATACTGCCCCAGGACATGCTCCACCAGGACACCAACTTCGGTGGCAGTGAAGCTGGTGCCCCTCTGCCCCTCTGGCCTGGGGTTGCCACTGGTGCCAGATGTGGAAGTGCCCGACATGGCAACCCCAGAGGCAGGTGTGGGTGGGCAACTGGGTCCTGGGGATGGGCTGTGGAGCGATGTAATCCCAGTCGGGAGTCTTCAGTTCCAGCAGGGGTGGACACAGCAACTGGACCCCTGCAGATGGCTGATGTGCAGGCACCAAATGGCAGGGCACGGTGGCAGCAGGCAGGCAGGCAGCAGCAGATGGCACGTGGGAGGCTCCTCGGGGCACTGGGGGGCAGTAACTCGGCCTTCTGGGCAGGAGCGTGGTCTTCCGTGTGTTTTCGCGTGGCCAGCTTGATACGGAGTGATTTGGCACGTGAAAATCCGGCACGTCAGCGTGAAATCCGAGGAAAGGCCCTTAGCGCGTAAGCGCGTCAGCACGCATACGCGATTCTATTGGTCCAGAGTCCCTCAGCGCGTAAGCGCGTATGTGACGTGACCCGCACGGGTGTTCCCCACTCAGCACGTGATGACGGAGCACACGTGTAAATACTGCACGTCAGAGTGTCATCGCGTGTAATTGGACAAAAGTGCGCGTACACGCGATTGGCCTATGTACGTGTATTTCAGGGGTGCGCGGGCACTTACACACGCAAGTACGTCAGCGCACCTGTATCCCGTGGTGCGTGGGAATTTCACACGCTATTGGACTGGGAACCAGGTGTGCGCGGGTCACACGCTCGCCTAGAACACGCGTAAAGCATGAATTTGCGCACTTTAACAATAACAAGCTCAGACGCCAGGATGAACATACCGTTCCTAGCAGCAGTGGCAGTGGGCTACCAAAGGAGGAGGAGGAGGATAGTCAGGGCCAGAATATTCACACCCAGAACCAGCCTTTTCGGGATGCCTGATGACCAGGTGTATGGAAGGTACAGGTTTCCACCACACATAATACTGGACCTGGTGAGTGAGTGGGAGGATGACCTCACATCACCCACCCTGTGCTCCCAAGCACTCAGCCCCCTGGAGAAGGTCCTCAATGTACTGCACTTCTTAGCCACTGGATCATTTCAGCGGACAAGTGCCATAGTGGGTGGGGTGTCACAGGCCACCCAGTCACGCTGCCTACACCAGGTCTTGAACATCATCACTGCACGCCCATCAGTCCGCAGGCACATATACCTGCCCAGAACACCTGCAGAAAGGCATGCTGCCGCCCTGGATTTTTACGGTGTGGCACGATTCCCCAAAGTGCTAGGTGCCATCGACTGCACCCATGTGGCTCTACGTCCCCCCAGGGCATCTGAGCACATCTATAGGAACCGCAAGCACTGGCATTCCATCAACGTGCAGGTAGTATGTAATGCCAAGGGAATCATCACCTCAGTATATGCCAACTATCCCGGGTCCACCCACGACAGCTTCATTTACCGAATGTCCACCCTATGCCGGGACCTAGAAGCTGGGCGGCATGGCGATACATGGCTGCTTGGTGAGTATGTATGCCACTGCACATGCATGCATGTTGGATACTGAGCAAGGTCACAACCCCACCAATGATACCAATCACCACCTCCACAGGGGACAGTGCCTACCCTCTCAGCCCCCACATGATGACGCTAATTCGGAACCCCACCACGCCACCCGAGGTAAGATATAACACAGCCCACATTACAACCCAGGGCATAGTGGAGCGCACATTCGGAGTGCTAAAGTCACGCTTTCGCTCCCTTGACCGTTCTGGCGGGCAGCTGTTATACGCTCCCCCAGTAGTGTGCAGGATCATAGTGGCAGCATGTGTCCTGCACAACGTTGCAACACGCCGGGGCCTGGCCGTGGACATGGTGGTGGCCCCACATCCCCAACCACATGCACAGCCGCTGCGCATGGGAGGGGAAAGGGCACGGGGGGAGGCAGCCCGTACACAGCTAGTGGCTAATTACTTCACATAGTAATCACACCCCTGTGGACTGCACACTGGCCTGGCACATTCCATCTGACAATCAATGATGACTCAACCTGACACTGATCCTGAATGTCTGGAGATTCAACCGTGAAAAGCATATCAGCCTGAGATTGTTCACCTGGAAGTGTTACAATGTGTGCATCCCTACCCACACACACCACCAATGCAGTTTTGTGAAGAAACACATTCAAGCAGCTAAAATGAATACCCACTTGCTAAATGCAACAAGAGGACAGTGCCGTGTCACCCAACCCATCCCCAGCACCGCCACACAACACACCGTGCCATGTCATGCTATGTGCAGGTAAACAAAGTAATCCCCACAACATGACAAGTGTCGCGATGTACAGTGTCCCCAATTGAAACTTGCTACACCTGAAATGCTCACTGTAATGCAGGACCAACAACAAACTTGAGCAGGTACTACCATTGACATGCTTCACTAATGTAATAAATCAGTAGTCTCACCACCTGGAAATGCCTGCACTCCCACCACTTCCAACTGTACAGTGTTGGCGCCATGTAGAGTTGTAGGTGCACTGCTGCCAACAAGGACCCCATCTCCAGACTAGAGGGCCTTGTGTAGACATGAGGAAGGGACCTGCAAATTGGGAGGCAGACACAGATGATGAGTTACACATCAATACAACATGCAGTGTACAACACAACAGCAATATGCACTAGGAATGTATACACAGTATTGACTAGACTACCCACACATGTAGTGGGAGTCCAATGTCACCATGTACTTCAATGTCACTTGGGCACACCCTTTGCAAGCCCATGGAAACGGGAAGCAGGAGGGGTGTGTGTGACTCAAACCCAGGCATCTGAACCTAATACATGACAAGCCTGCATGTGCCCAGCCACAATGCAGCGTATGCCCACAGGAACCACGGAAGCCAACAAATTGTCCCAAAAGAATTGGGAAAAATATAAAAATAAAAATAAAAATAAAAAAATAAAAAAATCAAAAATGGCCATTAATGGGCCCGGGGGGATTGGGGAGGCCACCCAGGAGGTCCGAGGACAAGGTGCACACCAAAACCCACCTGTGTGGATCCTGGGAAATAAAAACACCTCCATGGGCTCATGGCCCACAAGGCTACCCTATTGTGGGAGTATCACTGCTGTCGCTATTATCACCCTGTGCAGCTGCATCCGGAGGTGGTTGCACTATGGGAGGCAGCCCACGCAAGGCCCTACTCTGTTCCTCCATGGCTGCAAGCATGCGGGTGTGGTAGGTCTCGTTCTGGAGGATGAGGGTGCGAAGGTCCCCATGCAACAACTCACGGGATGCCCGGACCTCCGCCCTCGTTGCTTGCATCTCAGCTGAGAGCGTACGGGTGAGACGCTCCAGCTGCTGTTCTGTCCTTTGGTGTGTTGAAGCCTCAAGCTCAACAAGAGTCGTCCTGAGTTGATGTAGCTCCTGCCTCAGGGCTTCCCTGTGGCCCTGGGACTCTATGGAGATGGCCTCCTGCAGAGTCGCCAGTGCCGCCCGCCTGTCCCTGTTGGACGCCAACATGTCCTCCCTGTGTGACTGGCAGATGGAGTTGGTTGCCTGCTCTAGTCGCTCCATCAGCCTTTCAGGGGGGACAATGGAAGTGGCCACCCTATCCATGGCCTGAGCCATCATCTTGGATGATGCTGCCTGTTGGGTAGCCATACCGTAAATGGATTGCTCCCATGCGGTATTGCCAGGTGGCGTACGGCCACCACGTCGGCGGACACCACACCTGTCTGGGGCAAGGCGGACTGCGCCTTGCTGTGCCGGCACTGCCTGAGGCTGCAGGACTGCATTCCCCCTCTGATCTGCTGGCCCAGGAACAGGATCAGATGTCGCGGAGTGTGACCCTGCATCCGTAACCACCAAAGGCCTAGCTGCCAACACTGACATCCCCATTGAGGGTACTGACCCTGGTGCAGGTGGGTGGGACAGAACAGAATCCCTCCCTGGAACACTCACCTGCGACGGCACGTAGGTCTCATCATCCGAATCAACAGCTGAGTACAGCTCGGGGGAGGTGCAGCCAGAGACACCCCTTGAGAGCACGACCTGCAGCACTTGTGGGTTCTCACCCACCAGCACACCACGTCCCTCACTGGTGGATGGTCGGCCCTCGGACCCCTCCTGGGTCTGCACCATCTCCACAACCCCAGCAGTATCAGGTGCGTCTTCCCCTGCAAAGACATAATAACAAAGAAATGGAAACAGCCATTAGCACCATGGCACACAATGAGGGCTGAGAAGCAAGAGAACCAGTACTTGATTGACACATGTCCCACATGACTAAGACCCTCTCATGCATGCACCCTCACTGCGTATGAAGGGCAGGCAAATGGCACACACTGATGACACAAAGATGGAAGAAGAACACATTTTCTGCATGCTGCCTGGCAGTGGCATCACACATTGGCCTGTGATTGCCAGGTGACACACATATGCCATCACACAGATGGCATGTACCATTGCTATTGAGTGAAGATGGAGAGGAGGGCAGCACTTATTCATTCAGTCCAGTTCCCGCATGCAATAGCTTTTCTAATTCAAACAGGTCTGATTTTTCACCTGGAGCTGCCAGTCCAATATGGTCCAATTGCACAGGGACATGTGTGAACATATGATATCCAGGTAACAAAGTCACTCCACTTTACCATAGCCATGCCAGACATGTGACTAGAGGACTGAGGAATGCCTAGTATAAGTGGTGGAATGCAAACAATCTGTCTGAATGAACATAGAAAAATAAGCAACAATTTTGTGGCAAGGTGACACTTCAAGGGCAACTGGGGTGCTGTTGGGCTAGATGTCTACTGTTGGCAGAAGGGATACTGCAATGGCCATATGCAGCTGCGCAGGATGTATTGCATGAAGCACATGGCTGACCCATACGACTCAGGCGCACACACTCTCACCTGGCACACAAACAGATGCCCTCACACACACACCATGCACATGGATGACACACACATGCATGTGCACTCACCGGACAATGCCTCGTAATCAGGCAGATCTCCCACGCCTTGGATCTGTTCCTCCGTGACGTAGGTCCCAGCGACTGACTCATGTGGAGTGAGTTCCATGTCTAATACTGGAGACCCACCTCCAGTCACTAGAGTTGCGGCATGACTTGAGGCCAGCTTCTTCTTTGCCCTGCGCTTTAGGTCATTCCAGCGCTTATAGCAATCATTGGCCGTGCGCCTCACGATTCCAAGGGCACTTACGATGTCCGCAACGGTCTGCAGTGTGCCTGGCGTTGTGCAGGTGTGGTCTTGGATCCTGCAACAATGACCATCTCGTTATCATGTCCGGACACATACTCGACAAGTGCATTCAGTTCGTCATCCGTGAAGCTGGGCTTCCTCGACGGGCCGGACTGTGTAGCCGTGTCTGGGGCATCAGCCTGTGCCGGACGAGCACTCTTCCTCTTCTGCTTGGAAGGTGGTGGTGATCCTGAGTGTCCTGCGCCGCTCTGGACACTAGGGGCAGGAGCCCTGGTGGGCTCTGTATCAGGTGTGTGGGATTGCACACTCAGCATGGGAGTTGGTGCAGGCATTGGCTCAAGTGTAATGGTGTCAGGGGGAATGTCAGCAGGATGGACTAGGACCGACACTGTCCTGGCTGGGTGTGTGAGAGCTGGGGTGGATGGAGCCGCAGCTGCTCCTGCAGCCTCTCCGCCCTGCCTACTTGGGGCAGCAGATGACCTTGCTGCCCCAGATCCACGTGGCATGATGGCATCAACGTGCACCAGCGCACGTGTCGTAGCCCTGCTGACCTGGAAGTCAGCCATGGAGTCAGCCAGGTCTGGTGCCACAATGGGCTGGTCCAACAAGCTGAGCATGGATGGTGTCAGCCACATCAGCCTCAACGGAAGGGGGGAGGGGGGGGATTATGGGTGCCCTTGACTGGTCCTCCACACATGGGGGGACAGGCTCACCCTGAAAGTTACAACCACGTCCCCTACCGGATCCACCACGGCCACCACTTGTGGCTCTTCCACCTTTGCCACCCTTACGGAATCCTCGCCTCCCAGCCATGGCACTGATATTAATGTGCGTATGGGAGTGGCTGTAGACTATTGTCCTGGGCAATTGGGGGTCAAAGGGGTTGGGTACCAGATGGTAATTGTACCCTAGTGCTCTAGCAAGGCTGAATGTAACCCCTGGGGAAAGATGACGGGTCACGCAACGCACAGGAGGCCCAAAAAAGGGAGATGACGTGCACGCAACCCCTCCTAGACCACGTGTGCAGAAAGAAAAACCTGCACTACGCTGTGGCACCCAGTAACACAAGAATGAACGTATGCGTGTCACACGCAGCCTAGAATGACCTCTGAAGGGGTAGGCTACACACGGGGCAAGCACAGATGTTAGATACGTGTGTGACTCACCATCTGCCAGGTAAAAGAGCATGAAAAATGAGCGCGTTTGGTTGGCAACACCCCCGCCAAAAGAAGATATGTACGCTGTCTGAGGAGACAGGACAACAGTAGAAGGGAACACTGTTTGAGGGAACAGGCCCAGGTAAACCAGTACAAGAGAAAAAAGAGAAAAAGCTGTCAGAGGTAACAGGGAGTACGAACTGGAAACGCTGTGAAGTAAATCGCGTGTGAAACGACAAGAAGTACAGAATTCACCCACTCGCTCTCCACGAAAAGCACGTACAAGGAATTGGTGTTCTACACGTACCTTATATGCAGGCCCACACGTACAGCGTCACTTACGCGGCGTGTACGTGCTAGGCCCATTCCCACCAATTACACGCTTTGACACTTCTGCGTGTAGGTCCATTTTCACCAATTACACGCTTTGACACTTCTGCGTGTAGGTCCATTTTCACCAATTACACGCTTTGACACTTCTGCGTGTAGGTCCATTTTCACCAATTACACGCTTTGACACTTCTGCGTGTAGGTCCATTTTCACCAATTACACGCTTTGTAACTTCTGCGTGTAGGGCTATTTCCACCAATAACACGCTTTGAGACTCGGACGTGTCACGCAACTTATTCCTACGCGTGCACGTGACTTCATAGACGCGCATACGCTGGTGACGCGTTTACGCGCTAAGGGCCTTTCATCGATTTACACGCAGACGTGTGGGATTTTCACGTGCAAAATCACTCCGTATCAAGCTGTCCACGCGTACACACACGAAAGATCACGCTCCTGCCCAGGAGGCCAAATTACTGCCCCCCAGAGCCCTGAGCACGCTCCCACCTGCCATCTGCTGCTGCCTGACTGCCTGCTGCCCACGTGCCCTGCCATTTGCTGCCTGCACATCAGCCAGGGGTGCTGTTGCTGTGACCACCCCTGCTGGAACCAAAGGCTCCCGACTGCTTTTCCGTCGCCCCACAGCCCAGCCCCAGGACCCAGTTGCCCACCCACTCCTGCCTCTGGGGTTGCCATGTCGGGCACTACAACATCTGGCACCAGTGGCAACCCCCGGCCAAGGAGGCAGAGGGGCACCAGCTTCAGTGCCAGGGAAGTTGGTGTCCTGGTGGAGCATGTCCTGGGGCAGTATGATGCCCTCTTCGGAAGGTTGCGCGCCGACAAGGAAGGACGGACTCGGATCTGGATGGACATCGTGACTGCCATCAACGCGGAGGAGGTGGCAGTCCGCGACTACGAACGTGTCAGGAAGCACTGGGAGGACTTCAGGTCCAGGACCCTCAACAAGGCCCGGCGCCTCATGATGGCAGCAGATGCTAAGGGGCGGGCGGGGCCACTTGTCGGAAGATCAGATGAGTGTCCTGGAACGCATATCCCCAGCGCTCCACATCCAGGTCCTTGAGAAGCAGACTCGTCTGGAGTCGAGCGGTAAGTGTACATGCATTCTGATTGTAAGCTGTGCGTGTGGTGGTGTGCCAGGAGTGTGCAGGTTGAACATGTATTTTTATGTGGCCAAGTAGGGGGTGTGTACAGGGCTGTGAGGGTGACACATGCGAGGGGTCTCATGTGTGACACATGGATGGTGCTTGTGTGTGTGGCCTTGCATGGCACAGGATGTGAAGGTATGATTGTCAGGTGTGACATGGATGTCAATCGAGACACTGCGACAGTTGGCGGAGGTGTACACATGCATGCAGGTTTGGTGTTGTGTGTGCATGTGTAGTGTACTCCCTATGTTGCATGTGATGTGTGGATGACCTTTGGCTGCCCATGCTGTTGTATGTGAATGGATGGTGCTGGCTGTTGCATTATGGCTGTGGTATGGCTCATGTGTGCAAGTTGAAATGACATGTGTGTTGGGGATTGTGATGCCATGTGTGAGGTTTACCAATGCCACTCATGTATAACTGTCATGTGTGTATGAGTCCATTTTACAGTGCCCTGATGCCTGTGTTTTCTTTCTCCCTGTCTGCAGCGTCAACTGATGAAGAGGGCGGAGAAGGTGCTGTGGAGCACAGCGGCAGGGGTCGCACCACCAGCCGGAGACGCAAGGCCCGGATCCCCTCCCAAGTTGTGATCTCGTCGGGGAGTGAGGAGTCTGGTGCCACCTCCCAGGCCGCAGCTGGCGAGGGGAGGTCCAAGAGGCGGAGGTCGGAGTTGGACTCCTCGGCAGCAGAAGGGGCAGCTGGGACCCTACAGGGCCCAACGGGGGAAGATGGCACGGAGTCATCCAGGTTGGTGGGGGCCTGGTGGAGGGTGCTCCTGCACTGCTGGGGGGTGGGGGTGGTGGGAGACATGAGTGGGGGCCTGGTGGAGGCTGCCCCTGCACTGATGGTGGGTGGGGGTGGTGGGAGACATGGGTGGGGGCCTTGTGGAGGGTGCCCCTGGTGGCTGGGGGGTGGGGGTGGTGGGAGACATGGCTGGGGGCCTGGTGGAGGCTGCCCCTGGTGGCTGGTGGGTGGGGGTGGTGGGAGACATGGGTGGGGGCCTGGTGGAGGGTGCCCCTGGTGGCTGGGGGGTGGGGGTGGTGGGAGACATGGGTGGGGGCCTGGTGGAGGCTGCCCCTGGTGGCTGAGGGGTGGGGGTGGTGGGAGACATGAGTTGGGCATGAGTGGGGGCCTGGTGGAGGGTGCCCCTGGTGGCTGGGGGGTGGGGGTGGTGGGAGACATGAGTGGGGGCCTGGTGGAGGGTGCCCCTGGTGGCTGGGGGGTGGGGGTGGTGGGAGACATGAGTGGGGGCCTGGTGGAGGCTGCCCCTGGTGGCTGGTGGGTGGGGGTGGTGGGAGACATGGGTGGGGGCCTGGTGGAGGCTGCCCCTGGTGGCTGGGGGGTGGGGGTGGTGGGAGACATGAGTTGGGCATGAGTGGGGGCCTGGTGGAGGGTGCCCCTGGTGGCTGGGGGGTGGGGTGGTGGGAGACATGAGTGGGGGCCTGGTGGAGGCTGCCCCTGCACTGCTGGGGGGGGTGGTGGGAGACATGAGTGGGGGCCTGGTGGAGGGTGCCCCTGGTGGCTGGGGGGTGGGGGTGGTGGGAGACATGGGTGGGGGCCTGGTGGAGGCTGCCCCTGCACTGCTGGGGGGTGGGGGTGGTGGGAGACATGAGTGGGGGCCTGGTGGAGGCTGCTCCTGCACTGCTGGTGGGTGGGGGTGGTGGGAGACATGGGTGGGGGCCTGGTGGAGGGTGCCCCTGGTGGCTGGGGGGTGGGGGTGGTGGGAGACATGGGTGGGGGCCTGGTGGAGGGTGCCCCTGGTGGCTGGGGGGTGGGGGTGGTGGGAGACATGAGTGGGGGCCTGGTGGAGGCTGCCCGTGCACTGCTGGGGGGTGGGGGTGGTGGGAGACATGAGTGGGGGGCCTGGTGGAGGCTGCCCCTGCACTGCTGGTGGGTGGGGGTGGTGGGAGACATGGGTGGGGGCCTGGTGGAGGGTGCCCCTGGTGGCTGGGGGGTGGGGGTGGTGGGAGACATGGGTGGGGGCCTGGTGGAGGGTGCCCCTGGTGGCTGTGGGGTGGGGGTGGTGGGAGACATGGGTGGGGGCCTGGTGGAGGGTGCCCCTGGTGGCTGGTGGGTGGGGGTGGTGGGAGACATGGGTGGGGGCCTGGTGGAGGCTGCCCCTGGTGGCTGGGGGGTGGGGGTGGTGGGAGACATGAGTTGGGCATGAGTGGGGGCCTGGTGGAGGGTGCCCCTGGTGGCTGGGGGGTGGGGGTGGTGGGAGACATGAGTGGGGGCCTGGTGGAGGGTGCCCCTGGTGGCTGGGGGGTGGGGGTGGTGGGAGACATGAGTGGGGGCCTGGTGGAGGCTGCCCCTGGTGGCTGGTTGGTGGGGGTGGTGGGAGACATGGGTGTGGGCCTGGTGGAGGCTGCCCCTGGTGGCTGGGGGGTGGGGGTGGTGGTAGACATGGGTGGGGGCCTGGTGGAGGCTGCCCCTGCACTGCTGGGGGGTGGGGGGCAGGGGGACATGAGTGGGGGCCTGGTGGAGGCTGCCCCTGCACTGCTGGGGGGTGGGGGTGGTGGGAGACATGAGTGGGGGCCTGGTGGAGGCTGCCCCTGCACTGCTGGTGGGTGGGGGTGGTGGGAGACATGGGTGGGGGCCTGGTGGAGGCTGCCCCTGGTGGCTGGGGGGTGGGGGTGGTGGGAGACATGAGTTGGGCATGAGTGGGGGCCTGGTGGAGGGTGCCCCTGGTGGCTGGGGGGTGGGGGTGGTGGGAGACATGAGTGGGTCCTGGTGGAGGCTGCCCCTGCACTGCTGGGGGGTGGGGGTGGTGGGAGACATGATTGGGGGCCTGGTGGAGGCTGCCCCTGCACTGCTGGTGGGTGGGGTGGTGGGAGACATGGGTGGGGGACTGATGGAGGGTGCCCCTGGTGGCTGGGGGGTGGGGGTGGTGGGAGACATGGGTGGGGGCCTGGTGGAGGGTGCCCCTGGTGGCTGGGGGGTGGGGGTGGTGGCAGACATGGGTGGGGGCCTGGTGGAGGGTGCCCCTGGTGGCTGGTGGGTGGGGGTGGTGGGAGACATGGGTGGGGGCCTGGTGGAGGCTGCCCCTGGTGGCTGGGGGGTGGGGGTGGTGGGAGACATGAGTTGGGCATGAGTGGGGGCCTGGTGGAGGGTACCCCTGGTGGCTGGGGGGTGGGGGTGGTGGGAGACATGAGTGGGGGCCTGGTGGAGGGTGCCCCTGGTGGCTGGGGGGTGGGGGTGGTGGGAGACATGAGTGGGGGCCTGGTGGAGGCTGCCCCTGGTGGCTGGTGGGTGGGGGTGGTGGGAGACATGGGTGTGGGCCTGGTGGAGGCTGCCCCTGGTGGCTGGGGGGTGGGGGTGGTGGTAGACATGGGTGGGGGCCTGGTGGAGGCTGCCCCTGCACTGCTGGGGGTTGGGGGTGCAGGGGGACATGAGTGGGGGCCTGGTGGAGGCTGCCCCTGCACTGCTGGGGGGTGGGGGTGGTGGGAGACATGAGTGGGGGCCTGGTGGAGGCTGCCCCTGCACTGCTGGTGGGTGGGGGTGGTGGGAGACATGGGTGGGGGCCTGGTGGAGGGTGCCCCTGGTGGCTGGTGGGTGGGGGAGGTGGGAGACATGAGTTGGGCATGAGTGGGGGCCTGGTGGAGGCTGCCCCTGGTGGCTGGGGGGTGGTGGGAGACATGAGTGGGGGCCTGGTGGAGGCTGCCCCTGCACTGCTGGGGGGTGGGGGTGGTGGGAGACATGGGTGGGGGCCTGGTGGAGGCTGCCCCTGGTGGCTGGGGGGTGGGGGTGCAGGGGGACATGAGCAGGTGTGCAGGGTAGTCCCCTGTTTTGTGGGCTGCCTGCAGGGGCCGTGGAGGGTGTACAGGGAACACCTGTGAGGACCCACCCAGCCTAATCGCGTGCGATAATTCCCACGCACCCCTGTAATACACGTACCCAGCAAAATGGCGTGTGATAATTCCCACGCACCCCTGTAATTCACGTACCCTGCCAAATCGCGTGTGATAATTCCCGCGTACCCCTGTATTACACGTGCCCTGGCTAATCGCATGTAAGACTTCACACGTACCCCTGTAATACATGTTCCCTGGACAATCGCGTGTTGAACTTCCCGCGTACCCCTGTAATACACGTACCCTGGCTAATCGCGTGTAAAACTTCCCGCGTACTCCTGATATGAAGGTTGCCCGCTTTGCGTTCCTTGTTTGGCAGCCCTGTACACTGGTCCAGGGTTAGCGCAGCCCTTTGCGATGATTTAGCGATTTTGATGGCTTTTCCTTGCGCGAGGGCGTTCTTGGGGGCGTTACTGGCGCTGCTGCAGGCTCGCAGCGATACTCTGCGCCACGGCTGGTTTGGGAGCATGAAATCCATGAATACGCTGTGCGCGGAAATCGGTTTTAGCGCACGTGCCTGGCGCACACAATCGCACGCGGACACTCTGCGCCAGCCGCTTGCGACACTTTTCTGCGAAATTCTATGAATTACCCTGTGAATCTGTGCAAACCATACGATATCTAGTGATACAAATAAATAATTCAATCAGAGAACAAGCCTGGATCTTAGACCTGAAGCATCGCATGACAGCTTTTACTCTTCAGGGTAAACGCTTACACAATGAATTTGGCAAATTCACCCTGATTCCGGTCATGACCTTCTATCGTCAAAAAGTTATTCCTGCCTTGACTTACGGGGCAGAGGCTGGACTCAATATTGATAACCGTATCTGGGCAGTGTTAGAAGGCCAATTCTGGAGAGGAGTCTTGGCTTTTCCAATTTTTGTTCCCATTGTGGCAATAAGACACAAACTTGGCCTTGATCCATTAGACGGCATGATTCTATGGAAGTCCATTGCCTTGTTACGCAAAATGAACTTAAACACAGTAGCTCCAGCATATGAAATCCTAAAAGAAATGGACACCACACATTATGCAGGAATGCTACATATCTGGGCTATGAAAATCAGAAAGTCATTGGCAGTCATCGATATTTCCTGGGATACTGTCTGCAATACCCCACAGATTGCCAAAAAAAACTGAGATCTTGGTATTGGATAAAAAATGGAGAATTGCATGAGGCGTTGCCATCATCACTTAATCTAGGCATGACTTGCAACAGCCTAGATAGGTTACCCAAATACCTAACAAAATTTCCATCAAGACACCATCGCAACATGTTCCTAAGATTTCGGCCTAACATATATAAAACCAAAGAGATGATGTATCTGAGACACTACAAAGAAATAGCTGATAATAAATGTAGGTTCTGCAAAATTGAAGTAGAATCACTCAAACATCTAGTCTCTGAATGTGACCAGGTAGCGACCCAGCGCTCATTCTTCCTCCAACATGTAACATCAACCTTTCAACTAACTGAACATTTGTGGTATTCGCTGGTAGCTGGAAACAATGCCAGATTAATTTGTGCCCTGGTAGATTTTCTTGATAACATTTTGGAGGAAGACTAATGTTAAAAACAGGCCTTTCACTTGAGAGAACTGCAAAAACAAAAAAAAAATGGATTGATGAACTCATATGATTGTGGATAGATGAAATAGTAATAAGATGAAGAGGTTGTCTCTAATTTTGTAATTAAAGTTGTGTAAAATAACTAATTGTTACAATAAAAAAAAAAAATATGTCGCTATCCTGGCAATCTTGTTATGTTCATCTTTGGCTTTAGGGGCCATGTATAATTCACTCAGGGCCACATGTAATGGACCCTGATCTCTCCATGTATCTGACCCTGTTTCAGTGACCTGTTGCGCGATTGCCTGCAACCAGACCGTTTGGTCCTGATGAGTCCACTCACCTCTCACAAATAGCTTATGTAATAAGTGTTCTCTGGCTATTTTCATATCTACCAAGGTCGTCATTATGGAATTTGAGTTCCTTCCTGACTTACAGAAGTTTGTATTTTATTTTGCAAAACAGACCGTTTCCTTAGAGCGTTCCTTTGAGGGATGCTTTCACAGTGTAAAACAGCGTGGTGATCTAACCGGATATGTGTATCTGGTCAGTTGGCACACTGTATTAATCTGCACAAGGGGTAAATCTAACCCAGAATATCCCGGCTCCGAGCCCCCACTTTTCTAAGCGATATTCAATCAACACTACAGCTAAGTCAATGCCTAGTCTGGGATGCTGAGGAAAACCCTTATTGATGTATTTTTATATCCAGTCCAGTACTCTGGATGACAACCCTTGTATAACACCCCCCCTCTTAGAATCCCCCTGACCCCACTGAGCCAAGAAGTAGGTTTGTTTTGCAAATGAAAATGTTTATTTGAAAATTTAAACAATATATATATATATCACGCTTCTATACATAAATTGAAAATGGATATTACACTTGTGAGTATGAGCAGTATTCAGCAAGAGGTAACTTATGAATAGGAACAGAAGAATAAGGTGGGAAAGAATGCTTTATATGGTTCAAGGAAACGCAACATGGAATAAAATGCAGTACAGAAATAACTTGTTATGATTTTAGCAAAAGGTAATATGATCACTTTTTCTTTTGACAATTCACTCCCCCCCTATGCAATACAAGTAATGGAAGGAGAGCACACAGTCTTCAAGAATCCCAACAAATCACACTTTATAATGCAATACACAGTTTCAGTTCTCCCACCAAGCTTAGGGAAAACAGGGATGAGTTTTAAACACAGGCGAATTAATGTGGTTTGCAAGGAAGTGAAAAGGTGCTAAAATTGCTTTTAATTCCCTCTAGAGGTTCAGGGTAGGTGATGGCTACATTATATTAGTTCAGGCTCACTTTAACAATACTATATGAATGATTAGCAGATTGCAAACGAATTTTAGCAAAGAGAAGCAAAAAGCTGCTGATTTCTGCAGATGAAGAAATCGGACCAAATCGCAAATCGCGGTAAATTTCGCGAATGCGTGTCTCGCGATTACGGAAGAAGTATAGGGAGTAGGAAGTCGGTTCTAGGTTCTTTGGAAAGCCTAGATTCTAAGCCCAAATGGTTCCAGAGATACGGACGATTTAATAAAGGTAGTTTTTCGGATTTAAAGTAAACTCAAAATGACAGGTGACAGCTTGCAGCTTTAAAAATGACAGATGACACGATTTCTAGGAGGCAGTTCTACTTAGGTTAAAATAGTTTGGATTAGATTATTTTAACTAAGAGATTGGGTTCTGCCCAGTTCTGGCGGTATTCACAATATATTTTGGGCAGGAATGGGCCTGGCCACGGATCTGGTCAGGTTTTGGACTGGACTCCGGTTCCGGTCTCGGCACTTCACAGCGATCTGGGTCAGCTCTGCTCTCTGGGTCTGTCAAGCACTGGATCTGCTCACAACGGTCTGGTTTGTGGTTTTCTCGGGTTCCGGATACAGCACTGCTTTCTGGATACTGCTACAGGTTCTTGCAAAAATTCTTGGCAAAAATTCAAACAGCTCGCCCGGCTGTTGAATAGTTTGGTTGGTTTGAGGCCTGCTGAAGAGGATTCAGCTGGTGGATTCAGGCCTCTCTGCTACAAATCCTGGAGTTAATTTCTGCTACAGGTTCTGGAGATTGATGGATTTGAAGTCTGGATCTCTGGATGTGAAGTCGTCGGTCAGCATGCTCCGCAGCAAATGGAATTGAATGTCTCTACCTGTCCCAGCAGTCTCTTTTTATGTATTTTGAAAATGGGTGTGTGCCTGGGCCTAGCTAAGCCTGCCCCTCTCTACTTGTCATTGGCCCAGCTTTCCTCTCTCCCTTGATTGGGGGAGGAAATTAAGTGTCAGAGTGATGCTGTAGGTTTTATGGTCAGAGGAACCTCCCCTTGTCAAATTGCACACAAATCTATTTCTGATCCAAATACATATTTATCTATGTACCATTTTTCTCATATTATAGGTCCAGTTTACATATTTTCTGTAATATGTAGCACCAAACCATCCGATCCCTGTCTTTGTACGATGTCGTGTCCACTAATGACAGAATTCTCCCCTTTTCATCCAGATAACGACCTCTAAACCTTTCCAGATTTTACACAAATGTGCACCAGGGAGATGGGTTTCAGATGATAAAGTGTCAGATTTTTAACATGCAGACATTTGGAGTAACAACCTTTTTTCCGCTACTATCCCCAGGAACATACCACAGGGTCCTAACACCTCTTAAAATGTGCACCGGAAAATCACAAGAATAAAGGTATTATTTATATAATTTTGACCAGTCCGCACTATAAGTTATCTATCTTTTTAAAATTATGCCCTGGTCAAAAAGGGGTGTGGCTTCCCACATCACAGGGTGGAATAACTGGTTTATCCACTTCCCCCAAGCTCAGCTGGCTTGCAGAGGCACTGCCCCTCCCAGTTTCCCCTGAGAGGAAGCCACTTTACGGCCCCCCCAATATAACATTTGCCTGAGTCCAGGACAGGCCTCTGTTCAACTTTCTGTAGTCCCCAGCTGCCACTCCCCTTTCAATCAACAGGGCCATGTGACCTCCTTTTTGTGGGGCAGCAGAATGCAGCCAGGCCTGGGAACACAGCTGTTGATCCAGTTTCAACTCCTGTCGGGGGTATTTGTCAGGCAGAATTCAGTTTCATTAAGCTAGGTTTCAGCTAAATGTCAGTTTTTGTTCCCAGTTTTCTACATTCAAATCCAACTTATATGCAGCTATTTTTTATATATACATTAAATAATTACTTCCTTCAAGTCATTTCAGAATATAGTTTTACATTGTATCCACCTCTTAGCAAGTCTTTCCTTGGCCTGGTTTCGGTTCATTTGTCCAGTTTTACACAAAGGTCTGGTGGTTTTAAAACGCCGGCTTTCTGATATGGTGAGCACCGGTACTGCATCCATTTTTGTGATTAAGAAAATGAATTCCCCACAATTCTGGGTTGCTTTTGGCAATCAGCATTGCCATTCCCAATGGTTTCAGGCTACTGTGTGTGTAGCCCAATGGTGGTTTTAGGCGGTGCCCTCCTGCGCTCACAACATAGGCAAAAATGGGTGGCAGCCTATTCTTCATCTTTTCCCTGTGCACTCTCTGGGGAGTTCTGGCCATCATGATGTTTTCCATGCCAGTACTGCACAGTTTTATGGTAGGGCTTGGATGCATCGGTAAAAACATCCCACAAGGCCAAGATTTGATTGTTTACCAAATCCGGACCTAACACCAAATCTGGGTCAATCCAGATTGAATACTGCCATTGTTGTCATGCATAGAAATACCCCATCCCACCCCACATCAAAGGTGCCTGCAATAGCATCAGTACTCATTTCTGAGAATCCAAGATCATGCCTGCACTGCTTGTCCTCTCTATAACAAGGCAAAGGCCCTATAGATATCTTATTATTCTTTGGTGTGTATTTGTATGTTTATTTAAATTTGCCTCTGTTACTGACCCACATATTCTTTCGAAGAGACCCAGCACTACGAGCAGTTGCCTGAAAGTCTTCAAATACTGAGAGGTTTCACGGTCACACTAGCATGTTTTGTCTCCAGGAGCAAAGACTGAGCTAATGCAATATAAAGTGTCTGTACAGAGCCCTTCAGCCATTTTGGTGGCTGTGCTGTGCATGGTCCAGTAAAGAAAGAGGAAGGCGAGGTTTGTGAGTGGGATCGAGGGATAGGCAGATGCAAAAGCTGTTGTGTTGATGGATGCAAGATGGAAGTGCCCGAATGCTGAGCCCTGCGCAGGTTGTATGGGTTTGCAGAGACACTTGGGTATGTGACTATTTATTTATTTATTTATTTATATTTATACAGCGCGCAAGCAGCCCAGGGGCTTTGAGGCGATGCGGATTCTATACGGAGGAGATAGCACAAGATGCATTCAAACACAGAGCTGGGAGTCTGGCTTCGCTGATGACGTGTGTGGAGGTAGAGCTAAGGAAGTGAGCTCTGTTACAGCTCCAGTAATGTTGATGTGGCAGCTAATAGTCATGAGGTTTCCATGGGCAAATGGGATTTGTTTGTGTGGTGTAAGGGGATAGGACATTTTATGGTGAGTCGGTTAGTGGGGGAGTAGAGAAATGAGGGACACATGTAAAGGGGAGCATAAATGCATTGGGACCATCTGGGAGGCAAATAGCTGGGTATCAGCCTGGGACTAGATGACATCCATTCTTTGCATGTTTGAGTACCTTTGGTTCATTCCCATTTAGGTTGTATTGAGTCCAACCCAAATTAGTCTGTTTTCCGATAGTCCTTTGCTGAGGAGTTGTATGTGGGTTCATGGTATATTTAATATGCTGGGATTATTCCATTAAGGCCACAATCAGCCCCACCTGATGGAGTCTGTGCTCCACTAGTCCTACGCTGGCAAGTTGGTTTTTGGCTTGCAGTATATTTATATAAAGTAAGAGGCAATGCTTCAATTAGGTCGAGGTTACAGCAAGATGGATTCTGTTGGTTACAGTTTTGGAGCTGGCCTAATGCTGGTGTTAGTTGAAAGGCCAGGTTTCTAGCTGTTTCCTGAGGGTCAAGTGGTCTTCTTCTGTGCAAATGTGTTTGGGCAAAGAGTTCCAGAGTTTGGTCACAAAAAAGAGAAGGAAGATCCTCCAGGGAGTTTCCAGTTAAAGCTTGGCAGTCTTTCTAGGGTGTGTGGCGGGATCAGAGCGCACGTGATGGTTGATAGCAGATGAGTTTTCTTGTGATCAGAGCCTTGCTGCCCTGATCGCACCCCCCGCCTTCCTCTCCATTGCTCCTCCTCCTCTCCTTCACCCTGCACTTCTATTGTTGCACTTGCATGATCCAAATGGCACAAGGCCTAGTAGGATTGTTTGTCTTGTTCTCTCTATGTCTTCCATCCCTTGTGGCATCTATAAACACTTGTGTACAGACGTGTTATAAATGCCTTATCATATCATATATCATATATTCGGCAACCACTGGCATGGATGGCATAGTGAGTGAAGCATAGAGTTTTGAAGCAAATCCTCTGTTTGATTGTGAGCCAGAGGAGTGTTTGGCGAGCTAGGGTGATGTTTTCATCTTTTAAATCTCAGAATAAGATCTGCTGCCGCAATTGGGACTGCTGGCAGCCTGTTCATAGGTATTCCAGGAGCCCATGTTAGAGGTTGTTGGCGTAGTTCAGTCTTGAGAGTACTAGTGTAATCACTGCCATGCTCCTGTGCGTGAAGCTAGTTAATTTATATATTGATCTATGTGCAGGAGGAACAATTCTCCTTTGATCACAAAAGAACATACACTAGATGAAAAATCTGATTTAACGGGGTGCTGCAAGCTTCTTACAATCGGGTGAGTTTGATTGATATACTGACCAGGTTGTGGAGGGGAGTTAATGGAAAAGTCACTGGGGACAATACATAAGTAGGCATACATAGATTAAGCACAAAGAACATTGGAAATGTTTAAGTGTGGTAGGTTTTATGGCCAGTTGTGCTTGGGCATGATGCGATGAATCATTTGGCACTAGAAGAAGTAATTCCTTACGATGGCTTTGGCCTGTGGTTCCAGTGTAAAGTCAGTGCCCATTTCGAGTCTGAGGTTTCTGACAGTGGTAGTAATTATAATGCTACACTGCAATGCACAGAACTTTTTGGAACTCACCTGCACTGCTCTGACCTGTGTGACGAATAAACTTCCAGGAAACCAGTGGTCCAGGGATGAATTTCAGATTCTAAACCATCAATCAGCCCTGCACCTCTAGTACACCAGAAGGGACCCAAACAGATTGGAAACATAAGTCAATTATAAACCTTCTTATCCAATTTTGGTAATGTGGACGGAATGGCAGGCTTATCTCTGAAAGGTTATGGATCGAAAATGCAATTATTACCCAATGATAAAAGGGACTGTCCAGTCAAGGTTGTATAAAAATATCTATCACAACCGACAGTTCTAGCACACTGCAAAATACAACCCACCATTTAAAGGAATGCAGCGGACAGACAGTTTCAAAGAAGGAAAAGGGATGCACTCTGGGTACTGACAGGAGGGTAGTCGGTAAAGTAATTAATTCCAATAGTTCAAGGATAGTTGGTTTCAACACAAATGGAGCAATGGGTCATAAAATGTCACTAGGGGCCTTTGGAGAAGGACCTCGGGGACGGAACCACAATGTACCTTGTGTTTGTAGAAGTTATTGATGCTCGACAGGGTTGAGTCAGTTTCAGGGCACTTTGCAGCTTCTGCGAAAGAGGTCAAGGTGGGAGACAGCTGCAGGTATCAGTTGGCAGGCAGTTCGACGAGTGAGGCTATGCAGACAGCTGCAGGCTGGCCTACACGGAGGCTCAGGGTCATTAATCGTTGTCTCAGTGTTGGTCGGCGGTTTTGAAGCACTGGTTGAGGCGTCTCAGATGGCGTGAGTGACTGTGGCATAATAACAGTCAGCAGTGCACTCTGTTGCATCTTGAGGGACTCGACAGGCTAAAAAATGTCCTTGAAGGCGGACATCGGAAAAAGCTTGCCGATGCACTTCTCCTAGCTTCTTCACTGGGATCATATCGTCCTTTAAGGCAGACAGGCCAAAGCTGAGGAGAGTGTTGCATGCATCTGTCTTGACCTTAGTTTGGTTCCGAGACTCTGTGGCATTTCCCACCTAGGAAGCTTGCTTCAGAGCCTAGTAGAGCATGCTGTGTGGTGGCTGGGTACCGGTTCTGGAGCTGCTGGAGGGTCTTCTGCATTCAGTATTTCCCTCTGTTCACTGGGAGATGTTTAGGGGAGGTATCTTGCTTCCCTCTTGGATGTTCTGGCCTTCCTTCACTGGCGGGAAATGTAAGGCAGACTGTACCTTCAGCCATGGTCCAATGCCGAGTTCTTCTTGCTACTCCTTGCAAAGTCTTGAGATGATCTGCTCAAAAGACGGGCTCAGCCCTCTTTCAAAGCCAAATGGGCCACAGTGTTTGGTGTACGCTAAGCCTACCTTAACAATCTTCTGTATGCATGAGCTCAAAACCAGAGTGCTTTGCAACAGAAAAGGTAAATGGGTGAAAACATGTAATACTAAGTCCCGCCCATCTTCCTGTCTGCTTTGGATCAAAGGGTCTCTCTGGTTAATGGAGCTTTCTGTGGTTCCTGATTAAAGCGGCAGGTCTCCCTTGGAGCTGTGGCGAGACCAGACTTTCTGACTTCTGCAAACCACATTCTCATACCTTCTGAATGGGGTCGACCTGTGGGCATGACGACTGTAAACAGTTGCCCCAGACATGACAGCTCACTGCCCTTGATACTAAGAGGCGGGAGCTGGCTTCAGGTTGACACAGATGCATATCAAAGGTTGATGGGGTTTTCCTGTCTCCTTTATTAGTCCTACAGACAGGCCCCACATGGGTTGGATTAGTATGCAAAGCTGCCACATCACATCATAGCTAACACAAGGGCAGGGCGATCCATGGAGCCTTTGTTAGTTAATTAGGCTGGCAATGGCAGGAGGAAGGTTTTGCCCTCCCCCTTCTGATATGCTTTGATGTACTCTTGGCTGTCATATCCCAACTAAATATGACAGAGGGGACAGTGCCTGTAAACTGTTCACCCATAGTACACAGGTCTATGTGTAGTTCGTGGAGTGAGCATGGGAAAATGTCTGCAGATTAGCCCCACACATTTTCCAGAGGTTCATTCAATTTCTTTTAAAAGTTCAAAAAAGCCCAGGCGAGCGCACACCCACCGTGTGGCCCTGTGGGGGAGGGGCAACTGTTACCCTTCTTTGCCTCCCCACTACGTTGTACAATAAGTGTCGATGCTGCTATCGGGGCGCATGGTCGAATTCCTCACATGCTCCCAAGCCTCCACATGTGAATCACCTCCCTACTGAGGGTCTGGTTCATCATCAAAGTGAAAGTGCCGGCTTAGGCCATCTATATTTCCATGCTGGGAGCCTGGCTTGTGCTGGATGTGCATACCTAATCACTATAGGGATATGGTCCAACGCGAAAGCTTAGGGTTT
The DNA here is from genome assembly GCF_040938575.1 of Ambystoma mexicanum. Taxonomy (NCBI): domain Eukaryota; kingdom Metazoa; phylum Chordata; class Amphibia; order Caudata; family Ambystomatidae; genus Ambystoma; species Ambystoma mexicanum. The sequence continues at coordinate 1,292,894,088 of NC_090921.1, forward strand.
TCCCCTTGCATGGCCATTAACCATCGAAGAAGTTGTCGGTCTGGATCGAAAAGTGTGACCCAAAGATGTAGGGTTTCAACTTCTTTACAGCTCACAGAACCGCATAAGCTTCATTTTCAATGACAGCCCAGTTCCTTTCCCGTTTTGTCAATCACCTGCTAATATAGGCGACAAGTTGCTCTACCCCTTGAGAGTTCAGCTGAGCTAACACCGCTCCAATCCCAAAATCACAAGCGTCTGTCTGGATAATGAATTCATGTCTATAATCTGGCACTTTCAGAACTGGGGCCCTGCACAATCCATCCTTTAAATCCTGAAAGGAGGTTTGACAGGCAGGTGTCCACGTTACCTTCTTTGGCATTTTCTTGGAAGTTACATCTTTAAGGGGCATGGCAATGGTCCCATACCCCTTGATGAACGACCGGTAGTACTCAGTGAGACCGAGTGAACTTAGAGCCCTTTGGATAACCTGCATACAATGGATGGGGATGTAGAATAACTCTGACACCAAATAATCGTACCAACTGAGGAAGATGGCAAAGTTCACTGTTTTAATATCAATTGTCTAAAACAGGGAGTTACAATGGACCGCAATGGACGTTTGCACGATCTATCAGTACATTTTACAAAAAAATCTAATTTTTATAGTAAAAATGTGTCATAAGTGACATCATACTAAGTGGCAAATGAGAAAACCCTCGTTGTAATAGGCTCAAGGGGAACATCTAAGTATACTTTCTATAAGGGATGGGTTTGTGATTGGATGTCTACTGTTAGATGGACAACTCATGCCTACATCTAGTGCAAGTCATCTTCAACACTTATGAGTACACAGCGGGCCTCATTACAAGCCTGGCACTAACCCTGCCAGTGCTACCGGTGGTTGCGGCTGGACTTGCAATATTTACCGGCTTCCTGCTTGACGGAAACACTTGGGGATTACGACCCTGGCGTTCCAGGAAGTCAGGCGCCGGTAAATGTTAATCCCCATTCCCATTTTAGTCCCATAGGACTCAATTGGAATGGGGAACACAAATGCACCAACATCATTAATAACCGTGCCAGTGCTTCCCTTACAGATTGCTTACCGTGGCTGCTGTGTCTGGCAGGGTCTGCCCTTTCGGGTACAGCTGCTCCGCAAGCAAACCCATAGTGTGCCGGTCTGGTAACAATGGTACCGGTAGGTTTACCGGCACGGTTGTTACTGGGCCGGCACACTTGTAATGAGGCCCAGCACATCACTGGCTCACAAACTATAAGGCCCTTCCTTATATGGCCTTCTACAGTTGGTTGGCATGCTTGTGCCATGTCTGGAACATTCGGTTCACTTAGTAACACGTAAGCTCAGACCCAGGTGCCAGGAGGTGGACTTGACTTTAGCCCCCACCCAATTAGCCCAACTTCTCTCACCACCCCCATGCCTACTGCCATAAAGATTGTCTTTGAACTTGGCCTTGCAGAGCATTCTTGTATCTGGGAATGCAAGGGAGTGCAAGCACACACTATTGTTGTTCTAGAACTCCGAGTTCAACTTTATTTCCATCCTTGGCTCATGTGACAGGATACCATGAATTGGTCCATTTTGCAGCAATTAAATGTTTTAAATGAATAAAACTTGTCACGCTAGGTGTTCTTTCTTTGTACCTTACCAAGGGATGATTCAGCTCCTTGCGTTCACTGCCTTCAAGAATAGATAACCAGTCTTGGCTGCTTCATGTTTGATACCAGGCCAAACAGCTGCGCCATTCGTATCCTCGATCTCAGCTAATTCTTGCTGTGACACAGTTCTCTTCATTTTCTCACAATGGGTCCGTGCTTATTGAATTTATGGCACCAATGTCAAGCTTCTATACAATGGTGGCTCCGTCTGCAGTCTATTCACGACGTATAGCCAGCTTCTATGATCCCCAGTTTTCTTGCGTTACAGCATCTGTACAGTTATTGAATGGCTTGCATTTTCTGCAGTGCGTCACAAACGTGCAATCTTCTTTTCGCATATCAAAGTTAACTCGATTCTTTAATTCGTCATCAGTTTCTATAAGGTCCATGCATTTTCTTCAGCCAGTTTTCTCAGGGCGTCACGTTCATATCTTGTGACGTCACCAGCTCCTCTTTCGCTCTTTTCATATTCCTTCAGGGAGTTCCTCCCTCAGATTGTTGGCTCTTCGGGAATACATATGATAGGGTTTTCTCAGAGGGTACCTTCTTTTGAATATTCAACGTCTTATGGTCACAATGCTGGTGTCAAGCATGGAACAATCTCTGGCTTCCAGCATACAGGAGGTAGGGAGGCGGGATTTCCTGCAGAGGCATGTACCGAGTCCTCTACACTAGAAAGGCACTCACTTGTGTCTGTATGGTGGGGATGTCCCAATCCTTCACAGCCTATACCTTCGCTTCGAGAGGTTGTTTTCTACCTCCACCGACCAGGTGGCCTAGGTAAGCCACCTTGCCCTGTGCTATCTGGCACTTTGTGGCCTTGATAGTCAGACCTGCACTCTGCAGCACCTGAAGCACTTATTTCAGGTGGGTTAAGTGATCCTCCCAGGTGTGGATGAACACAGCAATGTCGTCTAAATAGGCGACACTGATGTTTTCTAGACCAGACAAAAATTGGTCAAACATCCGCTGAAATGTGACAGGGGCATTCTTCATTCTGAAGGGCATTACAGTGAACTGAAAATATCCTTCTAGGTTTGAGATTGCTGACCTCTCTCTCGCTCCATCTGTCAAGCCGACCTGCCAGTACACTGCCTTGATGTCAAAGGTACTCATGTACTTGGCAGCACCGAGTTTGTCAATTAGCTCATCTGCCCAAGGAATAGGGTGAGCATCTGTCTTCGTGACATAATTTAACCCCTTGTAGTCCACCCAAAAGCAGACTTTAATCTTCCCACCACTGGTCTTTTTTGGGACCAGTACCACTGGGCTAGCCCAGGGGCCGTGGGATGGCTCTATCACTCTGAGGGATAACATTTTGGAAACATCTTCCTTGATGGTGTCCCGGACCTTATCGGACACCCGATGAATCCTACTCTTCACCGGCTTACTGTCTCCAGTGTCCACATCATGGGTGCACCAATCTGCATGACCTGGAGTCAGCGAAAACAGACCGGAAAACTGTCCCAGTAAACGGCGACAGTCCGTCAGTTGCTGTTCTGACAGGTCTGTTGCAAGGTTGACACCTTCAACTGACGCATCTGTGGCTTCAGTGTGCAGGAGGTCTGGGAGGTATTGGTCTCCTCCTCCGCCTCTCCGTCAGTCACTAATGCCTTGACCAAGTCACCCCGGGTTATAATGTGGTTTTAACTGGTTGACGTGAAAGACGATGTGCATCGGTTTAGGTCCTTTCACGTCAATGAGATAATTCACCTCACTGACCTTTTCCAGCAAACAGTAAAGCCCAGTCCACTTGTCCTGAAGGGCACTGGGTTAGACAGGCTCCATAATTCACACCCACTGACCTGAAGAATAGACTGTCACTGTGGCCTTCTGGTTGTGCCAGTGCATCCTCCACTCCTAACTGGCCTTTTTTTTGTAGACTGTTCCATGTACTTTGCCATTCTAGACTGAAGGCCAAGTACACAGTCCACCACATCTCGCGTAGTGGCTGAGTGGTTGCCCTCCCATCTCTCTTTCACTAGACAGAGGGGACCTCGCAGAGAGTGTCCAAACAAAAGCTTAAAGTGGCTAAACCCAGCTCCATTCTGTTAGATCTCCTATAGGTAAGCAGAAGGTATGTGTGCCTTCTTTCCGCCGCATGAGTGGGTGGGCGGGTGTCATGATCTCTGCTTCCAAAAGGTCAGGGTTTTCCCAACTCCCTTGGAAGCAAATCCATAACCCAGGTTCCGAGTGCCAACCAGTCCCAATTGGGACCTTTTGGACCCAGTCCTGGCGCCAGTGGCACCAGGCTCATAAATATGCCCAGTCCCAGCGCTGGAAGCGCCGGGCTCATAATGCTTGGGTGGACTTACCTGCAGCAGACCATGCTGCTTACTTGCCTGCCAGTTGAGCCTCTGATCCTCTTCTGTTTGGAACTACTTTTCCTGTTGGGTGGGGCAGGAGCCACTCCCTAGGTTCAGAACACTGGAACTCTTCTGGAAAGCAGGAACTCTTTTCTTACCTAGGCGTGGCTGTGGAAGGAGACACCTAAGCACTACAGGAGGCTATTTAAACCACACCCGATGGATGAATCTTGCTTTGTGTTATTCTGCATCCTCTGCAGCAGAACGCTCATTGTGTCTTCTTCATCTGATCCTGGGCCTAAGGAAAAAGGCTTACCATCCTGAATCCAGTCTTCAGCAACACCCATAAAGACAAGAAAGAACAGGTTAGCATTACGGTCTTCAGTGACAGCGCTTCACTTACCTGGTCCATCGGCTGTCACCAACGCCTCGCGCTGCATTCCGGCATCTGAAAGACAAAGGCTTACCTACTCTTCGTGCGCTCCGGAGGTCTTCGCACTGCATTCCGGCATCTGAAAGACAAAAGCTTACCAACTCTTCGCACGCTCCGGAGGCCTTTGGCGCTGCATCCCGCATCTGAAAGACAAAACAAGGTGCGTTTAAAGACATTGGGGAACTTTAATACTCACGTGCCATTACTCCTTTCCACATCTAACCCAGTGGGTATTCCGGCACCCTGCAGCCGCTCCGAACTTGTACCTGCAAAATAAAAAGACAGTTAGAGCGCATCGTGAAGCAGGCAACAAGCGCTTACTTACGTGCTTCCAGGTGCTTCTATTCAGCACACGGGCTCCATCTTCAACTCACTTCAGCCCGTCATCCGCCATCGCCGGAACCCTGCAAAACAAGAGACATCATTACTAAAGACTTTTAAAGACATTAGAATTACTCGAAACTTACCGTTCGTGCAGTAAACGACGGACAGCAGTCCTCTGAAGTCAAGAGGCCTGCTCCCCTTATCCATTGAAGAAACTGGTTACAGCACCCTGCCCCGAGGCAGATGGAGAGGACGGCGTTCACTTACCTAAGGTGAGAGCGTTAACCTTTGGGGTTCTACAGGAGAAGAGAAAGGGAAGAAGAGAGAGACATTCAATAACCCAGTTCATTAATCCCATATTTTCTATCTGCAGACATCTTACCCTTCGAGTCAGACAAACAGTGCACAGAGGTCCAGCCCAAAGAGCCAGCCGTGTGTTACACATCACCTTTGAAGATACGGTATACGCCCAGTCAAGACCGGCGCCTCTTCGGGAATCAGGTGAGCGTTACAGAACGCAAAGCCTACCGCAAAACTCCCGTCCAGGCGCTATGGAAACCTCGGATACCGACCAGCTAGCCCAGTTTCTTGGGGAACTAAGGGCAGAAGTGCATGCAGCCCGTCAGGAAACGAACGCTCTAAGAAGGGAACTGATTATTTCCAAGGAGCGAACAGATGATCTCGCTAGACAATTGCTACAGTCACAAGCCGGACAGACCCCGTTACCCGCATCTGGGGGAAATCTTCCTTCTACATCCTTTATGAATCCAGTGCAGATCAACCTACCTGGGAATGTACCTCTGGCTCCGCCCGAACGATTTTCTTGTGACCCAAAGAGGTTTGCAGTATTTATCAATCAGTGCCGGTTGCATTTCTTATGCCGGCCAGCAGCCTTTCCAACTGATCAAGCTAAAGTAGCTTTCGTGCTTTCGTACCTTAGTGGCAATGCGGCAGACTGGTCGATCCCTCTAGTAAATCAAGATGATCCGGTCCTCCATGATTTTCAAGCTTTTCAGCTCAGTATGGAAAAACTGTTCGCAAGACATTCACAGGGGCAGGCCTTGGACAATGAGCTTCTTTCGTTGCGACAAGGTAATCAAGACCTTTTGGCTTATATTGCGTCTTTCAACAGACTGATAGTGGAAACTCAATGGCCTGAGGACAAAAGGATTACGCTGTTTTATAGAGGTCTACGTGGAGAGCTCAAAGATGTGTTAGCCCAAGTAGTGAATCCCCCACAAGATTGTTCGGACTATATAGACTTAGTCGTTCAAATAGATCACAGACTGCAGAACAGGAAGGCCGATCGTTCCAAGTTTGATGCTCGAGTATTTTCCAATCCGCCAACTCCTTCCAAAGGAGTAGACTCCGGGGAACCCATGCAAATAGGGGGCCTGAAAGGTCCTCTAACACAAAAGGAGCAGGAAAGGAGAAAACAGTTGCAATTATGCCTCTATTGCGGAAACTCAGGGCACTTTCTTCGAGACTGTCCGGTGAAACCTGCCAAGAAGGCAGTAGGAGCTGCAGTTACCAAAGTTACAAACTCTGAGCAGGGAAACAACCTCGCCCGACAAGAATAGAGGTCCTCTTGCCGAGCGTGAAAACCAGTTCCGTGACCTCGCATTTCGTGATACCTATGGTCCTCATTAGCCCTGATAATCCGGATAGATTACATGCAATTGAAGCTTACGTCTACAGCGGTGCCATCGGCAATTATGTGGATCATAAAATGGTTTTGAGGATGAATCTAACTCTTTGTCCCAAGGCTGTAAAGGACGTCATTACTACGGTAGATGGAACGGAGATAGCCTCCGGACCAGTAACGCATACCACTCAAGAAGTGACTCTAGTAAGTCAAGATGGACACCATGAGAAGATCGTGTTCGATGTGATCAAGGCTCCTCAGTTTCAGATTATTCTAGGAATACCTTGGTTAGAGAAACACAATCCTCTGATCGATTGGCGAGCAAGAACGGTCCAGTTTCCAGAATGTGTCTCTACTTGTCACCCTCCACCTGGTGTTGCACTGGCAGCAATTTCTTCAGAGACTCCCCAGTTACCTCCCGAATACCTAGAATACCAAGATGTTTTCCTAGAAGGATCAGGCTAACTCTCTACCTCCTCATAGGTCTTATGACTGCCAGATAGACCTGATACCTGGATCTACTCCTCCTTGTAGTAGAATTTATGCCCTCACCGAGCCTGAGAACCTTCACCTTCGACAATACCTGGATCAATACCTGGCAAATGGGTTTATTCGTCCTTCCAAGTCCCCTGCTTCTTCAGCTTTGTTCTTCGTTCCAAAAAAGGAAGGAGACCTTAGAACTTGTATAGATTATCGCTCCCTGAACCAGATCACCGTCAAGAATAGATATCCGTTACCTTTGATCCCTGAACTCCTGGACCAAGTCAGAAAAGCATGCATATATACAAAGCTGGATCTTAGAGGAGCCTACCACTTGGTACGAGTAAAAGAGGGCGATGAATGGAAGACGGCCTTCCGCACAAAATATGGGCTATTTGAATATCAGGTCATGCCCTTCGGACTTTGCAATGCCCCGGCCGCCTTTCAATATTTTATGAACGATGTCCTCAGAGAGCTCATAGATGTGTGTGTTGTTGTTTACATTGACGACATCCTCGTTTATTCTTCATCGGAATCTGAACATCGGAAACACGTGAAAATGGTCCTCGAAAGATTGCGTCAACACAAACTTTTCGCTAAATTGGAAAAATGTGTTTTCAACGTGACTGAAGTTGAATTCTTGGGATTCATATTATCACCTAGCGGAGTGCGTATGGATTCAAAGAAGGTTGATGCAGTTCTCAAATGGCCATCACCATCCTCCGTAAAAGGTGTGCAAAGCATGTTAGGCTTCGCTAACTTTTACCGCAGGTTTATCCCCGAATTTTCTCGAATAGTCCAGCCCATCACTGCCTTGTTAAAGAAAAACAAACGTTTTGAATGGTCTACCGAGGCGGAACAAGCTTTCCAGGATTTGAAGACTAAATTTATCTCTGCACCAATCTTAAAACACCCTCGCCCCAAACTCCCCTACATCGTGGAAACTGATGCTTCAAGCCTTGCCATGGGGGCAGTTCTATCACAAAAGGACCCGGTAACCAATCAGTTGCATCCCGTGGCATTTTGGTCCCGCAAATTCTCGCCTCCTGAAATCAATTACACGATTACTGACAAGGAACTTCTGGCTATCAAGTCTGCCTTTAAGGCTTGGCGGCATTATCTGCTGGGGGCCCGACACACCGTTACTGTGATTACGGATCACCGAAACCTGCAATATTTGAAAACCGCAAAAGCCCAATCCTCTAGACGACTCCGTTGGGCATTATTCTTTGCCGAGTTTGACTTCATAATTACCTATCGACCTGGTACAAAAAACGGTAAAGCTGATGCCCTTTCTCGGATGGGAGTGGAAGAACACTTGATCAACCCTAAACCTGTACCAATCATTCCCGAACAAAGAATTCTGGGTGTAATCGCCACACAATCCATAGAGGAAGTTAAGGATAAAGCTAGGCAACTTGTAACTCCAGCAGACATACAGAATTGGCATATGCAGGGAAAGGACTTTGCAGTAAAGGACAACTTATTGTATTTCCAAGAACGATTATACCTGCCCAGCACAGATTTACAGAAAAAAGTAATCTCTTGTTATCACGATTCTTTAATGGAAGGACATCCCGGTATGGCCAAGACCTCAGAAAAGATCAAGCGCTACTTCTGGTGGCCGTCTTGGAAAAAAGATATCAGAGACTTTATAATGTCCTGTGGAGTATGCGCCCAAAACAAGAGTCAAAAGGAAAGACCAGAAGGCCTCTTACGCCCTATTGACATCCCACCTCGCCCTTGGCATACGCTTTCTATGGACTTCATCACAGATCTACCTCCATGCTCCGGATACAATACGATTCTAGTAATCGTGGACTTATTCTTCAAGATGGCGCGTTTCATTCCGCTCAAAGGCTTGCCAACAGCAGCAACTCTGGCCCGAGAATTTCTCGAAAACATCGTCCGACTGCACGGTTTTCCTTCGGTTCTAATTTCGGATCGAAGTAGTCAATTTATTTCTCATTTTTGGCGAAGTTGCTGTCGGTCGGCTTAAATTGATGTGAGACTATCGACCAGTCACCACCCTCAGACCGACGGACAAACCGAGAGGACCAATCAAACTCTGGAACAGTATTTACGCTGCATGCTGCAACAAACTGAAAAAACTTGGAAAGACATCCTTTGGATAGCCGAATATGCCTACAATAACTCTGTCCATTCGGGAACTGGGAAAACCCCGTTTTTTCTTTTATACGGCAGTCACCCTCGAACCTCGGAGTTGGATCCCCACCAAGATCTTGAAACACCAGCAGTAGACTACCTGCATTCTACAATCACCCAAGCCTTTAAGGAAGCTGTTTCTCACCTTCAAAGGGCTAAAGAACAATACAAGAAAGGAGCAGATCAACATCGGAAGGAAGCCCCTCAATATCAAGTAGGGGATCAAGTCTGGTTATCCACCAAATATCTACCTCTAAAAGGGCCACGCACATTCAACCCAAGATACCTTGGTCCCTATTCCATCACTACCATAGTAAACCCAGTAGCGGTCAAGTTGGACTTGCCCCCGCACATGAAGATACATCCGGTCTTCCACGTCTCTCTATTAAAACCCGTGCAACCTCAAACCCGACTAACTAAATCTCCAAAACCCATCCTAGTTGATGGAGAACTCGAGTTTGAAGTCAAAAGCATTCTGGACTCCAAGATCTCCAAATCTAAACTATTTTACCTAATTGACTGGAAAGGCTACGGCCCCCAAGAGAGATCCTGGGAACCTGCTGAATATGTCCACGCTCCTCGCCTAATCAAAAGATTTCACCGAACATTTCCTGACAAGCCAAAACCCCCGGAGAAGCCCGGTTTGGGAGGGGCCTTGACGGGGGGTACTGTCATGATCTCTGCTTCCAAAAGGTCAGGGTTTTCCCAACTCCCTTGGAAGCAGATCCATAATCCAGGTTCCGAGTGCCAACCAGTCCCAATTGGGACCTTTTGGACCCAGTCCTGGCGCCAGTGGCACCAGGCTCATAAATATGCCCAGTCCCAGCGCTGGAAGCGCCAGGCTCATAATGCTTGGGTGGACTTACCTGCAGCAGACCATGCTGCTTACTTGCCTGCCAGTTGAGCCTCTGATCCTCTTCTGTTTGGAACTACTTTTCCTGTTGGGTGGGGCAGGAGCCACTCCCTAGGTTCAGAACACTGGAACTCTTCTGGAAAGCAGGAACTCTTTTCTTACCTAGGCGTGGCTGTGGAAGGAGACACCTAAGCACTACAGGAGGCTATTTAAACCACACCCGATGGATGAATCTTGCTTTGCGTTATTCTGCATCCTCTGCAGCAGAACGCTCATCGTGTCTTCTGCATCTGATCCTGGGCCTAAGGAAAAAGGCTTATCATCCTGAATCCAGTCTTCAGCAACACCTATAAAGACAAGAAAGAACAGGTTAGCATTACGGTCTTCAGTGACAGCGCTTCACTTACCTGGTCCATCGGCTGTCACCAACGCCTCGCGCTGCATTCCGGCATCTGAAAGACAAAGGCTTACCTACTCTTCGTGCGCTCCGGAGGTCTTCGCACTGCATTCCGGCATCTGAAAGACAAAAGCTTACCAACTCTTCGCACGCTCCGGAGGCCTTTGGCGCTGCATCCCGCATCTGAAAGACAAAACAAGGTGCGTTTAAAGACATTGGGGAACTTTAATACTCACGTGCCATCACTCCTTTCCACATCTAACCCAGTGGGTATTCCGGCACCCTGCAGCCGCTCCGAACTTGTACCTGCAAAATAAAAAGACAGTTAGAGCGCATCGTGAAGCAGGCAACAAGCGCTTACTTACGTGCTTCCAGGCGCTTCTATTCAGCACACGGGCTCCATCTTCAACTCACTTCAGCCCGTCATCCGCCATCGCCGGAACCCTGCAAAACAAGAGACATCATTACTAAAGACTTTTAAAGACATTAGAATTACTCGAAACTTACCGTTCGTGCAGTAAACGACGGACAGCAGTCCTCTGAAGTCAAGAGGCCTGCTCCCCTTATCCAGTGAAGAAACTGGTTACAGCACCCTGCCCCGAGGCAGATGGAGAGCACGGCGTTCACTTACCTAAGGTGAGAGCGTTAACCTTTGGGGTTCTACAGGAGAAGAGAAAGGGAAGAAGAGAGAGACATTCAATAACCCAGTTCATTAATCCCATATTTTCTATCTGCAGACATCTTACCCTTCGAGTCAGACATACAGTGCACAGAGGTCCAGCCCAAAGAGCCAGCCGTGTGTTACACATCACCTTTGAAGATACGGTATACGCCCAGTCAAGACCGGCGCCTCTTCGGGAATCAGGTGAGCGTTACAGCGGGCCTTCTCGTTGGCAGCGGCTCAATTGTGGCATGATCTATCTGCAATTCAGGAAATCCCTGAAGACCCTTATCTTTTAGAGTGCTCTGTTTAGGCTGCCCTTTGTTTTCCCAGTGCCAAGATACCTTCGGGTGAGTGTGTGCTTTATAAGCTTTGGTAACATAACATGACATAACATAACATATGGCAGGATAATAACCCATTTTCTCCTCAGGTTCTCTTCGAAACCAACTATCATGCCTTTCAGGGTCTTGTTGAACCACTCAACAAGCCCGCTTGTTTGTGGATGAAAGATGTAGAGAACTAGTAGGTGGCTCGACACTCTTTCCACATAGCCTTCATATATGCTGATATGAAGTTTGATCCCGTGTCAGAAACGACTTCCTTGGGGAATACAACACGTGAGAATATCCCAATCAGAGCCTTTGCAACCACGCGGGCTTTGATGCTGCCCGGAGGGACAGCTTCATGGTACCTTGTGGTGTGGTCTACCACCACCAAGATTTATCTGTTCCCTGATCTGGTTTGAGGATCCAAAGGATGCGCAATGACCATGCCTATTTTCTCGAAATATGGCCCAACCACAGGTAGTGGAATTAAGGTGACCTTTGTGGTGGCAGCTGCCTTGCCAGAAGCTTGACAAGTCAGGCACGACTGGACGAATTCCTTAACCTTCACGCCGAACTGCAGCCAGTAAAAGTGTGCAGACAACCGGTCCCATGTCTTAGTCACTCCCAAGTGACCTGCTAAAGGAATTTGGTGAGCCAAATCCAAAAGGAACTTTATGTGGCACTGCGGAATCACCAACCTTCTGGTGCCCTCCCCTTCAGAGTTTTTTGGCTCACTGTACAGGAGTCCATCCCCCAGTACACTTTGAACAGGCCAGGGGCCACACCCTTAGCCTGCTGCTCCACCTGTTTCTGCAGGCCCACCAGAGTGGGATATTCTCTCTGGGCTTTAAAGAAGTCAGTCTGATCTGGGCCCCAAGTGGATGCAAACTCATCTAGCTTGGGCCGGCCTTTCAGATCTGAGCTCACTTGGTCTTTCACTGCACCAGGCAACCTAGAAGTCACTGAGTCCCCTGCTACCAAAAGAGGGTCCTCAATGGCTACTGGCCCCTCTTCCACAGGAGTAGACGACTCAGCATTCTCTGGAACTGGACTAGGGGCTACCGACCACGCCGGTCCCTCCACCAAGTCCTCTGGAAGCAGTCCAGGCCCTAATGCTCTGAAAGTATTCAATCTGGGGATCTCTTATGCCCTCGATAGGGTAGCCGCTTCTACTATTTCGGGATAAGGAAGATCATTACCGAACAGACATCGGATGAGTCTTTCACCGCTACACAGCGCTGGGTCATTTCATCCCACCAGATGAACTCTACTTTCGCCAAGGGGCACTTACTCTTTCCGTCAAACCCACTGACGCTACAATCAGGCCCATCAATATACTGGCCTGGCTGTACCCACTGCCGGGTGAACGCAGTGAGGCTAGCCGCAGTGTCTCGGACCACAGGAGTTTTGTGTCCATTGATATACACATGTTCTAAATAGAGTTGAGAATTATTGGGAACTGGGATCTCTTCTGGAGACCCTGTACTGTTCCCACTCAGTGTAACCAATCCACATTCGGCCAGTCCTTGGCCTAGTGGGCAGTCCTCCTCCAGGACGCACACACTAATGATGGCCTCTTCCACGAGTCCAACATTCACTATGGCTTGCTTGGGTAAGCCCTTGCAAGCAGGATGTGCTTTCCTATGGCACAGCTCCTTACACACAATACAACCTTTGGGTGGTGAGAATGTAGGTGTCTTAGTGTTAGGGGTGCCTGCTTTCTTCTTTTCGGCGTGTACGGCTGGACTAATGTTTTGCGATTTCCCTTCAGTCTTTTTGGGACCTGACTTCGAATAGGATTGGGTTGGAACTTTGTCCTTCCCACCGTTGTTTACTTTATTGTCTGCCAATTTCTCTTCCGGTTTGAGTGTGCTCTCCTGAGCATTTTTCTGGACTTCAGTACTCACAAACCTGTCTGCAGCCTTTGCAAACTCTCTAGGGTCTGTGATTGTCTTGTCCACAAGATGCTGGTGTAGGTCAACCTCACAATTCTTCAATACATGCTCACACACTATCACATTGTACATCCCAGCTCAGATATTTCAGTGACAAGTGTGTGAACGCTTTAAATGTCTGCCCACTACTTGATAAACAAGCTAGTTTTACTGATCATTTCTTATGGACAGCTTTTATTGTGTCTAGAGGGTCCCTAATCATTACATTCAAAAGTAACATTTAGCAACAATGGGCTAGCTAAGCAACATATTCATGTATTCCTTAGGCATGGAGTCTTCTCATGTACTTACATAAACTAAATTAGCAGAGTACAAACCACTTCTCAAATCGTATGCTACTAGTCAGTGCATTAGGCCAAAGGATTATGTTCCGTGCTAATACTGCAATGTATTTCCCCTGCAAGCTCTAGATATCATAAAACATCAAATCATGCTCTCTAACCTCACAGAAACATCTTTCTGGGCACTCCTCTCTCACAGGGAAGCTGCAGTACAGACCACTTATCTTAGCAAGTCAGCACCCTTCACAAGAAAACATCCTTCCTTGCAGGGCTGCAGATATTAGAGCTCCTAAAAGGCCCACTACTCTCGGCCGCCGGCCACCAACGGAAGAGTAAAAAAAAGGCAGAGTTACCATAAAAAGGAGGCCATTGTTCAGAGTCCCTACAAGAGCATGCTTCCCTGTAGACCAGCCCACCACTGCTCATGACACTCCTGAGAGCCAGCGCAAAGCCCCCAAGGGTAGTTTCTAGTTCTTTCAAGAAGAGAATTCATCTCTTTAGCATATGCCCAACACATAGTAGTCTTCTCTTTGTCTATTAGGCTACTTCCTCATAAAGGCCTCATCTCTTTAGTTACAACTATCCCCCATCCTCAAACAAATATCTATGTTTCTAAAAGTGAACATGTGTGGGTTTGTGGCTTGGCAATGAATTGCTCCTTATACAACTCTGCACTGTTTCACCAATCTGCATCAGATTTTGCATAGTTACCTGTTAGGACCCTCCAGACATTACTGGCTACATGACATTTGGACACCCGACCCTTTTCCCCAGATTTCAGCACCTTCACACATGAGATGGTTGCCTGAAATCGGCACAACAACAATGTGGTAATAGAAGGGCCGGTCTCGACAAAAAGAACAAAACTCAGCAACGTTTCAGACCCTAGGATGAATGGTTTCCGAGATATTTGCACCGCAATGCACTGCAGCGAATTGCACCACGCCAAGTGACAGGTGGGGAGAGAGCACAGAACGCAGCAGCACACCAACTCCTGCCTCCCCCCATGTCTGCTCCGGGGTATGTCAGCCAGCCACACGCGCCCGTTCTCAGTGCAGTTTACTTCAGAGAGCAAAGCACATCAAGCGATAAGCGAATTGGAACAGCAACCAAAAGGATCATTGATTTTCAACAATTGATGAGAGTGTTGTCATGTCTGTCTGCAGAACCCGTTCGGAGAATGGGTACATTTTGTGAGTTCTTTTATAAATCCTCTTGGCACCCACATTTGTTGCAGGCACTGTTAGCACTGCCCCCTCTATGTCTCTTTCTCGATGCTTTGATGATGTGATACTGAGCAATGAGTTCCCTGCGGCCACCAACAGGCGCCAGCCTCTTCCTGAGCCTTGCCAGAGTGCTAATAAAAGGGAAATAAATGTGTCATTCACAAAGCGATTAACAACAAGTAATTGCTCTGGGCAAATGTATCTACCTGTCTATGATCTATCCAGCTCTAAATTCTTTCACGATTCAAGCCTGGACTCAATAGTCCTTATGCACAACAAGCCGACCTCGAACAGGACCCACGCTGCTTAGTGGGAAAAGGGCGCCCCTTTGATTTGATTGTATAGGTCAAGACCTGAAAGTCACATATCATGGGGTGCTACCCCGTCTAGTTTTGTTTGTAGCTCAAAGGCTTAGGGATGAGGACGAACCAGGTGTCCCCTTTTCAGCCGCTGGCATGGTGGAACTGCTTTAGTCACCGAGTGAATTTTGGGCAGTGCTTGGGTTCTGTGGCAAGGCACCTGTCATGGAAGCAGCATTCCCAGACTACCTGCTGGAGGGATGTATTCTACCCAGACTGATATCACATGTGTGTCCCCTGGGGGCCTGCTTTGTACAGTGATAGTGCATCTACTTAGTTATTATGTAGCTGCACGCTGTTTATGCCAACCCTTCGCCCTATTGCTCACTGCCTGTTGCCCAACCAGTCTCTTCAAGCCCTTTCTCCTCCTATCCCTCTTTCTCTGTCAATAATGCATCCACCACTCCTGCTGCTGCTCTCACCCTATGCCCCTACCTTTCCCCCAATCCCTGTGCAGCTCCTACCTATCTCATATCGGGTCTACCACACCCTGAACCCGCCCCCTGGTTGACTCTAATCTCATGTAATCCTCGGGCTCTCCCACTCTGGCATCCCATCTCCCCCCTCTATCCCCACTTCCATTGGACTCTGATATGACAAACCTGCAAGCAAAACCATTATTTCCTGATGACCACTTTCATTCTCACAGCGCCCTTCTTGTGGTCATGGGCGTGAGAGAAACATATCTGAGGGCGCCGCTACCCCTGCCACCTTGCACACGGGCTCCTGCAACCTTTGCACACTCCACCCGCACATCCAAAAGAGGAGGCCTTTTGCCCATCAGCCTTTTGGGCAATAATACTCCTCCCACTGTCCCTCTTGCACTTTCCCCACCTCCTACCACTCACCTTTGAATTCCCTGCTGGCCAAATCCTCTCACGCACCCCTTTCACTGGCCTCCAAATCCACACGCCTCCAAGCGATCTCAGCTCCCTTCTCTCTGGCCTATGCCTGCCCCTAGAGCCCACCCCACCATAGCCCCAGTAGTGCTTATGGGCAAGTGGCTTCTGCTTCCCAAACAGCTGTCTCATTCCCATCTGAACTCTCTAAAACGTATCTTCCTCTTTGCCTGTTTCTCTGAATCCAATCTCACAATTGGCCACTCCTCTTTTCACCACTCTAGCCGCCATCTTATTAGTGTGGTCCCTCCCCCACTCACTCCCACTCCCATCTCCCCATCTCAAAATGTAAGCTCCAACCTGACTGCCTGGCCCCAACCTTGCTAAAGTGTGCCCCCCTTCCCTCTCTAACTTCTCCTCACACCTCCTCTTCTCAGCAGGTCTTCTCTGAGCCCAACCTGGCCCTCTGCTCTGCTTCTGAACACCACCATTTATCTTGTGATGTCACTTCCTCTACCCCTCGCTCTCATCCTGGATCATTCCTCAAGTCTGCCTCCTCAGGACAGAAACATCCAACGTCACCTTTGCAGGTGGCGCAAGGACCCTACTCCCTCTTCTCCTTCCAAATGAGCATGCCCTCCTCTCCTCCTCTAAGGCATTAACCCTCCTACTTTACTTATTACTACTCTTCACTCTTATCCACCCAAACATTCTTCAACACTACAACCCATGCTTCCCCCTTCACGCCCTCATTATACTCCTCTTCCCCATTGCTGAACAACTTTACTCTCTACTTGAACAACTTTACTCTCTACTTATCTAAAATCACTAAAATATTTGACACACTCACCACTCTCCTCTCCCTCCCAGGCCTTCCTTCTTTCCCCTGCCCCATCCACTGTACTTCCCATCTGTGCTCCTTCTTATCAACTTCTCCTGCTGAATTTGCACCCATCCTTAGATCAGCCAACCCCCTCCTACACCATCACTGGCTTGCACTCCCCACAGAAGGTCAAGGAACATCCGCTCCATCCACTCCTCCCTCTTCAACTCCTCTCTTTGTCTTGGCACCTTTCTACCCAGCTTCAAGGTAGCTTCTGTCCTGCTGATCACAAGTAAGCCATCGGCAGACAACAGTAACCATGCACAATATTGGCCTGTTTTCCCCCTTCTCTGCCATTCTAAAATCCTTAAACGACATGTATTTATTGGAATCTGGTCCTACCTGGACTCTAACCACCTCTGCAACCCTCCCCAGTCTGAATTCCCAAGTTTTCATTCTACAGAAATAGCCTTCACCCATGTCTTCCATTTTCTGACCTCTGCACACCATCCTAAACTCCCCTGTCTTCTAATCCTGCTCGCCATGTCAGCTGCTTTACACACGGAGACCGCCCCTCTTTCCATCTAGATGTTATGGCCATCGGAATCCAGGACACTTCACTCAACTAGATGTCATCCAACATCTAATAATACCTTCTCTATCTCCTGGATCTGAGACACCTCTGACCTCACCTCCCTGCCACTTGGTGTCCCCTAACAATACGTCCTCAGCTCCTTACTTTTCACCCTCTGCACCTGCTACCATGGTCAACACATCTCCTCCTTTGTTTTCTCTTGTCACCACTTCACAGATTACATGTACATCTTCTACTCATTCCCTACTCTTACTTCTAATCTCTCGAGCCCAGGTCCCCTCCCCCACCGGTCGCATCCTGCACTGGCTTCCTGGCAACCCCCGCACTTGGGGAATGTTTTCTGTATCCCTACAGTCCCGCTACCAGCACTTGACACCTGTTGTCTGCACTTATCCTGCACTTGCCACCGGCTGGCCGTACTTTTACTTATTGTTTATTTATTTATTTTCTTATCTCTTGTACTGCACTGTCCTCTCCCCATTCCCCCGCGCACATCTGCTCCCTCCCCTTCCCATGCACTTGCGCGATCTGAATGATACTTGGCCTAGTAGGATCGTTGTCTGTCTTCCCTCTGTTCCCCCTCCCTTGCCTTGTCACGCCTTGAAACACTTGTGTATAGGCGCATTATAAATGCCATATCATATCGGTTCACATTACTGCTTGTTTCTCTACTATCCGCCAATCATTGTCTCGGGAGGATAGCTCAGAGGCAACGTACTCGCCTTGGAAGCAAGACGATGTGGAGCAACACAGGTTTGATCCCCAGGTCCACCCTTAGAAACCTCTGGGTATTAAGTGTGTTTATAAAGAACCAATTACAATCACAATGGAACTTTGCTGTCGTATGTTGCCTACTTCTAAGACCAAAGTTATCTGTCTCCCTGCCTCAGATGTACCCTCCCCTGCTCATTCCAATCTCATTCCCTCCGGGACACGCTCTCTCCTTCCCCTAAGGCATGCACACTTGGGGTCCTTTTTGCTAGAGATGTAGACCTCCACCACTTTATTACTGCAACCTCTACTGAAGACAAGATTAACCTTCTCAACATAAGGAGAATCTACTGTCTCCTCACCTATCGTGCCACAAAAACGTTCATAGCGCTGGTTCGCAGTCACATTGTCTGCTGTGCCAGGCTCCTTCTGACTGCCACCTCTACTCCTCCCCTCTTGACAAAATACCTTTGTCACCCATCCTCTCTACAAACCACCCTGTCACAGAACTGCCTCCAAGCTGGCTGGCTCTCCATGAAAAACTGGTCTCTCATGAAATGTATACTGCCGGTATTCAAATACTTGCATGGGCTGGCACCACCATATGTGGCGAACACTACCTCCCACTACTCTACCGCACGCACCCGCTCCTTTAGGGAACAGATAGCTTAGGGCAGCCTTTTCCTTAAATAATCTGAACCCCGACCACTCTGTGCATCCTCCGGCTTTTGATCCTCACTATTTGCCCAGGGCCACGGGAACTCCCTACCGGCAGTGTCAAAAACCCCACTATCACCCACTCCTTCAAGTTTACGCTTAGATTCCACTTGCTAGGCCTGGAAGGCGAACCCTCAACCTACTCGCACATTACTCCCCCACCCTAACTACCATCTTCTTAACAGCTTGTCAAATAGGAATCTGCACTTTTCCAATCGACTCTGACCACTGTCTGTCATTGAAGAATTCCCGTCGCCCTCAACTAACTGGTCAGGTGCATATAGGTTCCCGAGAGGATAGCTCAGCAGTAACGTGCTCGCCTTGGAAACAAGACGACATGAAGAAACACAGGTTTGATCCCCGGATTTGCACTTGGAAACCTCTGGGTATTATAAATACGCAACTAAGACATATTTTTGTAACAGTGCCTCGATGCCCCTGGGCTGTGTGAACACTTTAAAAATGCAAATAAATAAATAAAAACATTTAAGATATAGGCTTTCCCTCTATTGTATGACACCTGTCACAGGATCGCCCTCTCCTCAGTTGTATTTTATTAGTGCTTCTGGACACAACACGTTGGGGGTCATTACAAGGTTGGCGGTAGGCCGCCGCTAGTACCGGCGGTCTACCGGCAACCTTGGATTACTGTTTCGACCGCTCGATATCATGGTATTACCGGCATATTATGGGCGGCGGCGGAACAGTAAATTCCCATCCCCATGCATTCATATAGGACTCCATGGGATGGGAACCACTGATAGCAATGGTGCCGGTGTTGAGTGAATTATCTGCCAGTGGGGGCCTGAACTACCACCAGGTCAGGCGTGCTGGTAGTTCACAGCCCCTACCGGCAAACACGGAGTGAGACGGTCTGGAAAAGATGCCAGTGTTACTGGCACCTTGATTCCGGACCGTCTCACTTGTAATGATCCCCATTGCACGCTCAATCAATAAATGTAATGAAAAAATTCATATGCAAATACTGCTAAATGCGGGACCATACCATGACTGCCTGATGGAGGGGTGAGTCATACCCAGACTTCCTGATGAGGGATCATACCTACACTGCCTGATGTGGGTCTGTATAACACCTAGACTGCCTTATGAGCGCCTTATGATGTATCATACCCGGACAGCCTAATGTGGGTCTGTATCATACCAATGATGCCTGATGTGGACCTGTATCAAACCTAGACTACTGAGTCCCTTTCATACCTAGAATGCCTGGTGTGGGCAGTCTATCACACCTAGACTGCCTTATATGCATGTGTGTCATACACAGACTTCTGTATGTTGGTCTGTATCATACCTAGAATACCTGATGTAGGTTTGTATCAAACATATACTGCCTGTAATGGCTCTGTATTATAACCAGACTGCCTGATGGGGTATCATACCCAGACTGCCTGACAATAGATTATATCTCGACTGCCTGATGTGGGTCTGTATCATACCCATAATGCCTAATACGTCTCTGTGTCATGCCTAGACTGCCTCATGTGGGTCTATATTATACCTAGACCACCTGATGTGCGTCTGTATTATACATAGATTCATGTGGGTCTGTATCAATCCTAGAATGCCTGATGTTGGGTTCTATCAAACCTATACTGCCTATTGTGGGTCTGTTTATTTATTTATTTGTATTTGTAAAGTGCACGAGCAGCCCGCAGGCATCGAGGCGCTGTTGCAAAGATTGTCTTATATGCACATATTTAACTTAGTTACACAGAAATCATTAGCTCTTGGTTACATTGAGCTTAAGAAACAATTTTGCATTAGTTACAAATGGAGAAATTGGCACAGGGGAATGTACTATCTTGTGGTTATAGAGTGCATCAGTCAGGTGAGCTGAAGGAGGGCTCAGGTGAACAGCAGGGTTTTGATTAGTTTCCTGAATGCCAGGTGAGAAACAGTGTTCCTAGCCTGTGGAGGGAGGGCATTCCAGTGTGTTGCTGCAAGAACTGAAAAGCTGGATCGTCCTGCTCGCGCTCTCCTTGTTTTAGGAATGGATATCCTGTTAGCATAGGCTGTTCTGCTGGGTCTTGTGGGTTCTTGCTTAACAACCCTTTGCATCAGCTATTGGGGTGCCTGGTTGTGGAAGCATCTGTGTGTTATGGCCAGGGCATTAAAGGCTATCCTCTCTTTGATGGGGAGCCAATGGACTTGTTTTCTTGTGTCAGAGATGTGTTGCCTTTTGGAGATGCCAGTGGCTGCCCTAAGGGCATTATTCTGGACTGTCTGTAGTTTGGAGAGGTTTTTATTGGAAGTCCCTAGGAAGAGGGCATTACAGTAGTCTAATCTTGATCCGATTATTGCTCTTGCAATGGTAAGATAGTTAGGCTTCGAGAGATAAGCTCTTACAGCTTTGATGAGTTTGGAATGATATGCAGAGGTCGAGGCAATGGCATTGACCTGCCAGTTCATTGAGAGGTCCGAGTCGAGGTAGACTCCCAGGGCTTTTACAGTTTGCAGTACTGGGATTGACAAATGGTCAATAGTAAAGGAGCTGTACTGTTTATACAACTTCTTAAGTGTGGCTGGTGAACCAATTATCAGAAGCTCGGTTTTATCCCCATTGAGGCATAACCAGTTTTATGCCATCCACGTTTGAATTGTGGAGTAGATTGACTCGAGGGTAGCCTTATCGACTTCGTAGTCACCTGTAAGGGGAATGAGGACCTGTGTGTCATCAACATAGTTGGTATACATGATGCCCAAGGCATCCAGGATCTGGAACAGTGGCCTGGACGCCCTGGACATCAGTTAACAGGTTATAGAGAGTGGGGGAAATGCAGGATCCCTGAGGGACTCCACATTTGATGAGGCTTGGATGTGCACAGGCTGAGTCGGAAAAGACTTTCATAACCCTTTCCTGTAGAAACGAGGTGATCCAAGCTATGGCTGTAGGGGAGAAGTTAGCGGCAGTGGAGAGGTGGTGAAAGAGTGTATTGTGATACACCAGGTCGAAAGCTGCTGATAAATCCAGCAGCAGAAGGAGCTCAAGTTTTCCCGCGTCTCTCAGGTCGTCCATTTGATTTTTTAAGTCTATGAGAGCAGTTTCAGTGCCGTGCCCTGGGCGGAATCCTGACTGCCTGAGACCAAGCACCTTGTTGGTTTCCAAAAACGTCTGGATTTGCAGGTAAGCTGCTTTGTCCAGATTTTTTAGGAGAAAAGGGACTGTCGTGATAGGTCTATAATTCCCTGGGGCGGTTGGGCCTAATGTCGTTTTTTTTAAGAAGAGGGCATACCCATGCTTCCTTGAGACTAGTGGGGATGCGGCCTGTTTGGAATGATGCATTGATGAATGCAGTGAGAAATGGGGCATGGGGGCAGGCGCAATCTTTAATAAGTTGAACTGGGCAGGCATCCCCCTTGCAGGCGGATGGTTTAATTGAATTCAGGAGAGTGATGACCTCTTGTTCGCTCATGTCCTTAAACTCGAAGGATGGGGTGTTATTGCTGGTCATAGTCTGTGCCAGGGTTATCTGGTGACTAAGGGCTTGTTGATGGGCTAGAATTTTGTTCTCGAGCAAGGTAAGTTTGCCCAGCATGGCTGTTTGGATTTGGTTGCACCACTTTTCATCCTTGTGAAGTGTTGGTGGTGGGGTTCCAATTCCCTAAAGATGGCAAAAATGTCCTTCGTATCAGATTTAGCATTTGCTATTCTTGAGTTGAACGAAGAGGCTTTTGCTGTAATGATTGCTGTTTTGTATTCTTTAGATATGGTTTTGAGGGTAGATTTGGTGACGTCATTGGGGACTGCTTCCCAGTGGGAAAGCGCTGCCCTTTTCTTTGCTCTAAGGTCATATAGATCTTTGGAGAACCAGGCATTAGAGTGCTTGGTTCATTTGGCCTTTTTCAGGGCAAGAGGTGCAATAGCTTCCACTGCCTGAGAGATGATTGAAGTAAATGCTTCAGCCAGAGTTTCTGGGTCGTTAGAGCTGGGGGCCTGGAGAGCCGGCACTAATAGGTTGGGCGTGAGCATATCTTTAGTTAGTTGCTGGGTACTTCTGGCCATAGCTGCAGGCAGGGGGGTTTGTTTGAGTTGCTTCCTAGCGCCCTTGATTTCAAACAAGATAGAGTGGTGGTCTGACCAGGGGATGGAAGAGACATCAGTGACATTGATTGAGCAGTTATGGTGGGCAACCCAGTCTAGGGGGCGACTTTTGCTAGGGGTGGGTACTTCGATGGCCTGAGTGAAACCTACTGTGGATAGTGCTTTGCTGAGGGAGGCTGCCTGGGTATCGTTAGGGTTGTTGAGGCCCAGGTTCAGGTCTACTAGGAGAATGGATTGGGAGGTTTTCTTCAGATTGTCTGAGAGGGCATGTAATAATGTCTCTTTAAAGTCTAACACTGGGCCTGGTGGTCTATAGATGATATGGAGTGCAATGGCACAGTTGGCGGAGACTCTGACTTTGAGGGGGAGGTAGTCACAGGTGGGGCCGAGAACACCTTCCATCTGTCCAATGGCAATATGATTTTTGGCAATCAGGGCTACGTCTCCTCCTTTATGGAGTAGGTGGACCTGTCTAAAGATATTGGCCCTCATTCCGAGTTAGGACTACACCATGGAGTAAATAGCTCCATGGTTGGCAACCATGGAGCTATTTACTCCATGGAATACCGGCATGGTGAATGGAGTAATTTCCGGTCCATTCCAAGGTTGGATGGACCGGTAATTCCCCATTCACCATAGCCCTTCCCCATCCCCATTTCTGCCCCCATAGGGCTCAATGGGAATGGGGAAGGAGGTAATTACGGCACCGTAAATTACGGTGCCGTAATTTACTCCAAGGTCACTTTGCGGGTCCTGTAATTTACTCCTGCTAAAAGCAGGAGGTAAAGAGGGACCCGCAAAGGGAACTCGGAATACGGAGGTAAGGGATTACCGCCATCGGTGCCCTTACAGGCGCCGGTAATCCCTTACCTCCAACCTCGGAATGACCCCCATTGTAGCTAGGTGGGATGGCAAGGCTGAGGGCTAGGCCGAATGGGCCAGAGAGCCACGTTTCAGTAATCACTAAAAGGTCCATGTCACAGCAGAAGATGAGATCATGAACATCAAGAGCATGTGCCAGGAGGGAACATGCATTGATGAGGGCACATCTGAGGGGAGCAGCTAGTGTGGCTTTTAGAGAGGGGCTTGGCCTAGGGCTACTCCCTTTGGGTGCCGAGGGCACTACAGGCTGTGCAGGAGTACATTAGGGCATAGCAGGTACATTTGGGCATAGCAGGTACAGTAGGCAGAGCAGGCAGTGCGGGAGTACATTTGGGCATATCAGGTACAGTAGGCAGAGCAGGCAGTGCAGGAGTACATTTGGGCATATCAGGTACAGTAGGCAGAGCAGGCAGTGCAGGGGTACATTTGGGCATATCAGGTACAGTAGGCAGAGCAGGCAGTGCAGGGGTACATTTGGGCATATCAGGTACAGTAGGCAGAGGAGGCAGTGCAGGAGTACATTTGGGCATACCAGGTACAGTAGGCAGAGCAGGCTGTGCAGGAGTACATTTGGGCATATCAGGTACAGTAGGCAGAGCAGGCAGTGCAGGAGTACATTTGGGCATATCAGGTACAGTAAGCAGAGCAGGCTGTGCAGGAGTACATGTGGGCATATCAGGTACAGTAGGCAGAGCAGGCTGTGCTGGGGTACATTTGGGCATATCAGGTACAGTAGGCAGAGAAGGCAGTGCAGGAGTACATTTGGGCATATCAGGTACAGTAGGCAGAGCAGGCTGTGCAGGGGTACATTTGGGCATATCAGGTACAGTAGGCAGAGCAGGCAGTGCAGGAGTACATTTGGGCATATCAGGTACAGTAGGCAGGGCAGGCTGTGCAGGGGTACATTTGGGCATATCAGGTACAGTAGGCAGAGCAGGCAGTGCAGGAGTACATTTGGGCATATCAGGTACAGTAGGCAGAGAAGGCTGTGCAGGAGTACATTTGGGCATATCAGGTACAGTAGGCAGAGCAGGAAGTGCAGGAGTACATTTGGGCATATCAGGTACAGTGGGCAGAGCAGGCTGTGCAGGGGTACATTTGGGCATATCAGGTACAGTAGGCAGAGCAGGCAGTGCAGGGGTACATTTGGGCATCTCGGGTACAATAGGCAGAGCAGGCAGTGCAGGAGTACATCTGGGCATATCAGGTACAGTAGGCAGAGCAGGAAGTGCAGGAGTACATTTGGGCATATCGGGTACAGTAGGCAGAGCAGGCTGTGCAGGGGTACATGTGGGCGTATCGGGTACAGTAGGCAGAGCAGGCAGTGCAGGGGTACATCTGGGCATCTCGGGTACAATAGGCAGAGCAGGCAGTGCAGGAGTACATCTGGGCATATCGGGTACAGTAGGCAGAGCAGGCAGTGCAGGAATACATCTGGGCATATCAGGTACAGTAGGCAGAGCAGGCAGTGCAGGGGTACATCTGGGCATATCAGGTACAGTAGGCAGAGCAGGCAGTGCAGGGGTACATCTGGGCATATCAGGTACAGTAGGCAGAGCAGGCTGTGCTGGGGTACATTTGGGCATATCAGGTACAGTAGGCAGAGAAGGCAGTGCAGGAGTACATCTGGGCATATCAGGTACAGTAGGCAGAGCAGGCAGTGCAGGAGTACATTTGGGCATAACAGGTACAGTAGGCAGAGCAGGCTGTGCAGGGGTACATTTGGGCATATCAGGTACAGTAGGCAGAGCAGGCAGTGCAGGAGTACATTTGGGCATATCAGGTACAGTAGGCAGAGAAGGCTGTGCAGGAGTACATCTGGGCATATCAGGTACAGTAGGCAGAGCAGGAAGTGCAGGAGTACATTTGGGCATATCAGGTACAGTGGGCAGAGCAGGCTGTGCAGGGGTACATTTGGGCATATCAGGTACAGTAGGCAGAGCAGGCAGTGCAGGGGTACATCTGTGCATCTCGGGTACAATAGGCAGAGCAGGCAGTGCAGGAGTACATCTGGGCATATCGGGTACAGTAGGCAGAGCAGGCAGTGCAGGGGTACATTTGGGCATATCAGGTACAGTAGGCAGAGCAGGCAGTGCAGGAGTACATTTGGGCATTCCAGGTACAGTAGGCAGAGCAGGCTGTGCAGAAGTACATTTGGGCATATCAGGTACAGTAGGCAGAGCAGGCAGTGCAGGAGCACATTTGGGCATATCAGGTACAGTAAGCAGAGCAGGCTGTGCAGGAGTACATGTGGGCATATCAGGTACAGTAGGCAGAGCAGGCTGTGCTGGGGTACATTTGGGCATATCAGGTACAGTAGGCAGAGAAGGCAGTGCAGGAGTACATTTGGGCATATCAGGTACAGTAGGCAGAGCAGGCTGTGCAGGGGTACATTTGGGCATATCAGGTACAGTAGGCAGAGCAGGCAGTGCAGGAGTACATTTGGGCATATCAGGTACAGTAGGCAGAGCAGGCTGTGCAGGGGTACATTTGGGCATATCAGGTACAGTAGGCAGAGAAGGCAGTGCAGGAGTACATTTGGGCATATCAGGTACAGTAGGCAGAGAAGGCTGTGCAGGAGTACATTTGGGCATATCAGGTACAGTAGGCAGAGCAGGAAGTGCAGGAGTACATTTGGGCATATCGGGTACAGTAGGCAGAGCAGGCTGTGCAGGGGTACATTTGGGCGTATCGGGTACAGTAGGCAGAGCAGGCTGTGCAGGGGTACATCTGGGCATCTCGGGTACAATAGGCAGAGCAGGCAGTGCAGGAGTACATCTGGGCATATCGGGTACAGTAGGCAGAGCAGGCAGTGCAGGAGTACATCTGGGCATATCAGGTACAGTAGGCAGAGCAGGCAGTGCAGGGGTACATCTGGGCATATCAGGTACAGTAGGCAGAGCAGGCAGTGCAGGGGTACATCTGGGCATATCAGGTACAGTAGGCAGAGCAGGCAGTGCAGGGGTACATCTGGGCATATCAGGTACAGTAGGCAGAGCAGGCAGTGCAGGGGTACATCTGGGCATAACAGGTACAGTAGGCAGAGCAGGCAGTGCAGGGGTACATCTGGGCATATCAGGTACAGTAGGCAGAGCAGGCAGTGCAGGAGTACATTTTGGCATATCAGGTACAGTAGGCAGAGCAGGCTGTGCAGGAGTACATCTGGGCATATCAGGTACAGTAGGCAGAGCAGGCAGTGCAGGAGTACATCTGGGCATATCAGGTACAGTAGGCAGAGCAGGCAGTGCAGGAGTACATTTGGGCATATCAGGTACAGTAGGCAGAGCAGGCTGTGCTGGGGTACATGTGGGCATATCAGGTACAGTAGGCAGAGCAGGCAGTGCAGGGGTACATTTGGGCATATCAGGTACAGTAGACAGAGCAGGCTGTGCAGGGGTACATTTGGGCATATCAGGTACAGTAGGCAGAGAAGGCAGTGCAGGGGTACATTTGAGCATATCAGGTACAGTAGGCAGAGCAGGCTGTGCAGGGGTACATTTGGGCATATCAGGTACAGTAGGCAGAGCAGGCAGTGAAGGAGTACATTTGGGCATATCAGGTACAGTAGGCAGAGCAGGCAGTGCAGGAGTACATTTGGGCATATCAGGTACAGTAGGCAGAGCAGGCAGTGCAGGAGTACATTTGGGCATATCAGGTACAGTAGGCAGAGCAGGCAGTGCAGGGGTACATTTGGGCATATGAGGTACAGTAGGCAGAGCAGGCTGTGCAGGGGTATATTTGGGCATATCAGGTACAGTAGGCAGAGCAGGCAGTGCAGGAGTACATTTGGGCATATGAGGTACAGTAGGCAGAGCAGGCTGTGCAGGGGTACATTTGGGCAGAGCAGGCAGTGCAGGGGTACATATGGGCATCTCGGGTACAATAGGCAGAGCAGGCAGTGCAGGAGTACATCTGGGCATATCGGGTACAGTAGGCAGAGCAGGCAGTGCAGGAGTACATCTGGGTATATCGGGTACAGTAGGCAGAGCAGGCAGTGCAGGAATACATCTGGGCATATCAGGTACAGTAGCCAGAGCAGGCAGTGCAGGTGTACATCTGGGCATATCGGGTACAGTAGGCAGAGCAGGCAGTGCAGGAATACATCTGGGCATATCAGGTACAGTAGCCAGAGCAGGCAGTGCAGGTGTACATCTGGGCATATCAGGTACAGTAGGCAGAGCAGGCAGTGCAGGGGTACATCTGGGCATATCAGGTACAGTAGGCAGAGCAGGCAGTGCAGGGGTACATTTGGGCATATCAGGTACAGTAGGCAGAGCAGGCAGTGCAGGAGTACATTTTGGCATATCAGGTACAGTAGGCAGAGCAGGCTGTGCAGGAGTACATTTGGGCATATCAGGTACAGTAGGCAGAGCAGGCAGTGCAGGAGTACATCTGGGCATATCAGGTACAGTAGGCAGAGCAGGCTGTGCAGGGGTACATTTGGGCATATCAGGTACAGTAGGCAGAGCAGGCAGTGCAGGAGTACATCTGGGCATATCAGGTACAGTAAGCAGAGCAGGCTGTGCAGGGGTACATTTGGGCATATCAGGTACAGTAGGCAGAGCAGGCAGTGCAGGAGTACATCTGGGCATATCAGGTACAGTAAGCAGAGCAGGCTGTGCAGGGGTACATTTGGGCATATCAGGTACAGTAGGCAGAGCAGGCAGTGCAGGAGTACATCTGGGCATATCAGGTACAGTAAGCAGAGCAGGCTGTGCAGGGGTACATTTGGGCATATCAGGTACAGTAGGCAGAGCAGGCAGTGCAGGAGTACATTTGGGCATATCAGGTACAGTAGGCAGAGCAGGCTGTGCAGGGGTACATTTGGGCATATCAGGCACAGTAGGCAGAGCAGGCAGTGCAGGAGTACATTTGGGCATATCAGGTACAGTAGGCAGAGCAGGCAGTGCAGGAGTACATCTGGGCATATCAGGTACAGTAAGCAGAGCAGGCTGTGCAGGGGTACATTTGGGCATATCAGGTACAGTAGGCAGAGCAGGCAGTGCAGGGGTACATCTGGGCATATCAGGTACAGTAGGCAGGGCAGGTAGTGCAGGGGTACATTTGGGCATATCAGGTACAGTAGGCAGAGCAGGCAGTGCAGGAGTACATTTTGGCATATCAGGTACAGTAGGCAGAGCAGGCTGTGCAGGAGTACATTTGGGCATATCAGGTACAGTAGGCAGAGCAGGCAGTGCAGGAGTACATCTGGGCATATCAGGTACAGTAGGCAGAGCAGGCTGTGCAGGGGTACATTTGGGCATATCAGGTACAGTAGGCAGAGCAGGCAGTGCAGGAGTACATCTGGGCATATCAGGTACAGTAAGCAGAGCAGGCTGTGCAGGGGTACATCTGGGCATATCAGGTACAGTAGGCAGAGCAGGCAGTGCAGGAGTACATCTGGGCATATCAGGTACAGTAAGCAGAGCAGGCTGTGCAGGGGTACATTTGGGCATATCAGGTACAGTAGGCAGAGCAGGCAGTGCAGGAGTACATCTGGGCATATCAGGTACAGTAAGCAGAGCAGGCTGTGCAGGGGTACATTTGGGCATATCAGGTACAGTAGGCAAAGCAGGCAGTGCAGGAGTACATTTGGGCATATCAGGTACAGTAGGCAGAGCAGGCTGTGCAGGGGTACATTTGGGCATATCGGGTACAGTAGGCAGAGCAGGCAGTGCAGGAGTACATTTGGGCATATCGGGTACAGTAGGCAAAGCAGGCAGTGCAGGAGTACATTTGGGCATATCGGGTACAGTAGGCAGAGCAGGCAGTGCAGGGGTACATTTGGGCATATCGGGTACAGTAGGCAGAGCGGGCAGTGCAGGAGTACATTTGGGCATATCGGGTACAGTAGGCAGTGCAGGGGTACATTTGGGCATATCGGGTACAGTCGACAGAGCGGGCAGAGCAGGAGTACATTTGGGCACGTCGGGTACAGTAGGCAGAGCGGGCTGTGCAGGAGTACATCTGGGCATATCAGGTACAGTAGGCAGAGCGGGCAGTGCAGGAGTACATCTGGGCATAGCAGGTACAGTAGGCAGAGCAGGCAGTGCAGGAGTACATTTGGGCATATCAGGTACAGTAGGCAGAGCAGGCAGTGCAGGGGTACATTTGGGCATATCAGGTACAGTAGGCAGAGCAGGCTGTGCAGGGGTACATTTGGACATATCAGGTAGAGTAGGCAGAGCAGGCTGTGCATGAGTACATTTGGGCATATCAGGTACAGTAGGCAGAGCCGGCTGTGCAGGAGTACATTTGGGCATATCAGGTACAGTAGGCAGAGCAGGCTGTGCAGGGGTACATTTGGGCATATCTGGTACAGTAGGCAGAGCTGGCAGTGCAGGAGTACGTTTGGGCATATCAGGTACAGTAGGCAGAGAAGGCTGTGGAGGGGTACATTTGGGCATATCTGGTACAGTAGGCAGAGCAGGCAGACCAGGGGTACATTTGGGCATATCGGGTACAGTAGGCAGAGCAGGCAGTGCAGGAGTACATTTGGGCATATCAGGTACAGTAGGCAGAGCAGGCTGTGCAGGAGTACATTTGGGCATATCAGGTACAGTAGGCAGAGCAGGCAGTGCAGGAGTACATTTGGGCATATCAGGTACAGTAGGCAGAGCAGGCAGTGCAGGAGTACATTTGGGCATATCAGGTACAGTAGGCAGAGCAGGCTGTGCAGGAGTACATTTGGGTATATCAGGTACAGTAGGAAGAGCAGGCTGTGCAGGAGTACATTTGGGCATATCAGGTACAGTAGGCACAGCAGGCAGTGCAGGAGTACATTTGGGCATATCAGGTACAGTAGGCAGAGCAGGCAGTGCAGGAGTACATTTGGGCATATCAGGTACAGTAGGCAGAGCAGGCTGTGCAGGAGTACATTTGGGCATATCAGGTACAGTAGGAAGAGCAGGCTGTGCAGGAGTACATTTGGGCATATCAGGTACAGTAGGCAGAGCAGGCTGTGCAGGAGTACATTTGGCTATATCAGGTACAGTAGGCAGAGCAGGCTGTGCAGGAGTACATTTGGGCAAATCAGGTACAGTAGGCAGAGCAGGCAGTGCAGGGGTACATTTGGGCATATCTGGTACAGTCGGCAGAGTAGGCAGTGCAGGAGTACATTTGGCCATATCAGGTACAGTAGGCAGAGCAGGCTGTGCAGGAGTACATTTGGGCATATCAGGTACAGTAGGCAGATCAGGCAGTGCAGGGGTACATTTCGGCGCATCAGGTACAGTAGGCAGAGCAGGCTGTGCAGGAATACATTTGGGCATATCAGGTACAGTAGGCAGAGCAGGCAGTGCAGGAGTACATTTGGGCATATCAGGTACAGTAGGCAGAGCAGGCTGTGCAGGGGTACATTTGAGCATATCTGGTACAGTAGGCAGAGCAGGCAGTGCAGGGGTACATTTGGGCATATCAGGTACAGTAGGCAGAGCAGGCTGTGCAGGAGTACATTTGGGCATATTGGGCATATCAGGTACAGTAGGCAGAGCAGGCAGTGCAGGAGTACATTTGAGCATATCAGGTACAGTAGGCAGAACAGGCTGTGCAGGGGTACATTTGGGCATTTCAGGTACAGTAGGCAGAGCAGGCAGTGCAGGAGTACATTTGGGCATATCAGGTACAGAAGGAAGAGCAGGTTGTGCAGGAATACATTTGGGCATATCAGGTACAATAGGCAGAGCAGGCTGTGCAGGAATACATTTGGGCATATCAGGTACAGTAGGCAGAGCAGGCTGTGCAGGAGTACATTTGGGCATACTGGGCATATCAGGTACAGTAGGGAGAGCAGGCAGTGCAGGAGTCGATTTGGGCATATCAGGTACAGTAGGCAGAACAGGCTGTGCAGGGGTACATTTGGGCATATCAGGTACAGTAGGCAGAGCAGGCAGTGCAGGAGTACATTTGGGCATATCAGGTACAGTAGGAAGAGCTTGGTTGTGCAGGAATACATTTGGGCATATCAGGTATAATAGGCAGAGCAGGCTGTGCAGGAGTACATTTGGGCATATCAGGTACAGTAGGCAGAGCAGGCAGTGCACGAGTACATTTGGGCATATCAGGTACAGTAGGCAGAGCAGACTGTACAGGGGTACATTTGGGCATATCTAGTACAGTAGGCAGAGCAGGCAGTGCAGGGGTACATTTGGGCATATCGGGTACAGTAGGCAGAGCAGGCAGTGCAGGAGTACATTTGGGCATATCAGGTACAGTAGGCAGAGCAGGCAGTGCAGGAGTACATTTGGGCATATCAGGTACAGTAGGCAGAGCAGGCTGTGCAGGGGTACATTTGGGCATATCTAGTACAGTAGGCAGAGCAGGCAGTGCAGGGGTACAATTGGGTATAACAGGTACAGTCGGCAGAGCAGGCAGTACAGGAATACATTTGGCCATATCAGGTACAGTAGGCAGAGCAGGCTGTGCAGGAGTACATTTGGGCAAATCAGGTACAGTAGGCAGAGCAGGCTGTGCAGGAATACATTTGGGCATATTGGGTACAGTAGGCAGAGCAGGCTGTGCAGGAATACATTTGGGCATATCGGGTACAGTAGGCAGATCAGGCAGTGCAGGAGTACATTTGGGCAAATCAGGTACAGTAGGCAGAGCAGGCTGTGCAGGAGTACATTTGGGCATATCAGGTACAGTAGACAGAGCAGGCTGTGCAGGAATACATTTGGGCATATCGGGTACAGCAGGCAGAGCAGGCTGTGCAGGAAGACATTTGGGCATATCGGGTACAGTAGGCAGAGCAGCCTGTGCAGGGTTACATTTGGGCATATCTAGTACAGTAGGCAGAGCAGACAGTGCAGGGGTACAATTGGGTATATCAGGTACAGTAGGCAGAGCAGGCAGTGCAGTAGTACATTTGGGCACAGTAGGCAGAGCAGGCAGTGCAGGGGTACATATGGGCATATCAGGTACAGTAGGCAGAGCAGGCAGTGCAGGAGTACATTTGGGCATATCAGGTACAGTAGGCAGAGCAGGCAGTGCAGGAATACATTTGGGCATATCAGGTACGGTAGGCAGAGCAGTCAGTGCAGGAGTACATTTGGGCATATCAGGTACAGTAGGCAGAGCAGGCAGTGCAGGAGTACATTTCGGCATATCAGGTACAGTAGGCAGAGCAGGCTGTGCAGGAGTACATTTGGGCATATCAGGTACAGTAGGCAGAGCAGGCTGTGCAGGAGTACATTTGGGCAAATCAGGTACAGTAGGCAGAGCAGGCAGTGCAGGGGTACATTTGGGCATATCTGGTACAGTCGGCAGAGCAGGCAGTACGGGAATACATTTGGCCATATCAGGTACAGTAGGCAGAGCAGGCTGTGCAGGAGTACATTTGGGCAAATCAGGTATAGTAGACAGAGCAGGCTGTGCAGGAATACATTTGGGCATATTGGGTACAGTAGGCAGAGCAGGCTGTGCAGGAATACATTTGGGCATATCGGGTACAGTAGGCAGATCAGGCAGAGCAAGGGGTACATTTGGGCAAATCAGGTACTATAGGCAGAGCAGGCTGTGCAGGAGTACATTTGGGCATATCAGATACAGTAGACAGAGCAGGCTGTGCAGGAATACATTTGGGCATATCGGGTACAGTAGGCAGAGCAGGCTGTGCAGGAATACATTTGGGCATATCGGGTACAGTAGGCAGAGCAGGCAGTGCAGGATACATTTTGGCATGTCAGGTACAGTAGACAGAGCAGGCTGTGCAGGAATACATGTGGGCATATTGGGTACAGTAGGCAGAGCAGGCTGTGCCGGAATACATTTGGGCATATCGGGTACAGTAGGCAGAGCGGGCAGTGCAGGAGTACATTTGGGCATATCGGGTACAGTAGGCAGAGCGGGCAGTGCAGGAGTACATCTGGGCATATCAGGTACAGTAGGCAGAGCGGGCAGTGCAGGAGTACATCTGGGCATATCAGGTACAGTAGGCAGAGCGGGCAGTGCAGGAGTACATTTGGGCATATCAGGTACAGTGGGCAGAGCGGGCAGTGCAGGAGTACATTTGGGCATATCAGGTACAGTAGGCAGAGCAGGCAGTGCAGGAGTACATGTGGGCATCTCAGGTACAGTAGGCAGAGCAGGCAGTGCAGGAGTACATGTGGGCATCTCAGGTACAATAGGCAGCGCAGGCAGTGCAGGAGTACATGTGGGCATCTCAGGTACAGTAGGCAGAGCAGGCAGTGCAGGATTACATCTGGGCATCTCGGGTACAATAAGCAGAGCAGGCAGTGCAGGAGTACATCTGGGCATCTCGGGTACAGTAGGCAGAGCAGGCAGTGCAGGAGTACATTTGGGCATATTGGGTACAGTAGGCAGAGCAGGCAGTGCAGGAGTACATTTGGGCACATCAGGTACAGTAGGCAGAGCAGGTAGTGCAGGAGTACATTTGGGCACATCAGGTATAGTAGGCAGAGCAGGCAGTGCAGGAGTACATTTGGGCATATCAGGTACAGTAGGCAGAGCAGGCTGTGCAGGGGTACATTTGGGCATATCAGGTACAGTAGGCATAGCAGGCAGTGCAGGGGTATAATTGGGCATATCAGGTACAGTAGCAGAGCAGGCAGTGCAGTGGTACATTTGGGCATATCAGGTATAGTAGGCAGAGCAGGCTGTGCAGGGGTACATTTGGGCATATCTGGTACGGTAGGCAGAGCAGGCTGTGTAGGAATAAATTTGGGCATATCAGGTACGGTAGGCAGAGCAGGCAGTGCAGGAGTACATTTGGGCATATCAGGTACAGTAGGCAGAGCAGGCTGTGCAGGAGTACATTTGGGCATATCAGGTACAGTAGGCAGAGCAGGCTGTGCAGGAGTACATTTGGGCAAATCAGGTACAGTAGGCAGAGCAGGCAGTGAAGGGGTACATTTGGGCATATCTGGTACAGTCGGCAGAGCAGGCAGTGCAGGAATACATTTGGCCATATCAGGTACAGTAGGCAGAGCAGGCTGTGCAGGAGTACATTTGGCCAAATCAGGTACAGTAGGCAGAGCAGGCTGTTCAGGAGTACATTTGGGCATATCAGGTACAGTAGACAGAGCAGGCTGTGCAGGAATACATTTGGGCATATCGAGTACAGTAGGCAGAGCAGGCTGTGCAGGAATACATTTGGGCATATCGGGTACAGTAGGCAGAGCAGGCAGTGCAGGAGTACATTTGGGGAAATCAGGTACAGTAGGCAGAGCAGGCTGTGCAGGAGTACATTTGGGCATATCGGGTACAGTAGACAGAGCAGGCTGTGCAGGAATACATTTGGGCATATCGGGTACAGTAGGCAGAGCAGGCTGTGCAGGAGTACATTTGGGCAAATCAGGTACAGTAGGCAGGTGAGGCAGTGCAGGGGAACATTTGGGCATATCAGGTACAGTAGACAGAGCAGGCTGTGCAGGAATACATTTGGGCATATCGGGTACAGTAGGCAGAGCAGGCTGTGCAGGAATACATTTGGGCATATCGGGTACAGTAGGCAGAGCAGGCAGTGCAGGAGTACATTTTGGCATGTCAGGTAGAGTAGACAGAGCAGGCTGTGCAGGAATAGATGTGGGCATATCGGGTACAGTAGGCAGAGCGGGTTGTGCAGGAATACATTTGGGCATATCGGGTACAGTAGGCCGAGCGGGCAGTACAGGAGTACATTTGGGCATATAGGATACAGTAGGCAGGGCGGGAAGTGCAGGAGTACATCTGGGCATATCAGGTACAGTAGGCAGAGCGGGCAGTGCAGGAGTACATTTGGGCATATCAGGTACAGTGGGCAGAGCGGGCAGTGCAGGAGTACATTTGGGCATATCAGGTACAGTAGGCAGAGCAGGCAGTGCAGGAGTACATTTGGCCATATCAGGTACAGTAGGCAGAGCAGGCAGTGCAGGAGTACATTTGGGCATATCAGGTACAGTAGGCAGAGCAGGCTGTGCAGGAGTACATTTGGGCATATCAGGTACAGTAGGCAGAGCAGGCAGTGCAGGAGTACATTTGGGCATATCAGGTACAGTAGGCAGAGCAGGCTGTGCAGGGGTACATTTGGGCATATCAGGTACAGTAGGCAGAGCAGGCAGTGCAGGGGTACAATTGGGCATATCAGGTACAGTAGCAGAGCAGGCAGTGCAGTGGTACATTTGGGCATATCAGGTATAGTAGGCAGAGCAGGCTGTGCAGGGGTACATTTAGGCATATCTGGTACAGTAGGCAGAGCAGGCAGTGCAGGGGTACATTTGGGCATATCAGGTACGGTAGGCAGAGCAGGCTGTGCAGGAATACATTTGGGCATATCAGGTACAGTAGGCAGAGCAGGCTGTGCAGGAGTACATTTGGGCATATCAGGTACAGTAGGCAGAGCAGGCTGTGCAGGAGTACATTTGGGCAAATCAGGTACAGAAGGCAGAGCAGGCAGTGCAGGGGTACATTTGGGCATATCTGGTACAGTCGGCAGAGCAGGCAGTGCAGGAATACATTTGGCCATATCAGGTACAGTAGGCAGAGCAGGCTGTTCAGGAGTACATTTGGGCATATCAGGTACAGTAGGCAGAGCAGGCTGTGCAGGAATACATTTGGGCATATCGAGTACAGTAGGCAGAGCAGGCAGTGCAGGAGTACATTTGGGCAAATCAGGTACAGTAGGCAGAGCAGGCTGTGCAGGAGTACATTTGGGCATATCGGGTACAGTAGACAGAGCAGGCTGTGCAGGAATACATTTGGGCATATCGGGTACAGTAGGCAGAGCAGGCTGTGCAGGAGTACATTTGGGCAAATCAGGTACAGTAGGCAGAGCAGGCAGTGCAGGGGTACATTTGGGCATATCAGGTACAGTAGACAGAGCAGGCTGTGCAGGAATACATTTGGGCATATCGTGTACAGTAGGCAGAGCAGGCTGTGCAGGAATACATTTGGGCATATCGGTACAGTAGGCAGAGCAGGCAGTGCAGGAGTACATTTTGGCATGTCAGGTACAGTAGACAGAGCAGGCTGTGCAGGAATACATGTGGGCATATCGGGTACAGTAGGCAGAGCAGGCTGTGCAGGAATACATTTGGGCATATCGGGTACAGTAGGCAGAGCGGGCAGTGCAGGAGTACATTTGGGCATATCGGGTACAGTAGGCAGGGCGGGCAGTGCAGGAGTACATCTGGGCATATCAGGTACAGTAGGCAGAGCGGGCAGTGCAGGAGTACATTTGGGCATATCAGGTACAGTGGGCAGAGCGGGCAGTGCAGGAGTACATTTGGGCATATCAGGTACAGTAGGCAGAGCAGGCAGTGCAGGAGTACATTTGGGCATATCAGGTACAGTAGGCAGAGCAGGCAGTGCAGGAGTACATGTGGGCATCTCAGGTACAGTAGGCAGAGCAGGCAGTGCGGGAGTACATGTGGGCATCTCAGGTACAGTAGGCAGAGCAGGCAGTGCAGGATTACATCTGGGCATCTCAGGTACAATAGGCAGAGCAGGCAGTGCAGGAGTACATCTGGGCATCTCAGGTACAGTAGGCAGAGCAGGCAGTGCAGGAGTATATTTGGGCATATTGGGTACAGTAGGCAGAGCAGGCAGTGCAGGAGTACATTTGGGCACATCAGGTACAGTAGGCAGAGCAGGTAGTGCAGGAGTACATTTGGGCACATCGGGTATAGTAGGCAGAGCAGGCAGTGCAGGAGTACCTTTGGGCATATCAGGTACAGTAGGCAGAGCAGGCAGTGCAGGAGTACATTTGGGCATATCAGGTACAGTAGGCAGAGCAGGCAGTGCAGGAGTACATTTGGGCACATCAGGTACAGTAGGAAGAGCAGGCTGTGCAGGGGTACATTTGGGCATATCAGGTACAGTAGGCAGAGCAGGGAGTGCAGGAGTACATTTGGGCATATCAGGTACAGTAGGCAGAGCAGGCAGTGCAGGAGTACATTTGGGCATATCAGGTACAGTAGGCAGAGCAGGCTGTGCAGGAGTACATTTGGGCATATCAGGTACAGTAGACAGAGCAGGCTGTGCAGGAGTACATTTGGGCAAATCAGGTACAGTAGGCAGAGCAGGCAGTGCAGGGGTACATTTGGGCATATCTGGTACAGTCGGCAGAGCAGGCAGTGCAGGAATACATTTGGCCATATCAGGTACAGTAGGCAGAGCAGGCTGTGCAGGAGTACATTTGGGCAAATCAGATACAGTAGGCAGAGCAGGCTGTTCAGGAGTACATTTGGGCATATCAGGTACAGTAGACAGAGCAGGCTGTGCAGGAATACATTTGGGCATATCGAGTACAGTAGGCAGAGCAGGCTGTGCAGGAATACATTTGGGCATATCGGGTACAGTAGGCAGAGCAGGCAGTGCAGGAGTACATTTGGGCATATCAGGTACAGTAGGCAGAGCAGGCTGTGCAGGAATACATTTGGGCATATCGGGTACAGTAGGCAGAGCATGCTGTGCAGGAATACATTTGGGCATATCGGGTACAGTAGGCAGAGCAGGCAGTGCAGGAGTACATTTTGGCATGTCAGGTACAGTAGACAGAGCGTGCTGTGAAGGAATACATCTGGGCATATCGGGTACAGTAGGCAGAGCGGGCAGTGCAGGACTACATTTGGGCATATCGGGTACAGTAGGCAGAGCGGGCAGTGCAGGAGTACATTTGGGCATATCAGGTACAGTAGGCAGAGCAGGCTGTGCAGGAGTACATTTGGGCATATCAGATACAGGCGGCAGAGCAGGCTGTGCAGGAGTACATTTGGGCATATCAGGTACAGTAGGCAGAGCAGTCAGTGCAGGAGTACATTTTCGGCATATCAGGTACAGTAGGCAGGGCAGGCTGTGCAGGAGTACATTTGGGCATATTGGGCATATCAGGTACAGTAGGCAGAGCAGGCAGTGCAGGAGTACATTTGGGCATATCAGGTACAGTAGCCAGAACAGGCTGTGCAGGGGTACATTTGGGCATATCAGGTACAGTAGGCAGAGCAGGCAGTGCAGGAGTACATTTGGGCATATCAGGTACAGTAGGAAGAGCAGGCTGTGCAGGAATACATTTGGGCATATCAGGTACAATAGGCAGAGCAGGCTGTGCAGGAGTACATTTGGGCATATCAGGTACAGTAGGCAGAGCAGGCAGTGCAGGAGTACATTTGGGCATATCAGGTACAGTAGGCAGAGCAGGCTGTGCAGGGGTACATTTGGGCATATCGGGTAAAGTAGGCAGAGCGGGCAGTGCAGGAGTACATTTGGGCATATCAGGTACAGTGGGCAGAGCGGGCAGTGCAGGAGTACATTTGGGCATATCAGGTACAGTAGGCAGAGCAGGCAGTGCAGGAGTACATGTGGGCATCTCAGGTACAGTAGGCAGAGCAGGCAGTGCGGGAGTACATGTGGGCATCTCAGGTAGAGTAGGCAGAGCAGGCAGTGCAGGATTACATCTGGGCATCTCAGGTACAATAGGCAGAGCAGGCAGTGCAGGAGTACATCTGGGCATCTCAGGTACAGTAGGCAGAGCAGGCAGTGCAGGAGTATATTTGGGCATATTGGGTACAGTAGGCAGAGCAGGCAGTGCAGGAGTACATTTGGGCACATCAGGTACAGTAGGCAGAGCAGGTAGTGCAGGAGTACATTTGGGCACATCGGGTACAGTAGGCAGAGCAGGCAGTGCAGGAGTACATTTGGGCACATCAGGTACAGTAGGCAGAGCAGGCTGTGCAGGAGTACATTTGGGCATATCAGGTACAGTAGGCAGAGCAGGCAGTGCAGGAGTACATTTGGGCACATCAGGTACAGTAGGAAGAGCAGGCTGTGCAGGGGTACATTTGGGCATATCAGGTACAGTAGGCAGAGCAGGGAGTGCAGGAGTACATTTGGGCATATCAGGTACAGTAGGCAGAGCAGGCAGTGCAGGAGTACATTTGGGCATATCAGGTACAGTAGGCAGAGCAGGCTGTGCAGGAGTACATTTGGGCATATCAGGTACAGTAGGCAGAGCAGGCTGTGCAGGAGTACATTTGGGCAAATCAGGTACAGTAGGCAGAGCAGGCAGTGCAGGGGTACATTTGGGCATATCTGGTACAGTCGGCAGAGCAGGCAGTGCAGGAATACATTTGGCCATATCAGGTACAGTAGGCAGAGCAGGCTGTGCAGGAGTACATTTGGGCAAATCAGATACAGTAGGCAGAGCAGGCTGTTCAGGAGTACATTTGGGCATATCAGGTACAGTAGACAGCGCAGGCTGTGCAGGAATACATTTAGGCATATCGAGTACAGTAGGCAGAGCAGGCTGTGCAGGAATACATTTGGGCATATCGAGTACAGTAGGCAGAGCAGGCTGTGCAGGAATACATTTGGGCATATCGGGTACAGTAGGCAGAGCAGGCAGTGCAGGAGTACATTTGGGCATATCAGGTACAGTAGGCAGAGCAGGCTGTGCAGGAATACATTTGGGCATATCGGGTACAGTAGGCAGAGCATGCTGTGCAGGAATACATTTGGGCATATCGGGTACAGTAGGCAGAGCAGGCAGTGCAGGAGTACATTTTGGCATGTCAGGTACAGTAGACAGAGCGTGCTGTGAAGGAATACATCTGGGCATATCGGGTACAGTAGGCAGAGCGGGCAGTGCAGGACTACATTTGGGCATATCGGGTACAGTAGGCAGAGCGGGCAGTGCAGGAGTACATTTGGGCATATCAGGTACAGTAGGCAGAGCAGGCTGTGCAGGAGTACATTTGGGCATATCAGATACAGGCGGCAGAGCAGGCTGTGCAGGAGTACATTTGGGCATATCAGGTACAGTAGGCAGAGCAGTCAGTGCAGGAGTACATTTTCGGCATATCAGGTACAGTAGGCAGGGCAGGCTGTGCAGGAGTACATTTGGGCATATTGGGCATATCAGGTACAGTAGGCAGAGCAGGCAGTGCAGGAGTACATTTGGGCATATCAGGTACAGTAGCCAGAACAGGCTGTGCAGGGGTACATTTGGGCATATCAGGTACAGTAGGCAGAGCAGGCAGTGCAGGAGTACATTTGGGCATATCAGGTACAGTAGGAAGAGCAGGCTGTGCAGGAATACATTTGGGCATATCAGGTACAATAGGCAGAGCAGGCTGTGCAGGAGTACATTTGGGCATATCAGGTACAGTAGGCAGAGCAGGCAGTGCAGGAGTACATTTGGGCATATCAGGTACAGTAGGCAGAGCAGGCTGTGCAGGGGTACATTTGGGCATATCGGGTACAGTAGGCAGAGCGGGCAGTGCAGGAGTACATTTGGGCATATCAGGTACAGTGGGCAGAGCGGGCAGTGCAGGAGTACATTTGGGCATATCAGGTACAGTAGGCAGAGCAGGCAGTGCAGGAGTACATGTGGGCATCTCAGGTACAGTAGGCAGAGCAGGCAGTGCGGGAGTACATGTGGGCATCTCAGGTAGAGTAGGCAGAGCAGGCAGTGCAGGATTACATCTGGGCATCTCAGGTACAATAGGCAGAGCAGGCAGTGCAGGAGTACATCTGGGCATCTCAGGTACAGTAGGCAGAGCAGGCAGTGCAGGAGTATATTTGGGCATATTGGGTACAGTAGGCAGAGAAGGCAGTGCAGGAGTACATTTGGGCACATCAGGTACAGTAGGCAGAGCAGGTAGTGCAGGAGTACATTTGGGCACATCGGGTACAGTAGGCAGAGCAGGCAGTGCAGGAGTACATTTGGGCACATCAGGTACAGTAGGCAGAGCAGGCTGTGCAGGAGTACATTTGGGCATATCAGGTACAGTAGGCAGAGCAGGCAGTGCAGGAGTACATTTGGGCACATCAGGTACAGTAGGAAGAGCAGGCTGTGCAGGGGTACATTTGGGCATATCAGGTACAGTAGGCAGAGCAGGGAGTGCAGGAGTACATTTGGGCATATCAGGTACAGTAGGCAGAGCAGGCAGTGCAGGAGTACATTTGGGCATATCAGGTACAGTAGGCAGAGCAGGCTGTGCAGGAGTACATTTGGGCATATCAGGTACAGTAGGCAGAGCAGGCTGTGCAGGAGTACATTTGGGCAAATCAGGTACAGTAGGCAGAGCAGGCAGTGCAGGGGTACATTTGGGCATATCTGGTACAGTCGGCAGAGCAGGCAGTGCAGGAATACATTTGGCCATATCAGGTACAGTAGGCAGAGCAGGCTGTGCAGGAGTACATTTGGGCAAATCAGATACAGTAGGCAGAGCAGGCTGTTCAGGAGTACATTTGGGCATATCAGGTACAGTAGACAGCGCAGGCTGTGCAGGAATACATTTAGGCATATCGAGTACAGTAGGCAGAGCAGGCTGTGCAGGAATACATTTGGGCATATCGGGTACAGTAGGCAGAGCAGGCAGTGCAGGAGTACATTTGGGCATATCGGGTACAGTAGGCAGAGCAGGCTGTGCAGGAATACATTTGGGCATATCGGGTACAGTAGGCAGAGCAGGCTGTGCAGGAATACATTTGGGCATATCGGGTACAGTAGGCAGAGCAGGCAGTGCAGGAGTACATTTTGGCATGTCAGGTACAGTAGATAGAGCGAGCTGTGAAGGAATACATCTGGGCATATCGGGTACAGTAGGCAGAGCGGGCAGTGCAGGAGTACATTTGGGCATATCGGGTACAGTAGGCAGAGCGGGCAGTGCAGGAGTACATTTGGGCATATCAGGTACAGTAGGCAGAGCAGGCTGTGCAGGAGTACATTTGGGCATATCAGATACAGTCAGCAGAGCAGGCTGTGCAGGAGTACATTTGGGCATATCAGGTACAGTAGGCAGAGCAGTCAGTGCAGGAGTACATTTTCGGCATATCAGGTACAGTAGGCAGGGCAGGCTGTGCAGGAGTACATTTGGGCATATCAGGTACAGTAGGCAGAGCAGGCTGTGCAGGAGTACATTTGGGCATATCAGGTACAGTAGGCAGAGCAGGCTGTGCAGGAGTACATTTGGGCATATCAGGTACAGTAGGCAGAGCAGGCTGTGCAGGAATACATTTCGGCATATCAGGTACAGTAGGCAGAGCAGGCTGTGCAGGAGTACATTTGGGCATATTGGGCATATCAGGTACAGTAGGCAGAGCAGGCAGTGCAGGAGTACATTTGGGCATATCAGGTACAGTAGCCAGAACAGGCTGTGCAGGGGTACATTTGGGCATATCAGGTACAGTAGGCAGAGCAGGCAGTGCAGGAGTACATTTGGGCATATCAGGTACAGTAGGCAGAGCAGGCTGTGCAGGGGTACATTTGGGCATATCGGGTACAGTAGGCAGAGCAGGCAGTGCAGGAGTACATTTGGGCATATCAGGTACAGTAGACAGAGCAGTCAGTGCAGGAGTACATTTGGGCATATCAGGTACAGTAGGCAGAGCAGGCAGTGCAGGAGTACATTTGGGCATATCAGGTACAGTAGCCAGAACAGACTGTGCAGGGGTCATTTGGGCATATCAGGTACAGTAGGCAGAGCAGGCAGTGCAGGAGTACATTTGGGCATATCAGGTACAGTAGGCGGAGCAGGCTGTGCAGGGGTACATTTGGGCATATCGGGTACAGTAGGCAGAGCAGGCAGTGCAGGAGTACATTTGGGCATATCAGGTACAGTAGACAGAGCAGGCAGTGCAGGAGTACATTTGGGCATATCAGGTACAGTAGGCAGAGCAGGCAGTGCAGGAGTACATTTGGGCATATCAGGTACAGTAGGCAGAGCAGGCTGTGCAGGAGTACATTTGGGCTTATCAGGTACAGTAGGCAGAGCAGGCAGTGCAGGAGTACATTTGGGCATATCAGGTACAGTAGGCAGAGCAGGCAGTGCAGGAGTACATTTGGGCATATCAGGTACAGTAGGCAGAGAAGGCAGTGCAGGGGTACATTTGGGCATATCAGGTACAGTAGGCAGAGCAGGCAGTGCAGGGGTACATTTGGGCATACCAGGTACAGTAGGCAGAGCAGGCTGTGCAGGAGTACATTTGGGCATATCAGGTACAGTAGGCAGAGCAGGCAGTGCAGGAGTACATTTGGGCATATCAGGTACAGTAAGCAGAGCAGGCTGTGCAGGAGTACATGTGGGCATATCAGGTACAGTAGGCAGAGCAGGCTGTGCTGGGGTACATTTGGGCATATCAGGTACAGTAGGCAGAGAAGGCAGTGCAGGAGTACATTTGGGCATATCAGGTACAGTAGGCAGAGCAGGCTGTGCAGGGGTACATTTGGGCATATCAGGTACAGTAAGCAGAGCAGGCAGTGCACTAGTACATTTGGGCATATCAGGTACAGTAGGCAGAGCAGGCTGTGCAGGGGTACATTTGGGCATATCAGGTACAGTAGGCAGAGCAGGCAGTGCAGGAGTACATTTGGGCATATCAGGTACAGTAGGCAGAGAAGGCTGTGCAGGAGTACATTTGGGCATATCAGGTACAGTAGGCAGAGCAGGAAGTGCAGGGGTACATCTGGGCATCTCGGGTACAATAGGCAGAGCAGGCAGTGCAGGAGTACATCTGGGCATATCGGGTACAGTAGGCAGAGCAGGCAGTGCAGGGGTACATTTGGGCATATCAGGTACAGTAGGCAGAGCAGGCAGTGCAGGAGTACATTTGGGCATACCAGGTACAGTAGGCAGAGCAGGCTGTGCAGGAGTACATTTGGGCATATCAGGTACAGTAGGCAGAGCAGGCAGTGCAGGAGTACATTTGGGCATATCAGGTACAGTAAGCAGAGCAGGCTGTGCAGGAGTTCATGTGGGCATATCAGGTACAGTAGGCAGAGCAGGCTGTGCTGGGGTACATTTGGGCATATCATGTACAGTAGGCAGAGAAGGCAGTGCAGGAGTACATTTGGGCATATCAGGTACAGTAGGCAGAGCAGGCAGTGCAGGAGTACATTTGGGCATATCAGGTACAGTAGGCAGAGCAGGCTGTGCAGGGGTACATTTGGGCATATCAGGTACAGTAGGCAGAGAAGGCAGTGCAGGAGTACATTTGGGCATATCAGGTACAGTAGGCAGAGAAGGCTGTGCAGGAGTACATTTGAGCATATCAGGTACAGTAGGCAGAGCAGGAAGTGCAGGAGTACATTTGGGCATATCGGGTACAGTAGGCAGAGCAGGCTGTGCAGGGGTACATTTGGGCGTATCGGGTACGGTAGGCAGAGCAGGCAGTGCAGGGGTACATCTGGGCATCTCGGGTACAATAGGCAGAGCAGGCAGTGCAGGAGTACATCTGGGCATATCGGGTACAGTAGGCAGAGCAGGCAGTGCAGGAATACATCTGGGCATATCAGGTACA
This sequence comes from Ambystoma mexicanum, assembly GCF_040938575.1. NCBI lineage: Eukaryota > Metazoa > Chordata > Amphibia > Caudata > Ambystomatidae > Ambystoma > Ambystoma mexicanum. Next base: position 1,292,939,029 of record NC_090921.1, read on the forward strand.
GTAGGCAGAGCAGGCAGTGCAGGGGTACATCTGGGCATATCAGGTACAGTAGGCAGAGCAGGCAGTGCAGGGGTACATCTGGGCATATCAGGTACAGTAGGCAGAGCAGGCAGTGCAGGGGTACATCTGGGCATATCAGGTACAGTAGGCAGAGCAGGCAGTGCAGGGGTACATCTGGGCATAACAGGTACAGTAGGCAGAGCAGGCAGTGCAGGGGTACATCTGGGCATATCAGGTACAGTAGGCAGAGCAGGCAGTGCAGGAGTACATTTTGGCATATCAGGTACAGTAGGCAGAGCAGGCTGTGCAGGAGTACATTTTGGCATATCAGGTACAGTAGGCAGAGCAGGCTTTGCAGGAGTACACCTGGGCATATCAGGTACAGTAGGCAGAGCAGGCAGTGCAGGAGTACATCTGGGCATATCAGGTACAGTAGGCAGAGCAGGCAGTGCAGGAGTACATCTGGGCATATCAGGTACAGTAGGCAGAGCAGACTGTGCTGGGGTACATGTGGGCATATCAGGTACAGTAGGCAGAGCAGGCAGTGCAGGGGTACATTTGGGCATATCAGGTACAGTAGGCAGAGCAGGCAGTACAGGAGTACATTTGGGCATATCAGGTACAGTAGGCGGAGCAGGCTGTGCAGGGGTACATTTGGGCATATCGGGTACAGTAGGCAGAGCAGGCAGTGCAGGAGTACATTTGGGCATATCAGGTACAGTAGACAGAGCAGGCAGTGCAGGAGTACATTTGGGCATATCAGGTACAGTAGGCAGAGCAGGCAGTGCAGGAGTACATTTGGGCATATCAGGTACAGTAGGCAGAGCAGGCTGTGCAGGAGTACATTTGGGCTTATCAGGTACAGTAGGCAGAGCAGGCAGTGCAGGAGTACATTTGGGCATATCAGGTACAGTAGGCAGAGCAGGCAGTGCAGGAGTACATTTGGGCATATCAGGTACAGTAGGCAGAGAAGGCAGTGCAGGGGTACATTTGGGCATATCAGGTACAGTAGGCAGAGCAGGCAGTGCAGGGGTACATTTGGGCATACCAGGTACAGTAGGCAGAGCAGGCTGTGCAGGAGTACATTTGGGCATATCAGGTACAGTAGGCAGAGCAGGCAGTGCAGGAGTACATTTGGGCATATCAGGTACAGTAAGCAGAGCAGGCTGTGCAGGAGTACATGTGGGCATATCAGGTACAGTAGGCAGAGCAGGCTGTGCTGGGGTACATTTGGGCATATCAGGTACAGTAGGCAGAGAAGGCAGTGCAGGAGTACATTTGGGCATATCAGGTACAGTAGGCAGAGCAGGCTGTGCAGGGGTACATTTGGGCATATCAGGTACAGTAAGCAGAGCAGGCAGTGCACTAGTACATTTGGGCATATCAGGTACAGTAGGCAGAGCAGGCTGTGCAGGGGTACATTTGGGCATATCAGGTACAGTAGGCAGAGCAGGCAGTGCAGGAGTACATTTGGGCATATCAGGTACAGTAGGCAGAGAAGGCTGTGCAGGAGTACATTTGGGCATATCAGGTACAGTAGGCAGAGCAGGAAGTGCAGGGGTACATCTGGGCATCTCGGGTACAATAGGCAGAGCAGGCAGTGCAGGAGTACATCTGGGCATATCGGGTACAGTAGGCAGAGCAGGCAGTGCAGGGGTACATTTGGGCATATCAGGTACAGTAGGCAGAGCAGGCAGTGCAGGAGTACATTTGGGCATACCAGGTACAGTAGGCAGAGCAGGCTGTGCAGGAGTACATTTGGGCATATCAGGTACAGTAGGCAGAGCAGGCAGTGCAGGAGTACATTTGGGCATATCAGGTACAGTAAGCAGAGCAGGCTGTGCAGGAGTACATGTGGGCATATCAGGTACAGTAGGCAGAGCAGGCTGTGCTGGGGTACATTTGGGCATATCATGTACAGTAGGCAGAGAAGGCAGTGCAGGAGTACATTTGGGCATATCAGGTACAGTAGGCAGAGCAGGCAGTGCAGGAGTACATTTGGGCATATCAGGTACAGTAGGCAGAGCAGGCTGTGCAGGGGTACATTTGGGCATATCAGGTACAGTAGGCAGAGAAGGCAGTGCAGGAGTACATTTGGGCATATCAGGTACAGTAGGCAGAGAAGGCTGTGCAGGAGTACATTTGAGCATATCAGGTACAGTAGGCAGAGCAGGAAGTGCAGGAGTACATTTGGGCATATCGGGTACAGTAGGCAGAGCAGGCTGTGCAGGGGTACATTTGGGCGTATCGGGTACAGTAGGCAGAGCAGGCAGTGCAGGGGTACATCTGGGCATCTCGGGTACAATAGGCAGAGCAGGCAGTGCAGGAGTACATCTGGGCATATCGGGTACAGTAGGCAGAGCAGGCAGTGCAGGAATACATCTGGGCATATCAGGTACAGTAGGCAGAGCAGGCAGTGCAGGGGTACATCTGGGCATATCAGGTACAGTAGGCAGAGCAGGCAGTGCAGGGGTACATCTGGGCATATCAGGTACAGTAGGCAGAGCAGGCAGTGCAGGGGTACATCTGGGCATATCAGGTACAGTAGGCAGAGCAGGCAGTGCAGGGGTACATCTGGGCATAACAGGTACAGTAGGCAGAGCAGGCAGTGCAGGGGTACATCTGGGCATATCAGGTACAGTAGGCAGAGCAGGCAGTGCAGGAGTACATTTTGGCATATCAGGTACAGTAGGCAGAGCAGGCTGTGCAGGAGTACATTTTGGCATATCAGGTACAGTGGGCAGAGCAGGCTTTGCAGGAGTACATCTGGGCATATCAGGTACAGTAGGCAGAGCAGGCAGTGCAGGAGTACATCTGGGCATATCAGGTACAGTAGGCAGAGCAGGCAGTGCAGGAGTACATCTGGGCATATCAGGTACAGTAGGCAGAGCAGGCTGTGCTGGGGTACATGTGGGCATATCAGGTACAGTAGGCAGAGCAGGCAGTGCAGGGGTACATTTGGGCATATCAGGTACAGTAGACAGAGCAGGCTGTGCAGGGGTACATTTGGGCATATCAGGTACAGTAGGCAGAGAAGGCAGTGCAGGGGTACATTTGAGCATATCAGGTACAGTAGGCAGAGCAGGCTGTGCAGGGGTACATTTGGGCATATCAGGTACAGTAGGCAGAGCAGGCAGTGAAGGAGTACATTTGGGCATATCAGGTACAGTAGGCAGAGCAGGCAGTGCAGGAGTACATTTGGGCATATCAGGTACAGTAGGCAGAGCAGGCAGTGCAGGAGTACATTTGGGCATATCAGGTACAGTAGGCAGAGCAGGCAGTGCAGGAGTACATTTGGGCATATCAGGTACAGTAGGCAGAGCAGGCAGTGCAGGGGTACATTTGGGCATATCAGGTACAGTAGGCAGAGCAGGCAGTGCAGGGGTACATCTGGGCATATCAGGTACAGTAGGCAGAGCAGGCAGTGCAGGGGTACATCTGGGCATATCAGGTACAGTAGGCAGAGCAGGCAGTGCAGGGGTACATCTGGGCATATCAGGTACAGTAGGCAGAGCAGGCAGTGCAGGAGTACATTTTGGCATATCAGGTACAGTAGGCAGAGCAGGCTGTGCAGGAGTACATCTGGGCATATCAGGTACAGTAGGCAGAGCAGGCAGTGCAGGAGTACATTTGGGCATATCAGGTACAGTAGGCAGAGCAGGCAGTGCAGGAGTACACTTGGGCATATCAGGTACAGTAGGCAGAGCAGGCTGTGCTGGGGTACATGTGGGCATATCAGGCACAGTAGGCAGAGCAGGCAGTGCAGGGGTACATTTGGGCATATCAGGTACAGTAGGCAGAGCAGGCTGTGCAGGGGTACATTTGGGCATATCAGGTACAGTAGGCAGAGCAGGCAGTGCAGGGGTACATTTGAGCATATCAGGTACAGTAGGCAGAGCAGGCTGTGCAGGGGTACATTTGGGCATATCAGGTACAGTAGGCAGAGCAGGCAGTGAAGGAGTACATTTGGGCATATCAGGTACAGTAGGCAGAGCAGGCTGTGCAGGAGTACATTTGGGCAAATCAGGTACAGTAGGCAGAGCAGGCAGTGCAGGGGTACATTTGGGCATATCTGGTACAGTCGGCAGAGCAGGCAGTGCAGGAGTACATTTGGCCATATCAAGTACAGTAGGCAGAGCAGGCTGTGCAGGAGTACATTTGGGCATATCAGGTACAGTAGGCAGATGAGGCAGTGCAGGGGTACATTTCGGCGCATCAGGTACAGTAGGCAGAGCAGGCTGTGCAGGAATACATTTGGGCATATCAGGTACAGTAGGCAGAGAAGGCAGTGCAGGAGTACATTTGGGCATATCAGGTACAGTAGGCAGAGCAGGCAGACCAGGGGTACATTTGAGCATATCTGGTACAGTAGGCAGAGCAGGCAGTGCAGGGGTACATTTGGGCATATCAGGTACAGTAGGCAGAGCAGGCTGTGCAGGAGTACATTTGGGCATATTGGGCATATCAGGTACAGTAGGCAGAGCAGGCAGTGCAGGAGTACATTGGAGCATATCAGGTACAGTAGGCAGAACAGGCTGTGCAGGGGTACATTTGGGCATTTCAGGTACAGTAGGCAGAGCAGGCAGTGCAGGAGTACATTTGGGCATATCAGGTACAGAAGGAAGAGCAGGTTGTGCAGGAATACATTCGGGCATATCAGGTACAATAGGCAGAGCAGGCTGTGCAGGAATACATTTGGGCATATCAGGTACAGTAGGCAGAGCAGGCTGTGCAGGAGTACATTTGGGCATATTGGGCATATCAGGTACAGTAGGGAGAGCAGGCAGTGCAGGAGTACATTTGGGCATATCAGGTACAGTAGGCAGAACAGGCTGTGCAGGGGTACATTTGGGCATATCAGGTACAGTAGGCAGAGCAGGCAGTGCAGGAGTACATTTGGGCATATCAGGTACAGTAGGAAGAGCAGGTTGTGCAGGAATACATTTGGGCATATCAGGTACAATAGGCAGAGCAGGCTGTGCAGGAGTACATTTGGGCATATCAGGTACAGTAGGCAGAGCAGGCAGTGCAGGAGTACATTTGGGCATATCAGGTACAGTAGGCAGAGCAGGCTGTACAGGGGTACATGTGGGCATATCTAGTACAGTAGGCAGAGCAGGCAGTGCAGGGGTACATTTGGGCATATCGGGTACAGTAGGCAGAGCAGGCAGTGCAGGAGTACATTTGGGCATATCAGGTACAGTAGGCAGAGCAGGCAGTGCAGGAGTACATTTGGGCATATCAGGTACAGTAGGCAGAGCAGGCAGTGCAGGAGCACATTTGGGCATATCGGGTACAGTAGGCAGAGCAGGCAGTGCAGGAGTACATTTGGGCATATCAGGTACAGTAGGCAGAGCAGGCAGTGCAGGAGTACATTTGGGCATATCAGGTACAGTAGGCAGAGCAGGCAGTGCAGGGGTACAATTGGGTATATCAGGTACAGTAGGCAGAGCAGGCAGTGCAGTAGTACATTTGGGCATATCAGGTATAGTAGGCAGAGCAGGCTGTGCAGGGGTACATTTGGGCATATCTGGTACAGTAGGCAGAGCAGGCAGTGCAGGGGTACATTTGGGCATATCAGGTACAGTAGGCAGAGCAGGCTGTGCAGGAGTACATTTGGGCAAATCAGGTACAGTAGGCAGAGCAGGCAGTGCAGGGGTACATTTGGGCATATCTGGTACAGTCGGCAGAGCAGGCAGTACAGGAATACATTTGGCCATATCAGGTACAGTAGGCAGAGCAGGCTGTGCAGGAGTACATTTGGGCAAATCAGGTACAGTAGGCAGAGCAGGCTGTGCAGGAGTTCATTTGGGCATATCGGGTACAGTAGACAGAGCAGGCTGTGCAGGAATACATTTGGGCATATCGGGTACAGTAGGCAGAGCAGGCTGTGCAGGAATACATTTGGGCATATCGGGTACAGTAGGCAGATCAGGCAGTGCAGGAGTACATTTGGGCAAATCAGGTACAGTAGGCAGAGCAGGCTGTGCAGGAGTACATTTGGGCATATCAGGTACAGTAGGAAGAGCAGGTTGTGCAGGAATACATCTGGGCATATCGGGTACAGTAGGCAGAGCAGGCTGTGCAGGAATACATCTGGGCATATCGGGTACAGTAGGCAGAGCAGGCTGTGCAGGAATACATTTGGGCATATCGGGTACAGTAGGCAGAGCAGCCTGTGCAGGGGTACATTTGGGCATATCTAGTACAGTAGGCAGAGCAGACATTGCAGGGGTACAATTGGGTATATCAGGTACAGTAGGCAGAGCAGGCAGTGCAGTAGTACATTTGGGCTCAGTAGGCAGAGCAGGCAGTGCAGGGGTACATTTGGGCATATCAGGTACAGTAGGCAGAGCAGGCAGTGCAGGAGTACATTTGGGCATATCAGGTACAGTAGGCAGAGCAGGCAATGCAGGAGTACATTTCGGCATATGAGGTACAGTAGGCAGAGCAGGCTGTGCAGGAGTACATTTGGGCATATCAGGTACAGTAGGCAGAGCAGGCTGTGCAGGAGTACATTTGGGCAAATCAGGTACAGTAGGCAGAGCAGGCAGTGCAGGGGTACATTTGGGCATATCTGGTACAGTCGGCAGAGCAGGCAGTACGGGAATACATTTGGCCATATCAGGTACAGTAGGCAGAGCAGGCTGTGCAGGAGTACATTTGGGCAAATCAGGTACAGTAGGCAGAGCAGGCTGTGCAGGAGTACATTTGGGCATATCAGGTACAGTAGACAGAGCAGGCTGTGCAGGAATACATTTGGGCATATTGGGTACAGTAGGCAGAGCAGGCTGTGCAGGAATACATTTGGGCATATCGGGTACAGTAGGCAGATCAGGCAGTGCAGGAGTACATTTGGGCAAATCAGGTACAATAGGCAGAGCAGGCTGTGCAGGAGTACATTTGGGCATATCAGATACAGTAGACAGAGCAGGCTGTGCAGGAATACATTTGGGCATATCTGGTACAGTCGGCAGAGCAGGCAGTACGGGAATACATTTGGCCATATCAGGTACAGTAGGCAGAGCAGGCTGTGCAGGAGTACATTTGGGCAAATCAGGTACAGTAGGCAGAGCAGGAGTACATTTGGGCATATCAGATACAGTAGACAGAGCAGGCTGTGCAGGAATACATTTGGGCATATCGGGTACAGTAGGCAGAGCAGGCTGTGCAGGAATACATTTGGGCATATCGGGTACAGTAGGCAGAGCAGGCAGTGCAGGAGTACATTTTGGCATGTCAGGTACAGTAGACAGAGCAGGCTGTGCAGGAATACATGTGGGCATATCGGGTACAGTAGGCAGAGCAGGCTGTGCCGGAATACATTTGGGCATATCGGGTACAGTAGGCAGAGCGGGCAGTGCAGGAGTACATTTGGGCATATCGGGTACAGTAGGCAGAGCGGGCAGTGCAGGAGTACATCTGGGCATATCAGGTACAGTAGGCAGAGCGGGCAGTGCAGGGGTACATCTGGGCATATCAGGTACAGTAGGCAGAGCGGGCAGTGCAGGAGTACATTTGGGCATATCAGGTACAGTGGGCAGAACGGGCAGTGCAGGAGTACATTTGGGCATATCAGGTACAGTAGGCAGAGCAGGCAGTGCAGGAGTACATGTGGGCATCTCAGGTACAGTAGGCAGAGCAGGCAGTGCAGGAGTACATGTGGGCATCTCAGGTACAATAGGCAGCGCAGGCAGTGCAGGAGTACATGTGGGCATCTCAGGTACAGTAGGCAGAGCAGGCAGTGCAGGATTACATCTGGGCATCTCGGGTACAATAGGCAGAGCAGGCAGTGCAGGAGTACATCTGGGCATCTCGGGTACAGTAGGCAGAGCAGGCAGTGCAGGAGTACATTTGGGCATATTGGGTACAGTAGGCAGAGCAGGCAGTGCAGGAGTACATTTGGGCACATCAGGTACAGTAGGCAGAGCAGGTAGTGCAGGAGTACATTTGGGCACATCAGGTACAGTAGGCAGAGCAGGCAGTGCAGGAGTACATTTGGGCATATCAGGTACAGTAGGCAGAGCAGGCTGTGCAGGAGTACATTTGGGCATATCAGGTACAGTAGGCAGAGCAGGCAGTGCAGGAGTACATTTGGGCATATCAGGTACAGTAGGCAGAGCAGGCTGTGCAGGGGTACATTTGGGCATATCAGGTACAGTAGGCAGAGCAGGCAGTGCAGGGGTACATTTGGGCATATCAGGTACAGTAGGCAGAGCAGGCAGTGCAGGAGTACATTTGGGCATATCAGGTACAGTAAGCAGAGCAGGCTGTGCAGGAGTTCATGTGGGCATATCAGGTACAGTAGGCAGAGCAGGCTGTGCTGGGGTACATTTGGGCATATCATGTACAGTAGGCAGAGAAGGCAGTGCAGGAGTACATTTGGGCATATCAGGTACAGTAGGCAGAGCAGGCAGTGCAGGAGTACATTTGGGCATATCAGGTACAGTAGGCAGAGCAGGCTGTGCAGGGGTACATTTGGGCATATCAGGTACAGTAGGCAGAGAAGGCAGTGCAGGAGTACATTTGGGCATATCAGGTACAGTAGGCAGAGAAGGCTGTGCAGGAGTACATTTGAGCATATCAGGTACAGTAGGCAGAGCAGGAAGTGCAGGAGTACATTTGGGCATATCGGGTACAGTAGGCAGAGCAGGCTGTGCAGGGGTACATTTGGGCGTATCGGGTACAGTAGGCAGAGCAGGCAGTGCAGGGGTACATCTGGGCATCTCGGGTACAATAGGCAGAGCAGGCAGTGCAGGAGTACATCTGGGCATATCGGGTACAGTAGGCAGAGCAGGCAGTGCAGGAATACATCTGGGCATATCAGGTACAGTAGGCAGAGCAGGCAGTGCAGGGGTACATCTGGGCATATCAGGTACAGTAGGCAGAGCAGGCAGTGCAGGGGTACATCTGGGCATATCAGGTACAGTAGGCAGAGCAGGCAGTGCAGGGGTACATCTGGGCATATCAGGTACAGTAGGCAGAGCAGGCAGTGCAGGGGTACATCTGGGCATAACAGGTACAGTAGGCAGAGCAGGCAGTGCAGGGGTACATCTGGGCATATCAGGTACAGTAGGCAGAGCAGGCAGTGCAGGAGTACATTTTGGCATATCAGGTACAGTAGGCAGAGCAGGCTGTGCATGAGTACATTTTGGCATATCAGGTACAGTAGGCAGAGCAGGCTTTGCAGGAGTACACCTGGGCATATCAGGTACAGTAGGCAGAGCAGGCAGTGCAGGAGTACATCTGGGCATATCAGGTACAGTAGGCAGAGCAGGCAGTGCAGGAGTACATCTGGGCATATCAGGTACAGTAGGCAGAGCAGACTGTGCTGGGGTACATGTGGGCATATCAGGTACAGTAGGCAGAGCAGGCAGTGCAGGGGTACATTTGGGCATATCAGGTACAGTAGGCAGAGCAGGCAGTACAGGAGTACATTTGGGCATATCAGGTACAGTAGGCGGAGCAGGCTGTGCAGGGGTACATTTGGGCATATCGGGTACAGTAGGCAGAGCAGGCAGTGCAGGAGTACATTTGGGCATATCAGGTACAGTAGACAGAGCAGGCAGTGCAGGAGTACATTTGGGCATATCAGGTACAGTAGGCAGAGCAGGCAGTGCAGGAGTACATTTGGGCATATCAGGTACAGTAGGCAGAGCAGGCTGTGCAGGAGTACATTTGGGCTTATCAGGTACAGTAGGCAGAGCAGGCAGTGCAGGAGTACATTTGGGCATATCAGGTACAGTAGGCAGAGCAGGCAGTGCAGGAGTACATTTGGGCATATCAGGTACAGTAGGCAGAGAAGGCAGTGCAGGGGTACATTTGGGCATATCAGGTACAGTAGGCAGAGCAGGCAGTGCAGGGGTACATTTGGGCATACCAGGTACAGTAGGCAGAGCAGGCTGTGCAGGAGTACATTTGGGCATATCAGGTACAGTAGGCAGAGCAGGCAGTGCAGGAGTACATTTGGGCATATCAGGTACAGTAAGCAGAGCAGGCTGTGCAGGAGTACATGTGGGCATATCAGGTACAGTAGGCAGAGCAGGCTGTGCTGGGGTACATTTGGGCATATCAGGTACAGTAGGCAGAGAAGGCAGTGCAGGAGTACATTTGGGCATATCAGGTACAGTAGGCAGAGCAGGCTGTGCAGGGGTACATTTGGGCATATCAGGTACAGTAAGCAGAGCAGGCAGTGCACTAGTACATTTGGGCATATCAGGTACAGTAGGCAGAGCAGGCTGTGCAGGGGTACATTTGGGCATATCAGGTACAGTAGGCAGAGCAGGCAGTGCAGGAGTACATTTGGGCATATCAGGTACAGTAGGCAGAGAAGGCTGTGCAGGAGTACATTTGGGCATATCAGGTACAGTAGGCAGAGCAGGAAGTGCAGGGGTACATCTGGGCATCTCGGGTACAATAGGCAGAGCAGGCAGTGCAGGAGTACATCTGGGCATATCGGGTACAGTAGGCAGAGCAGGCAGTGCAGGGGTACATTTGGGCATATCAGGTACAGTAGGCAGAGCAGGCAGTGCAGGAGTACATTTGGGCATACCAGGTACAGTAGGCAGAGCAGGCTGTGCAGGAGTACATTTGGGCATATCAGGTACAGTAGGCAGAGCAGGCAGTGCAGGAGTACATTTGGGCATATCAGGTACAGTAAGCAGAGCAGGCTGTGCAGGAGTACATGTGGGCATATCAGGTACAGTAGGCAGAGCAGGCTGTGCTGGGGTACATTTGGGCATATCATGTACAGTAGGCAGAGAAGGCAGTGCAGGAGTACATTTGGGCATATCAGGTACAGTAGGCAGAGCAGGCAGTGCAGGAGTACATTTGGGCATATCAGGTACAGTAGGCAGAGCAGGCTGTGCAGGGGTACATTTGGGCATATCAGGTACAGTAGGCAGAGAAGGCAGTGCAGGAGTACATTTGGGCATATCAGGTACAGTAGGCAGAGAAGTCTGTGCAGGAGTACATTTGAGCATATCAGGTACAGTAGGCAGAGCAGGAAGTGCAGGAGTACATTTGGGCATATCGGGTACAGTAGGCAGAGCAGGCTGTGCAGGGGTACATTTGGGCGTATCGGGTACAGTAGGCAGAGCAGGCAGTGCAGGGGTACATCTGGGCATCTCGGGTACAATAGGCAGAGCAGGCAGTGCAGGAGTACATCTGGGCATATCGGGTACAGTAGGCAGAGCAGGCAGTGCAGGAATACATCTGGGCATATCAGGTACAGTAGGCAGAGCAGGCAGTGCAGGGGTACATCTGGGCATATCAGGTACAGTAGGCAGAGCAGGCAGTGCAGGGGTACATCTGGGCATATCAGGTACAGTAGGCAGAGCAGGCAGTGCAGGGGTACATCTGGGCATATCAGGTACAGTAGGCAGAGCAGGCAGTGCAGGGGTACATCTGGGCATAACAGGTACAGTAGGCAGAGCAGGCAGTGCAGGGGTACATCTGGGCATATCAGGTACAGTAGGCAGAGCAGGCAGTGCAGGAGTACATTTTGGCATATCAGGTACAGTAGGCAGAGCAGGCTGTGCAGGAGTACATTTTGGCATATCAGGTACAGTAGGCAGAGCAGGCTTTGCAGGAGTACATCTGGGCATATCAGGTACAGTAGGCAGAGCAGGCAGTGCAGGAGTACATCTGGGCATATCAGGTACAGTAGGCAGAGCAGGCAGTGCAGGAGTACATCTGGGCATATCAGGTACAGTAGGCAGAGCAGGCTGTGCTGGGGTACATGTGGGCATATCAGGTACAGTAGGCAGAGCAGGCAGTGCAGGGGTACATTTGGGCATATCAGGTACAGTAGACAGAGCAGGCTGTGCAGGGGTACATTTGGGCATATCAGGTACAGTAGGCAGAGAAGGCAGTGCAGGGGTACATTTGAGCATATCAGGTACAGTAGGCAGAGCAGGCTGTGCAGGGGTACATTTGGGCATATCAGGTACAGTAGGCAGAGCAGGCAGTGAAGGAGTACATTTGGGCATATCAGGTACAGTAGGCAGAGCAGGCAGTGCAGGAGTACATTTGGGCATATCAGGTACAGTAGGCAGAGCAGGCAGTGCAGGAGTACATTTGGGCATATCAGGTACAGTAGGCAGAGCAGGCAGTGCAGGAGTACATTTGGGCATATCAGGTACAGTAGGCAGAGCAGGCAGTGCAGGGGTACATTTGGGCATATCAGGTACAGTAGGCAGAGCAGGCAGTGCAGGGGTACATCTGGGCATATCAGGTACAGTAGGCAGAGCAGGCAGTGCAGGGGTACATCTGGGCATATCAGGTACAGTAGGCAGAGCAGGCAGTGCAGGGGTACATCTGGGCATATCAGGTACAGTAGGCAGAGCAGGCAGTGCAGGAGTACATTTTGGCATATCAGGTACAGTAGGCAGAGCAGGCTGTGCAGGAGTACATCTGGGCATATCAGGTACAGTAGGCAGAGCAGGCAGTGCAGGAGTACATTTGGGCATATCAGGTACAGTAGGCAGAGCAGGCAGTGCAGGAGTACACTTGGGCATATCAGGTACAGTAGGCAGAGCAGGCTGTGCTGGGGTACATGTGGGCATATCAGGCACAGTAGGCAGAGCAGGCAGTGCAGGGGTACATTTGGGCATATCAGGTACAGTAGGCAGAGCAGGCTGTGCAGGGGTACATTTGGGCATATCAGGTACAGTAGGCAGAGCAGGCAGTGCAGGGGTACATTTGAGCATATCAGGTACAGTAGGCAGAGCAGGCTGTGCAGGGGTACATTTGGGCATATCAGGTACAGTAGGCAGAGCAGGCAGTGAAGGAGTACATTTGGGCATATCAGGTACAGTAGGCAGAGCAGGCTGTGCAGGAGTACATTTGGGCAAATCAGGTACAGTAGGCAGAGCAGGCAGTGCAGGGGTACATTTGGGCATATCTGGTACAGTCGGCAGAGCAGGCAGTGCAGGAGTACATTTGGCCATATCAAGTACAGTAGGCAGAGCAGGCTGTGCAGGAGTACATTTGGGCATATCAGGTACAGTAGGCAGATGAGGCAGTGCAGGGGTACATTTCGGCGCATCAGGTACAGTAGGCAGAGCAGGCTGTGCAGGAATACATTTGGGCATATCAGGTACAGTAGGCAGAGAAGGCAGTGCAGGAGTACATTTGGGCATATCAGGTACAGTAGGCAGAGCAGGCAGACCAGGGGTACATTTGAGCATATCTGGTACAGTAGGCAGAGCAGGCAGTGCAGGGGTACATTTGGGCATATCAGGTACAGTAGGCAGAGCAGGCTGTGCAGGAGTACATTTGGGCATATTGGGCATATCAGGTACAGTAGGCAGAGCAGGCAGTGCAGGAGTACATTGGAGCATATCAGGTACAGTAGGCAGAACAGGCTGTGCAGGGGTACATTTGGGCATTTCAGGTACAGTAGGCAGAGCAGGCAGTGCAGGAGTACATTTGGGCATATCAGGTACAGAAGGAAGAGCAGGTTGTGCAGGAATACATTTGGGCATATCAGGTACAATAGGCAGAGCAGGCTGTGCAGGAATACATTTGGGCATATCAGGTACAGTAGGCAGAGCAGGCTGTGCAGGAGTACATTTGGGCATATTGGGCATATCAGGTACAGTAGGGAGAGCAGGCAGTGCAGGAGTACATTTGGGCATATCAGGTACAGTAGGCAGAACAGGCTGTGCAGGGGTACATTTGGGCATATCAGGTACAGTAGGCAGAGCAGGCAGTGCAGGAGTACATTTGGGCATATCAGGTACAGTAGGAAGAGCAGGTTGTGCAGGAATACATTTGGGCATATCAGGTACAATAGGCAGAGCAGGCTGTGCAGGAGTACATTTGGGCATATCAGGTACAGTAGGCAGAGCAGGCAGTGCAGGAGTACATTTGGGCATATCAGGTACAGTAGGCAGAGCAGGCTGTACAGGGGTACATGTGGGCATATCTAGTACAGTAGGCAGAGCAGGCAGTGCAGGGGTACATTTGGGCATATCGGGTACAGTAGGCAGAGCAGGCAGTGCAGGAGTACATTTGGGCATATCAGGTACAGTAGGCAGAGCAGGCAGTGCAGGAGTACATTTGGGCATATCAGGTACAGTAGGCAGAGCAGGCAGTGCAGGAGCACATTTGGGCATATCGGGTACAGTAGGCAGAGCAGGCAGTGCAGGAGTACATTTGGGCATATCAGGTACAGTAGGCAGAGCAGGCAGTGCAGGAGTACATTTGGGCATATCAGGTACAGTAGGCAGAGCAGGCAGTGCAGGGGTACAATTGGGTATATCAGGTACAGTAGGCAGAGCAGGCAGTGCAGTAGTACATTTGGGCATATCAGGTATAGTAGGCAGAGCAGGCTGTGCAGGGGTACATTTGGGCATATCTGGTACAGTAGGCAGAGCAGGCAGTGCAGGGGTACATTTGGGCATATCAGGTACAGTAGGCAGAGCAGGCTGTGCAGGAGTACATTTGGGCAAATCAGGTACAGTAGGCAGAGCAGGCAGTGCAGGGGTACATTTGGGCATATCTGGTACAGTCGGCAGAGCAGGCAGTACAGGAATACATTTGGCCATATCAGGTATAGTAGGCAGAGCAGGCTGTGCAGGAGTACATTTGGGCAAATCAGGTACAGTAGGCAGAGCAGGCTGTGCAGGAGTTCATTTGGGCATATCGGGTACAGTAGACAGAGCAGGCTGTGCAGGAATACATTTGGGCATATCGGGTACAGTAGGCAGAGCAGGCTGTGCAGGAATACATTTGGGCATATCGGGTACAGTAGGCAGATCAGGCAGTGCAGGAGTACATTTGGGCAAATCAGGTACAGTAGGCAGAGCAGGCTGTGCAGGAGTACATTTGGGCATATCAGGTACAGTAGGAAGAGCAGGTTGTGCAGGAATACATCTGGGCATATCGGGTACAGTAGGCAGAGCAGGCTGTGCAGGAATACATCTGGGCATATCGGGTACAGTAGGCAGAGCAGGCTGTGCAGGAATACATTTGGGCATATCGGGTACAGTAGGCAGAGCAGCCTGTGCAGGGGTACATTTGGGCATATCTAGTACAGTAGGCAGAGCAGACATTGCAGGGGTACAATTGGGTATATCAGGTACAGTAGGCAGAGCAGGCAGTGCAGTAGTACATTTGGGCTCAGTAGGCAGAGCAGGCAGTGCAGGGGTACATTTGGGCATATCAGGTACAGTAGGCAGAGCAGGCAGTGCAGGAGTACATTTGGGCATATCAGGTACAGTAGGCAGAGCAGGCAATGCAGGAGTACATTTCGGCATATGAGGTACAGTAGGCAGAGCAGGCTGTGCAGGAGTACATTTGGGCATATCAGGTACAGTAGGCAGAGCAGGCTGTGCAGGAGTACATTTGGGCAAATCAGGTACAGTAGGCAGAGCAGGCAGTGCAGGGGTACATTTGGGCATATCTGGTACAGTCGGCAGAGCAGGCAGTACGGGAATACATTTGGCCATATCAGGTACAGTAGGCAGAGCAGGCTGTGCAGGAGTACATTTGGGCAAATCAGGTACAGTAGGCAGAGCAGGCTGTGCAGGAGTACATTTGGGCATATCAGGTACAGTAGACAGAGCAGGCTGTGCAGGAATACATTTGGGCATATTGGGTACAGTAGGCAGAGCAGGCTGTGCAGGAATACATTTGGGCATATCGGGTACAGTAGGCAGATCAGGCAGTGCAGGAGTACATTTGGGCAAATCAGGTACAATAGGCAGAGCAGGCTGTGCAGGAGTACATTTGGGCATATCAGATACAGTAGACAGAGCAGGCTGTGCAGGAATACATTTGGGCATATCTGGTACAGTCGGCAGAGCAAGCAGTACGGGAATACATTTGGCCATATCAGGTACAGTAGGCAGAGCAGGCTGTGCAGGAGTACATTTGGGCAAATCAGGTACAGTAGGCAGAGCAGGAGTACATTTGGGCATATCAGATACAGTAGACAGAGCAGGCTGTGCAGGAATACATTTGGGCATATCGGGTACAGTAGGCAGAGCAGGCTGTGCAGGAATACATTTGGGCATATCGGGTACAGTAGGCAGAGCAGGCAGTGCAGGAGTACATTTTGGCATGTCAGGTACAGTAGACAGAGCAGGCTGTGCAGGAATACATGTGGGCATATCGGGTACAGTAGGCAGAGCAGGCTGTGCCGGAATACATTTGGGCATATCGGGTACAGTAGGCAGAGCGGGCAGTGCAGGAGTACATTTGGGCATATCGGGTACAGTAGGCAGAGCGGGCAGTGCAGGAGTACATCTGGGCATATCAGGTACAGTAGGCAGAGCGGGCAGTGCAGGGGTACATCTGGGCATATCAGGTACAGTAGGCAGAGCGGGCAGTGCAGGAGTACATTTGGGCATATCAGGTACAGTGGGCAGAACGGGCAGTGCAGGAGTACATTTGGGCATATCAGGTACAGTAGGCAGAGCAGGCAGTGCAGGAGTACATGTGGGCATCTCAGGTACAGTAGGCAGAGCAGGCAGTGCAGGAGTACATGTGGGCATCTCAGGTACAATAGGCAGCGCAGGCAGTGCAGGAGTACATGTGGGCATCTCAGGTACAGTAGGCAGAGCAGGCAGTGCAGGATTACATCTGGGCATCTCGGGTACAATAGGCAGAGCAGGCAGTGCAGGAGTACATCTGGGCATCTCGGGTACAGTAGGCAGAGCAGGCAGTGCAGGAGTACATTTGGGCATATTGGGTACAGTAGGCAGAGCAGGCAGTGCAGGAGTACATTTGGGCACATCAGGTACAGTAGGCAGAGCAGGTAGTGCAGGAGTACATTTGGGCACATCAGGTACAGTAGGCAGAGCAGGCAGTGCAGGAGTACATTTGGGCATATCAGGTACAGTAGGCAGAGCAGGCTGTGCAGGAGTACATTTGGGCATATCAGGTACAGTAGGCAGAGCAGGCAGTGCAGGAGTACATTTGGGCATATCAGGTACAGTAGGCAGAGCAGGCTGTGCAGGGGTACATTTGGGCATATCAGGTACAGTAGGCAGAGCAGGCAGTGCAGGGGTACAATTGGGCATATCAGGTACAGTAGCAGAGCAGGCAGTGCAGTGGTACATTTGGGCATATCAGGTATAGTAGGCAGAGCAGGCTGTGCAGGGGTACATTTGGGCATATCTGGTACAGTAGGCAGAGCAGGCAGTGCAGGGGTACATTTGGGCGTATCAGGTACGGTAGGCAGAGCAGGCTGTGTAGGAATAAATTTGGGCATATCAGGTACGGTAGGCACAGCATGCAGTGCAGGAGTACATTTGGGCATATCAGGTACAGTAGGCAGAGCAGGCTGTGCAGGAGTACATTTGGGCATATCAGGTACAGTAGGCAGAGCAGGCTGTGCAGGAGTACATTTGGGCATATCAGGTACAGTAGGCAGAGCAGGCTGTGCAGGGGTACATTTGGGCAAATCAGGTACAGTAGGCAGAGCAGGCAGTGCAGGGGTACATTTGGGCATATCTGGTACAGTCGGCAGAGCAGGCAGTGCAGGAATACATTTGGCCATATCAGGTACAGTAGGCAGAGCAGGCTGTGCAGGAGTACATTTGGCCAAATCAGGTACAGTAGGCAGAGCAGGCTGTTCAGGAGTACATTTGGGCATATCAGGTACAGTAGACAGAGCAGGCTGTGCAGGAATACATTTGGGCAAATCGAGTACAGTAGGCAGAGCAGGCTGTGCAGGAATACATTTGGCCATATCAGGTACAGTAGGCAGAGCAGGCAGTGCAGGAGTACATTTGGGCAAATCAGGTACAGTAGGCAGAGCAGGCTGTGCAGGAGTACATTTGGGCATATCGGGTACAGTAGACAGAACAGGCTGTGCAGGAATACATTTGGGCATATCGGGTACAGTAGGCAGAGCAGGCTGTGCAGGAGTACATTTGGGCAAATCAGGTACAGTAGGCAGAGCAGGCAGTGCAGGGGTACATTTGGGAATATCAGGTACAGTAGACAGAGCAGGCTGTGCAGGAATACATTTGGGCATATCGGATACAGTAGGCAGAGCAGGCTGTGCAGGAATACATTTGGGCATATCGGGTACAGTAGGCAGAGCAGGCAGTGCAGGAGTACATTTTGGCATGTCAGGTACAGTAGACAGAGCAGGCTGTGCAGGAATAGATGTGGGCATATCGGGTACAGTAGGCAGAGCGGGCTGTGCAGGAATACATTTGGGCATATCGGGTACAGTAGGCAGAGCGGGCAGTGCAGGAGTACATTTGGGCATATCGGGTACAGTAGGCAGGGCGGGCAGTGCAGGAGTACATCTGGGCATATCAGGTACAGTAGGCAGAGCGGGCAGTGCAGGAGTACATTTGGGCATATCAGGTACAGTGGGAAGAGCGGGCAGTGCAGGAGTACATTTGGGCATATCAGGTACAGTAGGCAGAGCAGGCAGTGCAGGAGTACATTTGGGCATATCAGGTACAGTAGGCAGAGCAGGCAGTGCAGGAGTACATTTGGGCATATCAGGTACAGTAGGCAGAGCAGGCTGTGCAGGAGTACATTTGGGCATATCAGGTACAGTAGGCAGAGCAGGCAGTGCAGGAGTACATTTGGGCATATCAGGTACAGTAGGCAGAGCAGGCTGTGCAGGGGTACATTTGGGCATATCAGGTACAGTAGGCAGAGCAGGCAGTGCAGGGGTACAATTGGGCATATCAGGTACAGTAGCAGAGCAGGCAGTGCAGTGGTACATTTGGGCATATCAGGTATAGTAGGCAGAGCAGGCTGTGCAGGGGTACATTTGGGCATATCTGGTACGGTAGGCAGAGCAGGCAGTGCAGGGGTACATTTGGGCATATCAGGTACTGTAGGCAGAGCAGGCTGTGCAGGAATACATTTGGGCATATCAGGTACAGTAGGCAGAGCAGGCTGTGCAGGAGTACATTTGGGCAAATCAGGTACAGTAGGCAGAGCAGGCAGTGCAGGGGTACATTTGGGCATATCTGGTACAGTCGGCAGAGCAGGCAGTGCAGGAATACATTTGGCCATATCAGGTACAGTAGGCAGAGCAGGCTGTGCAGGAGTACATTTGGGCAAATCAGGTACTGTAGGCAGAGCAGGCTGTTCAGGAGTACATTTGGGCATATCAGGTACAGTAGGCAGAGCAGGGTGTGCAGGAATACATTTGGGCATATCGAGTACAGTAGGCAGAGCAGGCAGTGCAGGAGTACATTTGGGCAAATCAGGTACAGTAGGCAGAGCAGGCTGTGCAGGAGTACATTTGGGCATATCGGGTACAGTAGACAGAGCAGGCTGTGCAGGAGTACATTTGGGCAAATCAGGTACAGTAGGCAGAGCAGGCAGTGCAGGGGTACATTTGGGCGTATCAGGTACAGTAGACAGAGCAGGCTGTGCAGGAATACATTTGGGCATATCGGGTACAGTAGGCAGAGCAGGCTGTGCAGGAATACATTTGGGCATATCAGGTACAGTAGGCAGAGCAGGCAGTGCAGGAGTACATTTTGGCATGTCAGGTACAGTAGACAGAGCAGGCTGTGCAGGAGTACATTTGGGCATATCGGGTACAGTAGGCAGAGCAGGCAGTGCGGGGGTACATTTGGGCATATCGGGTACAGTAGGCAGAGCAGGCTGTGCAGGAGTACATTTGGGCAAATCAGGTACAGTAGGCAGAGCAGGCAGTGCAGGGGTACATTTGGGCATATCAGGTACAGTAGACAGAGCAGGCTGTGCAGGAATACATTTGGGCATATCGGGTACAGTAGGCAGAGCAGGCTGTGCAGGAATACATTTGGGCATATCGGGTACAGTAGGCAGAGCAGGCAGTGCAGGAGTACATTTTGGCATGTCAGGTACAGTAGACAGAGCAGGCTGTGCAGGAGTACATTTGGGCATATCGGGTACAGTAGGCAGAGCGGGCAGTGCAGGAGTACATTTGGGCATATCGGGTACAGTAGGCAGGGCGGGCAGTGCAGGAGTACATCTGGGCATATCAGGTACAGTAGGCAGAGCGGGCAGTGCAGGAGTACATTTGGGCATATCAGGTACAGTAGGCAGAGCGGGCAGTGCAGGAGTACATTTGGGCATATCAGGTACAGTAGGCAGAGCAGGCAGTGCAGGAGTACATTTGGGCATATCAGGTACAGTAGGCAGAGCAGGCTGTGCAGGAGTACATGTGGGCATCTCAGGTACAGTAGGCAGAGCAGGCAGTGCGGGAGTACATGTGGGCATCTCAGGTACAGTAGGCAGAGCAGGCAGTGCAGGATTACATCTGGGCATCTCAGGTACAATAGGCAGAGCAGGCAGTGCAGGAGTACATCTGGGCATCTCAGGTACAGTAGGCAGAGCAGGCAGTGCAGGAGTATATTTGGGCATATTGGGTACAGTAGGCAGAGCAGGCAGTGCAGGAGTACATTTGGGCACATCAGGTACAGTAGGTAGAGCAGGTAGTGCAGAAGTACATTTGGGCACATCAGGTATAGTAGGCAGAGCAGGCAGTGCAGGAGTACATTTGGGCATATCAGGTACAGTAGGCAGAGCAGGCTGTGCAGGAGTACATTTGGGCATATCAGGTACAGTAGGCAGAGCAGGCAGTGCAGGAGTACATTTGGGCACATCAGGTACAGTAGGCAGAGCAGGCAGTGCAGGGGTACATTTGGGCATATCGGGTACAGTAGGCAGAGCAGGATGTGCAGGAGTACATTTGGGCAAATCAGGTACAGTAGGCAGAGCAGGCAGTGCAGGGGTACATTTGGGCATATCGGGTACAGTAGGCAGAGCAGGCTGTGCAGGAGTACATTTGGGCAAATCAGGTACAGTAGGCAGAGCAGGCAGTGCAGGGGTACATTTGGGCATATCAGGTACAGTAGACAGAGCAGGCTGTGCAGGAATACATTTGGGCATATCTGGTACAGTAGGCAGAGCAGGCAGTGCAGGAGTACATTTTGGCATGTCAGGTACAGTAGACAGAGCAGGCTGTGCAGGAGTACATTTGGGCATATCGGGTACAGTAGGCAGAGCGGGCAGTGCAGGAGTACATTTGGGCATATCGGGTACAGTAGGCAGGGCGGGCAGTGCAGGAGTACATCTGGGCATATCAGGTACAGTAGGCAGAGCGGGCAGTGCAGGAGTACATTTGGGCATATCAGGTACAGTGGGCAGAGCGGGCAGTGCAGGAGTACATTTGGGCATATCAGGTACTGTAGGCAGAGCAGGCAGTGCAGGAGTACATTTGGGCATATCAGGTACAGTAGGCAGAGCAGGCTGTGCAGGAGTACATGTGGGCATCTCAGGTACAGTAGGCAGACCAGGCAGTGCGGGAGTACATGTGGGCATCTCAGGTACAGTAGGCAGAGCAGGCAGTGCAGGATTACATCTGGGCATCTCAGGTACAATAGGCAGAGCAGGCAGTGCAGGAGTACATCTGGGCATCTCAGGTACAGTAGGCAGAGCAGGCAGTGCAGGAGTATATTTGGGCATATTGGGTACAGTAGGCAGAGCAGGCAGTGCAGGAGTACATTTGGGCATATCAGGTACAGTAGGCAGAGCAGGCTGTGCAGGAGTACATTTGGGCATATCAGGGACAGTAGGCAGAGCAGGCAGTGCAGGAGTACATTTGGGCATATCAGGTACAGTAGGCAGAGCAGGCAGTGCAGGAGTACATTTGGGCACATCAGGTACAGTAGGCAGAGCAGGCTGTGCAGGGGTACATTTGGGCATATCAGGTACAGTAGGCAGAGCAGGGAGTGCAGGAGTACATTTGGGCATATCAGGTACAGTAGGCAGAGCAGGCAGTGCAGGAGTACATTTGGGCATATCAGGTACAGTAGGCAGAGCAGGCTGTGCAGGAGTACATTTGGGCATATCAGGTACAGTAGGCAGAGCAGGCTGTGCAGGAGTACATTTGGGCTAATCAGGTACAGTAGGCAGAGCAGGCAGTGCAGGGGTACATTTGGGCATATCTGGTACAGTCGGCAGAGCAGGCAGTGCAGGAATACATTTGGCCATATCAGGTACAGTAGGCAGAGCAGGCTGTGCAGGAGTACATTTGGGCAAATCAGATACAGTAGGCAGAGCAGGCTGTTCAGGAGTACATTTGGGCATATCAGGTACAGTAGACAGAGCAGGCTGTGCAGGAATACATTTGGGCATATCGAGTACAGTAGGCAGAGCAGGCTGTGCAGGAATACATGTAGGCATATCGAGTACAGTAGGCAGAGCAGGCTGTGCAGGAATTCATTTGGGCATATCGGGTACAGTAGGCAGAGCAGGCAGTGCAGGAGTACATTTGGGCATATCAGGTACAGTAGGCAGAGAAGGCTGTGCAGGAATACATTTGGGCATATCGGGTACAGTAGGCAGAGCAGGCTGTGCAGGAATACATTTGGGCATATCGGATACAGTAGGCAGAGCAGGCAGTGCAGGAGTACATTTTGCCATGTCAGGTACAGTAGACAGAGCGTGCTGTGAAGGAATACATCTGGGCATATCGGGTACAGTAGGCAGAGCGGGCAGTGCAGGAGTACATTTGGGCATATCGGGTACAGTAGGCAGAGCGGGCAGTGCAGGAGTACATTTGGGCATATCAGGTACAATAGGCAGAGCAGGCTGTGCAGGAGTACATTTGGGCATATCAGATACAGTCGGCAGAGTAGGCTGTGCAGGAGTACATTTGGGCATATCAGGTACAGTAGGCAGAGCAGTCAGTGCAGGAGTACATTTTCGGCATATCAGGTACAGTAGGCAGGGCAGGCTGTGCAGGAGTACATTTGGGCATATCAGGTACAGTAGGCAGAGCAGGGAGTGCAGGAGTACATTTGGGCACATCAGGTACAGTAGGCAGAGCAGGCAGTGCAGGAGTACATTTGGGCATATCAAGTACAGTAGGCAGAGCAGGGAGTGCAGGAGTACATTTGGGCATATCAGTTACAGTAGGCAGAGCAGGCAGTGCAGGAGTACATTTGGGCATATCAGGTACAGTAGGCAGAGCAGGCTGTGCAGGAGTACATTTGGGCATATCAGGTACAGTAGGCAGAGCAGGCTGTGCAGGAGTACATTTGGGCTAATCAGGTACAGTAGGCAGAGCAGGCAGTGCAGGGGTACATTTGGGCATATCTGGTACAGTCGGCAGAGCAGGCAGTGCAGGAATACATTTGGCCATATCAGGTACAGTAGGCAGAGCAGGCTGTGCAGGAGTACATTTGGGCAAATCAGATACAGTAGGCAGAGCAGGCTGTTCAGGAGTACATTTGGGCATATCAGGTACAGTAGACAGAGCAGGCTGTGCAGGAATACATTTGGGCATATCGAGTACAGTAGGCAGAGCAGGCTGTGCAGGAATACATGTAGGCATATCGAGTACAGTAGGCAGAGCAGGCTGTGCAGGAATACATTTGGGCATATCGGGTACAGTAGGCAGAGCAGGCAGTGCAGGAGTACATTTGGGCATATCAGGTACAGTAGGCAGAGAAGGCTGTGCAGGAATACATTTGGGCATATCGGGTACAGTAGGCAGAGCAGGCTGTGCAGGAATACATTTGGGCATATCGGATACAGTAGGCAGAGCAGGCAGTGCAGGAGTACATTTTGCCATGTCAGGTACAGTAGACAGAGCGTGCTGTGAAGGAATACATCTGGGCATATCGGGTACAGTAGGCAGAGCGGGCAGTGCAGGAGTACATTTGGGCATATCGGGTACAGTAGGCAGAGCGGGCAGTGCAGGAGTACATTTGGGCATATCAGGTACAATAGGCAGAGCAGGCTGTGCAGGAGTACATTTGGGCATATCAGATACAGTCGGCAGAGTAGGCTGTGCAGGAGTACATTTGGGCATATCAGGTACAGTAGGCAGAGCAGTCAGTGCAGGAGTACATTTTCGGCATATCAGGTACAGTAGGCAGGGCAGGCTGTGCAGGAGTACATTTGGGCATATCAGGTACAGTAGGCAGAGCAGGCTGTGCAGGAGTACATTTGGGCATATCAGGTACAGTAGGCAGAGCAGGCAGTGCAGGAGTACATTTGGGCATATCAGGTACAGTAGGCAGAGCAGGCTGTGCAGGAGTACATTTGGGCATATCAGGTACAGTAGGCAGAGCAGGCTGTGCAGGAGTACATTTGGGCATATCAGGTACAGTAGGCAGAGCAGGCAGTGCAGGAGTACATTTGGGCATATCAGGTACAGTAGGCAGAGCAGGCTGTGCAGGAGTACATTTGGGCATATCAGGTACAGTAGGCAGAGCAGGCTGTGCAGGAGTACATTTGGGCATATCAGGTACAGTAGGCAGAGCAGACAGTGCAGGAGTACATTTGGGCATATCAGGTACAGTAGGCAGAGCAGGCTGTGCAGGAGTACATTTGGGCATATCAGGTACAGTAGGCAGAGCAGGCAGTGCAGGAGTACATTTGGGCATATCAGGTACAGTAGGCAGAGCAGGCTGTGCAGGAGTACATTTGGGCATATCAGGTACAGTAGGCAGAGCAGGCTGTGCAGGAGTACATTTGGGCATATCAGGTACAGTAGGCAGAGCAGACAGTGCAGGAGTACATTTGGGCATATCAGGTACAGTAGGCAGAGCAGGCTGTGCAGAAGTACATTTGGGCATATTGGGCATATCAGGTACAGTAGGCAGAGCAGGCAGTGCAGGAGTACATTTGGGCATATCAGGTACAGTAGGCAGAACAGGCTGTGCAGGGGTACATTTGGGCATATCAGGTACAGTAGGCAGAGCAGGCAGTGCAGGAGTACATTTGGGCATATCAGGTACAGTAGGAAGAGCAGGCTGTGCAGGAGTACATCTGGGCATATCAGGTACAGTAGGCAGAGCAGGCTGTGCAGGAGTACATTTGGGCATATCAGGTACAGTAGGCAGAGCAGGCTGTGCAGGAGTACATTTGGGCATATCAGGTACTGTAGGCAGAGCAGACAGTGCAGGAGTACATTTGGGCATATCAGGTACAGTAGGCAGAGCAGGCTGTGCAGGGGTACATTTGGGCATATCTAGTACAGTAGGCAGAGCAGGCAGTGCAGGGGTACATTTGGGCATATCGGGTACAGTAGACAGAGCAGGCAGTGCAGGAGTACATTTGGGCATATCAGGTAGGGTAGGCAGAGCAGGCAGTGCAGGAGTACATTTGGGCATATCAGGTACAGTAGGCAGAGCAGGCTGTGTGGGAGTACATTTGGGCAAATCAGGTACAGTAGGCAGAGCAGGCAGTGCAGGGGTACATTTGGGCATATCTGGTACAGTCGGCAGAGCAGGCAGTGCAGGAATACATTTGGCCATATCAGGTACAGTAGGCAGAGCAGGCAGTGCAGGAGTACATTTGGGCAAATCAGGTACAGTAGGCAGAGCAGGCTGTGCAGGAGTACATTTGGGCATATCAGGTACAGTAGACAGAGCAGGCTGTGCAGGAATACATTTGGGCATATCGGGTACAGTAGGCAGAGCAGGCTGTGCAGGAATACATTTGGGCATATCGGGTACAGTAGGCAGAGCAGGCAGTGCAGGAGTACATTTTGGCGTATCGGGTACAGTAGACAGAGCAGGCTGTGCAGGAATACATCTGGGCATATCGGGTACAGTAGGCAGAGCAGGCTGTGCAGGAATACATTTGGGCATATCGGGTACAGTAGGCAGAGCAGGCAGTGCAGGAGTACATTTGGGCATATCGGGTACAGTAGGCAGAGCGGGCAGTGCAGGAGTACATCTGGGCATATCAGGTACAGTAGGCAGAGCGGGCAGTCTAAGAGTACATTTGGGCATATCAGGTACAGTAGGCAGAGCGGGCAGTGCAGGAGTACATTTGGGCAAATCAGGTACAGTAGGCAGAGCAGGCTGTGCAGGAGTACATTTGGGCTTATCAGGTACAGTAGACAGAGCAGGCAGTGCAGGGGTACATTTGGGCATATCGGGTACAGTAGGCAGAGCAGGCTGAGCAGGAATACATTTGGGCATATCAGGTACAGTAGGCAGAGCAGGCTGTGCAGGAATACATTTGGGCATATCGGGTACAGTAGGCAGAGCAGGCAGTGCAGGAGTACATTTTGGCATATCGGGTACAGTAGACAGAGCAGGCTGTGCAGGAATACATCTGGGCATATCGGGTACAGTAGGCAGAGCAGGCAGTGCAGGAATACATTTGGGCATATCGGGTACAGTAGGCAGAGCAGGCAGTGCAGGAGTACATTTGGGCATATCGGGTACAGTAGGCAGAGCGGGCAGTGTAGGAGTACATTTAGGCATATCGGGTACAGTAGGCAGAGCGGGCAGTGCAGGAGTACATCTGGGCATATCAGGTACAGTAGGCAGAGCGGGCAGTGCAGGAGTACATTTGGGCATATCAGGTACAGTAGGCAGAGCGGGCAGTGCAGGAGTACATTTGGGCATATCAGGTACAGTAGGCAGAGCAGGCAGTGTAGGAGTACATGTGTGCATCTCAGGTACAGTAGGCAGAGCAGGCAGTGCAGGAGTACATGTGGGCATCTCAGGTACAATAGGCAGAGCAGGCAGTGCAGGAGTACATGTGGGCATCCCAGGTACAGTAGGCAGAGCAGGCAGTGCAGGAGTACATCTGGGCATCTCGGGTACAATATGCAGAGCAGGCAGTGCAGGAGTACATTTGGGCATATCGGGTACAGTAGGCAGAGCAGGCAGTGCAGGAGTACATTTGGGCATATCAGGTACAGTAGGCAGAGCAGGCAGTGCAGGAGTACATTTGGGCATATCAGGTACAGTAGGCAGAGCAGGCAGTGCAGGAGTACATTTGGGCATATCAGGTACAGTAGGCAGAGCAGGCAGTGCAGGAGTACATTTGGGCATATCAGGTACAGTAGGCAGAGCAGGCTGTGCAGGAATACATTTGGGCATATCAGGTACAGTAGGCAGAGCAGGCTGTGCAGGAGTACATTTGGGCATATCAGGTACAGTAGGAAGAGCAGGCTGTGCAGGAATACATTTGGGCATATCAGGTACAATAGGCAGAGCAGGCTGTGCAGGAGTACATTTGGGCATATCAGGTACAGTAGGCAGAGCAGGCAGTGCAGGAGTACATTTGGGCATATCGGGTACAGTAGGCAGAGCAGGCTGTGCAGGGGTACATTTGGGCATATCTAGTACAGTAGGCAAAGCAGGCAGTGCAGGGGTACATTTGGGCATATCGGGTACAGTAGGCAGAGCAGGCAGTGCAGGAGTACATTTGGGCATATCAGGTACAGTAGGCAGAGCACACAGTGCAGGAGTACATTTGGGCATATCAGGTACAGTAGGCAGAGCAGGCTGTGCAGGAGTACATTTGGGCATATCAGGTACAGTAGGCAGAGCAGGCTGTGCAGGAGTACATTTGGGCAAATCAGGTACAGTAGGCAGAGCAGGCAGTGCAGGGGTACATTTGGGCATATCAGGTACAGTCGGCAGAGCAGGCAGTGCAGGAATACATTTGGCCATATCAGGTACAGTAGGCAGAGCAGGCAGTGCAGGAGTACATTTGGGCAAATCAGGTACAGTAGGCAGAGCAGGCTGTGCAGGAGTACATTTGGGCATATCAGGTACAGTAGACAGAGCAGGCTGTGCAGGAATACATTTGGGCATATCGGGTACAGTAGGCAGAGCAGGCTGTGCAGGAATACATTTGGGCATATCGGGTACAGTAGGCAGAGCAGGCAGTGCATGAGTACATTTGGGCAAATCAGGTACAGTAGGCAGAGCAGGCTGTGCAGGAGTACATTTGGGCATATCGGGTACAGTAGACAGAGCAGGCTGTGCAGGAATACATTTGGGCATATCGGGTACAGTAGGCAGAGCAGGCTGTGCAGGAATACATTTGGGCATATCGGGTACAGTAGGCATAGCAGGCAGTGCAGGAGTACATTTTGGCATATCGGGTACAGTAGACAGAGCAGGCTGTGCAGGAATACATCTGGGCATATCGGGTACAGTAGGCAGAGCAGGCTGTGAAGGAATACATTTGGGCATATTGGGTACAGTAGGCAGAGCGGGCAGTGCAGGAGTACATTTGGGCATATCGGGTACAGTAGGCAGAGCGGGCAGTGCAGGAGTACATCTGGGCATATCAGGTACAGTAGGCAGAGCGGGCAGTGCAGGAGTACATTTGGGCATATCAGGTACAGTAGGCAGAGCGGGCAGTGCAGGAGTACATTTGGGCATATCAGGTACAGTAGGCAGAGCAGGCAGTGCAGGAGTACATGTGTGCATCTCAGGTACAGTAGGCAGAGCAGGCAGTGCAGGAGTACATGTGGGCATCTCAGGTACAATAGGCAGAGCAGGCAGTGCAGGAGTACATGTGGGCATCTCAGGTACAGTAGGCAGAGCAGGCTGTGCAGGAGTACATTTGGGCATATTGGGCATATCAGGTACAGTAGGCAGAGCAGGCAGTGCAGGAGTACATTTGGGCATATCAGGTACAGTAGGCAGAACAGGCTGTGCAGGGGTACATTTGGGCATATCAGGTACAATAGGCAGAGCAGGCTGTGCAGGAGTACATTTGGGCATATCAGGTACAGTAGGCAGAGCAGGCAGTGCAGGAGTACATTTGGGCATATCAGGTACAGTAGGCAGAGCAGGCTGTGCAGGGGTACATTTGGGCATATCTAGTACAGTAGGCAGAACAGGCAGTGCAGGGGTACATTTGGGCATATCGGCTACAGTAGGCAGAGCAGGCAGTGCAGGAGTACATTTGGGCATATCAGTTACAGTAGGCAGAGCAGGCAGTGCAGGAGTACATTTGGGCATATCAGGTACAGTAGGCAGAGCAGGCTGTGCAGGAGTACATTTGGGCATATCAGGTACAGTAGGCAGAGCAGGTTGTGCAGGAGTACATTTGGGCAAATCAGGTACAGTAGGCAGAGCAGGCAGTCCAGGGGTACATTTGGGCATATCTGGTACAGTCGGCAGAGCAGGCAGTGCAGGAATACATTTGGCCATATCAGGTACAGTAGGCAGAGCAGGCAGTGCAGGAGTACATTTGGGCATATCAGGTACAGTAGGCAGAACAGGATGTGCAGGGGTACATTTGGGCATATCAGGTACAGTAGGCAGAGCAGGCAGTGCAGGAGTACATTTGGGCATATCAGGTACAGTAGGAAGACCAGGCTGTGCAGGAATACATTTGGGCATATCAGGTACAATAGGCAGAGCAGGCTGTGCAGGAGGACATTTGGGCATATCAGGTACAGTAGGCAGAGCAGGCAGTGCAGGAGTACATTTGGGCATATCAGGTACAGTAGGCAGAGCAGGCCGTGCAGGGGTACATTTGGGCCTATCTAGTACAGTAGGCAGAGCAGGCAGTGCAGGGGTACATTTGGGCATATCGGGTACAGTAGGCAGAGCAGGCAGTGCAGGAGTACATTTGGGCATATCAGGTACAGTAGGCAGAGCAGGCAGTGCAGGAGTACATTTGGGCATATCAGGTACAGTAGGCAGAGCAGGCAGTGCAGGAGTACATTTGGGCATATCAGGTACAGTAGGCAGAGCAGGCTGTGCAGGAGTACATTTGGGCATATCAGGTACAGTAGGCAGAGCAGGCTGTGCAGGAGTACATTTGGGCAAATCAGGTACAGTAGGCAGAACAGGCAGTGCAGGGGTACATTTGGGCATATCTGGTACAGTCGGCAGAGCAGGCAGTGCAGGAATACATTTGGCCATATCAGGTACAGTAGGCAGAGCAGGCAGTGCAGGAGTACATTTGGGCAAATCAGGTACAGTAGGCAGAGCAGGCTGTGCAGGAGTACATTTGGGCATATCAGGTACAGTAGACAGAGCAGGCTGTGCAGGAATACATTTGGGCATATCGGGTACAGTAGGCAGAGCAGGCTGTGCAGGAATACATTTGGGCATAACGTATCGGGTACAGTAGGCAGAGCAGGCAGTGCAGGAGTACATTTGGGCAAATCAGGTACAGAAGGCAGAGCAGGCTGTGCAGGAGTACATTTGGGCATATCGGGTACAGTAGACAGAGCAGGCTGTGCAGGAATACATTTGGGCATATCGGGTACAGTAGGCAGAGCAGGCTGTGCAGGAATACATTTGGGCATATCGGGTACAGTATGCAGAGCAGGCAGTGCAGGAATACATTTTGGCATATCGGGTACAGTAGACAGAGCAGGCTGTGCAGGAATACATCTGGGCATATCGGGTACAGTAGGCAGAGCAAGCTGTGCAGGAATACATTTGGGCATATCGGGTACAGTAGGCAGAGCAGGCAGTGCAGGAGTACATTTGGGCATATCGGGTACAGTAGGCAGAGCGGGCAGTGCAGGAGTACATCTGGGCATATCAGGTACAGTAGGCAGAGCGGGCAGTGCAGGAGTACATGTGGGCATCTCAGGTACAGTAGGCAGAGCAGGCAGTGCAGGAGTACATCTAGGCATCTCGGGTACAATAAGCAGAGCAGGCAGTGCAGGAGTACATTTCGGCATATCGGGTACAGTAGGCAGAGCAGGCAGTGCAGGAGTACATTTGGGCATATCAGGTACAGTAGGCAGAACAGGCTGTGCAGGGGTACATTTGGGCATATCAGGTACAGTAGGCAGAGCTGGCAGTGCAGGAGTACATTTGGGCATATCAGGTACAGTAGGAAGAGCAGGCTGTGCAGGAATACATTTGGGCATATCAGGTACAGTAGGCAGAGCAGGCTGTGCAGGAGTACATTTGGGCATATCAGGTACAGTAGGCAGAGCAGGCAGTGCAGGAGTACATTTGGGCATATCAGGTACAGTAGGCAGAGCAGGCTGTGCAGGGGTACATTTGGGCATATCTAGTACAGTAGGCAGAGCAGGCAGTGCAGGGGTACATTTGGGCATATCGGGTACAGTAGACAGAGCAGGCAGTGCAGGAGTACATTTGGGCATATCAGGTACAGTAGGCAGAGCAGGCAGTGCAGGAGTACATTTGGGCATATCAGGTACAGTAGGCAGAGCAGGCTGTGTGGGAGTACATTTGGGCAAATCAGGTACAGCAGGCAGTGCAGGGGTACATTTGGGCATATCTGGTACAGTCGGCAGAGCAGGCAGTGCAGGAATACATTTGGCCATATCAGGTACAATAGGCAGAGCAGGCAGTGCAGGAGTACATTTGGGCAAATCAGGTACAGTAGGCAGAGCAGGCTGTGCAGGAGTACATTTGGGCATATCAGGTACAGTAGACAGAGCAGGCTGTGCAGGAATACATTTGGGCATATCGGGTACAGTAGGCAGAGCAGGCTGTGCAGGAATACATTTGGGCATATCGGGTACAGTAGGCAGAGCAGGCAGTGCAGGAGTACATTTTGGCGTATCGGGTACAGTAGACAGAGCAGGCTGTGCAGGAATACATCTGGGCATATCGGGTACAGTAGGCAGAGCAGGCTGTGCAGGAATACATTTGGGCATATCGGGTACAGTAGGCAGAGCAGGCAGTGCAGGAGTACATTTGGGCATATCGGGTACAGTAGGCAGAGCGGGCAGTGCAGGAGTACATCTGGGCATATCAGGTACAGTAGGCAGAGCGGGCAGTGCAAGAGTACATTTGGGCATATCAGGTACAGTAGGCAGAGCGGGCAGTGCAGGAGTACATTTGGGCAAATCAGGTACAGTAGGCAGAGCAGGCTGTGCAGGAGTACATTTGGGCTTATCAGGTACAGTAGACAGAGCAGGCAGTGCAGGGGTACATTTGGGCATATCGGGTACAGTAGGCAGAGCAGGCTGAGCAGGAATACATTTGGGCATATCAGGTACAGTAGGCAGAGCAGGCTGTGCAGGAATACATTTGGGCATATTGGGTACAGTAGGCAGAGCGGGCAGTGCAGGAGTACATCTGGGCATATCAGGTACAGTAGGCAGAGCGGGCAGTGCAGGAGTACATTTGGGCATATCAGGTACAGTAGGCAGAGCGGGCAGTGCAGGAGTACATTTGGGCATATCAGGTACAGTAGGCAGAGCAGGCAGTGCAGGAGTACATGTGTGCATCTCAGGTACAGTAGGCAGAGCAGGCAGTGCAGGAGTACATGTGGGCATCTCAGGTACAATAGGCAGAGCAGGCAGTGCAGGAGTACATGTGGGCATCTCAGGTACAGTAGGCGGAGCAGGCTGTGCAGGAGTACATTTGGGCATATTGGGCATATCAGGTACAGTAGGCAGAGCAGGCAGTGCAGGAGTACATTTGGGCATATCAGATACAGTAGGCAGAACAGGCTGTGCAGGGGTACATTTGGGCATATCAGGTACAATAGGCAGAGCAGGCTGTGCAGGAGTACATTTGGGCATATCAGGTACAGTAGGCAGAGCAGGCAGTGCAGGAGTACATTTGGGCATATCAGGTACAGTAGGCAGAGCAGGCTGTGCAGGGGTACATTTGGGCATATCTAGTACAGTAGGCAGAACAGGCAGTGCAGGGGTACATTTGGGCATATCGGCTACAGTAGGCAGAGCAGGCAGTGCAGGAGTACATTTGGGCATATCAGTTACAGTAGGCAGAGCAGGCAGTGCAGGAGTACATTTGGGCATATCAGGTACAGTAGGCAGAGCAGGCTGTGCAGGAGTACATTTGGGCATATCAGGTACAGTAGGCAGAGCAGGTTGTGCAGGAGTACATTTGGGCAAATCAGGTACAGTAGGCAGAGCAGGCAGTCCAGGGGTACATTTGGGCATATCTGGTACAGTCGGCAGAGCAGGCAGTGCAGGAATACATTTGGCCATATCAGGTACAGTAGGCAGAGCAGGCAGTGCAGGAGTACATTTGGGCATATCAGGTACAGTAGGCAGAACAGGCTGTGCAGGGGTACATTTGGGCATATCAGGTACAGTAGGCAGAGCAGGCAGTGCAGGAGTACATTTGGGCATATCAGGTACAGTAGGAAGAGCAGGCTGTGCAGGAATACATTTGGGCATATAAGGTACAATAGGCAGAGCAGGCTGTGCAGGAGTACATTTGGGCATATCAGGTACAGTAGGCAGAGCAGGCAGTGCAGGAGTACATCTGGGCATATCAGGTACAGTAGGCAGAGCAGGCAGTGCAGGAGTACATCTAGGCATCTCGGGTACAATAAGCAGAGCAGGCAGTGCAGGAGTACATTTCGGCATATCGGGTACAGTAGGCATAGCAGGCAGTGCAGGAGTACATTTGGGCATATCAGGTACAGTAGGCAGAACAGGCTGTGCAGGGGTACATTTGGGCATATCAGGTACAGTAGGAAGAGCAGGCTGTGCAGGAATACATTTGGGCATATCAGGTACAATAGGCAGAGCAGGCTGTGCAGGAGTACATTTGGGCATATCAGGTACAGTAGGCAGAGCAGGCAGTGCAGGAGTACATTTGGGCATATCAGGTACAGTAGGCAGAGCAGGCCGTGCAGGGGTACATTTGGGCATATCTAGTACAGTAGGCAGAGCAGGCAGTGCAGGGGTACATTTGGGCATATCAGGTACAGTAGGCAGAGCAGGCAGTGCAGGAGTACATTTGGGCATATCAGGTACAGTAGGCAGAGCAGGCAGTGCAGGAGTACATTTGGGCATATCAGGTACAGTAGGCAGAGCAGGCAGTGCAGGAGTACATTTGGGCATATCAGGTACAGTAGGCAGAGCAGGCTGTGCAGGAGTACATTTGGGCATATCAGGTACAGTAGGCAGAGCAGGCTGTGCAGGAGTACATTTGGGCAAATCGGGTACAGTAGGCAGAACAGGCAGTACAGGGGTACATTTGGGCATATCTGGTACAGTCGGCAGAGCAGGCAGTGCAGGAATACATTTGGGCATATCAGGTACAGTAGGCAGAGCAGGCAGTGCAGGAGTACATTTGGGCATATCAGGTACAGTAGGCAGAGCAGGCAGTGCAGGAGTACATTTGGGCATATCAGGTACAGTAGGCAGAGCAGGCTGTGCAGGAGTACATTTGGGCATATCAGGTACAGTAGGCAGAGCAGGCTGTGCAGGAGTACATTTGGGCAAATCGGGTACAGTAGGCAGAACAGGCAGTACAGGGGTACATTTGGGCATATCTGGTACAGTCGGCAGAGCAGGCAGTGCAGGAATACATTTGGCCATATCAGGTACAGTAGGCAGAGCAGGCAGTGCAGGAGTACATTTGGGCAAATCAGGTACAGTAGGCAGAGCAGGCTGTGCAGGAGTACATTTGGGCATATCAGGTACAGTAGACAGAGCAGGCTGTGCATGAATACATTTGGGCATATCGGGTACAGTAGGCAGAGCAGGCTGTGCAGGAATACATTTGGGCATATCGTATCGGGTACAGTAGGCAGAGCAGGCAGTGCAGGAGTACATTTGGGCAAATCAGGTACAGTAGGCAGAGCAGGCTGTGCAGGAGTACATTTGGGCATATCGGGTACAGTAGACAGAGCAGGCTGTGCAGGAATACATTTGGGCATATCGGGTACAGTAGGCAGAGCAGGCTGTGCAGGAATACATTTGGGCATATCGGGTACAGTAGGCAGAGCAGGCAGTGCAGGAATACATTTTGGCATATCGGGTACAGTAGACAGAGCAGGCTGTGCAGGAATACATCTGGGCATATCGGGTACAGTAGGCAGAGCAGGCTGTGCAGGAATACATTTGGGCATATCGGGTACAGTAGGCAGAGCAGGCAGTGCAGGAGTACATTTGGGCATATCGGGTACAGTAGGCAGAGCGGGCAGTGCAGGAGTACATCTGGGCATATCAGGTACAGTAGGCAGAGCGGGCAGTGCAGGAGTACATCTGGGCATATCAGGTACAGTAGGCAGAGCGGGCAGTGCAGGAGTACATTTGGGCATATCAGGTACAGTAGGCAGAGCAGGCAGTGTAGGAGTACATGTGTGCATCTCAGGTACAGTAGGCAGAGCAGGCAGTGCAGGAGTACATGTGGGCATCTCAGGTACAATAGGCAGAGCAGGCAGTGCAGGAGTACATGTGGGCATCTCAGGTACAGTAGGCAGAGCAGGCAGTGCAGGAGTACATCTAGGCATCTCGGGTACAATAAGCAGAGCAGGCAGTGCAGGAGTACATTTCGGCATATCGGGTACAGTAGGCAGAGCAGGCAGTGCAGGAGTACATTTGGGCATATCAGGTACAGTAGGCAGAGCAGGCAGTGCAGGAGTACATTTGGGCATATCAGGTACAGTAGGCAGAGCAGGCAGTGCAGGAGTACATTTGGGCACATCAAGTACAGTAGGCAGAGCAGGCAGTGCAGGAGTACATTTGGGCATATCAGGTACAGTAGGCAGAGCAGGCTGTGCAGGAGTACATTTGGGCATATCAGGTACAGTAGGCAGAGCAGGCTGTGCAGGAATACATTTGGGCATATCAGGTACAGTAGGCAGAGCAGGCTGTGCAGGAGTACATTTGGGCATATTGGGCATATCAGGTACAGTAGGCAGAGCAGGCAGTGCAGGAGTACATTTGGGCATATCAGGTACAGTAGGCAGAACAGGCTGTGCAGGGGTACATTTGGGCATATCAGGTACAGTAGGCAGAGCAGGCAGTGCAGGAGTACATTTGGGCATATCAGGTACAGTAGGCAGAGCAGGCTGTGCAGGAATACATTTGGGCATATCAGGTACAGTAGGCAGAGCAGGCAGTGCAGGAGTACATTTGGGCATATCAGGTACAGTAGGCAGAGCAGGCAGTGCAGGAGTACATTTGGGCATATCAGGTACAGTAGGCAGAGCAGGCTGTGCAGGAGTACATTTGGGCATATCAGGTACAGTAGGCAGAGCAGGCTGTGCAGGAGTACATTTGGGCAAATCAGGTACAGTAGGCAGAACAGGCAGTGCAGGGGTACATTTGGGCATATCTGGTACAGTCGGCAGAGCAGGCAGTGCAGGAATACATTTGGCCATATCAGGTACAGTAGGCAGAGCAGGCAGTGCAGGAGTACATT
The DNA here is from genome assembly GCF_040938575.1 of Ambystoma mexicanum. Taxonomy (NCBI): domain Eukaryota; kingdom Metazoa; phylum Chordata; class Amphibia; order Caudata; family Ambystomatidae; genus Ambystoma; species Ambystoma mexicanum. Next base: position 1,292,974,857 of record NC_090921.1, read on the forward strand.
TGGGCATATCGGGTACAGTAGGCAGAGCAGGCAGTGCAGGAGTACATTTGGGCATATCGGGTACAGTAGGCAGAGCAGGCAGTGCAGGAGTACATTTGGGCATATCGGGTACAGTAGGCAGAGCGGGCAGTGCAGGAGTACATCTGGGCATATCAGGTACAGTAGGCAGAGCGGGCAGTGCAGGAGTACATCTGGGCATATCAGGTACAGTAGGCAGAGCGGGCAGTGCAGGAGTACATTTGGGCATATCAGGTACAGTAGGCAGAGCAGGCAGTGTAGGAGTACATGTGTGCATCTCAGGTACAGTAGGCAGAGCAGGCAGTGCAGGAGTACATGTGGGCATCTCAGGTACAATAGGCAGAGCAGGCAGTGCAGGAGTACATGTGGGCATCTCAGGTACAGTAGGCAGAGCAGGCAGTGCAGGAGTACATCTAGGCATCTCGGGTACAATAAGCAGAGCAGGCAGTGCAGGAGTACATTTCGGCATATCGGGTACAGTAGGCAGAGCAGGCAGTGCAGGAGTACATTTGGGCATATCAGGTACAGTAGGCAGAGCAGGCAGTGCAGGAGTACATTTGGGCATATCAGGTACAGTAGGCAGAGCAGGCAGTGCAGGAGTACATTTGGGCATATCAAGTACAGTAGGCAGAGCAGGCAGTGCAGGAGTACATTTGGGCATATCAGGTACAGTAGGCAGAGCAGGCTGTGCAGGAGTACATTTGGGCATATCAGGTACAGTAGGCAGAGAAGGCTGTGCAGGAATACATTTGGGCATATCAGGTACAGTAGGCAGAGCAGGCTGTGCAGGAGTACATTTGGGCATATTGGGCATATCAGGTACAGTAGGCAGAGCAGGCAGTGCAGGAGTACATTTGGGCATATCAGGTACAGTAGGCAGAACAGGCTGTGCAGGGGTACATTTGGGCATATCAGGTACAGTAGGCAGAGCAGGCAGTGCAGGAGTACATTTGGGCATATCAGGTACAGTAGGCAGAGCAGGCTGTGCAGGAATACATTTGGGCATATCAGGTACAGTAGGCAGAGCAGGCAGTGCAGGAGTACATTTGGGCATATCAGGTACAGTAGGCAGAGCAGGCAGTGCAGGAGTACATTTGGGCATATCAGGTACAGTAGGCAGAGCAGGCTGTGCAGGAGTACATTTGGGCATATCAGGTACAGTAGGCAGAGCAGGCTGTGCAGGAGTACATTTGGGCAAATCAGGTACAGTAGGCAGAACAGGCAGTGCAGGGGTACATTTGGGCATATCTGGTACAGTCGGCAGAGCAGGCAGTGCAGGAATACATTTGGCCATATCAGGTACAGTAGGCAGAGCAGGCAGTGCAGGAGTACATTTGGGCAAATCAGGTACAGTAGGCAGAGCAGGCTGTGCAGGAGTACATTTGGGCATATCAGGTACAGTAGACAGAGCAGGCTGTGCAAGAATACATTTGGGCATATTGGGTACAGTAGGCAGAGCAGGCTGTGCAGGAATACATTTGGGCATATCGTATCGGGTACAGTAGGCAGAGCAGGCAGTGCAGGAGTACATTTGGGCAAATCAGGTACAGTAGGCAGAGCAGGCTGTGCAGGAGTACATTTGGGCATATCGGGTACAGTAGACAGAGCAGGCTGTGCAGGAATACATTTGGGCATATCGGGTACAGTAGGCAGAGCAGGCTGTGCAGGAATACATTTGGGCATATCGGGTACAGTAGGCAGAGCAGGCAGTGCAGGAATACATTTTGGCATATCGGGTACAGTAGACAGAGCAGGCTGTGCAGGAATACATCTGGGCATATCGGGTACAGTAGGCAGAGCAGGCTGTGCAGGAATACATTTGGGCATATCGGGTACAGTAGGCAGAGCGGGCAGTGCAGGAGTACATTTGGGCATATCGGGTACAGTAGGCAGAGCGGCTGTGCAGGAATACATTTGGGCATATAAGGTACAATAGGCAGAGCAGGCTGTGCAGGAGTACATTTGGGCATATCAGGTACAGTAGGCAGAGCAGGCAGTGCAGGAGTACATCTGGGCATATCAGGTACAGTAGGCAGAGCAGGCAGTGCAGGAGTACATCTAGGCATCTCGGGTACAATAAGCAGAGCAGGCAGTGCAGGAGTACATTTCGGCATATCGGGTACAGTAGGCATAGCAGGCAGTGCAGGAGTACATTTGGGCATATCAGGTACAGTAGACAGAACAGGCTGTGCAGGGGTACATTTGGGCATATCAGGTACAGTAGGCAGAGCAGGCAGTGCAGGAGTACATTTGGGCATATCAGGTACAGTAGGAAGAGCAGGCTGTGCAGGAATACATTTGGGCATATCAGGTACAATAGGCAGAGCAGGCTGTGCAGGAGTACATTTGGGCATATCAGGTACAGTAGGCAAAGCAGGCAGTGCAGGAGTACATTTGGGCATATCAGGTACAGTAGGCAGAGCAGGCCGTGCAAGGGTACATTTGGGCATATCTAGTACAGTAGGCAGAGCAGGCAGTGCAGGGGTACATTTGGGCATATCAGGTACAGTAGGCAGAGCAGGCAGTGCAGGAGTACATTTGGGCATATCAGGTACAGTAGGCAGAGCAGGCAGTGCAGGAGTACATTTGGGCATATCAGGTACAGTAGGCAGAGCAGGCAGTGCAGGAGTACATTTGGGCATATCAGGTACAGTAGGCAGAGCAGGCTGTGCAGGAGTACATTTGGGCATATCAGGTACAGTAGGCAGAGCAGGCTGTGCAGGAGTACATTTGGGCAAATCAGGTACAGTAGGCAGAACAGGCAGTACAGGGGTACATTTGGGCATATCTGGTACAGTCGGCAGAGCAGGCAGTGCAGGAATACATTTGGCCATATCAGGTACAGTAGGCAGAGCAGGCAGTGCAGGAGTACATTTGGGCAAATCAGGTACAGTAGGCAGAGCAGGCTGTGCAGGAGTACATTTGGGCATATCAGGTACAGTAGACAGAGCAGGCTGTGCAGGAATACATTTGGGCATATCGGGTACAGTAGGCAGAGCAGGCTGTGCAGGAATACATTTGGGCATATCGTATCGGGTACAGTAGGCAGAGCAGGCAGTGCAGGAGTACATTTGGGCAAATCAGGTACAGTAGGCAGAGCAGGCTGTGCAGGAGTACATTTGGGCATATCGGGTACAGTAGACAGAGCAGGCTGTGCAGGAATACATTTGGGCATATCGGGTACAGTAGGCAGAGCAGGCTGTGCAGGAATACATTTGGGCATATCGGGTACAGTAGGCAGAGCAGGCAGTGCAGGAATACATTTTGGCATATCGGGTACAGTAGACAGAGCAGGCTGTGCAGGAATACATCTGGGCATATCGGGTACAGTAGGCAGAGCAGGCTGTGCAGGAATACATTTGGGCATATCGGGTACAGTAGGCAGAGCAGGCAGTGCAGGAGTACATTTGGGCATATCGGGTACAGTAGGCAGAGCGGGCAGTGCAGGAGTACATCTGGGCATATCAGGTACAGTAGGCAGAGCGGGCAGTGCAGGAGTACATCTGGGCATATCAGGTACAGTAGGCAGAGCGGGCAGTGCAGGAGTACATTTGGGCATATCAGGTACAGTAGGCAGAGCAGGCAGTGTAGGAGTACATGTGTGCATCTCAGGTACAGTAGGCAGAGCAGGCAGTGCAGGAGTACATGTGGGCATCTCAGGTACAATAGGCAGAGCAGGCAGTGCAGGAGTACATGTGGGCATCTCAGGTACAGTAGGCAGAGCAGGCAGTGCAGGAGTACATCTAGGCATCTCGGGTACAATAAGCAGAGCAGGCAGTGCAGGAGTACATTTCGGCATATCGGGTACAGTAGGCAGAGCAGGCAGTGCAGGAGTACATTTGGGCATATCAGGTACAGTAGGCAGAGCAGGCAGTGCAGGAGTACATTTGGGCATATCAGGTACAGTAGGCAGAGCAGGCAGTGCAGGAGTACATTTGGGCATATCAAGTACAGTAGGCAGAGCAGGCAGTGCAGGAGTACATTTGGGCATATCAGGTACAGTAGGCAGAGCAGGCTGTGCAGGAGTACATTTGGGCATATCAGGTACAGTAGGCAGAGCAGGCTGTGCAGGAATACATTTGGGCATATCAGGTACAGTAGGCAGAGCAGGCTGTGCAGGAGTACATTTGGGCATATTGGGCATATCAGGTACAGTAGGCAGAGCAGGCAGTGCAGGAGTACATTTGGGCATATCAGGTACAGTAGGCAGAACAGGCTGTGCAGGGGTACATTTGGGCATATCAGGTACAGTAGGCAGAGCAGGCAGTGCAGGAGTACATTTGGGCATATCAGGTACAGTAGGCAGAGCAGGCTGTGCAGGAATACATTTGGGCATATCAGGTACAGTAGGCAGAGCAGGCAGTGCAGGAGTACATTTGGGCATATCAGGTACAGTAGGCAGAGCAGGCAGTGCAGGAGTACATTTGGGCATATCAGGTACAGTAGGCAGAGCAGGCTGTGCAGGAGTACATTTGGGCATATCAGGTACAGTAGGCAGAGCAGGCTGTGCAGGAGTACATTTGGGCAAATCAGGTACAGTAGGCAGAACAGGCAGTGCAGGGGTACATTTGGGCATATCTGGTACAGTCGGCAGAGCAGGCAGTGCAGGAATACATTTGGCCATATCAGGTACAGTAGGCAGAGCAGGCAGTGCAGGAGTACATTTGGGCATATCGGGTACAGTAGGCAGAGCAGGCAGTGCAGGAGTACATTTGGGCATATCGGGTACAGTAGGCAGAGCAGGCAGTGCAGGAGTACATTTGGGCATATCGGGTACAGTAGGCAGAGCGGGCAGTGCAGGAGTACATCTGGGCATATCAGGTACAGTAGGCAGAGCGGGCAGTGCAGGAGTACATCTGGGCATATCAGGTACAGTAGGCAGAGCGGGCAGTGCAGGAGTACATTTGGGCATATCAGGTACAGTAGGCAGAGCAGGCAGTGTAGGAGTACATGTGTGCATCTCAGGTACAGTAGGCAGAGCAGGCAGTGCAGGAGTACATGTGGGCATCTCAGGTACAATAGGCAGAGCAGGCAGTGCAGGAGTACATGTGGGCATCTCAGGTACAGTAGGCAGAGCAGGCAGTGCAGGAGTACATCTAGGCATCTCGGGTACAATAAGCAGAGCAGGCAGTGCAGGAGTACATTTCGGCATATCGGGTACAGTAGGCAGAGCAGGCAGTGCAGGAGTACATTTGGGCATATCAGGTACAGTAGGCAGAGCAGGCAGTGCAGGAGTACATTTGGGCATATCAGGTACAGTAGGCAGAGCAGGCAGTGCAGGAGTACATTTGGGCATATCAAGTACAGTAGGCAGAGCAGGCAGTGCAGGAGTACATTTGGGCATATCAGGTACAGTAGGCAGAGCAGGCTGTGCAGGAGTACATTTGGGCATATCAGGTACAGTAGGCAGAGCAGGCTGTGCAGGAATACATTTGGGCATATCAGGTACAGTAGGCAGAGCAGGCTGTGCAGGAGTACATTTGGGCATATTGGGCATATCAGGTACAGTAGGCAGAGCAGGCAGTGCAGGAGTACATTTGGGCATATCAGGTACAGTAGGCAGAACAGGCTGTGCAGGGGTACATTTGGGCATATCAGGTACAGTAGGCAGAGCAGGCAGTGCAGGAGTACATTTGGGCATATCAGGTACAGTAGGCAGAGCAGGCTGTGCAGGAATACATTTGGGCATATCAGGTACAGTAGGCAGAGCAGGCAGTGCAGGAGTACATTTGGGCATATCAGGTACAGTAGGCAGAGCAGGCAGTGCAGGAGTACATTTGGGCATATCAGGTACAGTAGGCAGAGCAGGCTGTGCAGGAGTTCATTTGGGCATATCAGGTACAGTAGGCAGAGCAGGCTGTGCAGGAGTACATTTGGGCAAATCAGGTAGAGTAGGCAGAACAGGCAGTGCAGGGCTACATTTGGGCATATCTGGTACAGTCGGCAGAGCAGGCAGTGCAGGAATACATTTGGCCATATCAGGTACAATAGGCAGAGCAGGCTGTGCAGGAGTACATTTGGGCATATCAGGTACAGTAGGCAGAGCAGGCAGTGCAGGAGTACATTTGGGCATATCAGGTACAGTAGGCAGAGCAGGCCGTGCAAGGGTACATTTGGGCATATCTAGTACAGTAGGCAGAGCAGGCAGTGCAGGGGTACATTTGGGCATATCAGGTACAGTAGGCAGAGCAGGCAGTGCAGGAGTACATTTGGGCATATCAGGTACAGTAGGCAGAGCAGGCAGTGCAGGAGTACATTTGGGCATATCAGGTACAGTAGGCAGAGCAGGCAGTGCAGGAGTACATTTGGGCATATCAGGTACAGTAGGCAGAGCAGGCTGTGCAGGAGTACATTTGGGCATATCAGGTACAGTAGGCAGAGCAGGCTGTGCAGGAGTACATTTGGGCAAATCAGGTACAGTAGGCAGAACAGGCAGTACAGGGGTACATTTGGGCATATCTGGTACAGTCGGCAGAGCAGGCAGTGCAGGAATACATTTGGCCATATCAGGTACAGTAGGCAGAGCAGGCAGTGCAGGAGTACATTTGGGCAAATCAGGTACAGTAGGCAGAGCAGGCTGTGCAGGAGTACATTTGGGCATATCAGGTACAGTAGACAGAGCAGGCTGTGCAGGAATACATTTGGGCATATCGGGTACAGTAGGCAGAGCAGGCTGTGCAGGAATACATTTGGGCATATCGTATCGGGTACAGTAGGCAGAGCAGGCAGTGCAGGAGTACATTTGGGCAAATCAGGTACAGTAGGCAGAGCAGGCTGTGCAGGAGTACATTTGGGCATATCGGGTACAGTAGACAGAGCAGGCTGTGCAGGAATACATTTGGGCATATCGGGTACAGTAGGCAGAGCAGGCTGTGCAGGAATACATTTGGGCATATCGGGTACAGTAGGCAGAGCAGGCAGTGCAGGAATACATTTTGGCATATCGGGTACAGTAGACAGAGCAGGCTGTGCAGGAATACATCTGGGCATATCGGGTACAGTAGGCAGAGCAGGCTGTGCAGGAATACATTTGGGCATATCGGGTACAGTAGGCAGAGCAGGCAGTGCAGGAGTACATTTGGGCATATCGGGTACAGTAGGCAGAGCGGGCAGTGCAGGAGTACATCTGGGCATATCAGGTACAGTAGGCAGAGCGGGCAGTGCAGGAGTACATCTGGGCATATCAGGTACAGTAGGCAGAGCGGGCAGTGCAGGAGTACATTTGGGCATATCAGGTACAGTAGGCAGAGCAGGCAGTGTAGGAGTACATGTGTGCATCTCAGGTACAGTAGGCAGAGCAGGCAGTGCAGGAGTACATGTGGGCATCTCAGGTACAATAGGCAGAGCAGGCAGTGCAGGAGTACATGTGGGCATCTCAGGTACAGTAGGCAGAGCAGGCAGTGCAGGAGTACATCTAGGCATCTCGGGTACAATAAGCAGAGCAGGCAGTGCAGGAGTACATTTCGGCATATCGGGTACAGTAGGCAGAGCAGGCAGTGCAGGAGTACATTTGGGCATATCAGGTACAGTAGGCAGAGCAGGCAGTGCAGGAGTACATTTGGGCATATCAGGTACAGTAGGCAGAGCAGGCAGTGCAGGAGTACATTTGGGCATATCAAGTACAGTAGGCAGAGCAGGCAGTGCAGGAGTACATTTGGGCATATCAGGTACAGTAGGCAGAGCAGGCTGTGCAGGAGTACATTTGGGCATATCAGGTACAGTAGGCAGAGCAGGCTGTGCAGGAATACATTTGGGCATATCAGGTACAGTAGGCAGAGCAGGCTGTGCAGGAGTACATTTGGGCATATTGGGCATATCAGGTACAGTAGGCAGAGCAGGCAGTGCAGGAGTACATTTGGGCATATCAGGTACAGTAGGCAGAACAGGCTGTGCAGGGGTACATTTGGGCATATCAGGTACAGTAGGCAGAGCAGGCAGTGCAGGAGTACATTTGGGCATATCAGGTACAGTAGGCAGAGCAGGCTGTGCAGGAATACATTTGGGCATATCAGGTACAGTAGGCAGAGCAGGCAGTGCAGGAGTACATTTGGGCATATCAGGTACAGTAGGCAGAGCAGGCAGTGCAGGAGTACATTTGGGCATATCAGGTACAGTAGGCAGAGCAGGCTGTGCAGGAGTACATTTGGGCATATCAGGTACAGTAGGCAGAGCAGGCTGTGCAGGAGTACATTTGGGCAAATCAGGTACAGTAGGCAGAACAGGCAGTGCAGGGGTACATTTGGGCATATCTGGTACAGTCGGCAGAGCAGGCAGTGCAGGAATACATTTGGCCATATCAGGTACAGTAGGCAGAGCAGGCAGTGCAGGAGTACATTTGGGCATATCGGGTACAGTAGGCAGAGCAGGCAGTGCAGGAGTACATTTGGGCATATCGGGTACAGTAGGCAGAGCAGACAGTGCAGGAGTACATTTGGGCATATCGGGTACAGTAGGCAGAGCGGGCAGTGCAGGAGTACATCTGGGCATATCAGGTACAGTAGGCAGAGCGGGCAGTGCAGGAGTACATCTGGGCATATCAGGTACAGTAGGCAGAGCGGGCAGTGCAGGAGTACATTTGGGCATATCAGGTACAGTAGGCAGAGCAGGCAGTGTAGGAGTACATGTGTGCATCTCAGGTACAGTAGGCAGAGCAGGCAGTGCAGGAGTACATGTGGGCATCTCAGGTACAATAGGCAGAGCAGGCAGTGCAGGAGTACATGTGGGCATCTCAGGTACAGTAGGCAGAGCAGGCAGTGCAGGAGTACATCTAGGCATCTCGGGTACAATAAGCAGAGCAGGCAGTGCAGGAGTACATTTCGGCATATCGGGTACAGTAGGCAGAGCAGGCAGTGCAGGAGTACATTTGGGCATATCAGGTACAGTAGGCAGAGCAGGCAGTGCAGGAGTACATTTGGGCATATCAGGTACAGTAGGCAGAGCAGGCAGTGCAGGAGTACATTTGGGCATATCAAGTACAGTAGGCAGAGCAGGCAGTGCAGGAGTACATTTGGGCATATCAGGTACAGTAGGCAGAGCAGGCTGTGCAGGAGTACATTTGGGCATATCAGGTACAGTAGGCAGAGCAGGCTGTGCAGGAATACATTTGGGCATATCAGGTACAGTAGGCAGAGCAGGCTGTGCAGGAGTACATTTGGGCATATTGGGCATATCAGGTACAGTAGGCAGAGCAGGCAGTGCAGGAGTACATTTGGGCATATCAGGTACAGTAGGCAGAACAGGCTGTGCAGGGGTACATTTGGGCATATCAGGTACAGTAGGCAGAGCAGGCAGTGCAGGAGTACATTTGGGCATATCAGGTACAGTAGGCAGAGCAGGCTGTGCAGGAATACATTTGGGCATATCAGGTACAGTAGGCAGAGCAGGCAGTGCAGGAGTACATTTGGGCATATCAGGTACAGTAGGCAGAGCAGGCAGTGCAGGAGTACATTTGGGCATATCAGGTACAGTAGGCAGAGCAGGCTGTGCAGGAGTTCATTTGGGCATATCAGGTACAGTAGGCAGAGCAGGCTGTGCAGGAGTACATTTGGGCAAATCAGGTAGAGTAGGCAGAACAGGCAGTGCAGGGCTACATTTGGGCATATCTGGTACAGTCGGCAGAGCAGGCAGTGCAGGAATACATTTGGCCATATCAGGTACAGTAGGCAGAGCAGGCAGTGCAGGAGTACATTCGGGCAAATCAGGTACAGTAGGCAGAGCAGGCTGTGCAGGAGTACATTTGGGCATATCAGGTACAGTAGACAGAGCAGGCTGTGCAAGAATACATTTGGGCATATTGGGTACAGTAGGCAGAGCAGGCTGTGCAGGAATACATTTGGGCATATCGTATCGGGTACAGTAGGCAGAGCAGGCAGTGCAGGAGTACATTTGGGCAAATCAGGTACAGTAGGCAGAGCAGGCTGTGCAGGAGTACATTTGGGCATATCGGGTACAGTAGACAGAGCAGGCTGTGCAGGAATACATTTGGGCATATCGGGTACAGTAGGCAGAGCAGGCTGTGCAGGAATACATTTGGGCATATCGGGTACAGTAGGCAGAGCAGGCAGTGCAGGAATACATTTTGGCATATCGGGTACAGTAGACAGAGCAGGCTGTGCAGGAATACATCTGGACATATCGGGTACAGTAGGCAGAGCAGGCTGTGCAGGAATACATTTGGGCATATCGGGTACAGTAGGCAGAGCGGGCAGTGCAGGAGTACATTTGGGCATATCGGGTACAGTAGGCAGAGCGGCAGTGCAGGAGTACATCTGGGCATATCAGGTACAGTAGGCAGAGTGGGCAGTGCAGGAGTACATCTGGGCATATCAGGTACAGTAGGCAGAGCGGGCAGTGCAGGAGTACATTTGGGCATATCAGGTACAGTAGGCAGAGCAGGCAGTGTAGGAGTACATGTGTGCATCTCAGGTACAGTAGGCAGAGCAGGCAGTGCAGGAGTACATGTGGGCATCTCAGGTACAGTAGGCAGAGCAGGCAGTGCAGGAGTACATGTGGGCATCTCAGGTACAGTAGGCAGAGCAGGCAGTGCAGGAGTACATCTAGGCATCTCGGGTACAATAGGCAGAGCAGGCAGTGCAGGAGTACATTTCGGCATATCGGGTACAGTAGGCAGAGCAGGCAGTGCAGGAGTACATTTGGGCACATCAGGTACAGTAGGCAGAGCAGGCAGTGCAGGAGTACATTTGGGCATATCAGGTACAGTAGGCAGAGCAGGCAGTGCAGGAGTACATTTGGGCATATCAGGTACAGTAGGCAGAGCAGGCAGTGCAGGAGTACATTTGGGCATATCAGGTACAGTAGGCAGAGCAGGCTGTGTAGGAGTACATTTGGGCATATCAGGTACAGTAGGCAGAGCAGGCTGTGCAGGAATACATTTGGGCATATCAGGTACAGTAGGCAGAGCAGGCTGTGCAGGAGTACATTTGGGCATATTCGGCATATCAGGTACAGTAGGCAGAGCAGGCAGTGCAGGAGTACATTTGGGCATATCAGGTACAGTCGGCAGAGCAGGCAGTGCAGGAATACATTTGGCCATATCAGGTACAATAGGCAGAGCAGGCAGTGCAGGAGTACATTTGGGCAAATCAGGTACAGTAGGCAGAGCAGGCTGTGCAGGAGTACATTTGGGCATATCAGGTACAGTAGACAGAGCAGGCTGTGCAGGAATACATTTGGGCATATCGGGTACAGTAGGCAGAGCAGGCTGTGCAGGAATACATTTGGGCATATCGGGTACAGTAGGCAGAGCAGGCAGTGCAGGAGTACATTTTGGCGTATCGGGTACAGTAGACAGAGCAGGCTGTGCAGGAATACATCTGGGCATATCGGGTACAGTAGGCAGAGCAGGCTGTGCAGGAATACATTTGGGCATATCGGGTACAGTAGGCAGAGCAGGCAGTGCAGGAGTACATTTGGGCATATCGGGTACAGTAGGCAGAGCGGGCAGTGCAGGAGTACATCTGGGCATATCAGGTACAGTAGGCAGAGCGGGCAGTGCAAGAGTACATTTGGGCATATCAGGTACAGTAGGCAGAGCGGGCAGTGCAGGAGTACATTTGGGCAAATCAGGTACAGTAGGCAGAGCAGGCTGTGCAGGAGTACATTTGGGCTTATCAGGTACAGTAGACAGAGCAGGCAGTGCAGGGGTACATTTGGGCATATCGGGTACAGTAGGCAGAGCAGGCTGAGCAGGAATACATTTGGGCATATCAGGTACAGTAGGCAGAGCAGGCTGTGCAGGAATACATTTGGGCATATTGGGTACAGTAGGCAGAGCGGGCAGTGCAGGAGTACATCTGGGCATATCAGGTACAGTAGGCAGAGCGGGCAGTGCAGGAGTACATTTGGGCATATCAGGTACAGTAGGCAGAGCGGGCAGTGCAGGAGTACATTTGGGCATATCAGGTACAGTAGGCAGAGCAGGCAGTGCAGGAGTACATGTGTGCATCTCAGGTACAGTAGGCAGAGCAGGCAGTGCAGGAGTACATGTGGGCATCTCAGGTACAATAGGCAGAGCAGGCAGTGCAGGAGTACATGTGGGCATCTCAGGTACAGTAGGCGGAGCAGGCTGTGCAGGAGTACATTTGGGCATATTGGGCATATCAGGTACAGTAGGCAGAGCAGGCAGTGCAGGAGTACATTTGGGCATATCAGATACAGTAGGCAGAACAGGCTGTGCAGGGGTACATTTGGGCATATCAGGTACAATAGGCAGAGCAGGCTGTGCAGGAGTACATTTGGGCATATCAGGTACAGTAGGCAGAGCAGGCAGTGCAGGAGTACATTTGGGCATATCAGGTACAGTAGGCAGAGCAGGCTGTGCAGGGGTACATTTGGGCATATCTAGTACAGTAGGCAGAACAGGCAGTGCAGGGGTACATTTGGGCATATCGGCTACAGTAGGCAGAGCAGGCAGTGCAGGAGTACATTTGGGCATATCAGTTACAGTAGGCAGAGCAGGCAGTGCAGGAGTACATTTGGGCATATCAGGTACAGTAGGCAGAGCAGGCTGTGCAGGAGTACATTTGGGCATATCAGGTACAGTAGGCAGAGCAGGTTGTGCAGGAGTACATTTGGGCAAATCAGGTACAGTAGGCAGAGCAGGCAGTCCAGGGGTACATTTGGGCATATCTGGTACAGTCGGCAGAGCAGGCAGTGCAGGAATACATTTGGCCATATCAGGTACAGTAGGCAGAGCAGGCAGTGCAGGAGTACATTTGGGCATATCAGGTACAGTAGGCAGAACAGGCTGTGCAGGGGTACATTTGGGCATATCAGGTACAGTAGGCAGAGCAGGCAGTGCAGGAGTACATTTGGGCATATCAGGTACAGTAGGAAGAGCAGGCTGTGCAGGAATACATTTGGGCATATAAGGTACAATAGGCAGAGCAGGCTGTGCAGGAGTACATTTGGGCATATCAGGTACAGTAGGCAGAGCAGGCAGTGCAGGAGTACATCTGGGCATATCAGGTACAGTAGGCAGAGCAGGCAGTGCAGGAGTACATCTAGGCATCTCGGGTACAATAAGCAGAGCAGGCAGTGCAGGAGTACATTTCGGCATATCGGGTACAGTAGGCATAGCAGGCAGTGCAGGAGTACATTTGGGCATATCAGGTACAGTAGGCAGAACAGGCTGTGCAGGGGTACATTTGGGCATATCAGGTACAGTAGGCAGAGCAGGCAGTGCAGGAGTACATTTGGGCATATCAGGTACAGTAGGAAGAGCAGGCTGTGCAGGAATACATTTGGGCATGTCAGGTACAATAGGCAGAGCAGGCTGTGCAGGAGTACATTTGGGCATATCAGGTACAGTAGGCAGAGCAGGCAGTGCAGGAGTACATTTGGGCATATCAGGTACAGTAGGCAGAGCAGGCCGTGCAGGGGTACATTTGGGCATATCTAGTACAGTAGGCAGAGCAGGCAGTGCAGGGGTACATTTGGGCATATCAGGTACAGTAGGCAGAGCAGGCAGTGCAGGAGTACATTTGGGCATATCAGGTACAGTAGGCAGAGCAGGCAGTGCAGGAGTACATTTGGGCATATCAGGTACAGTAGGCAGAGCAGGCAGTGCAGGAGTACATTTGGGCATATCAGGTACAGTAGGCAGAGCAGGCTGTGCAGGAGTACATTTGGGCATATCAGGTACAGTAGGCAGAGCAGGCTGTGCAGGAGTACATTTGGGCAAATCAGGTACAGTAGGCAGAACAGGCAGTACAGGGGTACATTTGGGCATATCTGGTACAGTCGGCAGAGCAGGCAGTGCAGGAATACATTTGGCCATATCAGGTACAGTAGGCAGAGCAGGCAGTGCAGGAGTACATTTGGGCAAATCAGGTACAGTAGGCAGAGCAGGCTGTGCAGGAGTACATTTGGGCATATCAGGTACAGTAGACAGAGCAGGCTGTGCAGGAATACATTTGGGCATATCGGGTACAGTAGGCAGAGCAGGCTGTGCAGGAATACATTTGGGCATATCGTATCGGGTACAGTAGGCAGAGCAGGCAGTGCAGGAGTACATTTGGGCAAATCAGGTACAGTAGGCAGAGCAGGCTGTGCAGGAGTACATTTGGGCATATCGGGTACAGTAGACAGAGCAGGCTGTGCAGGAATACATTTGGGCATATCGGGTACAGTAGGCAGAGCAGGCTGTGCAGGAATACATTTGGGCATATCGGGTACAGTAGGCAGAGCAGGCAGTGCAGGAATACATTTTGGCATATCGGGTACAGTAGACAGAGCAGGCTGTGCAGGAATACATCTGGGCATATCGGGTACAGTAGGCAGAGCAGGCTGTGCAGGAATACATTTGGGCATATCGGGTACAGTAGGCAGAGCAGGCAGTGCAGGAGTACATTTGGGCATATCGGGTACAGTAGGCAGAGCGGGCAGTGCAGGAGTACATCTGGGCATATCAGGTACAGTAGGCAGAGCGGGCAGTGCAGGAGTACATCTGGGCATATCAGGTACAGTAGGCAGAGCGGGCAGTGCAGGAGTACATTTGGGCATATCAGGTACAGTAGGCAGAGCAGGCAGTGTAGGAGTACATGTGTGCATCTCAGGTACAGTAGGCAGAGCAGGCAGTGCAGGAGTACATGTGGGCATCTCAGGTACAATAGGCAGAGCAGGCAGTGCAGGAGTACATGTGGGCATCTCAGGTACAGTAGGCAGAGCAGGCAGTGCAGGAGTACATCTAGGCATCTTGGGTACAATAAGCAGAGCAGGCAGTGCAGGAGTACATTTCGGCATATCGGGTACAGTAGGCAGAGCAGGCAGTGCAGGAGTACATTTGGGCATATCAGGTACAGTAGGCAGAGCAGGCAGTGCAGGAGTACATTTGGGCATATCAGGTACAGTAGGCAGAGCAGGCAGTGCAGGAGTACATTTGGGCATATCAAGTACAGTAGGCAGAGCAGGCAGTGCAGGAGTACATTTGGGCATATCAGGTACAGTAGGCAGAGCAGGCTGTGCAGGAGTACATTTGGGCATATCAGGTACAGTAGGCAGAGCAGGCTGTGCAGGAATACATTTGGGCATATCAGGTACAGTAGGCAGAGCAGGCTGTGCAGGAGTACATTTGGGCATATTGGGCATATCAGGTACAGTAGGCAGAGCAGGCAGTGCAGGAGTACATTTGGGCATATCAGGTACAGTAGGCAGAACAGGCTGTGCAGGGGTACATTTGGGCATATCAGGTACAGTAGGCAGAGCAGGCAGTGCAGGAGTACATTTGGGCATATCAGGTACAGTAGGCAGAGCAGGCTGTGCAGGAATACATTTGGGCATATCAGGTACAGTAGGCAGAGCAGGCAGTGCAGGAGTACATTTGGGCATATCAGGTACAGTAGGCAGAGCAGGCAGTGCAGGAGTACATTTGGGCATATCAGGTACAGTAGGCAGAGCAGGCTGTGCAGGAGTACATTTGGGCATATCAGGTACAGTAGGCAGAGCAGGCTGTGCAGGAGTACATTTGGGCAAATCAGGTACAGTAGGCAGAACAGGCAGTGCAGGGGTACATTTGGGCATATCTGGTACAGTCGGCAGAGCAGGCAGTGCAGGAATACATTTGGCCATATCAGGTACAGTAGGCAGAGCAGGCAGTGCAGGAGTACATTTGGGCAAATCAGGTACAGTAGGCAGAGCAGGCTGTGCAGGAGTACATTTGGGCATATCAGGTACAGTAGACAGAGCAGGCTGTGCAGGAATACATTTGGGCATATTGGGTACAGTAGGCACAGCAGGCTGTGCAGGAATACATTTGGGCATATCGTATCGGGTACAGTAGGCAGAGCAGGCAGTGCAGGAGTACATTTGGGCAAATCAGGTACAGTAGGCAGAGCAGGCTGTGCAGGAGTACATTTGGGCATATCGGGT
The DNA here is from genome assembly GCF_040938575.1 of Ambystoma mexicanum. NCBI lineage: Eukaryota > Metazoa > Chordata > Amphibia > Caudata > Ambystomatidae > Ambystoma > Ambystoma mexicanum. The sequence continues at coordinate 1,292,990,763 of NC_090921.1, forward strand.
ACAGTAGACAGAGCAGGCTGTGCAGGAATACATTTGGGCATATCGGGTACAGTAGGCAGAGCAGGCTGTGCAGGAATACATTTGGGCATATCGGGTACAGTAGGCAGAGCAGGCAGTGCAGGAATACATTTTGGCATATCGGGTACAGTAGACAGAGCAGGCTGTGCAGGAATACATCTGGGCATATCGGGTACAGTAGGCAGAGCAGGCTGTGCAGGAATACATTTGGGCATATCGGGTACAGTAGGCAGAGCGGGCAGTGCAGGAGTACATTTGGGCATATCGGGTACAGTAGGCAGAGCGGCAGTGCAGGAGTACATCTGGGCATATCAGGTACAGTAGGCAGAGTGGGCAGTGCAGGAGTACATCTGGGCATATCAGGTACAGTAGGCAGAGCGGGCAGTGCAGGAGTACATTTGGGCATATCAGGTACAGTAGGCAGAGCAGGCAGTGTAGGAGTACATGTGTGCATCTCAGGTACAGTAGGCAGAGCAGGCAGTGCAGGAGTACATGTGGGCATCTCAGGTACAGTAGGCAGAGCAGGCAGTGCAGGAGTACATGTGGGCATCTCAGGTACAGTAGGCAGAGCAGGCAGTGCAGGAGTACATCTAGGCATCTCGGGTACAATAGGCAGAGCAGGCAGTGCAGGAGTACATTTCGGCATATCGGGTACAGTAGGCAGAGCAGGCAGTGCAGGAGTACATTTGGGCACATCAGGTACAGTAGGCAGAGCAGGCAGTGCAGGAGTACATTTGGGCATATCAGGTACAGTAGGCAGAGCAGGCAGTGCAGGAGTACATTTGGGCATATCAGGTACAGTAGGCAGAGCAGGCAGTGCAGGAGTACATTTGGGCATATCAGGTACAGTAGGCAGAGCAGGCTGTGTAGGAGTACATTTGGGCATATCAGGTACAGTAGGCAGAGCAGGCTGTGCAGGAATACATTTGGGCATATCAGGTACAGTAGGCAGAGCAGGCTGTGCAGGAGTACATTTGGGCATATTCGGCATATCAGGTACAGTAGGCAGAGCAGGCAGTGCAGGAGTACATTTGGGCATATCAGGTACAGTAGGCAGAACAGGCTGTGCAGGGGTACATTTGGGCATATCAGGTACAGTAGGCAGAGCAGGCAGTGCAGGAGTACATTTGGGCATATCAGGTACAGTAGGAAGAGCAGGCTGTGCAGGAATACATTTGGGCATATCAGGTACAATAGGCAGAGCAGGCTGTGCAGGAGTACATTTGGGCATATCAGGTACAATAGGCAGAGCAGGCAGTGCAGGAGTACATTTGGGCATATCAGGTACAGTAGGCAGAGCAGGCTGTGCAGGGGTACATTTGGGCATATCTAGTACAGTAGGCAGAGCAGGCAGTGCAGGGGTACATTTGGGCATATCGGGTACAGTAGGCAGAGCAGGCAGTGCAGGAGTACATTTGGGCATATCAGGTACAGTAGGCAGAGCAGGCAGTGCAGGAGTACATTTGGGCATATCAGGTACAATAGGCAGAGCAGGCTGTGCAGGAGTACATTTGGGCATATCAGGTACAGTAGGCAGAGCAGGCAGTGCAGGAGTACATTTGGGCATATCAGGTACAGTAGGCAGAGCAGGCAGTGCAGGAGTACATTTGGGCATATCAGGTACAGTAGGCAGAGCAGGCTGTGCAGGAGTACATTTGGGCATATCAGGTACAGTAGGCAGAGCAGGCTGTGCAGGAATACATTTGGGCATATCGGGTACAGTAGGCAGAGCAGGCTGTGCAGGTGTCATACCGCCGAGTTCTTGGCGTCTATGGAGCCGCTGGCGACGCGGAACCTAGCTTCGTTCGCTTCGGCCACGCCCCCTGTTTCCTGGTTTCCTTTTTCTGATTCTGATTGGCTAGACGCTCCGCGGCCCGGTGTTTTAACCAGCCACTTCCGGGTCACGGACGCGTTGCAACGCTTCCGGTTTCGTCCGTAGGCTGAGTTGCTTGCTGCCTGTGGCTTTCGTGCTAGTCTCTCGCTTGCTGCTGGTCGGGTCCTCGTACCCTGTCTGAACCTGTCGGACATTCATTCCGCTGGATCTGTCTGCCTTTCCCTTTCTCTCTTGGTTCGCAATAATTCTCCTTTGCCCTCCTTCCATCTTACTTCCCCTCCCACCTTCCCATCTTCACTTACCGTATTTTTCCTTTTCCTGTCTGTTATTCTTCCCGCTCTTCCTTCACCTACCTTCAGTATTGCTTCTGTGACCTCCCGTGTACCAGACTCCGGCCTGTTCCCCTGGACTGCCTTTGCTTGCTGCATCAGTACCTCCTCACTTAGCCTGTGTACCAGTTCCTCGGACCTCTTAATGGACTGCCTATGTTTCTGAATCTGCACTCCTCGTGTTGTCTTCAGTCACTCCTACCGGATCTTACCTTGGGTACTCCTGGTTCCACGTTTACAAGACACCCAACGATTCTACAGGGGTTTTTTGTGCCTAAGGCTTTTTCCCCTCTTGGTCGATCCCGGGGTGGGCCCCCTGGTCTCCCTTCTTTGGGGAGCACGGTGGCTTCCTTCCGGGGTCGTCCCTATCTTCATAAAAAAAAGGTGTCTACTCGAAGAAAAGAAAAGAAGGGTTCTTGGAAGGAAGAAGAAGGTGAGGAGTCGGGGGAGGGGGAGATTTCAGAAGCTACACTTTCGGACGAGGATATCACCGACCCCGGTGACAGTTTGCAACGCCCAAAGAAGATGGCCACCCCACAGCAGGTACAAGAACTCGTAGCCGCTGTACAAGGTCTAAGTCTAGAGATGCAGAACCTTAAGACTGCTAACGCCACCCTTCAACAGCGTATGACGGACAGAGAAAGGCCTTTAGCCGATTTACCTCCACTTCCCTTAGTATCAGGGAAGTTCGATGGATCCCCAAAGAAGGTTAAAGAATTTCTGGACGCATGCAATCTTCATTTTACCTTTCGCCCTCTGACCTTCGCCTCAGATCACGCCAAGGTGGGGTTTATGATCACCCACATGATCGGAAATGCCCTGGCTTGGGCTACCCCTCTAGTAAACCAGTCAGACCCGGTTTTACAGGACTACGATGCCTTTAAGGCCCTGATTCAACAAACCTTTTTGCGAACAGAGAGTACATACTTGGCCTCGGAGGACCTCCTTGACATCCGTCAAGGGAATTCTGATTTACTGACATACATCACCACTTTCAAACAGGTGGCTGCAGAGGCAGGTTGGCAGGAACAGGCTCAGTATGCCATATTTCGGCGAGGTTTAAGGGAGGAATTAAAGGACGAACTTGCCCGAATAGAAAGACCGGTGTCTTTCGCCGAACTTCTGACAGCTACCCTCCGAATTGACTTCCGGATGACGGAAAGACGTCAAGAAAAGAGGAAGATCAGGCTAAGCGTACCCCCTCCCGTGGAGACTCCTTCACCAGCATCTGTACCCTTCCAACGGACAACTAAAGAAGAACCCATGCAGATTGGGACCACCAGAGCCCCACTGACACCGGAAGAAAGGAAACGGCGCAGGGAGGGTTCCTTGTGTATGTACTGTGGATCTTCATTACATTTATTAAGAGATTGTCCGGAAGTACCACCCAGAAGATCGGGAAACGCTCGCCCTCGGTAAACATTGGGACGCATTACCGAGGGGCTGCTTTTAGTCCCTACGCACCACTTTCTGTATCCTCTACAGAAACATCTGAAGACTCCCGGTTGATGGTGCTCACAGTTTCTCTCAGAGTAGGCCCCAAAGAAGTAACCGCTTTAGCACTACTCGACTGTGGAGCAGCAGGAAACTTCATGGATACCCATTGGGCAGAACGACATGGAGTCAAGAGGATAGCCAAGAATGAAGATCAAAAGGTGGAAGGAGTTGATGGCGAACCTTTGAGCTCAGGTTTGATCACTCATACCACTAAAGCACTTACTTTATCCATCCAACAACACACAGAAAGTATCACATTCGATATCATCAGAGCTGCTCACTTCCCTCTTATCCTGGGTATCTGTTGGTTACGCAGACACAACCCCTGTATTGACTGGTCTAGAAACCTACTTAGCTTTCAGTCCTCACTATGTAAATCGGAATGTTTGCCAGAACCAAGATTCGAGACCGTCAAGACCACTAATAGCTGCGAAGTCAAAACGGTGCACTGTCTTCCCCACTACCTGAAGGAGTTCAATGAAGTGGCAACAGAAAAGATACCCATAGAGCTCCCTCCTCACCGGCCTGAAGACTGTTGCATCGATCTCACCCCAGGTGCATTGGTACCCTTCGGTAGGATGTTTCCACTATCATTAGAAGAAAAACAATACCTCCGAAAGTACCTGGACAGCAACATGGAGAACGGGCTAATTAGGCCTTCCAAGTCCCCTGCAGGGGCATCACTGTTCTTCATCTCAAAAAAGGATTCTAAGGAGTTGAGGCCGTGTATAGACTATCGCGGCCTAAACAAGGTTACCATAAAGGACCGGTATCCTATGCCATTGATAACCGATATCCTACAAGCTGTACAGGGTGCTACCATCTTTACCAAACTCGACCTGAGGAATGCGTATCACTTACTCCGGGTGCAGAAAGGAGATGAATGGAAGACAGCATTCCGGACTCCTTTCAGACTTTTTGAATACCAGGTAATGCCGTTCGGATTGGTAAATGCCCCGTCGGTATTCCAACGATTTATGGACAGACTATTCTCAGATCTCCTGTGCCAAACCACATTGGTTTATTTAGATGACATACTGATATACTCTCGTACTCCTGAAGACCATGTGGAACATGTTAGGGAAGTATTCAGAAGACTACAGAGAAACCAGTTGTCGGTTAAACTCACCAAATGTGTGTTTTCAGCCTCCTCCATTCCTTATTTAGGATACATTCTGTCAGACCACGGAATCTCCATGGATCCTAATAAGGTGTCTTCCATCCTTGAATGGCCCTCACCCACCTCAGTCAAAGAGATACAAAGATTCCTGGGGTTAGCAAACTTCTACCGAAGATTCATCCCAAATTTCTCTCAAAAGATATTACCTATCACCTCGCTCTTAAAGAAATCTGCGACTCCATTTAAATGGACAACGGAGGCAGAAGACAGCTTTGGTACTCTTAAAGAAGCCTTCTGTTCAGCACCCATTTTACAACAACCAAACCAACATCTACCCTTCATTCTAGAGACGGACGCTTCTTCAGCCGCAATAGGGGCTGTACTTCTTCAAGAAATCCAGGGTACAGAACATCCGGTGGCTTATTTCTCGAAGACCCTAACCTCCAGTCAAAAGAACTACTCGGTTATTGAGCGAGAACTTCTAGCCATGAAAGCGGCCTGTGTAGAATGGCGTCATCTACTGCAAGGAGGAAGGTTCCCGTTCACCATAAGGACTGATCATAAGAACTTACAGGTTCTCAAACAGTTCGAGTGTTACAATACTCGACAGGCCCGATGGGCTCATTTCTTCGCACAATTCGAATTCAGCATAACTTACATCCCGGGAAAAAATAACGTTGTAGCCGACTCTCTTTCCCGCCGGTGTGATTACCTGTCAGAGTCAGAGACGAATCTTGAACGGATGTTTCCCCAGTCCAGGACCATCGGAATAATATCTAAATTCCTTCAGCAGGTACAGGAGGATTCTGGAGGTCGTTTTGAAATTGAAAAACACTCTAAAGATCTGGCCTATGAAATCAGGAACGGTCTTTACCTTGTAGGAGGAAAACTTTATCTACCCACTCCGGCTTTTCGTAAAACCGCACTTGTCTGGTGTCATGACTCTAAACTAGGAGGACACAGGGGTGTGGCTGGTACTCACGACTATCTTCAAAGACATTTCTATTGGCCTACAATGAGAAAGGATGTAGAGCAGTACGTTCAGTCATGCATCATCTGTCTGAGGAGTAAATCATCCCGAAAAAGACCAATTGGTCTACTGGAACCTAATGCTGTACCCAAGGGTCCCTGGAGCACAATTTCAACTGATTTCATAGTGGATTTACCTCCGTCTGAAGGATGCACCTGTGTCATGGTAGTAGTGGATTCATTTACCAAATTGGCTCACTTCTCCCCATTACCTGGCATCCCTACGGCAGCCAAGATGGCGGAAGTGTTTCTCCAAGACATATTCCGGTTACACGGTCTACCTAACAAGATTATTTCAGACCGGGGTAGTCAGTACACTTCCCAGTTCTGGAAGGCCCTGTGTAGCAGAATAGGTATTGAAAGAGCTCTCACCTCTGGATTTCATCCACAATCCAATGGGCAAACTGAACGTTTGAACGGAACCCTGGAGCAGTACTTAAGATGCTTTATCAACAGCCAACAAGACAACTGGTGCACACTACTCCCTCTAGCTGAATTCTCTTATAATAACTCCACACATGCAGCTCTGGGGTTCAGCCCTTTTTTTGGTACTTATGGTTTTCACCCTCGCTCCATTCTTCCTGTCTCAGGCCTTTCTACTAACGTACCTTCAGTAGATTCTTCACTCTCCCTCCTTAGAGAGACACACAAGAAGGTAGAAGAAGGCCTTAAGTCAGCCCAAGCCCGATATTGCATTCAAGCCAATAAACATCGTAGACCTGTACCAGGATGGGATGTGGGTACCCATGTTATGCTCTCCACTAGATATTTACCTCGTTGGGTACATCCCTCCAAGTTATCTCCAAAATATCTAGGGCCATATGAGATCATACAGAAAATCAATCCTGTGGCTTTTCGCCTAAGACTACCAAATAACCTAAAAAGGGTACACCCTGTTTTCCATGCTTCCCAACTTAAGTCATTTCATGCTGATACATGGGCCCGACAGGTTAGACAGACTCCTATTCCCCGGGGTTCCACTCGAGCTGAATATGAGGTCGCCCAACTCTGTGATTCCAGGTATCATAAGGGCAGGCTTGAATATTTGGTTAAGTGGAAAGGCTACCCTTCTTCGGAAAACTCTTGGGAACCCATCACACACATTAATGCTCCTGTCCTACTTCGCAAATACCATTTTTTCCATCCAGGGAAACCCGGAGGAGGAGCGTATAGGAGGGGGCATACTGTCATACCGCCGAGTTCTTGGCGTCTATGGAGCCGCTGGCGACGCGGAACCTAGCTTCGTTCGCTTCGGCCACGCCCCCTGTTTCCTGGTTTCCTTTTTCTGATTCTGATTGGCTAGACGCTCCGCGGCCCGGTGTTTTAACCAGCCACTTCCGGGTCACGGACGCGTTGCAACGCTTCCGGTTTCGTCCGTAGGCTGAGTTGCTTGCTGCCTGTGGCTTTCGTGCTAGTCTCTCGCTTGCTGCTGGTCGGGTCCTCGTACCCTGTCTGAACCTGTCGGACATTCATTCCGCTGGATCTGTCTGCCTTTCCCTTTCTCTCTTGGTTCGCAATAATTCTCCTTTGCCCTCCTTCCATCTTACTTCCCCTCCCACCTTCCCATCTTCACTTACCGTATTTTTCCTTTTCCTGTCTGTTATTCTTCCCGCTCTTCCTTCACCTACCTTCAGTATTGCTTCTGTGACCTCCCGTGTACCAGACTCCGGCCTGTTCCCCTGGACTGCCTTTGCTTGCTGCATCAGTACCTCCTCACTTAGCCTGTGTACCAGTTCCTCGGACCTCTTAATGGACTGCCTATGTTTCTGAATCTGCACTCCTCGTGTTGTCTTCAGTCACTCCTACCGGATCTTACCTTGGGTACTCCTGGTTCCACGCTTACAAGACACCCAACGATTCTACAGGGGTTTTTTGTGCCTAAGGCTTTTTCCCCTCTTGGTCGATCCCGGGGGTGGGCCCCCTGGTCTCCCTTCTTTGGGGAGCACGGTGGCTTCCTTCCGGGGTCGTCCCTATCTTCATAAAAAAAAGGTGTCTACTCGAAGAAAAGAAAAGAAGGGTTCTTGGAAGGAAGAAGAAGGTGAGGAGTCGGGGGAGGGGGAGATTTCAGAAGCTACACTTTCGGACGAGGATATCACCGACCCCGGTGACAGCAGGAGTACATTTGGGCATATTCGGCATATCAGGTACAGTAGGCAGAGCAGGCAGTGCAGGAGTACATTTGGGCATATCAGGTAGAGTAGGCAGAACAGGCTGTGCAGGGGTACATTTGGGCATATCAGGTACAGTAGGCAGAGCAGGCAGTGCAGGAGTACATTTGGGCATATCAGGTACAGTAGGAAGAGCAGGCTGTGCAGGAATACATTTGGGCATATCAGGTTCAATAGGCAGAGCAGGCTGTGCAGGAGTACATTTGGGCATATCAGGTACAATAGGCAGAGCAGGCAGTGCAGGAGTACATTTGGGCATATCAGGTACAGTAGACAGAGCAGGCTGTGCAGGAATACATTTGGGCATATCGGGTACAGTAGGCAGAGCAGGCTGTGCAGGAATACATTTGGGCATATCGGGTACAGTAGGCAGAGCAGGCAGTGCAGGAATACATTTTGGCATATCGGGTACAGTAGACAGAGCAGGCTGTGCAGGAATACATCTGGGCATATCGGGTACAGTAGGCAGAGCAGGCTGTGCAGGAATACATTTGGGCATATCGGGTACAGTAGGCAGAGCAGGCAGTGCAGGAGTACATTTGGGCATATCGGGTACAGTAGGCAGAGCGGGCAGTGCAGGAGTACATCTGGGCATATCAGGTACAGTAGGCAGAGCGGGCAGTGCAGGAGTACATCTGGGCATATCAGGTACAGTAGGCAGAGCGGGCAGTGCAGGAGTACATTTGGGCATATCAGGTACAGTAGGCAGAGCAGGCAGTGTAGGAGTACATGTGTGCATCTCAGGTACAGTAGGCAGAGCAGGCAGTGCAGGAGTACATGTGGGCATCTCAGGTACAATAGGCAGAGCAGGCAGTGCAGGAGTACATGTGGGCATCTCAGGTACAGTAGGCAGAGCAGGCAGTGCAGGAGTACATCTAGGCATCTTGGGTACAATAAGCAGAGCAGGCAGTGCAGGAGTACATTTCGGCATATCGGGTACAGTAGGCAGAGCAGGCAGTGCAGGAGTACATTTGGGCATATCAGGTACAGTAGGCAGAGCAGGCAGTGCAGGAGTACATTTGGGCATATCAGGTACAGTAGGCAGAGCAGGCAGTGCAGGAGTACATTTGGGCATATCAAGTACAGTAGGCAGAGCAGGCAGTGCAGGAGTACATTTGGGCATATCAGGTACAGTAGGCAGAGCAGGCTGTGCAGGAGTACATTTGGGCATATCAGGTACAGTAGGCAGAGCAGGCTGTGCAGGAATACATTTGGGCATATCAGGTACAGTAGGCAGAGCAGGCTGTGCAGGAGTACATTTGGGCATATTGGGCATATCAGGTACAGTAGGCAGAGCAGGCAGTGCAGGAGTACATTTGGGCATATCAGGTACAGTAGGCAGAACAGGCTGTGCAGGGGTACATTTGGGCATATCAGGTACAGTAGGCAGAGCAGGCAGTGCAGGAGTACATTTGGGCATATCAGGTACAGTAGGCAGAGCAGGCTGTGCAGGAATACATTTGGGCATATCAGGTACAGTAGGCAGAGCAGGCAGTGCAGGAGTACATTTGGGCATATCAGGTACAGTAGGCAGAGCAGGCAGTGCAGGAGTACATTTGGGCATATCAGGTACAGTAGGCAGAGCAGGCTGTGCAGGAGTACATTTGGGCATATCAGGTACAGTAGGCAGAGCAGGCTGTGCAGGAGTACATTTGGGCAAATCAGGTACAGTAGGCAGAACAGGCAGTGCAGGGGTACATTTGGGCATATCTGGTACAGTCGGCAGAGCAGGCAGTGCAGGAATACATTTGGCCATATCAGGTACAGTAGGCAGAGCAGGCAGTGCAGGAGTACATTTGGGCAAATCAGGTACAGTAGGCAGAGCAGGCTGTGCAGGAGTACATTTGGGCATATCAGGTACAGTAGACAGAGCAGGCTGTGCAGGAATACATTTGGGCATATTGGGTACAGTAGGCACAGCAGGCTGTGCAGGAATACATTTGGGCATATCGTATCGGGTACAGTAGGCAGAGCAGGCAGTGCAGGAGTACATTTGGGCAAATCAGGTACAGTAGGCAGAGCAGGCTGTGCAGGAGTACATTTGGGCATATCGGGTACAGTAGACAGAGCAGGCTGTGCAGGAATACATTTGGGCATATCGGGTACAGTAGGCAGAGCAGGCTGTGCAGGAATACATTTGGGCATATCGGGTACAGTAGGCAGAGCAGGCAGTGCAGGAATACATTTTGGCATATCGGGTACAGTAGACAGAGCAGGCTGTGCAGGAATACATCTGGGCATATCGGGTACAGTAGGCAGAGCAGGCTGTGCAGGAATACATTTGGGCATATCGGGTACAGTAGGCAGAGCGGGCAGTGCAGGAGTACATTTGGGCATATCGGGTACAGTAGGCAGAGCGGCAGTGCAGGAGTACATCTGGGCATATCAGGTACAGTAGGCAGAGTGGGCAGTGCAGGAGTACATCTGGGCATATCAGGTACAGTAGGCAGAGCGGGCAGTGCAGGAGTACATTTGGGCATATCAGGTACAGTAGGCAGAGCAGGCAGTGTAGGAGTACATGTGTGCATCTCAGGTACAGTAGGCAGAGCAGGCAGTGCAGGAGTACATGTGGGCATCTCAGGTACAGTAGGCAGAGCAGGCAGTGCAGGAGTACATGTGGGCATCTCAGGTACAGTAGGCAGAGCAGGCAGTGCAGGAGTACATCTAGGCATCTCGGGTACAATAGGCAGAGCAGGCAGTGCAGGAGTACATTTCGGCATATCGGGTACAGTAGGCAGAGCAGGCAGTGCAGGAGTACATTTGGGCACATCAGGTACAGTAGGCAGAGCAGGCAGTGCAGGAGTACATTTGGGCATATCAGGTACAGTAGGCAGAGCAGGCAGTGCAGGAGTACATTTGGGCATATCAGGTACAGTAGGCAGAGCAGGCAGTGCAGGAGTACATTTGGGCATATCAGGTACAGTAGGCAGAGCAGGCTGTGTAGGAGTACATTTGGGCATATCAGGTACAGTAGGCAGAGCAGGCTGTGCAGGAATACATTTGGGCATATCAGGTACAGTAGGCAGAGCAGGCTGTGCAGGAGTACATTTGGGCATATTCGGCATATCAGGTACAGTAGGCAGAGCAGGCAGTGCAGGAGTACATTTGGGCATATCAGGTACAGTAGGCAGAACAGGCTGTGCAGGGGTACATTTGGGCATATCAGGTACAGTAGGCAGAGCAGGCAGTGCAGGAGTACATTTGGGCATATCAGGTACAGTAGGAAGAGCAGGCTGTGCAGGAATACATTTGGGCATATCAGGTACAATAGGCAGAGCAGGCTGTGCAGGAGTACATTTGGGCATATCAGGTACAATAGGCAGAGCAGGCAGTGCAGGAGTACATTTGGGCATATCAGGTACAGTAGGCAGAGCAGGCTGTGCAGGGGTACATTTGGCCATATCTAGTACAGTAGGCAGAGCAGGCAGTGCAGGGGTACATTTGGGCATATCGGGTACAGTAGGCAGAGCAGGCAGTGCAGGAGTACATTTGGGCATATCAGGTACAGTAGGCAGAGCAGGCAGTGCAGGAGTACATTTGGGCATATCAGGTACAATAGGCAGAGCAGGCTGTGCAGGAGTACATTTGGGCATATCAGGTACAGTAGGCAGAGCAGGCAGTGCAGGAGTACATTTGGGCATATCAGGTACAGTAGGCAGAGCAGGCAGTGCAGGAGTACATTTGGGCATATCAGGTACAGTAGGCAGAGCAGGCTGTGCAGGAGTACATTTGGGCATATCAGGTACAGTAGGCAGAGCAGGCTGTGCAGGAATACATTTGGGCATATCGGGTACAGTAGGCAGAGCAGGCTGTGCAGGTGTCATACCGCCGAGTTCTTGGCGTCTATGGAGCCGCTGGCGACGCGGAACCTAGCTTCGTTCGCTTCGGCCACGCCCCCTGTTTCCTGGTTTCCTTTTTCTGATTCTGATTGGCTAGACGCTCCGCGGCCCGGTGTTTTAACCAGCCACTTCCGGGTCACGGACGCGTTGCAACGCTTCCGGTTTCGTCCGTAGGCTGAGTTGCTTGCTGCCTGTGGCTTTCGTGCTAGTCTCTCGCTTGCTGCTGGTCGGGTCCTCGTACCCTGTCTGAACCTGTCGGACATTCATTCCGCTGGATCTGTCTGCCTTTCCCTTTCTCTCTTGGTTCGCAATAATTCTCCTTTGCCCTCCTTCCATCTTACTTCCCCTCCCACCTTCCCATCTTCACTTACCGTATTTTTCCTTTTCCTGTCTGTTATTCTTCCCGCTCTTCCTTCACCTACCTTCAGTATTGCTTCTGTGACCTCCCGTGTACCAGACTCCGGCCTGTTCCCCTGGACTGCCTTTGCTTGCTGCATCAGTACCTCCTCACTTAGCCTGTGTACCAGTTCCTCGGACCTCTTAATGGACTGCCTATGTTTCTGAATCTGCACTCCTCGTGTTGTCTTCAGTCACTCCTACCGGATCTTACCTTGGGTACTCCTGGTTCCACGTTTACAAGACACCCAACGATTCTACAGGGGTTTTTTGTGCCTAAGGCTTTTTCCCCTCTTGGTCGATCCCGGGGTGGGCCCCCTGGTCTCCCTTCTTTGGGGAGCACGGTGGCTTCCTTCCGGGGTCGTCCCTATCTTCATAAAAAAAAGGTGTCTACTCGAAGAAAAGAAAAGAAGGGTTCTTGGAAGGAAGAAGAAGGTGAGGAGTCGGGGGAGGGGGAGATTTCAGAAGCTACACTTTCGGACGAGGATATCACCGACCCCGGTGACAGTTTGCAACGCCCAAAGAAGATGGCCACCCCACAGCAGGTACAAGAACTCGTAGCCGCTGTACAAGGTCTAAGTCTAGAGATGCAGAACCTTAAGACTGCTAACGCCACCCTTCAACAGCGTATGACGGACAGAGAAAGGCCTTTAGCCGATTTACCTCCACTTCCCTTAGTATCAGGGAAGTTCGATGGATCCCCAAAGAAGGTTAAAGAATTTCTGGACGCATGCAATCTTCATTTTACCTTTCGCCCTCTGACCTTCGCCTCAGATCACGCCAAGGTGGGGTTTATGATCACCCACATGATCGGAAATGCCCTGGCTTGGGCTACCCCTCTAGTAAACCAGTCAGACCCGGTTTTACAGGACTACGATGCCTTTAAGGCCCTGATTCAACAAACCTTTTTGCGAACAGAGAGTACATACTTGGCCTCGGAGGACCTCCTTGACATCCGTCAAGGGAATTCTGATTTACTGACATACATCACCACTTTCAAACAGGTGGCTGCAGAGGCAGGTTGGCAGGAACAGGCTCAGTATGCCATATTTCGGCGAGGTTTAAGGGAGGAATTAAAGGACGAACTTGCCCGAATAGAAAGACCGGTGTCTTTCGCCGAACTTCTGACAGCTACCCTCCGAATTGACTTCCGGATGACGGAAAGACGTCAAGAAAAGAGGAAGATCAGGCTAAGCGTACCCCCTCCCGTGGAGACTCCTTCACCAGCATCTGTACCCTTCCAACGGACAACTAAAGAAGAACCCATGCAGATTGGGACCACCAGAGCCCCACTGACACCGGAAGAAAGGAAACGGCGCAGGGAGGGTTCCTTGTGTATGTACTGTGGATCTTCATTACATTTATTAAGAGATTGTCCGGAAGTACCACCCAGAAGATCGGGAAACGCTCGCCCTCGGTAAACATTGGGACGCATTACCGAGGGGCTGCTTTTAGTCCCTACGCACCACTTTCTGTATCCTCTACAGAAACATCTGAAGACTCCCGGTTGATGGTGCTCACAGTTTCTCTCAGAGTAGGCCCCAAAGAAGTAACCGCTTTAGCACTACTCGACTGTGGAGCAGCAGGAAACTTCATGGATACCCATTGGGCAGAACGACATGGAGTCAAGAGGATAGCCAAGAATGAAGATCAAAAGGTGGAAGGAGTTGATGGCGAACCTTTGAGCTCAGGTTTGATCACTCATACCACTAAAGCACTTACTTTATCCATCCAACAACACACAGAAAGTATCACATTCGATATCATCAGAGCTGCTCACTTCCCTCTTATCCTGGGTATCTGTTGGTTACGCAGACACAACCCCTGTATTGACTGGTCTAGAAACCTACTTAGCTTTCAGTCCTCACTATGTAAATCGGAATGTTTGCCAGAACCAAGATTCGAGACCGTCAAGACCACTAATAGCTGCGAAGTCAAAACGGTGCACTGTCTTCCCCACTACCTGAAGGAGTTCAATGAAGTGGCAACAGAAAAGATACCCATAGAGCTCCCTCCTCACCGGCCTGAAGACTGTTGCATCGATCTCACCCCAGGTGCATTGGTACCCTTCGGTAGGATGTTTCCACTATCATTAGAAGAAAAACAATACCTCCGAAAGTACCTGGACAGCAACATGGAGAACGGGCTAATTAGGCCTTCCAAGTCCCCTGCAGGGGCATCACTGTTCTTCATCTCAAAAAAGGATTCTAAGGAGTTGAGGCCGTGTATAGACTATCGCGGCCTAAACAAGGTTACCATAAAGGACCGGTATCCTATGCCATTGATAACCGATATCCTACAAGCTGTACAGGGTGCTACCATCTTTACCAAACTCGACCTGAGGAATGCGTATCACTTACTCCGGGTGCAGAAAGGAGATGAATGGAAGACAGCATTCCGGACTCCTTTCAGACTTTTTGAATACCAGGTAATGCCGTTCGGATTGGTAAATGCCCCCCAAACCACATTGGTTTATTTAGATGACATACTGATATACTCTCGTACTCCTGAAGACCATGTGGAACATGTTAGGGAAGTATTCAGAAGACTACAGAGAAACCAGTTGTCGGTTAAACTCACCAAATGTGTGTTTTCAGCCTCCTCCATTCCTTATTTAGGATACATTCTGTCAGACCACGGAATCTCCATGGATCCTAATAAGGTGTCTTCCATCCTTGAATGGCCCTCACCCACCTCAGTCAAAGAGATACAAAGATTCCTGGGGTTAGCAAACTTCTACCGAAGATTCATCCCAAATTTCTCTCAAAAGATATTACCTATCACCTCGCTCTTAAAGAAATCTGCGACTCCATTTAAATGGACAACGGAGGCAGAAGACAGCTTTGGTACTCTTAAAGAAGCCTTCTGTTCAGCACCCATTTTACAACAACCAAACCAACATCTACCCTTCATTCTAGAGACGGACGCTTCTTCAGCCGCAATAGGGGCTGTACTTCTTCAAGAAATCCAGGGTACAGAACATCCGGTGGCTTATTTCTCGAAGACCCTAACCTCCAGTCAAAAGAACTACTCGGTTATTGAGCGAGAACTTCTAGCCATGAAAGCGGCCTGTGTAGAATGGCGTCATCTACTGCAAGGAGGAAGGTTCCCGTTCACCATAAGGACTGATCATAAGAACTTACAGGTTCTCAAACAGTTCGAGTGTTACAATACTCGACAGGCCCGATGGGCTCATTTCTTCGCACAATTCGAATTCAGCATAACTTACATCCCGGGAAAAAATAACGTTGTAGCCGACTCTCTTTCCCGCCGGTGTGATTACCTGTCAGAGTCAGAGACGAATCTTGAACGGATGTTTCCCCAGTCCAGGACCATCGGAATAATATCTAAATTCCTTCAGCAGGTACAGGAGGATTCTGGAGGTCGTTTTGAAATTGAAAAACACTCTAAAGATCTGGCCTATGAAATCAGGAACGGTCTTTACCTTGTAGGAGGAAAACTTTATCTACCCACTCCGGCTTTTCGTAAAACCGCACTTGTCTGGTGTCATGACTCTAAACTAGGAGGACACAGGGGTGTGGCTGGTACTCACGACTATCTTCAAAGACATTTCTATTGGCCTACAATGAGAAAGGATGTAGAGCAGTACGTTCAGTCATGCATCATCTGTCTGAGGAGTAAATCATCCCGAAAAAGACCAATTGGTCTACTGGAACCTAATGCTGTACCCAAGGGTCCCTGGAGCACAATTTCAACTGATTTCATAGTGGATTTACCTCCGTCTGAAGGATGCACCTGTGTCATGGTAGTAGTGGATTCATTTACCAAATTGGCTCACTTCTCCCCATTACCTGGCATCCCTACGGCAGCCAAGATGGCGGAAGTGTTTCTCCAAGACATATTCCGGTTACACGGTCTACCTAACAAGATTATTTCAGACCGGGGTAGTCAGTACACTTCCCAGTTCTGGAAGGCCCTGTGTAGCAGAATAGGTATTGAAAGAGCTCTCACCTCTGGATTTCATCCACAATCCAATGGGCAAACTGAACGTTTGAACGGAACCCTGGAGCAGTACTTAAGATGCTTTATCAACAGCCAACAAGACAACTGGTGCACACTACTCCCTCTAGCTGAATTCTCTTATAATAACTCCACACATGCAGCTCTGGGGTTCAGCCCTTTTTTTGGTACTTATGGTTTTCACCCTCGCTCCATTCTTCCTGTCTCAGGCCTTTCTACTAACGTACCTTCAGTAGATTCTTCACTCTCCCTCCTTAGAGAGACACACAAGAAGGTAGAAGAAGGCCTTAAGTCAGCCCAAGCCCGATATTGCATTCAAGCCAATAAACATCGTAGACCTGTACCAGGATGGGATGTGGGTACCCATGTTATGCTCTCCACTAGATATTTACCTCGTTGGGTACATCCCTCCAAGTTATCTCCAAAATATCTAGGGCCATATGAGATCATACAGAAAATCAATCCTGTGGCTTTTCGCCTAAGACTACCAAATAACCTAAAAAGGGTACACCCTGTTTTCCATGCTTCCCAACTTAAGTCATTTCATGCTGATACATGGGCCCGACAGGTTAGACAGACTCCTATTCCCCGGGGTTCCACTCGAGCTGAATATGAGGTCGCCCAACTCTGTGATTCCAGGTATCATAAGGGCAGGCTTGAATATTTGGTTAAGTGGAAAGGCTACCCTTCTTCGGAAAACTCTTGGGAACCCATCACACACATTAATGCTCCTGTCCTACTTCGCAAATACCATTTTTTCCATCCAGGGAAACCCGGAGGAGGAGCGTATAGGAGGGGGCATACTGTCATACCGCCGAGTTCTTGGCGTCTATGGAGCCGCTGGCGACGCGGAACCTAGCTTCGTTCGCTTCGGCCACGCCCCCTGTTTCCTGGTTTCCTTTTTCTGATTCTGATTGGCTAGACGCTCCGCGGCCCGGTGTTTTAACCAGCCACTTCCGGGTCACGGACGCGTTGCAACGCTTCCGGTTTCGTCCGTAGGCTGAGTTGCTTGCTGCCTGTGGCTTTCGTGCTAGTCTCTCGCTTGCTGCTGGTCGGGTCCTCGTACCCTGTCTGAACCTGTCGGACATTCATTCCGCTGGATCTGTCTGCCTTTCCCTTTCTCTCTTGGTTCGCAATAATTCTCCTTTGCCCTCCTTCCATCTTACTTCCCCTCCCACCTTCCCATCTTCACTTACCGTATTTTTCCTTTTCCTGTCTGTTATTCTTCCCGCTCTTCCTTCACCTACCTTCAGTATTGCTTCTGTGACCTCCCGTGTACCAGACTCCGGCCTGTTCCCCTGGACTGCCTTTGCTTGCTGCATCAGTACCTCCTCACTTAGCCTGTGTACCAGTTCCTCGGACCTCTTAATGGACTGCCTATGTTTCTGAATCTGCACTCCTCGTGTTGTCTTCAGTCACTCCTACCGGATCTTACCTTGGGTACTCCTGGTTCCACGCTTACAAGACACCCAACGATTCTACAGGGGTTTTTTGTGCCTAAGGCTTTTTCCCCTCTTGGTCGATCCCGGGGGTGGGCCCCCTGGTCTCCCTTCTTTGGGGAGCACGGTGGCTTCCTTCCGGGGTCGTCCCTATCTTCATAAAAAAAAGGTGTCTACTCGAAGAAAAGAAAAGAAGGGTTCTTGGAAGGAAGAAGAAGGTGAGGAGTCGGGGGAGGGGGAGATTTCAGAAGCTACACTTTCGGACGAGGATATCACCGACCCCGGTGACAGCAGGAGTACATTTGGGCATATTCGGCATATCAGGTACAGTAGGCAGAGCAGGCAGTGCAGGAGTACATTTGGGCATATCAGGTAGAGTAGGCAGAACAGGCTGTGCAGGGGTACATTTGGGCATATCAGGTACAGTAGGCAGAGCAGGCAGTGCAGGAGTACATTTGGGCATATCAGGTACAGTAGGAAGAGCAGGCTGTGCAGGAATACATTTGGGCATATCAGGTTCAATAGGCAGAGCAGGCTGTGCAGGAGTACATTTGGGCATATCAGGTACAATAGGCAGAGCAGGCAGTGCAGGAGTACATTTGGGCATATCAGGTACAGTAGGCAGAGCAGGCTGTGCAGGGGTACATTTGGGCATATCTAGTACAGAAGGCAGAGCAGGCAGTGCAGGGGTACATTTGGGCATATCGGGTACAGTAGGCAGAGCAGGCAGTGCAGGAGTACATTTGGGCATATCAGGTACAGTAGGCAGAGCAGGCAGTGCAGG
The DNA here is from genome assembly GCF_040938575.1 of Ambystoma mexicanum. Lineage (NCBI taxonomy): Eukaryota > Metazoa > Chordata > Amphibia > Caudata > Ambystomatidae > Ambystoma > Ambystoma mexicanum. Next base: position 1,293,009,197 of record NC_090921.1, read on the forward strand.
AGTACATTTGGGCATATCAGGTACAATAGGCAGAGCAGGCTGTGCAGGAGTACATTTGGGCAAATCAGGTACAGTAGACAGAGCAGGCTGTGCAGGAATACATCTGGGCATATCGGGTACAGTAGGCAGAGCAGGCTGTGCAGGAATACATTTGGGCATATCGGGTACAGTAGGCAGAGCGGGCAGTGCAGGAGTACATTTGGGCATATCGGGTACAGTAGGCAGAGCGGGCAGTGCAGGAGTACATCTGGGCATATCAGGTACAGTAGGCAGAGTGGGCAGTGCAGGAGTACATCTGGGCATATCAGGTACAGTAGGCAGAGCGGGCAGTGCAGGAGTACATTTGGGCATATCAGGTACAGTAGGCAGAGCAGGCAGTGTAGGAGTACATGTGTGCATCTCAGGTACAGTAGGCAGAGCAGGCAGTGCAGGAGTACATGTGGGCATCTCAAGTACAGTAGGCAGAGCAGGCAGTGCAGGAGTATATGTGGGCATCTCAGGTACAGTAGGCAGAGCAGGCAGTGCAGGAGTACATCTAGGCATCTCGGGTACAATAGGCAGAGCAGGCAGTGCAGGAGTACATTTCGGCATATCGGGTACAGTAGGCAGAGCAGGCAGTGCAGGAGTACATTTGGGCATATCAGGTACAGTAGGCAGAGCAGGCAGTGCAGGAGTACATTTGGGCATATCAGGTACAGTAGGCAGAGCAGGCAGTGCAGGAGTACATTTGGGCATATCAGGTACAGTAGGCAGAGCAGGCAGTGCAGGAGTACATTTGGGCATATCAGGTACAGTAGGCAGAGCAGGCTGTGCAGGAGTACATTTGGGCATATCAGGTACAGTAGGCAGAGCAGGCTGTGCAGGAATACATTTGGGCATATCAGGTACAGTAGGCAGAGCAGGCTGTGCAGGAGTACATTTGGGCATATTCGGCATATCAGGTACAGTAGGCAGAGCAGGCAGTGCAGGAGTACATTTGGGCATATCAGGTACAGTAGGCAGAACAGGCTGTGCAGGGGTACATTTGGGCATATCAGGTACAGTAGGCAGAGCAGGCAGTGCAGGAGTACATTTGGGCATATCAGGTACAGTAGGAAGAGCAGGCTGTGCAGGAATACATTTGGGCATATCAGGTACAATAGGCAGAGCAGGCTGTGCAGGAGTACATTTGGGCATATCAGGTACAATAGGCAGAGCAGGCAGTGCAGGAGTACATTTGGGCATATCAGGTACAGTAGGCAGAGCAGGCTGTGCAGGGGTACATTTGGGCATATCTAGTACAGTAGGCAGAGCAGGCAGTGCAGGGGTACATTTGGGCATATCGGGTACAGTAGGCAGAGCAGGCAGTGCAGGAGTACATTTGGGCATATCAGGTACAGTAGGCAGAGCAGGCAGTGCAGGAGTACATTTGGGCATATCAGGTACAATAGGCAGAGCAGGCTGTGCAGGAGTACATTTGGGCAAATCAGGTACAGTAGGCAGAGCAGGCAGTGCAGGGGTACATTTGGGCATATCAGGTACAGTCGGCAGAGCAGGCAGTGCAGGAATACATTTGGCCATATCAGGTACAGTAGGCAGAGCAGGCAGTGTAGGAGTACATTTGGGCAAATCAGGTACAGTAGGCAGAGCAGCCTGTGCAGGAGTACATTTGGGCATATCGGGTACAGTAGACAGAGCAGGCTGTGCAGGAATACATTTGGGCATATCGGGTACAGTAGGCAGAGCAGGCTGTGCAGGAATACATTTGGGCATATCGGGTACAGTAGGCAGAGCAGGCAGTGCAGGAGTACATTTGGGCAAATCAGGTACAGTAGGCAGAGCAGGCTGTGCAGGAGTACATTTGGGCATATCGGGTACAGTAGACAGAGCAGGCTGTGCAGGAATACATTTGGGCATATCGAGTACAGTAGGCAGAGCAGGCTGTGCAGGAATACATTTGGGCATATCGGGTACAGTAGGCATAGCAGGCAGTGCAGGAGTACATTTTGGCATATCGGGTACAGTAGACAGAGCAGGCTGTGCAGGAATACATCTGGGCATATCGGGTACAGTAGGCAGAGCAGGCTGTGAAGGAATACATTTGGGCATATTGGGTACAGTAGGCAGAGCGGGCAGTGCAGGAGTACATTTGGGCATATCGGGTACAGTAGGCAGAGCAGGCAGTGCAGGAGTACATCTGGGCATATCAGGTACAGTAGGCAGAGCGGGCAGGGCAGGAGTACATCTGGGCATATCAGGTACAGTAGGCAGAGCGGGCAGGGCAGGAGTATATTTGGGCATATCAGGTACAGTAGGCAGAGCGGGCAGTGCAGGAGTACATTTGGGCATATCAGGTACAGTAGGCAGAGCAGGCAGTGCAGGAGTACATGTGTGCATCTCAGGTACAGTAGGCAGAGCAGGCAGTGCAGGAGTACATGTGGGCATCTCAGGTACAATAGGCAGAGCAGGCAGTGCAGGAGTACATGTGGGCATCTCAGGTACAGTAGGCAGAGCAGGCAGTGCAGGAGTACATTTGGGCATATCAGGTACAATAGGCAGAGCAGGCTGTGCAGGAGTACATTTGGGCAAATCAGGTACAGTAGGCAGAGCAGGCAGTGCAGGAGTACATTTGGGCATATCAGGTACAGTAGGCAGAGCAGGCAGTGCAGGAGTACATTTGGGCATATCAGGTACAGTAGGCAGAGCAGGCTGTGCAGGAGTACATTTGGGCATATCAGGTACAGTAGGCAGAGCAGGCTGTGCAGGAATACATTTGGGCATATCGGGTACAGTAGGCAGAGCAGGCAGTGCAGGAGTACATTTGGGCATATCAGGTACAGTAGGCAGAGCAGGCTGTGCAGGAGTACATTTGGGCATATCAGGTACAGTAGGCAGAGCAGGCTGTGCAGGAATACATTTGGGCATATCGGGTACAGTAGGCAGAGCAGGCTGTGCAGGAGTACATTTGGGCATATTCGGCATATCAGGTACAGTAGGCAGAGCAGGCAGTGCAGGAGTACATTTGGGCATATCAGGTACAGTAGGCAGAACAGGCTGTGCAGGGGTACATTTGGGCATATCAGGTACAGTAGGCAGAGCAGGCAGTGCAGGAGTACATTTGGGCATATCAGGTACAGTAGGAAGAGCAGGCTGTGCAGGAATACATTTGGGCATATCAGGTACAATAGGCAGAGCAGGCTGTGCAGGAGTACATTTGGGCATATCAGGTACAATAGGCAGAGCAGGCAGTGCAGGAGTACATTTGGGCATATCAGGTACAGTAGGCAGAGCAGGCTGTGCAGGGGTACATTTGGGCATATCTAGTACAGTAGGCAGAGCAGGCAGTGCAGGGGTACATTTGGGCATATCGGGTACAGTAGGCAGAGCAGGCAGTGCAGGAGTACATTTGGGCATATCAGGTACAGTAGGCAGAGCAGGCAGTGCAGGAGTACATTTGGGCATATCAGGTACAATAGGCAGAGCAGGCTGTGCAGGAGTACATTTGGGCAAATCAGGTACAGTAGGCAGAGCAGGCAGTGCAGGAGTACATTTGGGCATATCAGGTACAGTAGGCAGAGCAGGCAGTGCAGGAGTACATTTGGGCATATCAGGTACAGTAGGCAGAGCAGGCTGTGCAGGAGTACATTTGGGCATATCAGGTACAGTAGGCAGAGCAGGCTGTGCAGGAATACATTTGGGCATATCGGGTACAGTAGGCAGAGCAGGCTGTGCAGGAGTACATTTGGGCATATTCGGCATATCAGGTACAGTAGGCAGAGCAGGCAGTGCAGGAGTACATTTGGGCATATCAGGTACAGTAGGCAGAACAGGCTGTGCAGGGGTACATTTGGGCATATCAGGTACAGTAGGCAGAGCAGGCAGTGCAGGAGTACATTTGGGCATATCAGGTACAGTAGGAAGAGCAGGCTGTGCAGGAATACATTTGGGCATATCAGGTACAATAGGCAGAGCAGGCTGTGCAGGAGTACATTTGGGCATATCAGGTACAATAGGCAGAGCAGGCAGTGCAGGAGTACATTTGGGCATATCAGGTACAGTAGGCAGAGCAGGCTGTGCAGGGGTACATTTGGGCATATCTAGTACAGTAGGCAGAGCAGGCAGTGCAGGGGTACATTTGGGCATATCGGGTACAGTAGGCAGAGCAGGCAGTGCAGGAGTACATTTGGGCATATCAGGTACAGTAGGCAGAGCAGGCAGTGCAGGAGTACATTTGGGCATATCAGGTACAATAGGCAGAGCAGGCTGTGCAGGAGTACATTTGGGCAAATCAGGTACAGTAGACAGAGCAGGCTGTGCAGGAATACATCTGGGCATATCGGGTACAGTAGGCAGAGCAGGCTGTGCAGGAATACATTTGGGCATATCGGGTACAGTAGGCAGAGCGGGCAGTGCAGGAGTACATTTGGGCATATCGGGTACAGTAGGCAGAGCGGGCAGTGCAGGAGTACATCTGGGCATATCAGGTACAGTAGGCAGAGCGGGCAGTGCAGGAGTACATCTGGGCATATCAGGTACAGTAGGCAGAGCGGGCAGTGCAGGAGTACATTTGGGCATATCAGGTACAGTAGGCAGAGCAGGCAGTGTAGGAGTACATGTGTGCATCTCAGGTACAGTAGGCAGAGCAGGCAGTGCAGGAGTACATGTGGGCATCTCAGGTACAGTAGGCAGAGCAGGCAGTGCAGGAGTACATGTGGGCATCTCAGGTACAGTAGGCAGAGCAGGCAGTGCAGGAGTACATCTAGGCATCTCGGGTACAATAGGCAGAGCAGGCAGTGCAGGAGTACATTTCGGCATATCGGGTACAGTAGGCAGAGCAGGCAGTGCAGGAGTACATTTGGGCATATCAGGTACAGTAGGCAGAGCAGGCAGTGCAGGAGTACATTTGGGCATATCAGGTACAGTAGGCAGAGCAGGCAGTGCAGGAGTACATTTGGGCATATCAGGTACAGTAGGCAGAGCAGGCAGTGCAGGAGTACATTTGGGCATATCAGGTACAGTAGGCAGAGCAGGCTGTGCAGGAGTACATTTGGGCATATCAGGTACAGTAGGAAGAGCAGGCTGTGCAGGAATACATTTGGGCATATCAGGTACAATAGGCAGAGCAGGCTGTGCAGGAGTACATTTGGGCATATCAGGTACAATAGGCAGAGCAGGCAGTGCAGGAGTACATTTGGGCATATCAGGTACAGTAGGCAGAGCAGGCTGTGCAGGGGTACATTTGGGCATATCTAGTACAGTAGGCAGAGCAGGCAGTGCAGGGGTACATTTGGGCATATCGGGTACAGTAGGCAGAGCAGGCAGTGCAGGAGTACATTTGGGCATATCAGGTACAGTAGGCAGAGCAGGCAGTGCAGGAGTACATTTGGGCATATCAGGTACAATAGGCAGAGCAGGCTGTGCAGGAGTACATTTGGGCAAATCAGGTACAGTAGGCAGAGCAGGCAGTGCAGGGGTACATTTGGGCATATCAGGTACAGTCGGCAGAGCAGGCAGTGCAGGAATACATTTGGCCATATCAGGTACAGTAGGCAGAGCAGGCAGTGCAGGAGTACATTTGGGCAAATCAGGTACAGTAGGCAGAGCAGCCTGTGCAGGAGTACATTTGGGCATATCGGGTACAGTAGACAGAGCAGGCTGTGCAGGAATACATTTGGGCATATCGGGTACAGTAGGCAGAGCAGGCTGTGCAGGAATACATTTGGGCATATCGGGTACAGTAGGCAGAGCAGGCAGTGCAGGAGTACATTTGGGCAAATCAGGTACAGTAGGCAGAGCAGGCTGTGCAGGAGTACATTTGGGCATATCGGGTACAGTAGACAGAGCAGGCTGTGCAGGAATACATTTGGGCATATCGGGTACAGTAGGCAGAGCAGGCTGTGCAGGAATACATTTGGGCATATCGGGTACAGTAGGCATAGCAGGCAGTGCAGGAGTACATTTTGGCATATCGGGTACAGTAGACAGAGCAGGCTGTGCAGGAATACACCTGGCCATATCGGGTACAGTAGGCAGAGCAGGCTGTGAAGGAATACATTTGGGCATATTGGGTACAGTAGGCAGAGCGGGCAGTGCAGGAGTACATTTGGGCATATCGGGTACAGTAGGCAGAGCAGGCAGTGCAGGAGTACATCTGGGCATATCAGGTACAGTAGGCAGAGCGGGCAGGGCAGGAGTACATCTGGGCATATCAGGTACAGTAGGCAGAGCGGGCAGGGCAGGAGTATATTTGGGCATATCAGGTACAGTAGGCAGAGCGGGCAGTGCAGGAGTACATTTGGGCATATCAGGTACAGTAGGCAGAGCAGGCAGTGCAGGAGTACATGTGTGCATCTCAGGTACAGTAGGCAGAGCAGGCAGTGCAGGAGTACATGTGGGCATCTCAGGTACAATAGGCAGAACAGGCAGTGCAGGAGTACATGTGGGCATCTCAGGTACAGTAGGCAGAGCAGGCAGTGCAGGGGTGCATCTGGGAATCTCAGGTACAGTAGGCAGAGCAGGCTGTGCAGGAGTACATTTGGGCATATTGGGCATATCAGGTACAGTAGGCAGAGCCGGCAGTGCAGGAGTACATTTGGGCATATCAGGTACAGTAGGCAGAACAGGCTGTGCAGGGGTACATTTGGGCATATCAGGTACAGTGGGCAGAGCAGGCAGTGCAGGAGTACATTTGGGCATATCAGGTACAGTAGGAAGAGCAGGCTGTGCAGGAATACATTTGGGCATATCAGGTACAATAGGCAGAGCAGGCTGTGCAGGAGTACATTTGGGCATCTCAGGTACAGTAGGCAGAGCAGGCAGTGCAGGAGTACATTTGGGCATATCAGGTACAGTAGGCAGAGCAGGCTGTGCAGGGGTACATTTGGGCATATCTAGTACAGTAGGCAGAGCAGGCAGTGCAGGGGTACATTTGGGCATATCGGCTACAGTAGGCAGAGCAGGCAGTGCAGGAGTACATTTGGGCATATCAGGTACAGTAGGCAGAGCAGGCAGTGCAGTAGTACATTTGGGCATATCAGGTACAGTAGGCAGAGCAGGCAGTGCAGGAGTACATTTGGGCATATCAGGTACAGTAGGCAGAGCAGGCTGTGCAGGAGTACATTTGGGCATATCAGGTACAGTAGGAAGAGCAGGCTGTGCAGCAGTACATTTGGGCAAATCAGGTACAGTAGGCAGAGCAGGCAGTCCAGGGGTACATTTGGGCATATCTGGTACAGTCGGCAGAGCAGGCAGTGCAGGAATACATTTGGCCATATCAGGTACAGTAGGCAGAGCAGGCAGTGCAGGAGTACATTTGTGCAAATCAGGTACAGTAGGCAGAGCAGGCTGTGCAGGAATACATTTGGGCATATCGGGTACAGTAGGCAGAGCAGGCTGTGGAGGAATACATTTGGGCATATCGGGTACAGTAGGCAGAGCAGGCAGTGCAGGAGTACATTTGGGCAAATCAGGTACAGTAGGCAGAGCAGGCTGTGCAGGAGTACATTTGGGCATATCGGGTACAGTAGACAGAGCAGGATGTGCAGGAATACATTTGGGCATATCGGGTACAGTAGGCAGAGCAGGCTGTGCAGGAATACATTTGGGCATATCGGGTACAGTAGGCATAGCAGGCAGTGCAGGAGTACATTTTGGCATATCGGGTACAGTAGACAGAGCAGGCTGTGCAGGAATACATCTGGGCATATCGGGTACAGTAGGCAGAGCAGGCTGTGCAGGAATACATCTGGGCATATCGGGTACAGTAGGCAGAGCAGGCTGTGCAGGAATACATTTGGGCATATCAGGTACAGTAGGCAGAGCGGGCAGTGCAGGAGTACATCTGGGCATATCGGGTACAGTAGGCAGGGCGGGCAGTGCAGGAGTACATTTGGGCATATCAGGTACAGTAGGCAGAGCAGGCAGTGCAGGAGTACATGTGTGCATCTCAGGTACAGTAGGCAGAGCAGGCAGTGCAGGAGTACATGTGGGCATCTCAGGTACAATAGGCAGAGCAGGCAGTGCAGGAGTACATGTGGGCATCTCAGGTACAGTAGGCAGAGCAGGCAGTGCAGGGGTACATCTGGGCATCTCGGGTACAATAGGCAGAGCAGGCAGTGCAGGAGTACATCTGGGCATATCAGGTACAGTAGGCAGAGCAGGCAGTGCAGGAGTACATTTGGGCATATCAGGTACAGTAGGCAGACCAGGCAGTGTAGGAATACATTTGGGCATATCAGGTACAGTAGGCAGAGCAGGCTGTGCAGGGGTACATTTGGGCATATCAGGTACAGTAGGCAGACCAGGCAGTGCAGGAGTACATGTGTGCATCTCAGGTACAGTAGGCAGAGCAGGCAGTGCAGGAGTACATGTGTGCATCTCAGGTACAGTAGGCAGAGCAGGCAGTGCAGGAGTACATGTGTGCATCTCAGGTACAGTAGGCAGAGCAGGCAGTGCAGGAGTACATGTGGGCATCTCAGGTACAGTAGGCAGAGCAGGCAGTGCAGGAGTACATGTGGGCATCTCAGGTACAATAGGCAGAGCAGGCAGTGCAGGAGTACATGTGGGCATCTCAGGTACAGTAGGCAGAGCAGGCAGTGCAGGGGTACATCTGGGCATCTCAGGTACAGTAGGCAGACCAGGCAGTGTAGGAATACATTTGGGCATATCAGGTACAGTAGGCAGAGCAGGCTGTGCAGGGGTACATTTGGGCATATCAGGTACAGTAGGCAGAGCAGGCAGTGCAGGAGTACATTTGGGCATATCGGGTACAGTAGGCAGAGCAGGCAGTGCATTGGTACATTTGGGCATATCGGGTACAGTCGACAGAGCAGGCAGTGCAGGAGTACATTTGGGCATATCGGGTACAGTAGGCAGAGCAGGCTGTGCAGGAGTACATCTGGGCATATCGGGTACAGTAGGCAGAGCGGGCAGTGCAGGGGTACATCTGGGCACATCGGGTACAGTAGGCAGAGCGGGCTGTGCAGGGGTACATTTGGGCATATCAGGTACAGTAGGAAGAGCGGGCAGTGCAGGAGTACATTTGGGCATAGCAGGTACAGTAGGCAGAGCAGGCAGTGCAGGAGTACGTTTGGGCATATCAGGTACAGTAGGCAGAGCAGGCAGTGCAGGGGTACATTTGGGCATATCAGGTACAGTAGGCAGAGCAGGCTGTGCAGGGGTACATTTGAACATATCAGGTACAGTAAGAAGAGCAGGCTGCGCAGGAGTACATTTGGGCATATCAGGTACAGTAGGCAGAGCAGGCTGCGCAGGAGTACATTTGGGCATATCAGGTACAGTAGGCAGAGCAGGCTGCGCAGGAGTACATTTGGGCATATCAGGTACAGTAGGCAGAGCAGGCTGTGCAGGGGTACATTTGGGCATATCTGGTACAGTAGGCAGAGCGGGCAGTGCAGGAGTACATTTGGGCATATCAGGTACAGTAGGCAGAGCAGGCTGTGGAGGGGTACATTTGGGCATATCAGGTACAGTAGGCAGAGCAGGCAGTGCAGGAGTACATTTTGGCATATCAGGTACAGTAGGCAGAGCAGGCAGTGCAGGAGTACATTTGGGCATATCAGGTACAGTAGGCAGAGCAGGCTGTGCAGGAATACATTTGGGCATATCAGGTACAGTAGGCAGAGCAGGCAGTGCAGGAGTACATTTGGGCATATCAGGTACAGTAGGCAGAGCAGGCTGTGCAGGAATACATTTGGGCATATCAGGTACAGTAGGCAGAGCAGGCAGTGCAGGAGTACATTTGGGCGTATTGGGCATATCAGGTACAGTAGGCAGAGCAGGCAGTGCAGGAGTACATTTGGGCATATCAGGTACAGTAGGCAGAACAGGCTGTGCAGGGGTACATTTGGGCATATCAGGTACAGTAGACAGAGCAGGCAGTGCAGGAGTACATTTGGGCATATCAGGTACAGTAGGCAGAGCAGGCAGTGCAGGAGTACATTTGGGCATATCAGGTACAGTAGGCAGAGCAGGCTGTGCAGGAGTACATTTGGGCATATCAGGTACAGTAGGCAGAGTAGGCAGTGCAGGTGTGCATTTGGGGATATCAGGTACAGTAGGCAGAGCAGACTGTGCAGGGGTACATTTGGGCATATCTAGTACAGTAGGCAGAGCAGGCAGTGCAGGGGTACATTTGGGCATATCAGGTACAGTAGGCAGAGCAGGCAGTGCAGTAGTACATTTGGGCATATCAGGTATAGTAGGCAGAGCAGGCTGTGCTGGGGTACATTTGGGCATATCTAGTACAGTGGGCAGAGCAGGCTGTGCAGGAGTACATTTGGGCATATCAGGTACAGTAGGCAGAGCGGGCAGGGCAGGAGTACATCTGGGCATATCAGGTACAGTAGGCAGAGCGGGCAGGGCAGGAGTATATTTGGGCATATCAGGTACAGTAGGCAGAGCGGGCAGTGCAGGAGTACATTTGGGCATATCAGGTACAGTAGGCAGAGCAGGCAGTGCAGGAGTACATGTGTGCATCTCAGGTACAGTAGGCAGAGCAGGCAGTGCAGGAGTACATGTGGGCATCTCAGGTACAATAGGCAGAGCAGGCAGTGCAGGAGTACATGTGGGCATCTCAGGTACAGTAGGCAGAGCAGGCAGTGCAGGAGTACATTTGGGCATATCAGGTACAATAGGCAGAGCAGGCTGTGCAGGAGTACATTTGGGCAAATCAGGTACAGTAGGCAGAGCAGGCAGTGCAGGAGTACATTTGGGCATATCAGGTACAGTAGGCAGAGCAGGCAGTGCAGGAGTACATTTGGGCATATCAGGTACAGTAGGCAAAGCAGGCTGTGCAGGAGTACATTTGGGCATATCAGGTACAGTAGGCAGAGCAGGCTGTGCAGGAATACATTTGGGCATATCGGGTACAGTAGGCAGAGCAGGCTGTGCAGGAGTACATTTGGGCATATTCGGCATATCAGGTACAGTAGGCAGAGCAGGCAGTGCAGGAGTACATTTGGGCATATCAGGTACAGTAGGCAGAACAGGCTGTGCAGGGGTACATTTGGGCATATCAGGTACAGTAGGCAGAGCAGGCAGTGCAGGAGTACATTTGGGCATATCAGGTACAGTAGGAAGAGCAGGCTGTGCAGGAATACATTTGGGCATATCAGGTACAATAGGCAGAGCAGGCTGTGCAGGAGTACATTTGGGCATATCAGGTACAATAGGCAGAGCAGGCAGTGCAGGAGTACATTTGGGCATATCAGGTACAGTAGGCAGAGCAGGCTGTGCAGGGGTACATTTGGGCATATCTAGTACAGTAGGCAGAGCAGGCAGTGCAGGGGTACATTTGGGCATATCGGGTACAGTAGGCAGAGCAGGCAGTGCAGGAGTACATTTGGGCATATCAGGTACAGTAGGCAGAGCAGGCAGTGCAGGAGTACATTTGGGCATATCAGGTACAATAGGCAGAGCAGGCTGTGCAGGAGTACATTTGGGCAAATCAGGTACAGTAGACAGAGCAGGCTGTGCAGGAATACATCTGGGCATATCGGGTACAGTAGGCAGAGCAGGCTGTGCAGGAATACATCTGGGCATATCGGGTACAGTAGGCAGAGCGGGCAGTGCAGGAGTACATTTGGGCATATCGGGTACAGTAGGCAGAGCGGGCAGTGCAGGAGTACATCTGGGCATATCAGGTACAGTAGGCAGAGCGGGCAGTGCAGGAGTACATCTGGGCATATCAGGTACAGTAGGCAGAGCGGGCAGTGCAGGAGTACATTTGGGCATATCAGGTACAGTAGGCAGAGCAGGCAGTGCAGGAGTACATGTGTGCATCTCAGGTACAGTAGGCAGAGCAGGCAGTGCAGGAGTACATGTGGGCATCTCAGGTACAGTAGGCAGAGCAGGCAGTGCAGGAGTACATGTGGGCATCTCAGGTACAGTAGGCAGAGCAGGCAGTGCAGGAGTACATCTAGGCATCTCGGGTACAATAGGCAGAGCAGGCAGTGCAGGAGTACATTTCGGCATATCGGGTACAGTAGGCAGAGCAGGCAGTGCAGGAGTACATTTGGGCATATCAGGTACAGTAGGCAGAGCAGGCAGTGCAGGAGTACATTTGGGCATATCAGGTACAGTAGGCAGAGCAGGCAGTGCAGGAGTACATTTGGGCATATCAGGTACAGTAGGCAGAGCAGGCAGTGCAGGAGTACATTTGGGCATATCAGGTACAGTAGGCAGAGCAGGCTGTGCAGGAGTACATTTGGGCATATCAGGTACAGTAGGAAGAGCAGGCTGTGCAGGAATACATTTGGGCATATCAGGTACAATAGGCAGAGCAGGCTGTGCAGGAGTACATTTGGGCATATCAGGTACAATAGGCAGAGCAGGCAGTGCAGGAGTACATTTGGGCATATCAGGTACAGTAGGCAGAGCAGGCTGTGCAGGGGTACATTTGGGCATATCTAGTACAGTAGGCAGAGCAGGCAGTGCAGGGGTACATTTGGGCATATCGGGTACAGTAGGCAGAGCAGGCAGTGCAGGAGTACATTTGGGCATATCAGGTACAGTAGGCAGAGCAGGCAGTGCAGGAGTACATTTGGGCATATCAGGTACAATAGGCAGAGCAGGCTGTGCAGGAGTACATTTGGGCAAATCAGGTACAGTAGGCAGAGCAGGCAGTGCAGGGGTACATTTGGGCATATCAGGTACAGTCGGCAGAGCAGGCAGTGCAGGAATACATTTGGCCATATCAGGTACAGTAGGCAGAGCAGGCAGTGCAGGAGTACATTTGGGCAAATCAGGTACAGTAGGCAGAGCAGCCTGTGCAGGAGTACATTTGCGCATATCGGGTACAGTAGACAGAGCAGGCTGTGCAGGAATACATTTGGGCATATCGGGTACAGTAGGCAGAGCAGGCTGTGCAGGAATACATTTGGGCATATCGGGTACAGTAGGCAGAGCAGGCAGTGCAGGAGTACATTTGGGCAAATCAGGTACAGTAGGCAGAGCAGGCTGTGCAGGAGTACATTTGGGCATATCGGGTACAGTAGACAGAGCAGGCTGTGCAGGAATACATTTGGGCATATCGGGTACAGTAGGCAGAGCAGGCTGTGCAGGAGTACATTTGGGCATATCAGGTACAATAGGCAGAGCAGGCAGTGCAGGAGTACATTTGGGCATATCAGGTACAGTAGGCAGAGCAGGCTGTGCAGGGGTACATTTGGGCATATCTAGTACAGTAGGCAGAGCAGGCAGTGCAGGGGTACATTTGGGCATATCGGGTACAGTAGGCAGAGCAGGCAGTGCAGGAGTACATTTGGGCATATCAGGTACAGTAGGCAGAGCAGGCAGTGCAGGAGTACATTTGGGCATATCAGGTACAATAGGCAGAGCAGGCTGTGCAGGAGTACATTTGGGCAAATCAGGTACAGTAGGCAGAGCAGGCAGTGAAGGGGTACATTTGGGCATATCAGGTACAGTCGGCAGAGCAGGCAGTGCAGGAATACATTTGGCCATATCAGGTACAGTAGGCAGAGCAGGCAGTGCAGGAGTACATTTGGGCAAATCAGGTACAGTAGGCAGAGCAGCCTGTGCAGGAGTACATTTGCGCATATCGGGTACAGTAGACAGAGCAGGCTGTGCAGGAATACATTTGGGCATATCGGGTACAGTAGGCAGAGCAGGCTGTGCAGGAATACATTTGGGCATATCGGGTACAGTAGGCAGAGCAGGCAGTGCAGGAGTACATTTGGGCAAATCAGGTACAGTAGGCAGAGCAGGCTGTGCAGGAGTACATTTGGGCATATCGGGTACAGTAGACAGAGCAGGCTGTGCAGGAATACATTTGGGCATATCGGGTACAGTAGGCAGAGCAGGCTGTGCAGGAATACATTTGGGCATATCGGGTACAGTAGGCATAGCAGGCAGTGCAGGAGTACATTTTGGCATATCGGGTACAGTAGACAGAGCAGGCTGTGCAGGAATACATCTGGGCATATCGGGTACAGTAGGCAGAGCAGGCTGTGAAGGAATACATTTGGGCATATTGGGTACAGTAGGCAGAGCGGGCAGTGCAGGAGTACATTTGGGCATATCGGGTACAGTAGGCAGAGCAGGCAGTGCAGGAGTACATCTGGGCATATCAGGTACAGTAGGCAGAGCGGGCAGGGCAGGAGTACATCTGGGCATATCAGGTACAGTAGGCAGAGCGGGCAGGGCAGGAGTATATTTGGGCATATCAGGTACAGTAGGCAGAGCGGGCAGTGCAGGAGTACATTTGGGCATATCAGGTACAGTAGGCAGAGCAGGCAGTGCAGGAGTACATGTGTGCATCTCAGGTACAGTAGGCAGAGCAGGCAGTGCAGGAGTACATGTGGGCATCTCAGGTACAATAGGCAGAGCAGGCAGTGCAGGAGTACATGTGGGCATCTCAGGTACAGTAGGCAGAGCAGGCAGTGCAGGGGTGCATCTGGGAATCTCAGGTACAGTAGGCAGAGCAGGCTGTGCAGGAGTACATTTGGGCATATTGGGCATATCAGGTACAGTAGGCAGAGCAGGCAGTGCAGGAGTACATTTGGGCATATCAGGTACAGTAGGCAGAACAGGCTGTGCAGGGGTACATTTGGGCATATCAGGTACAGTGGGCAGAGCAGGCAGTGCAGGAGTACATTTGGGCATATCAGGTACAGTAGGAAGAGCAGGCTGTGCAGGAATACATTTGGGCATATCAGGTACAATAGGCAGAGCAGGCTGTGCAGGAGTACATTTGGGCATCTCAGGTACAGTAGGCAGAGCAGGCAGTGCAGGAGTACATTTGGGCATATCAGGTACAGTAGGCAGAGCAGGCTGTGCAGGGGTACATTTGGGCATATCTAGTACAGTAGGCAGAGCAGGCAGTGCAGGGGTACATTTGGGCATATCGGCTACAGTAGGCAGAGCAGGCAGTGCAGGAGTACATTTGGGCATATCAGGTACAGTAGGCAGAGCAGGCAGTGCAGTAGTACATTTGGGCATATCAGGTACAGTAGGCAGTGCAGGCAGTGCAGGAGTACATTTGGGCATATCAGGTACAGTAGGCAGAGCAGGCTGTGCAGGAGTACATTTGGGCATATCAGGTACAGTAGGCAGAGCAGGCTGTGCAGCAGTACATTTGGGCAAATCAGGTACAGTAGGCAGAGCAGGCAGTCCAGGGGTACATTTGGGCATATCTGGTACAGTCGGCAGAGCAGGCAGTGCAGGAATACATTTGGCCATATCAGGTACAGTAGGCAGAGCAGGCAGTGCAGGAGTTCATTTGTGCAAATCAGGTACAGTAGGCAGAGCAGGCTGTGCAGGAATACATTTGGGCATATCGGGTACAGTAGGCAGAGCAGGCTGTGGAGGAATACATTTGGGCATATCGGGTACAGTAGGCAGAGCAGGCAGTGCAGGAGTACATTTGGGCAAATCAGGTACAGTAGGCAGAGCAGGCTGTGCAGGAGTACATTTGGACATATCGGGTACAGTAGACAGAGCAGGATGTGCAGGAATACATTTGGGCATATCGGGTACAGTAGGCAGAGCAGGCTGTGCAGGAATACATTTGGGCATATCGGGTACAGTAGGCATAGCAGGCAGTGCAGGAGTACATTTTGGCATATCGGGTACAGTAGACAGAGCAGGCTGTGCAGGAATACATCTGGGCATATCGGGTACAGTAGGCAGAGCAGGCTGTGCAGGAATACATCTGGGCATATCGGGTACAGTAGGCAGAGCAGGCTGTGCAGGAATACATTTGGGCATATCAGGTACAGTAGGCAGAGCGGGCAGTGCAGGAGTACATCTGGGCATATCGGGTACAGTAGGCAGGGCGGGCAGTGCAGGAGTACATTTGGGCATATCAGGTACAGTAGGCAGAGCAGGCAGTGCAGGAGTAGATGTGTGCATCTCAGGTACAGTAGGCAGAGCAGGCAGTGCAGGAGTACATGTGGGCATCTCAGGTACAATAGGCAGAGCAGGCAGTGCAGGAGTACATGTGGGCATCTCAGGTACAGTAGGCAGAGCAGGCAGTGCAGGGGTACATCTGGGCATCTCGGGTACAATAGGCAGAGCAGGCAGTGCAGGAGTACATCTGGGCATATCAGGTACAGTAGGCAGAGCAGGCAGTGCAGGAGTACATTTGGGCATATCAGGTACAGTAGGCAGACCAGGCAGTGTAGGAATACATTTGGGCATATCAGGTACAGTAGGCAGAGCAGGCTGTGCAGGGGTACATTTGGGCATATCAGGTACAGTAGGCAGAGCAGGCAGTGCAGGAGTACATGTGTGCATCTCAGGTACAGTAGGCAGAGCAGGCAGTGCAGGAGTACATGTGTGCATCTCAGGTACAGTAGGCAGAGCAGGCAGTGCAGGAGTACATGTGTGCATCTCAGGTACAGTAGGCAGAGCAGGCAGTGCAGGAGTACATGTGGGCATCTCAGGTACAATAGGCAGAGCAGGCAGTGCAGGAGTACATGTGGGCATCTCAGGTACAGTAGGCAGAGCAGGCAGTGCAGGGGTACATCTGGGCATCTCAGGTACAGTAGGCAGACCAGGCAGTGCAGGAATACATTTGGGCATATCAGGTACAGTAGGCAGAGCAGGCTGTGCAGGGGTACATTTGGGCATATCAGGTACAGTAGGCAGAGCAGGCAGTGCAGGAGTACATTTGGGCATATCGGGTACAGTAGGCAGAGCAGGCAGTGCAGGGGTACATTTGGGCATATCGGGTACAGTCGACAGAGCGGGCAGTGCAGGAGTACATTTGGGCATATCGGGTACAGTAGGCAGAGCGGGCTGTGCAGGAGTACATCTGGGCATATCGGGTACAGTAGGCAGAGCGGGCAGTGCAGGGGTACATCTGGGCACATCGGGTACAGTAGGCAGAGCGGGCTGTGCAGGGGTACATTTGGGCATATCAGGTACAGTAGGAAGAGCGGGCAGTGCAGGAGTACATTTGGGCATAGCAGGTACAGTAGGCAGAGCAGGCAGTGCAGGAGTACGTTTGGGCATATCAGGTACAGTAGGCAGAGCAGGCAGTGCAGGGGTACATTTGGGCATATCAGGTACAGTAGGCAGAGCAGGCTGTGCAGGGGTACATTTGAACATATCAGGTACAGTAAGAAGAGCAGGCTGCGCAGGAGTACATTTGGGCATATCAGGTACAGTATGCAGAGCAGGCTGCGCAGGAGTACATTTGGGCATATCAGGTACAGTAGGCAGAACAGGCTGCGCAGGAGTACATTTGGGCATATCAGGTACAGTAGGCAGAGCAGGCTGCGCAGGGGTACATTTGGGCATATCTGGTACAGTAGGCAGAGCGGGCAGTGCAGGAGTACATTTGGGCATATCAGGTACAGTAGGCAGAGCAGGCTGTGGAGGGGTACATTTGGACATATCAGGTACAGTAGGCAGAGCAGGCAGTGCAGGAGTACATTTTGGCATATCAGGTACAGTAGGCAGAGCAGGCAGTGCAGGAGTACATTTGGGCATATCAGGTACAGTAGGCAGAGCAGGCTGTGCAGGAATACATTTGGGCATATCAGGTACAGTAGGCAGAGCAGGCAGTGCAGGAGTACATTTGGGCATATCAGGTACAGTAGGCAGAGCAGGCAGTGCAGGAGTACATTTGGGCATATCAGGTACAGTAGGCAGAGCAGGCTGTGCAGGAATACATTTGGGCATATCAGGTACAGTAGGCAGAGCAGGCAGTGCAGGAGTACATTTGGGCGTATTGGGCATATCAGGTACAGTAGGCAGAGCAGGCAGTGCAGGAGTACATTTTGGCATATCAGGTACAGTAGGCAGAACAGGCTGTGCAGGGGTACATTTGGGCATATCAGGTACAGTAGACAGAGCAGGCAGTGCAGGAGTACATTTGGGCATATCAGGTACAGTAGGCAGAGCAGGCAGTGCAGGAGTACATTTGGGCATATCAGGTACAGTAGGCAGAGCAGGCTGTGCAGGAGTACATTTGGGCATATCAGGTACAGTAGGCAGAGTAGGCAGTGCAGGTGTGCATTTGGGGATATCAGGTACAGTAGGCAGAGCAGACTGTGCAGGGGTACATTTGGGCATATCTAGTACAGTAGGCAGAGCAGGCAGTGCAGGGGTACATTTGGGCATATCAGGTACAGTAGGCAGAGCAGGCAGTGCAGTAGTACATTTGGGCATATCAGGTATAGTAGGCAGAGCAGGCTGTGCTGGGGTACATTTGGGCATATCTAGTACAGTGGGAAGAGCAGGCTGTGCAGGAGTACATTTGGGCATATCAGGTACAGTAGGCAGAGCAGGCAGTGGAGGAGTCCATTTGGGCATATCAGGTACAGTAGGCAGAGCAGGCAGTGCAGGAGTACATTTGGGCATATCAGGCCCAGTAGGCAGAGCAGGCTGTGCAGGAGTACATTTGGACAATATATTGCTGTGAGAGGTAAAGACTTGGGCTGCAGTGTTTCCAGTGTTCCTAGAGTGTTTGTCAGGGGTCAATGCCACCTGGTAGAGGGTCTCTGGTTGTGCGGTGACGTTACAGGCCATCACGTGCTGCAGGGAGTGCTGATGGCGCTTAGTGCGTGAGCACAGCCAGACGTTTCTGAAGGGAATGGAGGAGGGGTCAGTGTGGCCGTGCTGCGTACGGGTGCGCATTCTTAGGCATTTGCCTCTGGCTTGGATTTTGGGATGCCGTGTAGGTGTCTGGCGTCTGGCGCGAGGCATAGGAGGCCGTTGTGCTGTGGGCAGTGGGGGCTTCTTACCTCTGAACACCTCAGAGTGATCCATCAGGGTGACGGCATGCGGCGGCATCTGCGAGCAGCGGGGAAGGTGAAGGGACTTGGCTCCTCCCGGCCTCCCTATGAGCAGCTGTGCAAATTGCAGTCCTGTTTCAGGATTTTGTCCAAGGTACAAGGTCGGGGTGTAATGTGTAGATGGGCAGAAGGAACCCGCGCTTTTGGGCCGCGGTATCATACCCAGACTGCCTGATAAGGTACTCATGTCCAGGCTGCTTGATGGAAGGATGTATTACACCCAGATTGGCCGACAGGGAATCATATCTAGACTGCCTGATGTAGGTCTACATCATACCTAGAATGGCGGATGTAGGTCCATACCATAACTAGATGACGTTATGGGGCATTAAATGAAATCAAACTGATGACCAAAGTTCATCAGGACTGGTGATCCCCCTTCTAGTAACCACTGCTGCATTATTATGTCTGGTAACTTAATGCAAACAACTTTACAAAATGACAAATGTACTAGAATCTTCTTGGTGCCAATCTTTATTGGCACATAATCTGCCTTCTTAAAAGATGCAGGTGCAGGACCCAAAGCCGATGCATTTCGGACTCAGAAGTCCACCCTCAGGACGGCTAATACTACAGTACAAAGTGGCATACTGCTACTACAGTGTTTCAAACATCTCCATACATCCAACCACCTAGAGTGACGCACTTATAAACCATCCCTGTATGCAGCTGATGTGTAGGTCACCACCAACTAAAATCTGTACAAAAGTGTGTCATGACATTTTTTTTTAGAAAAAGCTCCAATCAAAAACACGTTATGCATCAGTTCAACAAAGGAAATGTGGACCAAAGGAAAGCAATACCTTATCGGGCTAACTTAGGAGTACTTGTGCACAGGATATATCTAGAAAAAATAAAAGATGCAACACGTTACGTTGTATTCAAACACTAAATATGACCAAATGTGATAGTCAATAATGACAGAGCTTACCTCCCCAGTGGGGGTTGGGGGATTAGATAATTCCTCAAATTAGAGAAAGGCTGCACCGTGCTGCAAGCAAAGGCTATGTGTGTGTGTGTTTCTCCATGTTAAAAACGCATGTGTGAACTCCAAAATGGCCATCACGCGGGACGTCGTCCACTGTGATGATGCTATCGCGTTGATTAAAAAGAACGTGCCGGTCCTTCCTAGCAAGTGCAGCGCCTGTACAGGCAGCGTGTAATGCAACCTACAGTAAGTACATAATATTAAAGTAGCAAGATCTACTCTCGTCTTCAGTTTAAAATACAACCTGTGCTGAAATATAACTAATAATTGTGTCCTCAAAGGATTACTTCCATCAGACCTAAAACCATCCCAATTGTTATACACTCACAACCACGTACACATCGGACAGGAATCTAGTTAGAATGCAATGTTGTAAACGTGCCCTCTTCGAGTAACTACAATGTTCGTATGTTAAAGTGATAAAATAAAAATAGCCAAATAAATAACTGCACAACAACGAAACAAAAGAAGCACACGAATTTCGTGATGCACTTTCGCAGGAAAGCAACCCAAGTACATCATGAGCTTAAGAAATGATGTATACACGAAGACATGAATGTCGGAATAATATTGACAGCACATTAAATATATATATATATATGTATACACTTGCACAGTGATGCCTCTATGAGTTCTTAGAATAACGGTGCCTTCTATCCAAGTTGGTTATGTAAATTATAGGCTACAGCGTCACCTATGGTAGGTAAGTAAACCTATGTATTAAGTGATGCAATTGTTTACAATGTGTCAAATGATATGTAGCTGTTAGAGTACACGGTAAGGGTAAGAGATCATTTTATTAAAATGAACATGGCCTCAATATGTAGTAAAGGAGGTGTCCAGGATTAAATAACAGAACAAGGTGTGATTCTACATGAAATACATGTATGTCTACAATGTGTATTTCTACAGCGCATGAGATTCATAAACACTTATGTTCAACAAATATCCATGTATTCTTCATCAATTTACAAAAAACATCCAAAACAAAGCTCCCCATTCGTTATTTTCGGATTAACAGATTCCGACCTATGTATCCAACATGCTCCCCTTTCTTGTAATCTTTTGGTGATAGTCATAGTGAGGCTTCTAGTCTCCACAACTTCAAGAATTTGGACACGTGATTGAGATATCTGATGTTCCTGTTGGTCAAAGTGCCCTGCTACAGCTGCGGTTGGAGTATGCAGTCTAATGTTGGAGTGTTGTTCATTCGATCTAATCTTTGCTTTACGGCTAATTTGTCCAACATAATATAGTCCACAGGGACGTTAAATGCAATATACCACATTAGCAGTATCACGTGGCATAACTGGTCAAAGTGATCTACTCTTCTGTCCTTGGGTGTGATATTTTATTACCTTTTATTTAGTTGTTTCAGTTAACACAACAGAGACAGGGGTATGTTCCTGTTTACTTTGGTCTTGCCTTAAGTTGTCTATCAGAGTGTGAATTCACAAGAAGGTCTCTTAAATTACTATTCCTCTGGTAAGCAAATACAGGTTTCTTTGTGAATAAGTCACCCGTTTTGCTGCCACATTCCAATAATGTCCATTGTCTCAGTATGCTTGTTTTATCTTCTGGGACACGGTGCTGTATTTAATTACAAACACTAGTGGTTACGTTTCTGTATTCTCCTTGTGTGTACTGAGTATTGTAGTTCGTGTAGGCTGAGCCGCATTTTCTTGTGCTATACTGCCTGATGTGGGCCTGTATCATATCGAGACTGCCTGATGGGGTATTATGCCTAGACTGCCTGATGTGGGTCTGTATCATATCGAGACTGCCTGATGGGGTATTATGCCTAGACTGCCTGATGTGGGTCTGTATCATATCGAGACTGCCTGATGGGGTATTATGCCTAGACTGCCTGATGTGGGTCTGTATCATATCGAGACTGCCTGATGGGGGTATGTATCTGTTAGGAAAGATTTCCATGTAATGTGTAATTTTCCCTTCAGTTGTGTACCCACCAACGTTTTGCTTTGTTTAAACACCATAGTCTGACTTTACCAGAGGAGCACAGCCTTCTGCTGTACTCCCCTGGGCTTTTCGCTCACTTTTTATGGGGAAGCTGACTTGCCCATAAAGACAGTCAGTACTGGGAGACTTTGTTTCCCTTAGTCCTTGTCAATGTTGCAACTTTTCTGCAACATGTAACAAGCGCACAAAGTACCTTATAGTACGGTGAACCTGGGTCTAACAGTCATTTCCAAAGCCCTAGATACTCTCGAAGGATTTATTAGGTGAAGTGCATATGTGCCTTGGACAGGGCTTGTGGAAGCTTATCTTTTTACATATTTTTAACCCTTATCTGTGAGGTAAACCGTGGTTACCACGTTTGGCACACATAGGTGGCCTGGCTCCAAAATGACCATGCCACAAGGTTCTTTGTCCTGTCCTTTGGCCATCTTGCCCCTTCACCTTCCCCAGGTCGAGCCGACCCGGGTCAGTCCTTATTTGGGCATGCATTCTCCCGTGAAACGCCAAGCTTTCGCGGGCTTCTGCATCCCTTGTGTGTGTGCTTCCAGGATGTGGGCTGGACTGTCTGGTTCCAATACACATCCTGGGTGTCAGATAGTCTGGTGTGCTGCGAATACCTGGGACCACCGTGGTCCATGATTGGTCCACGTATGGTATGCCTGTCTGAGAGCAGATCTCCCATTGGGTCCTCTTCGTTTTGGCGCGAAGGATATTTTGGATAAGAGAAAGCTCCAAACATCCATACCATGTCAATCTCTGGAGTTCTCACTGAACAAAGGATAGGATCCAAGTATCCTGAAACTTACAAGCCGAGTCGAGGAACCGCTGGTGACCCGCTGGAAGGTTTAGCAGCCTGAGCCCGCGGTCTTACCGCTGGACACCTCTACTTCTGGTTGTCCTAGAAGGTCTGCAAAGGTGCTTTGACACATTGGAATAGTGGAACCAACTATTCTCGGCACCTTCATCAAACCCTGCAAGTAAGCCTTCTCAGAAGTGTCCCTGGGCCAACCAGTGGGCTGACCAGTTTACGCAGGACCTTTACCCTGATACCGCCACCGTTTTGAGGAGACACTCGAAACTTGGTACGCTGCTAGCTCTGTGTTCACGGCACGCTCACACTGAATTTCATACACTTGGCATTCCCAGATTTGCAGTAAAGTGATTGTGCCCGAACCGGAGTATACACGGTTACTGTGTAACCCAGCTGTGGTGACAAACTTTGCAGGTGCGGTGCTTTTGTGCCCCTCTTGCCCCTGAAGCCTACTGCAGTGAAACTGACCTTATCCATCCACCAGGAGCGGAGAAATTGCCACTGTCCCGTTTGGGAATCGTCGCTGAAAGCCGCAGAGCTGCTAAATTGCCACACTTGAACCTGCAACCGAAGTGGACTCGACTGCTGAAGTTTGGTGCGGAGTGCGCCGGGGGTCAGTGAGCAATTGCAACCCTAACCAGTGGCTCTGAGCGCCTCCATCCATTTTTACCTACGAGTGGCCCCTGATGCCCTCTCTCCTTTCTACTGCTAGTGCGAACTAGCAAACTATTCCCAAACTCTGGAACCTATTCTGCCCTGTTGGGGAGTCCCTCCACGAATAGTGGGAACTTATTCTTCATTATAAGAGAGAGGGGCGAGAGTGCACTGCTTCCTTTCTTAATAGTGTATTTCGTTTCCAATGTAATGTTATTTTGTAAATAAATATGTTAATGGGGTGCAGCCCACTATCATGTGCCACCGTGTTGGGCACAGAAAATGAACATGGAGAAAAAGAGACCGAGGCAAAAGTGCCTTCGGTGTGGGCCGCACACCCTTGATTCCCACTAAGGGTTAATCGATTTCTTTTGTGCTCGTTATTCAGTTAATAAAATCCAACTTCAATCGTAGTTCAAAGATGTGTAAATTTTTTAATTTTTCAATTGTTGTGTTTATAAAGCTCATAAAGAATTGTGCTTAATTGGTTAAACTTCACCAAAAAAGCTAATTATCTCAGTTCAGGCAAAACAGAAAACCCATCCGGCTAATGCATTTCGGATTGTATCCTTCGTCAGAGCCAGGTTAGTGCTACACACATTATAATGCATTGTAGGTGGATTGAGAAGGTTTACAATGTTTAAGTTCATAATTGATCCGTACATCATGTGTAACAACCAGATATTCAAAAATTAACAACCAAAACAATCATAATTAACAAACAGGGCGCCCACAAGGACAAACAAATATTTGACATAAAAGTGAAATTGGAGAAAGGAGACAAAAAAACAAGCAAGTAGGCATACATCATTACAGATAGTAAAAATACAATGTTTACACAGATAATGATTTTACTCTATGGTTCAAACAGTTAATGGGACTGATCAACTACATACTAAAATTGCAGGTTGAACCCTTTTGGTGACTACGGTGCTTAGAGGTCAAGCTAGGCGGCGTGTGCTTACTATGCCAAAGTGTTAATTGTCGTACTATATTGTGTGAGAATACCTGTGGCTAGTTAAACATTTCACTAACCTGTATGTCAGTATGCAACCCACGCGTGCTGTCCGCGTGTGGTGTTTCTCTATGAAGCACTGCCTGGTGTGGAGAGAACAAACGTGTTATCTCCTCCGTGTAATTAGCTGCTATCAGTCTATACGCGATCTGACTTCGCGTCGCATTGTGCAAAGGTAGGGCTTACCTGGAGCGTTGTGAGCAGCGTCTTGCTCAATCAACTCCGAACAGCGTCTGGGACTCGCGGTTCGTGTCGTTGTCCTGGGCAACGTTATGTAAACAAAATGGCCGTTCGTGTATTACCAAGTCGGCCATATTGGTAAAGGCAATATTAGAACATGAATGGCATAAAGTGTGAACTATGATTGGTAAATATAAAGAATGTAAATGTTAAGATGTTAATTGCGCATGTAAAGATATTAAAGCTTCTGCGTGTTGTAAATTGTGCAGCTAGCACATGTATGTTTCTGATAGTATATTTAGATCCATCGTGTACCTCTTGGCTTGAGGTGTCTAATTGGCTATTAATGTAAAGTCATGTAGCGTAAAGATATACTGTCTAATATACATAAACAAAAGGTAATACAAAATAAATACTAAATAATAAATAATAAATGTTTACAAGAACTATCTGAAGATAGTTTAGCAGAAGGCAACAGTGTTTTCAAATCGGGTAGTGATTTATACTTATTGCATGAGCATGAAACAATTTAGCATGTTCATTATTGGCATTGCACGGTGAACAAATAGTGACATTGTTACAGAAAGCAGTTGAGATCAAATTCCTCATTGAGTCCTCGTGGTGCCAAAGAATCGAGACGATCTATCCAATAGGCTTCTCTTTATTGCCTTCTTTTTTTCAGATCAGCATATATGCTTGTCATTTCCAGGGTTTCCAGAATTTGGAACTTGACTTGAGAGATGTTGTGCTGCTTTGCATTAAAGTGTCTTGCTACGGCTGAATTGATGTTCTTATTGCGTATACATGATTTATGTTCATTCATCCGAATTCTCAGTTTACGCCCTGTTTCCCCTACATAGTAAAGTCCACATGGGCAACGTATGCAGTAAATGCAGTTTTCAGTGTTGCAGGTGCCATAGCTTTTTATCATGATCTTTTCTCCCGTGTATGGATGTGGAACCAGTCCTCCTTTAATAATGTTGTTACAATTACTACAATTTAAACATGGAAATGTTCCCGTCTTTTTTAGTTTGATCCTTTTGGTTCTGGTATCTCTTGTGTTAACTAGATAATCCCTAAGGTTGCTGGATCTTTGATAAGCAAACGTTGGGGTTTCTAAGAAGAGATTCTTAGTTCTTTCGTCATTTTTAAGTATTGTCCAATGTTTATTTATACATCTTTTGATCTGCATACTTTGTGATGAATATTTAGACACATATACAAGTGATGGGGATTGTTTTTTGTCCTTTGGTACTAAAGTGCTGGTTCTTGTTATTGTTTGTACCTTTTCTTTTGCTGACTGTAGATCTTCGTTCGGGTATCCCCTATCTTTAAGTTTTTTGCTTAGTTTTTCAAGTTCTTGTTCGTACTCTCTGTCATCACTGATAATTCTTTTTAATCGCAACATTTGTCCATAAGGTAAATTCTTCAGAGTGTTTTGTGGATGAAAACTCATACGGTGTAATAGATTGTTCCTGTCTGTAGGTTTTGTGAACAAAGAGGTAGTAATTTGTTGGTTATTTACATTCACCAGGATATCCAGATAATGGATTCCAGGATTGCCAATTTCTGAGGTAAACTGAATACGCGGGTCTATATTGTTGATATAACTTATAAACTCATTGAGTTCTTCTCTTGTACCTTGCCAGATGCCGAATATATCATCTATATAACGCACCCATGTTTTCAATTTATTCTGCCATTCAGGTTTTTGCAAAATATGGGTCATTTCGAATTGGTACATAAACGCATTTGCGTAAGCTGGTGCCATTGTAGCTCCCATCGCTGTTCCGGAAGTTTGGATGTAAAATTCGTTCTTATGTTCAAAATATGAATTAATTGCAATAAAAGAGAGTAGTGATAAGATGAATTCTTTCACTGCTCCTATATCGTTTTCCTGTAACAGGAGCCACTCTACGGCTTCCTGTCCCAAGTCGTGTGGAATGCTTGTGTAGAGGTTAACCACATCTATGGTGAAAAGTATGTCGTTCTCTATAAGTTGGACTCCTTCTATGATGTTCAGAAAATGTGTACTGTCTTTCACATACGTAGATGTCTTCTGTATTAAAGGGTTCAAGAAATAGTCTATGTATGTTCCTAGTGGTTGTAAAATCCCTCCTGTGGCTGCTACTATCGGTCTTCCAGGTGGATTATTAAGACTTTTATGGATTTTGGGCAGCAAGTAAAAGTGAGGAATGTTTGGTTTTAAGTTCAATAGAAAGGCCTTTGTCTTATGTGTTATCATCTCTCTTTCTTCTGCTTTTGTAAGAAGTTCATCTAGATCTTTTAATATTCCCATAGTCGGGTCGTGATCTATTTTGGCGTAAACATTATGATTGTCCAGTTGTCTTTTGCATTCATTTTCGTAATCTGAGGTGTTTAATAATACCAATGCACCCCCTTTGTCTGCTGGTCTAATGGTTATTTTTTCATCAGAGTATAGGTTCTGAACAATTGACATTTCCCCTCTGCTGAGGTTTCTGTTCTTTGTCATTCCATATTTGATCTTTTTAAGATCTGTTATAACCATTTTTTCAAAAATGTCGATTGCTGGTACATTAATTGGAGGAGAAAAGGTACTTTTTGGTTTGAATTCTACTAATTCTGGTGGTTCTGGTGAAGAATTAGTATTTTCCATTTCCGCAAAGAAAACTTTGAGTTTGAGCTTTCTAGTCAATTTATGCAGCTCTACCTTAGTGTTGAATAGATTAGTATTATAAGTCGGTACAAATTTCAGACCTTTCTGCAACACCTCTTCTTCCTGTTTAGTTAGTATTCTGTTTGAAATGTTGACCACTAGGTTGCTCGTGCTTGGAATCTTGTTTGAACTCCGGTGCCCCTTCCTCTTGCCCCTCCTCGTTCGTTTCTTCCTTCTCGGTTGTCTAAAAAAGGCGTTTGTCGTGATGTTGATGCACTGGTACTCGGGGTGGCTCTGTTGTGACCACTGTCTCCTTCCGCTCTTTGTTGTTGAGGTTGTGCAGTCTGTTCGTCTCTGTTAGAATCTGTATCTGAACTGCTGTTTTCTGAGTTCCGGTTGGGATTGTGTGGCCTCTGAGGTTGATTTTGAAATTTATCTGCCCACGTATAGACTTCGTCTCTCAAATAATCAAACGTGTCACGCCTAAACTTCCTTATTTTTCTTGCTTCCAAATCAGTTTTGTATCCCTCTAATCTTGTGTTGATATCTGCTAATATCTCATCCAATGAATCTTTACTTGTAAGATCTGTGATTTCAGCAGATAAAATCTGTATCTCTTGTTCTAGATTCTGTATGTTCATAGAGAGCTCTTTAATCGTAATTAGAATTAAGTCCAAAGAGCATTTATTAAGAATCTGCTCCCATTTATGTACAAATTCCTTGCTTTCTTTGCACAAAGTCGGTTTAAGTCCAATTCGCAAACCTCTTGGGATCCTTTGTGCCTTGTAATAACGGCCTAATGTCACTGCGTGCAATTTTCGGTTAATTGTTTTTAGAATGGTATACTCAAGTTGTTTTATCCTTCTGTTGGGATCTGCATCCTTTAGTGTGCTGCTGGTTTCCTTAATTAGGCCTAGGATTGCGTTTGCCTCTTCTGTTGAGAAACCTAGTGTTGTCGCTCTCGTGTCCGTTAGTTTTTCAATTTCTTCATAGGACATAATCGCGTGCTTCCTCTCAAATAGTTACACGGAAGTGAAAATAATGATAAGAGAGAGGGGCGAGAGTGCACTGCTTCCTTTCTTAATAGTGTATTTCGTTTCCAATGTAATGTTATTTTGTAAATAAATATGTTAATGGGGTGCAGCCCACTATCATGTGCCACCGTGTTGGGCACAGAAAATGAACATGGAGAAAAAGAGACCGAGGCAAAAGTGCCTTCGGTGTGGGCCGCACACCCTTGATTCCCACTAAGGGTTAATCGATTTCTTTTGTGCTCGTTATTCAGTTAATAAAATCCAACTTCAATCGTAGTTCAAAGATGTGTACATTTTTTAATTTTTCAATTGTTGTGTTTATAAAGCTCATAAAGAATTGTGCTTAATTGGTTAAACTTCACCAAAAAAGCTAATTATCTCAGTTCAGGCAAAACAGAAAACCCATCCGGCTAATGCATTTCGGATTGTATCCTTCGTCAGAGCCAGGTTAGTGCTACACACATTATAATGCATTGTAGGTGGATTGAGAAGGTTTACAATGTTTAAGTTCATAATTGATCCGTACATCATGTGTAACAACCAGATATTCAAAAATTAACAACCAAAACAATCATAATTAACAAACAGGGCGCCCACAAGGACAAACAAATATTTGACATAAAAGTGAAATTGGAGAAAGGAGACAAAAAAACAAGCAAGTAGGCATACATCATTACAGATAGTAAAAATACAATGTTTACACAGATAATGATTTTACTCTATGGTTCAAACAGTTAATGGGACTGATCAACTACATACTAAAATTGCAGGTTGAACCCTTTTGGTGACTACGGTGCTTAGAGGTCAAGCTAGGCGGCGTGTGCTTACTATGCCAAAGTGTTAATTGTCGTACTATATTGTGTGAGAATACCTGTGGCTAGTTAAACATTTCACTAACCTGTATGTCAGTATGCAACCCACGCGTGCTGTCCGCGTGTGGTGTTTCTCTATGAAGCACTGCCTGGTGTGGAGAGAACAAACGTGTTATCTCCTCCGTGTAATTAGCTGCTATCAGTCTATACGCGATCTGACTTCGCGTCGCATTGTGCAAAGGTAGGGCTTACCTGGAGCGTTGTGAGCAGCGTCTTGCTCAATCAACTCCGAACAGCGTCTGGGACTCGCGGTTCGTGTCGTTGTCCTGGGCAACGTTATGTAAACAAAATGGCCGTTCGTGTATTACCAAGTCGGCCATATTGGTAAAGGCAATATTAGAACATGAATGGCATAAAGTGTGAACTAAGATTGGTAAATATAAAGAATGTAAATGTTAAGATGTTAATTGCGCATGTAAAGATATTAAAGCTTCTGCGTGTTGTAAATTGTGCAGCTAGCACATGTATGTTTCTGATAGTATATTTAGATCCATCGTGTACCTCTTGGCTTGAGGTGTCTAATTGGCTATTAATGTAAAGTCATGTAGCGTAAAGATATACTGTCTAATATACATAAACAAAAGGTAATACAAAATAAATACTAAATAATAAATAATAAATGTTTACAAGAACTATCTGAAGATAGTTTAGCAGAAGGCAACAGTGTTTTCAAATCGGGTAGTGATTTATACTTATTGCATGAGCATGAAACAATTTAGCATGTTCATTATTGGCATTGCACGGTGAACAAATAGTGACATTGTTACAGAAAGCAGTTGAGATCAAATTCCTCATTGAGTCCTCGTGGTGCCAAAGAATCGAGACGATCTATCCAATAGGCTTCTCTTTGTTGCCTTCTTTTTTTCAGATCAGCATATATGCTTGTCATTTCCAGGGTTTCCAGAATTTGGAACTTGACTTGAGAGATGTTGTGCTGCTTTGCATTAAAGTGTCTTGCTACGGCTGAATTGATGTTCTTATTGCGTATACATGATTTATGTTCATTCATCCGAATTCTCAGTTTACGCCCTGTTTCCCCTACATAGTAAAGTCCACATGGGCAACGTATGCAGTAAATGCAGTTTTCAGTGTTGCAGGTGCCATAGCTTTTTATCATGATCTTTTCTCCCGTGTATGGATGTGGAACCAGTCCTCCTTTAATAATGTTGTTACAATTACTACAATTTAAACATGGAAATGTTCCCGTCTTTTTTAGTTTGATCCTTTTGGTTCTGGTATCTCTTGTGTTAACTAGATAATCCCTAAGGTTGCTGGATCTTTGATAAGCAAACGTTGGGGTTTCTAAGAAGAGATTCTTAGTTCTTTCGTCATTTTTAAGTATTGTCCAATGTTTATTTATACATCTTTTGATCTGCATACTTTGGGATGAATATTTAGACACATATACAAGTGATGGGGATTGTTTTTTGTCCTTTGGTACTAAAGTGCTGGTTCCTGTTATTGTTTGTACCTTTTTATATAGATGATATATTCGGCATCTGGCAAAGTACAAGAGAAGAACTCAATGAGTTTATAAGTTATATCAACAATATAGACCCGCGTATTCAGTTTACCTCAGAAATTGGCAATCCTGGAATCCATTATCTGGATATCCTGGTGAATGTAAATAACCAACAAATTACTACCTCTTTGTTCACAAAACCTACAGACAGGAACAATCTATTACACCGTATGAGTTTTCATCCACAAAACACTCTGAAGAATTTACCTTATGGACAAATGTTGCGATTAAAAAGAATTATCAGTGATGACAGAGAGTACGAACAAGAACTTGAAAAACTAAGCAAAAAACTTAAAGATAGGGGATACCCGAACGAAGATCTACAGTCAGCAAAAGAAAAGGTACAAACAATAACAAGAACCAGCACTTTAGTACCAAAGGACAAAAAACAATCCCCATCACTTGTATATGTGTCTAAATATTCATCCCAAAGTATGCAGATCAAAAGATGTATAAATAAACATTGGACAATACTTAAAAATGACGAAAGAACTAAGAATCTCTTCTTAGAAACCCCAACGTTTGCTTATCAAAGATCCAGCAACCTTAGGGATTATCTAGTTAACACAAGAGATACCAGAACCAAAAGGATCAAACTAAAAAAGACGGGAACATTTCCATGTTTAAATTGTAGTAATTGTAACAACATTATTAAAGGAGGAATGGTTCCACATCCATACACGGGAGAAAAGATCATGATAAAAAGCTATGGCACCTGCAACACTGAAAACTGCATTTACTGCATACGTTGCCCATGTGGACTTTACTATGTAACAGGGCGTAAACTGAGAATTCGGATGAATGAACATAAATCATGTATACGCAATAAGAACATCAATTCAGCCGTAGCAAGACACTTTAATGCAAAGCAGCACAACATCTCTCAAGTCAAGTTCCAAATTCTGGAAACCCTGGAAATGACAAGCATATATGCTGATCTGAAAAAAAGAAGGCAACAAAGAGAAGCCTATTGGATAGATCGTCTCGATTCTTTGGCACCACGAGGACTCAATGAGGAATTTGATCTCAACTGCTTTCTGTAACAATGTCACTATTTGTTCACCGTGCAATGCCAATAATGAACATGCTAAATTGTTTCATGCTCATGCAATAAGTATAAATCACTACCCGATTTGAAAACACTGTTGCCTTCTGCTAAACTATCTTCAGATAGTTCTTGTAAACATTTATTATTTATTATTTAGTATTTATTTTGTATTACCTTTTGTTTATGTATATTAGACAGTATATCTTTACGCTACATGACTTTACATTAATAGCCAATTAGACACCTCAAGCCAAGAGGTACACGATGGATCTAAATATACTATCAGAAACATACATGTGCTAGCTGCACAATTTACAACACGCAGAAGCTTTAATATCTTTACATGCGCAATTAACATCTTAACATTTACATTCTTTATATTTACCAATCATAGTTCACACTTTATGCCATTCATGTTCTAATATTGCCTTTACCAATATGGCCGACTTGGTAATACACGAACGGCCATTTTGTTTACATAACGTTGCCCAGGACAACGACACGAACCGCGAGTCCCAGACGCTGTTCGGAGTTGATTGAGCAAGACGCTGCTCACAACGCTCCAGGTAAGCCCTACCTTTGCACAATGCGACGCGAAGTCAGATCGCGTATAGACTGATAGCAGCTAATTACACGGAGGAGATAACACGTTTGTTCTCTCCACACCAGGCAGTGCTTCATAGAGAAACACCACACGCGGACAGCACGCGTGGGTTGCATACTGACATACAGGTTAGTGAAATGTTTAACTAGCCACAGGTATTCTCACACAATATAGTACGACAATTAACACTTTGGCATAGTAAGCACACGCCGCCTAGCTTGACCTCTAAGCACCGTAGTCACCAAAAGGGTTCAACCTGCAATTTTAGTATGTAGTTGATCAGTCCCATTAACTGTTTGAACCATAGAGTAAAATCATTATCTGTGTAAACATTGTATTTTTACTATCTGTAATGATGTATGCCTACTTGCTTGTTTTTTTGTCTCCTTTCTCCAATTTCACTTTTATGTCAAATATTTGTTTGTCCTTGTGGGCGCCCTGTTTGTTAATTATGATTGTTTTGGTTGTTAATTTTTGAATATCTGGTTGTTACACATGATGTACGGATCAATTATGAACTTAAACATTGTAAACCTTCTCAATCCACCTACAATGCATTATAATGTGTGTAGCACTAACCTGGCTCTGACGAAGGATACAATCCGAAATGCATTAGCCGGATGGGTTTTCTGTTTTGCCTCAACTGAGATAATTAGCTTTTTTGGTGAAGTTTAACCAATTAAGCACAATTCTTTATGAGCTTTATAAACACAACAATTGAAAAATTAAAAAATTTACACATCTTTGAACTACGATTGAAGTTGGATTTTATTAACTGAATAACGAGCACAAAAGAAATCGATTAACCCTTAGTGGGAATCAAGGGTGTGCGGCCCACACCGAAGGCACTTTTGCCTCGGTCTCTTTTTCTCCATGTTCATTTTCTGTGCCCAACACGGTGGCACATGATAGTGGGCTGCACCCCATTAACATATTTATTTACAAAATAACATTACATTGGAAACGAAATACACTATTAAGAAAGGAAGCAGTGAACTCTCGCCCCTCTCTCTTATCATTATTTTCACTTCCGTGTAACTATTTGAGAGGAAGCACGCGATTATGTCCTATGAAGAAATTGAAAAACTAACGGACACGAGAGCGACAACACTAGGTTTCTCAACAGAAGAGGCAAACGCAATCCTAGGCCTAATTAAGGAAACCAGCAGCACACTAAAGGATGCAGATCGCAACAGAAGGATAAAACAACTTGAGTATACCATTCGAAAAACAATTAACCGAAAATTGCACGCAGTGACATTAGGCCGTTATTACAAGGCACAAAGGATCCCAAGAGGTTTGCGAATTGGACTTAAACCGACTTTGTGCAAAGAAAGCAAGGAATTTGTACATAAATGGGAGCAGATTCTTAATAAATGCTCTTTGGACTTAATTCTACTTACGATTAAAGAGCTCTCTATGAACATACAGAATCTAGAACAAGAGATACAGATTTTATCTGCTGAAATCACAGATCTTACAAGTAAAGATTCATTGGATGAGATATTAGCAGATATCAACACAAGATTAGACGGATACAAAACTGATTTGGAAGCAAGAAAAATAAGGAAGTTTAGGCGTGACACGTTTGATTATTTGAGAGACGAAGTCTATACGTGGGCGGATAAATTTCAAAATCAACCTCAGAGGCCACACAATCCCAACCGGAACTCAGAAAACAGCAGTTCAGATACAGATTCTAACAGAGACGAACAGACTGCACAACCTCAACAACAAAGAGCGGAAGGAGACAGTGGTCACAACAGAGCCACCCCGAGTACCAGTGCATCAACATCACGACAAACGCCTTTTTTAGACAACCGAGAAGGAAGAAACGAACGAGGAGGGGCAAGAGGAAGGGGCACCGGAGTTCAAACAAGATTCCAAGCACGAGCAACCTAGTGGTCAACATTTCAAACAGAATACTAACTAAACAGGAAGAAGAGGTGTTGCAGAAAGGTCTGAAATTTGTACCGACTTATAATACTAATCTATTCAACACTAAGGTAGAGCTGCATAAATTGACTAGAAAGCTCAAACTCAAAGTTTTCTTTGCGGAAATGGAAAATACTAATTCTTCACCAGAACCACCAGAATTAGTAGAATTCAAACCAAAAAGTACCTTTTCTCCTCCAATTAATGTACCAGCAATCGACATTTTTGAAAAAATGGTTATAACAGATCTTAAAAAGATCAAATATGGAATGACAAAGAACAGAAACCTCAGCAGAGGGGAAATGTCAATTGTTCAGAACCTATACTCTGATGAAAAAATAACCATTAGACCAGCAGACAAAGGGGGTGCATTGGTATTATTAAACACCTCAGATTACGAAAATGAATGCAAAAGACAACTGGACAATCATAATGTTTACGCCAAAATAGATCACGACCCGACTATGGGAATATTAAAAGATCTAGATGAACTTCTTACAAAAGCAGAAGAAAGAGAGATGATAACACATAAGACAAAGGCCTTTCTATTGAACTTAAAACCAAACATTCCTCACTTTTACTTGCTGCCCAAAATCCATAAAAGTCTTAATAATCCACCTGGAAGACCGATAGTAGCAGCCACAGGAGGGATTTTACAACCACTAGGAACATACATAGACTATTTCTTGAACCCTTTAATACAGAAGACATCTACGTATGTGAAAGACAGTACACATTTTCTGAACATCATAGAAGGAGTCCAACTTATAGAGAACGACATACTTTTCACCATAGATGTGGTTAACCTCTACACAAGCATTCCACACGACTTGGGACAGGAAGCCGTAGAGTGGCTCCTGTAACAGGAAAACGATATAGGAGCAGTGAAAGAATTCATCTTATCACTACTCTCTTTTATTGCAATGAATTCATATTTTGAACATAAGAACGAATTTTACATCCAAACTTCCGGAACAGCGATGGGAGCTACAATGGCACCAGCTTACGCAAATGCGTTTATGTACCAATTCGAAATGACCCATATTTTGCAAAAACCTGAATGGCAGAATAAATTGAAAACATGGGTGCGTTATATAGATGATATATTCGGCATCTGGCAAAGTACAAGAGAAGAACTCAATGAGTTTATAAGTTATATCAACAATATAGACCCGCGTATTCAGTTTACCTCAGAAATTGGCAATCCTGGAATCCATTATCTGGATATCCTGGTGAATGTAAATAACCAACAAATTACTACCTCTTTGTTCACAAAACCTACAGACAGGAACAATCTATTACACCGTATGAGTTTTCATCCACAAAACACTCTGAAGAATTTACCTTATGGACAAATGTTGCGATTAAAAAGAATTATCAGTGATGACAGAGAGTACGAACAAGAACTTGAAAAACTAAGCAAAAAACTTAAAGATAGGGGATACCCGAACGAAGATCTACAGTCAGCAAAAGAAAAGGTACAAACAATAACAAGAACCAGCACTTTAGTACCAAAGGACAAAAAACAATCCCCATCACTTGTATATGTGTCTAAATATTCATCCCAAAGTATGCAGATCAAAAGATGTATAAATAAACATTGGACAATACTTAAAAATGACGAAAGAACTAAGAATCTCTTCTTAGAAACCCCAACGTTTGCTTATCAAAGATCCAGCAACCTTAGGGATTATCTAGTTAACACAAGAGATACCAGAACCAAAAGGATCAAACTAAAAAAGACGGGAACATTTCCATGTTTAAATTGTAGTAATTGTAACAACATTATTAAAGGAGGAATGGTTCCACATCCATACACGGGAGAAAAGATCATGATAAAAAGCTATGGCACCTGCAACACTGAAAACTGCATTTACTGCATACGTTGCCCATGTGGACTTTACTATGTAGGGGAAACAGGGCGTAAACTGAGAATTCGGATGAATGAACATAAATCATGTATACGCAATAAGAACATCAATTCAGCCGTAGCAAGACACTTTAATGCAAAGCAGCACAACATCTCTCAAGTCAAGTTCCAAATTCTGGAAACCCTGGAAATGACAAGCATATATGCTGATCTGAAAAAAAGAAGGCAACAAAGAGAAGCCTATTGGATAGATCGTCTCGATTCTTTGGCACCACGAGGACTCAATGAGGAATTTGATCTCAACTGCTTTCTGTAACAATGTCACTATTTGTTCACCGTGCAATGCCAATAATGAACATGCTAAATTGTTTCATGCTCATGCAATAAGTATAAATCACTACCCGATTTGAAAACACTGTTGCCTTCTGCTAAACTATCTTCAGATAGTTCTTGTAAACATTTATTATTTATTATTTAGTATTTATTTTGTATTACCTTTTGTTTATGTATATTAGACAGTATATCTTTACGCTACATGACTTTACATTAATAGCCAATTAGACACCTCAAGCCAAGAGGTACACGATGGATCTAAATATACTATCAGAAACATACATGTGCTAGCTGCACAATTTACAACACGCAGAAGCTTTAATATCTTTACATGCGCAATTAACATCTTAACATTTACATTCTTTATATTTACCAATCATAGTTCACACTTTATGCCATTCATGTTCTAATATTGCCTTTACCAATATGGCCGACTTGGTAATACACGAACGGCCATTTTGTTTACATAACGTTGCCCAGGACAACGACACGAACCGCGAGTCCCAGACGCTGTTCGGAGTTGATTGAGCAAGACGCTGCTCACAACGCTCCAGGTAAGCCCTACCTTTGCACAATGCGACGCAAAGTCAGATCGCGTATAGACTGATAGCAGCTAATTACACGGAGGAGATAACACGTTTGTTCTCTCCACACCAGGCAGTGCTTCATAGAGAAACACCACACGCGGACAGCACGCGTGGGTTGCATACTGACATACAGGTTAGTGAAATGTTTAACTAGCCACAGGTATTCTCACACAATATAGTACGACAATTAACACTTTGGCATAGTAAGCACACGCCGCCTAGCTTGACCTCTAAGCACCGTAGTCACCAAAAGGGTTCAACCTGCAATTTTAGTATGTAGTTGATCAGTCCCATTAACTGTTTGAACCATAGAGTGAAATCATTATCTGTGTAAACATTGTATTTTTACTATCTGTAATGATGTATGCCTACTTGCTTGTTTTTTTGTCTCCTTTCTCCAATTTCACTTTTATGTCAAATATTTGTTTGTCCTTGTGGGCGCCCTGTTTGTTAATTATGATTGTTTTGGTTGTTAATTTTTGAATATCTGGTTGTTACACATGATGTACGGATCAATTATGAACTTAAACATTGTAAACCTTCTCAATCCACCTACAATGCATTATAATGTGTGTAGCACTAACCTGGCTCTGACGAAGGATACAATCCGAAATGCATTAGCCGGATGGGTTTTCTGTTTTGCCTCAACTGAGATAATTAGCTTTTTTGGTGAAGTTTAACCAATTAAGCACAATTCTTTATGAGCTTTATAAACACAACAATTGAAAAATTAAAAAATGTACACATCTTTGAACTACGATTGAAGTTGGATTTTATTAACTGAATAACGAGCACAAAAGAAATCGATTAACCCTTAGTGGGAATCAAGGGTGTGCGGCCCACACCGAAGGCACTTTTGCCTCGGTCTCTTTTTCTCCAAACTTATTCTTCATTACCTCACCCACCTTCCTGAGCTGCTACATACCCTTTAAGAGACCCCGTTTTGCCTATCTGCATTACCGCGTGCGCCATAATTGCAAGTACATTTGAGCAATAGGCTCTGCTCTTCTTAGGGATTGGACTGCCTCTCAGTTCGGATTGTGTTGGATGCAGAAGGGACTAAAGACTATTTGCACTGCCTGTTTCCTTCCGCTTTTAGGTTGTGGACCCATTTCGTGCATTAACCCTTTAGACCCCATTGGTCTTGTATATATGTATATGGATAGGATTATGTTGGCTTAGAAGTATTACTGTGATTTTATTTGTGTGTTGAAACTCAAAGGCCTTGAAATAAATATATTTGTATTTTTAATATATATACACCTGACTGGGAGTGATTTGTAAGCGTCCTTTACTCTGTGTGCTCATTGAGGTCTTTCAGTCACCCTCACCCCTCCTGAGACCTAGGGCCTCATTACACGGACGGCGGTGGACCAAGGTGCTTTTAGCACCTTGGTCCATGCCTGTAAAATACCGGCACCGCCTTGGTGGAAAGGGGAATTACGGCCCTATTCCAAGGTTGGTGGGGCGGTAATTCCCCCTTCCCCCATTGCCCTTCCCCATTCCCATTTTCGTCCCATAGGGCATAATGGGAATGGGGAAGGTGCTAATTACGGCACCGCAAATTGCGGTACCGTAATTAGCTCCCTGGTCCCTTTGCGGATTGGTTTTTAACGCCTGCAAAAAGCAGGCGTTAAAGTCTCCAACCTGCAAAGGGACCTCATAGTAAGGCAGTAAGTTTTAACAGTCACCGGTACCATTAACGGTGACCGTTAACCCTTATCACTGCCGCCAAGCTACCTTGATTGGTCTGACTTGTCCAGAAGGTTACCCTGTCCCAGGAAACTAGGCTGGCCTTCTAAACCTCTGCCCACCAGGTCAGAGTTCAGAAATCCGTCTTAACAGTGCCATACCTAGAATCCCTGATTTGTGGTTGTATCACGTTTATACTGCCTGTTGTGGGTCTGTATCAAACCCAGACTGCCTGATAGGGTACCATGCCCAGACCGCCTGATTAAAAGATATATCATACCTAGACTGACTGATGGGGAATCATATCTAGAGGGCCTGATGTAGGTCTGTGTTATACCTAGAATGCCTGATGTGGGTCTGTAACATACCCAGACTACCTGTTGGGTAATCATACCAAGACCTAAAATGCCTGTGGTCTGTATCATACATAGATTGCATGATGGGGTACTATGCCAAGACTGAAAGATGGAAGGATGTATCATAACTACACTGCCTAATCGGGGGTTGTATCAAACCATGACTGCCTAATATGTTTTCATACCCAAACTGCCTGATGGGGGTCTGGATCACACCTTGACTGCCTTATAGCATATCATGCCTAGGCTGCCTTGTGCGAGGATGTGTCATACTCAGATGGTCTAATGAGTCATCCTGCCCAGACAGCCCGATGGAGGGATGTATCACACCATTACTGCCTGATGGGGAATCATATCTAGACTGCCTGATGTGGGTCTGTATCATACCTAGGCTGTCTGATGTGGGTCTGTATCATACCTAGACTGTCTGATGTGGGTCTGTAGCAAACGTAGAATGCATGATGTGTGTCTGTATCATACCCAGATTGCCTGATGTGGGTCTGTATCATATCTAGACTGTCTGATGTGGGTCTGTAGCATATATAGACTGTCTGATGTGGGTCTGTATCATACCTAGACTGTCTGATGTGGGTCTGTAGCAAACGTAGAATGCATGATGTGTGTCTGTATCATACCCAGATTGCCTGATGTGGGTCTGTATCATATCTAGACTGTCTGATGTGGGTCTGTAGCATATATAGACTGTCTGATGTGGGTCTGTATCATACCTAGACTGTCTGATGTGGGTCTGTAGCAAACGTAGAATGCATGATGTGTGTCTGTATCATACCCAGATTGCCTGATGTGGGTCTGTATCATATCTAGACTGTCTGATGTGGGTCTGTAGCATATATAGACTGTCTGATGTGGGTCTGTATCATACCTAGACTGTCTGATGTGGGTCCGTAGCAAACGTAGAATGCATGATGTGTGTCTGTATCATACCCAGACTGCCTGATGTGGGTCTGTATCATACCTAGGCTGCCTGATGTGGGTCTGTATCATACCTAGGCTGCCTGATGTGGGTCTGCATCATACCTAGATTGCTTTATGTTGGTCTGTAGCATACCTAAAATGCCTGGTGTGGGTCTAAATCCTACCTACACTGCCTGATGCAGAATCAAATCAAGACCTACCATACCTGATGTGAGTCTGTAGCAAGCCTCGACTGCCTGGCGTAGTTCTGTATAATACATACAATGCCTGATAGGGGATCATGCCTAGAATGTCAGATGGAATTATATATCACACCATGACTCTCTGATGGGGTATCATATCCAGACTGCCTGATGTGGGTTTGTATCGCTCCTAGATGGCAATATAGGGTATCGTGCAGAGGCTGCCTGATGGAGAATTATACCTCCATCAGGTATATTTGACCCACATCGAGCATGGCTGCTCGATGTGGGTCTTTATACAAAGTAGAAGGCTCGATGTGGGTTGTTACCTTACCTAGAATGCCTGATAGGGTATCATGCCTAAACTATTAGATAGAAGGACGTATCATACCCACACTGCCTAATAGATGTATTTTACCCACACCGCCTGGTGGAGGGATGTAATATACCCCAGGTGTTTGGTGGGGACTCATACTTAGTCTGCCCGGTGTGGGTCAGTGCCATACCTACACAGACCAATGGAGAGTAGTATCATACCCACAATGCCTGGTGGAGCTCATACCCAGGAGTGTCTCCGCAACTCAATTTTTCCAAGTCCCGTATTTTCCTTTTACAGATCATTGATCTGAAGTGCTGTGCTTAAATACAATTTCTTCAATTGAGGTTTACTAAGATTAAAACTCTCATAGTGTGTTAAACGCACAGGACTGCAGCCGTAGTGTTGCAGAGAAACGGGGTTATTTGGTCACCGCAGCATACCCAGTAGCTTAAAGGAGTGACAGGTGTGAAGACCGGAAGTATTTCACTATACACCTTACTGGCTTTGACAATGC
This sequence comes from Ambystoma mexicanum, assembly GCF_040938575.1. Classification (NCBI taxonomy): domain Eukaryota; kingdom Metazoa; phylum Chordata; class Amphibia; order Caudata; family Ambystomatidae; genus Ambystoma; species Ambystoma mexicanum. The sequence goes on from NC_090921.1 coordinate 1,293,050,028, forward strand.
TTGTTTTTTTTTAATTTATTGGTGATACACTTCACAAAAACAGTCGCAAACACTGTCTCACGTTTTTCCTTATTTGTCAACGGTCACCCTGTTTTTTATCTTCCTTTTTGACACGTGTCTCTCATTGCTAACTCCCCCTCGCCCCTCCACTCCCCGCCCCCTCTTCTCTGTCTCTTCCGAAATGTCAGAAATTCACTATTTAAACACAGAGCGTGAGGAGTTGAAGGTTGAACTGCAAGTCTGACAGATTTGGAGTTGCACCGTGCAAATTAGTCCACTCGGAAGACCCTGTGCGAGTACAGGTAGCCTGCACGGTTGCGCGACAAAAAGCTCAAACAAGTGGTTAGCTAGAACCGAAGTTAGCCTCAACCAACCCTGATTATCTCCTGCACCTCTGAAATGCAGTCTCACAAAACCAGCTTGTGCTCTATTGCATCCAGGGTAGTCATTTCACCATAATGCTAAAGATAGTGGAAGTGACATCACACAACCCTTGACCCCCCTGATGACATCACAGGAAGTGATGTATTTTGACCCCCCCACGCCCAAGTGACATCACAGGATGTGATGGCAAATGACTTTCAGATTGTTTACATGCATCTAGCACCTGTGTTTCCAGGTGCTCTCATTTCAGCCAGATATAAGAACCGAGGCACAGAGGGAGGCATGATTTGTCCACGATCACACGTTTGGGGAATACAATTTCCAGATTCGACGTGGGGTCTATATGTAAAAAATACATACTGCAGTATTTCTAACAGTATAACCGAAATCTGTAACGCCGGCTACAGCTAGTGTAGGAAACATCTATAGATCAATGGACGCGGAAGTACGTGTTACCTGTGGCGTTGCTGCGTTAAACAAGCCAAAAAAGCACTGTCCTGGGGAGGCGTGCACTGCTGTTTAACCAGGAGAAAAATGCTGCACGTGACCAGGATTTAGTATCAACAAAATTCCCTGGTCATAAATGTATATATGATTCAGCTGCCACTAGGATAGAGGAAACCTATTAGACTGGTCTGCGTGCACAGAGGTGAGTGCACCCGATAATGTTAGCTTTGCTGGAGTATAATACCTGGGAAAGGTTCTTTCAATATACCCAAGACCCCCCCCCTGAGTTTTTATTATCTAAGCAAAATACTGGGTGCCAGAGGACTTTAAAAAAACACCATTTAACGTAATATCATTGCAGCACACATAAATTCATAGCACCACGCAGTTATTTCAAATGGAAAACACCCATTAGTTGCTTTTCATTCGGGGACTCACTGGCAGACTTCAAGGCGCCCACTGCACACTACCCCTTTGTCAGACTCAGTGGTGCCCAATGGCGTAGCACAAAATTTGGCAGCTCCCCTGTGAGCCACGCTGTGGGCCCTAACAAAGCACAGGGCGCGCCACACCCCGGGCAGGTCCAGACCACCACATGTGCGGAATGCCCATGATGATTATGCCGCTGCAGGGCCATGCACTACTGCAAGTGAAAGAAGTAAATATGCTTTTCAATCAAAGCTTAAATCTTTAACATAACATAGCGAGACGGGGCAGTGCCTGGTCCACAAATATACCAGCCACCAGTGGTGGCTGGTGAGTTGTTTTTTTGGAGGGTGTAAATATTTGTCAGACATATTTGATTGCAACTGAGCATAGCGAGGGAGCCTGAACAAACCAAAATAGATTGGGGGAGAAGCCGGGGGATTCTTCTCCATCCCCAGAGTAAATGTTTTGAATACTGGGTTAAAATGGTGCATTACAAAGCAGACTTTCTGTGAAAATGGGGGTAGAAGGCCAACAGTGTGGGTAAAAGGCCAACAATAGGTTTTGTAGGGTGTAGGGTAAATCATGCAAAACAGTACAATAGATGCAAGTCACCAAAAGTTCACAGGGCATTTCCCAGTGCATCATCATGCCGGTCCCTGCAATATATGCCAGTATAAAAACCATTTGTATGCTGGCTGTGCCCATACATTTCCAAGCTGGCTCCACCAACATATGCTAGTATTCCCATGTAAGACCAGACATATGTCCGCTTTAAGACGTTTTTGTATAGTATCATTATTGGGACTGTGCAGAAAACTGGCTCTGCCAATATATGCCAGAACTCCTATTTAAGTACGTACTTATGTTGGTTTGGCCATTAAAAGTGACATGCCACAATAGGAAACATGTCCCAACTGGATCAAATGTAAGCCAGTCTAGACCCATAAGAACACTTATCTTGCTTGATTCATCATAGATGCTCAGTTAATAAAAAACAGTCATGCTACAGTGAAGAATATACAGGCCGCTACGCCAAACCATCAGTCTAATGAGGTAACACTACTTATCATGCTTGCTATTTTAAAGGTGCAGAGTAATAAATGTCATGCCACAGTAAGCAGTGGCTAGACTGACTGTACCAAAATGCCAGTCTAGCCAGGGAATTGCACACATGAACTTGCCTTTGCCCAAAAATACTAGTAAAACATGCAAAGTCAATAAAGGATGTGGCAAATATGCTGCAGTGATCCCCAGTCTTAAAGGGCAATACACACACATGCATCCCCTTTAACCCACTGGTCACTCACCCATACATCTCCGCTCACATTCACTCAAACTGGATTCACCACAGAGGCACACACAGAACCCCACCCAGAACATTCAAATACACACTACCACATTTATGCTCATTCACCCACCAGTCACTCACTCACACCTTCCCTTACATGCACTCATTGCATTCTCTACACAGGCACACACCGACCCACCAAGAACATTAATAAACACGCCATCACATGCATACTCATTCACCCACCAGTCACTCAATCATACACCTTTTCTTACCTTCACGCATTGCATTTTCTACACAGGCACTGGACACACCCACCCACCCAGAACATTCAAAAATACACCATCACATTCATACTCATTCACCCACCAGTCACTCACACACACATTCTCTTACACCCATTCTCTACACAGGCACACACCCATACACCCACGCACTCATTGCATTCTCTACACAGGCACACAGTCGTCCACTCATCGCATTCTCTACACAGGCACACACCCACCCACCCAGAACATTCAAAAACACACATCACTTCTCATTCACCCACCTCATTTTCTCTTACACCCACTCATTGCATTCTCTACACAGGCACACACCCATACACCTACCCACCGAGAACATTCAAAAACACACATCACATCACTTCTCATTCACCCACCAGTCACTCACACCTTCTATTACATCCACCCATTACATTTTCTACACAGGCACACACACACTCACCCAGAACACTCAAAAACACACATCACATCACTTCTCATCCACACACCAGTCACTCACACCTTCTCTTATATCCACTCATTGCATTCTCTACACAGGCACACACACTCCCACCCAGAACACTCAAAAACATAAATCACATCTAAACACTTCTCATTCACGTCACTCACACCTTCTCTTACATCACTCATTGCATTCCCTACACAGGCACACATCACATCACCTTCTCATTCACCCACCATTCGCATACATACATCTGACACGCACTTCAGACATGCAAACCACACATCATATTACAAAAGAAAGCCTTCTTACCTTTTTCTTGCAGCTTCAGTCCGTCCGTCCAGGCCCCCTCTGCTCCTCCGTGCTGCTCACAAACAGGAACCAGAAAGCTGCGAGAGCTTCCTGATTCCTGTATGTGAGCCGCAAAAAAACTGAGGGAGAAGGGGTTGGAGCTGAACGTGGCATGTGACATGTGCCACAGGTCACGGTCAGCTCCAACCCCTACTCAGTTCCTTCCCGGCCCAGCCTTCACCCTGATGGGTGAGGACTGGGCCGGGTAACCACCAGACCTGGTGTGGCGGGTCCCCCACCCCCGCGCTGCAGGAGGGCCTGCTACACCAGGAGCACCTGTGTTTCTGGGGGCAAAAAACCCTTAAAAAAAAAAAAGTTGGGGTCGCAAGGGAGTCCCAGGGGTTGCAACTGTGGCCTTCAGGGCCACAGTGGTAACCCCTGGCGACCCCCAAATGACATCCATGATTGCATCGATTCATTCATCGATAAAATGTACTCGCACTCATTGGCAGGTGTCACCTGCTCTGGACCTACTTCACACTTGCAAGCCCTAACCCTCCGATGCACTTGAAAGGGTTGTCACCTGCCAAACACAAAAACATCAGACTTCACTCACATTGGAGACTGCACAGGTTGAGAGGTATGACTTTAGATCAAACCACCTCTCCACTCTCGGGTAGGTCTCTTTGTACAAGTCAGGGATGGCTGAGCACTACTGGCACTAACAGAAGAGTCTCTGATCTGTCCCTAGAGGATTGAAGAGCATAACTCTATTCCTTAGAGGAGTGAATTACCTGCCATCCAATGCATCAGTGGCTTTTTGGAGTATTCAGCCATTGGGTGCTACTGTACATGATTTACACCTGGAGATTGCAGAAAAAATGAATGGAGGCAGCCCCACGTTCTACATAGTCAGATGATGAATGGACATACTCTAGTCATGTCCATCTCAATGTATTCTCTGACAGTTGTTTGCAGATGTGCACCACAGTACCAGGGGTCGTTTCAGGAGCAGCTCATCCGTAATGGGTGACCTAGTGCCGTCCCGCCACATGTTATGCAGGAGCAAGGCCATCCCTCAGCTGCAGCTTTGGCAGTGCAATACCCCAGCCTGCATGCCCAATGGGCCATGTAAAGCCAGGTTGTTTTGCTTCCACAGACTTTCATATCCCATGAAGTATGCAGGCTGGGGTACTACAGGGCCAAATGTGTGTAGGGATGCTCTGGTGCCTCCCTGCACATTTCGCGGTCCTGAATGGTGAAATGGTGGTGCTCTGGCAACATTGCGCATGTCCGGATCCAGGAAGTGTTCCCTGCTTCCTGTTTTTGTGGTGTACAGGAGCTGGAGGGCCATCATGGTGGTGAGTGAGGCTGCGCCTGGTGTCGCTTGAAGCAGCGTCTGTGTAAGTTTGCTTGCGAAAAAGAGCAAGAGTGCAGAGAGTGTGTATGTTGTATGCAGTGTATCGGTGAGCAGGTGAATGAGGTGGCAGTCTGTATATTGTTTTGGCGTGCGTATGAATGAGAGAGCGGTGCACATTTGAATGAGATATAGTATGCTGTATGGGTGTGTGTGCATGAGTTAGTGAGTATGTTGTATGATTGTGTGCATTAATAGGTGTGCCTGCTGGGCTTTAGAGTGAGGCACTGTGTGTGGGGGTGGTTATACTGCTGGCGCTGCAGCCAGCATGGACAGGTTTTCTTACAGTCGCATACATGTTTACTTGAATTATAGGCAAAACCAACATGATGAATTCTCTTACCTGGTGGTAGCGTGGGGAGAGGGGCTACATTGGTGCTGGTAGCATGGACATGTTTTCCTAGAGTGTGTATAGCATTATTACTGGCATTATGGCCAGTAATAATGCTATACACACGGGAAACGGGGGGAAACCCCGCAGCCCCCGTTTTTTAATTCTTCTTTTCCGGGTATGCTTCGGGGGTGTCCCCGCAACACCCTGCTCATATTTTTTTTAAAAATACTTACCTACAATGCTACCACCAAAGGTTCAAACTTTTGGTGTTCGAACCTTTGATGGTAGTATTTTTCGGACTTTTATACGGTCAGACCTTTTTTTTTCGGTCTGATCGTACAATTCCTATTCGACATATGCCTGGACAGATTCACTCATTTGCTACCAAATGGTGCTTGTATCTCAGGACCAAACTCGCCTTCAAGGGGTAGCCAAGCAAAAAAAGCGCCAGCTGCCTGGTACTAACTAGAATCCTCTGGAAAGGAAAACCCTTTCTCCCGGCTTTCCAATTCTGTCATCAGTTCAAGCCGCGTGCAACCTCTCCTTGCTGGACTTCCTCTGCCTTGCAGCTAATGTCTACACTGTAAGTAGCAGAGAAGCACCCATACCCCATTGCTCTTTTCCTGCATGCTGTCTGCCAGGTCCTGCTCTGCCAGCCACCTCAGTGGTACCGGCCACCTGATGAGATCACACCTGGGAGCTCTGCGCAGGATTCAGTGGCAGCAGACATTGCTATAACCCTTCCAAACACCGGAATCCAAGGTGTCGTGCTCTGACTTCCACCGCTTACACTCTATTTCTAGCGATGCAGTTGTTTCCTGAATGCTTTTCGCTCACTCGGGCAAAAAGACACCTTAAGGCCCGGTAAGGAGTCATACTAAAGAGAACAATATACAATCGTTTACTTCATCTGCATGGACTAACCCATTGGGTCTGCCTTCATCCTATCGTCCTATCAGTCTCAGGCTTAAGCCACCCTTTCCTCTAGATTCATCCATTTGCCCCCCAGAGTCTCCATGTCAGGCCTCTGACAACACAAGTCCTTTGGTAGGGGGTTAGGTGAGAACGAATCTTTGGGTGTTCATTTTACTAACTTGAGTAGTCCCCTAAATGTTTGCATGTCTTTCTGGGGATCTCCGCCTGTTTTGCTGGCAGAGCGACTTCTACTGAAGTCTCCCTGAAGGCGCCAACGAAATGATTACGTGTTGCCCTTAGTAGCCCACTGAGGTGAATTGGCAGGGCTCTCAAGGTGTTCATAGAACACCCCATTTTGTCGATGGCTGAGTTTCCGATCCAGAAAGTGTGTTGCTGAGTAGACTGGTGTCAGTAATGTGTTTTTGCTTTGCTAATATCGCTCGGTCGCTCTTTTAGAGTGTTGACGGTCGCTTGCTCCCTGAACAGGAGCAAAGTGACTACCAATGTATTTTAAAGTCCTGAAACGTGCAATTTTCTTTGTGGTTCTCCTCTGTGTGATTTTTAGAAAAGGAAACAACACTTGGCAGTTGTGTCTACCGCCGATATTTGCAGAGCTCACAAAGCCACTTCTGTATGAATGGGTTATGATTTAGATCGAAAGAGAGTCTCTAAAATTGTGTGTGTGTGTGGGTGGGTGGAGGTGCGTGTGTGTGTCGCGCGCAGAGCTATGTATGTGTAACTAGTGAAACCTCAGGCCATTCGGGAGATTCGTACCTTGAAGGTTGCTGGGAGATGCTGAAGAGAAGAGACATGCCTGCATCCCCTCAAATCTGGCTTTGTTGCGCATTCCTGATCGACATGACGGTGAGAGACTCATCCTCTCCGCACACAGGAATCCTACTTCAGGTTCTTCCTTGTCTTACAGACAGTTAGAATCACTGGAACCACAATGCCTGCAGTCTTCAGTTGCTCCCATGAAGCTCCCGTGACACAGTGGTACTCACAAGGCCTGAAGTGGGAATCCTGGCTGCCTGTCTGGAATTCAAGTGGACAGTACTTCTGCTGCTCCAAACCTACCAGCTCCTTTTTGGGATATCTTAGCTCAGACCTCGGCAGCTGTTCTTACTCATGGGACTGTTGTACCTCCAAGCCAAAAGGCCTTTATCACCACCGGAGCATCTAGTGACCTGCTTTAAAGGGTCGCTCGCTATTGTGCTTCCTCGCTGTTGTTTCTTGGTACGTGTTTAGCTCTTCTTGTGTTGCCCTTAGGGAATTGCTCAGCATTATCAAGTGGCCGTGCATCACTCAGCCATCTCCTTGGTATTTTCCGGCGGAACCTGCAACAGGAACCGGCACCACAACCAAAGCTAACTCTGAACATCTCAGCCAACATTTTCAGCTGTGACTCTGGGGCTTCCTTGGCGGTTTCCACCAGCCGGGGTCACACCTCCTGCATCTTCTGACATTAGATTAATTACTGGTCTTGCCTTCTTGGGGCTTCGCCTGCAGTCCTTCTTCAAGCCCCTCGGCCACAGCACTTCCTGCAATGAGGCTCTTGCTCCAACTGCGTAACTCTGCTCTTCCAGGTCTCGGGCATTGAACCTGGGCCTTGAAGTCCTCCGGTGGGGTCCATAAGCCTCTCGCGTCTGATGGATGCCTTGACTGCAGCTCCTGCGCCACAATGGCAATACTTAACTTTTACTCTAAGCACAAGCTGCCTACTGCCTTTGTCCCTTTGAAATCTATGAACAAACCTATTTTAAGCTAAATTTAAGTGCTCATACATTTGTACCTACCTGGCCAGCTCTCCTACATACCTCTTTAAACAGGGGTTTGCCATTTTAGGGACAATTGGGCCTCATTACGATGTTTGGCCGTAAGTCGTTAGTAAATCCACTGAATTACCGCCAAACTCGATTGCCGTTACCTTCCCTCGGTACAGTGGAATTGCCATGGGTTGACAAGTGGTGGTAGTGTGGTGTAATTCCCCATTTATGGAGTTCATAGGACTCCATCGGGATTTGTGGTGGATTTACTGCGGTGGAATTTACTGCGTGGCAAATCCACTAATTCTTGGAGATAAAAGGGAGGATTTACCCCCAGCAACAAGCTGGAGGTGAATCTGCCACTTTTCCTCCAAAAATCATCGCATTTACTGCGCATTTATTCTGCCAAAAACTATTCTTTGGTGGTGCGGGAAAACATTGGTAATTTTGTTACCGCCCCCTAAAAAGTAGTGGTAACGGATGTACCGCCACTTTTTGCTTGCACCGCCAAACTTGTAATACGGCACAATGTTTCGATTGCTATTACTTAACTTGATATTGACTTCTTTGCTTCAGTCAACTTGTGTAACACTTTTAGTCCTCCAAGAACTGCCTAGGCGTTTTACTCACCTGTAAAATTGTGTACTACTCTTTTTAAAGGTTTGACCTACTTTTAGGCACTTTATTGTCTTATAGATACTGTGCATATATATTGTATAGCATTTTCCATAACTATAGCAATTTCTTAATGCCTGGATTTATTATATATATTCTTTTTTTTAGTAAATATACTGTGTAGACTTTTCTTTTTTTGGTGCCTTTGTGTGACTAATATAGATGAGTTGCACCCCTCATTCCAGAGTAAAGCCAGACTGCTCAGGCACAGCTACCATTGTTAGGAGTCAGGCGTAACTTGCTGGAAAACCCCTGCTTAACACTGCAGGTTGGTTTTTCAAAGCCCTCATGAAAGGACGCTTGTATCATCTCCTTTGCAGCACAGTAGGTTTGGAGCAATAGAGTTATGCATGACAGATGTGATGTATCATGAGTGTGGTGGACCAATCCCTGAACATAGGGAGTCTGTCCAAATAGAGCCCGCAACCTGAGCTCCCTGTGCTGCTCTTGACTCTAATCCCTACCTTCCCACATCGCCCATACTGTACATGCTCAAGCTTTAGACAGCAGGGCTATCCCCTGCTATCCCCTTAAATGGCACATACCATAATGTACATGAGCAAGCTTTAGACAGCAGGGCTATCCCATTAAATGGCACATGCCATAATGTACCTGCGCAAGCTTTAGACAGCAGGGCTATCCCCTTAAATGGCACATACCATACTGTACATGAGCAAGCTTTAGACAGCACAGCTATCCCCTTAAATGGCACATACCGTACTGTACATGCTCAAGCTTTAGACAGCACAGCTATCCCCTTAAATGGCACATACCGTACTGTACATGCTCAAGATTTAGACAGCACAGCTTTCCCCTTAAATGGCACATACCATACTGTACATGCTCAAGCTTTAGACAGCAGAGCTATCCCCTTAAATGGCACATACCATACTGTACATGCTCAAGCTTTAGACAGCACAGCTATCCCCTTAAATGGCACATACCGTACTGTACATGCCCAAGCTTTAGACAGCACAGCTATCCCCTTAAATGGCACATACCGTACTGTACATGCTCAAGATTTAGACAGCACAGCTATCCCCTTAAATGGCACATACCATACTGTACATGCTCAAGCTTTAGACAGCAGAGCTATCCCCTTAAATGGCACATACCATACTGTACATGCTCAAGCTTTAGACAGCAGAGCTATCCCCTTAAATGGCACATACCATAATGTACATGCGCAAGCTTTAGACAGCAGAGCTATCCCCTTACATGGCACATACCATACTGTACATGCTCAAGCTTTAGGCAGCAGACTTATCCCCTTAAATTGCACATACCATACTGTACATGCTCAAGCTTTGGACAGCAGAGCTATCCCCTTAAATGGCACATACCATAATGTACATGCGCAAGCTTTGGACAGCAGAGCTATCCCCGGTACATGCGCTAGCTTTGGACAGCAGAGCTATCCCCTTAAATGGCACATACCATGCTGTACATGCGCAAGCTTTAGACAGCAGAGCTATCCCCTTAAATGGCACATACCATACTGTACATGCTCAAGCTTTAGACAGCAGAGCAACCTCCTAAATGATACCATACCATGCATGCTCAACCTTAAGAAAGTAGAGTTGATCCCCTAAATCACATGTCCTGCACCTTATTTGGTCACGCTGTAAACAGCAGCGCTACCCCCTAAATCAAGCATATCACACTACACCTGCTCAAGCTCTAGACAGCAGGACTGGCCACTAAACCATTTGTCCTGCAAAGTACATGATCAGACAGCAGAGCTATCCGTAAAAAACAAATAAATCCCCCATAATCGCATATACCATACATGCTCAAGCTTTAGATAGCAGAGCTACATTGGTCCAACACCATTGAGCAGATCGGGCTCTAGCCCCCCCCCCCCAATTGTTGGGCTATGTTGACTCGACCTGGCTGCAGGGTCGGACTGGGGTATGAAATTGTCTTGGGCACCAATGAAAAAGTGGGCCGAAGTTGCAAATGGGAATTCATTGCTTTTGTGATGCTGTTTGAATAATACCCAAGGGGGAGGTTTTTGATCAAATGTGATGCAAATTGTACATTTTAAAGAATATTTATTCAGCAACACTGGTCAAAACTATTAGCCGCATAGTGAAGTAACTCATCAAACTGCCCATATTGGCCATAAAAGTGACCCACTTTGACCCAAAAAACTGGCCCACACAAGCATTTTGTGTTTATGGTTCGGCCATGGGCCTATTGCCCTATAAGCCTGTCCGAGCCTGCCTGGCTGACCTACAGAGCCGTGGACGGACAGAACAGGACACAGATGTTAAACGGTGCCTGGGTTTAGCTGCTAACAAAGGCCCTGCAATTACTAACGTAACGCATTTAATTGATAGCACCTGTATTCATATGCATGCATTTTTAGGCAATTCAAATTGTGATGTGCGGTTAGTACTTGCATGCCTGGGGTATGATTGGAAGGGTAAGGAGGGACAGGCGACAGCTCATTCTCACAGCAGTCCATAAGTGTGCGATTTCAGGCATGACAGAGAGAGTTAACTGCTTGCAACATTGAAGCGTCGCCGGAATAGTCTCATTAGAATGCGTAAAGTAGTTAAATGCCCCCATACAAGCTTGCCCCTCCCCCAGAGTCTCTGAAGTTAGCGCCTCTCCTAACATTTTAAGGGGTAGCCCGCCTCCCTCGAAATGTTATCCTAGGTGCACCCCTGCAGACCTATGCCCCCTTAAATCACATGTCCTAAATATACATGGTCAGGCTGTTGGCAACAGAGCTATCCCCCTAAATCATACTTTCTGCACTGTACATATTGTGTCATATTGTGGTTCCTATCTAGAACTCCCTAAGGAAATAACTCCATATTTCAACCACCCTCACTCACTCATGCTAACTAAACATGACAACACAAACGGCTAGAGAAAACCTTCTCCCCCAGTCCAAACAATGAATCCATAAAATGCAGTCCATGTTAGGCATGTGCAACCCCTTTCCTGTCTAGAAACCACATCACCTTCGCCTAAGTTCTCACAAGTCAGTGATGTAATGTGGAACACAGTCCTAACCACAGCGCTGGGCAATGGGCCGCCTCTTGCTTGGTCCAAGATCCGGCATCAGATGTCTCCCTGGATTTCGGACCCCGACAAGGCTTTACTGAGCCCCCAGCTTCTCCGAGGGACAGGGACTCCCTTGTTAACACACAGAGCAAGGTGTCTTTGTCCCTCTGCGAAGCTGGGGGCTCAGTGATCTTAACTGCTCTGTGCGCTCCAGCACGATGAGCAGATTACATAACTGGGCACCAGCTTGTATGCACGTGGGTTGGACTTAGCACATAGGGGGTGACCATACAGTATGTTAGCTGAAGTGCTACCACCGACCCACGTGAATATGTATTTCCGTGCCTTGAACACCCTCCCATAGGAAAAGCATGCTTTCCCTTTCTGATGTAAGCCAGACCTGACCCTCTGAAATGTACAAATATTCTGCAGAGACAGGTGGACATTTCCGCCCTGAACAAGGGCTGCAGAACCAGAAACCCTGGAGCATAATCTGATTTCCATTATTTGCCAATGAGGCATCCAGCAGTGTACACAACAGGAAGAGGGAGGGTGTGAGTGAGTAAGCAGGACACTGTGCCCAGGCGGTGGGTGCTGAAAAGCAGGGCTTCCTGTGGATGGCACCTGTCTGCCAGGCAGCTCTACTGGATACATCCTTGGAAGGCAATTGCATCGTGCTATTGAACACATGGTGGCACTAGAGTCTGATCAAGATGGATGGCCACCCATTGGGCGAGCGGGTGATGGGCATGAAGTTGGGTTGGATACACCTGGGAATTGCCTACTCCAGGGGTCTGGATCCTGCCCTATCCTGATGTTTTGGTCTACAACTCCCACGATCCCTTACCCAGGACTGTGCTTGGTAGGGCTAGTGGGAGTTGCAGTCTAAAACATCTGGAGAGACAAAGGTTGCAGAGCGCTGGGCCTTAGTAGATGAAGCACATTGGATTCATGAGTAATTAACCCTAGAGGAGCGTGATTTTACACTCTCTTGCTGAACATCGTGTCTGCGATGTATACCGCAGTGCTAACACTTGACGTTTGAAAATGTGTAGTCTATTATATGCATTATTTATATATTTGTGTGAGTGCCTTACTATGGTTTGTGTAGTGTTGAAAGCCAAACAGGGGGGTGAGGAGGGCCGAAGATGAAAGTGCAAGTGAGTCTTGAATATTTGCCCAGGATGTGGAAAGAAAGTTTGCAATCCTGGAGACTGGGGAGGGTATTTTTCTGTAATTGTGGCCATGTGCTGCTTTTTAGGGCGCAAGGAAAGGATAGATGTGGGTGGACAGTGTTGCTTTTTTTCAGAGGGCAGACGCAACACCCCTTGGGTGTTTTTGAGCCCAGCAAGCTTGCTCAAGTGTTTGGCTACCAGAATTTCATCCAGGTTGTCACTTTTCCAGTGTTTTGATGCTTAGCCACAAGACCACATACAATTGTCCTCAAAGCACATGTCTCATATTTCGATTTTGTTTTCCAGGCAATATTTGATGATAGATTGCTGGGTTTAAAAGGTGAGCACCGTTTATACTTTAGAACAAATAAGGGTGTAGGGGCCCACAACAATGAGTACTGTGATGCTTAAGAAATCTTTTTGTCTTTTGTTTAAATAATTCACTTGATTTCAGGTGCTCCCGGTCAATCCCTGGCTACTGGGAGAATGTAGAAAATAAACTGTATTCCCCAAAACAATGAGGAAGAGACCCGGGCACTCAAATAGGCAAACACCCAAAGAGCTTAGACAGAATCAATTATATTTATAAATTATAAGTGCTGTTTAAACCAAAAGTGTCAATTTATAATAAAAAATATTGTTGTTGTGTACAATCATTTCACATCATTAATTCACTGCAAATAACAGGCAGTGTGCAGCTCTTGAGTACATCAATAGATTCATAGCATGTGATATAAACCCATTATTTGTACAATGCAAAGATTGGCAGTTTTTCAAAACAAAGAGAGACAGTTTATATTCGACAGATATTATATGCAACAAGAAATCCTCATATCAACTTGTAGTTCTGAGGTGTTGTGGTATTTTCTTGTTCTCACTACGCGTTTCGGGCAAAAATAGTGGGCCCATCATCTGGCAAATACTATCTGTCTTCCTGGCTGCAAAGTTAATAGAAAAAGGGGAATGTGTCAATGTCAATGCTAATTCAATCAGTTAACCATTCCTTATTCAATGGGCTAACTAACCTTCTGTTCACAGGAGTCATTATATCGCCATGATAGATAAAACTGAGGGAGCTATAGATTAATCAATATATCTTGTTGTCTATACATCACCACTGAATGAGAGGAAAAATAAGAATACTACCTGAGCTGTGTTGATTAATGTGAGAAAGAACCTCTGGCCGGTACTTCAAAATGCAGTCCGCAGAAAACTTTCTCAATTAGGAATTCCAGATTATCCAAAAGATCTATAAGAAGGACACAACAATGGACTGTTGGTATCAAACATGTACCATCATTACTGGAAAGAAATCCAACAAAAATTAATAAATAATAATGTTAAATGCCAAGCACTGGACTAGGCTGTGTGACAGAGCTGTCTCCCGCGTCTGGGAAACTCAACGGATGTAGCAATTGACATTAGAAAAGGGGGTCTATGTGTAAAGCGTTCAATTCTGTAAAGACAACTCACCCAATTCATGGATAACTGGAGACACAGAGAACGATCGGCGTAACCAGCCATCATCTCTGTGTCCCAGTTTATAGGTTAGTTACGATGTGGACATCAATGCGTGATCATATACATCCATGCGACCTTGATAATGCGTTCTGATGCTATTAAGGTCACTGAAGCGGATGTAACAACATGTTGGCCAGGAAAGCAAAAATACAGTGGACAGAGTACAAGTTTAATGTCAGGACTGGGTCAGAAAGATCTCCTGTAGCACAACACTTCAACACTGCATGCCACACTATAGCACAAATGCAGCTCATCATACTTGAACATGTGCATGTACCAAGAAGAGGGAGGGGGGCTTAGCAGGTTGCTCCTCCAAAAAGAGGTTTTCCGGATTGAACGTCTTGATTCACTTTTCCCACACAGAATGAATTTAGATTGGGATCTTACATGCTACCTGTGATAACTTTGACTTGTAAAGTACACTTATCCTTAATTACAAGTTATCAACAGAATTAATGGAATTGCAAACAGATCAAGGATATGCAAAGGTCCATTAATCTCATGAATGCATTTTACTGAATTTTATTCATAATCTGTGTATTATTCCACAACTTCTTGTTATTGGAACAAATATGCTGTTATTGACCCATACGGTTGGTTATTAATTTCAATGAGTCTGTTTGTAATAAATGGATTATCTAAGACATATATGTATTTTTGTCACATGAAATGCACTGTATTGAACACCTAGGCATTCAATGTTTATTTAACATCACGTCATATTCTTGTCCCTATTTAAGGATGTATTGAATACATTTATGTATTCATTAGATTGTATTGACCATATATGTATGTATGCAACTTTGAGACAGACAGAACATCACAACCGCAACAGTTGATGAGACATCTAGGAAGTATATTTGTCATCACAACCTCATACATCAGAATAGTTTGTAACTTTGTCCGAAATAATTAACTATTGAGACCACAGTAGTTAGAAATCATCTTTATTTCAAAGTTATCCAACACCCCTAAAACATTGAATTTCGAAAGTGTTTGTTTTTGGACACATGATTACAACTGACATATAACCAGTGTTACATAGATGGTTTTCAAAATGGCTGACATGTTTGATACATCCACTTCAATGACCTTAATATCATCAGAACACAACGTGTTGACGCACCTTTTGGCCATATATCATCATGCATTGAACTCCACATAGTAACTAATATACAAACACTATAAACTGAGACACAGAGATGGTGGCTGGTTAAGCCGATCGTTCTCTGTGCCGCCAGTTATCCATGAATATGGTGAGGTTTCTTTACAGAATGTTATGCTTTATGCGTAAACCCCTTTTTTCTAATGTAGATTGCTAAATGTGTTGCGTTTCGCAGACGCGGGACACAGCGCTATAACACAACATGATCCTGTGCTTGGTATGTAACATTATTTATTTGTTTATTTATTTGCTGGATTTTCCAGTAATGATGGTACATGTTTGATACCAACAGTCCATTGTTCTGTCCTTCTTATAGATCATTTGGATCATCTGGAATTCCTGATTGAGAAAGTTTTCCACGGACTGCATTTTGCAGTACAGGCCAGAGGTTCTTTTTCGCATTAATCAACACAGGTCAGATAGTATTCTTATTTTTGCTCTCATAAAGTGGTGATGTATAGACAATAAGTTATATTTATTGATCCTAATCTCCCTCTTTTTTTTTTATCTATCATGGTGATATAATGGCGTCTGTGAACAGAAGGTTAGTTAGCCCATTGAATAAGGCATGGTTAACTGATTGAATTAGCATTGATATTGACACATTCCCCTTTGTTAATTAACTTTGCAGCCAGGAGGACATATAGTATTTGCCAAATGATGGGCCCACTTTTTTGTCCGAAACGCGGAGTGGGAACAAGAAGATACCACAACACCTCAGAACTACAAGTTCATATGAGGCTTTCTTGTTGCATATAATATCTGTCGAACATAAACTGTCTCTCTTTGTTTTGAAAAACTGTGAATCTTTGCTTTGCACAAATAATGGGTTTATATCACATGCTATGAATCTATTGATGTACTCAAGAGCTGCACACTGCCTGTTATTTGTACTGAATTAATTATGTGAAATCATTGTACACACCAAAAATATTTTTTGTTATAATATACACTTTTGGATTAAACAGCACTTATACTTTATAAATATCATTGAGTCTGTCCAAACTCTTTAGATGTTTGCCTACATGAGTGCCCGGGTATCTTACTCATTGTTTTGGGGAATACACAGATTCTTTTCACCTTTTATACTTTGCCAGTGTAGTTATTGGAAACTCTCCTCTCTCAGGTTATTTTTCTGGTGATGGGATCCCAGAGCGATTTTAGAGTGTCAATGATAACATATTTTGGGTGCACCCCTGCCACGGAAGTGGAATTGATGTACAGTGTGGAGTTTGGAAAGAAGCAGCATGAAGAAACTGCACCATTTTAAAATGATTATTTTGAACATTTGTTCTGAGCGGAGTTCAACTGCCAGCTCTGCCCCTTCGGAACTCCGCCCCTTCTTCCAAATTCCACTACCACCCCAGCCCTTGTGAGATCCCCCTTAAATTTGGTCCATTTCCACCACTGCCTAACCCTGTCAGAACTCCTACAAAAGATGCCTCAGACACGGCCTCCACAGCTCACTTACACTCCATGGTGCAAAATACCATGGGCATGCCTCCCCTCAGTTCAGTGTAAATAAACATGGACTTCCATTTTCTCTCAGCACATTCCTGTATTTCTACAAACAACCCTCGGCACTCAAAACGACAGGGTCATTAAACATGGGTTCTTAGGTGTGACAGGTGACATCCCTTGCAAAATGGCCTCTGAGTTGCCATACACCGTTTTCCATCCCGAGGCACACTTAATTGCTGGACTTAGAACATCTGGCCACATCACCGTCACCCTGTGGGAGCTACACTGGCTTCCATTCACAGCATAAATCGTAGCCAAGAGTATAAATGTATAAATCGTAGCCGCCCGTCCATCACCCGCCCTGAAGTCGAGAGAGAGACAAAAGAAAGCACTCAGAAACCAGCATGTTCCTGTTAAACGCCAAAACTGTGGAACAACCACCTACTTCATTGTAGACTCCCTCCTCTCTCTCTCTTTCTTTCTCAACCTCTGCCTCCCCCCTCTGTCTCTCGCATTCTCTCTCTTTCTTTCTCAACCTCTGCCTCCCCCCTCTGTCTCTCGCATTCTCTCTTTGGCTTTCGATCTGTCTATCCAGCGGTTGCCCCCTCTCCCTCCACCTCTCTCTCTCTTTCTTTCTCAACCTCTGCCTCCCCCCTCTGTCTCTCGCATTCTCTCGCCCCCTCTCCCTCCACCTCTCTCTCTCTCTCTTTCTTTCTCAACCTCTGCCTCCACCCTCTGTCTCTCGCATTCTCTCTTTGGCTTTTGGCTTTCGATCTGTCCATCCAGCGGTTGAAATAAAAAAAAACAACATAAAGCCCAGGTAATCACCACTCCAGGAAGGATTGTGCAAGGTTTTAAGATGCAATGCAAAGCTTAAAACAAGCAAAGAACATGTTTATGTGCACTGCGCCTTTGCCTTTCTCTCTTCCTTTCTCAAACTGGGTCTCTCTCTCTCTCCCTCTCTCTTTTTGTGAGTTTTTCATCCCCCCCTTTCACACAGCCTCTATCATACTCTCTCGTTAACTCTTTCTTTCTCTCTTAGTGTGCCATTTATGTCTTTTCTCATTTCCCTTCACCCTGTGCGTCACTCTATGAATCACCCTCTCTTACCTGCCTCTGTGGTTATCTATCTATCTATCTATCTATCTATCTATCTATCTATCTATCTATCTATCTATCTGTCTGTCTGTCTGTCTGTCTGTCTGTCTGTCTGTCTGTCTGTCTATCTATCTATCTATGTGTCTGTCTGTCTATCTATCTATCTATCTATCTGTCTGTCTGTCTATGTGTCTGTCTATGTGTCTGTCTATCTATCCATCTATCTATCTATCTATCTATCTATCTATCTATCTATCTATCTATCTATCTATCTATCTACCTATCTATCTATCTGTCTGTCTATCTATCTACCTGTCTATCTATCTATCTATCTATCTATCTATCTATCTATCTATCTATCTATCTATCTATCTATCTATCTATCTATCTATCTGTCTGTCTATCTATCTATGTGTCTATCTATCTATGTGTCTATCTATCTATCTATCTATCTATCTATCTATCTATCTATCTATCTATCTGTCTGTCTGTCTATCTATCTATCTATGTGTCTATCTATCTATCTATCTATCTATCTATCTATCTGTCTGTCTGTCTATCTATCTATGTGTCTATCTATCTATGTGTCTATCTATCTATCTATCTATCTATCTATCTATCTATCTATCTATCTATCTATCTGTCTATCTATCTGTCTATCTATCTATGTGTCTATCTATCTGTCTGTCTATCTATCTATCTATCTATCTATCTATCTGTCTGTCTATCTATCTATGTGTCTATCTATCTATCTGTCTATCTATCTATCTATCTATCTATCTATCTATCTATCTATCTGTCTGTCTGTCTATCTATCTATCTATCTATCTATCTATCTATGTGTCTATCTATCTATGTGTCTATCTATCTATCTATCTATCTATCTATCTATCTATCTATCTGTCTGTCTATCTATCTATGTGTCTATCTATGTGTCTATCTATCTGTCTGTCTATCTATCTATCTATCTATCTATCTATCTATCTATCTATCTATCTGTCTGTCTGTCTGTCTGTCTGTCTATCTATCTATCTATCTATCTATCTATCTGTCTGTCTGTCTATCTATCTGTCTATCTATCTATCTATCTATCTATCTATCTATCTATCTATCTATCTATCTATCTGTCTATCTATCTATGTGTCTATCTATGTATCTATCTATCTATCTATCTATCTATCTATCTATCTATCTATCTATCTATCTATCTATCTATCTGTCTGTCTGTCTGTCTGTCTATCTATCTATGTGTCTATCTATCTATCTATCTATCTATCTATCTATCTATCTATCTGTCTGTCTATCTATCTGTCTATCTATCTATGTGTCTATCTATCTATCTGTCTATCTATCTATCTATCTATCTATCTATCTATCTATCTATCTATCAATTTTTTGTATCGTGCTACTCGCCTGAAAGCCTTAGGGCGCTCACAAGACAGAAAACAAAAAAACAGAGAGGGGGGGCAGTGGGCAGGATGTCATGCGGTTACGACATGGGTCATGCGCTTGTTTTAATCTAGCCCTCTGTCAAACAGAAGCGTTTTCAGTCGCTTCTTGAACCTGGTCCTAGAAGTACATGCTCTAAGCTCCCAGGGGATTGAGTTCCAGATGGTCGGTGCCCAGGCATTGAAACCTGCATCACCAATGTTTTTTAAAGTGACACGTGGCTGGTGTAGCATCACATTGTTATTTGAGCGGAGAGTTTGTCTGAAAAGAGTTCTTTGAACTATCGAAGAGAGGTAGGAAGGGGCTTTGCCTGAAAGACTTTTGGAAACCAAGATAGGGCACTTGAATGTTTTCGCTGCTCCACTGGGAGCCAGTGCAGCTTTCTACAAGTAGCTGAAATCTTAGAACGACGACTTAGTCCACATACAGCGTGAACTGCTCCGTTCTGTGACACTTGTAACTTCTTTATGTTGGATTTGGAGGTACCTACCAGAAGACTATTACAATAGTCCAGTCTCAAATTTACAGTAGCTGCTGCAATCTACTCAATTATCCTCTGATGAATACGGGCGAATCTGCCACAGAAACTGATAAAGTAGGCGTAGGAGGATTTAAGGTATGAAACATGTTTCTTAAAAGAGAGATGTGAGTTAAAGAAAACTCGTAATGTTTTTTTTTTTTTTTAAACATATCTTTATTATTTTCATTAATCGTAACACAACAAACTGAGAAAACTCGTGCCAACATTTCTCCCCCCAACTCCCCCTCTCCCCTCCCCCCTCCCCCCCCCCCCGGGACCTTGGGACTCAATTCGTGGACGTCTTTATGCATTGAAAATGTCCGTGACCTTTATGTTGTGGGGGCACCATTGTTCCATAAAGTCTGACTGCAGGTGTTCCAGAACCCCGCCCCATTCTTCGGAGAATCTGCTCCTAGTGCCTTGGATTATGTGGGTGACTTTTTCCATTGCTAGCTGCGCCCATACTTTTTGAAGCCACATAAATATTAGCGGGGTTTCCTTCTTTTTCCAGTTTTGAGCAATTGTTGTCCATGCCGCGATGAGAAGTCCCATAAAGCTTCTTCGTTGTGCTTTCGTGTAGCTTCTTGTAGTGTCATCTCCCATGCCACACATCCATACGCTCTCATCTAGTTGTCCCACCTCTGGAAAAATCTTGCCCATTTCTCCTTTAACTTCTTCCCAGAACGGGACTATCCCCCTGCAGGCCCACCAGATATGTCTCCACGTCCCTACTTCTCCGCACTCCCTCCAGCATAGGTTAGATGTTCCTGGAAACATAGTATGTAGCCTCTCAGGCGTGTAGTGCCACTGAGTCACTATTTTTATCCACATTTCTCTCATCTGCACCGCTCTCGTCAGTTTGGGGATCTGGGCCCAAATGTCCTCCCACTGTTTCCTCGTTGGTTCCCTTCCCAGCGTTTTATCCCATTTGCGCATATATGCCCATTTGGTCTCTTCATCTTGTTTGTTTATAAAGGAGTATAGTGTCGAGATCCATTTCTTTGCCCCTGAATTGGTTGTGATGTATTTCTCAAATGGGGTTAGGGTTCTCGTGGCCGCCTTCGCTATTTCGGGAGTTTTTAGCCAGTGCTTGAGTTGTTCATAAGTATATCTGTTCCGTGTGGTTCTGGTTGGGAGTGCAAGGCATGATTCGTATTGAATAATTTCATTGTTGCAGAACATTTCCCCTATTTTTGTTATGCCCGCCTCTTCCCATTTGTCTGATGTTCCTTGCTCCAAGCCTGGCGGGAACTGCGGGTTCCTCCATATGGGAGTGAATGGGCCTGTTGCGTTGGTCATTGTGCCCTTTCTTGTTTGGATGTCCCATGCCTCCAGGGTCGTGCTCAGTATAACGCTGATCCCTGTGTTGGGGTCTCTGTGTTGTTTCTGCTTCCAGAGTAATTCCACTAGTGGGGTTCTCGCCACCGCCCTATCTTGTGCGGCCCATAATTGTTGTGGGTCCTCTCCCAGCCATTCCCGGAGCACCTTCAATTGGGCCGCTTGGTGGTATTTTTGAAAGTGGGGCAGTGCCATCCCTCCTTCCCCAGTTGCCGAGGTTAAAACCGCCCTAGATAGCCTCGGAGTTTTCCCTTTCCATACAAAGTGTGAGACTACCCTCAGGAGTGATCTGAAGAATGAGCGGGGAATCCCCACCGGCAGGGCCTGGAAGTGGTACAGAAGCCTTGGGAGTATGGTCATCTTTACTGCCTGTATTCTACCCCACCATGATATCAGCAGTGGGTTCCATCTTTCTATGTCTCTTCGAACGTTAGCGAGTAGCTGCGGGTAGTTTCTGCTGTACAGTTGGTCTACCTTGTGCGTGAGAGTGATTCCCAGGTATTTAATACCCTCCTTTGCTATCTTTAGGTTGAGTGCCCTTGCCTCTCTCTTAATTTTATCCCCGTCGCCTGCTAGTATTAGAATTTCCGATTTGTTTCTGTTAATTTTTAGTCCCGAGATGGCCCCGAAAGTTTCTAACTCTCCCATTGCTGCTGCTAATGAACGATCCGGCTCCTCTAGAGCCAGCAGCATATCGTCCGCATATGCGGTAATCTTGTGTTGCATGCCTGCCATCGCTATCCCCTTAACATCCCCAGCTTCCCTAATTTTCATCAGTAGTGGTTCCAAGAATATAGCATATAGTAGGGGGGAGAGTGGACACCCTTGCTTAGTTCCCCGAGAAATGTACACCTTCTGCGATACCTCCCCATTGATGGCTACCCTGCAAGTTGGGGCATTGTAATTTGCTTTTATTCTGGCAATAAAATGTTCCCCAAATCCCATACATTGAAGTGTTTTAAACAACATGGACCATTCCACCCGGTCAAATGCTTTCTCGGCATCAAGTGCCAGGAGGATTGCTGGGATTCGCTTTATACCAATCTTTTCCACCAGATGGGTGACCCTTCTGAGATTGTCATGGGTTTGTCTCCCTGGGATAAAGCCTGATTGATCTAGGTGAATTAGGTTAGGGAGTAGCGGGGAGAGCCTAGCTGCTAAGATCTTGGTGTATATTTTGGCATCTATATTTATCAGTGATATTGGTCTGTAAGAGGCCGTGGAGGAAGGGTCCTTCCCTTGTTTGTGAAATACCAGGACCTTCGCTTCGTTCATGGAGGGGGTCACATTGCCACTTTCTTTAAAGGTGTTAAATAGTCTGGTTAGAACCGGGGTCAATTGGGCCGCATATTTTTTATAAAATGGGGCCATATAGCCATCCGGTCCAGGGGCTTTATTTTTCGGTAGTTCGCTTATAGCTTTTCTTACTTCTTCTTCCCTTATGGGGTCTTCTAAGGCCTGCTTGTCTGCCGGTGTGATTTGCTGGAATGTGAGGGTTTTCAGATATGTGTCCTGTGCGTCTGCTCCCGGTTGGTCTGTGGTATACAGTTTCTGATAGTATTCTCTGAAGGCTTCCCCTATGTCTTGTGTGCGTGTACAGTGTTCCCCTTTCATGTTTGTGATACTTTTGATTGTTATGTCTTTCTGTTTGGCCCGTAGTTGTCTCGCCAGCAACTTATCTGCTCTATTTGCTTTGATGTAGTACCTCTGTCTCAGGTATAGGAGGCTCCTTTCCGCTCCCTTAGTGCGCAGCATTTCTAGCTGGCCCTGCGTGTGTCTAAGGGTCCTCTGGAGTTCCCTGGAGGGTTGTGTCAAAATTTTTCTTTGTATCTCAGTGATTGACCTTTCCAATTCCTTTTCCCAGTCCGACCTCTGTTTCTCCCTCGCCATTTTTAGTGCCATTATTTTCCCTCGGATCACTGCTTTGAACGCCTCCCATACTGTGGAGGTGGATACTTCCCCATTGTCATTGTCCGTAAAGTATTCATCTATCATTCACCTTATAGTTTCCCCCATGACCATGTCCTGGATTATGTCCTCCGGCAATCTCCACCTCCACAGGCCCCTAGATTTCCCCTGTAGTTTCATATCAAGCCACACGGGTGCGTGATCCGATAATGCGATTGCCCCCTTTTCCACCTCCTGAATTCTGCCCATGAGGCCTACCGAAGCCCATAGGTAGTCTATTCGTGACATCGAGTTGTGGACATGAGAGAAGTACGTGTATCCATGTTGGTCCCCCCTGAGTTCCCTCCATACATCACCCAGGGTCATCTGATCCATTTGCTGCTTAAGTCTTTTCGATGGGGCCCCCTGACTATATGCCCCTCCGGTACTTCTGTCCCTTTGTGGGTCCCACGCCATATTCAGATCTCCTCCCAGGATCACTTCCCCCCTTGCAAAGGATTCTAATTTGTCCAGGGTGTCTCTTAGAAAGCTGTCCTGTCCCACATTGGGGGCATATACTGACGCTAGGGTAATCCTCTGTCCCTCCAGCAGCACATTTGCGAACGCATATCTCCCCTCCTTATCTGTGACAGAGTTCTCCAGTACGGCATCCCTTCCGTTCCTCATAGCTATTATGACTCCCGCCCTCTTGTCTGTGGCGTTAGCTTGGGCCCATATTGTAAATCCCCTTATTCTTGTCTTTTGTTTGTCTTTTGCTCTTATATGTGTTTCTTGTAGAAGAAGGAGGTCCGCTCCTTCCCTTTTGAAAAATTTCTCCAATTTCACCCTTTTTGCGGGGTGATTCATCCCTCTTATGTTATAGGTCACTATGCGTATCTTCCCCATTTTGTTAGGTAAATGTTCAGAGTACTTATCGTCCTTTCCTTCTCCAATGCCCTCTGGCTGTTGTCCCGATCCCTCATCCCCCCCCCTCTCAACTCCCCCCCCCCTACTTATAACCAGAACTGAACCAAACTTGTTGTCCCCGAGTAGGGCACGGGTTCCTACTGATACCCGGGCGTTGCGCCCGAGGCTCCCTGCCCTCCTTCCTCTCGGGGAGTGTGTGCGTGGGGGCTCCTAAACCCCACATAGTAGTCTTGTCTTACCCGATTCCAAGCCGCCTGGTCCATCCCGGGCCGCCTTCTTCAGTTCTTGTGCAGCTGTTGTGTTCTCTTCCGCCCCCTTCTCCATAGTTAGATACGTTGTCATTTGGCGTCCTCCGTTGTCCCCGTGGCTTTTCTTCTTTTCATGTCTACTTCCCCAGATTTTCTCTTCCTTTGGTTGGTCTATTGCGCTTAATCGTTTCCCATCCTTTAGGTCTTCTCCTCTGCTCTCCGCTGGTGGCCCCTTGTTCCACTTCCTCCGTGTCACCTCGAAGGTCCATTATGCTGAGGCCTTCTTCCCAAGTGGTAGCTCTCCGCTGTTTCCCTTCCCATGTAAACAGCAGCCCGAATGGGAACGTCCACTTGTATCGGATTCCTTTCTCCTGCAGGGCCTTGACAAGTGGGGCCATTGCCCTTCTCTTCTGCAGTGTACTCAATGCCAGATCTTGGTACAGTTGTATTTCTTGACCGTTCATTCTAATGTGTTCCATATCTCTGGCTTTCCTCAAGATTTGTTCTTTTTGCGGATAGGAGGTAAGTGCCACAAGGACGTCCCTCGGTCTCTCCCCCGGCGCCCCCGATCGTTTTGGGCCGACCCTATGGACTCTGTCGACTCCGATTGCGTCCGGCTCCGCTGTTCCTATGATGTTGCTGAACACTTCCTTTACTGCCGACATTAGGTCTCTGTCCTGTACTGTTTCCGCCATGTTTTTGATGCGGATGTTGGAGCGTCTGGAGCGGTTCTCCAAGTCCTCGCACTGGATCTCTAAGTTATGGGTGAGTCTCGTCAAGTGTTCCTGGGTTTCACTCGTCTGCTGCGTTTCCTCATCTATCCCCTGGAGCGTTCTTTCCAGTATATCAGTTCTTTCCTCCAGTTTCGCCACATCTATCCTGAGGTCTTGGATCGCTTGCTTCATGTCGTTTTTCATCATCGTGAACTGTTCCTGTACGGAGGACATGAATTTTTCTTGGAGTTCCTGAAACCATGATTGCATGTCATCCCTGGATGGGGGTTGTGGGGGGGTCGCCTGTGCCATTTCTTCTCTCTGTTGGTTGTCTTGCGACCTTCCCTTCGCTTGTGGCGTGGAGTCCGCCGACCACAGTTGCAGGATATTTGCGTCTTGCTTTGAGGGGAGCGTGGTCTGCTGGGAGGCACTATTTTTACTTTTTGCCCTTGACATGGTATGATTGTCACTTGGAATGAGTGGGGGCTTCTTATGGTCCCCTGTGTGTTTTAGTGCTGTGCCCCCTCTGTAACTCGAGTGGGTGTTTTCTTGGTTCGCCCCTGAGCGTCCTGTTCCAATATGTCTATGCCTGCATTGGGTCTGCTCAGGCGGGTCCTCTCTTCCCCCGGGTGTGTTCCTTTCCTTGTGAAGCTTTCCTGTCTTGGCCTCGGTGGTTCTTTCCTGTGGTCCCAACTCTCGGGTGGGGCTCGGCTGGGGTTCCTGTATCTTGTTGCTGGGTCTATTCTCCTTGTGTCCCCTGTCTGTGGGGCCCTGCTCCAGCTCTTCCTTTTGGAGTCTGTGTTGACTGTGGGGGTTGTATAACGTATATCTCCCTGCTGCCGTTAGGTGTGGCTGCGCCTGATGGTATCCTTCTACTTGTTACCCCTCCTTCACGCTGCTCCTGTCCCTTCTTGGGTGGGGGGTATCTCTACTCACTGGGTTAATGTGTTCTCCTCACTCTCTCCCCCTTTCGTGGTGCTCACCGACTTTCTCCGCTTCTGTGCCGTGGTCCTGGGGGTCTCGCTAGTGCCTCGGTGTCCCTGTGTCTCTGGTGCCGGTCTCCGGGCGTCTTCTCTGCGACCCTCTTGCTCTGGGAGGGGCGCCGGGGTGGGGGGGGGGGATCCTGATCGTTCCCCCTCTCGCTATTGCCGCCACCGGTGTTCCGATTCTCTCTGGGGGGGGGGGTGCCTCGGCGTCGCCCCCTCTTCTATTCCTTCTCCTTCGGTTCCGTTGCTGTCCGTCCGCCCCCTCCGCTTCTCTGTGTGTGGGTGCCGGCTCGGCGGCGGGAATCACCCGATGGGGGAGGGGAGAGTTCCCCGAGGGTGCCGTCCGCGGCGTTCGGCGCCCCGCAGTCGAGCCCCCAGTCTCCTGGAGCTTACTGGTGGCGATCGGAGCGACGATCGGCTCCCGTGCTGCGCTGCTTCGCTGCGATTTGTGCTGTTTTTGGCGGCCCGGATCGAGCGCGGATTAGTCGCGTCCCGACTCCGCGGCGGCCATCTTGGAAATCTCAACTCGTAATGTTTTAACTGCATCAGACACTTTGATGGCATTACCATTAACTACAGAACATTTGTACTGTGTGTCTAGATTATTTAGTTTTGTTGGGTACCGATAATAACCAGCTCAGTTTTTGAGTCGTTCAAGGCCAGAGAGTTAGCAGCCATCCATAACTGTATGGCCTTGAACAATTTGTTCACTCTGTCCACATCTTCACTGTAGATAACAGATAGTTTAAACACTATCTGGGTGTCGTCTGCATAGTTTGCAAACTGGACCCCCAGTGAAGCAAGAAGGTCACATAAGGGTTTGGAGCACACATTGGACAATAGTGGAGACAAGCATGAACCCTGGGGAACTCCACAGGTTAAAAGTGTTTTTTGTGACTAGACATTGTCCTTCACCACTTTAGCTGCCCTACGTCCTAGGAAGGATCTAAACCAACTTGCAGCCTGTATAGTACATTTACCTACCTTAACCAGTGTTTTTTCTAAAAGAGCATGGTCGACCAAATCAAAGGCCGAAGAAAGGTCCAGCGGAAGAAGCAAGGCTGCATTACCTTCCTCGATAATTCCTGTGATATTTGATGTTAAATCTAGGAGAGCAGTCTCTGTCCCATAATTCATGCGGACGCCAGATTGTTCATTCACTGGGACATTATTCTGTTCCACAAAATTCTGGTATTGAGCGCAGGCTATTTTGTCAAATATTTTTAAGATGAATGGTACGTTTGTGATTGGTGTTTAGTTTCCAGGGATTGTTGGATCAAGATTATCCTTTTATTTAAATGGAGTTATCCAAGCCTCCTTAAACATTTCTGGGATGTAGACTTCTTGGAAGGAGCGATTTACAAATCTAGTAACCCATGGGAAAAGCATTTGAGCAAAATACTTAAAAAACGTTGCAAGGGAAAATATCCCCCTTACAAGATGTGGGCTTAATTTTATGTATGATCTCCAACATCTCATCTTCCGATACTTCTTTGAAAGCAAACAAGACAGTGGGCCTCATTACAAGTATATCGGGTACCGGGTCCGGGTTCCTTGAATGGGGAAATACCGGGCCATTCCGACCTTGGAGGGCCCGGTATTTCCCCATTCAGGGAACCCGGACCCGGTACATCCCCATTCACATTGAGCCCCAATAGGGCTCAATGGGAATGGGGAGGATGCTAACAACGGGCACGTTAATGATGGGCTCGTTGTCTGCTTGTGGGACCCGCTAAGGACGCTTGGTTTTACCAGGCGTCCTTAGCGGGTCCCCCGAGCAGTCCTCGTAATGAGGAGGTAGGGGGTTAACGGCGCCGGCAGCTCTACCGGCGCCGTTAACCTCCTACCGCCAGGGTCGTAATGAGGCCCAGTGTCAGAATTTGTGATATCGCAGAGTATCTTCAGCAGGTTGTAAAACCATAACCTGATCCAATATACGTTGTTGGTGTTGTGTTGTTTTTTGGGTAAAGTTCTCAAAGATACGTTGGCACCAGTCATTGTCTACAATGATAGATGGCTCAACCACAGATCCTTTAAGCTCTTTCCAAAGTCCTCTGCTAAAGAGGCAAGGTTTGAAGTTTCCCAGGTGGGGAAACTAGGGAGGACAAGGCCTACTGCAAATAATGCACAGGAACCCAGGACCCAGCCACCAGGTAGCAGAACCCCTGCAAATTCCCTCTTTCTGGTTGATAAGGGCAAAAGAAAGGACTCATCTTGACCTTGATTGGGCCACGGAGCAACCTAGAAGTCAAGGAACAGTCGTGGGACCTTGTTCCCACTTCGATCTGCTTGTGACATAGACTAACCCGAACATTGTATGCCTGCCTAAAGCTTCTTCATGCCACATGCCATTGCTCCTTGGACCACACCACATGTCGACCCAGTCGACCAGCTCACTGACCCAATGCTAAATCACCACCTCAAAAATCTCCTAGAAGCCTGACTTAATGCTGCTGAGCCCCCAGAACACAAACTAACAGTATTTGAAGAGGACCTGTACCACTGCTCTGCCTGAAAAAAAAAATAATTGAACATGGACATTGCTGCTGAAATCTTTTGCCTGAACACCCCTTCTTATCAACCCAGGGTGCTCTTTCTTATCAAAGTATGATATGATATGATAGGCGACTTATAACACGCTTAATACCCAGAGGTTTCTAAGAGCAGACCCGGGATCAAACCTGTGGTGTTCCATGTCATCCTGCTTCCAAGGCGAGCACGTTGCCCCTGAACTGTCCTCCCAAGACAAAGGGCCTCATTACAAGTTTGGCGGTAATACAGGCAGGCTACCTCCAAACTTGCGAAAAAATCCAGCACCGGGGAATGGGCAATTACCGAGTCATGCCGAGTTTGGCGGACCCAGTAATTGCCCATTCGCGGGTGCCGGTAATAAGGGACTCCCCATCCCCATAGGGCTCAGGGTTATTAACGGTACCGGTGCTACCATCATGTTCTGCTTGCGGGTGCCGGTACGGCCACCAGGTCAGACCTGGTGGCTGCAACGGCACCCGCGAGCAGAACTCGTAGTATGGCGGTACGGTAGCAACGGTGCCAGTAGTGATACCGGCGCCGTTGTTGCTTTACCGCCATACTTGTAATGAGGTCCAATGTGAATTGTATGAATTGTCACTGTTCACTTCACTTAGGTGGGTATTCAGTGTTTTTTCGGATTTGTTGAGTGCATTCATTGTCACTATTCTTATAGAACCTTCATTTGACATGCTTTTATTTTGAAACCGCCATACTATTGTTGTTTGTGTTGCAACTGTATCAGCTCACACCCCTTCTGAAGATATAGCCTTCCCTCGGCCCACGTTACTATAAAATAAGCAATGAGGTCTTCCTGCCATGCTGCGCCTGTTTAACCTTTCTAGTTGATATCTCTGCTGGTTTAGTGGCAGTGTGGGGATGAGCAGGCAGTTTAGCCACTCATCTTTCATGTAATTCTGCAGAGCAGTGTAGAGTACCGGAGTACCAGAGGAATTGGGGATTCACAATAACAATGTCCCAAAGATAGCAGGGAATCTTGGTCTCATCAAAAATGCAAGACTCAGCCATGGGGCAAAGTATACTGTCTTTTATTATCCAGTACAGACAGGGATCATACAGGAAAATGAATCTCCAGCAATCTCAGCTCCTGAACCTGAGTCACACAGATTTATTTATGAATGACATCACAATAAACGAGGTCCACCCCAAAAACCTAATGGGTGTCCCTGTTGGTCAGCTTAGACTAACTACCTATAGGACCTATATGTGTTAGTTGTTCTACTGGCTGTCGACATCAGGCAGCTTCTCCTGAGACTGTCAATTTGTTACAAATTACACTATTGCAGGGTTGCAACATTCTACACCACCTCACAAATTGAGCTTCTGGATTGGCTAGGGCGGGTTCTCCCATAGCTCGGTGTGCCTTTTCAAGGTGATGGTAAGGGACATAGAGGGCTGTGTGTTCCACATGGTTGCTGCTGGTCTGATCACCTAGCCTGGGAGAGTGCCTGCAGTTTGCAGTTTTGGTGGACAACACTTGTGTCATTCTCTTCCCACTATGGGTAAATGGGCATTGTCCTGCTCTGCTGGGTCGCGTGTGAAGGGACCGCAAGACAAAGCCCTTCTGTCTGCAATTATGAGGATTTTATTCTGCATTCTTGCAGGTGGCTTGCTGCCTCAGGAACCAGGAATGTTCCACCCGCACTTGTCCTTGGCTGTGAACACTGACTCTCTGCCTTATGCTGCAGGGATCATGTCTCCCCTTCCATGTACTTGAGGCCTGGCTTTTCCTACCTAATTCACTACAGTCACTCTGCAGTGGTCTCCAACTAGTAGCTCGTGAGCTACTGGTAGCTGGCCTGAGGCTTCCCAGCAGCTCTTTGATCAGACACCAAAATGAGCCCTGTGTGTTTATTTTGGTGTATGAAGTCCCTGGGACTTTTCCCCTGGCCCCCTCCCACTCCTCTTCCTGTAAAGTAAACAGTCAAAAGCTGTATGCAGAGTCAGAGGAGGGGCTACATCTGGGCTTGAGGGGCGTGGGCAGCGTCCCAACATAGGGTTAACTATCAATAACAAAAGTAAATGGTAAATGTGTGTTGTGGCCATTGTCACCAAGAGGTGCAAATGATGGTGGATTAGAAAGGGCCTGGGTGCATAAATCTGCATGCTGTGTAAAGCAAAGTTTGGTCTGTGATTGTTTCAGTCTCGCTGTGTTTCTTTAGATTAATTTCAGCTAGCATTACTTTGCATGCTGGTAATTGTAGGCTTTCAATCAGAATGGGTGAAATAAAGATACAGCTGTAATTGCTTTCTCAGCACGCATGTGTGTGTGTGCGAAGAAAAATAACAATCTGTCTGAGTCCCAGCTTGCAAGAAAAAAGGTAAATCTTGCTTTGTTTGTTTATGGTAAAACTGTGAATTATTTTTTATATTTTCAGATATAGAGTTCCCGGTTTTAAAGCTCTCGTACCAAAACTGTTTTAAAGCTTAGGATGGAATCTGGCGTGATAAGAAGGACCCCACCTCTATGGATGTCCCAAAACAGGAATTCAAGCGATAACTGCAATTTTACATTTATGTAAACATGGAAAACTACTAGCTGCACTGCATTCTGGTGCTTGTCCACTTACATTTATAAAATTAAACATGAATGTAAAGTGACATGTCTAGCAATGCCAGAACATGCAAGATGTTTTACGAAATGATAGTTGGAATTAAGTGTCCTTAACTGCTCTTTTAAAGATGGTGCAGTAGTGAAGGGCACCGCGACTCCCGTGGCCTAGCCTGTTGTAAGCAAGTTTAAAAACTGTCCTGAATGTATGTCTGCCATGTCGGTGTGCAATCACTATGGCTAAAAATGTATCTGGACTATCAGCCAATGTGATTGCCCGCCTCTGTGAATCTGACTTTTTCAGATGAACTTCCTGAAATCAAAACCTGACAGCATCTGAGTGCTGGTGCTGTTTCAAGCTTTACACCAGATTACTGAGCCCCGGTGGATAGCAGGTAGGTTAAGCCTTCACAATGAATGTCTTTTAGTTTCCTACTTCTTATATGCTTAACAATTTTTAGGGAACAGCATCTACTAAAAAATAATAAAATAAACATGAAGTTATTGATACATGAATATCACAGTAAATACATACAGTATTCCTTTTCTATATGAAGAGCAAATAAACCGCCCAAAAACATCTTGGTCGAAATTCTCACCCTCATGGATATCACCACCCTAGTAGCTCCCGCCTTTTGGCTATTAACTACAAATAGCTCTTGCCACGAAAAGGTTGGAGACCCCTGCTCTATATGTTCCCTTTGTGTTTTCATAGCTTTTGTTGATAGTTCCAGTAAACAAAGGATAGCACAAGGGCAACACACTGGTCTTGGAAGCAAGACCACGCAAAGCAACAGAGGCTTGAATCCCAGATCAGTGCTTAGAAACCGAACTGAGGTACGGTAATAGGCGCATTATAAAAAAAAACAATTAAATAAATAAATAAAATAAATAAAGCATATGCAACCTTGGTCCATGTTTATTCTGCAACTTGCGTTGTAGTTTCGGTGAAAGAAAGAAAAGGTTCTTATCATTATGTACATATATTCGTCCTCTACGTACAGGAGTTATAAGCAGGTTTTTCATGTCAGCCTGGTGTACGTCTGCATAACTTCATGCATGGATGCGTATTTTCTTCTTGGCTAACGCGGCTATGTCGTGATGCCACTAATGATGTCATCGATACCTGGCTTCATTGTTAGTTGATTTGATCCATTGATGAGACCTCTGTCTCCTCAAAACCATAAACTGGATATGGTTTGAATGGCTGTCTGGGAGACTATCTTTTGTCATATCTTTGATACATTGGTGTAGTCAGTGACAGGCCAAATTGCGAGTTACACCTTTCATTCCCCAGTCTGCGAGTCAAGATTCGCACAGGGGTCATCAGGGCCATTCCTTGGACCCTCTCTTCGGCAGTATTAATTTAGACACGCAGGGCATAATAGTGGCTAGTGAGGTAGGCTAACAACATAACCAATCACATGAATGAATGTACCCATGTAATGCCACCACTTGGAAACGCAGACAGAAGATACAATCTGAAAATCTTTAGAGACCTCTTTTCTCTATGCCAAGCATAGCTGCCTTATGCATTTCAGGAATAGGATATGTCAGTTTCCTGACTGTTTTGAGGTCTAGTGAGAAATCCTGGAAACCTGTTTGGAGACCCGAGTCTGTACTTCTGTTTTAGTCCAAGCATCTGCACGCCCTGTGAATCAGAGCCTGGCAATAGTGTAGCCAGTTGTTGCGATTTGGTCCGAAGGAAAATATGTCTCTTCTCTGCAGCTATCCTGTCATACCTTCCACAGAACGAGAGAACTATAAAGTGGTCACAGGGATGGATTCCTGCCAGCAGAAGCAATTCCAGGACCACAGAGGGAATCCAACAAGATTTTCAGAGACCAGCAGTTGCAATTTGCCTTGATCGTGGGCACCACGAGAAAAGAAGAGGGAGTCCACAGCAAATGCAGTCTTGAAATTTGAGAAGCCATCCAAGAAGAATAAACAAATAACAGTGACATGCGCCGAAGATAGCTTATAACAAGATTACTTTGAAACCCTCACTCCACATCTCAGACTTAGCCAAGGCCCCCACCACCAATTCACATTGAAAGAGTAGAAAGACAGTCCAACACCACAAAGCTTATCCTGCCGCTCTGGAATGACAAACTGGTTCTGACGCACAATGTTGTCACGCAGTAACTGACACACCGAGTCACTATGCGCGTTCTTACTGACCTAGGGGCCCTGGTGATCTTGATGTCCCTGGGAATTACGAAGATCCTGAAGGCCCCTGGCACCATCAAGATGCCACTGTACCCAAGTGCCAAACTGTTCACAATGCACAGGTATGACGGTTACTGGGAACCCTAGGCGTCTCAGGAAAATGTAGACTTTCTATGAAAATGGGGCACAAATAGAGAAAATCAAAAATACATATTGGCTGTCCTCTAGAATGAAATATATACTATAAATGACATGGCCAAATCTGAGCGTCACACATTCAGACATCAAATTCCTCACTAACCTCCAATGGAACAGAGAAAGATGGAACTGTTAAAAAGCAGAAAGGGTGCCATCCTAAATGGAGCAACCTGCGAGACGCGACATGTAGTGTGGACTTTGGAATTCCCCTACAAGCGGAGATGAAAAATGACAGGATCTGTGACATGTTCAAAATGTAAATGTTTCATAAAATCGTCGACAACTTTACTGGTAAACAAAACGAGCATACATATACTGAGATTACAAACCTTGCCTCCCACTAAATAAGCAGAATCAGAATTTAGAGAAGAATCTTGAAACCTTTAGATGCAGACCTTGGATGTTCGTTTACCTTCTGCAGTCACACAATAGGCTTGTGACAGATCAAGTAAAGAAAAGTCTGTGAAGCAGGAACCATCTCTTAAGGTAAAAGCGCACCGAGTAAAACCAGCGGAAGCATTCTATAAAAACGAACGAAGGGTGATGCCCAAGTAATGGGGTGCATGGATGCAAACTCAGCCCCGAGGAGCCCTGCTGTTCAAGTTGTCTGAGTAGCGTCAGCAAAGCAATGCAAATACTGGTCCAGTATCCGTTTGACCCCTCTCCATCTGGCCATTCGATAACCAGAGACAATGGCCCACACAAAACTCAGAACTATACAAACGCCTTCCTAAAACTTTGAAGCATGCCATGCCCGAAATAATGTTTCATGGAAGATGGCCAAGACAAATTATTCACACCAGAAACCTAACTCAGAAGCAGGTAGAAAACCGTTTATAGCGGTAAAATGTGCCAACTTACAAGAGGTATTGACTGTCAGCATAACTACAGAACACCCCCCAGAAAGAAGTACCACCACAAAAATAGTCTGTCTTTAGTGTTTCACGCTTCATATGTTTTTCCAACGGTTTTAACAAACCCACCAGTCAGTGATGTAAAGGCTTACTCAGGCCACACTGTGGACGTGGAAGCATACAGCAGTAGGTATCTGCAGGCAGCATGGGCCATTAAAACGAATGTTGCATCCATTTCTGTGTACCCTTATGTCCGAAAGGGGCTGCATAAGGGTTAAGGCAAAATATTTC
Organism: Ambystoma mexicanum; assembly: GCF_040938575.1. Lineage (NCBI taxonomy): Eukaryota > Metazoa > Chordata > Amphibia > Caudata > Ambystomatidae > Ambystoma > Ambystoma mexicanum. The sequence goes on from NC_090921.1 coordinate 1,293,084,819, forward strand.
ACCTGTAAATCATTTTTGGATACAAACAAGGGATGTCTCAAAAAATAAGTCAGCTTCTATCATGTCAATTGAAATGCAGATGACACCGAATACAAAACCCGCATCACGATCAAAAGCCTCTTTCAATATAAAAATGGCACAGTTTGTTCAGGGGCCAGAAGTGTGAGATTTCACACTCCTCCTATCCCTGCATAGAGCTTGGTTGGAGGCCTGAAGGTTATTGTAGGGTGTTTCAATCCCAAGTGCGAGAAAAAAAAAGTCTGCATTCAAAACAAACCTTCGTCATGGCTAACAGTGCCCATTCAATCAGAGAATGTTTCCTCTCATATAAAGACTAGCTACGGATGTTCATCCAAACAGCTCCATGGGGCTGCAACAACATTGCTCTGAGCGCTGTATGCGAGAGTGCAGTCTCTATTATGAATGGAACAGACATGTGAGGAAGACCCAAAGGAGAGCTGGACAAGAAGGCGTCTTTGCAAATATACAAAGCCTTCTCAGTCTGCCCATCCCACAGGAACACCTTCACCAAATTCCCTTTTTATTAAAGGCTACTAATCTCCTAGGCAGAGTGCAAACAATTGTGAATTAGGTTTCAAAAACATTTGAAAATACTCCAAGACACTGGGTTCCTTGATTAAAGGGGAGCGTTCTAATAGGGTCGAACAACTTGTTTGGATCCATAGACAGTCCATCAGGGGAAAGATCTAACCCCACACACTAAACTTTCATCTTTAGAAATGTGCACTTATTGGGCCTCATTACGACCCTGGCGCTAAGTGACAAACGATGGCGGTAAATGCTTACCGCCATCGTTTTCCGCCAGGTCCGATCATGACTCCTGACCGTAAACTACGATGCCAATAACGGCATCGTAGTTAACGCTGCCGCTAACTGCGCTAAGGGTGCGCGCACGCGACCGCCCACACCGTACTTAGCGCCATGGCGGAAAGGCACGCAAATGCCGACCCAAGCGGACATGCACCTAACGCCATCACCGAGGCCGCAAAGTACCTTACCGCCATGGTGCAAATAACGCCATCGCGAACCAACCGTAAAGGGCCAATTCAAGTGAATGCAGCTGCCACAGGTGCACAGAAACAGCACAGGTGAAGGCAATACAGACTCAGGGGAGTACAAAAAGAGCACACCCCACCCCTACCCACACCCAGTCACACTCCACAATGATGCCAATACGACTAGCAATGTTGGGGCTGGAGGACCTGATAGCAATGCATGTGCTACTACAACAGCAACAACAACAACAACAACAGGCAGCACAGAGGAGACGCAGGAGGAGAAGGAGGGCAAGGCAGGCCCAGCAAGCCCCACCAGCACAGCCAGTGCCACCACGCAGGCAGCCCCCAATCCTACGCATCAGAGCCAATCCAAACAACCTCACTGCTGAGCAGATCCACACCCTGTACCGTTTGGACCGGGACACCATCACCGCCATCGTAGACATGATACACGATGACATCGTCAGCATGATAGAAAGTCCAACCGCCATCCCCCCCCTACTGAAGGTAGTGGCTGTACTCCACTTCCTGGCCACAGGCACCTACCAGCACACAGTGGGGCACCTGCATGGCATTTCACAACCATTATTCTCACGAACACTCATCCAAGTGCTCGATGCCCTCCTCAAGCACACAGACGACCACATCTCATTACCACGGACTGCCCAGGAGATTGCAAACACCAAAGTGGGTTTCCATGCACTAGCCAGCATACCCGGTTGCATTGGTGCCATCGACTGCACCCATGTGGAATTGGTGGTTCCACGTGCCATGGAGGTACCGTACCGCAACCGGAAACAGTTCCACTCTATCAACGTGCAAATGGTCTGTGACTCCAACAAGATCATCACACATTGTTGTGCCCGATTCCCCGGATCAACCCATGATTCCATGATCCTGAGGAACTCCACAATACCACGCTACATGGAGCGACATGCAGGCCCAAGATCCTGGCTACTCGGTGAGTGCTATGTCATGGAAGTGGGCATGGGAATGACGTACCAGTGCATACTCCACCTGGCAGAAAGGGGGGGGGAGATGCATACTCCACCTGGCAGAAAGGGGGGGGGGGGATGATGCATACTCCACCTGGCAGAAAGGGGGGGGGATGATGCATACTCCACTGGCCTGTGAGTAACACAGAGAACGGATACAGAGGAAGGGCACTCACAATGCACAAAACCCCTCTGCATACATAGGGTGATGGCATGCAAAACAGGCCATGGCAGCAATGAGCATATACTGGTTGCATAGTGTGAATCAATTAGTGCATGTAGAAGTGAGCCAAGGTAACAGTACCATGCCAGCCATGGTGGAACATCATGTTCCTGATCAGACAACATGACTGACACATACATTCTCGCCTACATACAGGTGATGCAGCCTACCCCCTGAAGAGGTGGCTCCTCACGCCAGTCCGGAACCCGCAGAACCAGCACGAGGAGGACTTCAACCGTGCACATACACGTACTCGTGTGGTCATAGAGCAGACATTCGGCCTCCTGAAGGCACGGTTCCGAAGCCTCAGCAGGTCTGGTGGGGCACTCCTGTATGGCCATGAGAAGGTGGCAAAGATCGTCATGGCATGTGTCATGCTGCACAATATGTGCGTCAGACGGAATGTGCCCCTGCCCCCTGACGCAGAACTGCAACCACCTGACGATGAGGATGAGGATGAGGAGGGTGCAGATGGGGCGCCACCACATGGAGGAGGCGATGTACAGGAGGGGCGTGCCATGCGCCAAAGTATCATCAACCACTGCTTCTAGCACACACGGCTGGTGTTCATCGCATGGAGACTGCACTTGGGGCACTGTGTGTCTCTGGGGCATGCACACTGTGGACTGTACACCAATAAAGCACACATACGCAATGAAAATGTCCACACATTTCCTTTTTTTGAAAGAAAAAAGTGTATTGGAACCATGAACTGTCGTGTCACACCCCCTCCCACCTCCCCCCTGCACACCCCAACACACCCCCTCCCACCTCCCCCCTCCCCCCTCCACACCCCAACACACCCCCTCCCACCTCCCCCCTGCACACCCCAACACACCCCCTCCCACCTCACCCCTCCCCCCTGCACACCCCAACACACCCCCTCCCACCTCCCCCCTGCACACCCCAACACACCCCAAGTAGCTGTCAACAGATGCCTGTGACAGTGTCCACAGGCCGTCACAAGCCCCCTCTCCCGGCACCCGGGGCACCCCTGGCTGTGGAGCGCAGGTTGCGTCCGGAACGGCGCACGGGGCTGCTCTGCGCAGAACTGGCAGTGGAGGATGTCCCTGGCTGCTCCTGTGCATGCACGTCCTGTCGTGTGTGGGTGAGGCCAATGACCGCACGACGCAAGGCCGCAAGTTCTGCACAGATGTCCCTGGACATGGCCTGCATGGCATCCCTCAGGGTGGCAGTGCTCTGCGCCACTTCCGCCCTTAGTGTCTCCGTGGCCTGTTCAATGCTAAACCTAGCCCCCACACATTCCGCTGCATGCTCATCCAGCATTGCGGACAGTTGATGCTGCCGTTGAGTGATGTCCTCGAGGGACGGCTGGCCGTGCTGGCCCATGGCCAGTGCAGGTGGAGTGATGGAGGGGCTGGTCCCCTCCTGTGGAGTGTGGACAGGGCATGGGGTGGAAGGCCACTCCTCTGCCTCAGTGTGCCCCTGTGTGTCGCCCACATGGGGGCTGGCGTCTGAGAAACAGGGGGAATGTAGTTGGTCAGTGGGGCTTCTGACCTCCTGCTCCATGTCCGAGTCAGAACATGCAGCTGTTGCAGCTGTCTCCCCGATGTTGCTGCTGGCCGCTGACCCCCTGCCTTCTGTGGCAGGCAATGTCGGTGGAGGTGGAGCAGCAGCTGCTGGCCTGCTGCCAACAGGGGTGCTTGCCGGTGGGACCTCCGGTATGCCTGCAGTGGGACCTGCTTGTCGTGGGGTCTGCCTCACTGCAGCTGAGGTTGAGGGTGCAGGGAGGTTGTTGGTGGACTTCGCCCTCTTCGGCGCAGGGGTCTCCTGGTCCTCTGGGTGTGATTCTGTGCCTGTGGTGGAGCAAAGGTGGGAGGGCGTTATTGATGGGTATACGGACTTTTGAATGACAATGGTTGACATTATTTTGGCCAGTGGATGAGGCAGATTTCAGGCAGTGCCATGCAGGTTGTCTCCTTTTGGTGTGGCATGTGGATGCAGGTGTGCGGGTGCCAGCAGTGTATGCAGGGTGGTGCTCGCATGTGGCTATGGGCAGTATTGATTTGTGTTGCATTTACACTCTAGGGCAACCTTGTGCTACACATGATTGGACTGCTGTGACTATGGCATGTCTTGTATGAGGCACCTACCTTCATCGCCTGATGTCGGGGCTCCCCTTTCCATCCCTCCAACGCCTTCGATGGATTCCATGCTGATGGTGGCAGCACAGATCTCCTCCCACGGTTGGAGTTTCAGGGGGGATTCTGACCCTCCACCGGTTCCCTGGGCAAGGTTGCGGTTTGCCGAGATGACGGCTCTGACCCGTATGCGCAGGTCATCCCAGCGTTTCCGGCACTGCTGTGGGGTGCGGGGTACGGTCCCCACCGCGCTGACGCGCTCAGCCACCAGGGCCCAGATGGCCTTCTTCTTCCCGATTGCTGTCCGGCTCATTTCAGGGGAGAAAACAACACCTGCGTTGTCCTGCAGGGTCTCCGCTAGCATGCAGAGTTCCTCCCGGCTGAATCGCTCCTGGCGCAGGCGGTCACAGGCCTTTTTCACGCATTTCGGCATTTTCGGGAACTTGGGTGGGTGGGTGTTTTGTCGGGACAGGTGTCAGGGTTGGGTCTGGTGTTGTTTGGTAGGATGGCGATGGATTGTGTTTTTAAAGATGGCCGACGGGCTGCTTCCCGTTCCGGCGCGATGACGCTATTTCCGGTTTGGCCTTTTACGGCCACCGTAAATTACGGTGGCCGTAAATTACGGTGGCAGCTACTTACGCTGGCGGATGGGCACCTTGCTCGCTTAGCGATGGCGGTAGGGGCCTTTTCCGCCATGGCGTTATTTGCATTACCGCCATGGCGTAATGCTCGTGCGCGATGGGTCGTGATGTGGCGCTCTTTACGCCATCGTCCCACGGCGTAAACGCTCATTACGCCATGGCGTTAATGACGGGCGCTTACCGCCAGGGTCGTAATGAGGCCCATTGAGTTTTGATAACAGGCTATTATTAAGTCATCGTTTCAAATCCCCTCACAGGTGAGACTTTGATGTTTTCTCAAATAAGGTGAATATATCCAAAAAACTATCTAGGTAGAAAATCATATATTGATTCATAATGTCTGGTGATATTAAATCTATAATACTTTGGAAAATAGTAAGGGTTGTTCGAAACCCAGAAGGGATTATACTATTCTGGGAGTCCTAAATGTGGTTTTCCACTGATCACCAGATCTTAAATGCAGAATGAGATGAACCTTCCTGGAAAAGAAGTCCTAATGCCTCAGAATGAGTCCAAAGGGTCACTACTCAAGGATAATGCAAAACAATCCATGGTTATGTATTACTGGCTGTACTTGGCGCATCACATGCCTTTCTAGTGCTTTCTCTCTCTTTCTCTCTATCTTTTCCTCCCTGCGGTCTCTCTCACTGTGTCAAACTCTATGTCTCTGTGTCTCGCACTCTCCGGATGGAAGTCGCATTACCAGGTGCATGTGTGCTAGAGCCACCCAAGCTATTGCTGACCGCTGTGGCATTAGATGGGGGAAGGGGAATAAAAGAGGGATGCCGTGAACGATTAGAGGAAGTTATTTAATTGAATTACCATTGTAAAGTGTCTCTATATAAAATTGAACAACGTTCATTTTTAATGATCCCTTCAATTATATGTTGTAGCCACAATATGAATATTGCGCTTGTCTTACTGAGCAAAAAACCCTATCAAAATTTAGGATAGCCATATACATTGTTTCTGAAAAAGGGTTTTCATCCCAAGATGGGCAGTCTGGTACGCATCTTTTGCACTTTTTCAAATTGCCCAGTTGAGAAAAGAGGAGGACAAATAGAACCAATAAGACTTCCTGGCTGCTTTGCATAAAATCAAAGAGAATTTTGGGAAGATAAACATGAAGACAGATGATGTGATAAAGGGATTGCATGCTTAAATCAGCATGTACGTAATGCATACTGTGCTTGGTGCTCATTTCATTTTTCACAATTCCCACCTAACATTTAAATGTTTGTAACTATGTGTACCATATGTACTCATTCAGACAGACTGAAGATTTGGATATGAGGATAGAATAGCTGCAACATCTGTCCATTCATTGGTATCCCACAGTATGCCTTGTTTCTAGAGGTCATTAGAAAAGGGGTTGTTGGTTCTCAGTGTAAGCATGCTCAATCCCTAATGCAAAGACATCCTTAGAGAATTAAAAATTTAAAATGTAACTCAAAATGATCCACAGCGGTGTAATACTAATTACTTTTTGAGTGCAAAAAATGTGAAGCAGGAGCCGGTGACTTCAAGTGGCAAATCAGTCTATTTTGCATATTCTCTTGTAGATAAGCCTCTAATGTATCTTTCTCACTTTCGGGCAATGGACACATTTGTTCAAATGGCACCACTAAACTGGATACCACATCAATTATACAGCCCTACCCCGTACAAAGTGGAGGAAGAGCATGATCCTTAGGGTTTTGAAAAATATCTACGACTCATCGTTGTATTGAGTGAGGCATTGGCAATAACCAATTGCCCTATATAACATTTGTTGGAAATTTCTAGGTGCCCTGAACTTGCGCCATCTCAATGTCACATAGCCTAGTAAGATTGATGTCTCCGTCCTCCCTCTGTTCCCCCTCCCTTGCCTCGTTGCGCCTTGAAACACCTGTGTATAGGCGCGTCACAAATGCCATATCATATCAAATCATATCCCTGTTACACTTTGGGAGCCCAATATTCTTTGTTGGCTGTTTTGTTCTTTGTTGCATTTGAAAAGGAACGACCCTCTCAACATGGAATCCCCAGAATCTTCATGGAATTAGGGGACAACAAAATTTCAAAAGACAGTATGAACCTGTGTCTGCAAAGCAAGACTTTAAATGGCTTTGTGTATCAGCAGGGCTAGACTCCAAAACGTTTCCATCCACAGCAAGAAACACATCTTTGGGTCCTTGGGCAGCACAGGATCTCCCAAACGGTGCAGACCAAGTTTGATCGAGGATCATCCCTCAATCTTCTAAACCCAGCAAAGTGGAAGCCTCATGTACTTGACCATAAAAAGCGAGCCACACCTTTAACAATAATAAAGGTTACATTTCGACTAACTTTGAGAGTACTAACCAAACTCTCCTGCCTCATTATATGTGGACGGTATTGTTTGCCGGAGTATTACCCAAATTGGCCATTTACAATTGACCTTTGTCCTAATTGACCTAATAATAGTGGTCCTAATTGAGCTTCTGCACAATTGACCTTTAGACAGTATAAACCAACCATGGAATGTTGGAGTATAAACCAACCTTGGAGTTTTGGAAGGTGTACCACTCTACCCAATTTATCGTTATTCACATTTAGAGTCCCTTTTTTGACTCCGGGCTTCCATGATGATCCTGATTACCGTGGATGCCATCATGATGCATTCAACCCCAGGTGCCATCAGGATACCAACGCCCCGACCTGCCCATGTGGACATGTCACACAGGCATGGCTCTACTTCCTGAAGAAGGAAAGGGGACATCAAGATGCAGCAGAACAAATCACACAGTCACTTAGAAGGAGGCACAGAATAATTCCCTTGAGCAGAGACGCACCTCAAAGCGCGGTGTCTAGGACCTAGTGGGAAGTGGATTTTGGTAAAAGGCTCCACGAATGCTGCAACGGACAGCAGAGGATGAAGAATATTAGACTTCCCACCAGAGAGTGGCGAGTACAAAGTCCACAAAAGCTGAATTTACAGGAAACAAACGTGTCAAAAACTCATGTCCACGTTGTGAGCTCTGCAAAAATCGTCCAGGACAAAGCTCTAGATCAATCCGAAAATGCTGCACCCTAGCCTATGAATGCTGCACCCTAGCCTATGAATGCTGCACCCTAGCCTATGAATGCTGCATCCTAGCCTATGAATGCTGCACCCTGGCCTATGAATGCTGCATCCTAGCCTATGAATGCTGCACCCTGGCCTATGAATGCTGCATCCTAGCCTATGAATGCTGCACCCTGGCCTATGAATGCTGCATCCTAGCCTATGAATGCTGCACCCTAGCCTATGAATGCTGCACCCTAGCCTATGAATGCTGCACCCTAGCCTATGAATGCTGCATCCTAGCCTATGAATGCTGCACCCTGGCCTATGAATGCTGCATCCTAGCCTATGAATGCTGCACCCTGGCCTATGAATGCTGCATCCTAGCCTATGAATGCTGCACCCTGGCCTATGAATGCTGCACCCTAGCCTATGAATGCTGCACCCTAGCCTATGAATGCTGCACCCTAGCCTATGAATGCTGCATCCTAGCCTATGAATGCTGCACCCTGGCCTATGAATGCTGCACCCTAGCCTATGAATGCTGCATCCTAGCCTATGAATGCTGCACCCTGGCCTACGAATGCTGCACCCTGGCCTATGAATGCTGCACCCTGGCCTTTGTCCGTGCCTAAGTTTACTTGCAGCAAAACAATGTGGCTACGAGGGACTGAACTTCCGGGGACAAATTTAAGGCCCAAACAGCTTTTTGCCAGGGATATTAGGCGCACGCTTGAAGAGGAGATTTACACAAACGAATCTTTCATCGCAAGCTAGCAGAGAGTGGTGGAGGGCAGCTTGTGCTGGCAAACTGCCCTCTATTCAACCCAAAAGCCAGGTAAGGTTATGCAGTGACCATGGGCTCACCATGCTCTGAGTTCGGTCCCCCAACATCTGGGCATTTAACCATCCCAATGGAACACCTGATTCAGAAAGTACCTTCCTCAGACACTGCATAAAGCGCAGCTAATTTGCTGCACTATACAGATTAAAATGTATGAATTTTCGATTCACTTATCAGCACAACGCTAATATAGGGGCATGGTCTGCAAAGAAAGACCCAACAATGCGGTTTCCTCTGCTGGTCTCTGCCCTAAATCCGGGTCTCATCCTTTGGCTATTTGTTTTAAGCTGGGCCAAAATTTAGAAAGGGCAGTCAAAACAAACGTAGCACCTCCATGCCACCACTGCCAATGCCATTACACAACGCCTACTACAGCTCAAATACCGACCGGCGCTGTTTGCTTTCACATTGTGAAAGGTGTCGGCCTCTATGTGCTACAAGCACCAAGCAGAGGATGTTTTAGCAAGAGTTCTGCTTCGTACTTTATGAAACACACTGTCTCATTTCATCAGTTCAAAATGTCTTCCTCCCAGAAGGCACCGCCCACTGGATTCATGCTATTAGCAGACACAGGGCACACATTTGTAGGTTTCGAGTTATCTTTGGCACAAAATAATGGAATGATCTTAGAGTAAGGGCCCTTTTGCGTATTGATGAGGGGACTCTGTGCTGCAGCAATCACTATAGCCTTCAAGGGTCAGTAATGATGATGTTTATAGGCTGTTCTGTGCAGCAGTGGCAGTGCAAATGTATTGTGTGCCCTGTTCTCCTTCCTCCCCTTCCTTCCGCCTTGCTTGCTTCCTTAAACCCAGGTTCTCCGCCTTATTGCCCTACTCTTGCAGGTGAATCATTACTCACCCATGCTCGGCTTGTTTAATTCATGTTCTATTGCACTTAACAGTAGCGTAGACTCTCACAATACACAGTAAAGTGTCACACAAAGACAAACAGCTGTAAAAACAGTTTTACTAAGGACACACACTACACTTTAGCTACGTTCGCCTTATTTGAAGCGTTACACAGGGATCCCATTCCTACTGATCCTGAGAGAATTGTTTTTCCATTAAAGGATACGCCTAAACCAGGTGTATGGACACAAGATTGCTTCGAACAGACACTGGACAAGGTTGCTTCTTTTATACATGTTTTAGAACGTTACCCAATTAAAGAAAAATACATTGACCTGGGTGAGGATGAACCACCAGCTAAGTCACCCACACTAGATGGGCAACCTTCTTCACAAGCTCATGATATAGTCTACGGCTGCAAGACCATGAGCACGGATCCTGCCCTCTGTTCCTGCTCGGGGCAATCTTCCTGGGGTGTGTGGCCTCATGTCCTCCTGTCCATTCCCTGCTTCCACCCGCCATCCGCATTTCATTTATTATTTATTTTACTTGTTCCCCTTTCCTTCCACTCACACCCGCCTCCCGCCATTCTCTATTTTTCTCCTTTCCTGCCCCATTCCCGCTAACTTCCACTCTTTCTTTTACTATTTACTATCCCTTGCTTGCTACTCCATGCCTCCCTTCCTCACTCCCTCCCCTGTCCTCCTCTCCGCCCACCCAGCCTGTGATTGGTGGCTTACACAGGAAGTGAGAGCTCCTGGAAGCCCCAAGCCCAAGACGGCCTCTTCTACTGCTGGAAGAGCACGAGAGCAAATCTTGCCCTCTGTTCCTGCTCGGGGAAATCTTCCATGTGTAAGTGGCCTCATGCCCTCCTATCCATTCCCCGCTCCCGCCCACTATCTGCATTTCTTTTATTGTTCATTTTTCCCCCTTTCCGTAGGCTCCTGCCCACCATTCTTTTATTATTTATTTCACCCCTTTCCTGCACCCCTTTTCTGCCAACTTCCACTCTTTCTTTTATTATTTACTATCCCCTGCTTGCCACTGCCTGCGCCTCCATCCCTCCCAAATCCCTACCCTGCTCCCCCGCCCACCCAGCCCATGATTGGTGGCGTCCACCAGGAAGTAGCCCTCTTCACTGAGAGCCCCAGGGCAGCCATGCCGAGGCAGCCAGCTAAGGGCCAGGGACAAAGTGCAGTTCTCTCCCATGGCATCTCCAATTTCCCTGTTTGCCCCTGTTCACCCATGGCAACCGGACAGAACACCCTACAGCTACAACTCAGGGAAGGTGATATGGGCAGTGAGCACAGCTATTACTGTACTCAGGTAAAACCCAGCCCCGTTTACGCTACTCCTATAATTATTTTGGCCCATGATGTGGACTCACCTGTTAGTCTATGTGTTGAACTCAGTAGGATTTTGAGGATAGGCTGTGTGGATGTCCATGATTATTTTGATTCTGAAAATTCAGAATCCGAAAATTAAGAATTTGAAATTTTCGAAATTGCAATAATTACGAACATCACCCTACAGCAAAATGTGTGCCACCAACTCCCCATCTCCCTGAGACGCCAGCTCCTTTCACTTATGTGGATGGGAACCGGCGCTGCAGGGTACCTTTTCTTTTTTAATTATTTTTTTTAAAAATCCCCCTTCAACACTTGCTTTCCTTGATGGACATTATGGGCCAAATTCAGCAGTTTTGCGATTTGTTTTTTATTTTTTTTATTTCTGCGGATACCAGGCTGTGCATGACACCTGGAAGTATAGTGAGGTTGGACATGTTGTGGAACTACAAATATCCCTGAGAGCAGCCAGGGTATTGCGCTTGGAGGAGTCATAGGGGTGGTTCAGTGTCTTGCACAGGGAGGATCTTTGAACGCAGGCAGTGTATTCGCACCCTATTGATTATTGGGATAGGCAATTAATTTCACTTAGATGGATTATGAGGTGTAGGCAGTGTATTGCACTTAGGGGGATTACTGGGGGAGGGCAACGTGTTGCACTTAGATGGATTTTGGAATAGGCAATGTGTTGCGCTTGGATGGATTATGGGTGTGGGCAATGTATTGCACTTGGTTGGATTTTGGGGGTGGGCAATTTGTTGTATGTATGTATGTATTTTTTTTTATATAGCGCCGGTAGCCTGAGGGCATGTTATGTTACCTGGACTTGTAAAGTGCACACGGTCGCCCAAGGGCATCATGGCGCTGGTGAGGAAGGTACCGAGCAGGAAGAACAGTGGTAGCCAGAGAGCTAAAATAGAGTTGTTTTCAGGGCTTTCCTGAAAGCCAAATGGTTAGAGGTAGACTTGAGTAGCAGTGGGAGGGTGTTCCACAGCCTGGCCGCAGCAATGGAAAAAGCTCTGCCACTGAGTCTTTCCCGGTTGTACCTAGGGACCACCAAGAGGTTGGTGGTCGAGGAGCGAAGATTGCGTTCCAGGATATATGGGACAAATTTGGTTTGAAGAAACTCAGCTCCTAGGCCCTGGATTTCCCGGTGGACAACACACAGTGACTTGAGCTTAACTTGCTGAGCCACTGGAAGCCAGTGAAGTTGGCGAAGCACTGGGAGATATGTGCTCCATAGGGAGAGCCTGTGGCCAGTCTAGCTGCCAGGTCCTGCATGCGTTGGAGACGCTGGAGAAGGCCCACCGGCTGAGAGAGGTACAGGGAGTTGCAATATTCCAACCGTGAGAGGACTAATGCAGCCACCACAGGAGGGCGCATAGCTTCTGGGATCATAGGGAGGACCCTCTTAAGTACCCTAATCTGGTGGTGGGCAGATTGGCAGACCGCTGAAACCTGATTTGACATGGACAGAGAGGTGGAAAGAATGACCCCTAAGTTCTTTACTTTGTCCACTGGACAGGGCAGGGGGCCCAATGAAGTAGGCCAAAAACCAGGGGTCCATAGTGATGGGCTGGGAGGACAACCCACCAACATCACCTCCGTTTTATCGCCATTGAGCTTGAGCCAATTTTGGTCCATCCAGACACCGACTGCTTTTAGACAGTCATGAAGACAAGCATCAGGGCGCTTGAATAATACAACACAGACTAAAAAGGACAGGCATGAAATGACACTTGCTGTTGCACTTAGATGAAGTAATAGCAGTAGGGAATGTACTGCACCTACATATATTTTGGGGATGGTCAATGCATTGTACTTGAATGGATATTGATGATAGGCAACGTACTGCACTTAGCTGTATTTTGGGTATAGGCAATGTGTCGCACTTGGATGGATATCGGGGATAGGCAATGTGTTGCATTTGGATGGATCTTAGGGCTAGACAATGCATTGCACTTGTATGAATATTGGGGGTGGGCAATGTGTTGAACTAAGATGCATCTTGGGGGTATCCAACGGGTTGAACCAGAAGGTCCAGAAGGGTGGCCAATGTCTAGCACTTAGATTATTTATAAGCATAGCCATGCCACTGCTCTATTCTAATTCTAACGTGTTGAACATAAAAGATGTGAGCGGCTGGCCAACGTTATGCACTTTGAATAATTCATGAGGGTGACCTGGGTGTTACATTGTATTGCACAGATTGCAGCCATTGTACCTAGATCTCTTGTGACAGCATCCACATAGCACTTTGAAAGCTTTTGGAGCTTGCCAGGGTGCTGCACCTAGTCGATTCTATGAGGGTAGCCAATGTATTGATTCTAGGTGATTGTAGACCGTGTCTGTTACATGAAATGCAGGTGTTGGCAGAAGGCAGCCTTTATGGCCATTTTGGGTTCAAAATATAGTGACTTAATGATAGCTGGATGCATGCAGAATGATGTCACCTTAATTTCTCAACCTAGTTGTTTAGAATCTGGCTGAATTCCCCTGATTCTAGGCATTACTAGGAATTGCATTTATGGAATTAGCCAAAGACGCGCCCACATTCCTGCATGCATCTGTTCTCACACACAACTCGAATGACACTTTGCACAACACTTTTACCATAAGAATGCAGCTACCTTTCACAACAAAAAAATGTGTACTGCAGCTACACACATAATTCACTATCCTTTTGCCCCCCCCGCTTATTTTGCTAGTGTACCTCTTTCACCTATATGCATGCCATTTGGACATGGGTGGACACCCCCCCCCCCCCATAACCTTCAATTGACCATAACAACAGCTATTAGTGGTTCCTCACTCAGATTCTGTGATATGGGGCGATAGATGCATCTCTTATGCAGGGCCAAGAGCTTGGAATTTCCTACCCTAGGAACTCCGTAACTACAAGTCCTTGTTGGGCTTTAGGAAAACATTGAAAACATATCTTTTCATCTAGAAAAGTAGGCAATGCTGGCATTCTGGTTCTGTGCTGTTCCTACATCTGCGCCCAGATGCAATCTTTTTTGCCCAGTTCCCCTGTGGATATGCACTCTATACATGTCAATCCATACACACATATACACACAATTGGCAATAATGCACACACGCATAATAGCACCTCCCAATCCACCATACTTTGGTCTTCGGTCCCTTTGAGGGCGTTCAACCTGCAGCGCGTTGGGACCATACCCATGGCGAAAGCCCCTGTAAAAATGACGAAAATGAAGGAACATGTCCCTGCTAAGCCCATTTCAGACAGCATTCGCCAAACATACATATTTTTTCCAACCCATCGATTGGCACCCAGAGTTCAATGAAACACAAGTACACAGTAAACTGCTGGTTTATAAATAATGAGAAACAAACAAACATTTGGAATCATTTCCTAAAAATACATCATTCTTCACGCACTAGCGCCGGGTTAGGAGTTCCATCCCTTCACCCAAGATAATTGCGGGCCACTCCTTCCAAGTGCCTTGGATGTAGTCCATATCCCTGGCGTGTGGCGAGCAATGGCCGGCACAGCCACTTTACAATGACAAAGGCGGCTATTTGGCCTCTTCCTTTTCCACTAACAGGCAAAGCCGAGAGCACGGAGACCAGTAACATCACTTCAGCCATCTCCTCTTAGGCCAATGTAGGGCCCCTTCATTTATTAAAGATGCAGGCCTCCACAACAGAGAGGAGAGTCCGGCGACTGGGTTCCCGCCACCCATCTCCTAGCACGGTACCAACGCCTCCTGTCATACTGATCTTCTCTTGGTACCACCGTCCCCCAGCTCTCACCTGGAACCCCTCAGACTGCACGGCTCAGGCCTAGCAAGGCCACTTGACTGCATTTGAGACTCTCAGGACTTGGCACATTCAGTAAATCTGTTCTGGCCCCGCCCTCCCCAGTCTTTATCTCTGGCTCCACCCCTACCAAAAGATGGCTCCCAGGAGCGTAGATCATGGGCCTGCAGGTATATTTTAGCCCAATGCTGCAGGGAGCAGATGTCATCTGAAAAGCGGGGGAGAAATGTGCAATATGGAGCCGAGTGCAAGGAGCGCTCCGAAGATCTGGCGAGCGGGTCTCTCTGTGTGTCCATTCGGGTCTTATGGGGAGCCCACTCCAGACTCGGTCGGCGGCAGGAATACCATAGTCTAACATTGCAACGTTCCCGGAGTTCTCATTCCTGCATGCCACTCAAGCGGTTCCCGTAGTTGTCATTATCATCATGCAGCAAAGGGGGTGGGGGTGGCAAGCGCGTCTCCACAGTCTCTGCATCCTACTCAGTACACCGCTGGCCCCGCCACTCAGAAGAGCAGCATCTGGCTAAACGAGGCAAGGAAGCACGGGCCGCTGTCCCGGGAGCTTCTCACACTGGCACTGGAGAGACCGCCCTAGTCCGCACAAAGTCACCATCCTCCATCCTGTGCCCCTTTGCGTGGCACCCTGGCCTGCTGAGTCTGAATGGCTGCTGTGGACCTTCCTCTCTGCAGCGGCGGCCTGCTTGGCATGCTGGCAGGCTTTCTGTGGACTTTGGCTCCTTTTGTGTCTCGACTGGGCCCGCTGGCTGCCCCAGGTTGTCTTTGGTCTCTTCCTCTTCAGAAAAGAAGTAGAGGAAGTTGAATCCAAAACCAAAAATCCGGTTCCATATTTTCAACGGCTTGGATGGGTGCCTGTTGCCTTGGGGTGACTGAGACCCAGCGGGCGTGCTGCTGGGGTTTGTGCATGTGCCAGCAGAAGAGATGGGGTCGGGGGAATACACTGACTTAATGTCCAACGAAAAGGAGCGCTTCATGGTGCCGCTGTTCCAGTGAGGGTCTGAGGAGATCCCCAGTGATGTGAACCTGCGCTCCACTTCCTCAGTCTCAGTTTCCCCCTGGCTGCATGTCTCCTCCAGCCGCCCCTCCAGCTCTCTGGCATCTAGCGCCACCTCCACCTCCTGCAGGGTTTCAGAGGCAGGGTCGCAGGTGCTGGGGCAAGGCTGGCTGCGGGCCTCCCACTGCTCCTGGGCGCAGCAATGCTGGGGCCTCCTGCAGTCAGACAGGCTGTCACTGTGGGACGGCCTGTGGGGTCGCTCAGGGGAACACGTTGCCAGGCTCATCTCGTGTTCCAGGAGCTGCCCCAGAAAGTTGAAGTTGGGCGAAATGGTGGGTCTCTTCTCCTTAACAAACCTGCAAAGAGAAAAGATACAGTGTTAACTTCCAACGTACCCGAATCTACAAAGTGCGGGCACGCAATGCATGCCCACTGCAAAAGAGAAGAGCGTGCACAGGGTATAAGCAGCAAGATAGCAGGTCATGCACAGAAAGAGAGCAGGGTGTAACAAGCAAGAGAGCGGGTCATGCACAGAAAGAGAGCAGGGTGTAACTAGCAAGAGAGTGGGCTGTGCAAAGAAAGAGAACAGGGTGTAACTAGCAAGATAGCAGGTCATGCACAGAAAGAGAGCAGGGTGTAACTAGCAAGTAAGCGGGTCATGCATAGAAAAAGAGCAGGGTGTAACTAGCAAGGGAGCGGGTCATGCATAGAAAAAGAGCAGGGTGTAACTAGCAAGAGAGCGGGTCATGCACAGAAAGATAGCAGGGTGTACCTAGCAAGAGGGCGGGTCATGCATAGAAAAAGAGTAGGGTGTAACTAGCAAGAGAGCGGGTCATGCATAGAAAAAGAGCAGGGTGTAACTAGCAAGAGAGCGGGCCGTGCACAGAAACAGAGCAGGGTGTAACTAGCAAGAGAGCGGGCTGTGCACAGAAACAGAGCAGGGTGTAACTAGCAAGAGAGCGGGTCATGCACAGAAAGAGAGCAGGGTGTAACTAGCAAGAGAGCGGGCCATGCACAGAAACAGAGCAGGGTGTAACTAGCAAGAGAGCGGGTCGTGCACAGAAAGAGAGCAGCGTGTAACTAGCAAGAGTGCGGGTTGTGCACAGAAAGAGAGCAGGGTGTAACTAGCAAGAGAGCGGGTCATGCACAGAAAGAGAGCAGGGTGTAACTAGCAAGAAAGCGGGTCATGTACAGAAAGAGAGCAGGGTGTAACTAGCAAGAGAGCGGGTCATGCACAGAAACAGAGCAGGGTGTAACTAGCAAGAGAGCCGGCTGTGCATAGAAACAGAGCAGGGTGTAACTAGCAAGAGAGCGGGCCGTGCACAGAAACAGAGCAGGGTGTAACTAGCAAGAGAGCGGGTTGTGCACAGAAAGAGAGCAGCGTGTAACTAGCAAGAGTGCAGGTTGTACACAGAAAGAGAGCAGCGTGTAACTAGCAAGAGAGTGAGTTGTGCACAGAAAGAGAGCAGGGTGTAACTAGCAAGAGAGCGGGTCGTGCACAGAAAGAGAGCAGCGTGTAACTAGCAAGAGTGCGGGTCGTGCACAGAAAGAGAGCAGGGTGTAACTAGAAAGAGAGCGGGTCATGCACAGAAACAGAGCAGGGTGTAACTAGCAAGAGAGCGGGTTGTGCACAGAAAGAGAGCAGCGTGTAACTAGCAAGAGTGCAGGTTGTACACAGAAAGAGAGCAGCGTGTAACTAGCAAGAGAGTGAGTTGTGCACAGAAAGAGAGCAGGGTGTAACTAGCAAGAGAGCGGGTCGTGCACAGAAAGAGAGCAGGGTGTAACTAGCAAGAGAGCGGGTCATGCACAGAAAGAGAGCAGGGTGTAACTAGCAAGAGAGCGGGTCGTGCACAGAAAGAGAGCAGGGTGTAACTAGCAAGAGAGCGGGTCATGCACAGAAAGAGTGCAAGAAGGGAAATGGACCGTTATGGCACACCCTAGTAGACAGAATTTAGATAGGTCTCTAGGGTATTTGTTTAAGGAAAGTGAAGAGACGAGAAATAAGTAGTTTTGAGGTGCGTTATTTATGTCTGATGTTTTTTTATCATTCACTCTGGTCTGAGCACATCCACACTAGGTCAGATTACAATAACATATGGCAATACTCTTCAGAGAGCTTTTTCATTTTATACATACTGATTGCATAATGGACTGTTCACTTACAGTCCTTAGTCATAATTAAGTATCCTACATACAGTCTTGCCGTCATGGGTTTCTACATACTATAATCTACATACTATATGTACATGATTCTCATCCAGAGAGTATTAAATGTTGCCCTTACCAAGAATAACCTTTCTTTATTACTTTCTAAAAGTGCAAACTGCACTTATCTGGTTTCCTTGAATATTCCTTTTTGTTCGGAAACTTTAGACACCCCCTTTTAGGATTCCATCACTCCCGTATATCCGTGACCATTGCACTTCCATCTAGTGCTAGGGCACACACAGGCACTTTTGATTTAACATTTCCGTTCACCCTTATTCAATCGGCTAATATATTCAAACATCAATAGACACACACACGAGCATGTGATTAAACTATACCGTTGCCCCCCATTCCTTGGGCTAACAAATACGGAACGCCATTGTACAGCTGAGGGTTGCTCCTGACACGACCCAGTTATTCTAGATGTGCGCTATTTAATTACTATGGCCGCGCTTCTTGACGCGATCACCTCTTTGTTCACATGTGATGTCACGCACGCACAAGCGTGATGACATCTTTCATGTAAACGGGCACCTTCCACTGACGATTTCTTCACACTGTATTAACAGCAACGGGTATCATCACAATAGGTATGGGACCATGGACTTTATTTTTCCTATGGTGATCACGGCAGTGACGTCGCACGCGCATGCGTATGATGACGTAATTGTCTGACTCGTCATAAATTCTCCGACGGCGCTGAGGATGGAATAGGAGGTACTTCGGCGGTCTTCCTGTTTCCATCCTGCAGCGCCGCCGGTTAGAGGTGAGCTCTTTAGGTTCCTCTTGGAGGCGGCACTTTACTAGCCTACTCATTTAACATTCTACATTTGTTTGACCGCTCCTTTCCCTACTATGTTTCCCTATTTTTTCATAGAGCCTGGCCACATCACTTATACCACACAAGCCTGGGTCTCTCTACAGATACATTTTCCTGGCCAAGATGACTTTTGACACATCGTCCAGTCAATGAAATCATTTGGTGTCATTTTCCTCCTCGCTGAAACTGTAAGTTTCCATTTACCCCCAGGTGGGTGATAGATATCCATAGTTTGATAGCCACGATTCTTATGGTTTGTTCCCCTCCTTTTCTTACAGATAGGACTTAAACTTACAAATCCTTGCATCTCGATCTCCCGAGTTTCCATGCAGCTCGATTTCCTGAGTAATCCGGAGACCTTTTTCTCCGTTTGCAGACACGCTTTTTACTATAATTAATCACAAGGTTAGTTTCTGAAGTTCAATATACTTGTTTCTAACTAGTATCGTATTAGATCTAACTCTCTCTCTGTGTTAGTATGAGCAATGGACAAGACATAAAAAATCTTACAGTGGGTGTTGATTCGCATCATGTTTAAGTAGACTTAATGGTGATGACAATATTCTCATTACACAATGGGTTCTGATCCATGATTGTAAGGCCATACAGTACTAGTTGAACGAAGAAATGTCTTTTTCACTAGATTACATTCCATGATGACTAAAAAAGCCTTTTTTTCATTAAAAAACGATTGGATTTGAATATGATGTTAAAATATTCATGTAAATA
Organism: Ambystoma mexicanum; assembly: GCF_040938575.1. NCBI lineage: Eukaryota > Metazoa > Chordata > Amphibia > Caudata > Ambystomatidae > Ambystoma > Ambystoma mexicanum. The sequence continues at coordinate 1,293,104,417 of NC_090921.1, forward strand.
TTATTGTGCATATCTTTTTTAGAAATTTGATCTGCCCCTGATGAAGAGTGTTGAATCACTCGAAACGCGTTGGGCCCTCCACAGCTTCAACATTACGAATAAAATGAAGATTGGTTCTTGTGACCTCATCTGATTGAAAGCCTATTTTTAAAAATAATGTTGTCTTTGTAAACCTAGATAACTTGAATTCCCTTTGGAAATAACATTTGTTTTACTCTCTATACCATTAATTAATTACTGCTCTGGTATTCCAGACACAAAATAGTGTGCAGGGGACCTGAGTTCCCAAGTTGGGAACTTAGCTGTTTCTCTCATGCACCGAAAGAGAGCAGGGTGTAACTAGCAAGAGAGCGGGTCGTGCACCGTGTACAGAAAGAACAAATAGCAAGGGAGTGGGTTGTGTACAACAAGAAAGGTGATCAGGTAGCAATATTTGAGGGGTAATTTTCTACTCAAGTGGAGGGTAAAAAGAAAGAGTAAAAGCAGCTGTCCTGAGGCGTAGGATGGCAGCAAAGCTCATAATCCTGGAATTGTCATAATACGGGGTGTGTAGAGACCACCTCCCCCCACCCCCTTTAGGCCCCTATAGAAACAAAGTTTGCTTTCTTTGTAATAATAGACCACAGAGAGGGTTTGCTTTTTGGGAAAACATAAGGCTGTAGGCTTGAATTATTATACATATCCAAAAACAATCATGGCAAAAAGGGTATGTGCTTTTGGGCACATGGGATCAGTGGAGCAGTTGGGGGGTGGAGGGGAAATGCTGCTGCTCCCGAGAAAGGCCAAGTCGGAGCTGATCCATGCCGCCTTCACGCCGCTTACAGCCTATGGTTGTTGGGACAGCGTTGTGCTGTCTTCTTTGTGTTAAAGGTTCTTTGTATCCTTGGAAAGCTGTCCAGTTTCCGCTTGCAAATTTGTTCTGGCATGATGGTTGGGAAAGGTGGGTGTTTTAACATTTCTCGCTCTCTCGTGTGTTCCATGAGGGCAAGTAAGGAATGGCTGTGCTGCACATTTCCTACCTCTTTATAGCTCCAAACTTGCCCCCGTGGCATATACCTAACACCTCAGAAGGCGCTGAATAGACTGGAGGTGACCCTAACCTGTCTAGTTGGAGGCCCTTCCTTTGGTCTTCCTTTGTTCCTTTGTCTGCCTGCAGTTTGCAGGAATGTGTTTGGGCCCGTGTCCTGCCATAACCATTGCTGGGTGCTCCATGAGTTACCCTCCTTTTGTTCCTTTTTCTTCCTCACCTCATTTAATTTAAAATGACCCCCTTGGTGTTTTCTATAGCAGTGCATATCAGAAGCTGCATTTTAAGAGCACTTGGTAACTGCTGTTACTAATTACCGGTGTATGGCCATTGCCTCGAATTTCTTGCATCGACATGCATTTGCATTGAATTTTTCCCATCTAAAAAATGTGCGGCGAATACATTTAATTTTTCTTTTTGGGGGGGGGGGGAGTTTGGGGGTGGTTCACCCCCCAAACCCTGTTGTTTTTTTTTTAACCAACTTTATTTTCATTTTTAACTTAAGACAATGGTTGAGCTTTCGTTACAACATGAGTTAAGAACATTGTTATCAACATGTACCTTTTATTCAACACCCTTGAACTTTCTTGTAGGGTCTAGTATTGTCTTCATCCTTTTCCCCACCCCTCCCCCCCACCCGCCCCCCTTTCCTTTTATTAATTGAACCAATCAAAACCGTGGTTGTAACCAGAACAATTCAAAGAGGCAACCCCTCGCCATATCTTCTGCTGCCTTTATCTGATATGGATGCTTCTAAGAGCCCAGGGTTTAAAGTACCAAACCCTGTTTTTTACCCTTTATAATGCACCTAAACAAAAATTAACTCTTTACCCCCAAAAAATATGTATTCAATGGACATTTTTTAGATGGAAACATTTCGATGGAATGGTGTTAGACGCAATGGCATTAGATGCAATGACCAGATACCCTAATTACCATGTGCATCATTGCCCACAATGTTGGTACTCAAGTTAAGACCTTAGAAGGATGGAATCATCATTAGGCTGCAGGAAGTATCGAACCCTTGTCCGAGTGGCAGCTCCTCTGAACCGTGCCCCTTATGTGTAGAGCTATCAAGAGCACGGGTGCATGCCCTCAGAGTCGGGAATGCACATAATAAGTGTCAAGGCTAAGGCTCGTTCCCTCTGAGGACCAGCTGGTGGTTGCAGGCTATAACTGGACCGTATCAGAACATCAATTAGTGGAAGGATGGTATAATTGGACGCCTGTGTCTAAGGACTTCAGTTCTTAGAATTCCGGGGGAAGGAGTCTGTAACACCCACCAGCTACTGTGCGTTGCTTTCCATGGTTCAACTCCCAGATCTAAGCGCTGGCTCATCTCTGCAAGGCTATGTGTCATAAGGGAATTGCAAACACCTGTGACTTGTTTTGTTCAGGCCAGTCATGTGGCCCTGGCCTAGGTGTTTTACTGCCTGAAACAGCTCATCAGCTGCCAGCACTGTAAACTTGTTCACGCATTGCTTACAAAACCTCTTGCTGCCAGGACTTTTGGCCAATTCCTGTTTGTGTGTTTGCTGAGTTCTTGTCCTTTTGCCAAAGGCTGTGAGCAGTTTATTTGCAGCTCAGCTGCCGATTCTTCCAGCCCTGTGTTGGTGGTTTTCAGACTTTTCTCTGATACCGCCATCCACGTCTTTCTGCTCCCTATCTTCTTATCCCTACAAATGTATAGTTGCTGTGTCTTTTACCACTATTAAACTTCTCCTTTCTTACATCCTGAGACATCGAAAATGTTACTCACTGTAGTGACTAATGTACTCTCAGTCCATAGTCCCCTTTCCTCCATACCTGTGGGATATTCTGTCCTTCCGGATGGGACAGGAGCACTTTTTGGTAAACATCCCAAAACATTGTCCCTTTTTTATTTTTATGCAGGGCCAACACTCGTATGGCTCTAACCCTGCCTACCGGAGCCCAACCCAGCGCATCGCCTTTCAGTCCTTTTCTTGTTCCGAGGTCGGTAGACATATTGGCAATTAAAGGGAACTTTTCAGAGAGGATGGCTTGGAGGAAAGGGCACTATATACTAGGAGTACTTTAGTCACTACGAATAGAGATCTTTTCTTACTCCAACATCCAGTCCCCTTTCCCCCATACTTGTCAGAGATTCACAAGCACTGAAGGTAGAAACAGGTGGATGGATTTAACCCCCCTAGATAAAAAGGTTTCTGAGGACCGCTTGACCAAACTGAGTGTCAGCTGTAGAGCTGAAGTTAAGACAATAATGTTTACTGAACGCCGAGGGGTAGACCCAAGTGGCCGACCTTGGCAATGGTTTCCGAGGGAACTTGCTTCTGTAAAGCCACAGAGGCCACTTTACCCCGCACAAGATGTACTTGGAAAACCTTGGGAGCCTGTAGGCCTTATACTATGCAGGCTTCTGTGATGCAGAAAACTATCCATCGGGAAATTGAGGCCTTTTTGCGCATTTCCAAAAGTGACAAAAAGGTAAGAAGAGGTTCTAAAGTCCTTTGTTCTATCCAGATAGAACTTGAGAGCTCCCCTGACTTCTAGGTTGTCTAGGATTCATTCTGAGTCTGACGAAGGGTCCAGAAAGACCACCAGTAAAGTGATTGTTTGGTTATTATGAACATCCAAAATGATTTTAGGGAGGAAAGACGGGTGTGTTGGCATCAGCCCTTTATTCCTATGGAAGGACATAAAGGGTTCTTCAATGCAAAGGGCCTGCAGCTCACCAGTCCTTCTTGCTGTAGTAATAGTGATCAAGAAGGCCACCTTCCAGGGGAGAAATTTACTTGAACTGCTTATGACAGAGGGCGTTGAGCACCACATTGAGGTCCCATTTTGCCTGTGGAGACTTGACAGAAAGAAAAAGATGCAGCAGGCCGGCAAAATGACATTTAATAACTGGGTTTATGAGTGTGAACGAAGCTGGGTCAGAATTGAGGTAAGCCCCGATGGCCGACATGTATGTACGGCAACAGTTCAAATGAATACCAGTGGATGCAAGGTCTGATGTAAAGGAGAGGACGCTATCCACTGATGCTTGACAAGGACCAATGTGTTTGTTTAGGCACCACTGACAGAAGCAGAGCCATTTGCTTTTGGACTGTGTGCGTGTAGAAGGTTTGCGTCCTGCCTGGCAAAACCCCTGCCTGTAGAGTAGGAGGTTCAGGTGTCAGAATGTCTAAATAGGATATAGGATCAATCACCTGGTCATGAAACGCCCTAATTAACGAAGACAGCTCCTCCTCTTCCTCATGGTCATCTACCACACCGCTATCGGTGGGACTTTCAGCACGAGGCGCCGAGTGCTGAGCATTTAGCTTTGGCTCAGGCTCTTTTGGCTCAGGAGGATGCTCGACCAGAGGAGGGGGTGATGGTGCAACTTCCACTGGCCTCAGAGGAGGAGGCAGAGGCGATACTTCGATTGGTATTGGAGGTTACAGTGTTCTGGGAAAGACTTCCCGAAAGAGCACCTGAAAGTAGGTTTTCATTGGGTCTGAGTGCATCAGGTTTTGGAAACGGCAGAAAGATGCCCCTTTCGAAGATCCGCTTGGCTGTGGATTTAGAACAAGTCTGCTGAAGTGATTATGTCTCCACTTCTCTGTTGACACAGATTGCCAAGAAGGTCCCCCCAACATAGGGCAACAGTGCCGATGTAGGAGGAAGAGAGATTGTAGGTGGTATGGGCATTCTCGGATTCCAATCCATACTTGGATTGTAGGGATCTTTCCCCAAAGACGCAGATGGCATGGATTTGGGCTTGGCATCCACACCTGACGCAGCTGAAGGCACAGATAAAATGGCTGATATCGTTGACACTGGAGGGGCTGCCATTTTGAGACTCTCTGTGGTAACGTGCGTCTCAGATTTGCCAGAAGCCATGGTGGTTTTGGCCATTATTTTAGGTGCTTTTGATGGTTCCTTAGCCCTTTTTGAGGAATTGGGTAAATGTGGACTTTGGACGAGCCTCCATTTGCTTTGCTCCCTCAGACTGGCTGGTACAATGTTTAGCCCCTTTGAGGGGAACCTCATAAATTAATTCAGTTTTATTAGCCCCAGAACGGAGAACCTCAGCCTTGCTGGTAGACTTTTAAACCCCTTTCTGGGGTACCTTGGGAGTGACCCTGGTACTTTGAGCCCCTAAAGGGGGAACCTCAGAGGGAACTTTGGTATCCTCTTTAGACTCTGAATGGGGCACCTCAGGGTGTGCCCTGGTGATGCCAGGGGCAGGACAACTCCTTCGTGGACCGGATGATCCCAGTAGGAGTCACCCTGATGGGGTGCTCTGAAAAGGAAAGTACTCGGCGGTTGATTTCTTTTGTCCTCAATGAATCCCCTTAAATGGACCTGAGGAAAGCTGTGGAAGACCTGCTCCTACCTTAAGATCCTTCTTTTGAGTGCCTGGACTGAATGGAGTCGCAGAAGAAGCACGTATTCTACCGATGGTCTGGGCCTAGACACTCAAGTCAAAGATTGTGAGGGTCCGCCGCCACATAATGACATCGGAAGGAGAAACACGAGGTGGAAGCGCTTATGCTCTGCCATAGGTGGAGGAAAAGAAAACATAACAACGGAGCCGATGCAGGAAGACAAATTGAAGGACAAAAAGCAGGATAAGGAAAAATCCCAGCGATGCTATGTGCGTCTGATCTCTCTACCTCATGGAGAAAGGGACTGAAGGCTGATGGGCTGGGTGGGGCTCAGGAAGGCGGGGCTAGAGCCATACAAGTGCTTGCACCATGTACAATTTAAAAAAGGACAATATTTTTGGATGCTACGGAATATCCCACAAGTGTGGAGGAAATTGGAGGGGATGAACGAGTGCTACTTTTCACCTCCTTTTCTGCCGCTATGTTTTCTATCCCATGCTGCGAGTTCTCTTACTAGTTTCTGTTTTAGTCTATGGCTCAGGATGTTGCTTGATCTCTTCGTGTTTATCTCTTGCTACAGATAACCCTGTCTCCAGTGCCGTGCATCAGTTTGCCTTGTCTCTGGCCCCTTAGTACACTTATCTGTGTGCCTTGGCAAGTGCGGCGTTTGGTTCAGTTACTTTCTTTCTAATACTATGGTGCTGCCGCCTTCTCTCTAACCTTTTTTAATAAAGCATGCTCCTGTCCAGCAAGCTTCTGCTCTAATTACCTTGCTAACTTACAGGGCGTGCTTCCTTTCTGCTGCCTGCGTCAGTATTTTTTATGCACGTTTGGTGGGTGTTTTATCGTTTCTTCACCTGTGCTTCTTAGCATTCCCTTGCATAGCAACTGGCTCCTCGTTTTCCTCTGTCTTGTGCACATGGCGTTCCTGGTACGCTATAATGGGACATTACATGTATTGCTGTTTTGGCAGAAACTAAGTATCCAGTGTCCGTTTTCTCCTGCGCCCCCTTTGGCTTGCTTAGTGTGTAGCAAGGTCGAGATGAAAAGTCAGCTCCATGAGGCTTTAAGAATGAAGGCAGCATCTGTCAGAGTAGGCTGCTCCGAGTCATTGAGCTTTCCAAGTCAAACATGTGCACATCTCTAGCGAGAATACACTGTTGAGTACATGATTCCCCTTTCCTACTTTTCCATTATTTCATTCTCAGGGACGTCATTTAGGGGTCACCAGAGGTCGCAACTGCGACCTCTGTGGTCTCCCTTGCGACCTCTAAAAAAAAAAAAGTTGTTCTTTTTTTTGTACTGCAAGCTCCTGGGCTGTGGCCAGCAGCATGTGGCTCTTTACTTCTGGAGTGGCTGTCTTTCTTGTTCAGGCCCCTTAAAAAAGAAGAAAAATAAGAACAGGAGTGCCACAAGTCTAACACTTTCAGCACTGACCCTAAATAAGAAAGAATAGGAATACCATATAATGTGACTTTCTGGAATTCTATACAATAATTGCTAGACTCATTAAAGGTTTATTTCAGGCACACTTCAGGGGGTGAGTCACTGTTTTAGTCTGTTCTTAAACACCTCAACTCAGCCTTTCATCCTTCTGAGTTCGATAAATGAGTACCAATACAGGTTGGGTGATAGTGGGTATATATTTTTTCTTTATAAAGCGCTTAGTGCTATATAATAACACATCATTATCATTTGGTCATTGATGTCTGCTTGCATTCATAGTAATTTGGTAGTATGGGCCTATACACACTGATCTTAATGATACATATGGCGATCTATTCTTGTATGAAATGTACATCACATTACACTTATATCGTAACCATATTTTTCGTAGTGTACAATGGTATGTGATGCCACTTCCTGTTTTGTCAACGGGTGAAAGGTGGTGTTCCATCGCTTCCCGCGATATCACTTCGGGGTGGGGTCAAAACATCCCTTCCTGTGATGTCATCAGGGGGGTCAAGGGTCGTGTGGTGTCACTTCCGCTACCCCTGGCATTTTGTTGAAATGACGTCCCTGTTCATTCTCCCTTTTTTCTCGTGTCTTCTTGCTCGGAACTTATGCTCCTTAGTACCTCATTTTCTTCTCTGTTCAAGGCTATTCACATTGCCAACCCACCCGCAACAGTTATGCCATTTACATGCCCTGCCCTGGTGCTGCCCCTTAATCTATATAGCAACAGATGTAGGCCATGCACATCAACAGAAAAACATTGACAGCAAGTGAGCAGAGCATGCGCAGAACAACGGGAGACGCAAGCTCAGCATACACGGCAGCATGGAACAGAGTGTGAGAAAGCAGAGCAAGGGGTGCAAGCATGCGGTGCTGGAGGGCAGCATGAACATGGAAAACAGGAGGCCCTGCGCATCAAGAGAGCACGCCCAAGAACGCAGCAGCGCAAACGCATGAACACACCAGAGTGTGCCCTCCGAGAGAGGCGGACGCAGCAAGACGAAAGAGAGTGTGCCGCTAGAGAGCAGTGTGTACATGGCAGGAGAGCACGTGGCACATAGGATGGCATCAATATTGGACCACTGTATGGGGAGCCATGCATGCCTTGGGCACTACCTACCTGTAGGCATCATCGAGCGGGAGTCCAACGGTGCTCATGACGTAGGCGATAGCTATGGCGGCAGACCTGGAGATGCCTGCCAGGCAGTGGACCAGCACCTTCCCATTCACCAGCTCCACTTTATCTGCAGGACACAAAGCAGCCGGGTCTCACTTTCCCGTCGTTCTTTCATCAGTACAAGCATGTCAACAAAGGGACCGAGCCTCAATGAAGCAAAATGGTATCCGGTGAAATTTTCGAAAACATATTTTCGAAATGCCATTTTGTTGAAAAAAAATTCAGAAAAAAACATTCCCAATGTATTCTTTTTTTAATGTTTTATTTTTGTTTCATTAATAAAAAAAAAGTGTCAATAAAAAAAACAGGGGGTTGGGGGAACCCCACCATTTCAAAAATTAAATAAAAAAAAAACATTCGAAAAACAGATGTCAGCAATTTTGTGTCGACAAAATGGCATTTCGAAAATGTGGCGTTCGAAAATGTCACTATAAACCAAGCTAAATATCTCATTGTGGGTCTATCCTGGGTAGTGCAGCTCACACGTGGCTAATTCCTAATGTATTAGACATTCATGAATGACTTTATAAATAGTCGAATGGTAATGGGTTTACTTTCATCAATGGAAGCCCAATTTTCCAAAACTGGCATCTCAACACTGTATCCCATCAGACTGCTGGCATGTGGCCTGGCCCTTCCAATGCAACGTCTCTTGGCCATTACTGAGTGTATTAAAAGAGCCCTTGGAGCACCCACTAATGAACTTTGAAACCTTTCACAAATTCTGGCATCACCCATGATTCGTGACTAGCCCATGACCTCTGCAATTATACATGAGCTTTTCTTTCCTACAAGAGCCCTACTCATGATCTCTGACATCACCCATGAATTCTATCATCCGTCCATCCATGAACTCTCACTTCAACATGAGCTTCATCATGAACTCTGACACACACACACACGTTATCTCTGACATCCCCAATCAACTCTAACATCCACACGTGAACTGTGACATCATGAGAAAAGTTGCCTCCCATAAAAAGGGCCAACGCCGGCGGCATAGTCTTCCCTCACATAGCCCCAAAACTACGGAACACCCTACCCAACACACTAAGAGCTGAACCTTCCTTAATAACCTTCTGCAAATCCTTCAAGACCACAATATTCACTTAACCGCGGGTCCCCCACTTTTCAAAACCACCCCTCCTACTACGACTAAACACACTGTTAGAAACGAATCTTACTGCATTCATATGTTAACTGCCATATTCTTTGTAACCCTAAGATGTTCTGTAAACACAATTATACCTTTGCAACTCTAAGATGTACTGTAAACATAATTACCAATGCAGCTAATAAACCTTCTTTGTAAATAGATAGGCATTCATGAAACAGCGCCACAATGTCCACGGGCTGATGTGCGCTTTAAACAAATACGAATAAATAAATAAATAAATAGCATGATCAGTGTCAATGGCGCTGTGCCATTGCACACACAGACATTCCACTGATATTCCATCCCATTGCAACGTTTTCATTGGCAACATAATTAAGCAATAGAACCCGAGGAGGAGGGTATTACCGGTCGGTTAAATGCCCCAGGGCGATAGTTCGAATCCTGAGCAAGCAAGGACTTTAACATAGCCACAGGAGCATTACCCAACCGGTAATGCCCCACTCTGAGGGTTCTAGTGCTATTAGGACCCCAGCACATCGTACCGGGGTACTTATAGCATTTTCGTTCGATTTGTGAAATGGTGGGAAACTGTTTTGCAACTCAGGAAAAAAAAAAGAAAATGGCCACAAGGGATCACTGAGAAGGGACTACCTGTAGTCCCTTCTCCCTTTCCATGGTGGCCATTAAAAAAATAGAAAAAAAGGTAAACAAACAAAATGGCCGCAATGGAACGGGGAGAAGGGACTACATGTAGTGCCTTCTCCCTTTCCATGTTGTCCAGGGAAGAAAAGAAAATAACTCTGTGGGCCTCACGCTCCCAACAGAGCGCAGCAGGTGAGTCTTTCCTGTCCACGTAACGACCTGGCGAGGGCCAATCAGATTGATTGTTACAATCTGATTGACCCTCGCCGGATACTAATAATATTTAACCCCCATTGCCAGTTGTACAGGGTCATCTATATCTCTGAACTTAAAATCATGAGTCTATTCATAGTCGCCACCTATCCTCCCAGTCAGCATTGCTTTTTCAGGCTTCCTAACTTCGACGACCAAGAGAAGGGGGTTGCTCCTTCTCCTACCAGGCGGCTGTGCAGTTGAAGAGGCTTCCCAGTAACATCAGGGATTCAGGTGATTATCTGGCATTTTGCAGAAAGTTTAACACTTGTCTTTATCAATCCCAGTTTGCCTAACCACAGTTCCTTGTTCTGTTGGTGGGTTTAGCGGCAACATCCCTCTTAACACTAGCCAAGAATGCTCCCGATGTCTAGACTGCCAGAGGCTAAACTAGAGGGCCGCCACATGCCCATGTCGCTATCACAAGTGCCTGGACTACTGAGCCATTGCCATCACCAGTGACTCTAGTACTGAACCTTTCTCGCATTTCTGGGGATGTATTGTGTGGCTCCTGGAGGCCCTACAACCTACTTTGAATATTAAGTTCTGTATTCTGGACCTGCATTGCAATTGTGGTTTATAATTACCATCCCTCACAAGTTCTAGCACAGTGAAGCCATGGCCTCGGCTGGGGCTGCATAAAGCTGTGTCTTCCTTTTTTATGAGCAGCGGAATATTGATGTTTTGGGAGGTCAGCCAGAGTGCATTCTGCCTCTACCACTTTCCTACTAGGCACTCGTAGTTTGTCCCTCCTATCCATACACTCTGACTTTCTTTTTTTTGTATTTATTTTTTTTTTTACAATTTTTGGTCTTAATACAAAAAAAGCACATCCACAGTCCACATTCCACATAAGCAATTCAATTAGATTGAAGGAATCTGGAAAATGGGGTGGGGGGCACCCAACACCCCAACCCCTCTCACCCACCACAAAGTATCATGAAACAACTTGTCTTCCAGGTTCCAACAGTGTTCCGCCAAACGTTGACATCACCCATGAACTGTGACTTCTCAAGAACTGTGACATCAGCGTAAACTCTACCTCATGAAGTCTGACATCACACATGAACTCTGATCGCACACATGATCTCTGTCACCAACTTTTAAATCTGAAATTACCCATGAACTCAGCGATCACCCATGAGTTCTTATATCCCCAATGAACTCTGATATTAATATGAACTCTCAGGTTGCCTGTGACTTTTGAAATAATCCATAATTTACTCTAGGATTGCCTGTAAAGCCTCTGGTGACCTTTAATCTCTGTGAATACCCATGAACTCTGTTTACTCTTGAAAACTATGGTCACTCATGACCTCTCTTGTTCCCAATAATCTCTGGAGTTCCTGTGCCCCCAATAGTTACCCATGGTTACACCTGAGGTTACTTAAAACATGTGTGAGAGGCAAGGGCCTCTATGGTTACCCGTTACATTCCCACAACCCAATGGCCTCCTTGCTTACCTAGGAACTCAATGATTCCTCACAGCTACTGTGATTATCAAAGCCCTCTGGTTACCTTTGCCTAATCGGGTCACCCATTATCACTGTAGTTACCCATGACCCATGTGGTTACCTATGAACTCTGTGGCAGGCTGTAACCAGGGCAGGATCTTGTCGCAGTAGCTGTCGTTGATGGGAATACGCAGAAAGTGGCTCTCGGGGACAAAGCTCGGCTTGGGGCAGCTGCAGCTGATGTTCAGAAGATGGGTGATGCCGTGCTGAGTGATCACTTCCTAGATGGAGCAAACAGAGAAGTGAATATCAACAATTGGTCGAACACATCAGCTCCATGACTTGTCTTATAAAATTAAGTCGATGACCACTCGCGATTTGACCAGACGTGACCAACAGAGGTCAGGGGTAGAGCCTAGAGAGATAGGGCTTGCCAGCATCAAAGTGTCCACTTACATCACACAACTTCACTGGCCAAGATGATGAGACAACTTGACAAGGAGACTCCCACCAAAGAATAGAAATGAGACCAGTATCACTGGTGAAGGGATGACTGGTCAGGGGAAGGCCAAACTTAGGCAAGGTGACAATTTATCAAAGAAAATGGCAAGTTGGATGACAACAAAACAGAGATCTAAGCATGTATCACGAGGGAGGTCACCAAGATGTGATCTAAATGGCACACAACATTCCATTGCTGGTGAAAATGACAATATTTTTTTCTGGAGTGGTTGGTTAAAGAATCATAGGTCAGGGTGGGGGATGAGAGTATCAGGAGACTGGCACTGCACATTTAGGTTGTAAAACCTGTGCTGCGATGTTGCCCGGGTCGAGATTTGGGGCAGTACAAAAATAATATTCTTTAAGGCCCGTGTTGTCCCATAACCTTCAACTCTGTCGTTTTGCTTCCAAGGCCAGCACGTTGCCCCTAAGCTATCCTTCTGAGACTACCTCACAGATGTAATTTAAATAAATACAGAAATAACACGCGTATGCTTGTATCAGGTTACTGTTTGCAGAAAAATATGAAACAATTATGGTTTCCCCAAACTATGAATAAGAAAACTCATCAAATTAGAAAAGTGTAACCTTTCTTAAAACAACAGGGCTATTATGTTCGAATACCAAATAGAGAAATGGCTCACTTATTCCTTCTACTTAAGAAGCATTTGGCAGGACTGTTTTTCTCCTTAATGCTCCAGGCAATCCTAAATCTCTAGCCAATAAGTAGACTATATATGCATTTTGAGTCCAGGATTAGTTGTAGATACTCCCATAGAGGGGCAAATAATTTTTGTTCCAAGATGGCATGCTTACAGACGAGGGATTAAGGGGCTACCCAGTGACAGACACTAGAAAAGCCAGGTGTTTACTTACACGTCTCAGAGCCTTTTGGGGATTTCCATTGGTGTTGTGAACTATTAGCCATTGAGTCTAACATGATGTATATAAAAAGAGAGGCAGTAAGAAACTGTTCTCAAAGCTGTAGGACCAAACGGTGCACAGTGGGGCATTGCATCACACTGCACACATTGCACAGTGGGGCATTGCATCACACTGCACACATTGCACAGATGGGCATTGCAGTAGCGGGCAAAGATGTAACAAAAAAGTGGGGCTTATGGTTTTCTGAGATGTCCCAAGACACAAGTACCACCAAATCTTTATCTTCTGGCGGTGTCCAGAAACAAGTCTTTCCTCAGCACAAACACTGCACCTGGATGCTGCTTCAAAAGTACATCTGTCCTCTACATGAAAGAGAGGGCTTTCTGCAGAGTAGTCTTGTGCAAAGAGGGGATGTTCACTCCCTCGTCATTCCTAAAGGGGTTCCCACTGGATGGCACTGAAAGGGGGTGCCACGCGATCTTGTCACGGACATCTTAGACAAAGGAGGGCTCTCAAGGAGGCAGCACCCATTGATTGGGAACACTCTGCTTCTAGCGGATGGCAATAGCTGTGACTCATGAAAAGCTTGTGCCCACAAGTTGGGATTTATCCTGCCTCTATGGTTAGGATGTTGGCAGGCCAACACTGGTCAATACACCATCCCGTACGTTCTGAGAAGCAGAGAAAAGCAACTTCAAGCTCCTTCATTATTCAACAGTTTCCAGTCATGAGTTGTCCCTTTTCTTGATGCAAAGACGGGGCATCACACAAGCAGACATTGAGTCCGCGTATGGCTACTCATGATACAGGGAGTTTTCTCAAAGAGGGAAGTCCCTCTGCCACACATTTGCATCTCAGTCAGACTTTACTGCAGATTCCAATGAAAAATAAGAACACCTCTGTCACAGATGGGGACTTTCCATAGAACACTCCCAGGCGTCAGCATGAAGGCAGCCCTGTGGGTTCGCCGATCAACAGAACAAAACGTGCATTTAATTGGGTGTGAAATGTTCTGTCGAAGTAGCCTGAGATGTCCTAAACTTATCTTTTGTACCTCGACAACTGTAGGGTTTAAGTTGACAAAGTACCTTTTTTTTCGCACATGCGGGGGCAGCACACTTCCTATTGCAAATTGGGCGCTCCTTGGCTTTCCAAGGTGAAGCAAACCTGCAAGTGTGAACAATTTTTTAATGGGACATTTTTATACACGGGGTCCCAGCCACCAAATGGTGTGGCCTGACCTTGACCACATGTAACAAAAACACAATCTGCTTCTTATGCCCCCCAGCTGCCAATGTGAAAGGTCTGACAAAGAGTAATTTACATCCCAAGTGACTTATTTTATACTGTACATGTATGAATTGTAATGTCAACATAAACTCATGTACGCTGTACATGAAATTGAATTACAAAAATAATGTCGCCACTGTGAAGATAATGGCAGCACCTGATCAAAACCATACACAAATATGAAAAATATCTAGAGGAACACAAATGAGTCTTAATCTGATCTCACACAGGACACCAGAATGAATCCCCGGCTCAGCCAGGACTAGCCTTGTGGGCATCAGAGTGCAAAAACACGCTGGATAGCACATCTGAGTTCATGTACACCACAGCCAGAGCATCAGAGTGCAAATACTGCCCAGTTCGCGCTCCAAAGCGCAGCTACAGACCAGAGAACTGTCCGACAGGGCCACAGAGGAGGGGTACTGCTGAACACAGCGTAAAAATGCAGGAATAGCCTGACCAGGGTACCAAAGTGCTGCAATAGCCTTGCCTGGGTACCACCGTGAAGTTGCATGCCGGTTATGGCACAAAGGTACCACCAGCTACTGTATACGAATGCTAAAGCAGCCAGGGCAGGAAGAGAGATACACAGGAACAGAGCGCACATGCAGCCCATTTGATGCATAAGAGTGCAGGTGCCGACCCTGGGATCATCCCTTTGCCTAAATGACCGATGTTGTTAGAGAAAGTTATTCCGTCGGCCATCATAATCAGAGATTCCTTTTCTTAAATGAGGGGGCCTCCTCATGATCCAGAGAAGCGTAACGCTGACCCAAAGAGGCATTGTGCTATTCTACAGAGGCACCCCCAGACCCAGAGATGAGGTCTACTGTACCAGAGAAGACTCACGCTGGCACTGAGAGGCGTAGTCCTGACCCACACAAACTGCTCTCTGACCAGAGAGAGACTTGTGAAGACCCAAAGTGGTCTCCCCTTTCCCTAACAGAGACCTGTTCTGATCCAAAAAGTCTCCTCCCTTCACTGACCCATAAAGGTGGTTCTTCCTTGCCCAGACTTCCTTCCAATCCGGAGAAGTCTCAACTGACCCACAGGGGCCCTGCGCTGTCCTAAAAGGAAGGCATGTTTGAGCCAACTCTGCCTCTTTCCTCTGTCTGCTTACATCAAAAGATCTCCAGTAATCATCACCCTGGAGTGAGGTGGCCATTGTGATGAAATGACTGTTTTTAAAGCAATGGTCCCCAGAGGACCTCCCAGGCAGTCCTCCTGTTCCCTGAAAGGAAAATAACAACCCTTCTCTGTGGGAACAAGGAAAGGGCTTCCTATGCTTGACCCAACAAGGCTGTTGTGGATACACCAAGCCCAGACAACTTAATACACACAGGCTCTGTCAAGAATGAGTCACTGTTCACCAAGCTGACAATAAATAACATCAAACACTTGCAGCTGTTTAATTGTGTAGTTTCAGTAGCCACCATGTTGAAACTAGACATGGCTTATATTTAGTTTTTAACAACTGCCACCAGTCTTCTGGGTTACACCATTATATGCTTTTGAACGAGAGGTTCATACAGTTAAAACCCCACCTCTGTTTGTCGGAACTCTGGGCCCCAGCAGCTGTGTTCAGATATGCACATGTGTCCTTTGAACCTGCCCTGCTACCACTGAGGGGTAGCTGCTAGGGATGTCAGAAGAAAGTCACAAGCTACATGTATACACTTGTGTATAGGCGCATTATAAATGCCATATCATATCATGTTTGCATTATGCTTTATGGCATGAATCATTGTGAAAGTGGGGTCTGACTAGCTGATCTCACTCTCAGAAACAGTACTACCAGCATTATTTTATTATTAAAAATCAAAAAGCGCAGGCTTCCCGGCCTATCATACTGTCATAGTGCAGAGGTCGGGAACATCAGTGTGGGTTCATGAAGTGGTTGGTGCATGTGTCAGACAGAGGTTTGTGCACATGGGAAAGAACTAGAGAGGCTTGGTAGTCTGATAGTGGCATGTGTGTGTTTGTGTCAAGGCAGAAAATATGTGCGTGTGACTGGTGCCGCTGTTTATGTCAGGCTCTATAAAATATAGTGACTCTAAAAGCCATGAAGCGTGAAATCCATTCTACGCCAGCCTGAAGGAAAACAAAAACCTGGGCAATCTAAGCACAAATAACATAACACATATACCAGTAGCCAAGGCAGCTACTAAGCGACAAAGGGTCTGATTCACAGAAGCATTTTATAATGGCGCAATCCCTCTGGAACATGCTCTGTGAATCAAGCTCAAAGTGTGGTCAGCATCAGCCTTTAGCCAGTGTCACACTACAGAGTGTCATTAAACACCAGGGGGCAGAATATCTGACATTTTCACTGCTGCTAAAAATGCAGGCCATGTTTAGATGATAGGGAACCCAGCAATCACGTGTTACCCCAATCTGTATTATTATTATTTTATTTTTTATTTGTGTAAGTTCCAAAATAGAACTTTACAAAAGAAAAGTTGTGTAAGTCTGTTACTTCTTGCACATGCTCAAGTTCCTGATATCATTTTCATGGTCTGTTCCAGAATTTTGACTGTGGCTAGTAGCCAAGGTGTTCGGTCGCCTCCAATCAGTCTATGCCACCATTTTTCTTTGTCCCACCAACGTTCCTCGACTAGAAAGTGGTCGAGGTGGGCAGATCTTATTTGCTGTTTTTTTGGGGAGGACAGCAGTAGGTGACGAAATGTTTCGATTTCTGAGTTACATAGGCAACACTTGTTTGTTTCAGAGAGACCTCTGATCTTGCGGATTTCGTTTGTTTCCAATAAATGTAGTCTTGGCCCAAGCAAAAAGTTACGAGCTGCTCTGCTAGGGAATTTTTTTAAGTATCTCATAGACTATTTGAGTTTGCAGAAAGTTTGGGGCAGCTGGTATAGCAGTTTGTTTGTAGCTGCTGAGTCTTGCATGTTGCTCCAGTCTAGGTCTTTCAATTTCTTGGTCACTCTGACTGGGTTGGTTATCAGATCTTCTTCGGAGCAAGCGACGGCAAGTAATAGGTCCTTGTTGTCGTTCTTCCATGACAATAGCATTTTGACCTTGTCTGCTTTCGCTTCTTTACCTAGGAGAGTGTATATTTCATGGCTCCCTTGAGTGATGCATTTTCGATATAGGAGTAGGGTGTTGATGTTAACTGTCGCAAAAAAGGATTGGAGACTGAGTTTGCGCCGTATCGCTGTGATAGACGTAGATTTGGGTAGTGACAAGGCAGTCTTCCAAAATTGGCCTTAAATGTGTATTATCTAAGAACCTTTGCATTAGGGCAAAAGAATCCGAGTTTTTTGGTACGTTTGCTGAATAACATAAAAGAAACGTGTTTACTACACTTCTGTTCATGTTCTGCATCAAACACAGTAAGTAAAACATCCAGCTTCATTTTTGCCCTAGTTAAAACATTTTAGAGAACACGTATTTGGGCTAAAGCTGCTATCTCCATCAAGCATGATCTAGGCAGCCAAACTGGTACAAAATGAATTTGCTGCATTTTCATGAGCAAGGGCAAAGCTTTGATAAACTGTCCCCCAGAAGGACATGATGACTTCAGAAACAGCTCTGCTGTTATCACGAGCTGGGTCAGTGGAGACAGCGGTAGTAAGAAGCCCCTTAGCCCTCCCCGGTGGCACCCTCATGGTCAGCTTGCAGTAGCGGGGCGGGCAACTCCTTACCTGATCCAAGGCGTCGCTCTGGGAACCCAGGTAGAGGTGGGGTAGGATGCGGGTTATGGACACCGCCGCGCTGGACAGGCAGGGCTGCGAGATGCTGGAGTGCAGGAGGCTGGAGGTGTGGCCTTCACACAGGCCTGGGAACAGAGGCGAGAATCCGGAAAAGCCACCTGTGGGGAGAGGAGGGACAGCTCTGAGGGGTGGGCGAGCTGGGAGATGAGGTACATCAAAGAGGGGAGGGTGCCTGCATACAGAAAGAGAGAGCAGGGACAGGAAG
The DNA here is from genome assembly GCF_040938575.1 of Ambystoma mexicanum. Lineage (NCBI taxonomy): Eukaryota > Metazoa > Chordata > Amphibia > Caudata > Ambystomatidae > Ambystoma > Ambystoma mexicanum. The sequence goes on from NC_090921.1 coordinate 1,293,122,508, forward strand.
TCCACCTGAAAAAGTCACCAGGTAGGCGACTTTTTTTTCTTGACCCCAAGCATCCTTTGCCCAAATATTCTAGGAGCGGTGCCATTATATATTATTACCTACAATCCTAGAATATTTGTGGAAAGTGTGGGCGAATTTTTAGGGAAATGTCGCCACCTGACAGACATTATCACTGAGTACCACCATGGGGCAGCTGAAGGAGAAGGGGCAGCTCGTCATGAGGCACACAGAAGGAGGGATGGGACACCTCATAGGGGAGGGTAATCTCAGAGCTCCCCAACCCCCACAAGTCCCTGGAACGTTTGTCCAAGTCTCATGTGTCCTCCTGACTTTTGGACTCACTAAAGTTGTCTTTTAATTCGTGTTTCTTGCTTTGGTGCACCCATAGACTCGACTCTCCTTCCTGGGCTCACTGTCACCCTCACTGACTGTCTAGCCATCTGTGCTCTCTCTAAACACTATTATTCATAATTAAATGTTCTCTCCCACACATCCTTTTAGGACGAGGGCCTCATAAACTGTGCCATCCTGAATATGTTTGCATTATTAACAACCTGCACTCGACATACGTGGAGGCCCACTGCCCCACATATAAATGGAGACAGTCTATTATGCATAGTCCCTGCAAATACGTCTATATGTGAGTGTAAGTTTAAGTGCATGCTGGATTTACTGTGCAAGGTGCAAGCATAATATCAATTTTAAAATAATCTTGTAGCAATGACGATAGCGATGCCAATGGCCTTCCGTACTTAGCAGGCCCACTTAAAATTAAGCGCAATGAGGTTCCAAACGAGTCAAGCATTGTTGTTTCACTCTTTTGCGAGTGTCCGTGAGAAAGGCAGCTACACAAGCGCTGGACCCCAAGGCCTACTGCTCTTGTGGGCTTGACATACAACAGCAATATCCTGCCCTGCAAAGGCACTACACAAAAATATCATTTCATTTAAAAACGAATTGTTGAAATGATCGGATTTCAGCCGTACCAAAATTACGAACAGCCTAAAAAGGCAAACATTTCAACCATCCGGTTTTCATTATACAAACAAGGGAAGCAGGGGTCGCAAGGGTGTCCCCCACACCTTTGTTCGCTATAATGGAATTGGGGATGGCGGGGTGTCCCCCGCATTCAAAATAACAACGTTTTTTGAAAAAAGAGAGAAAAGGACCCTGCTGCGCTGGTTCCCATCCACGGAAGTGGAGGGAACTGGTGCTGCAGTGACTCGGTGGCACACAGCAAAGTGTGCCGCTAAAAGGTAAGGGTGTGGAGGGAGCAGGGTCTACAAAGTCCATTTGGCTGTGGGGTGCTTATTTCAAATATGAACACTTAGAATTGGACGTTTTCATCTTCGAAATTTTCATATTCAAAATAATAACATACATCCCCCTGGAAGGAGGAGTGGAATCTCCCTGATTGATTCACATCAAATGGTTATCTACACAGCATTCCCTCTCCTGGCCCTGACACTGTGCGCGCTTTTGTCCACTAACAGAGGAGCCGCAAGACGTGGATGGACTGCCCATGTACAGAGATAGCTCCTGGCAAAGCCTTTTCTAGTGGCGGGCGAACTAGGCAATGCTCAGGGGCACCATTGGGGGGCTTAATGGGGACAACCGGAAAAGCTCCCTCCTGGGAGAGCAGCATACTCTCACATTTTATCATTAACAGGCAGCGCCACTACATGGACAGAAGCATGGGACAATATTCAGCTCTTCCCATATAGCGACTTGGTGCTCAGTACCACTCTGGCTCCCACCACCAAATCCAACCACTGCTCCCAGCGCATTACGACCAACTCCCCTATCAACTGTGCCTCTAACACCATCACCTCTACTGCCTCTCCCAAGGTAGCCAAATCATGCAAAGCGCACATCACACCAGAGTCCTTACCCTCCCTCCCTCCCTCCCTTCTTCCCTCCCTCCCTCACTCCCTCCCTTCCTTCCTTCCTTCCTTCTTTCCTTCCTCCCTTCGTCCCTTCCTCGCTTCCTTCCTTCCTCCCTCCCGCCTTCCTTCCCTCCCTCCATCCCTACCACCCTCCCTCCCTCCCTTCCTCCCTTCCTTCCTCCCTCCCTCCCTCCTTCCTCCCTTCCTTCCTCCCTCCCTCCTTCCTTCCTCCCTCCATCCCTACCTCCCTCTCTCCATCCCTCCCTCCCTCCCTCCTTCTTTCCCTCCCTCCCTCCCTCCCTCCCTCGGAACGTGATAAACAGCCATCCCAGCAATCTGCTCACAGCCAATTACAACAGCAAGCTGAAGCTCACAGACACCTCTCTAAAGAGAGCACTAGTCAACGCCACATTTATTGCAGTGCATCCACTCAAAATGTTCAACCTTATTACGTCAAATGATCCGGATCTATTGACCATCACAGAAACATGGCTACACGCCGCCTCCGGACCCTCGCTGTCCATTGTTATACCGCCCGCTAACAGGGCACAGGCCTTGGCCATTGGCATGCTGCCACAGGTGACCCACAGAAGCTGCTGTCTCGGGAGGATAGCTCAGCGGCAACGGGCACTGCGTGGAAGCGAGAGGACACGAAGCAACACAGGTTCAATCCCCGGGTCTGCGTTTAGAAGCCTCTGGGTATTAAGTGCCTTCTAAATAATCTATTATATCATCTTCCAAGAGACTTACTTGGGGTTGCCTCTATTTCTTTTGATATGCAGGGGCGCATTTTCCATATACTGTTGTCATTCTAACAGAGCTCGACGGGGATACCCTGGTCCTAGGAGAGAGGCAGACACACACATCCATGCAGGCACAAACCCTCTCCCACTGCAAGCGCTGTCCTTGAGTGGGTATTCATCGCACTCTCACAATATGCCTCTACTTATCTCCCATGCACTGCCCGTGCCTCTGCGGTGTCTCCTTGGGGCTGCCCTTTCCTCATTCGGCTCATTAATACTTCATTGATGCAGGCCCTTCTGGCCGGGGCTCAGCCTCTCCATCCATTGAAACGCGAGCTCTTTTATCAAGTTCCCGCGCAGAGGAATCAATGGGACGCCGATGGAAGGTATTAATAGAGGAGCTCGTCAATGAGGCGGTGCCGCATATCTTCTACCCCCCCATCCTCCCTGCCCCTCGTGCTCTCCCGCTGGGATCCCGGTACTCCCCATCAGCGAAACATGGACCGTGCATCAACCATGACACGCGAGCACAGGCACATTTTGAAGAACAGTTGCAGAAGACCTGCTTCTGTAAACTAAAACGGTGCAACCAGAACACCACTGCCTGTGAAGGGACGCTGTCACCAAGAGGTTACATGGATGTTTGGTAGATACATTGCCGCATGCTACCCACCTCTGCCTCCTACCATAACTGGCATCACATCTTATCCCATAACTTAATACTTTGCACACATAAATAAATAAACAAACAAACAAACAAATAAATAAATAACAAGAAAGGCCGCAAACCATGGATGACATTAGAAGAATTGGCTCAGTTCACCATTCCCACGCAACCCACCGCAGTGAAACAAAACACCAGCCCACAGACCACCCCACACAATCAAAGCACTAAAACTTACCGTAAGAAGATATGTTTCTGCCTCATGCTACACCCAGCCATGGCCCAAAGATCTATGCGTCAAGAACACATGGCTTGAGCCCATTTCCTTAATATCTGCCCCCATGAACACCCCAGCAGAAAAATATGGCTGTTCTTCCTCTGCTTCTACTAAGTAAATCACACCGAGTATTTTGAAATTGTAAAGTGCCGTGGAGAAGAATTGTGCAATAGAAGGGGCTTTGTGCAATCTAAAACCCAACAAGGTTACATAATCCAGGTGCCCGACAAACAAGGAAAGAACCGAAGCAAGGCAACAGAGCTAACGATAAAGTTGCAGGTGTCGCCTGCATGCCATCAGGGAGAAAGAGACAGACGAGAATATGGGTTATTGGTCAGGTGCTTCACACCCATGGTAGTGGGAGGGTTTAACATGTTTTAAGGGTATCCCTACATATTATCCCCACCAAAAATATCGCCGTACATATGGTTGTTTGTCTCGCCATAGGCAATATTTTTTGGGGGGTTAATTTGTGGGAGCAGGGGTTGCAGGGGTGTCCCCTGCACATTTAAAAATAGTCCAGGGGTTGCGGGGGTGTCCCCTGCAGGGTCCATGGCTCAATATTGCCACAAAAATATGGCGATATCTTTGTATCGCGATATTTTTGCGGGGATATTAACACATGGAACCGTTTTAAGTGTATAAAGTTAGCGTGGTTGTTTATTTCTCATACAGGATGACTCCGCATCATGCATTAAGGATGTGACAAAAAAGTGCTATTATTGTTTCAGGCCCAGAAGAGCAGAGCAGCGGGTTCTTCTATTCCGCGATTCCTCTCCGCGGTGCAACGGGTGGATCTTGCGCCCACCCATAAACCCCGCCAAGCATCAGTGCTGTAGTCTAGCGCAGAAGGGGGCTCTTCACAAGCATTGGGGTAGAGCTCTGGTTGGGAGAAGGGAATGCATGAAAGGAGCAAAGGGGGCACCTCCTCCACCTGGGCTGTGTCTCTCTCTTACCTTCGAGGAGGGAGACAGAGCTGTATTTCTTCTCCAGCTTTCCCAAGACGAGGGACACAAACTGGCCGGCCTCGGGCTGCTGGCTGTCCTGGTCATACACCACCACCGGCCGCTCGCAGGACAGGTCCACCTGGGAGACACAGGGGGAGAGAAATCAGTCACCGGCGGGGAGTGAGGGAGTAGGAAGAGACAGAGAGGGAGATCAGTGAGGGACAGCAGAGGAGCGGGGAACAGGTTAAAGGGGAACAGGTTAAAGAAACAGATAGGAAGTGAAAGGAGAGACACAGGGAGATAGAGGAAAGGGAAGCAAGACGGAGATGAGACAGGTGAGGGCTGAGGGCACTCAGAAGAGACCACAAAAGGAGACGCAAATAGGGTGAAGAGATAGATGGGTGAAGGAAAGGAAGAGGCAGGTAAAGCAAGTGGACATGGTAAAATAGGTAAAGGGGAACACGGCGGAAGAAACTTGTAAAGGAAGCCGGGGCGAGATTGGTGAAGGACGAGTAGGAAAAGCGGCACAGACAAGAGGGAGAGAAAGAGAGGCTGACCCATAAGGGAAGGAGGGGCAGATGGATGAGGCAGGAAGAGAGGCTTACGGTACAGACAGAAGAGAGAAACTAAAGAAAGAGACAGCGATGCCAGGGGTGACACAGGGCGATACACAGGCCATAGAGGGGAGGATGAGGTATGTTAAAAGACTACCTTGCAATGAGTTCACCGCAGGTATCCTCTGCACTAATCATGGACACATCTCACACCTGAGAAACACCCTCGCAGTCTTCCTCGCTAGCATCTCACACGTACATGCTGTCTCACTTGTGCCGACTGCAAACAGCCCTTCAGACTTCGACAGAGTCCCACCCACCCCAGGGGCGTTGGGCCTTGCTTTGCCCTGTGTGTCCACTTGGCTGTGGAAAACCCCCTGGGCCAGATTACTGGACGTTTGCTCAGTAGGATCTCCCTGGCTGGGGCAAGGTGTAAATAGGTCCCAGGATTAGCAAATCTGAGGTGGTTTGGTAAAGTTTGGTGCTGTGTTCATATGGTTTACAGGTATGCTAACGTGAAAGCATTGCTGACTAAAACACGAACATACGGATTGTGCCTACGGTATGTCAGAACATGTGTAAAACACGTCTGGCCTGAATTTGCACTTACATTAAATAGTAAATTAACTAAATTGTAAAACTGACAACCGCGTGTGATTTAATGGTATACATCATTACGGTGTGCGTTTGATACCAAGTTGGCGCACTTGATTAATTTTTGCATATTGAAAATGTGCACCAGTTCTAAACATGGTGCAAATACGTGAATGATAGAGAATGGAACTAACAGGTTTTGACACATCTGCATTGCCTGAAAATGTTTGCACTAGAGCAAAACAAGAATAACACTTTCTTGTACCACGTTTGCTACACACCATAAAAAGAAATGTGTTTACTACACTTTTTTTCATGTTGAGTAGAAAACGTAGAAAATAAAACAGCCTGCTTCATGTTTGCCCTAGTGATAACATTTTACATCGTATTCATTGGGGCTGAACCACCTTGTTCCATCCCGTATTATCCAAGCAGGAAAAATGGGGCTCAATTAATGTGCTCCATTTGTTTTTTGCACATGGGCAAAGTTTTGATAATCGGGCCCTGGTTGCCATATTCCGCAGCACTACTACTGGACAGGACACTTTGGCGCGTGTTAGCAGTCCTATTTCGCTGGCAGGGCAGAGCCGAGGGCCATTTCCTCATGGGCGGAAATGTGCACTCGCTGCAGTAGAAATGGAAGTAGGGAACAATCCAAAAGCATGTATTTATTTACCGACAAGTTCTTGGCACACACAAATGAAATAGCACACCACAGAGGATCCGCGGGGTATTGCAGGCTACGGGAGCAGCCAGGGCAGCCACAGTTCCATGTCGCGTCTCTTCCGTGAGACAAGAGATAACATCGAGTCGCTTCCCTGAGGGCTGAGTCACCAAACGGGCTGAGATTCAGCTTCTGTGTGGTTATCGAGGAGGGGAGCCTTACCTCAGCTAAGGCCTTGTCAGTCACAGGCTCCACCCAGGGGTGGGCTGGCCTACAGGCAACTCTGGAATACTTACTCCCTGTGGACCTCTTTTGTGTGGGTTGTTCTCGCTTCCTATGTACCCCGCCCCCTTGTCCTATCTCTCCTCATCCAATCTACCCCTTTGAAGCAAATATGTTTCTACAAGCTTCCTGTATGGGATGCCTCACTCTTAACAAGTGATACAAATCAATATGTTGTTATGTTTAAGTACTTTCAATCCATGTATAGGAGCAAATATACATTTCAATTCTCTATTTCGATCTATTTTTGCCACATTTTCTTGCGGGAGTTCCTCCAAACTCTTAGAGGGGTTGGCCTTGCTTGCATGGTGTAATATAGGGACAGGATGGGAGACATGTCCAGGGCCACTCTTGGTTTCCAGTCCACTTCCGGTTCCATCCCAAGGTGGCTAGCTCAGTGCTCAGAATTTAGGTGCGCATAACAAAAGAATGACGCTGTCGAATGCCTTGGTTCAAGCCCCCTAAAACAACAAGCTCTCTTGTTCTCAGCGTAAATGCGGGTTTCCTTCGTGCCTTGAAACACTTCTGTATAGGCGCGTTACAAATGCCATATCATATAATTCCCTGGCAATGGCATCAGGGCACAGCCGCAGTTTACAACGTGCCATGGCGTTTTCAAAGGCGTCTGATGACCTTGAAATACATGCCGATCCCTGATAATGCAGACTACCACACTGGGATGCCAAGGCTCAAGGGCACATCAGAGATGCACTATAAAGACTAAGAGGAGATGCATAGAAAGCGTTGAATTAATCATAATCACCGGGACTAACCCTGGACAACTTCTATTCCATTGTGTTTTGGTCTGTATAAGCCATTACAGAAGGGAATTAGCCACATGCAAATCAGTCCTTGGCCTGCCACGAAAGAGAGTAAGTGACGTGTTAACCAAGTCATGTGCCTAGCTACCTCAGGGTTCAGTGCGCTTTATAAGCAAATAAAACAAACAAACAAAACAAAACAGAGCCGTCTAGCCTGAACTGCTAGGCCACATCACCCCGCATGGGAACACAAGCAACTCCAGCCATGTTCTCCTGCTTTCGTTTTTAAGGCACAATAAAAACGGATTCCATGTAAGCTGCCCGGAGCCAGTACCAGCCATAAGGTTAATTTCAAACCTTTCTGTGCATCACTTTTTGGTATTCATATAGGGCTGCACCCAGAAGTGTAGATAGGACTCAGTATTCTTAGCATCCCAGCGGACAGGATACGCGAGTGGGCGGGAAGCAGCCAATAGTAACACAAGCGCAATTCACGGCATCCCCGAAGACCAGGGTTATAGGACAGCGCACAGCAGCCTATGCACTGCCTCCACAACTATACAGATTCATCCACACTCTTCCCATCGCATACCCTGAGGTATCCATCCACTCGCCAGTCCTTCTGCAGCTCCCCGGCACTTGCTGTACAGTGGGCAGGGTCAGGATGATGGGGGCATCGGGGTCTGAAAAGAGCCAGGGGGAGGGCACGGCCCACCCTTCCCCAGTCCCCACTATGATTCTGCCACTGACAGAGGGGAGTCACTGAAATCCTCAGGGAGGGAGTAAAATCCACAGGCACCCAAGAGACCCCAACTCTCGCCCTTTGCCCCAAAATAAATTGAGGAACTCTTCTGGCTCTTAAAGCGACCCCCAAGGAATTGTCACTCGTTCCTCATCTCTGACCTGTTGCACTTCAAGGCAGCCTCATTCATTCCTCAGCTCTGTCCTCATACACTTCAATGGAGTCTCTTTAATTCCCCATCTTTACCCTCATAAACTTCAATGGAGTTTTGCTCATTCCCCCTCATAGTTGTTTCTTATACATAAATGGAGATGGAACCGCTCGACGCGTCACTTTGCCTCAATAGTGCTCCTCTTATTCTCAATCATAGCATTGCATCACTCATTCAAACATCCGAGATTTCGGATATGTCCAAGGAATTTCAATCATCGCCTACATTACTGCCACCTAGACTTCAATGGAGCGTCACTCATTCCCATTCACTTGCCTCAGACACTTTAATGGAGTCTCACATAACCGGGTCTCACTCCTCATGACTGACTATTCACCCGACCTTTCGGTTAGCCTGTCAAGCTTCTTTTCTGCCCTCACCCATGCATGGTATAGAATGTAGCCCCCAAACCTTAGCTAGCCTTTAGCACACCCACGTTGCCCCAATTTCCAGACACTGACCTTGGGGTTCATGGGTAAGAGGAGCAGCTCCTTGACCAGTCGTCTGCGAGCCATCCGGGACCCACACAGGTTAACGGAGCCGGTAACGTGCAGGTTGTTGTACTCGCCCGAGGTGCGACAGTCGATCACCAGAACCGCCTCGCTGTCCTGACGCAGGATCCCTGCAAGCTGGTGGGCACCAATGGCCCGCGGGGGCTTCCGGTCACCACCCATCCTAGGCAAGAGAAAACAAGGAGGTACTGTGACTGCGAAGGATACACCAGAACCATGTCAAGGCGTTGAACGAAGCACCCTAACTACTTTAGGTAACAGGCAGTGTATCTATTGCGTGCCTTACAAGGCTTTGTACCCACCTCGAGGAGATCAAGGAGGCCCGTTGTCCAGTTTGTGATGCTGGTCAAAGCAACATGGCCACTGGTGTGAAAACATTTTTTGAACCTTTGGTGTCAGACAAGGCCCCTCCAGACCTCAGTACTTGAATGATGGAGTTAATTGTACAGGTCACTATACCTTCAGGCATTTGGCTCGGTAGAGGAAGAGCACAATGTAGGAGATTTTGTTGAATTCGATGCATTTTTTTTAATTGAATTTGGCCAAAAATATTTGTGGAGGGGGGGGGGGGTAATCGTGATAATTAAGATAGGGGGAAGTACCCCTCGCATATATTTCCGGCCAAATATAAAAAAAGAAAAAGAAAATTCGATGATTTCGACAAAATATTCTCGACTAAATCACATGGAACCATTTGGCTCCACCGCTTAGGTACAGGGTCTATAATGTCTCAGCTCTGAGCACTGATCCAATTCACAAGGAACTTAGCATCGATTAGAAGAGATTTCATAATCTCGACAAGAGGTAAGGAATGGTCATCAGCAACTCCAAGAACCCGATAGGGACCATAATGGGCCAAGAATGATCACGAGAGGTCGACAGGGCTCACAAGCGGGCAGTAGTGATCACTTATTCTATTTCAAATGATAATTAAACCATGGGATATGCGATGATTAAGAAACTTTATTTCGTAGTGCTCTTATCACTCAGGTAATATAAGCACACTTAGATAGGTTGGTTTAGGCAGAACCCGTCCATGACTCTGGTAGTATTGGCTGCTGGCCTGTAAATCCTAGGCGGTGGTGGGCAGCTGTCATGCAAGGGTATCTAGTGATAAAATTGCGGCAAAAATGTCGCCTGTACGAAAAAAATTGCAGCAAAAATGCAGTGGTTTGATCCGTTAAAGGTGTACCCCATTACACCATTTAAGGGGAGCTGGGGTTGCGGGGGTGTCCCCCACTCCCCTTAAATTGTATAATGGGTCTGGGGTTGCAGGGGTGCCTCCCGCATCCTTTACATGGACTGCGGCAGCAAAACCAAAGCCTTTTTGCTGCAATATTTTGTGTTCACTGCCATTTTTGCAACAATTTTAACACATGGAACCCATGCAAGTAGTGAAAAGTTTTAGATCAGCAGTAAAATGTGCAGTAGGAGCCAAACTTAATTGTTCTTTGTATACTTTCAATATTTAATAAAGGTGCACGTACATGACAGAGGGTAAAACAATAAACCCCTTCGGCACTCGACACGGTAAAGCCCCCCAAGGACAGCACGTCTCCCTATTTCTGTCTACACATATTTGGGTATTGAGGAAGGGGGCAAAGGAACCCAACATCCGGCGCTGTCCCCAAAATAGGAAAACCCAGATCTTTGAGAAGAAACTCTTCGAAGCAAGGCAGCCACGAGTACCAAGGGCAGGGCACAAGTCAATAGCAAAAGCGAGTTCTCTTTTCTGAGACGTAGGCCAGCAGAGGGGGGGGGGGTGTATTAAGTGTGAGCTAGCGGAGCAAGACACCTTAATCAGGGTTTCGTGCTGGGTGGCAACTGTGTTCAGGGTCGGATTGGCCCCTCGGCCTTCCGGCCCGAAATCGTCCCTGGTGAGTGGGGATGGTTTCTGGCCATGCCTGGGCCGGTTTGGTAAAAAAAAATGTGGAAAGAAATATATTTTATTTTCCATTTTTTTTCTTCAAAATGCCTTCTAGGGTCGAAAAACGAGTACCAACACAGGTTGGGTGATTTTGTATGCATATTTGTTCTATAAAAAGGAGCTTAAGCGTAAGGGCTATACAATAACATATTATCATTTGACCTTGGACGTCTGCTTGGATTCACAGTGATATAGTGTACTTAGGAACAATGCTATTTGATACCACTTCCTGTTTTGTAAAGGGGTGAAAGGTCGTGTTTCATCGCTTCCCGGGATGTCACTTTGGGGTGGGGTCAAATGACATCACTTCTGGTGATGTCATCAGAGGTCAAGGGTCATGAGGCGAGGGGTGGGCCACTTATTTTTGGGTGACCGGGCCTATTTCTTGTCCCAGTCCGACCCTGTATGTGTTGTGCCTGTTTGCTATCTAAGCATCTGCATCTCAATGACAAACCCAACACTGGCAATGACTGGCTCCTCAAAATGTACCTTCCTTCAAGAAAACAAAAGCTAAATAAAACGTATGTGATTGCTATTTCGTTTTCACAGTGACTGGTTGTTTGACATACGAAAAGGCATATTTGTTCTACTGAACTGCTGATTTTACGTCATCAGGCACGTAAGATGCACGCCTGTGTCAAAGAATGACTACAAGCAGCGGCTATCACACAGGCTCTTTCGGAATGTGTCTTTTAGTCTTCAAACTAATAGGAAAGTTTAGAGATCTAAAGTTGCCCCGTGTCAGCTGCGAGGGGAGTCTTGCCTTTTAAGCTCACATAACTTTCGATTCTTTTAGTTCTACATGTAGAAAGGAAACACTTCATATATGTGCCACAGCCTTTTAAATAGCTGCACATATTTCCCGGATGCGACTTCTGGGACCGAGAAGCCATTCTTAATTCAAAGCCCTAGTCAGAGAGTGGACCGGTCCTAAAGGTTAACGTTGTTTTGCTGGAGGATGCGTGAGCGAGGAAAGCCAATGGATTTAGGGATGATGCCATGCCCAGGGAAACACACCTGAGGAAGCCCTTCTAATTACACTCTTAAGCCCCCCATGAACATTTGGAAGAAGTTTTATCTAAGAAATCCGAATTTGCGAAGTTTGCAAATGCTTCCCGAGAAGTGAGCAAAACACCCTTTTTTTGTACCCTCATTTATGTTATGGTTATTAGAAGGATATTGAAATGTTATGTTTTACTTCACTAAACCCTAGGCTTGTGCACCTGTGCAAAGTGCTTAAGGACACAAAGACTGTTTTTAGTCGTGTGAGCCTTTCACGGTGCCATGGTGGGCAGAGGCATGTGCAGGGCTGGACTGGCCTACAATGAACTGTGGAGGTTTCCTGATAGGCCTCGGCACAATGGGCCTCTTTTTGGTAGTCACCTATTTTATTTCCAAATGTTCTCGTTGGAAAGGGGCTGGGCTTGCTGAAAATGTGTCATATGGTGCCAGTTTGAAAATTATTTGCAGGGCCTCTTTTCTTTCCCAGTCCACATCTGGGCATATGCAACCATGCCCAAGAAACTACAGAGGACAAAGCCCCTCAACGTACTCCCTCCTCTAGGGCACGAGCAGTGAGGTTCTATAAATGGGAAAGCTGGAAGAAGCCACTGAGGGCGGGATATTGACCAGGGCCTCCATGGGAGAAGCCCTGTGCCTGGCTTCCTGAGGGTTCCCAAGTCCTGCTTGGACCTTAATGGGTATGGTTATAGTGATGCGTGGGGCAGGAATCCTTTTAGGCTGAGGCTGGGTGCCTATGGGAGTAATTGGAGTTAATCCAGCCTTTGGCTAGCCTTCTCTACCTGTGCTGCAGTTACTGTGTCCTCTTAATAAAGAGCTTCATGTGAATGCTAGGTCAAAGCAGGGGTGTAGGGTCTAGTTAACAGAGTAGATTTCCGGGTGTACCTTCTGCGTCTGTTCTTTTCTTTTTTTTGCGTGTTTGAGGGGTGCCATGGGCTGCCTTATGGTTGCTTAAAGTCGCTTGAATATTAGACATTTAAAGGAGAATATTACAATGAAACCTCACCATAACATAGCCTGACGTAACATGACCAAAACATCAAGAAAACTGACATCATAGCCTCCCGCGCACCTCCCCAAAAAGAATAATTAAATACATAAAAGCACAAGTAAAAAAAAAAACAGCAACACTCAGGTAGATTTCAGTTAACTTGAATTTAGCTTTGGGAAGAGAACACATTGATGCCAGCAGAACAAAACATTACACAATATGTTTCTACAGCTTAAAAACATGACATTGCATAACATAACACAGTGTAGCACATCAACCCTACCTGTGTGTTCCATGTCAAAACAGATCAGGGCATGGGAAATACAGCTTAGTGCAGGTAAACATGCCATCGCTAGGCACCCCAAACCAATTTTGATGCCACCCAGCTGGAACAGCACCACAAAGTTAGCGCACCCAGGGGAAGACATTCACGACATTCTGCTGCTCCTGGGGTTGGCGCGCGTGTGTGTGTGTGTGTGCGTGCGTGCGTGCATGTCAGAACTGGCCTCCCTCGGTGTGGGGTGTTTTTGGGCATGGCTGAGGTACAGATGCCTTCAGCCATGCTGTTTATCACTCACTCCCCATGACGAGGGAGGGATGCCTCTGTTGCGAGCCAGTTCAAATGGATTGGACAGAGCTCTTTTGATCTGGGGAGAAAAGTTATGGCTCGCTCCTTAAGGAAGAGAGAGAGGGAGAGAGAGAGTGGGGAGAGAGAGAAGTGAGAGGGAGAAGAGAGAGAAAAGAGAGCGAGGCGAGAGAGAGAAGAGAGAAAAGGGAGAGAGCGAGCGAGAGGAGAGAGGAGAGAGAACGAGAGAGGAGAGAGTGTGAGAAAGAAGAGAGAGAGAGAGAAGGGAGAGAGAAGAGAGAATGAGAGAGAAGAGAGAGAGGAGAGAGAGAAAGGAGAGAGAGAGCGAGCGAGAGGAGAGGGAGAAGAGAAAGAGCGTGAGAGAGAAGCGAGAGAGAGAAGAGAGGAGAGAGAAGAAAAACGAGAGAGAAGAGAGCGAGAGACAAGAGAGAGAAGAAAGAGAGGAGAGAGATTATAGAGAATTGAGAGAGAGCGAGACAGAGAGAGACAGAGAGAGAGAGAGAGTTCTTTGCTCCACTTGTGAGAGAATATCTCGTGCAGGTGTCGTGAACAAACAATCCGTTTAATTGTTTCCGTACACTGGGTGTAATTGTGTGCGTAGTAGGAGCGCTGGTCAAAGCCTATTAGCGCTCGCTGTTTAGCGTTTTATTGGTGCAGGAGGGGAGGGTGTTTACAGGAGCGGGAATCTTGCTGCGCCTTCTTAACTCACCGAAGGAGGGGCCCTCTGGGTTCCCTGTGTGTTGCTGTTCAGTGCACTGAAAATAAGAGGCAACTGTAGCTCAGGGGCGTGTTCAGGGAGTGGCCTGCGGTAGCAGTGCTACCACTAGAATCTGATTGGCCTCCCCAGGCGCCAAACTATTATCCTAAACCAGTGGTCTTCAAACTTTTTTGGCCAGGGCCCCCCTGAGCAAAATTTGGGCAGGTCGGGACCCCCCAGAAATGCCAAATGGACAGTATATATTGCGCGCCGTCACCTGCTCCCATCAAAGTCGCTGGGCTCCCTCATCCCACTCCTACCCAGTCGCTGGTCTCTCCCCACCCCATCACACACCCAGGGCTCTCCCCACTCTGCTCCCATCACTATCCCATGGTTCCCGCCCATTGTGCTCCCACCATAGTCCCTCGGTTCCCCCATCCCGTTCCCAACACAGTCTGAGGGCCAGTGGCGGCTGGTGAATCTTTTTTAAGTGGAGGGGCATTAAGGGGAGGTTCGGGGGGGTTTCCCCCTGTGAATTTTTTTTTAAATAATAGGTTAAAATGTTGCATTGTAGAGCATACTTTTAACAAAAAATTGGTAAATAGCCAAACAGTTTGCAATTGTTGCTGGGAGTCCAGGGGGCAGGCATTGATATTTTATTTCTATCGCGCTCGTACACAAGTGTTTCAGAGCGTGACAAGGCAAGGGAGGGGAACAGAGGAGAATAAAACAGCGATCTTACTAGGCCCAGTGACATTGAGAACACGCAAGTGTGAGGGGAAAAGTGCATGGAAGGGGGGAGAAGTGGAAAGTGCGAAGCAGAGGAGAAACAGATAAATAACAATAAATAAATAATAAAGGCAACAAACAGTGGTAGTGCAGCCAGCAATTTGCAAGTGCTACGTTTAAGGCAGCAGACATGGTAGGTCTGATAAGTGCAGGAAGAAAGATGGTTCTCCTCAAGTTTTAGAGTGGCAGGGCGCTGTTCCAGAGGGAGGCCCCAGCCGAAGACGGAGATCTACCCCCAGCTCGTTTCTTTGATAAACGACTGACCCTGAGGGAGTTGGAGGTAGAGGAGTGAAGAGCTCGAGAGGGGAGGTATTTGCGGAGGAATAGCTGAAGGTATTTTGGACCCAGGCCCCAGAAAGCCTTGTGGACAAGGCAGAGGGTTTTGAATGATAGATGTCCGGTAAAAAGATACCATCCCTGTCCCCTGGGCCCCACTGGTCCTAACACAATGAACATGATTATGTGTATATGCAAGGCGCTGCACATTCATACAGCAATCACTCTATCATTCACATGAGCATCCATCATCATACACTCACTCATAACGCATCCATACACATGTTTAAATAAAAACAATGAACATAAACGTACCTTCTGCATTGGCCTGTGTGTGGGTGCTGAAACGGCCTGCTCCTGCTGCTCTGTCCGTATGTGCGAGGAGGCGCAGGAGCTCCCCCTCGGACATACAGACATGCAGTGCCCCAGCCAGCATTTCCAATGAGCTATGCAATGCTGGCGAAGCAAAACGCCCCAGCACTTGCATGGCTCAGGGAGCATGTGCGGCTGGGGAACTAAACTGAACTGTCAAAGGGAAACAGTGTTTCCCTTTGACAGTTCAGCCAGCCCAGGAGCACTCCATTAGCTGGATAAAGCAGCTGAGGGAGTGCTCACTGTTTCACTGGGCTGGCTCCTTAGCTCCTCCATAATGGGTGAGGGGCCACTGGGTGGGCGCCTCTTGCCATTATGGATGAGCCGCCAGGCTCGGACAGGCCTATAGGGCAATGCCTGTACCAAAAATGTAAAATGCTAGTTTGGGCCAATCAAAATGGGCCACCATTTTGGCCAATGTGGACCATTTTGATGAGTTACTTAACTATGCAGTTAGTAATGTTGACCATTGTTGCTGAATATATCACAATTTACTTACATTTTAACACAAAGCGCCCCTTTTGGGTACTATTGAAACAGTGGGCTTCATAACTACTCTGGCGGTAGCTGTGCCGGTAAAACCGGCACGGCTGCCACTGGAGTTGCATCCGGGTCTGGCACCCGCGAATGGGCAATTACTAGGTCATGCCGAGTTAGGCGGACATGATAATTGCTCTTTCGAAGGTGCCGGTAGATCCCCATTCCCATTTGAGCCCCATATGGCTCAAATGGGAATGGGGAGCTCGGATGCACCGGCACCGTTAATAACGGTGCTGGTGTATCCGACGAGCTGAGGTCAGACCTGGCGGGGGCTGTCAAGCACCCACGAGCACAACTCTTACTATGGCGGAACGGTAGCAACGGTGCCTGTAGCTTACCAGCACCGTTGTTACTGGTCCGCCATAGTAGTAATGAGGCCCAGTCTGTGACTAAAGGAATGAATATCCATTTACAACTGTGGGCCACTTTTTCATTGTTGCCTGAGACAGTTTCATGCTTCAGCCCGCCCATGTGGGCCACCCCTGCCCATTTCTTCCATTCATGCTGAGCTCTCAGGGCCCCCCTGGGATGCACCCGCGGACCCCTAGGGGGTCGCGACCCACAGTTTGAATACCACTGTCCTAAACTGTGTTCATTGTGTGTCTCTGCACCCCTGCATACGTCAGTGCCGCTCTTGGGCCACCCTAGTCGAAAGAGTCTGGACCCGCCACTGCGGTGGCTCTCCACAAGGCTTGGGCAGGTTCCGGGATCTTCAACTGAGTGTGTGTATAGAGTCCTCTTGGACTAATCACGCGATTTCGCGCGCAAGGATGACCAGGGCCATGATGCCTAAAGGGCACTGCTGACCTTCAGAGTCGTCACGAGCAGGACCAAATTCAAACGATAAAGGGATGCCGGGTCCCCGGGTCTGCGCAATTTCTTTCCTTTTGCTATCATCAGTGCCTTTCTTAGGAGTTAATTGTTAGGCAATTGGAAATGCAAAGGGCTATATCCAAATAAAATACCCTCCAATTACATAGCAACCATGTGTTTGCTTGCAAGGCAATTAACGCGCGTAAGTCATTAAAGCGGCCTTTCAAAGAGTCGTTCATACCCATGAGGTCCATATCAAGGGTTGTTGCCACCATGCATTACAGTAAGCTGGAAGTGTGTGACAAACCATGTCTATACAGGAGCATAGCCCAGGGGCAACGTGCTCGCCCTGGGAGCAAGACAACAGGGAGCAACACAGGTTCGAGCCCCGGTCTCTCAGTATTAAGCATGTTATAAATAACCTATCATATCATATACCAGGGGACCACAGGCGTGGCTTGGGATGGCACATGCTCCCCCAGGAATATGATTGACCACTTCGGGTGCCACCCCATTATCCTAAACTATGGAATGTAATGTTAGTAGTTCAAGTAATTATGGGTAGTGGCGACAAATTGTAAATTAATGCTACTCAGACGTCTGTGTGTGCGCTCGTACTTCATGCCACCCCTGCATAAGTCAGTGCCCCACTCGGGCCACCGCAGTCAGAAGAGTACTGGCAGGCCACTGATCAGGGGACCATGTTACTTAATTTGTTTTAGACTGGGGACCGTATTTATTATGACACAGCATAAAATGTATCTGCAACGTGCATATGTAGAAGCTTTACGGATGCTTTTTATGCTGCATTGTATGGCAGAGAGGGGGCACAGAACGGAAAATGCCTTTTCTGTCACCCCCGCCCTGTCTCCGCCATGCAAATGCGCAAACATTTAGGCATTTGCAAGTTAGCGCAAATACTTTGGAGTCTGTGGAAGCGTACTGCTTTTTATGCCAGCTAAAAGCAGGCGGTTTCCAAAGTAATCCATTGCAAACCCTGCATGGCATGCATCCATGGCAAGTGGCATTTACCCAATTTGGCAATGCCAACAGTTTTGGCTTTTGAATGGGCATGGGAAAGGGCTTTCCCGGGCACTGCCATAGTGGTAATAACTGGCCATGGATTGTAGCAACTGCAAAATGCAGCGAGTACCTGGATATTGAATAGCAGGGCCTAACAAATGCCTGATTCTCATACAACTCGGGAACTCCCTGCCCATTCAACTCAGAGCCCAGGACTCTTTTTGGGTTTTCCGCAAACAGCTTAAAACACAGCTCTTTACACATAAATTGTGCAACTAACGTACATCACAGGTGTCCCTCATAGCCTTATCCCAATGTACTAAACCCCCCCAGGCATGTAGACTTTTGAAAATATTGCAGTGGTGAAATGTACAAACTCCCAAATGTAAAACATGTAAAAAGAACTGTATGACTGCCACCTGTGTAACAATTGTGATCTTTTTATGCAAGCAAGAGCCCAGATGCCTTTGGGCTTGGCGCGCTATACAAGCAACAAAAATAAATAAATACACAAGCCAAAACAGCTGGCTTTCTCAATGCTTGTTTTAACAGGAGTTTGGTAGAGGACGCACATCGTGCTTATAAATCGAGTGGCTGGAGGCAGACCTTAACACATTTTTATTACACCAGTGGCACATTTACAGCTCCAATTAGGCCATTACGTCTCAGAAGACTGCTTTGAGGAAAATCCTGGCTGGCACCTCAAGCACAAAGTTTAAGGATAAGGCTGGATAAAGCCACCTCAAAGAGATCCCAGGAGGTTTTGTTTTGGGCGGTGGCAGCAGGAAGAGGGTGGGAATGGCCAGAGGGATGATCATGGCCACGGGCAGTCCATGGGTGGGTAAACAACCAAGCAACACCTACAAGCTTTGTGTTCCTACTGATATGTCATTTCTCCCTGTCTGCATTCTAATGCAATAGTTTTGGCTTGTAGGCAATAGCTAAAACTAAAAACTAAGGCATCCGCTCGATTATGTTGACATCCATGTACACCTTTGTTTTGCTTTTCATAGTGCAAATGACTAAAATGCCATTTACATTTTTAAGTAAAAAGACCTTGTATTTCTTAAAGTGCTAAAAACACAATTCTGTACAATGATTTTTCAGGCTATTGTTATTTTGCCTTCTAGGATTTGTAGTTTTCTATTCAGGATGTGGGAAATAAAGGAACATTGATATTTCTTTGGTTTACAATGTTGCCATATTGTCATTACCATATTGTCAGGATGCTTTACTGTGGGATTTGTGGATTTGTGTATTTGTCAAGCAAACACTATAAAACAGTATTGCTGTAGTCCTTGAAAGACAAATCTTTAAAATGTGTACCAAGTAGAGTTCAGAAGGTATTTGGTCAAGTACCTCATTTGCAGAGAGGCTTACAATCCCAGGTTGACTGTTTATACAAAGTGTGTAATCTCACTGGAATTAGAAAGTGGGCTCCTTAGAAGTGACAAAGATCACACTATTAAAAAATAAATTGCTTTACAGTGAGGCAGATTTCATGAATTTATGGACAGAATCGTGTCTCCTTGTGCTCCTCCAATAGTGTCTCCGAGGACACCACCTAGAACTGTGCAATTGTTGCAGGGACCATCCCTCAGTTCCCATAGCACCTAATGTGACAGGCAGAAGTATAGTCTCAGCGGCCGGTCACAGCTCCGGCGATCATAGCATAGCAGACTGGCATTCATTTCTTGCCTGGACCATTCAGAGTAATACCACAAATGATAATGAGTGCAGCTCTTTGCTATGCTCAGTTATGCTGTGCTATTGGGCCTCATCACGAGTTGGGCAGTATCCCGACCGTAATACCGCCGGGATACCGCCGACCCGCAACTCGGTTCAGCGCAATTTGTGCCAGATCACAAGTTGTGGGGGGGGGGGGTAAATCCCAATTTCCCATTGGGTCCATATGGAGTTGGGGAGCACTATTGCTGTTGGCGGTAATTGCACTGGCGGTAATAGCGCACAAAACAGCCAGAAAATAGCCAATTTTAACTCCAGCAAAAAGGTGGAGGTAAAAATGTCATTTCGGCCCAACTCATGATTTGGCCAGCCCCTAAATGCGGCGGTAATACCGTTACCGCCGCATTTAAGGGCTCAGGCCAAACTCGTGATGAGGCCCATTGAGTCTTGCATAACCTCCTCCCCCTCGCCTTTTCATGGTTTCTTCGAGCTTCAGGGTCTGTAAGTGATGTGTGCAGATCTGGAAAGTTAAGGATGCCTGTAGGGTGCACATTTTAGCTATTGTATGGCTCATGTAGAGCAGTGGTTACCGTGCGCCCCAGGTTGCTAACATAAAGGGCCTCATTACACGGATGGCGGTAGGGATTCACCGGTACCGGTAAAATACCGGTACCGGTAAATCCCTACCGCCTTACTACAAGGTCCCTTTGCGGGTTGGGGGATTTAACGCCTGCTTTTTGCAGGCGTTAAAATCCAACCTGCTAAGGGACCTCGGAGCTAATTACGGCACCGCAAAATTGCGGTGCCGTAATTAGCGCCTTCCCCATTCCCATTGAGCCCAATGGGGCAGAAATGGGAATGGGGAAGGGCAATGGCGGAAGGGGGATTTACCGCCCCTCCAACCTTGGAATGGGGCGGTAAATCCCCTTTCCGCCAAGGCGGTGCCGGTATTTTACCGGCATGAGCCATGGCGCTAATGGTGCCATGGCTCACCGCCTACCGGGTAATGTGGCCCGTTTGTGCGGTTGACCAAGGTGTCTGTCAGAGTATTTTGGGAATGTGTAGAGTTTTGTTGGTGTATCTGTTGTGGGTTAGTGTGGTGTTTAGGGAATTTATTGTAGACTTTTGTCTTTGGTCGGTGTACGTTCCATTGTGTAACCTATGCTGTTTTGCTGCTGGAGTTGTGTGTTGAGATGTGATGTTAAGCTAGGGGATGCCATGTCAGGTGACACTATGTCATGACACAAATTCGGAGGCCACAGTATCTAGTCAGCTTGCTTTACCCACCTTCTGACGACCCATTGGCATATCAAAGACACTGCAACTATAGCGCCAACCTTGTGATTACTATAGCGCCAACTGTGTGATTACTATAGCGCCACCCATGTGATTACTATAGCGCCAACCATGTGATTACTATAGCGCCACTCATGTGATTACTATAGCGCCAACCATGTGATTACTATAGCGCCACCCAGGTGATTATTATAGCGCCACTCATGTGATTACTATAGCGCCACCCAGGTGATTACTATAGAGCTACTCATGTGATTACTATAGAGCCACCCATGTGATTACTATAGCGCCACTCATGTGATTACTATAGCGCCACCCATGTGATTACTATAGCGCCACTCATGTGATTATAATAGCGCCATCCATGTGATTACTATAGCGCCACTCATGTGATTACTATAGCGCCACCCATGTGATTATTATAGCGCCACTTATGTGATTACTATAGCGCCACCCATGTGATTACTATAGCGCCACCCAGGTGATTACTATAGCGCCACCCATGTGATTACTATAGCGCCACCCGTGTGATTACTATAGCGCCACTCATGTGATTACTATAGCTCCACCCATGTGATTACTATAGCGCCACTCATGTGCTTACTATAGCGCCACTCATGTGATTACTATAGCGCCATCCGTGTGATTACTATAGCGCCACTTGTGTGATTACTATAGCGCCATCCATGTGATTACTATAGAGCCACCCATGTGATTACTATAGCGCCACTCATGTGATTTCTATAGCGCCACTCATGTGATTATTATAGCGCCACCCATGTGATTATTATAGCGCCACTTATGTGATTACTATAGCGCCACCCATGTGATTACTATAGCGCCACTTATGTGATTACTATAGCGCCACCCATGTGATTACTATAGCGCCACCCGTGTGATTACTATAGCGCCACTCATGTGATTACTATAGCTCCACCCATGTGATTACTGTAGCGCCACCCGTGTGATTACTATAGCGCCACTCATGTGATTACTATAGCGCCACCCATGTGATTGCTATAGCGCCACTCGTGTGATTACTATAGCGCCACTCATGTGATTACTATAGCGCCACCCCTGTGATTACTATAGCGCCACCCATGTGATTACTATAGCGCCACTCGTGTGATTACTATAGCGCCACTCATGTGATTACTATAGCGCCACCCATGTGATTACTATAGCGCCACCCATGTGATTACTGTAGCGCCACCCGTGTGATTACTATAGCGCCACTCATGTGATTACTATAGCGCCACCCATGTGATTACTATAGCGCCACTCGTGTGATTACTATAGCGCCACTCATGTGATTACTATAGCGCCACCCCTGTGATTACTATAGCGCCACTCATGTGATTACTAAAGCGCCACCCGTGTGATTACTATAGCCCCACCCATGTGATTACTATAGCGCCACCCATGTGATTACTATAGCGCCACCCATGTGATTACTATAGCGCCACCCAGGTGATTATGGTCAAATGCGGCCGGATGTGCAACATGAATTAGCAGCTGACAACAGTGGTGGAAATGTACGAAAAGAAGTAGTGGAACTATGTTCCCTGCTGGCCTGACCCCACTCCCCACTAAGCCCATCACCACACCCCCTCCCACGCACAACCTAAACCCCCAAACACATGCGCCTGCTGTTTAAGGGAAGTGCAAGTTTAAACTTCTTCCTACACATTTATTTTAAAAGTAAACCATTCCGAAACGATTGCTTTTAAAAATAAAAGTATATGAACAGTAAAACCTTTTTTTTAAGTAGAGGAGCACCGCTCCCACCCACTTCACCCACTGACTGACAAGCACAACTATGCACCACATCACAACCACTGCAATACCATGCTGGCAGTTACCATCAAAAAGTGCCTTTTGTATGTAAAACCCCTCATGTTTTTTGGGCAATGCCACTGGTCCAATGTGCCTGGCATGCCCCCATTATTGCTAATGTGACACCAGTTCCTCAACAGATGTGTTTGTGGCAACTGGAATGGGGCACCATACAAGTTGATTTGCACCGCCCGCACAAAGTCTCTGAAGGCGGTTGCTCCCCCAGCATCTGACACATAAGGACTAGTTGTGCCCCTGACTCTAAGCCACCTGTGGGGCATGGTCTGTTCTGGGGAATGGCCCATGCTGTGTGGCACCAGTGGCGCCATCTCCCGTGAAGAGGCCAGGGAATAAAGCAAGCTGTACACCCAATAGAGTGGATTATCCATGGTGGGCACACAGGACTGGCACTGCTGGCAACCATCCTCAGCATGTCATGCTACCGGCTATATACCAAGGAACCAATGAAGCAGGCCCTCGCATCACCCAGCAGCAAAGCCAGCAACAGCAGAAACTTCATTCGCATGGAGCAGCCAGCTTTACGGCCCCTGCTGCCAGCGTCTTCCGCCCCATATAAGAGGGGCGATGCTGAGTGCCACACGGCGTCAGGTTTACCTCTTCAAAATGGCAGCCAACAGCCGGCGTTGCCCTGGTTCCATGGAAGCCCGTCGTTCGTTCCTTTTTTCCTGTTGCCACGCGACCATTCCATACCTTCACACTAGGCCCCTTTGCATTACCAGGCAAGCCACCGGTGGGCTGGGTTTCCAGGCCCAACTACCACGAAAATCAACATGGAAAAGGCAACCTGTGCATGGGTTACGAAGATGGCATCTCCAATACGGGAGGAAGAAGAGGATGGGCTTTCAAGTCCTGGCCCTTATCTTCTATCTTTAATTTGGCTCACCTGGCAGCCTTTTGGAAGGCCCTGTGCGAGAATCAGACTCTTGCAAATGAAGGCACAGCCCGAGGAAATGGAAGTCCTGGTGACAAAATCGGATCCTCCCACTTACCTGCTGTACTGAGGGGATGAGTTGGGAAACCACAATGAAACTGGAAACATTTGCCACCAATTCTGTCTAAATGGCATGGTGTTTTGTTCCCTTTTACGCAATTTTTTTGGGCGAATTTCATTTTCCTATGAGCATTTTCCTGTGAAATTCCATCTTTTATCCCAAAATGTTGCTTTTTTTGGGCCGAAGAATTGTGGGGTCCCTAAAAAAACAACAAACGAAATTTCAGGTGGGAAGTCATGACCAATTTTATTTTTATTAAATTTCATTTTTTGCAGCACCTTAATCTCATTACAGATCCCTCCTGTGATCTCATGCATTTGCTCATGGGTTGAGCAACAGAGGTGAGTCAGAGTTAAGATTGTGGCCAATTCCCACATCTGCTGAATTTCAAGGGTTCTGTTGCAATTGATTTGATGATCTTAACTCTATTAACTAAAGTTTCTTCACTGAATTTCAAGGGTTTGGTTATGCAATATCTTCTTCAACACACAATGATCATTGCATGCGGTTGTGGCCAATGCCACTGGTGCGATAAGACTGTGGCCCATATCACCCTCACTAGTAAACAACCAGATACCACCGGCCATGGCCTTTGAGCATGGGCAGGCCAATGGCCACGTTGCAGTAATTAGGATAAAAGATGATGGGCCTCATTACGTGGGCCTCATTACGAGGTAGGAGGTAAGGGATTTCCGGCACCGGTAAGGGTGCCAGTGCCGGTAATCCCTTACCTCCATATTCCGAGGTCCCTTAGCGTGTTCCTTCCTTAACACCTGGTCTGACCAGGTGTTAAGGACGGGATCCGCTAAGGGACTTCAGAGTTAATAACGGTACTGCAAATTGCGGTACCGTTATTAGCTACTTCCCCATTCCCATTGAGCCCTATGGGGGCTCACATGGGAATGGGTAATGGTTCTCAGAATGGGGATTTACCGGGACCCCCAAGGTTGGAATGACCCGGTAAGTAACCATTCCGAGAACCCGGTATGCGGTAAGGGAGTAGCCATGGTGCTAATAGCACCATGGCTACCTCGTAATGAGGCCCTATGGGCCTCATTACGAGGCAGGCGCTGACGGAATGAAGGGGGCCGGTACGGGACGGGCCCCCTTCATTCCGTCAGGGCTGATTACGAGCATCCCATTGCGGGACCCGGATTGGACGCCTGGTAAAACCAGGCGTCCTTTCCGGGTCCCGCGAGGGGAAGAGGGAGGTAACAACGGGACACTTATAATGTGCCCGTTGTTACCTCCATCCCCATTCCCATTGAGCCCTATAGGGTAAGTGTATATGTAGCGTTATTATCCCGGCCGCTTATCATCAATGAGCATCGCGTTTCTGCGGAGGACAGTTGTGAGGACGCGATCTGAAATAAGCTTCTGAAGGGGCTTCTTTTCTGTGCTGGGGCAGGGCAGAGCATGCTTAGATGGAATACACTTCCTGGTATTTGTGCACTGCTGCAGCATCTGCAGTAATTCTCTGTCATCGGGATGTGTCTTACTTCTTCAAGTCTTTCTCTGGTTGGCAGAGTATTCAAACGAGCTCTTCAAAATAATTCTCGGATGTGCTGGTCCTAGAGATCTTTCATTTGATTACAGAGGCTGCAGAGTGCAGAAATAAGCAGAGATAAGAGGGGAGTGTTCAAGCGGTAGGGGGCGGGGAGCGAAAAGGGGAGCAGACAGAGAAGGTGTGCTGACAGCGAAAAACCGGGAAAGGAAAAACAAGGCTAGTTCAAACAGAGGAAGAGAAAAGTAAAGGAGACATATTTACAGAAAAACACTTTGAGGGAAAATGTGAGAAGTGGCCGATAGGTAGTGCAGGAAGTAGGCCGGACTGTTCCAGGTCAGAAATCTTGAAACAACGATGTCCCCGGATCCTGGGAATCCAAAGGCCCATCGCGAGTCGCAAATAAACACGCAGCTCTTGCCAGTGCTCCGGGGTTAACTTCCAAGCTCAGAAGACTCATGCTCGGGTTTATCGTGTTTTGTGTTGCATTTGAGCACATTAACACGTCATTAACGTTCGATGAGGGCGGGCACAGAAATGAATGGGGAGTGGCGCGAGGCTGTTGTGGTTCTATGGAATGTATTGTAGGAGGAGTGAATGGTGGGTGATTAGAAGAGGGCGGGGTGCATAAAGCTGCTTGAAACTCTGACTCACGGCAGGTAATGGCAAGATACATTTCTTTTCCTGTGTATTTTCAGTGCAGATAATAGTTAGAAAACCCAGCAACGATGTGTTTATGCTCACATTACTTTGCATGCTAGTACTTGTAGGCTTACATTAAGATTAGGAAAACTAAAGCAACAATCATACGCTTTGAAGTTATTATAACAATATATTGTCAGGTCGGTTTATTGCGTGATTTGTGCAGATGTTACCCCATGTGTAAAAAAACTTTTTTGTTATTCCGCCCCCCACCCCCTCCCCCCTGCCTGGTTCTCAGGTGGCTTCCACAGCAAAGCCAATCCTTTTGCAGCCCTGGCTATGTGGAAGGGAGAGAGAGCAGGATATAAGTAGCGAGCAGCTGGACCTGATTTACAAGATGGTTTTCAAGCGGATTTTTCCATTGAAAAACAGGCCAGGAGAGAGAATGATAATTATTAAGCGGTGGGCTGGTGGTGAGGATTCTACGACCGCCCCTCCCCCCTCTCCTCCATCCCGACCTGCTTTAAATCCCCTCATGACTCCGAGTCTCGGATCCATTTCATGCCGTATTTTGCAAAAAGCGGTTAGGGAAGCCCCTCACCACCAGCACACCGTTCTCCACATGTTGAGGGGGGCCGGGCGGTTATGACGTACTTGCCGCGGAGAGATGGCCTGGCAGCCCCGGGCTTGAGGTGCGGAGCGCAGGGGTGCAGGGTGGATGGGCACAGCAGCCAGGAAAGGTAGGCGAGACCCGGAATCAGGGGCAGGCGCTCGTGCCCCTTCTCTGTGAATGAGGGGCGGGTGTTTAACACCAAGTGGAGGGAGCGGGGGCCGGGCGACGCTCCGAACGGATGGCAGCAGGTGCAGGGGAAACCCCAGCCCCCCTCCCTTAGCCGCTCCCGCTCCAGCTGCCTCGGGATACCAGTGAGGTGCTGTCAGCAGCAGCAGCGAGGCGTGAGTGGAAGGGTTGCAGAGGAAGGGCTGCAAGCGCCCCCAGAACAGACTGGGCCGGGCGGGGTGGGGGTTGGGGGGGGGGTTCCACCGGGGGAAGGTGCACCCAGCACGGCGCGCTCGCGGCCCTGCCTCTCAGGGGTGTGAGGCGCAAACGGTGACGCAGTCCCTTTCGGCGCTCGTCAGGGGTGCTCCCGACTCCGTTACATGATGCGCGACTTCGGCTTGTTTTCAAGTGGATTATCCCGGGGGACACGTCGCAGCACAGGCCGAGAGGAGATGGGGGCCCTACTGTGCGACTCACACCCTTCATTCACCTCCATAAACATGAAAGGCAATGATGGAGCCGGGGTCTCCGGGCCCCTGTGACGCAGATATGTGGCTGCCGCGAGCGCAGGGCCCCCAGCAGGCGCAGAAGTGGGCACGCGATGTGCAGCGTTACCTGCTGCAGACAGGGGCATCCCCTTTCTCTGTTTCACGAAAGCCCTCCAAAAACGGGCTCTCACACCTTTAGGGTGTCCCCATTCAATTCGAAAACGTGCTTAAAATGATTCGTTGGCGCATAATTTTGTCAACACCATGTGGGGTAAACGGTCTGCCCCCCCCCGTAATTCTGGGTTTACCCCTATGGTTCTACAACAACGTCACGCGTATAGATCGCTCCGGGGCACGCTGCTCTCGCTTCGAAGCGCTGCGTTGCCCACATTAATAGTTAGTCCTTGGAGAACGGTGCTGGTTAGAAGTGCGCAGGGTGTCAGGGCAAGCTGCGGTGTAAGGCCCATTAGACGGTGGACGCTGCAAAAAGGGGATATTTACTACAACGTGCGCAGTGTAAGGTGAGAGGTATGCGTGTGGTAGACAAGGGAGAGTCGGCTGCACCCGGTGTGCAAGCTGTGAGGTGCAAGCTGGCGCTGCGACATCCCGCAGAAAATACGGGAGCGCATTTGTATTTCCGGGGCCCGGTGCTGCGGGTGCGCAGGACGGGGAGCCACCGGCCTGTCCATGTCCCTGCAGGATTTAAACCTCGTTGTTACCCGGGCGACCAAGAGATACAGAGGTGGCAAAGAAATAATAAAAAAAAAATGCACAGGCACCAACAAACACCGCGCCACCTACCTTTGGCTACCCAGGGGGGTGCTGCGGTTGCGTAGGGCACGCGTCCGCAGGTGGCACGGCTGCGCGCGCTCCTCCAGGTGTCGGGCTGCTGCAGCAGCGTCGCCGAGGATCCCCCAAGAAGCCCGAAGGGTACGGGTTTTTCCAGGTGGCGCTGGGAGCAGGGCACAGCCGGGGCTCGAGCAGGTGGCACAGCAGGTGGCGCGCCGGGCACAGCGGGGTCGTGGCACGGCGGCGGCGGCGAGCGGCGGAAGCCAGCCCAGGTGACGGCCGGGCTCTACACCGGGATGGGGACTGGAGCCAGCTGGAGGATGAGGTCATGTGTGATGGAGAGCAGCGAGGGGAGGGGCGCTGCTGGGGGCAGCAGTATAAATAACCCAGGTTGATGTCATCTCCGTCCAATCAGGAGGACCCTCTCAGGGCCGTGATGTCATCGCTTAGCCTGATTAATGCAATCTCCTGGTGCATTCTGCGCGGATATACGGCATTAACCCTTCGGGCACCAGGACAGAATCTGCAATGAATATCAATAATAACAATCGTAATAATAACAAAAGCCTGAAGGAGGGGGGGAGGGGGATCCCCGCATCCTTGCCGCATAGGGACCCAGAGACGGGTCTTTAAGTGTGCCTTGCAAAAAAAAAAACACACAATATGTGCATTCACAACCTACATACACAATGGGTCTAGTTCACAGAAGCGTTTTATAATGGCAACCCCCCCCACCTCTGCCCCCCATTGGAAAACGCTCTGTGAATAATGGCCAATTGTCTTTACCAGTCAGTCTGTGCATGCATTTGCAGCAGCGCATGCACCAGCCCCTGCAGTGCTGCACAGGCATCAGTGTGTGTGTGTCTGTGTGCACACCTCCCCCCCCCTCCCTGCTGTCCCAGTGCACACTGTGCTGGTGGGGGGCTTCCGGACCTAGCCCCAGCCCCGCAGACCCTCATGCCAGGGGCAGTCCACGCCGCATCTCGCGCGCCTCTGCTGTGCAAGGCAGCGTTTGCCCCTCAGCACGCGCCACTGTGGACCCCCCTCCCCCATGTGCTGACAGACACAAAGGCGTGCAGCAGCGTTTACCCGGGGTCGTTTGCAATGATTGCTTTACTCCTGCGGCCATAATTCTGTTGACTAATTTAGGACACATTATGCACTTTAGTGCTTGGGATGGAAGGCGGGCTTCCCCCTTTCGTGTCTTTTTGCCCACGCGGGTTCTCGCTGTTACACCGCACAGTAACCGGCCTTTCGGCTGTTCCGTGTTTGGAGAGAGGACGCTGCCAACACCTGTCCCTCGTCACAGTTCCAGTTCCGCGGGCTTTATTCGGCATAAAAGCCATCAAAGCGCAGATAAAAAAAAACAGACATAGAGGACGTATTTACATATCAAAACATTACAACAGCAACATTCTCTGGACACCTTACGTCGACGTGCTATTGTAGTCAGTGAGGTAAGGTCGAGATTCGAGCAAGTTCTAAACAAATGTCAACTAGAAATAACCGACATGCACGCTACATGATAGCAGGCAATATATATATATATATATATCAGTGAAAAAACGTTGTTAAAGGGACGTTATGGTTCAGTTGCCCTAGGAAAAACCTATCAAATTTCGTGCAAACAGTTTTTTTAAAGGGACATTGCAGTTCTCTGTAGTAATACCAACCTATCCATATTATGGTTACACGTAAAACCGAAAAACCGCATGAATTCGCTAGTTATGGTAAGCTAAGCAACAGTGGAGTAACTTTGCTGAAAATGTTGGGGGGGGATGACATCTACAGGAAAGGTGATACTGGCAAATGAATGGGGACAAAATGGTGTGCCACAAACATTGGGGGGGGCAAACACCCTTGTCCCCACCCCTAAAATGACACCCAGGCTAAGCAACCATTACTCGTGCCACCACTGTGCACTGCTAAAACTAACACCCAGGAGATGAACAATGACATCACAAATGTCATTGATGACATCACTGATGACATCACATGCGCAGTTAGTTGTCATGAGAAGCCTCCACAAGAGATTGTCATTATAATGTTGGCAGAAAATTTATCAGAGTTCATTTCGTAGATTTTTACCAGGATACCCCTAGTTTGTATAGATGTACCATACAACATACCAAAGGGATGTCTGCATGCCGATGGGCGCGCTAACCGCGGACTGTGCGTCTCTTCACGGATAGCGGCTAGCATGCAAATTGCTGAAAAAGGCAGGGGTTCTCTTACAAAGTGGTAGCATCTAGCAAAGAGAGGGCACATGTACAAAGAGCACCATGTATGTGCATTGCAAGGAACAATGGAGTAGGCCTGCAAACTCTGTACTTGTGAAATAAACAGAGCAAAGGCATCGAGTATACACCATAATGGAATGCACCAATAGGCGGAGTGACGTCTGCGTCCAAC
Source organism: Ambystoma mexicanum (assembly GCF_040938575.1). Lineage (NCBI taxonomy): Eukaryota > Metazoa > Chordata > Amphibia > Caudata > Ambystomatidae > Ambystoma > Ambystoma mexicanum. The sequence goes on from NC_090921.1 coordinate 1,293,152,823, forward strand.
AATATTACTGCACTGCTGCTTTACATGGAAACGAAGAAAGAAATGGCAGAGTAAGGACTGCAAAGTATTGAGAGCAGAACGTCACTACAAAGCGGTAAGTACACTGAAGCTTCTCCTATAATTGCACAGCTTGTGCAGTGTACAGCAGTGAAAAAACATGATCGTTTTTTTTTGTACACAGCAATGCAAAGCACCCTACAATGGCTGGAACAGAATTTGCCTCTTCATGAAATGAGTAACGAAAGTAACGCTATTGGCACGTAGCACAGTCTGAAAAGTAAGACAGTTAACAAGTATTGCTTCATATGCACCTAACAGATATTCTTATCTTGAACAGGACATACTGGAAACGAAAGCAATGCATCAGATGCGGCACCTCTTGCACAGCAGCATATGGCACAGGAAATGAAGGAAAAGCTTTAAAAGGCAACCTATGCAACCTGGACGTCAAAATAGAACAATTGCTAAACAATTTAGCCCCCGTACAAGATGTTGTACAAGGACATATCATTGGAGAAATGAAATACCACTGCCCTACCTTCACGTCTACCCCATCCCCATTTCCCAGGCCACCATCCCCAACAACATCCCTGTGAGCAGAGACATTACAATGAGACCTCAATCCTTGGCTCCCCTCATGACGAACTTGTTAAAATCCCAAATTCCCCTGTATATGTATCCATTTGTGCTACACCCTTCCCTTTCTGGTCAAAGCTTCTTTCACAGTGTAAAAGAAAATAGCATTGCCAACGGCGGTCAAAGAAATGCCATTTGCATGGAAACAATGCATATTTTGCAAATTAATGATCTCATAGTGGGTGGAGAACATCCCATCAATGCACATAAATGCACACATGCTTCTGTTTATAAGACACGTTCCGAGATGTGGCTGGGGACAAATTACAAAAACAAAGAGGTGATGGCTGGAAGGTTTAGAATTAATCTTAACCACGGGCAATGCTCTGGGCAACCCTCCAGACCACCGTTCTTCGCCTGCCAAGCCATTACAGAAGGGAAAGACCATATGCAAATCAGGCTTGGCCCCACCCCAAAAGGGGCAGTCCAGCCCGAACTGCTAGGCCATATCCCTTCTACACGAGACCACAAGCATCCCCAAACATGTTTCGCCCTTGTTGGGGCTCATCAGTGAGGAGTAGCTTGGGTCTCTAGGCCGGCAGGGTCCCATATTCCTCTTGGTGGTATGCATGAGAAAACCACCTTGGCAGTGGGAAAAATCTGCATCAATGCATTCATCAACTTCTTCAGGTGACGGAGAAAACGTCCACACGACATGTAACCCAGATGAAGACCTCCACAATGCACAGTGACAACTTTGACAGTAGCGACTGAGGTCACATATCTGGAAAGGTGAACCATACTGACGAAACTGCACTCATAGAGACTGCCTCACAAAGCCTCCACTCCTTCCAGCCCGAAATTAGAAGCAGTGCCTCTTTGCACGACATACCTGTGCAGATCTTACACAAAGGTATCTCCCACGATCAGCACTGTGTGTCTCTCCATCTCTGCGAACCTCACTACATAGAGTATTTGGAAAAAATAGTACCGCCCCTTCCTGTGAACCACACCCAGAACACCTGATTGGATAATCCCTACAGTTCCATTTCCATGCCCACCATGCTCAGAAGGGTAGGATGTGGCACGTGCGCTTTCTCAGCTACAGCGAGGGCCTCGCCCCAGTATAGCAGGGACAATCATTCTTCCCTTTCCACTGTTCTTTTTGCAGCACTCCCTCATTAGGTACTGTGAAATATTCACACACGCATGCACCAATCGCATCCAAGACCTCTGCATCCAACACTATAATTTCTCTACAGCACTCCATATGTACCGTTAAACATTCCAAGTACATGTCGCATGTGCTTCCAAAGCACCTCGAGTAGTAAGTTCTGCAAAACAATCCACGATTTCAGCATCCAAAATCATCCAGAGTGGCACCCATCACGACTTTGCCCATTCACCCAAGAGTCTAGGCCTTGCCCACACCCAGCACAACATAATGGAGCCATGCATGCGAACACGTGGCCAGGTACCACAATCCACAAACGTACCACAGCCACCAGCACTCTAACCCAACCTCTGCACCGTAATACAGCTATACATGGAAACATGCAATAGTTAGCAGAATATACAAACATAACACAGCCTCCGGCACCCCTACCCACTTTCATTTGCATACTATGGTGTTACTGCCAACCAAACCACAAAATCCTCACAACAGTGGCCCTGCTCCCAGCACTCTATTAAGTGCACAAAACCAATACTTCATAGTGCAGTACAGTAGTCAGCACTTGGCGCAAGGGACACTACCCGTAAAATGTGATCCTTCCTAACCTTTCACGCTACCAAACTTTTAATCTCCTCACTCATCTTCTCTAGACTCTTCTACTGCTCTACTCTTTTCTTTGGACTACCCTCCTCTCACCTCTCCCCTCTTAAGTCTATCTACCACTCTGCCATCCGCTCCCTCTGCCTTCTCTCTCCCTATGAATCCATCTCCTCTTCTCTCTCCACTCTAGGTTGGCTCCCATTTCAGTCCCAGCTCAAATTCGATTTCCTCTGTCTCGTATTCAAATCCCTCCATGGTCTTGCCCCCCCATCCTTCCTCCCTTCTCACTTTCTACACTCCTTCTCATTCTCTCCGCTCTTCCAATCTGTACCTACCCTCCTCTCCACCTCCATCCTGTGCCCCTTCTCGCTTCCGCTGTTTCCAACTCCTTGCCCCTTACCACTAGACCGCCTTCCTCTTTTCATCTGCTCTACTTCTTCCTTCACTTACTTTCGTACCTCCCTAAAATCCTATCTCTTTCATTCACCTCATTAAAACCCTTTGCTTCCTCTTACTTCTTTTAGTATTCTCTCCTACCTCTTTTTTCCTTTTCCTACTTCCCGTCCCCCTCGCTCTCTCTTTTCTCTCCACTCTCTCCTTCCTTATGTCCTGTACGTTTCTCATCCTCCTCTCTTCCTTCCTTCTCCATACTCCCCCTGCCTCCTCTCTTACTTCTACTCCCACCCACTATTTCTTCTCTCTTCTTGACCCCTCCCTTCTCTTCTTCCCCTTCCATAATGTAAATTGTTTTTTGTACTGCTTTCTGGTTTAATTCAATAGTTATGCAATGTGTGCTGTATATTGTTGGTTCCTCTTGTAAAGCGTTTTGGATTAAAATGCTATATAAATGCAATAAAATACAATACAAAATACCCAAGCCGATACAATATGCAGGTGAACCCTATCCACTTCTATGCACACAGTATTTGAACATTTCACCCAGTTGACACACTGCAGGAGTGTTCACTACATAAGCTCCAGCCATGGACTGCAAACTGTAGGATGTGCTAACAATCACCACACTCATGGAATGAACAATGTATGCAATGCGGACAAACCACACACACACAAGGCAACAATGTCAAACCTCCTTGCAACCAGGGCACATAGTTGTCGGTACAAGGCCTCCAGCCATGCATGGAAGGGGCTACGGGCGTACCACATGCAACATACCATAGTACACGCTATGTTAAAATATACATGTCATATGCAATACACTCCCCTTTTGCAATTGAACTGCCACCAGTCTCCACGGAAAGAGGTCGCCGCACAAGCTTTCGTGCCGTAACAAAGGCTGCCTGCATTCACCACATAAGGTAGTCACCTGTGGAGGTACCTGCAAATTGGCGCAGTACGCACAGATACTGCAGGCACACCACTGTCTTCTTCCACCTAATGAGATATTTAAAATGAACCACTTCTCATTCCCCCACCCTTTCCATCCCTTCTTCCCACCACCACATGATGTAAGGTATGTTTGCCAGGCCCTTTCAGCGGTGCACTGTCCACGGATAGAACATGGTGGCATAACCCAAAAGTGTGACGCACAGCACGCTTCCCTCCAGCCAACCACCGGCCGCGTCCAATGTTTGCTGACATTACGGCATACTCCCAGCCAATTAGACATTTGACAGCGGAGCGAACAGGGAAATGGGTCCGCGAAGCAGAGCCAAATATCACTAATTTATTGAGATGAACATTTCAGTTCTTTACAACAAAAGTACTAGTCAGATTTCCACCAAACATACAAAAGCATGCTTTCGGAACCAAGCCCCCGCCCCTGCCGCAAATTTGGTTAAAATCCGTCCAGCCGTTTGGGCTGTAGGCGTGTGCAAAGATTTTACCCATTCAGTCTATGGAAAAAAAAATGTGGGATCCCCCCTATAACTTTGCCCTCCCTTGAGGAAACCTCACCAATATATAATATATATATTACACTGCCTGCAGTAGCGGCTGTGTAGTTATGGTTAAGTTGCTAAACTCATAGGAAGAGCACTTTTTCGGTGGCTTATAACATCTCTCCCCCTGGACGAATCCTCACCAAACTTTGCAAAAAAAAGTATATGGCCGGCTCTGATTTTTTTTGCCAAGTTGGGCGAGGTTTCGTGTGGGGGGAGGAAAGTTATAGGGGGGTCCCAAACATTTTTTTCCCATAGACTGAATGGGGAAAAACTTTGTGCACGGCTACAGGCTGAACGGCTGGATGGATTTTCACCGAATTTGCGACAGGAGCGGGGGCTTGTGCCAGAAAGCATGCTTTTGTGTGTTTGGTGGAAATCCAACAAGTAATTACTTTGTAAAATACTGAAATGTATGTCCCAAAAAACGAGTGATATCTGGGTCCGTTCTGCAGAGCCATTTCCCTGTTCGCTCCTCGGACAGAAGTGTCATTGGATCGCGGTACAGCGTGGTGTCAGAGAAGTTTGGACGTGGCTGGTGGTTGGCTGGAGGGAAGCGTGCTGTGCGTCAACATTTTTTAGGAAAGCCGCCATGGTGTATCAGAGGATCGTGCTGTGGCGGAAGGCTCTGGAAAATGTACCATACGCATTGTGTTGGCAGCAATAAGGGAGGGAATGGCTGGGGGAGTGATTAGTGGCTCATGTGACATATGTAGGTGAGTATTTCCTGTGGTGATTGGAGGCAGCTGTCGTAACGGTCCCATAGCTTCTGCCGCAACCTGTTTGCGGCAAACTCTTTTCGTGGTGGCAGGTCATTTGCAGATGGGGTGTGATTTGCACATGACATAGGATGGGTGGGAGCGCTGGTGACGGTGTGCTGCGGATGGAATGTGGTAGTAGGACACATGGAGGCATGCATGGGTGATTGAAGGTGCAGTGGGTTGTGGAAGGATTACACTATTGGGTGCATGGCCGAAACCTGTAGCCTGTAGGCTGTAGGGCATTCACTGAGGAGCGTAGGTCTGCAACATGTACACCGCAGGAAGGCATGTTTGACTCTGCATCTGGTACAGGTGGTGCGTGCATAGTGCAGTGTTTGCAGATTGGTTGCAGTAGCGTTAGTGCTGCAAAATTAATGTGGGTGGGTTGGCAGTGACACAGTATTTTGTGAATGGGAGTGGGTACTCCCAAAGTTTGTGAATGAAATTGTATAGGGGTGCAGGAGAGAGGGTTTTCTTTCTACATTGTATTAACTGTTGCAATTTGTTGCTGCATAGCTACATGGTGGTGCGCAGGTTGGGTAGGACTGCTAGTGGCAGTGGTGTGTATGTGGATGGTGGTAGTTGGTGACATGCATGGTGGCATTACGTTGTTGTAGGTGTGTTCAATGCCTATGCTGTGTGCAGAATTGTTGAAGTAGGCCGAATGTTGTGAAAATGTTGTGGTTAGTGACGCAATACTTTGTAAATGGCTGTGTGTAGAGGTGGTGGAGGATGTGATATGTTTGTGCATATTGGTAAGTGTGGCCTGTGTTCGTGATTGGGTGTTTTATGGTGTGGGGGAGTTGGGGTGAAGTGTTGCTACATACGTGTGGCACGTTTGTGCAAAATGGTAGTGGCCCACATGGCCATTATGGTAACTGTTGCCATTTGTTGCTGCGTAGCGCCATGGCGGTGTACAGGTTGAGTAGGAGTGTTGGTGGAAATGGTGTCTATGTGGATTTTCGCAGGTGCTGATATGGAGACATGCATGGTGGCATTACATTGCTGTGAGTGTGTTCAAGGCCTAGACTATTGGATCTGTAGGCCATGCATTCAAGAGCCTATGCCTTGAGGACACGCCCGGCAGTAATGCATTTTTCAATGTGCATCAGTTAGAGGGTGGTGACATGTAAGGAATGGGTGTGGAGCACATTTAAGCCATTATAGGCCACTGTTGGAAACAGATTGTGGGTAGGTTGGCAGTGGCATAATACTTTGTGAATGGTAGTGGGTACGCCCACAATATGTGATTGAAAGTGCACAGGGATGCAGGAGAGAGTGTCTTGTTTGTACGTTATGGTAACTGTTGCAATCTGTTACTGCATAGCGCCCTGTGGTTGGAGATGAAAAAAAAGTCACGCTGTGTGGGCACTGGGTACAATGCATGTATGCTGTCAGTATGTTACAGGGTATGGTTGAAGGGCAGCTTATATGTGCTTGCATAGTGTGTTGTGTGCACAATACTTGCAGTATGGGCAATGTAAACATGTTGTGGTTATGTTGGCAATGAAGCAATCCTTTCTGAGAGGAAGTGTGTAAGACAATAGTATGTGAATGAAAGGTGTAGGGGTGCCGGAGGCAGTGCAATGTTTATACATTACGGTAACAGTTGTATGTAATGATGTGCATGTCCATTGCAGTGTCAAGGTTGGTTAGGAGTGCTGGTGGCAATGGTGCATATGTGCATAGTGGTAGTTGGTGATATGCTAACATGAATTGTTGAATTACGGTGGGGGAATGTGTGCAAGGAGCAGACAAACTGGAGCAATCCAGGATTGGAAGTGTATGAGGCACAAGGTGGTGTTCTTTGGAGAATGCGTGTGGAGTACAGCCCTCAGTGCTCCGTGAACGTCATGATGTAGCGAGATACTGGGTGTAACACAACCTGGTGGTATCCCGCTCTCAACTCCAGTTTAGAGAAAAACTTTGCACCCTGCAAATCTGCGATGATGTCATCAATTGTTGGGGTAAGGTACCTCTCCCGCTTGATTGCTTTGTTGGGGAGTCGCATGTCCATGCAAATCCTGACTCAGTTCGGCTGTTTGGGTTTGCAAGCGCTTACGATGGACGAGACCCAGGGAGTCGGGCCTTCCACCTTTTCAATGATGTCCAGGTTTACAAGGTCTTCAACTCCTAGGTCCTGCAGATGAAAAGGGACTCTCAGTGCTTGAGGGCCACCGGTTGAATGGACTCATCAATGTCACAGGCTCGCCGACCATCTGCCCAATCCCTGTGAACAGCTCTCCAAACCTTTCGAGGACCGCCTGCACATCCTCCAAATGCACACTGTAGGCCAAACTGACAATGCCCAACGCTTCTGCAGCAGCACAGCTCAGGTGGGCGTTGGTGCTCACGTCCGTCATGAAGGAGCATGCCTTGATTGAGCTGTTGCCATGCTCGACCTTTGATAAGAACGCCCCCACCAGCGGAATGGGCCGGTCGCCCCTGAATGTGAATATCTGTGCCTTTCGGACTTTGAAGGTTTGGCGGTTCTCTCAATGCCTCGTAGTGTTCCCTGGCCATGACATTGACTGAGGCACCTGTGTCCACCAACACCGGTGCTGGTGACCCATCCACCTTAACCATACACTTCAGCTGCCTCCTGGCTCTCACATTCAGGACACTCACACTCGAGATGAACAATATGTTCTCATCATCCTCCTCTTCCTCCGGGTCCTGTGTGGCACCATCCTCCTCCTGACCCACATTCGTTTGACATTGTTGGTGGAAGAAACTAGCCGAAATGGGTCCTCTCTGGACAACCACCAACAACAGAGCCCTGCACATGCAGGCATAATGGTCCAGCCTTCCCTTTTGGGGTGCACTCCGCAGGATGCGTTAGATCATACACACATTTCATACACTCGGGCCCCTGGCTATTCCTGTGCGTCTGCTGCACAGCGGGCCCACGAGCCCCTCTCGCTCCTTGGCCACCGCCAATGACACACACCTCCTCCGACCTGGCAGGGCGAATTGCTGCATCTATTCTTGATGCCTGCATCTCTGCCAACTGAAGTCCCAGCTCCAGGATATGGGACAGCATGAGGCCAAGCTCCCGAAGGACTTGACGCCGGAGTTTCCCCGAAACACGCAGCACTGAATGAGCTGGTTCCGAATCATGGCTTGTTCATTGTCCCAAACACATGACATCGCCATCCACCAGAGGTGTCCATAGAACCTGTCCAGAAACCTGTCGTCCTTTTGCCTGGCGCTGCACATGATGAACCTCTCATAGTCCACATTTGCTAGAGGCATACAATGTTCATGCATTGCAACTTTTGCCGCAGCATAGGACGCATTCACAGGCTCTAACGACTGAAACAGCTGAAGCACTGCCGGGCCAGCCGAGTACAAAAGGCTTGCCACCTTACTTTCCTCATCAGTCCCTCCTGGGGCCTTGAAATATATGTCCATACGATCAATCCAGGATTTCCAGCCTGGACCATGCTCGATGGCACCCCCGAGTCGTCAAACTCTGGCATAGGGGCCAACGCACCCGGTTGGCGCAACCTGAAAGGCACATCCTCCCCAGCTGCACACAGTTGCAGATCAATGTCACTGAGAAAAAGACACTCCCTCACCACCATAGATGAGTGAGTAAAATGGGAAAATTAGGATGGTGAGTGACAGAGAGACACCAGAGCCATGTGATCCTCCTCCCTGCTTCCCAGTCTCACAACCTCTCACCTTCCTTTTGTGAATGGAGGATTCCAAACCTCCACAATGTAGTCCAACAACTACGTGGCTGTGGGTTTTCCAAAAATTAGGCATGGGAGGCACACAAGCACTCCTTTATGGAGCCGCAACCACCCGCAACATGTGCATCAAAAATGGCAGCTGAAAACGCTGTATGCGCCAGCTCTATGGCATGAGGGAAATTTGTACTCTCCACTCACCGCTGCATGGTCCATCTGGTCCATGTCAGCATGGACGACCACCTCGTCGCTAATATGGTATGGGAGACCCTTAGTAGGAATTGCCCTGTGCACCGTGAGACCTCCGGCAAACAGAAGATTCATGAGGCTCTGCATCACGTCCGGGATCCACGGGTGCTCTGTCGAGCGCACGTGGCCTACCCCTTTCATTTGCATCCACATGCGACGGAGATATGTCACTCAGCCGCTTGTGCTAACTTAAAGGGACACCACACCCATGTCTTTCAACCTGTTAAGAAATTGATTTTACTCACTGAGCTATTTCGCAGCCGTACAACAGGAAAATTGAAAACCACAGACAATGAATTGTCATATTGGTGTACTGCCCCTGATCTCTCCAATCCAGGAAAGCTCCCACAGGGCATCTTCCTCTTGCCAGCCACACACAGGACCCAAATACTGCAGCTCACTCTCTGGACCACAAGGCAGCTGCAGGCTTGGAAGGCCTTGCCCCGAGAGTTGAAACCAGCAGAGCATTTAAACTTTGGCTCAGTGCTCACTTTCACCTTCCGGCAGAGCGTTACACTTGTAGAAAAGGCTCACCTTTATTTTGCAGACAGGGAGCCTCGTTCTCGGATCCGCTCTCTCCGCCTGCTCTCCCTTCCTCCAGCGATCGTTTGATTAAGGGTCACAATGTTGCAAACCTGCCCGGTTCCTCCTGTGCTGTTGGGCTCAGCGTCTGCTTCTCCTCTTGCCGCTCAGTGTGCGTCTTTCAGAGGGCAACCGTGGAATATGCAGATCATGCAATCCGCCTCGCACATCGTTTGCTCACAAGGCAAAGAAACAAAACTTGTGGTCGGGCCTCCCTTCTGCAAACTGAATCCGCCTTGAATGAGCTTGCCTACGGCAGTGCCCTAATGCTGCCACCATCGCTTTTTATTGGAGAATCATTCCCCCTGTTGAAACCGGTTTGGTTTCGGGCCGGGTCTCCACACGGCCTCCTGCTGGCATTTAACACCTCATGCCCAGGTCTCCATTCACTTGTACTTGGGGCTTTGTCCCCATTCCGACCTGCTCTTTGTTCTTTTCTCCCATCTTCATGCAGAGTTGCCAGAGGGACCGGGGTGACGGCGCTGTAACGTTCCTCCCTGCCAGTGCTGCCGGTGGAGAGAAGAACAAAAAGGGCCTGCATCGGTGGCCCAGCTGATGTGATGTGGGAGCACACAAATCAGCTTCTCGCACCATTAATATTACCTCATATACAGACCGCTTGACCCCATTTCCACGTTTGAGGAAGACATAAATGCCCTTCTCACCACTAATACAAAACCTGGCTCACTAAGTATATTACTGGGAGACTTCAACCTCGGTCTGAATGACCCTAATGATGCCAATGCCACTACCATTGCTAATACTATCTCGGAGGCAGGCCTTACCCTCAGAATCAACGTTCCCACTCATATCAAAGGGCACACATTAGATTGGATTGTGGACCTCATCTACTGAACCTTGTGCCTGGACCGATTATCATCTTATCTCCTTCTCTATTCAAGACAACGAACAACGTAACTCTGCCATTCAAATGGCACCCCCAGCCGTAACTAGAAACAAGCAGAATATTACTGTTAATAACTTACTACCATTTCTCCACCCTATCACGAACACCATAAATCTTAGCAGAGACCCAATAGTACTAGTGGAGCTTTGCTACTCAACGGTTAACCAAGCCATTGACAAAATAGCCCTGCCTAAATCATGTAAAGGGAAACCACTAGCTCTCCTTAACTCCTGGTTTAGTCCTAGCCTTAAAGCTACACGGACTGAAAAAGGCATGCAGAATCCCTTTGGAAAAACAACCCTTCTAACCAGAACAAAGAAAACCTTGCTAAAATATCAGCAAGATATAAATCTGAGATACTACAAACTAAAAGAGACACATTTAACGAGAGAATATCTAAAGCTAACTCTAGCACAGGGGAACTCTTTACCATTTTAAGAGAACTTGAATCTCCTGCAACATCAATTGACGCTTACATCAAAAACAAAATTTGGTGTACTAATATTCAATTTGCATTATGCAATAAAATCACCATGCTACAAGAAAAAATTGAAGCCAAAAAAGCAAACCTCCTACCTAGCAAAAAACAGATGCAAGAACCCCTTAGTACTAATAAAAACAAAAAGTCTACTCCTTTTTAATTTTCACCAGTCTCCATCGAGGAAGTGGAGAACATAATAACATCTCTTAAACCCTCTAGATGCCTAGGGGTTTAATGTCAGCACCTATAATCAAAGAAGCAGTTAATGTTCTTGTGCCTTTTATTAATAAACTAATTAACTCTTCCTTTGACACCTGCATACTGCCAACTAATCTTAAAGATGCCTGGGTTGTTCCACACTTAAAGAAACCAAACCTAGACCCCAGCATACCCGCAAACTACAGACCGACAACAACAGTATAATTTCTCTTAAAAATATTAGACAAGGCCGCTTACCTCCAGATCCAAACCTACCAACTGACTAACAACTTGTTAGGACTCCGTCAATCAGGTTTCAGACCGAGACACGGAACAGAAACTGCACTCATTGTTCTAAAAAACCCAATGGATGAGTTAAAGGACAAAGGAGAACTAGCCATTTTCCTCTAATTAGACCTGTCCGCCACATTCGATTTGGTGGATCACAAAGTGCTATGTAACCATTTGACTTCAGCTACCCATTTTTCCAGGGAAGACACTGCGTGGATCCAATCCTTTTTAGAAAATCGTTCCATGAGAGTCTACTCACCTACATCATCAGCAGAACCTGTACCGGTAACTCGCAGAGTACCTCAGGGCTCGGGTGTCTCCCCCACTATGTACAACATTTTCACCAAGCCTCTGTTTGATGATCTCGACAATCTGGGTATCTCCTACACTAACCATGTGGATGACACACAGATTCTCATTCCCATCTCAGGTGATTATGACATAGACGTGGCGTGGATTAACAAAATGTACCTTACCATACAAGCATGGATGTCCACACATGGACTCTTTCTTAATGATAATAAGACAGAGCTCCTGCTTATTGGCTCATCAGGCAGACTCAACAAACTTAACAACCAATTTAAGGCATTCAACATTGATGGTCTAAACATCATAGTTTCCACCGAGGTAAAGATCGAGACTCAGCCCTGAACTTAAACAAACAAGTTAATGCAACAGCCTCAGCCACAAGCTATACATGCAAACTCATCAACGCTTGTAAACCGTTTCTCTCCACTGATAGCTGTATCACTTTAGCTAGAGCCCTTATCATGTCTAAATTAGACTATTGTAACAAACTTTATCTAGGTACCAGCAAACACAACATCTGCAAACTGCAAACACTCCAAAATAACACCCTCAGAACGGCGCTTCGCATCCCTAGAACGCAGCACATCTCATATGCCAGGTGTAACACCAAATGGCTAGCCATTAAAGACAGAATCAAACTTAAATCACTGTCCCTTACCCACAAATGCCTCGCTAATTTGGCTCCCAAATACCTTATGGATAAATGTACTAAACACACCTCTGTACGTCCTACAAGGTCCCAGCATATCAACTGCCTCAAGGTCCCATCATTCAAACTCAAGAAAGCAGTGGGAAACAGCTTCCCAGTCATGGCAGCCCAGTTGTGGAACTCTTTACCTGTAACATTAAGAGCAGTCCCTTCTCACTTCTCATTTAGGAAAGAAACAAAAACCTGGCTATTCTCCCTTCATTGTTAAACCTCACATTTTGTAATGCCTACATGCCTGTATATACTTTTGCAAATATCCTATCAACTGCTATGTAAAATATCAGATCACAGTCACATGTTAGTGACCAATGTTGTAAATAATTTGTATTACTTGCTAATTTTGTAAATGTGCTTATGTAACCTTGTAAATTTGCAATGCGCCCAGATACCCAGGGTTCGGCACGCTATACAAATAAACAAACAAACAAACAAAAGGACACAGCACACCTGGCTGGTCTCGTGCCTAGAACAGCCTGCCTTCCGGCAAGGCGGGCCCTTTATTTTAGGTGCGCCTGACGTCGCTGTGCATGCGGGACGTGAGGCGGATCCAACATTTCTCTTTTTTTCCAACAAACACAATTAAACACACACACACATAACCATATCAAACAACATCACTACCGTTCCTGTACAAATCCAGTCCGGCACAGTTACACGCTCTCCACCTTGTCATTTCACCACTCATAGGGCCTCATTACGAGTCCAGCGGTAACCGCAGCGGTAAAACCGCCTGGTTACCGCCGGACTCGTATTACCATTCCGCCTCCGTGATTCCCGGAATTACCGGGGCATTACAACCCCGGTTTTCTGGGAATCACGGAGGCGGAATGGTGTTAATCCCCATTCCCATTGAGTCCTATAGGACTCAATGGGAATGGGGATCATGGAAACACCGGCAGCATCTTGTAATGCTGCCGGTGTTTCCTCGTCCGCCTGCAGGCGGGCGGTGTTAAACCCGCCAGGTAAGACCTGGCGGGAACATCACCTCCCGCCTGCAGGAGTTGTGATCGCCCGGCATGGAAACAACAGTGGCGGCGGGTTTACTGTCATCGTTGTTTCCATACCGGGCGATTAGTAATGAGGCCCATAGTTTCTTAGCCTTCGGGGCTGCCCTTAGGTTATACCTGCTGGGCCTCTGCCTGGATGCTACCTCAGGGCTATGTCCCCCCTCTGGCTCATCTCCATCTTCTGGATACACCCCCTCAGATCCTTCTGATTGCTCCTCGGCTCTCCACTTGGTGCTGCTTCTCCCTCACCTGAGTGACTTGAAGCATGTGGTGGCAGATTTGCCTCCACCTGGGACTGTCTGTCTCTGTCAGTCCACATTCGCTGGGGCAAGAAGCATTCCTGGTGATCGTCTGTTGTCTTTGTGCCGCTGTCACCATCGTTCCTTCCATTCGGGTCACTGTCCAGGGTGCGCAGTCATAATTTGTTTCCAACTTGGACTTTGTAGGGTTTCGCAGCACCAATACGTGATCACCAACTTTGTGTCTCAACCTTCTTGCATGTCTCCTGTCACTCATGTATTCGTTTGCTGCAACCCCCCTTCATTGGCTGCGGTTGCTGTGGAAAAGGCCTACTCCCCTGCTCGGGTGGTGTGGTATGGTTGAGTTCACCACAGTCCCATACATGAGGGCGACGGGAGTATGTTGGTGGAGCTGTGGGGTGTCACCCGGTAATTCCGAAGGAACCTGTATAGATCTACTCTCTAGTGGCTGTTTTGAACACTGGATATGCATAACACTTTGTTGATTGTTCGCATGATACGTTTCACATCGCCTTTCACCTGTGGCCAAGGGGGCGTCATGAGGTGATGTTTGATTTGCAAATCGTCCCGGTATTTCCTGAGCTCCGTGCCCTGGAATGGTGGTCCATTGTCGCTCCTGATGCATCTAGGCAGGCCATGTGTTATGAACATCTTCTCGAGTGCAGGTATTATGGTCTTCGCTGCTGACAAGGATATGGTCTCCACTTCTGGGTATCGTGAGTGGTCGTCAATGGCCACCAGCAGATATGTTCCTTCCTGCACTGTGCAGAAGTCGATGCTGATGGCGTCCCACCTTGATGATCCATGCTCTGCCGACATATTGGCTCAGGATTTGGAGGTGCTCCTGTGATTTGGCAAGGGAGGCAGGATGTAATGACCTGCTCTACTTTTTTGTATTTGTTTATTATTTATATCACACACCAAACCCTAAGGTAACTGGGCGCTTGAAAGACTTAGGCTTTGCATACAAGGTGAGGCACAGTAAATACGTTAACAATATACATTATTCAATGACATGCAGGAAAGGCTGCCGAAAGGGACCATGGTTACAGATGGTTCAGTTAACAAAAGCAATTGTAAGCAGTTTAAAAAAAACATGGTTCAAAATAAGCAATGGTTTACAAGGCGGAAGTATAAGCATCTTAGAGTGTTTTTTTTTTGGTGTCAATGGCCCTCATTCCGAGTTTCGAGGTAAGTACCGTTGTTTACCGGCATGGCGCAAATAGCGCGTCCATGCTGGCAATAGGCCGCTAAAACCGCACTATTACGAGTTCGAGGGCACAAGCTTTGCGCTATGCCGGTAACGGACGTAGCGGCATGCCGCAAAAGGGCCCGAAAACCCCCCTACCGGCATGAACTGCACCGTAGACAACACTATCGCCATAGATCAACACAGCATTAGCGGTGACTGTAAATAGCGGTCACCGTTATTTACGGTCACCGTTAAATTGCGGAACCGGAAACAGCGTCATCACACAGGAACGGGAAGGAGCACGGCGGCCATCTTTAAAAACACAATCCATTGCTATCCTCACCAGACAGGAACCTTGGCACACTGGTGACCTACCGGAAACTAACTGCTACCACCCAGAAATGCCCAAAGCACCAAAGAAGGGAGCTGCACACCTCCGAAAGGAGCGGTTCAGCCCAGATGAGCTGCAAATGCTTGTGGATACCCTCCACGAGCATGCTGGGACTGTTTTTAGCAGCAACATGCGCAGGGAGGCGGTGCAGAAAAAAAAAGATATCTGGGCACTAACATGCCAGAAGGTGAGCGCTGTGGGCAACACCCCCGCACCATAAAGGATTGCAGCAAAAGGTGGGACGACCTGCGGCTGAGGGTGCGGAGCATCCTCTCTGCGAACAGAAACCAGGCCTTGGAGACCGGAGGAGGCCCAAGTTTGCCAATTAAACTCATGCCGTGGGAGGAGACATATGCGGCTTGATAGGGGCAGAATCCATCGAAGGGGTCAGAGAAATGGAGTGTGGTGCGACGTCATCTGCTGATGGAGGTGAGTGTCATAAGTAAATACTGCTAACGCAAATGTCATGAAAGTCACTGCTAAGGTCTAGCCAAGGAGTCACGGCATGGTCGGCCACACCCACCCCCCTGTAAATAATGACGAAGCAAGTGAGGCCAGAGCCAGGTGCAAGGCCGTAACGTATATGACACATACCACACCACACAAAGTTGCCCATTCCATGAGGCACACAGTAGTTGATGTAAACAGTGTGCATGTTAGACAGCACAGTACCTGGCCAACATGAGTGACACCGACATATGCATGCATTTACCACCCAAGTATGGAATGACGTGCCGTTCCCTACAGAAATGCAGATTAGCCACAATTGTCTGAATGTGCTGTTGTAGCCATGTATGAATGCTGGCTCTCCAAAAATCACTCATGTCGTCCCTCTCTTCCACCCCCACAGGCAGCGAGCATGACAGTGAGGAGCAGGAGAGCAACCATCCCAGCACTTCCAGGGGCCAAGGCAGGGGCCGCCGTCTCCCAGCGTCAAAGACAACACCTGGACGTACACCACCAGATCCAGCAAGGCCCGTGGAGCAAGGCCCGTCTGGCTGCAGACACATGCCCAATGCCACGGTCCGAGGAATCCAGTGTGGCTGGGGTGGTGGCAGCCACAGCCCCCCTCGAAGTTGAGGACAGCCCCAATGCCATCTGAGGAGCGACAGAGGACGACACAGTGGAAGTCGTGCACACCCCTGAGGCCTACTCAAACCCCCAGGTATCCTTTAGTGACTCGGGTGAGACCGACACACAGGAGCAGTCTGGCCAAGGACCAACACTGGGACATGGCAGTCCTGTGTACAGTTCCCTTGAGGAAGCGCCGGCAGGACATGTCAGCCCGATCCCCAGCAGGGCCACTGCTCCATCCGCCAATGCACACGGGCTGAACAGCTCACAGTCCTCATTACAGAATTTGTGCAGGACAATCGGCAGGCCAGGGAGGAGTGGCGTTCTGAATTGCGGCACTGGGCCAGTCCATAACGGAAAGCACCAATCGGCTCTGCGAGGTGCTCGGCCACATAGCTGATGCTCTGGAGGCTGCTCATCCTGGCCAACAGCCTCAGCATGAGAACACACCTTCAACGAGCAACTTAACCAAGACCAGCTCACTCTGTCGGTCGCTCCGTGCACTGAGCCACCGGGACATGCCTCCCCCTGGCTCCGGGAGCGCAGAGTGACATTACTGCCAGCCACATGTGGGCTACGTGGACCCTATGGGACTAGTGTGGGGTTGTTGTGGTGGGAGGGGGAGGGGGTGAGGGTGTGTTGGGGAGTTGTGGTGGGAGGGGGAGGGGGAGAGGGTGTGTTGGGGAGTTGTGGTGGGAAGGGGAGGGGGTGAGGGTGTGTTGCGGAGTTGTGGGGTAGGGGCAGGAGGGTGAGGGTGGTGGAGGGTTTATTTTTCACGTTGATATTTCAACATTCAATACAACGGTTGTGCATCAAATAAATTACCAGAGTGGACATTCATCATTGCGCATGTGTCATTTATTCTTGCACAGTGCATAGTGTACATGTATCCCCACACCCAGTGCCCTATGTCCTAACAATATGTCACCCTCTGCTGACTTGTGGGTCAGAAATATTGTGCAATCAAAGACTGCCGCACAGCACATCCCTCCTGTGCATCGGCACCGTGATGATGTCCTGCCACATCTTCCTCCTCCCCTTCATCATCATCAGGTGGTAGCAGTTCCATGTCAGGGGGCAGGGGCACGTTCCGACGGATACACATATTGTGCAGCATTACACATGCCATGGTGATCTTGGCCACCTTCTCATGGCTGTAGAGGAGAGCCCCACCCAACCGGCTGAGGCAGCAAAATCGTGCCTTCAACAGGCCAAAGGTCTGCTCTATAACCACACGTGTACGGGTATGGGAATGATTGTAGTCCTCCTCGTTCCTGGTCTGTGGGTTTCAGACAGGGGTCATGAGCCACGGCTTCAAGGGATAGCCACAATCACCTGCATGAGAGTGGAATAAAGGTAAGTGACTGCACAATCATGTAGGACAACTGTAGTAGTCTCACATGGACAAAGGTAATTTGTGCTCACACGCACATGTCCCTGTATCATTGACCCCATTTCTGGCCCCACTATGTGCCCTGTGAAATGAACTAATGGTGTGGGTTTCATCTTCAAGATGGGTCATGGTGTACACTGACGTCTTGTTGCACGTGCATCATATATGCATACAGCAGTCTTGGTGTGAAATGAGTGATGAGTAGTGTTCTGTGGAATTTGGTAGTAAGGAGCTTTGCCTGTAGTCAGTTCTATATTGGGCATTCTGCACTGATCAGTTCCATGGTGACATGCAGCACTCCTATGGCTGTGCCGAACCAGTGACATACTGTGGTATTCCAGAAGCAACATAGCGCATATGCAGTGCAGAGTGCTGGATGACCTTACGGTGTGTGAGGGCCGGTGATGAGTTGTGCATGTGTTGTGGGATGTGGGCTGGTTACCTGTTAGTCATGTAGTGATGGGTGTTGGCCTTACTTCATCACTATGGGATTTGGTTGTCATGTACCATTTCAGTTGCTTTGGGGCACAGTGTTCGGTGATGTGCACATTGTGCACTGACGTCAACATTCCCACCCAGGTGGAGTATGCAGCCACCCACCCCACAACCCAATGCACTGCCATGGCCCAGTCAGGCAACTCACCAAGCAGCCAGGCACGTCATCCAGCATGTCGCTCCATGTCGCGTGGTAGCGTGGAGTTCCGCAGTACCAAAGAGTCATGAGTTGATCCTGGATATCGGGCACAGCAATGTGTGATGATCTTGCTGGCGTTGCATACCATCTGCACATTGATGGAGTGGTATTGCTTGCGGTTGCGATACGCCACCTCCATGGCATGCGAGACCACCAACTCCACGTGGGTGCAGTCGAGGGCACCTACACAATTTGGCATGCCTGCCAGTGCATGGAAGGCAACTTTTGTATCGAATATCTCCTGGGGAGTCCGTGGTAGGGATATGTAGTCACTTGTGTGCTTGAGTAGGGCATCCAGCACTTGGTTCAGTATCCGGGAAAATAAGGGTTGTGATATGCCATGCATATGCCCCACTGTGTGCTGGTAGGTGCCTGTGGCAGGGAAGTGGAGCACAGACACTACCTTCAGGAGAGGGGGGATGGCGGTGCGTATTTCTATGAGGCTCACTATGTCGTTGTGTATAAGGCCCACTATGGTGGTGATGGTGTCTCGGTCAAGCTGGTACAGGGTGTGGATCTGCTCAGGTGTTAGGTTGAAGGGGGTGGCTCTGATGCGAGGGATTGGGGGCTGCCGGCATGATAACGTTGGCTGCACTGGTGGGGCATGCTGGGCCTGTCTCACCCTCCTTCTCCTCCTGCATCTCCTCTGTGGTGGCGGCTGTTGTTGCTGTTGTTGAGGCATTGCAAGCAGGGCCTCCAGCTCCAGTAATGCTACTCGCCCTCACTCCATTGCCTCCACCTGTGCTGATTGTGTGCACCTGTGGCACTTGAAAACACTGCTCAGGATTCTTTACACCTTGTCGGCGATGCCGGTATTTACACCATGCCAGTAAGCTCTTTTTCGGCCTTCAGGAGGCCGTTATTTGCATGTCCGTATTACTTTTGATCAGCACAGGTTTACGGCATGCTGCTAATGCCGCCATGGTGTGTCGCACGCACGCGCCTAGACCGCTATTTACGGCATCGTAAAGTACGATGCCGTAAATAGCGGTCTGGTTGGTCAGAATAGCCATAGCGGTAAGCGATGCCGGTAATCCTTTACCAGCATCGTTTTTCCCTTACCTCCAACCTCGGATTGACCCCCAATGTGAGGAAACCACACCCGGTGTCGTATTTTGGCCTTTGTCCGGACCATTCCCTGGTGGCCTTCGTGTGCCAGCGCCACAATCCTGTCCCGCAGGCTGATGGGGATCATTATGCGGGTTCCCTTCAAGATCATCCCTTCGCTGGTGATGGACAGTTCCTGTCGTACTGGGAATATGCCGGTAAGGAAGTCTCTGGCAGCTGGCATGCAGTTATGTACGTGGCGGAGGACAGATTTCCAACCACCAGATATGATAGTGTTCTTCACTATGTCACAGCAAGGGTCATTGTGTGTGGCCTCCACAATTTCGTCAATGCCGACCACCTTTGGCTTCATGGTGTGTATGATTTGACATATATGCTCCTCCGTTTCCTCGCCTTCACTCACTTCCACCAGAGTCGTGGCCCTCGGATGCCTGGATAGGAAATCCGCTGGATTGTCTATGCCCGCTTGGTAGGCCAACTCAAACTCATACTGTTGAAGGTGGAGCAGCCACTTCCCATTCTGGCTGGAGGGTGTGCTGATGATCCTATGAAGATCGGGATGAGTGGCTTGTGATCTGTGTAGGCCCTGCATTTCCGGCCATAGAGGTAGATTTGGAAATGGCGGCAGCTCCAGAGCACCGATATGGCTTCCTTTTCAATGTGCGAGTATCGATGTTTGGTGGCCGTGAGAGCTTGGGAGCCATGTGCGATGGGCCTTGTTTCGCCTGTCCTTGATTGTTGGACCAGTATGGCCCAGAGGCCAAAGGGGCTAGCATCGACATATAGTTTAGTCATCAATGTTTGGTCGTAATATGCCATTGTTGTTTCCGATGACAGAGACATCTTGATTCGCTCAAAAGCCTCCTGGCATTCAGAGCTCCGGTTTCATTTGGTGATCAACCTGGTGAGCTCCCTGAGCAGCTCGGACATGGTTGCCAGGTTAGGGATGAACCTACCGCACTACCGCAATAGGTTGCCATCCCCGAGAAACTGTGTACCTCCAAGGGTGCTGTCGGGGGGAGGCCTTCGTGATGTCTGCCACCTTTTGTGGGTCGGCTGATATCCCCTCACTCTTGAAAACGTACCCAAAGAATATTATCTCTTCTTTCAGGAACTCACATTTGTCCCAGTGGATGGTTAGGCCTGCGGTCGCCAGCCTGCTAATCACCATCTCGAGACGACGCATATGCTCCTGCCTGTCGCTGGCGTGGATGTTCACTGACATTCAGCACTCCTAGGATCCCCTGGATCACTTCCTAGATGGCTTGCTGGAACACCTCCACCGCTGAGGAGATGCCGAAGCTCAGCCTCTTGTACTTCTGCAGAACCAGGTGGGTGGAGAGGTTTGTGATATACCTTGAGTCACAGTGTAGTTTCAACTGGTGGTATCCAGCGTTGAGGTCGATTCTTGAGAAAACGGTCAACCATGTGAGGTCCGTAATTATCTCATCTAACGTGGGGGTGATGTGGCGCTCCCTTTTGATTGCTGCCTTCGGTAGGCGCATGTCAATACAAATCCTTACTTTCCCTGGTTGCTTTGGTTTCTTCATCACCAGCATAGGTGAAACCCAGGGCGTTGGTCCTTTAACTTGTTCAATAATGCCAGCTTTTTCAAGATCGTGTAACTCGTTTGCGTCCAGGTCTCTCATATGAAATGGAGTTCTCCTCTGGAGTATCGCCCAGGGCTCTACCGTCTGTACCGTCTGGTCAATGTGACATTTTATGAGGTTGCCTTTCAAACATCCAATGCCGTTGAGGATGCCCGGGTGCTTCTCTAGGAGGTTGGTGACGTCTGATGAGTCTGTGACATTAGAGATGAACTGGATCAATCCTAGGTCTTCGGCTGCATCTCCACTAAGCCGGCATTCGATTCCAGCATTGATAACATATATCTTTGATTTCATGACAGTTTCGCCCCTGCTTAGTTCCATCCTGAAGCGTCCTTCCATTGGTAGTGGCGTCTTGCTTCCGTAGGCGAACAGGAGTGTTTCAGTTGACTTAAGGTCAGGTCGAGGGCGTAGTGTCCGGAACATTGTCAATAGCATGACATTTACTGATGCTCCGTTGTCTATCGTCATGAGTGTCTCTTGGCCCTGTATGGACACAAGGCATTTGTGTCTTCTCTGTCTCTTTCTCGGCTCTGTGCTTCTGTGATTAAGTGCTGAGATCAGATGGACCTTACTCCTCCTCTTCGTTCTCCCAGCCCCCACATCAGTCACTGTGTTGCCATCTTTCGACGAATTGTCATTGGCGGCTACGCAATGCGTATCTGCCTACTTCTTTTTCCTGGAGAAGGATTTTGTTTGTTGTGGTTGTGGGTGTTGAGGCTGCCACGAGGATCTGCGGACACGTGCGTAGTGGTCCTTCCGGTCACATGCCACACACGTGTTTCCTGCACTGGGCAGTTTCTACTTTCTGTGGTGTGCTCAACCACACCATCCACACTCGGTAGGCCCCGGGATTCTCGTTTACCACCACAGTGAATTGTTTGCCTCATTGAAGTCTTCCCTTGGTGTCTGGTGGTTAGAGATCTGTGCTATCACCGTTTTCGTTGGCGCCAGTTGGTGCTTCTGTAGCGTGGCGCCCATGTGTGCTGCCCTTTCGTGCAACAGCTGTCTTTGGTATCCATATTCAAGGACCCTGACTAGGGTGATGTTTTTTTTCGCCCAACACCATTCTGTGCAGTTTCTCAGAGTGCACGCCGTTAATGATCTGGTGCCTTATTTCCTTTTCGACATTGTCGAATTCACACAAGAGTGCTAGTTTCCTAAGCCTTGTGTGGTAAGCATTGAGTGTTTCATCCTTCATCTGTACTATGGTGCAGAAGGTGAAGGTTTCGTAGACCGGATCCAACTGTGGCATGAAATGTGCTGTCAGGGCGTCTTTGGCCAGCTGGTATATGTCCGCACCATCGTCAATGACCAGTGTATTGAAAATGCACAGGACGTCGTCACTCACGTTGTGATATCCTTGCAGTCCATCGCCATCTCAAACTTTTGAATCCACAGCATCCATCGGGGCCCCTCTGATAATGGATCGGTTTAGGGGTCGAAAGGCCCTAATGCAGCCGTGGCACCTCCATGATGTCGAGGAGACGGCGCTGGCGGCATCAGTGAAGCGGCTATCCTTGACGGTGTGCTGAGTCTGGGGGTGGAAAGGCCAGTTGCCATGTTGCCCTGGTGCCGTGTTTACCCTGTGTGTGTGGGAAGCGATGGATTCCTCCTCACCTTCGTTTCGCGATCTGTTGGCATGGTACCATGAACTTGACAGCTCCTGGGTGTCCCCGTGGGTGGTGCAATGGCTCCCTCTGTGCTGCTTGCTGATGTTTCCAAGAGGGAGAAAAAAAGGTTCTCCACAGTGGCATCCGTTTTGTGGATGCTTGAAATTGGAATTTTGAAAGAAAAAACAATTGTTTTTAAAAAATAAATGTATTTGGGTGGGGGATGGCAACCCCACCGTATATTCCAAAAATGTGCCCGTGTCATGGGCTGATGTATGGCCTGGAAGCTGTGAGCGTATTTCATTACCTCCTCTCGTCGCCAGTGTAACATTCCTCCCTGCCGGTGCTGCCGGCGAAGAGAGAAACAAATAGGGCCTGCATAGGTGGCCCAGCTGATTTGATGCGGTAGCACACAAAAGGACACAACACACCTGGCTGGTCTCATGCCCGAAACTGCCTGCCTTCCGGCAGGGCAGGCCCTTTATTTCACGAGCGTCTCACGTCACTGAGCATGTGGGACGTGAAGTGGATCCAACAAACGCCATTTTGTCGCCCCCATGCCTCTGTGCAGAGGTGGATTTAACAGTTGCCAGGTGGACAAACGGCGAGCGGGCCCCTATGCCCTGCCCCACCCCTTTCCTTCCCAGTCTCTCTCTGAGACACAGGCCACAAGGCCCTTTCTGTTGCGACTCTAGCCAGTGACATCCATTCCCATAAAATAAATGTCAGTGAGGAACGAACACAAAGGACACATTCTGCTGCAGCATTCGGTGTGTTAAGAGAACCACATTGGTGTAGTTGTTAAGAGCATTCATTATGTCATGGGAGGCCTGTGTTCGGATCCCGCCTGCAACACAGACACATACCTGTAAAGGGATGGTAAGGAAATCCACCCTCCACCCCCTTTGGTATTTAAATAGCATGGAACAGCTTCTAACTGTTTTGTTTGAGATAATAGTAACACATTTTACAGTGGGGCTCTTGCTTTTGCGTTGGGAAACATTCTAGCTGTTTTGAAACTGTTCTTGAGAATTTCCACATGCAATCTGTTAACAAAACAGCTTGATGGGGGGAGAATAGTAACAAGTTGGCGCTGCATGGCGCTACAACATTTACTTAGAACCCACAGCAATGGCTATCAGGCCACAGGTGGTGATAGAATGGTAAAAGAGTGGGGGCCAGCAGGATCATTGAGGCACCTCGAGGGGCAAACACAGAAGTGTCACTTCACTTATGATATGATATGATATGGCATTTATAACGCCGCCTATAAACAAGTTTTTCAAGGCGCAACGAGGCAAGGGAGGGGGACCAAAGGGTGGACAGACGGCGATCCTACTAGGTCAGGTGTCATTCAGATCGTGCAAGTGCATTGGATGGGGGGAGGGGGAAGTGCGGGGGGTAGGGGACAGTGCAGTACATGGCTTAGAATAATACCAATAGGTAAGGTAACGGCCAGCAGGTGGCAAGTGCAAAGGTAAGTGCAGACATCAGGTGTCAAGTGCTGGTAGTGGGACTGTAGGGAGACATAAACATTCCCCAAGTGCGGGGATTGCCAGGCAGGCAGTGCAGGTGTGTGTGACTGGTGGGGGAGGGACGTGGGCCCGAGAACAGAGGGTGGCCAGGTAACCAGTGCAGATTCAGTTTCAGCCAGGTCAGCAGGGGAGAGGAGGAGAGAAGGCAGAAGCAAAGAGAAAGGTTTTTAGGTGCTTCCGGAATCGGAGATGGTTCTCCTCTAGTTTCAGGGAGGCAGGGAGGCTGTTCCACAGGGAGGCCCCAGCCGAAGAAAGAGATCTACCACCAACTTGTTGCTTGGAGAAGCGACTGACCCTAAGCGAGTTGGAGGTGGAAGAGCGAAGAGCTCGAGAGGGAAGATATTTAGGAAGAGAGAGTTGAAGGTATGGAGGCCCCAGGCACCAGAAGGCCTTGTGGACAATGCAAAGCATTTTGAACTTGACCCTCGCAGGCACTGGGAGCCAGTGCAGAGATTTCAGTCCTGGAGAGATACGATCCATGGGCTTGAGGCCAAGGACAAGTCTCGCAGTCCTGTTCTGGATGAGTTGTAGAGGGCGGAGAGTAGAGGCAGGCAGATTTAGAAAGAGGCTATTGCGGTAGTCCAGCCTAGAGAGAACCAGAGCTCTGGAGACAGTGAGCTTCTGGGGGAAGGAGAGGAAAGGTAAAATACCTCTGCGGAGGTGCAGCTGGTAGTGTAACTTCTTAGAAACGTCTGAGATGTGAGGAGAGAAGGAGAGAGTGGATTCGAAGATGACCCTGAGGTTTTTAGCCTCGCAGGTAGGAGCAGGAGGAGGACCAAGAGAGACCGGCCAGAGAGCGACAGGAAAGGAGGAAGTGGGTGTGCCGATGAGGAGAATCTCAGTCTTACTGGCATTAAGGCAGAGATCATTGGCAGCACACCACTCCAGGATAGCAGGCAGACAGTCAGAGATGAGAGACGGAGAAGATGTGGCCAAAGGCAGCCTGAAAATGAGCTAAATGTCATCCGCATAGCACTGAAAGTTGGGGCAGAGAGCGGTAATGCTGTGGGCAAAAAGTGCCAGGTATAGGTTGAACAACCAGGGAGAGAGGTTAGACCCCTGGGGTACAACACAGGTAGAGCAAAAGATAGCAGAGAGGAAGGACCCAAGTTGGACCTGGGAGGGTCGGTCAGAGAGGAAAGAAGTCAGCCACGCCAGGGCCTGACCGGTGATACCCAGGTTATCACGGAGACATTTGAGCAGGATGGCATGGTTGACCGTGTCAAAGACAGAAGAGAGATCAAGCAAGATGAGGACACAGGGGGTGTTAGAATCAAGGTTGGAGAGCAGGTCTTCACGGATGTTCAGGAGAGCAGTTTCCGTGCACAGACCACTTGGTCCACAGACCACTTGTTGGTAGTCTTGACAGCTGACTTTCCGCCCAGTGTGGTCCGCCAAACAACAAATGCGGCGCACAAATGCTTAAAGTGTGCTTTGCAGTGGCTGTCCAGGCTCTTTTGGCTTGGGTGTCCCAAAGTGGGGCACTGACTTATGCAGGGGAGGCATGAAGTACGAGCGCACACACATATTGATCATAGTTTAGGATAATGGGGTGGCACCTGGGGTGGCCAATCAATCCGTGCCAACTTTAGTTGGGTGATTATTGTATGCGAATATGTTTTATGTATAGTGGTTTGGTGAAGCGCTATTTACATAACCAATAATTATCATTAACTCGAGTTTAGTGACTCTTGAGAGTGCATAACAAAAGTTGAAACCTGAATTGCCTTTATGGGCTCCCAATGTTGGTAGATCAGGCACAATGAGATTGCATGCTTTGCCCAGGGTTAAACACTTTGTTTAAGTAGCGAAACCAGGATTCTCTCCCAGGTGGAGATGTAAGAACTTGATGACAAAGCTTTGCAGGTATACATCATATCAGTATTTTTAAGGCGTGGTAATCAAAAGGCTAAATAATTGTATAGCGATGCCTTGAAAAGTAAACAAATCACATAATAAATTCACCTGACTATACACACACATTATAGAAACAAGTCAAGCAAAAGAATGTGATTCTACATTTTTTTCCCTATCCTGGATGCCAGGTTTTCCTGTGTAAACCAAGAGACTTTTGTGGTGTGCAATGTATGAATGGACACTTTCTTATTGACGTCTTCTCATTGTATTATTTTATGAAGGTTAGCTGGCAATTGTGTTTTTACTTCACTTATTGCACAAGAATGTCTATAAACGAACTGTTTTTATTTTTTGCACAATACTGAATTATTGTACTGTGACATGTGTACTTATTAAACACATATTTTGATAAGGTGTACTTTTGTGAAACATTTCCACAGTTGTAATTACAAACATTGGATCCAACGAGCTTTCTTATAGGAATTTTTCTAGGAAATTGTGTGGTCTTCATAAGCTGTAATTCTCTTTCGCCCTTAGCCTTCAAACATGTTCATTTCCAACATTAGTTTTAGGCTTGATCCTCCAATATTACCATTGATGGAGAAGTCTGCTGAGGAGGTCCAGCTGTTTCCAGTTAGTCAGACCCCTAGACACAGGTACTGTAAGAAAAGACAACTTTATAAAAAATAGCCTTTGTCCCTAAAGTTCGCCATTGTGCACTCGTGACCAGAATTAACTACGCCCACCCTAAGCTCCACCTCCCTGACCTGCTAACCTAGGGCCCTTTGTCAGGTGCTGCCCACAGGGCCTGTTGCCTTAAATCTGCCAGGGCCTCGGTGGCGCAACTCTAGCCCCCTAAGCTTAACACTCCATGGGCCTCATTACAATTATTGCAGAATGGGTTTAGCGGTGCCGCTAATGGTGCCTGCGCCATTAAACCCATTCCGCAATATTACGAGGTTCCCTCGCGGGACCCGCTCTGGACGTCTGGTTTAACCAGACGTCCAGAGCGGGCTCGGGTCCCGCGAGGGGACCAGGGAGCTAACAATGGGCCGGTCGTAATCAGCCCGTTGTTAGCTCCCGCACCCATTCCCATTGAGCCCTATGGGGGCTCGAATGGGAATGGGGAAGGACCGGGTCCGGGTTCCCTGAAGGAGGAAATACCGGGCCCTCCATGCTCGGAATGGCCAGGTATTTCCCCATTCAGGGAACCCGGACATGGACACGGTTTTGGAGGCAGCCATGCCCTTTTTAAGGGCATGGCTGCCTCCAAAGTCGTAATGAGGCCCCATGCCCTTTATCTTCCTGCCTTACGGCCCATCAGGGGCCCACGGACTAAGCCTGTCTCTCAGAAGAGCAAAGCCTAGAGACCAGGCCCTCCCACATACTTCAAGCAGGTGCAGTGGGTCATTTTGAGCTGTGTTTGATACTGATGTATGCAAAGGATGGTTTTTTAATATGCTGTATTATTAACTTATTTTCATTCTTTTGGGGAATATTTTTCAGTGAAATGTATTTTGAATTAATGAATTGTAAAAGTTGCTACTGTGCAATATGATTATTATTATTATTATTATTATTATTATTAATAATGAAATTATTATTATTATTATTATTTAATTCTCATAACGCGCCACCCGCCCTTGGGCATCAGGGCGAACAAAGAGACAAATCACCAATACAGAACATTTATAAAGAACTAGAATACGTAAGGCTGCCAATCAAGAGAGCACCACACTAATTCTTCTTGTTAAAAAAGTAAGTTTTACCAGTTCTCTTAAAGCCAGGTAAGCGAGGGGTGGCACGTATTGAGGTCGACAAACATTCCAAACACACAGGGTCCATCCATCAAATGACGTACCCCCAAATGTCTGCAGTTAACCCGCGGCTGAAGGAGCGTGTTGTCTTTATTAGAAGGAAGAGTTCTTCTGTAGGGTGCAAACTTCAGGTGGTCATTGCAATAGTGGGGTGCATTACCCGACCTACATTTATAGGTAAAAATAAGGATTTTATGGGCAATTCGCTCATGCAGTCTACCTTGACCATTCTGTTATCTCCGCTGAAGCAGGCACATGTAGACAGCAAAGACAGCAGCCGGGCTGATGATCACACGCAGAGATGTAGCCCTGTGCTGGCAGGAGAGCATCCCTGGATGTGGGGGGACTTTAATCCAGTGAGATTGTTTTCCGATCAACCCATGTGGGTCTGCAGTATCATTGTAGTGGCCATTCAGGCCTCATTGTGGAAGAAGTCGACAAAGCCCCTCTCCTGCCAACATAATGAACACACAGAAATTAGGGTGAATGGTAAAGAGCACCTGGCCTGTGACCGCCTGCCACATAGGCAGCCTTCAGGTTCCTTGAGGACGACCTGTACAGAAAGAAATCCCTTTCCCCAAGGGATGGTGCACTCCGCTTCATGGGACACTTGAAGGAGTCCTCACTCCATCTTTTGTCTTTCCAGCTCATCATCTCATCAGCCTCCCACAGGAGGACCTTATGCAGGATTTCGGCAACGTTCTGGAGCCGAAGTTATGGACCGGCCTCAAAATCAGGTGAGTGGGTTTTGCTTTGGATCCGTGGCAAAAAGTCTAAGTGAAAATGAAAGGGGAGCTGTCTTCAAACGGGACTGTTAGGAGTGTGGAGAGGGCGCCATGTTGCGCCTTGATATGCCTTTTCATTGCATGCTGTGCCTTGCTGTATGTGGCTGCCTGATTGTTTGCGCCTCTCAAAAACCAATTCACTAATCTACTTTGAATCTTATACGGCCCACACTGACTAGCAGCTCACTCACTTCCGGTGCGCACTGAAATAAGACTGAAGTGGAGGCGTAGCCAGGGTAGGGCCTGTGTGGGCATTTACAGATGTTTGTCACTGCGGTGGGCCCAACTACATTAGCTTTAGGCCCCATTTGTTAGACAATGTTGGTTACGCCTACTGTGGAAGTGGAGCAGACTGCCCCTGGAGATCCGGCCAATGAAATCACTGCGCCTTTTTCAGAAAGCAGTAAAGACTCATCTATTTAAGTGGATATCTCTGCTGATTCCGCTGGACCTGTTGGTTGCCTGTCAGGTGAATGCTTGTGCCACTTGTTGACTTCTCACCTGCACCCAAAAACGATTAAGTTTCTCAGGTCTGCACGTTATAAATAAATTAAAATCAGACCTGCAAATATCCCCCTCCCCTGCAGACAATAACACGAATCGACTTCCACACCACTCTTGGCAGCTTATCACAAGCTGCCCTCCAGCAACCCTTGAACCATCCTCGCTCTCATGGCAGACGTATATCTAGCATTCCCAGCAGAGCACCTACACTACTGGGGTTCTGGTGAAGATAGACTTACCCACGCGTCATCACCACAACTCACCTAGACACATACCAACACTCAGAACATTGGTTCTTCCATTCAACCCTCAGCCACACTTCAGTGTCACACATTGACCCGATTCCCCTCTATTCCAGTGCCTGGCAGCAAGAGTTCACAATTATTGGTATTAGTTGAGCTACACAAGACTAGTTAACACTACATTACAGTGAGATAAGTGCACACTCAGACAAGAAAGATAGATTCACTTGTTTGGATTTTAAATCACCCGCACCCAGGGCGTGGTGATAAACTAGCGGGTCTTACTGTTGGGGCAATTGGTCAACAAGAATTGAGGACCTGATTTCATGTCCCACCAAGAAGGTGGCCATCTCAAATGGGTATCCATTGTTTTTCCATGGGTGAGGCCACACCCCGCTACCTGTCAGGAATGAAGCCCATGCCTCACCTCCCGGTATCGCCTATGGTGTATTTCTTGCCATAGTTTGGTTCATGTACACAGCAGCATTCCCCCCCCCCCATAGCCTTGAGCAGTTGCTGTCTAGTGCCCCACCCGGCATCCACTACCCTCTAACTCAGGGGTCTGCAATCTGCTGCTCGTCAAATGTTTTTGACTATGTCTCCCATGATCCCTCACCATCAACTGTGTAGTGTAGGAAAGCCGCCCCAGAAGATTGCAAGGATAACAAGGTTTGTTTCCATATTAAAGGAAAATGCGCCACCCAAGAACTCAGCTGCCGCGGAACGTTCTGCCAGAATCTGCATGAGCAGCACATTATAAAGATACATAGCGTTATCAGTGACATCATTACATACAGTAGCAACCCACGCGGCTGGTTGGTGAGACCCTATACATAGGCCGCTTGCTCCATAGGGAATGCCAGGTTCATTGGGCCCAGCCCCATCCGTCCATCTTCTTCCACGTGGGTGATGCTGCACTCGTCATCAGTCACAAGCTGTGCAATTAGCAATTTATTCGCAAGCTAAACAACACATCTCTGTCTATGTAGCAGTGCACCTGGTATGCGCAGACAGGGGACTGGAGGGAAATCCGAGGTCATACTAACACACACTTCACTCGCTCCCGGACGGCCGGCACCTCTCCAGGTTCTTCCACCCACGTTCAGGTTCTAGCATTTCATCCCCACTGCACCTCGCAGCATAAATCATTTGACCTAGAAGTGAAGTCAGGAAGGCACTGCTTTCTGATCTTTTTGAACGATTGGGTGTCTAATAGGTTTACGATCAGTGGTCTGGGGCTGGCTGGTACCTTGGAATCCAGGGATCCTAAAGCTAGGGCTTTTGGGTGCTATAACCTAGAATTGGGACTGGTGGGGGTCGGAGGCCTGTTCCCTCCTTCCCATAGGATGGTATTGTTCACAGACACTCAGCCCTCCGCCCAATGCCTTGCAGGGCACATTCTTCCCACGGCGTGAAGGTTGGCAACATTTTAGGACAATGAAGGGTCTATGGATCTGTGTAGCTCTGGCCTTTCTCATCAGTGCCTGGGATATAACCTATTCCTTTGCTCATGTTCGAGTCCTAGGCCTGGGGAGCTGTCTGTCGCGCTACATTTCAGCTTCGGGCCATAGTATGGCTGCTAATATCTAAGAGGGCTACTATTCTCGCATGTGTGATGCGCCTATAAAGCATGCAATAATGTAATTGTGCAGAAACCTTAAGGGCATCCCCCTCCCCCTGGTCTCTCACAGTACCTGTGGCAGCCTTTGCCTTTTCTTAAAGTGCTTGGGGGTGCGGGAAGATCGTGTCCCCCTCCCAACAGCAGTCTAGGCAAAATGGGAGTTGTAGTCCAAAACATTAGGAGAGCCAAAGGTTACAGACTCCTGTCCTAACTAATTGGAATATTTACTTCACAGAGCAGTATCTTGCTCTAAGTTCTAGAAAAAAACCTGCACGCTGGCAGGTGGTTCACCTCAGTCACATTAAAGGGCATGCCGCTTTGGCTAGGTATTTTTCTATTTTATATTTATAAAATGGGGGCATGTTCTATGGCAGGTGTGTGGAGCAGGCTGGTGCATTCACTGCTGCTTGATACTCTCTCGGGTAGTGTGGAGAGCTCAATGTTTAGGGGCCAAGTCTATGTTATGCGTTTGTCCTTAGACTTACACTCTAAGCTGACAGTGAGGATCCTGGAGGCTCAGATTCACATGAAGGTATTAGAAGATCAGGGACGATAGGGCCAAAGAAGGGTTCCATGTTCTTTCATCGCTTGCAATTACAACGCCAGGCATTAGAAAGTGTACATTCTAACGAAAACGTTCAGTGAAATTTGTATTCGTATTTTTTTTATGGGCGGGGCATTACCCCCCTCCATGCCCCTCTCCTCCATCCATCTTTACCTATTCCCTACCCCTAAATCCCTACCCCCGATCCCTTATCTACAAAGTGTGGGACAGTTTCATCTGACTACGTGGATCGGCTATTTCCACTTAAATTGAAGCATAGCTGCCAAGTAGCCCCATGTCAGGAGGGAC
The DNA here is from genome assembly GCF_040938575.1 of Ambystoma mexicanum. NCBI lineage: Eukaryota > Metazoa > Chordata > Amphibia > Caudata > Ambystomatidae > Ambystoma > Ambystoma mexicanum. The sequence goes on from NC_090921.1 coordinate 1,293,184,766, forward strand.
ACCTTAGACCAGTGCTGGTTTTTAAGGCCCATACTTTCAATGGGAACAAATGAAACTACAAGTCACAGCATGCAATGGGAACACACAGGGGTGGCTCAAGGTGCCACGTGTGACTGGACCCACTGGACAGCTATGTTGAAGTGTCCTGTTTCAAAGTCTTTAACTATACAAGCCTGAGCTTAAGATGTGAAATCAGAAAAAATACAATATTACGGCTGTTACACCAGGCAAAGGAAAATTCACCGACACGGGTTTATAAAGATTCCCAGAATATTTATTACAAAACTGAACAGTGGTCAACAAAGTACACAAATAGCTATTTGGCCGTCAATACATCACAGAGACCACCAGTAGGGTTCAATGTGAGCAGTGAGCAGAATTTACTAGCTGGACATCGGCGTATTTATACAATTTGTTATAATGATGTCCAGCCTCTTACAAGTTAATAATACATTGGGCTAGGGTCGCACCAGGTTCACTTTCCTAATTCACATATCTCGTGCATGCGGTTTACTTTTGAATACATTTACTAACACACTCTATTATTCTTTAATTTAATGTTACACTCTTTACATATGGTTTTAATACAGATCAAACAAATGTTTCGCATATCGTATTCGGATAGCATTACTGTTCTTGTATATTTGTAGTTTAACATTGCTGATTCAAGTAATCCCCTGCTCCTGAGGTCAACAAAGGACAAGGTCTACATGACCCTAACATGTAGCCTGAAGGCAGGTTGGACATTAACTCTCCTACATAGGTTGAAGAGGTTAAATCAAGAACAAGAGCACACAAGACGGCCATTTTAGATTACAGGGTGACTTTGTATAAAACCCCAAAATGGCGGTTCTAACCTAAAATGGAGGCTTGATTCATTTGAGGTCACGACCTTGTAATACGGATTTCCTCGCAAAGCGACTGGGCATAGGCCAACATATATGATGAGGACGAAACAATATTATATCAGTTCTAACAAACCCTCCTTTTGGCCTATGCCAAGCGCTAAACTACCTTCAATCGTTTTACGATTAACTCCACATTTCAATGTCTATACATCCCGAATCATTGTCAGACTTATCTATTGCCATTAGATCTGATACCAGAGTTTCTTTTAACACATACTCTTTGGAAACCTTCTCTGGGGCGTATATTTTATGCCCTAGTACACTTGTTGCTTGCGCGCAACATCCCCCTAATACTGAGCATATACCAGGGAGACACTGTATACAACAGCAAAGACACAGAAAACTTCCCAAGATAATCAGCAGGGCCGAGAACAACTTCCATCCCCATGACCGTAGGAGGTCCCAAAACCATACACTAAGTTCCCAGTTTCCCTCAGGAACATGTACTTCTGAACTAAGAACATGTAGATTTTGGATAGCCCTAAAGATCGTCGGAGAGGAGTCTGGTACGTAAACACAGCAAGCGGACCCCACTAATGTACATACTCCTCCACGCTCGGCCAGAATTACATCTAATGCCATCCGGTTCGGAAGAGCCACTAATCTTATCGCTCTCTGCTCCAACGTCATATTATAGAGCAGTGGTCTTCAAACTTTTTTAGCCTGGGCCCCCCCTGAGCAAAGTTTGGGCGGGCCAGGAGCCCCTAAAAGTGCCAGATGGACAGTATGTAGAAATCGCTATGAACTTTTGCGTGCCGTCACCCCACCCTACTTCCAAGTACAGACCCTGGGCACTCCCCCACCCTACTCCCACCACCATTCCAATAAATCGCCATAAATGTACCTTCTGCAGGGGCCTGCGCTTGGTTGCTAAAATGCCCCGCTCCAGGTTGCTCGGCCCGTATGTGCGAGGAGACGCAGGAGCACCCCCTCGCACATACATACATGCAGTGCCCCAGCCAGCATTTCCAATGAGCTATGCAAGGCTGGCGAAACAAAACACGCCCAGCGTTGCATGGATCAGTGATCATGTGTGGCTGGAGAAATGAACTGTCAAAGGCAAACAGTGTTTCCCTTTGACAGTTCAGCCCGCCCAGGAGCACTCCCTCAGCTGGAAAAAGCAGCTGAGGGAGTGCTCAGTGTTTCACTGGGCTGGCTCCTCGGCTCCTCCATAATGGGTGAGGTGGCCAGTGGGTGGACGCCCCCTCACCCATTATGGATGAGCCGGCAGGCTTAGACTGCCCTATAGGGCAATAGGGCGATGACCGTACCAAAAATGCAAAATGCTAGTGTAGGCCAGTCAAAATGGGCCACTTTTTTGGACAATGTGGGCCAGTTTGAGGAGTTACTTCACTATGCAGCTAGTAGTTTTGACCATTGTTGCTGAATAAATATTCTTTAAATATCACAATTTGTTTACATTTGAACAAAAAACAACCCCTTGGGTACTATTCAAACAGTGTGTGACTAAAGGACTGAATAACCATTTGCAACTGCTGGACATTTTTTTCATTGGTGCCTAAGACCGTTTTATGGTCCAGTCTGACCATGTGAGCTGCCCCTTCCCATTTCCTCCAATCTAAAAAAAAAAAAAGATTTTTTTTTTACATTTCATGCTGGCCTCTGGCGCCCCCCCTGGGATGCGGCCACGTCCCCCTGGGGGGGCGCGCCCCACAGTTTGAAGACCTTTGTTATAGAGTATGTCAGTGGTCTGGTTGATGGTTCTCTCCAATACTCTCGCTAGTCCCCTGATATCTTCTGAATTCGTAATTTGCCAAAAAAATGGCACAAAGGATTTCATGATGTCCCCTAGAGTTTGCGCTATTATCCCCTTTCACACCTCATCATGGACGAGTCTTCGAAATTTCTGCAGTACTGGCAATAAATACCCCAGGTAATAGAATCCCTAAATAACAGGTTCCTTGCCAATCCCTGGGCAACCATGGAAATGCCACATTACCGCAAACAAAATAGACAGATTCGCCTACATACAGAGGTCTGTTTTCACTAGTCAGATTCGCAACGTTGGCGCACTTTCTAAAATTACCCATTGACCGTGTTCCATTCCTTTGTATGCAGAAGGATACTGAATCGGGACTATGATTAACAAAATAAGATGGAGGCGTGGCATCCTTATGGCCTATGGGAGCCATTTTGAAAGAGATTAAAGACTGAAAGGGATGAGACAATCTATCAGAGGGCCTAACAGAAGCAACGTTTGGCTTACTTCTATTTGCAAAAAAACGAGCAACCCAGGGGCATCAAAACATGCTTTTCAAAGTTATTTAAATTTGTACCATCAAAGTTCCCTGAGATGCTGTCATTCCATCGACCAAAAAATAGTGCTCTAAGAGAAGCGTAACAGGCAGTTGTCAATGGTAAAGGATAAATATACCAACCTAGCCCCTTATCCCCATGTTGCGGTAAATGCAAACAGATCCAACAATTGCTTTTATTAAAAATTGCATGCGTAGCATTCATGATTAACAAAAGGGTATTATTCTGATAGTTCCGTCTATGCAAAGAATCTCTAGGTGACAAAGTATGCAATTGCACGGAAGGAGTAGGGATAACAGATACATTTTCAATAGGTAAAAAGTCCTCTAACGGATATGCTTCCTCCAGATACCATAACCCAAAACCAACAGTTACTAAAAACCCAGTAATTATCACAAAAAGGCAGCAATACACTTTGGGGGTCCCTTTACATGCTTGATCATTGTCTCTGCTAGTCACATGTTTATCTAAAAGTTCGGTACGAGCGGTAGCGGGTGCAGGCATCGTAGTCTTCAACCGAAAAAACACCAATTGTTCGTTTGTTGGCGACTCCAGTCGCGCGTCTTCTTAATGTCTTTCCCACAACCCTTAGCCAACAGAACCTTCACCTACAGTCGGGCCAAAAGGCAAGCCCTCAATTGATTTTCTCAATCGCACAGTCAGACCATGCCGTAGGTTTACTTCCTTGGATGTAAATTATATTTTGCAGTTTCTGGTGAGGACAAAGTGTCGTCACTTCCTCCTGGAAGTGGCGAATGAACGCAAATGGGATCAGAAAAGGATTGATCCGGAAGTTCCACTGTCGGGGAGTGCGGAGACAAGATGGCCATTTTGTTCGACCTTGCGGATTCTGAAGCGGTCTCCGATTCTCCCTTGTTGGTTGTTGCTGTTTCAGCTACACTATTTACAACAGTGGGAAGTGATTCTGTGTCTTCTGTATCGTATGGCACGGGCTGTGGGATCCGTTTGGTGTGCGTCGCATGAATCCAGTTCTTAAGACCCACTACCCGCACAGCAGTCTGGGTGACTAGCAGGACTTGGTAGGGACCACTGCACCAAGGTGCAAGGCAAGACGACCTTTCAAAAACCTTCATGAGGATCCAGTCCCCCGGTCGTAGACTGTGACCGGGACCCTCGTAGCGTACAGGTAATGCCTCTCGCACCTGGTGATAAATTGAAAACAGATTTTTAGTCAACTGGTTACAGTAATCTGAAAGAAGCACATTTTTTATGTCCCACAACGAGCGACTTTTGGGCATACCCCAAATATTAGCAGGTCTCCCCATTACCACCTCAAAGGGAGAGCACCCAGTCTTAGTTTGAGGGGTTGTTCTCATCGATAGCAACACGATCGGTAAGGCGTCTGGCCATTTTAGCTTAGTGCCAGCACACGTCTTAGCGAGTTTGTTCTTTATAATGCCGTTATGCCTTTCCACTAATCCGGCACTTTGGGCATGTCTAGCTGAATGGAACCGTTTGTCAATCTGTAATCCTTTGCAAATTTGCAGGATTACAGTAGCAATAAAGTGTGGCCCATTATCTGACCAGATGACTCTCGGCAGCCCGAACCTAGGAAAAAATTCTTTCAAAAGAGTTTTTGCCGTGGTTATGGCCGTTGCATCTCTAACCGGGAAGGCCTCAACCCATTTTCTAAAGGCACAAATGACAACCAACACATATTTCAGATTGTTACAACGTTCCATTTCAATAAAATCAAAATGAATAACCTCAAAAGGGGACAGAAGCTGGAGCGAAACTTCCTCTAGGAGTCGAGGTACCTTTTCCTACATTGTGCTGCAAGCAGACCATGCATCTTTGGACAAAACGCTCCGCGGTTTTGAAAATCTTATCATTGGCCCATACACTGTGTAGCATTTTAGTCAATTTACGCGCACAAACATGTATCGGCCCATGAGCCATAATAACCATAATTGTAATGTAGGCGTCAGGGAGTAACCATTTTCCTTCAATATTGTCTACCCAACACCAATCGTCATCCAATCTCCCTGCAACCTTGATCCATCTCTTAGTTTCCTCTATGGTAGCATCTACTTGAATATATTTTACAGCATTGATACTTTCACCCAAAGTGCAAATGTTTACAATTTCTTTTACAGCATACATTTCTGAACTGAAATCAGTGGCAGTTTGTTTAGCTATCTGATCGGCGAAAGCATTCCCTTTTCCTACATCACCTGTAACCTTTTGATGTGCTGAACATTTTATGATAGCTAACTGAACAGGGAGTGCGAGTGCTGAAAGTAATCTCACTATTAAAGTGCCGTGCTGGATTTACATTCCGTGCGAGATCAAGAAACCTTGTTATTTCCAAAGTCTACTGAAATTGTGGGCCACCCCAAAAGCATACTGACTATCGGTATATATATTTACTATAAGCCCTTCAGAAAGTTCACAAGCTCAAGTTAACGCTATAATTTCTGCGGCCTGCGCAGAGTTATACATAATTCTTTTAGTTTCCACAATCGTGCTTAAAGTAGTGACTGCATAAGCAGCCGTGGATGTACCGTCTGGAAGTTTTAAACAAGAGCCATCACAAAATAGCTCTCCTTGTGGGCTATTCAAAGGCGTGTCTTTCAGATCAATTCTGCCTTTAGTCTCCTGTTCTGTCATATAAAGGCAATCGTGTGACGTATCGTCACCATCAACAGTATCTTGCGAGACAGGTAAAAGTTCAACCGGATTTAATACGCAACACCTCTGAATTTGAATATGGGGGGCAAACAAGATTAGTTCATATCTTGTCAATCGTGCAGAAGTGAGGTGTTGCGTTTGAGTTCTATTCAATAAAATATCTACAGAGTGAGGTACCATTATGGTTAACGCATGGCCCAAGACCATTCCCTCACTTTGTTTTACAGACGCAGCAGCAGCAGCAGCAGCAGCAGCAACAGCACGCAAACATCTTGGAAAAGCGCATGGTACAGGATCAAGGGCGGAGGAATAGTAACCACATGGCCTATTCTTCCCTCCATGCTCCTGCGTTAATACAGCCAAAGCACATCCATCACGTTCATGCACAAACAATACTAAGGCCTTGTCATAATTCGGAGTTCCTAAAACCGGCGCTGAACACAGCGTGGATTTGAGCAAATCAAATGCTGTCTGGTGTTCCAAAGTCCATGGCAATGGCAAAGAAATGCCCTTCTTTGTCAAAGCCAGCATTGGTTTAATCGTTAACGAAAAGTTAGGGATCCACAATCTACAATAAGAAGCCATACCTATCAATGCTCTAACTTCCTTCTGCGTATTTGGGACAGCCATGCCAGAAATAGTCTTTATTCGTTCAGGTGTCAACCGTCTTCCCTCCTTTGACAGGAGGTCGCCTAAATAGGCGACCTCCTGACAACAATATTGGAATTTTTTAAGTGAAGCTTTGTGGCCATGTTTCGCTAGATGACAAAGCAACAACACAGTGCCTTCTTTACAGGTGCTCTCAGAATCAGCAGCCAAGAGGAGGTCATCTACATACTGTTGTAATGTGCAATGTGCAAGTAGTAGGCAACTCGAGAGTATCAAGCTGCTCTTTCAATGCCCTACTATAAATACTTGGACTCTCAGTGTACCCTTGTGGTGCACGAGTGAATGTAAACGAGCATCCACCTAGTGTAAACGCAAACATCTAGTGTCATCTGCATAGGTATGGTACAAAAATCTCACCCTCATTTGTGCGCCCCCGCAGTCACTGCGACTTTGGAGGTGCACAAAATGAGGGTGACATTTACTGCGCCCAAGCAGAGTGGGAGTTGCAGGGGTGTCCCTGCTCTACCTGTGCACAGTACCGGGGGTCAGGGTTGTGGGGGTGTCCCCCGCTTACCATTTCGGAAAGCAGGGGACATGTAAGAAAAAGAAAAAAGAAAAAAAAAAGCACTCTGCGGCGTCAGCTCCAAACCACGTTAGTGGGAGGAGCTGACAAAGCAGGGATCACAGAGTGCGGACGACACACTTCTGCGTGTGCTGCCCTAAAGTTAAGTGGAGTGGGGGTTTGGGAGGGGTAAGGCAGGCCAGGGGAAGCGGGCACAATTATCCATATGATCACTGTGCCGCGCCGTAACTGGCGTCGGCATTTTCGGCGTCGCAGTTGCGGGTGGCGCAGTGATCACATAGATCCATCTGCATATGATGTGGCCTTGGGGGATGCTAGAATGGCAGTAAGGTGTTTCAAAGGGAGTGTTTTTAAAGTTGTGTAGGCAGTTGTGGTTTTGCAAAATGGTATTGTACAAGAACATCAAATCATATTACTGTGAATCCCATAACATGGGATGTTTTTTTAATGCATTTATCCGCATATATATATGTTGGGGGGTGTTAAGGAGATAATAAATGCTGGGGAGATATGGGGAGGGCTGCGTGGGGTCTCTCCCCATGTATATATGCAGCACAATGGGTTAAAAGAAAACAAAATCGATGTTATGGGATTCACAGTGATTTTTTCAATGTTTTTCACGCAGATCCTTACGACGTGGGCTGTGAAGTGTGCTGTCAGTTGTAGCGTTGGTGTCTATGTGTTGGTGGATCATGCTTATCTTATTGATGAAGAAAGAGTTGATGGCAGTGGCTTTCTCGATGGAGTGCGGCATGGGCGGGTCGGGCAGAGGGTTGACGCAGTGCTTGATGGCTTTGAAGAGGGATCTGATTGCATTGTTCGCCTTGGCTGTGATGTTTTTGTAATAGTTGGCCTTGGCAGTGGTGATCAGTTGTCTCCGTGTAGCACAGCGTTCGTTCAGCAGGCCTATGCCGGATGCGCTGCAGGATTTTCACCAAGTCTTGTCTTGTTTTCTGATGGTTTGTTTATTGAAGTTGAGTTCTTGGGTGCACCCGGGTGGGGAAGGATGAGGCTTTCTGGCTGCAGGAAGATCCCTGTGGGTATCAATCACACCTTGTGCATTTTATAATACCGTACAGCCCAGCCCCTCCCTATCAAGGGAAGGACAGACCCTAAAGATAAACACTGCATATCTGATCCTGGCCTGGTACTATGAGTTAGTTCTGGCTCAAAGCTGTCCTAGCAGCTTGGGCACAGATCGATACCCAGCAAAGGGCAGGAGATACTGCACATTCGAAAGTGTAGTGTTCCTGGTTTCCTCATCCTATCCTCTTGCCTCGACCCCCTCTCTTTCTCTATCAGCATGCTTTTCTTCACCCTTCCTGCAGCTGCAGCACTGCTTTTGGCCAGATGGCTGGAGCTCCCCGCTTCATTGGGCACTTTGAGGAATCAGGACTCCTCCTTTCAAATCTGCAGCTCATTATTTTACCAGAAAGAAATCTCAACAGTCTTCCAGACTCATTCTGAAACTAAATGTATGGAAAGGCCGCAAACCAGGTAAGGAGTGGCAGGTTGGAGGGATTTCCTTTTGGCATGTGAGTGAGAGGAACTTGAGGCTGGTGGGAGACCCCACGGTAGACTTCTGGGAGAAACAACCAGGGCATATGGCCCCTGCCCCAATCGCCTGACAAACACCTGACAATCATTGTCCAGTGCACTGACAGACTTTGTCCTGATGGATGGCATCTAAAGAGGTGGGACTGGATTCCTGGGGTCTTTATATGTCAAATCTCTGTTTCTCTCAACCAACAGTTATTATGGCAATAAGTGCAGTCTCGACACTGCCCGAGAGAGAGAGAGAGAGAGAAGCAGAGATAGAGACAGTGTCCGACAGTGACAATCTGAGAAAGTGAAATGCAAGAGTCTAGTGGTAGGAGCCTGTTTAGGATCATGCTGTAAAGACTTTTTCAGTTGCTTTTGTAACGTGTAATGCATTCTGATGTTGTTCATGCGTTTTTGCATGCTTTCCTATGCTATGTTCTGACCTGCGTTTTTAGGTTTGTCGGCTCATCCAGGTCCCCGAATTTTGGATACCATCTAAGCCACCTACAAATTAGTTTTGAACACCCCTCACGACAGGCATCAAACATCAGCACACTACATCTCTACAACCAACCTAGACACCACACCCCAAGCCAGTGCACCTTAGCACACGAGGCATTCAGACAGAAATCGCTCTATGCTCTGGGCACAGAACACCTAGAAACAGACGCTCAGACGGCGCTCTGAGTACTTGCAATCTGCAGGCATCAACACAACAGCAAAGCCATCTTGCATTTTCCCTAGTCACACCTTTCTTCACAGCAGAAGCTGTGAAAAGCTAGAAAAGCAACATGTTCAAAATGTCTACCAGAGGCTCTCAGTGAGCCATGTGCCTCGCAGAGGCTGGGGAGACAGGGGGGATCTCCGTCAGCAGCCGGTTGGCTACTCATAAAGGTTACCTTGGGGGCCAGGCTCCCTTTCTAGGTGATCATGTCCTTTGAACGGATTTAGCCAAACTTTGAATTCATATCTTCAAATGGGTCCCACAGTTTCCTCCTTGCACATTCCCTGGAACAAAAGCGAGCAGCAGCGAGCTGCCAGAGCTGGTTTTGTCACTGAATTCATTTCTCCTGGCACAGAACCCCGGTGCGACGATGTCTGTAGTGCTCCCTTAATGGCCGCAAATGGGCACTGAGAAACCACCTCTCCAGGGGGCGGCTGAGGGCTGCACTCTGCCTGCCATTGTTCAGCACCAGCCTATGCTCAGGCCCACAGGCATCCAGGACTGTCCATGCAGATGGCGGTCTCCCCCGTCCTGCAGTGCTCTGCTATCCTTCCTATCAGGGGCGTAGCCAGGATTGTCTAACAAGTGGGGCCTGAAGCTAATGTAGTTGGCCCCACCGCAGTGACATAAACATCTGTAAATGCCCACACAGTGCTGCTGAGTGGGTATTTGCAGATTTTGGGTGGGCCTTGCCCACACAGGCCCTACCCTGTCTACACCTCTGCTTCCTATTACTTCTTGCTCGGTTGGGGAACTGATTCGGGATCAACCTCATTGCCCCATTCGGGATATTTCATCACATTTGACCTTTTGTCCTACTTTGTGAGATCCTTTTGTGGTGATGACGTCACAGCATCATTCACCAGGCAGAATCAATGCATTGCACCTGCAGGTGCTGACGTGACAGGCCTGCAGCGTCAGCAGCTGCGGGTGCAAAGCAATGCAGTAGGACTCTTATTCACAGTTTAGCTGTGATTAGCTGGCATGTAAACGACCCCTCCCCGCTCCTATTATAGGAGCGGGGAGGGGGTCATATACCTTCATATCCCACGAATCAGAATAACAGTGGCTGGCAAGTGGCAGCTAGTCTGTGAGACAGCACCCTGCAGCGGCCGGCCCAAGCCCTCAGCATGCCTAATTCTGCTCGAACAGAGCAAATCGGGACAACCCGCGTCCCGCAGAGCCACTCGGCAAACTGCGTGACAGAGTACCCAATTACGGGACAATCCTACAAATGAGTTGCCTTTCTGGTGTAAGTATGTGCTCTATAGGTAAACCTAACCTAACATGGCATGACATAACATCGAGGAGCCCCCCATACACACCTCCTTAACTCTGTACCCCCCCCAGAATTCCAGCTTTATTGTCCCTCCAACTGCCGCACATCTGCTGTGGTAAAATGTCCCACGATGAAACAGCTGTGCTGGCAGGAGGGATACCACTGATTTCAAACCCGTGCCATTTGCATGATCAGCGTCTTGGAAGCAGGGTAATTTGGCGAATTTGTCAGACTCTAGGCAATTGGACGGATTTAGGCTTCTGCAAGAAAAGTGCCATTCGGTCCCAGGTCAATGGAGGCCCTATGCTTTGCTGAGAACAGTTCAGTAGAACACCGCAGTGAAGGGTTTGTTGTGGCCTTATCTCGGTGACTTCTTCGGTGCAGCAGCGATAATGGTGTCCCAGGCCATCATGACAGATAGCGATGGTAAGGGGGCGGTGGGCATAGACCAGCGTTCGGATCTTCCAGTGGGTACCCTCAGGTACAGAGGCAATGACAGAGGTGAACATGGATCCAGCACGTGGCCCATTTGTTGTGATTGGGCCAGTTCCTGTGGTCAAGGTTTTTCTAAGGATGCTGGGTAGTAGTGGACACGTGGGCCGGATGTCCAGCTATCGCTCACTCATATCACTGTAGACTCTGCTGCTGGCCTCTGGTTCAGTCAATGATGATGGTTCCAGTCAGGGGTGTTGCTAGATCTGGAAAATACCCGGGGCTACGCTAGTGTCGGAACTGTCGAGACTGGGGGCTAGCTAGCCTTTTGGCTGTAGTTCCTGAGATCCTATCCGGGGCTACAACCAAAAGACCAGGGGCTATAGCCCCCTTAGCCCCTCCCCCTAGCAACGCCTCTGGTTCCAGTCCTGCAATAGCCCAGAATCCCTTTGAAGCATTTGCCGAGCAGCTGGCAGGCAGACTTGGGATCCTATGGTAGAGATTATCCCTGCCAAGGAAGAAAGAAATGAGTACCACATTGCAAGTATGCCACCGTAGACATGCATAACTCTGTATAAATCTGTATACTATAAAATGTGAAAATGTAGAAAATTGCAAACATTGTAAAATAAATGTAAATATGCCTGTATGTCTGTAACCTGTGCAACAATTATAAGATTGTATGTAAGCATGGGCCCAGATGTCCTTGGGCTTGGCGTGCTATATAAGCAACAAACATAAATAAATAAATAAATAGGTCCCCCCCCCAAGGGCCCTGTAAAGCTCTGCCATCAGAGCCCACTTGCAGCTTTCCCTGCCCCTTCTTCAAGCGCAAGGCCTCGACCAATCATGGGGGATTGTGACTACGATGGAGTTTTCTAGCCGCAATCAGAGGAGCTCATTCATTCCAACGCCCATGATGAAGGCATCACAATTCAATTGTTGCAGGCTGTCTCTTGCAGGGTCTCAAGGCTGCCCAGGATTTGGACTCCCCTGAGAAAGGCAGGCCTGTCAGATCCTTCCCCGCCCTCTCTAGCCAAAGCTGGGCCTGCTCCAGGCAGGCCAGAGCAGTGTCCATGTATGTGGGCATGTGTTCCAAAGCTATCCTTAGTTCCTGCGAGGCAATGTCTGGCTGCCTGGGTCTGTATTTTTGGATGTGTGGCCAGTAATCATTAGCCCTTTGTTGAGGCATGGCTGGAACACCAAAATATAGAAATACCTCTAACCATTATGTACTCTCACAAGGCAGCTAGGCAAGATTACTATCCTGGGGAAAATGGGGTGAGGAAGTAACTGTGGCCCTCAGACAAGGGGGGACTTCTAGGGGAAACATCATGCAATTCCACTCTGTTGGGCTCTGAAAAGCAGAGCTTTATGACAGGTACAAAAGCAGGGTGATCAACAGACAAGGTAATAAGTGAAAAAAGACTAGGACGCTCAGAGTGGTTTCATGTGTTGCTAGCGAAAATTGTTACAACAAAAAAAATGTACTGACACTTAAATACCGAAAGAATACTGAATTTTGGAATGTATTATAATTTGTGCCCACCCGCCCCCCGAAGCCCCTGTTTTACAATTATTATAACCGCATCCCAACCTGCTCCCCACCGTTTTTAATCCCTTACCCCATCCCCCATATATATATTTAATACCAATTCTGTATTTTTTTTTCGGTATTTAAGTTTAGGTAAAAATGTTATTCATTATTTTATTTTCGCTAACATCACTGGATACTGCTCAGAGTATATATCTGATGGCGCCTGTTAGGAAAGATTCCCATTTATGTGTAATTTTCCCTCCAGTTGGGAACCCCCCAACTTTTTACTGTTGTTTGACCATCCTAGCCTGACTTTTGCCAGTGGAGCACAACCTTCTGCTGCACTCCACTGGGTTTTCGATCACTTTGTTATGGGGAAACTGACATGCCCTTAAAGACAGTCAGTACCGGCAGACTTTGTTTCCGTTAGTCCTTTCCACTGTTGCAATTTCTTTGTGCAACATTTATACCAATGCACAAAGTACCTTACAGTACAGTGCACTGGGGTCTTCCTGGGACCGTAGACACCCTCAAAGAATTTTTTGGTAGAAGTATAGATATGCCTTAGACAGAGCTGGTAGCAGCTGTTATTTTTCATAGATTTGTAACCCTTTCTTGTGGTCCTTATTGCATTTACCGTGTTCGGCCCTGAACAGTGGCTTGGCCACACAATGGCCATTCCATGAGGTCCTTTGTTCTGTCCTTTGGCTATCTTGTCCCTTTGCCTTCCCCAGGTTGAGCAGACACCGGTCAGTCCTTATTTGGTCATGCATTCTCTCAAAAAACACAAAGCTTTCACGGGCTTCTGCATGCCTTGTGTGTGTACCTGCAGGATGTGAGCTGGACTGTCTAGTTCCAATACACATCCTGGGTGCCAGAGAGTCTGCTGTGCTGGAAATGACTGGGACCACTGTGGTCCGTGATTGGTCCACGTCTGTTGTGCCTGTATGTGAGCAGATCTCCCATTTGGTCCTCTGGCGCAAAGGAGATTCTGGATAAGAGGATGCTCCAAACACCCATACCTGGGTGATCACTTTAGTTCTCACTGAACCTAGGATAGGATCCAAGCATCCTGAAACTAAGAAGCCGAGTCGAGGAACCGCTGTTGACCTGCTGGAAGGTTTGGCACCCTGAGCCCGCTGCTGTCCCGCTGGCCCCCTCTGCATCTGATCAAACTTAGAAGGTCTGCAAAGGCACGTCAACCCATTTTAATAGTGGGAACAACTATTCACGGCACCTCCACCTTAACCTGCAAATGAGCCTTCTCGGAAAAGTTCCTGGGCCAACCAGTGAACTGACCAGCTTGTGCAGGACCTTTGCTCTGGAACCGCTGCCGTCTCGAGTTGACTCTTGAGACTTTGGAGATTGCAAGCACTGGGTAGAAGGCATTTTTCTGCTGAGTTTCATGCACCTTGGCACCATAGGTCTGGAATTAGGAGAGTACGCCTGAACCCGAGTGCATGCGGTCACTGTGTCGCCAAGCCGTGGGGACGAACTTCGAGGGTGCACTGCTGCTGTGCCCCCCTTTGCCCTGAGACGTGCTGCAGTGAAACTGAGCTGATCCCTTCACCAGGAGAGGAGAAATCATCACTGTCCCGCCACGGAATCGTACGCTGAAAACCGCAGAGCCACACAATTGCAGCATTTGACCCCGCAACCAAAGTGAACTCGACTGCCGAAGTTTGGTCCGGAGTGCGCCATGGGTCGGTGAGTATTTGCAACCCTTACCGGTGGCCCCTGGTGCATCCATCCATTTTTACACACAAGTGTCCGCTGAGGGCCACTCACATTTATCGAGGTAGCCTGTGCTACCGAGCTATTCCCAACTCTTGGATTCTGTTCTGCCCTATTGGGGAGACCCTCCTCGAATAGTGGGAATTTATTCTTCACTGCCTCACCCACCTTCCCGAGTCGCTGCAGCCCCGGCAAGAGACCCCGTTTTCGCTCTACCGTATGATCGCGTGTGTCTACACTGAAAGTACTTTTGAGCGCTAGGCTCCACTCTTCTTAGGGACTGGACTGCCTCTTAGTTAGGATTTTATAAGTGAAGGATTGTCTAAAGTACATCTCGCACTGTATGCCCCTTTCCCTTACAGGTCGTGGACCCTTACTGTGTGCCATTCCTTTCGACTCATTGCAACTGTATATATATTTTATAGTAGTGTTGTGTAGGTTTAAGTATTACTGCCAATCTTGGCTTGTGTTGGATTTGAAAGGCCTTTAATAAATGTATATGTATTTTTGATATTCACCTGACTGAGAGTAATTTTAGTTTCCTTCACTGTGTGTGCTCATTGTGGGCTTTCAATCCCCCTCACCCCTCCTGAGACCTAGTCTTGACCACTGCCAATGCTACCTTGATTGGTCTGGCTTGTCCAGAAGGTTACCCTGTTCCAAGAAACTAGGCTGCCCTTCTGACCTCTGCCCACCAGGTCAGAGTTCAGAAATCCATCTTAACAGCACCCCATCCCTCTGATATATTGTAGCCACTTTCCCTGTATTCACATTTTTCCTTAAACACCATCTCCTTTCCTTGAAATGGGTCTCTGCCCTCGTGGGGGCCAACTTTTGATTTTCACTACAGGGCAGCACCAACCTTTGATTTTCACTGCAGGGGCAGAAATTCCCACACCGTACAAAGCGAAGCGAGGGATTCATATCCAACCCTAGGTAAAAAAACACATTTTACAGCACATTGAGCAGCAGGAACTGGGAAAAAGCAATAACATTTATAGGCAGGCCTAAACATATAACATCTCTGCAACAATCGCCCTAACTGCTGAGCTGCCTTTGGGCAGCATTCTGCTTCAAAATTCCCTACTCCTCCCACCCCGGCAAACAGCTTTGGCCTGTCCCCCACTCACCCTTAGTGGAGTAACTTTGCTGAAAATGTTGGGGGGTGGACATGGCATGTAAATGAAAGGGGCCCCTGCCAAATGAGTGGGACAGAATGCCCCCCCCTAAAATTACTCTATGCCCCACCCCCATTCAAGGCTGAGGTGGCCTTCCCACTTTGAAATGAGCAGCACTTCCTAATTTTGCAGCATGGTAACACTTCACAGAGCCTGTGCCCAGCTGGTGACGAGGTACCCTGCACTTGCGCGTTCTCAATGTCACTGGGCCTAGTAAGATTGTTGTTTTGTTCTCCCCTGTTGCCCTCCCTTGCCTTGTCGCGCTCTGAAACACTTGTGTACGAGCGCGATAGAAATAAAATATCAATATCAATACCCTGCTTACCACCGAGTGACTTAGTGTCACCATATCCACATTTTTGTTGTCTTGGTTTTTGGTTACATAATCTCCACGGTGGGGGGGGTCGACGTGACACTCCTGACCCCGCTGTTCAAGGAGAACGGGGCAAGTGCGCCCTCTACCTCCAGTTACTCAGCGCCAGGACATTGTCCTTCCTGCCCCTCTCCTCCGTGTACACACAGCCAGGCCTGCGATGCAATGAATGGTGGCATTATGTCTGTCAACACTGTCCCTGTGTCATGCCCCATTATATCCTTTACTTTCCTCTGGTTTCGCTTCATGCTACTTCCCCCTAGTTGGAAAGCGCCTGGAAGCAGCACTGTACCAAACACTGCAATAGGCCTTGCCATTAATAAAAGTAAAAACAAAAAAATCAGGTCACGAAAAGCTGCTCTTCCTTTGATCCTAAGGGCTGCAGAATACTTGCCAACCCTACCAGTTTAGGCGGTAGGCTACTGCTTTTATGTAGTCCCACTGCCTACAGATTGATTGTACCGCTGTGTATAGAGTGCGGCGGGCTGAGGGACAGGTTTATGGGGCTCCGGCCAGGGCTGTTAGGCTGTACCCAGGACAGCCAACAGGGCGGCAGCAGCATCAATCACATTCACTATGTGTTTGCACTGAGGTGGTGAGCTGACTCATGGTTAATGAGGCACATGGCCTGGCCTGCTGTTACAGATGTGAGGTCACCAGGGAAGAGCGCGACGCTGCACAGGCCATGCCTCATCCGCCTGCCCGCACTCTGCTCTCCGAGTATTTTTTGTGCTGCAAACATATGCTGTCAGCCTGAGAAAAAGTGATTACATGATTTCCAACACTGAGGTCCTGATTCATGGAAGTGTTTTATAATGGCGCAATCCCATAGGAAAACGTTCTGTGAATCATGCCCCGAGTCTGGCAAACAACTGCACCGCCCCTCACAGTTTGTGCTGTGAAATATAATTCTTCACATCGTGATGCCAAATTAAGTAATTTAGTGCTAATACCAAATTACATAAAAAATAAATTTCAAATCAACACGCAAAGTAGCCTGGTCAATATCATTATCTTAGATCGTTGTGTCATTCTCAAATATATGCAGAAATCGCTCTGAATCACTTTCTGTAAACCCTGGTAGGTCATATTGTATTCTCCTGTTCAGATTATAAACGCTGGACTATAAGTACCAGAATGCAACATGACAGGAACCTAAACTGTAGGAATCATCTTTTTACACTGAACATTGGGCAACTTTAAATGACTTTACTTTATTAATTTGTATAGCGCTGCGAACATTCCCGCAGGCATAGTAGCACTAACCAGACAGACATAGACAACATACACCTAACAAGGCATGTGCAGGGGGCGAGCCAGAGGGAAATCAGTTGAATAAAAGGGTCTTTAATCCATGTTTGAAGTCGGCTAGTGAGGCGCAGGTCCATAGGTTAGAAGGGAGCGCGTTCCAAATTCAGGTTGGGTGCAACCCCTGGCAACCCCTAAATGATGTCCCTGGTGGGAATACAAAAAGGGGTGCATGGGTGTTTCCCCTTGTTTTGATTACTAAGAAAAGGCAGGGGACCATGAGGGCAATCTAGCTCAAGTTTTTGAGCTCATTGTAATATCCCCACAAGCGCCACCCTTCATTAACCCTTCAGGAATCCCTAGATAGGGGCCCATGATCCTGGTATTGCAGGACAGCTCTAATGTTTGGTCTTCTGCCTGCTTCCTGCCCAGCATTTCCTCGCTACATCGTCTATTTCACAGTGCACACTTCCATCGTGCACCACTTCTTTTCATTCTTGGTCGTGCATTCTTCGTGTGAGTAGGTTCTTACTGCTCCCTGTTCATCAGTCATTCGCTCTGTTAGGCACTGGCCCCAGATACCCACGATAGACATTAAAAAAAAAAAACTCTAACCAAAGGTTATGCAAGCCGTGCACTCAGGGCCGGCTGAAGATGTGTCCGGGCTGGTGGGACCCTTGACTTTCCAGCTGTGAAAAGCAGTCTGAGCCACCCGTGGGTGCTTTAATTATAATGAAGTCAAAAGAATGCAACAATGTGGTTAAATGCTGCCGATTATGACGTGGCAGGCAACAACCAGAGTGCTGACATGTCAAATGTCTGCTGAAAAGGTATTCTTCGCTCTTTGATAGCAGGGTGCTAATGTCTGGGAAACTGGAGTAAAAAGGCAAGAACATTGCTGGAGGGAGCTGGCGGCCTGAAGGCACCTCCAAAGGAAACCTGTAAAGTGTGCGTTGCTGCCTGTTTAATGTTCAGAATTAAAGGAGTATGTTTCTGTGCCATAAGTCTGGCAACATGGGGCAGCTGCTGGGGTCCCGCAGAGCCCGGCAGACTTTTAACTGAAAAGGATGAAAGGTCCTGACGCCGTCCCTGCGTACACTCCTAGCTCGTGATGAACAGGATATCAAAATGGCAGATTCAACGGGCTTCACAGAAGCGAGTAACTTTATGGGGGCATCGGCCAGGAAAGAGTTGCACACCTGCAGCCTCTCAGGTTTTTGTGCGTAATGGAAGCATGATTTGCTCTTACAGTAAAGTAAAGCCAACTGGCCTGTCAGGCACTTAGTCGCTGGCAGGGGGCGGTTCACCTCCATGACTAATGAGAGCACTAGTCATTATCCTTCTGGCAAAAGAACTGATGTCACAGGAAATCCAGGTGGCAGAACTAGCGTCCGCGGGTGCTGAGTAAGTGTTGACCTGGCCGCCCATCTCAGAACACGGAGTCACGGCGTGGAACGGCCCACCTTGCGCACTAAATGGCGCCATGTTGTCGGAACTCTCAGCGCGACTGTTGCGTAAACCACGTGGCGTTGTCCATGAAGGCTGCCGCCCATTCATTGTGGACGTTTTATATCTGCGAACTCACTGTAAATTGCAACAGCACAAAGCCAGTATGCAGAGCTCTGCCAACAGACGTATGCATTGTCCAGGGTGAAAGAACACATAACCCAAGAAAGACTCTGGGGACACTTCAAATGACCCCGACATTCGTCCCCTTAGCAAGACTTGCGACCGTTTCCAAACGGGAGAATCTCGTGGCTTCCACATCGGCCCTCCCTCGGAATGAAACTCACCAGCCACCACCTTAACCAACAAATTAATTACACCTTTAGGTAAATCATATAATTATAATACTTTATTAAATGCACAATTTCATAAACATATTGATATGATTATAAAATTCAGTGTTTAAGACTGAAATACTAAAAAACACATTTCATTTCATTTACTATTTTTTAAAATTATAAAGTGCAGTTAAACCAATGTTCCTAAACACTAAAACACTATGCCTCAACCTATTATCTTAAATAACCGCTTGTCTATGCAAAATGAAAGACCTTGTACAATGATAAACACAAACACTCCTAATGTATACCAAAGACAGTCCCTATCCCCTGGGGCACTCTCTCTCTCTACACCTTATGCCCTTGTTCAGTGAATCCGCATAAATGCAGACGTGCGGTTCTAAGCAACTGAATACCTCATTATTAAATGTTGGCTGTTGTACAACACATCAAAGAACCCTGTCCAGGGTGAAAACCCCTCAAGATACCCTTGAGGGTATGAATGGTACTGGGGTTGTATATAGCTTAAGAGACAGACAGGGTCTCCATGTTATTCAGGCCATCTCAGATCTGTTTATTTACGGTAACCTCTATCTGAAGACTGAAGACCCCTCGAATTGGGATTGTATTGTTTAGGTCTTGTGACTCACTTAGTCGATCTAACCATTGGTCAAGGAAGGGGGCGGTAAACTGTAAATATGACTGAAGTCACAGCAGACCTCTGCTGCGTTTAATGGTTCTATGTAGGTTCAAAGGAGGGGTACTCTTTAGCCAGGATCTCGGACGTCTTCCATGTTTTAAGGTGAAGAATTCCTACACCCACTTACTTTCTTATCCCATTTCTGGAGAGGATTTTGAATTCTTGAGGGACTACCGCGTTTAGAATGTATTTATTTATTTATGTATTCATATAGCAGTGATGTTGCTAATAGGGACCCATGTTTCTTTTTTTTTTTATTGTTTAGTTTATTACAAACTTTTTAACCAAATTTCAGATTTTCCATGATTAGCTTTTCCTATACAACCTTATGCAGACTTCATTTCATGACCTTTTCAGCTCTAATTTTTTGAAAAATATTGTCCAGAAAGTTCACTACAGAGCAAGTTAGGGGCACCAAGCTCCCACTCAGAATTCGAGCCCACAAGTCCTCCATATTTCCTGTTTTTGGAGTGTATTTGCTCATATGTAGTGAGCACCTATCTTTAAGAGCTGTACATTCCATTAGTAAATGCTTTGTGCTTTCTTCATTTATATTACAATATCTACATATATTATCTGCTGTGTCTTCCATATGTCGCATATATAGCATTTGTTTTGATTTGTAGGCATTTATGCGCAAATGTAAGAAACCATCTCGGTGATGTCTCGAGGGAAATGGATGCAAATATTTCGGCACATTATCCAGTTTGTTAATTGACATTTCTGAGATTTAGAGCTGTCGGCAGATTTTCATATTTAGACACGTTTTGTAGCCATGACCATTCTTTAATTTTTTTTTCGCAATTTGTGGTAGCATCAATAATGTGTCCATTGTAATATTTGCTTCAACCATTATTGCTTTCACCTTTTGAGACCATATCTGGAGCCGATCCGAATTGCTGCAATTGTGTTTTGAGGCAAAACTTTTGAATCCTGGTTCTGGGACTGGCATGGTCATTTTCCACAGTAATAATAGTGATTTCCATAGGGCAATGGTATGGAGTCCATCTAATGCTAACTCATGCCGTATTATTATCATCGAGATGTATGTTGGCAATCTCAGAACCCGTCTCCAAAACATCTCTTCAAGCTGGCTCCAGATTTTACAGTCGATGTTCCACCCAGCTTCTGCTCCGAATGTGATTGCAGGGATCACTTTCTGCAGATAAAACGTGCGTGTCGGGATCATAGAGAATTTGCCATAAAGTGACTGTATTCGTGCTCCTTATAGGGCTAAGGTCCGCATTCGTTGGCAAAGTTCCTGGACCCAGCTCCATTCACGTATTGAGGTGTTGATCTTTATCCCTAGATAGCGGATTTCCTCTACCATCTCAATCTCTTTGTCGTATGTCGCCACTTGAAGTTCTTATTTTTTATTCCTTTAGTGGTTCCGAACTTCATGATTTTAGTTTTCCCAACATTTATTACTAGGTCGTTATTGTCCATGTAGTTTTGAAGTTCATGGAGAAGTCGTTGTAACCCGATCTGTGTTTGGTCGACCAGGACCAGGTCATCGGCATAGATTACACAACTTAATGCGGATCCATTGATCTGTGGCGCAAAGCATTTTGCTTTTGCTAGGGCAGTTGGTACGTCGGCAATGAATAGTTTGAATAACGTTGCTGCCAGTGGACACCCTTGTTTTACCCCTTTGTCTGTTGCGATCGGGTCTGAGAGATCCCCTTGTTACGTTATCCGGATCCTCACCGTGGTGTTTGCATGTAATGCTTTTATTGGGGTTAGCAGTGATTTAGGACAGTTATGCTTTTCCAATTTCATCCAGAGTTTTTTGCGGTTTATTGTATCAAATGCTTGTTGCATGTTGATAAACGCAAAAAACAGGTTTGATTTTTTCTTTATTGCCTCCAATTTCAGGATATTTACAATTGCCAGGTTCAACTCCGTCCCAACTCCTTTAGTAACGCCAGACTGTCTTATGTCTACCATTTCTGCCCTTGTTGCCCAAGATGATAGTTTTTTCTGAAGGAACGTGGTGAACACCTAGCCAATCGTGTCCAAAGGGCAATCGGGCGATAGTTGGCAGGGTCAGCCTGATTGCCCTTTTTATAGATCGGCACAATTATTGCTTCTGACCATGAAGGTGGAAGAGATCGTTGGTCTGCGATCACAGAAAACAGGATTTCCATAAATTCGGACCACTCATGTTTGTTTTCTTTTACCATCACATACGTGATACCATCGGGACCTGCGGCTCTCAAGTTTTTCAGTTTTCCGATAGCATTTTCAATTGTTTCTTTAGACTCACAGACATCCCATTTTGAGATTTCACATGCCGGCTGTATCTCTTCTTTCAGTGTTTGCGTTGAAAATACCCTTTGGAAGTGTTTGTGCCATTCTCCTTCAGCGACTCCGTTTTCGAGTCTCTTCGAGTGATTTTCGTGACCTTTATTCAGGATTTACCAGATCTCTCTTGTGTTGTTTGTTTTTATAAACCCCAACATTTTCTCTCCGTGTTCTTGGTCTCGTTGGAATTTAAAGGCTTTTAGCCAGTTCCGGTATTTCTGTTTTCTTAATTTAATTCTTCGTTGTTCTTCGGCTGTTCCGAACCGATTTTTCAATTTGCCTATATCCTTCTTAAGTTGTCTCTTTTCTTGGATAATTTTTTTACTCCAGATGTGACGATTAATACGAATAGTTTTTCCACTATGTTTAGTTTTTTCACATTTACATGGTAGTAATTTCGAGTAATTTGTTGGATCGCTCAGCTCATTATCAGCTGTTAGTA